>NC_137250.1:21273989-22699871 GCF_051294905.1 Botryllus schlosseri | reverse complement strand
GGTAACATGTGTAACTATTCTAATATCATTGATGAAATTCGCTCATAAAATACGAACAATTTTTCGCAATATTGATGGTAACATGTGTAACTATACTAATATTATTGACGAATTCGCTCATAAATACGAACAATTTTCGCAATATTGATGGTAACATGTGTAACTATACTAATATCATTGACGAAATTCGCTCATAAATACGAATAATTTTTCGCAATATCGATGGTAACATGTGTAACTATACTAATATCATTGACGAAATTCGCTCATAAATACGAATAATTTTTCGCAATATTGATGGTAACATGTGTATTGTGTAACTATACTAATATCATTGACGAAATTCGCTCATAAATACGAAAAATTTTTCGCAATATTGATGGTAACATGTGTAACTATACTAATATCATTGACGAAATTCGCTCATAAATACGAATAATTTTTCGCAATATTGATGGTAACATGTGTAACTATACTAATATCATTGACGAAATTCGCTCATAAATACGAATAATTTTTCGCAATATTGATGGTAACATGTGTAACTATACTAATATCATTGACGAAATTCGCTCATAAATACGAATAATTTTTCGCAATATTGATGGTAACATGTGTATTGTGTAACTATACTAATATCATTGACGAAATTCGCTCATAAATACGAATAATTTTTCGCAATATTGATGGTAACATGTGTAACTATACTAATATCATTGACGAAATTCGCTCATAAATACGAATAATTTTTCGCAATATTGATGGTAACATGTGTATTGTGTAACTATACTAATATCATTGACGAAATTCGCTCATAAATACGAAAAATTTTTCGTAATATTGATGGTAACATGTGTAACTATACTAATATCATTGACGAAATTCGCTCATAAATACGAATAATTTTTCGCAATATTGATGGTAACATGTGTATTGTGTAACTATACTAATATCATTGACGAAATTCGCTCATAAATACGAATAATTTTTCGCAATATTGATGGTAACATGTGTATTGTGTAACTATACTAATATCATTGACGAAATTCGCTCATAAATACGAATAATTTTTCGCAATATTGATGGTAACATGTGTATTGTGTAACTATACTAATATCATTGACGAAATTCGCTCATAAATACGAAAAATTTTTCGCAATATTGATGGTAACATGTATAACTATACTAATATTATTGACGAAATTCGCTCATAAATACGAACAATTTTTCGCAATATTGATGGTAACATGTGTAACTATACTAATATCATTGACGAAATTCGCTCATAAATACGAACAATTTTTCGCAATATTGATGGTAACATGTGTAACTATACTAATATCATTGATGAAATTCGCTCATAAATACGAATAATTTTTCGCAATATTGATGGTAACATGTGTAACTATACTGATATCATTGACGAAATTCGCTCATAAATACGAATAATTTTTCGCAATATTGATGGTAACATGGGTATTGTGTAACTATACTAATATCATTGACGAAATTCGCTCATAAATACGAATAATTTTTCGCAATATTGATGGTAACATGTGTAACTATACTAATATCATTGACGAAATTCGCTCATAAATACGAATAATTTTTCGCAATATTGATGGTAACATGTGTATTGTGTAACTATACTAATATCATTGACGAAATTCGCTCATAAATACGAAAAATTTTTCGTAATATTGATGGTAACATGTGTAACTATACTAATATCATTGACGAAATTCGCTCATAAATACGAATAATTTTTCGCAATATTGATGGTAACATGTGTATTGTGTAACTATACTAATATCATTGACGAAATTCGCTCATAAATACGAATAATTTTTCGCAATATTGATGGTAACATGTGTATTGTGTAACTATACTAATATCATTGACGAAATTCGCTCATAAATACGAATAATTTTTCGCAATATTGATGGTAACATGTGTATTGTGTAACTATACTAATATCATTGACGAAATTCGCTCATAAATACGAAAAATTTTTCGCAATATTGATGGTAACATGTATAACTATACTAATATTATTGACGAAATTCGCTCATAAATACGAACAATTTTTCGCAATATTGATGGTAACATGTGTAACTATACTAATATCATTGACGAAATTCGCTCATAAATACGAACAATTTTTCGCAATATTGATGGTAACATGTGTAACTATACTAATATCATTGATGAAATTCGCTCATAAATACGAACAATTTTTCGCAATATTGATGGTAACATGTGTATTGTGTAACTATACTAATATCATTGACGAAATTCGCTCATAAATACGAATAATTTTTCGCAATATTGATGGTAACATGTGTAACTATACTAATATCATTGACGAAATTCGCTCATAAATACGAATAATTTTTCGCAAATATTGATCGGTAACATGTGTATTGTGTAACTATACTAATATCATTGACGAAATTCGCTCATAAATACGAAAAATTTTTCGCAATATTGATGGTAACATGTGTAAACTATACTAATATCATTGACGAAATTCGCTCATAAATACGAATAATTTTTCGCAATATTGATGGTAACATGTGTATTGTGTAACTATACTAATATCATTGACGAAATTCGCTCATAAATACGAATAATTTTTTCGCAATATTGATGGTAACATGTGTATTGTGTAACTATACTAATATCATTGACGAAATTCCGCTCATAAATACGAATAATTTTTCGCAATATTGATGGTAAAATGTGTATTGTGTAACTATACTAATATCATTGACGAAATTCGCTCATAAATACGAAAAATTTTTCGCAATATTGATGGTAACATGTATAACTATACTAATATTATTGACGAAATTCGCTCATAAATACGAACAATTTTTCGCAAATATGATGGTAACATGTGTAACTATACTAATATCATTGACGAAATTCGCTCATAAATACGAACAATTTTTCGCAATATTGATGGTAACATGTGTAACTATACTAATATCATTGATGAAATTCGCTCATAAATACGAACAATTTTTCGCAATATTGATGGTAACATGTGTAACTATACTAATATCATTGATGAAATTCGCTCATAAAAACGAAAAATTTTCGCAATTGATGGTAACATGATGTAACTATACTAATATTATTGACGAAATTCGCTCATAAATACGAACAATTTTCGCAATATTGATGGTAACATGTGTAACTATACTAATATCATTGACGAAATTCGCTCATAAATAAGAACAATTTTCGCAATATTGATGGTAACATGTGTAACTATACTAATATTATTGACGAAATTCGCTCATAAATACGAACAATTTTTCGCAATATTGATGGTAACATGTGTAACTATACTAATATCATTGACGAAATTCGCTCATAAATACGAACAATTTTTCGCAATATTGATGGTAACATGTGTAACTATACTAATATCATTGATGAAATTCGCTCATAAATACGAACAATTTTTTCGCAATATTGATGGTAACATGTGTAACTATACTAATATTATTGACGAAATTCGCTCATAAATACGAACAATTTTCGCAATATTGATGGTAACATGTGTAACTATACTAATATCATTGATGAAATTCGCTCATAAAAACGAAAAAATTTTCGCAATATTGATGGTAACATGTGTAACTATACTAATATTATTGACGAAATTCGCTCATAAATACGAAAATTTTTTCGCAATATTGATGGTAACATGTGTAACTATACTAATATTATTGACGAAATTCGCTCATAAATACGAACAATTTTTCGCAATATTGATGGTAACATGTGTAACTATACTAATATCATTGATGAAATTCGCTCATAAATACGAATAATTTTTTCGCAATATTGATGGTAACATGTGTAACTATACTAATATTATTGACGAAATTCGCTCATAAATACGAAAAATTTTTCGCAATATTGATGGTAACATGTGTAACTATACTAATATTATTGACGAAATTCGCTCATAAATACGAAAATTTTTTCGCAATATTGATGGTAACATGTGTAACTATACTAATATTATTGACGAAATTCGCTCATAAATACGAATAATTTTTCGCAATATTGATGGTAACATGTGTAACTATACTAATATTATTGACGAAATTCGCTCATAAATACGAATAATTTTTCGCAATATTGATGGTAACATGTGTATTGTGTAACTATACTAATATCATTGACGAAATTCGCTCATAAATACGAACAATTTTTCGCAATATTGATGGTAACATGTGTAACTATACTAATATCATTGATGAAATTCGCTCATAAATACGAACAATTTTTCGCAATATTGATGGTAACATGTGTAACTATACTAATATTATTGACGAAATTCGCTCATAAATACGAACAATTTTTCGCAATATTGATGGTAACATGTGTAACTATACTAATATCATTGATGAAATTCGCTCATAAAAACGAAAAAATTTTCGCAATATTGATGGTAACATGTGTAACTATACTAATATTATTGACGAAATTCGCTCATAAATACGAATTTTTTTTCGCAATATTGATGGTAACATGTGTAACTATACTAATATTATTGACGAAATTCGCTCATAAATACGAAAAATTTTTCGCAATATTGATGGTAACATGTGTAACTATACTAATATCATTGACGAAATTCGCTCATAAATACGAATAATTTTTCGCAATATTGATGGTAACATGTGTAACTATACTAATATCATTGACGAAATTCGCTCATAAATACTAATAATTTTTCGGAATATTGATGGTAACATGTGTAACTATACTAATATTATTGACGAAATTCGCTCATAAATACGAACAATTTTTCGCAATATTGATGGTAACATGTGTAACTATACTAATATCATTGATGAAATTCGCTCATAAATACGAATAATTTTTCGCAATATTGATGGTAACATGTGTAACTATACTAATATTATTGACGAAATTCGCTCATAAATACGAAAATTTTTTCGCAATATTGATGGTAACATGTGTAACTATACTAATATTATTGACGAAATTCGCTCATAAATACGAATAATTTTTCGCAATATTGATGGTAACATGTGTAACTATACTAATATTATTGACGAAATTCGCTCATAAATACGAATAATTTTTCGCAATATTGATGGTAACATGTGTAACTATACTAATATTATTGACGAAATTCGCTCATAAATACGAATAATTTTTCGCAATATTGATGGTAACATGTGTAACTATACTAATATTATTGACGAAATTCGCTCATAAATACGAACAATTTTTCGCAATATTGATGGTAACATGTGTAACTATACTAATATTATTGACGAAATTCGCTCATAAATACGAATAATTTTTCGCAATATTGATGGTAACATGTGTATTGTGTAACGATACTAATATCATTGACGAAATTCGCTCATAAATACGAACAATTTTTCGCAATATTGATGGTAACATGTGTAACTATACTAATATCATTGATGAAATTCGCTCATAAATACGAACAATTTTTCGCAATATTGATGGTAACATGTGTAACTATACTAATATTATTGACGAAATTCGCTCATAAATACGAACAATTTTTCGCAATATTGATGGTAACATGTGTAACTATACTAATATCATTGATGAAATTCGCTCATAAATACGAAAAAATTTTCGCAATATTGATGGTAACATGTCTAACTATACTAATATTATTGACGAAATTCGCTCATAAATACGAAAAATTTTTCGCAATATTGATGGTAACATGTGTAACTATACTAATATTATTGACGAAATTCGCTCATAAATACGAAAAATTTTTCGCAATATTGATGGTAACATGTGTAACTATACTAATATCATTGACGAAATTCGCTCATAAATACGAATAATTTTTCGCAATATTGATGGTAACATGTGTAACTATACTAATATCATTGACGAAATTCGCTCATAAATACGAATAATTTTTCCCAATATTGATGGTAACATGTGTAACTATACTAATATTATTGACGAAATTCGCTCATAAATACGAACAATTTTTCGCAATATTGATGGTAACATGTGTAACTATACTAATATCATTGATGAAATTCGCTCATAAATACGAATAATTTTTCGCAATATTGATGGTAACATGTGTAACTATACTAATATTATTGACGAAATTCGCTCATAAATACGAAAAATTTTTCGCAATATTGATGGTAACATGTGTAACTATACTAATATTATTGACGAAATTCGCTCATAAATACGAATAATTTTTCGCAATATTGATGGTAACATGTGTAACTATACTAATATTATTGACGAAATTCGCTCATAAATACGAATAATTTTTCGCAATATTGATGGTAACATGTGTAACTATACTAATATTATTGACGAAATTCGCTCATAAATACGAATAATTTTTCGCAATATTGATGGTAACATGTGTAACTATACTAATATTATTGACGAAATTCGCTCATAAATACGAAAAATTTTTCGCAATATTGATGGTAACATGTGTAACTATACTAATATTATTGACGAAATTCGCTCATAAATACGAATAATTTTTCGCAATATTGATGGTAACATGTGTAACTATACTAATATTATTGACGAAATTCGCTCATAAATACGAACAATTTTTCGCAATATTGATGGTAACATGTGTAACTATACTAATATCATTGATGAAATTCGCTCATAAATACGAAAAAATTTTCGCAATATTGATGGTAACATGTGTAACTATACTAATATTATTGACGAAATTCGCTCATAAATACGACTACTTATCGAACCCAGGTGCCTACCCAGGTGCCCGAGCTAGCGCAACGCGGGCTATCGCTCGAAGACGCCCACGACCGCCCACGATGGAGGCGCTTAATAAGGGCCCAAAACTCATTATCTTGATGTTCATTTGTTTCCTGTTTTCTTTTGCCCTTTTATTTAATTGAAAGCCGATTTATATATATATTCAGAATATGACTACTCACGATTTCCGTACGCATAGTAAGCCCATATGAGTAAATAGATTAGTCCGGAGTTCACTGGCAATGGACAATTATGGGCAGGGCATGGACAGTTTAATGTGGGTATTTGGACTCCAGTTAGCTCAATACGGATATGCACTGGAATGCGCCCGTAGGCTACATACGTAATCAAAAGGCGACCGTGAATAGCAAAAAGGTTGCCCACCCCTGCTTTAGTTGCTGAAGTGTGTTGTTGGGTATCATGCGCAACCCATAGTTCAAAATAAAATAAAAGTCATGATCTTGATATCTTTTGTTCTATATATTTGTATTTCTTCAATAACATTTTATTTCTTTTGTGATAACTATGCCCGTCGTCCATGTTAGAAAGCACAGGATGTAGAGTGGTTGTTAAACTGCGTTGCCTATATATTGTTATCTCGATATTGAAGTCGTGCGGCCCGCGGCTTCAACGAATTTTGAAAAGTGGCCCGCGACCCCTTTTGAGTTGGCGACCCCTGCTGTAAATCATAGTTACCTGCGGTGTTTTATCGCTATTACGAGGTATTTGAAAGTCAAATGTCGATTTGCGGATAATATGTATGTGGCATTAATTTTGTAAATTCAGACGTAAATCAAAACATGATTTTATGCCAACATTTGAGTTGATATAATGTATTTTATTCTTGAAGGTCGCGACGAAACATTCTTCATTGGCTTGCTGTAGCTTAGCTTATAGTACACAACAAAACAAGTTAACAAATTTTAGTTTTTGAGCGTATGTCTCATAGGTCCCATGGTCGTGTGCTTTTGGACCCACCGGGTGGGGACCGATGACAAGCTCGAGCAACAAATTTTAAACGTTTATAAATATTTTTTGAAAAGGCAGATATTCATGTAAATGTCCGCGATAGGTAGAGCTTGTATCGAAGTGTTGAGCCTGCAAAAGATCTGCTATTCTCGGCTGAAGATTTAAGGGCCAGAGATCATTTTGTAATTTTTGATCCATCGGTACCACATCTCCCCTACGAGTCGACTATAGCTTATGATGTCATCATAGTGGGAATGACGTGGACAGTCCAGAAATGCATCTTCTATGGATCCAACCAAAAAGAATAGAATGCCAGTTGTGTCACAAGATAATTTATACGACCTTACGTATCTATTTCGTTACACTTTGTGACAACTCTGCCGGATGACCACAACTTAACAGATACGTCATTCCCAGTATCTTGCGTAGCTTTGTACTACATGTTTCGTATGTTGCGACAAGACCAATCAAGGTTTCAAGACTTCCGCCGTGCATAATAGTATCGAAACTAATTCTCGTTGATAAATTTTCTTTTCGTGACAAGGAGCGTATAGTTCAGTACTCGAAAAGTCCCTCACTGATCATTCTATTAAAACTTGATTAATATTTGAGTACTCGAATCATTGGTCCCAGCCCTACCAGTAATGTTTCCACCATGCACCTCGTATTTTCGTGGAATTTTCTCGAAAAAGGATTTCCACTAGATGGCGACAGTAGTCTAATCACGTGTGTTGCTGTTTGTGGTATTCATGGCGTTTGTCGAACACTATGGTCATGGTCATGGTCATTTACAGTTCAAGTTTAAGTTTATTCATAAAATATAATCATTTCAAAACATCACAAGACTGCGATACTATTGAAGCTAGGAAGGTGCCGAAACGACTTGGAATAGTCTTCGAGATCAGACACCCACCTGGCCAAGTTTCTTCATTTTTATTCCGTAGATGCCGACTTGCAGCACGACTCACTCCTAGGCTTTTTAAAACACCGCTTAGACGGATGAGATGGCGAGGAGGAGCCTGGATGAACCTCCAACACTTAGGTAGGAATTCTAGAGTCGGACTCGAATCCGCAACCCATTGGTGCCGCAGCTGTGGAACGTCCCAATACGCTATCTCGTCACAATCGCGTGTATGTGTGATGTGTTCTTGGTAGAGCGGGGCCTTCTTCCACCCTCGAATCAATAGTTAAAGTGAAACAACGTTCATGGAAATTACTAAACCAAATGCTAAGTCCAAGTTGGCATAATTACTTCAGATGAGGCTTGGGCTTGATCTTTGAGTTTTTAATTTAATTAACATTCAACACCATAGATCAGAGGTCTCAAAATCAAATGTGCTCGCGGGCCAATTTCCTAGTTTTGATGACGTCGCAGGCCGCAGCATGTTATAGGGAAATTCAATGTATAATTTGCAAACAGCCCTTATTTGACGGGACCTTGCAAAACATCGTGTAAATGTAATTTACCATTGTATTATTCACTCTTGATACGGAAAAAATCGCATTTTCAAATATTTGGATAAAATTGTTCCTGTGTCGGGATATATATAATATTGCAGCTAGTGGACCTTTGACGCGCCACAATTTTATGTAGAATATTTTAAAATCTACTGAAGATTGATCTGATATCAGAGCATTTCAGCGGTGTAGCCTAATCCTGGTTTTGATATATAGTCGCGATAAGTATATAGGCTATTGTTACTGTAATTGTCAAAGTCAAATTAAATCAGCGCTAGATTTTGCCTTCGATTATGATTGGAACTTATCAATAACAACTTAAATATAATCATCCATAGTAATAGCATTGCTTTTCAACGTTTTTAGCGATAGTACCCCTTGTGCTTTCAATGAGATTTCTCGTAGCCCCTGTCCATTTTCGACACAATTTCTGATGGTACCTATATTAAAATCAGAAAGCCCTTTCACATAAAATCGCGCGTAGCGCGAAGACTATTTTCCAGTTGGATAAATTGGCCAAGAAAATATCCCCCAGCATAGAGGCCTAATTCCACAATGCATCTCGTACACCCTGATGTGGTGCTTCGTACCCCGATGGGCCCTACTGACCCTGGTTTAGAAACCTTGGAAGATAAATGTCCAATCGGCGAAGAGTGTATTGGTGTTAGAGCTGTAGAGCGCTCGTACCTTACTCGCCACCGATAATAACATGGATAATGAGAACAAACAACACCCAGCCAGTAACCAACTATACGTCACGGGGGTCACATCATGCCAATGGTGGTCATACTGACCTGATTAGATAGCTATATACCCTGCGCAACGCAAGCTATACGACCTTTTGATATATTACTATTCCCCATGACAGTTTCACAGATTGTTGCGTCCGTAGGATTACCAAGTCACCTTTCCGAGTCGCAAGTCCTTCTCTGATTTTAACGTTTGACCCGATTCAACTCGAGTAATTTTTATTAAATCGCACAGTCAATCCAAAATCGAGTAATTTTACGAGAGGGTCGCACCAAACCAAATCACAATTTTTAGTCACGAATCATCAACGGGTCATGTTTTATCATAGTGAACTAGAAATGTGACGTAATAGCTGATCTTCTACCGCATGGTAGCTTTTAAAAGTGATGTGAAGTTTGTTGAGATTTCAGTGATTTTCATAGTAGTTTTTGCATGAACTTTAAGTTCTTCTATCTAAAAAAGATATGTGGCACTTGAATATATTGTTGGATACTTGAAATTCCAAAATGCTGTCGTTGGCCGCTCAAAATGCTCTCGGGGCCGCGTGTTTGAGACCTCTGCCATAGATAATTATAATCGGAGTTTTTCGGACCGGATCCCGGACATTTCTAGAATCCTGCCTAGGAGTCGGACCGGAGCTTAAAGCAGGATCGGAGTAGGACCAGAAAATTTGTCGATCCGCTCCGCACTAGTTCTTGGGAGATGCTTGATAGCGGCTATGGTACTCGCCGCAAATAGTGACCTCAATTTAATCGAAATTCGGAATTAATTGCGACTGGTGAATTAATAGGATATTATCGATACGGAACGCGCGAATTTAAACAGTACTACCTTTACTCGATGAAAATCATTTTCATCAGATCAACGGCATTCGTTGATATCTATAATCGTTCGGATTATTGCGACTAGTCGACGTTAGTGTGAGCATAAGAACGATATTTGTAGTTAGCCAACATGAATTTCGTTTACCAAAATATCATCGCCGTAGAATCAAAGTAGCTATGTCCACTTTTAAATTTTAATATCCAATTTTTTAATTTCGAGAAAATCAAGTTTCTGTAAATTTTTATTTTTCTTCGGCCATTTCCTGACGATGGTTATGATTGCCACATTTTTTCAAAGTTAAACATGGCCAAGATGTGGCAGAAAGAAAATGAAAGCTAAACAAAAACTTAATTCTCTTTCTGTATAAAATGGATATAAGCTACTACGATTCCACAGCGACAATATTCGCCTTTATTCAAGTTATTCTATTATGACGTTAATCTGCGGCGAACCCCAAATTTCGGGCCGGGTCAGACCTAAGACTTGATCGTAGAACTGGTATCCAACCGTTCCTTGGTTCCTCGATGGTGCAGACTAATATACTGGTTGTCTAAAACTGCAGACGATACTAAGTTATTATTTTCGCGAGATTTGTAATACATATAATTTGAGATAGTCAGAGGGTCCGTGCCCATATGAGCATGAGCAATGGCTATACGTCACTTGGGCCTCCGGCCTTCCATGACGCGGGTTAAAGTTACGGTTAGGTTGACTTTCCAGATGTCCTATTTTATAGGAGGATTTGTCCTCTTTTCTCAAGAGAAGTGAATGATCCTCCGAGGACGCTCAATAATGCCCAAATTACCTCTTTTTTCGCATTCAATTCAATCCAATTTATTGCCAAAAATTTTATCATTCAAAGACCCCACAAGACTGCGATACAATGAAAGATAGGAAGGTGTCGAAACGACTTGGAGGAGTCTTAGAAAGCAGACACCGACCTGGCCTAGTCGATGTAAAAAAGGAGGCGTGTACAGATGCACTCTGAATGAAAAGTAAAAGAAGATAATATAAAGGGACAGGTCACATAAAAGATGGCATGTGTCGGAAGGCGAGATCGATGTTAGGTCGTGGTCCGGTAAACTAGAGGGCTAACTATAGGGTTACCATATTTTGGAAATCTGAAAAGAGGACACTTTTTCAAAATTTTCAAACTTGCAAAACCGATGAAAAATCCAGAAAAAATGGTAAATTTTTCCCACTTCGTGGTCGATTGACTAAAATAAAGTCAACTTTCCGGCTCAGCTCTAAAAATACCCGCCGGCGCGTTACTTCGGTGCTGATTTACGGCATCTCAGTCGAATTTGACCAAAATTCGCAAAAAAGAGGACAAAATATCAAAAAAAAAGAGGAAAAAAGTGCATCCTCCGAGGACACTTTCAAAAAGTCAAAAAAGAGGACAAATCCTCTCAAAAGAGGACGTATGGTAACCATAGCTAACATTTTCAGACTCACAATACTGGTAAAATCCGGGGAAAATGGTGAATTTTTCCCGATTTTGTGGTTGGTTGACTAAAGCAAAAAAGGTCATTTTTCCGACTCGGCTCCAGGAATATACACTTATGATGAATTCTCCGTTGGTTGACTAAAAAGAAAACAGGTCAACTTTCCGGCTCAACTCCCTAAATACCCGCCGGAACGTTACTTGAGCACTGATTTCCTATATCTCAGTCGAATTTTAATCTATATTTGACCAAAATTTTCAAAAAAGGGGACAAATTCTCTAAAAAGATTTCATTTGAGCGTCCTCCGAGGACTATTTCAAAAAGTCGAGAAAGCGAACAAATCCTCTTACAAGAGCACGTATGGTAACCCTACTATTAGGCGAGAAGTTTTTATTTCCAAAAATTACTGTATCCAGCCCATTAGTTGGATAAATGTTGATGATCTTGACGGTTGTATATAATTTCAATGATGTTTCGCACAATTTTGCGATCTCGTTATAAATGATCATTCCTTACTGGGAAAGTTGAGGGTAGCCTATATAATATATAAATATATATAAAATATATTTAATTTGTTGTTTTGTAACTTTTCATTGCTTACCTTTTTGTAACTTTGCCTGCAACTACCGAGGAAATGTAAAACATCATCAAACTCAAACTTGACAATTCTGCTTTCTTTTCACTTGCCGGCAAAAAAATCCTCTTTTGGGTCTTGCAAATATGGTAGGCCGGAGATTGGGGAATGGGAAAAAATTCTCGGGTTAGGGTTGTCCAGCTCAAGTGTCGCATGCCGCTCAACTGTCGTTTCTTCACTGCGTCACATTTTTAAATGTCGGGAAACCAATAAGAAGTCTGAATGAGTGCAGAGCTGAGGCGGTACATAGGGTTGTAATGACTCGAGTCGTAATTTTTCGTTGACTCGACTTCATTCGAGTCATTCCCTTGAAAATCGAAAATGACTTGACTCGAATTGAGTCACCTAATGTATTGACTCGATTTGTACTCGAGTCATCGCGCATGGCTCGACTCAGTCATATGACTCACGACATTCTATATGACTTGATTCAAGTCTCGTGTATCAGAACGGATACTTGAAAAAAAATAGGCTCAGAAAATGATTTTTTATCTCTTTGAATAAACATATTAGAAGTGACCTATATTATGAATGCGAGACCTTCGACATAACCCAAAAGTTTCAAAAAAGTGGCTCGAACGTGGCTTCAACTCGATAATGAACGCTGAACAGTGAGCACAATGACTCAGGCTCGAGTCTCAACACAATGATTCGGACTCGACCCTTTGTTCCGTGACTTGACTCGGTGGTGAGTTGAAAGTGACTCGACTTGACTCGATTCAAAACCCTAAACGTACAATTGACTTAAGTGACTCGGAATTTTATGACTTGGTTACAACCCTGCTGATACCATGCGGCTCTATACGGCGCCTACGCTAATATAGTAAGAAATACAGTGTTTAAGTCATTTTTCTGGATGAATCAGAATGCAGGTCAATGGCAATCCAACTCCATACGTTCATGATAATCGAAGTGATATCAAAGACTAATCCAAGTCGTTCGGACACCTTCCTATCTTTTCATTGTATCGTAGTCTTGTAGTGCATTGAAGTAATGAAGAGCTTCTTGGAGGTACAGAACTTCAATATACAATTGAATAGTATATTCATTTTGAAATGAACCAGAATATTTTCGGCTGACACTCGTCAGGGGTAATCGTCAGCAACATAGTAGAGAATTGGAAAGAACATTGTATATCAACAAGATATTTTGTGATACGATTGTTGATGTACAATGTTCTTTCCAATTCTATACTAGTTGCTGACGATTACCCCCGACGAGCGTCAGCCGAATATATTCGGGTTCAGTTCAAAATGAATAAACGATTCAATTGTATATTGAAATAACGAAATTGTTTAAAAAAATTAATTGAATTGAATTAACAAGGTATATGCCCAACATGATCTGTATCGATATTGGCCTACGCATATTCTACATCGACCCCTGCATATAAGCCTATCACGAACTAACAACCGAACTCTATCATCAAAGCTATATTAGTTATTTTATAACTCTCAGAGGTACAAAGGTATAATGCATTCGATTTCGCGCATTATACGGAAGTTCTAAAGCGTTAGAGAGCGGTGGAGAAGAAACAAATAATATTGATTATTCTCCACTTTCTCACGCTGGTAATCCCGCCTTGTGCGAGACAATTGGCGACAGTTACACAATATTAAGGCGAAGGTGGCAGAATAACACAAAGGCTCTATCGCGGGGTGATATTTTCGCACAATGGCGCGAACACGAGCGAACTTGAAAGCTCGGTTGGGGTCGCTGATGATATCACGCAGCTCAAACAGGGGGATTAGGCTCCTTGTCAATTAAAACAAAAGAAATTCCCTTTCTCTCTGGTATATTGTCGCGAACAAATGTTAAGAGATGCAGGAAATGGCAGGCGATTGCGTAGTTACATCTGTCGTGGACATCCCGAAGAATTAATGAGCGGCGCATTTAATCATGACTTTTGATATAGCACGATCATTGAGAGGCTGCTATATCATTCGATACGTACCGTCACTGAATGTAGTCGGCTTCACAATTCCCCATACACGCTTAAGTTATGTCATTTTGAAATTGTAGTCATTTCTTCTTGTCGTTCACAGTATAACAAGGTACAGCGCAACAACATCTTCAATAAACGATTGCTGATATTCGGAAAGACCAGTCATTACAAACCCATTGATAATAATCGCCAGGAATAAAGGCACAGCTCGTGCCTACGATCTTTTCAACTGTGCAGTAACCAACAGCGACAATCTAGCATGAATACCTTCATAGACTATCAGAAATTGCGACAAATATACCTATACTGCTTTCCGCAAATCTTTGTTCTGAAAATTTTGCCAACACCGAAAAAACACGGAACACACGCATATGCGACTGTTGGAACAGAGCGCATGTACCTCATTCAGTAAGCTACATAAAAACTGTAATATATATCTTTAGATTTTGGAGATATGATAGCAATATTTATTAATTTCAGAAGTAGCCAACTATAGCCATGCCATACATACGTGGTAATATTCTCTCAACTGTGGCATGTTGCGCACAACATAAGCCTCCGCCAAAAGGATGATCGGGTGAGTTGCAAGTCAGTATATAACAATACTCATTCAATTCATTTCAATTTACTGTTATCAATTTCATCATTTCAATACACCACAAGACTGCGATACAATGAAAAGATAGGAAGGAGTCGAAACGACTTGAAGTAGTCTTTGAAATCAGACACCCAACTGGCCTAGGCGATGTAAAAATAAGGCATTAATGCTATAATGCTGATCGTAACTGTAAATTAAGTAAAATTAGGGCGCAGGAATCGTACGCATCAATTGTATAACGTCACGTTCCACTGACTTCCATGGAATCTAGAATATCATACGGTAAGTTCAAATTTTATAAATTAAAAAATCAAAATATCGCGATAAATGTATGGATAGGAAACGAAGCGATGTAATAGTGTTTCAATCAACACCCATCTTGGCCTGAGGCATTCACACTGAACTAATTGTAAAACAGAAGATTGAAGAATATGGATACATACCACTACATTTCTTATACCCACAAGAGTCTCTTGAAACAGATGGTATCATAAAAACGATAAGGGTTGCAGCGATATTATGCCTACAGCTTCTATTACAAAATATCCATTGTCCAATGTCCACGTATCAAGTCAGGCGACGTAACTCACGTTCAGCAAAGCGGCAGAGCATCTTCAACGAACAGGAACCCCGCAAAGCCGGCGTCAGTTGGCCACGTTTCCATCATTTTCTGACATCATAATCTCCTATGTGATATCAGGTGTTAGAGAATATGAAAGATATCGAGTCATCGTAGGGGAATTTCGCGACTCCTATTGTAGTCTGAAGTGTGGCAAGCGTTAAAACGACAATTACCTTCCATATCTTCCGATATGTAGCCTATGGCCCACATACAGGTAAAGACGGGCGATTGATTTCGGAGTGGATCAACCATCCATGCTTGAATTTGTCTATCTCTGTATTTATATTCTCAGTGGTATAGCGAAACATGTAGGGTAGGATTTTTGAAACATTTACTAAATCATCAATGTCAATGTCAATGCGACAATGGACTTTGGGTATCATAGGCCTTGTAGAAATAATTTACATTGTTTTATGATTGAAAGCTTCAAATTTGGTTATTGACATTAGTCGTTATCGGGCACCGTTCAAACGGTGCCTGCGATATCGTTATCGTAGGCCTCGGGTCAAGTTTATATGTACATTGTACATTGTACAATTGAATAAATAGTTTCTTGAAGGTACAGAACTTCAATATACAATTGAATAATATATTCATATTGAAATAAAACTGAATATTTTCGGCTGACACTCGTCAATGGTAATCGTTACTAAGTAGTAGAGAATTGGAAAGAACGTTGCATATCAACATTCAACAATCGTATCATCAAAGCTGACGCCTACTTTGCCGACGATTATCCTGACGAGTGTCAGCCGAAACCATTATGGTTTATTTCAATACGAATATATTATTCAATTGTACAATTAATTTGCTTATCAGAATGGCAGTGCATATGTGTGAAGCGACCTCATCGGGCAGGCTGAGCAGTGAGCACGTATCCATTTTTAACAATATTCCTACCCCCGTACACATTTTAATAATAGGGTGACGTTTTGGTTTTGTCGACGCGCTTTTACATCGGTTGAGTTTGTTTATCGAAAACCCTTCCATCGGTGTGGCATGACATCAGAATGTGCGGTTAGTGCGTCATAATGGGAAAACCGGTTGTCGCCGAGATTTCACAGTAACGATACTCTTCACAATTCCTCGAGTCTTTTCGTGATTTACGAGGGATATTATTCCAAGGATGGAGGCGGGCTGCTATCGGATTTCTTCATAAATCGCGCAAAACGCAATAAACGAGGTCACGTGCATTCATGCATCATTCTGCCGTAGAATACGAATACACTTCAGACAACGCACCGCGGTTATCATCATATTACAACGGCCCGGTTGGATTAGCGAATATAATCAATTCATTAAAACATAAACTTCCGCGCGAATGCGATGTTAGAATGCCGAGTGTGGATTGCTGCAGATAGTGTGAAACACTTTTCAACGTTTCATATCGTCACTGTCTTGATTCGGCAGTATAGCAAAATTACCAAGAAGACGACGGCTCTTCAAATCATTGTGTAGTAAATGTCTGTCCAATTGAAATACAGTACAGCACAATTTCGTACGTTGCGCACAGGAATGCACGACAGGTCTCTGAATTCCAACGTATTTTGAACGTCTAATTTCCGAAACTGTACCCCTAATTTCCTCGATTTATTGTAAACCGGTGGAATTACTCCCTGTTCTAAGTGACGGTAATTCTGTATATGTCCGCTGGAGCGCCGTTTATCGTTAACATCATCATTATCGCTGGACGTGGACAAAATCGACTTCCTAAATGATTTTATTATGAATTGAGTATTGGGCGTTGATTCCAATATTACACTATCACTCATGATGAGTTTGCAATCGTACAAATACTGCGGAAAGTTCAAATGTATACCTTATATGCGGCTGCAAAGAATATAATGCCAGATATACAAGACATTAAGGCTTATTTAACATTTTTCCGACCATACTTATTTTATTGCACTTTGTCAGAATGACCTGGATTGATCACTATTTCACAGCTATGTCATTCCCACTAACGTGCGTATACTGCACGCTGTGTTACGACCAATCGAGATTTACAACTTTCCACAGTGGAGAATAATATCTAAACCCGAATTCTCCTTGATAAATTAACTCTAAGTGACAAGGAGCGTATAATTTCAGTACTCGAACAAATCATCTCTCCCAACTCGACTCCAATCATTAGAATTAATGCTCGATTAAGATTCGAGTACTCGAGTATCCACTGTAGGCAAACGTAACTATAACACTATCATATGAAAGAAATAGAGGCAATATATGCTACTATAAGATATAATAGTATATTGTAAACGTTTGCAGCATATATACCGTATTCATTCTTGCCTTTATATTAGTTAATGATTTTCGTACATATGACTGATTGTTGTGGTTTAAATTTCATGGTGGGCGACAGCTACATTCTGTATAGCTGATACTCTTACTCTTACTGCTCACTTATAGCAGGGCCCAGTTTGCTGCGAGGCTTTTTGTAACACATTGGCTATACGCAGATTGTCTGGCGACTCTGAGCACTAGGGTTATTCAAAAATGACCATTTTTTACATATTTCACTGGGTAGTTAAAAATATTGTTAGGTCGTCCACAAAAACGCTGCGCACAAAATTGGAGTCAATTCTAACCAGTGCGGGACTAATTGCAATAATTTGAATTTGCAAGCATTTTACAAAATAATGATATCTACGGTGTCACATTTCATCACTTTGCCAGGACCAAGCATCGTGTTCCAGGCGTGTCTCAATGAAATGATGCTTTTTCCAAGCTTTTTTATCGTGATTATAATAGGGCCTGTGGTTTGTTTGTTGTATTTGTGGTGTCTGTCGACTACTATGGTCATTTACACCAGGCCAATTTCCTTCAGTTTTATTCCGTAGCTGCCGATTTGTTGTACGGCCCCCTTCTAGGCGTTTATAAAACACCGCTTACATGGATGAGATGGCGAGGATGAGCCTAGATAAACGTCCAACACCTAGGTAGGAATTCTGGAGACGACCTCGGTCGGACTCGAACCCGCAACCCATTGGTGTTGCAGCTGTGGATTACACCACGCTATCTCGCCACACAGGGCCTGCGGTAGCGTTTGTGTAATTAATGAAACAATGACGACGCTGATTAGTTGAAAACTAGTCTACTTAAAACGACGGTGATATGATTCGGAAATGAAGTACTTTACCCAGTGAAATCGGTGATCACAAGGAGGTTATGAACTTACAAGCAGGAAGAAGGGGCACACACCACTAATATGCCATAATCATTGACATTCGTGATAGAGTACACTATACTTGTCTCTCTAATCATTGATTACATGCGGATCTACAATTAACGTATATTTTCACCCATGTAGCCTCGCCTAGTCTAAACCAGTAACTAAAATTAGATACAGTGGATATGTACGAAAATATCAGCCCATACCGGAATAGGCGTTATAATTGCACGAATCACGCGCAGTCGCTTTGTATCGTGCAACAGGGCAACGATATACTTGAGATTTGACCGCATCCGTTCTGCACGAAGCTATTCGGCGCCAGTTTCCCATTCCCATCGCGGGCCGTCAATTTCAGGGTCTTGCGCAGAGGCTCATTCAGAGTCGTAATCCGCAGAACAAACGTCGTCCGAGATTGATTAGTTCCATTGTTACAACCTCGCTCATTACGACAAAGGGAGCCCATGCTGTGTTCTTGACTAAAGAATATGGGCAGAATTATGTGGCAGAGTTGATAGTACGCGCATGCATCGCTTGTTGCCCGAATGGCTGTAATAATAGGATTTCGAATAGGTCTGATATCTAATGATGATTTTGCGCACGATATTGAGCTGCAGTAAGGTTTATATTTCTTGAAAACTCAAGAAAGCTGTTGACTGCAATATTAATTAAAGCACCGCATAGGAACGCGATAAATTTCTATTTGCACTACGGTTTACAGGGGTTTGATGGCGGTAGAACGATTAGGGGTTGTTTGGTTGAGTATTGAAGTTTTGCGACTGGTTCTTGTTGATTTTCTTGTATTGGCTGGGTTAAAACGCGCACTTTCAGTGAGCTTACCTTTGACATTCTAATTCTTAGCTGTCATATACTCAACCTCATTCAGATACGCGGGCGAAGGCTTGCAATATACTTTAGTCGCACAGCTCTCGGCTTTTGTGTTTATCTGGCAGATACTGCATCTTCGGAGTTACGGATCTACGGTTTTGATATCATGAATTTCTTTGAAGTGAATTCAAGTATTCCATATCGAATCTGTGGCCCTGACGTGATATATTTATGGATTTAACATCTGATAACGTTGGGATGAGTCTTAGTTGGCAATGCCTCGTTTCCGCGCAGTCCACGGATGGGAAATAGCATTCATTATCGCGTAATGATCAATGACGATAATTAGTCTATTTATCTCGCACATTAACTGCGCTTCCTCCCGTGTAAGCTGGGTAGAATTTAGCAAAATACTGTTGAGGAATTCAATTTCGGAGTACCTTGAGCTGTTTTGAGATTCCACTAATCTTCTCAGGCATAGAACTGAATAAATTAATCACGGGAATGAATGGCATAGCGATGCACAGATGTGCAGCGACGTATTTTCGAAACTTCATTCTTTTTATGCTAATGTACCGATGTCGCCAATACGCTATGAATCTAGATGAGTGATTGTTGTCCCGACTAAATATATTTGGTTAAACTTGGTCTGGATATGAACGACTTTGAGATTGGCGTCTGTCGCAATTATTGAACAATGTGATCGTAATAATGCGACTTGACGAGAGAAGGGGAAACGACGCGCAAACAAATGTTCACGCAGCAGTCATTTTGAAATATAATAGTTAATCAAAGTCGGTATACTTTTTCACGTCTTTTTTTTCTCACTCGCTCTCTATGGCCAGATGACTACCCAGATCTTGTTGGCAGGAGCGCAGTACTCAGTCTTATATGTGGGTGTCGCTTCAGATTCTTTTGGCGTGACATATACAGCCTTGCTCATTACTCAAAGACTCTGAACAGATAAGTCCAGACGGTTGAAGGATAGCAAACGAAATATCCATTCAGAAATGTTATGTTTTCGAAATGCAGATTCGATACGATTTGGCATAATACTAATTATCTACGCTATCAGAGAGTCGGGATGTTTTTGTGTAACTTGCCGACCGCGGTTTGGATTTTCGCGGTTCTATATTTATCGTCTTAGGCCGGTGGTCTTGCAACTTCGTCAAATTGATAGCGGCTTAGGTATATAGCAGGATCGTAATTGTGTAGCATGTCATGTTGTCTTTAGTATATATTCAATCAATAACACGGTAGAAACACATGTTTTGCGTTTCACATGAGTAAGATTGTCGACGTTTTCTTCCGAAATGAAATCGTCTGTACAAGCAAACATGGTCCTGAAGGCGCTCGACACTTGTAAGATTAATAGCAGCACCAACCAGGGGTTTTGAGATGGCAAATGGTACATATCGGCAACGATTCAGGTCTTGCTGATCTGAGTTCGTGCTCGTATTAAACAGGCCAAAATGGAGCTTGTCCGTAAAAGGTTGCGTACCGGTAACGCCGAACGCGTAGGGTCAAGAGTGCAGACAGAACAGCCGTAAAGGTCAGGGTTACGAGACGGTCACTTGCGGCGATTGGTGGAGTTTCTCTCCACTGTAATCACTGTGAATCCCACTACGAGCGCAAAAATATGCGGTAAGGTAGGACTCATAGGGAACGGAACTGAACGCATTCAGAATTTGAAGTCAGTACCTTTTCCGCAATTTACCTTTTCTAGAGACTCTTTGATGCACAGAAATTTAATATCAGATTGAATCATATATATTCATATTGAGAAAAAACGAGTGTTTTCGGCACTCATTCCTTTTCTGATTCGGAATAACCAATCGCTGTCGTCTCTTTCACTCATGCTTTGAATAAATCAATGTTCGTCATGATGTAGCTGAAGACATGTATTGCAATGGTAATAGTAAATCAATCAATAAATAACAAAGTGCTATAACTGAGTACAATCAAGTACACAGTATTGCGTAGTTTTGTCTGATTGGGTTATGTGCAGTATTTTTGTGACGGTGCGGTAGTGTGTGATTTGAACCTTGCTCGAACGCGTCTGCACCCGAATTCACCATATTTTGCCACGTAATCAGTTAGAAGATATGTTCCTAGGCCTTGGATACTTTGATGAATCAATGGCGCTTCGGTGTTTACTGTCATTGGAAGGTCGCGCGCGTTCATACGAGCCTGTGTCGCGATCCTAAGTCACATGTTTACTGCCCACAGCTGTGGTCAGTGTTGAGAAATGCCGTTCCCTGAATCAGCAGAATTGAAAATATATCATGTTTCCGCGTTTCCAGGTTTTTTGTATGACGCAGCAACTCTCGCGCTACGCTTTGATGAAGCGATAAAGATGTTTATGTTAGGAAGCTGGCTGTAAAGAACGAATGAGCGAAAATAGGGAAGAGGCCGACGGGCACTCCCTTCCAAACAACGAAAACGGACAAAATGCCCGTTCTGTCCAAGTCGATGACGAACTGAATAACTTGCCCCAGTCGCAAGACCCTATGAACGTTCCTCACCCCCCTAACAACCACCATTTTCGACAATCAATCAACCTACCGGTGTTTTCCGGGGCTCAAGCCTCAAATGGTACAAGCGAAACCCAATTCGTACCGCCTCCACGTCATTATTACCCGCATATGCCCCAACCAGGGCTGCACCCGAGCCAAACTCAACAGCAACAGCATTCGGTCATTCAATTCCAGCATCTGCACCAAGACGGCGCTTCAAATATCCACGAAGTGCTTCACCCGAACGGCAGAAACGGCCATCCGAGTTGTATCATTCAAAATGGACATTCAAGTCAGTTTAATCACCACGGCATGGAAGGCGAATCAACGTCAGACGGTTTTCCGTACTTCGAAAACTGCATGCATCTACCACAAAGCGTTATCAACAGAAGGTTCCGCGATGCCTTGAAGAATTTACCAGCTAGAGGTAAGGAGATATGACCGATTGCCATCCTATAGTTGTAAATCAGAATGCATGAAATCATGATATCGCTTAAAACATTACTTGTGGTATGGTAAAACGTCATTGCAAAGGCACCAAATCTTTTTTCCGTGACGCAAAAGGCGTCACTTGTGTTATCCGTAGGGTAGCATTTAAAACAAATGGCTGTTTAAAACATGTTTTAAAGAATGTTTCAAACAAGGGCCTTTTTAAGTTGTATAATTATGCCATAATTGTGTAAATACTTTCCAAAAAACATGTTGTATGAGCCTACGGACGATTACCGCCCGATATAGCCGACGTATACGATGTGGGATGGTTGGAAACCCTCAAAATAGTCGGTTCATCAGCTATAGTACGTAGATATTTTGTCAAAGCAGATATATTTACCCTATATCTTCAATTGTCAATGTCAATCCACTATGACGTGACTATTTGTGCCGTCATGTCTTGAAAAAAAAACAAGTTTTAAACAAGGGCCTTGTTATAACCATATTTGTTTTATATTGATTTTCATTTTAAAGGCAACCCTATCCGTATAATTTATCCATAAAAGCATCTCGGATAATGGAATGTCCTTATAATGATCAGCTTGAGGTAGGAAAAAAGGTACAGGAGGCGTGTGCGTGTATTTGTACGTTGTATGCATTGCATACGTTGTGCGTTACGCGGTCGCAGTTCATACCGTACTTTGTGACAATCATAAACAACGAGATGAATTGGTACTATAGCTTCACGCTGACTCCTGTAGGAAATACCGACCCTGATTTTTGTAAGCTTTTTTTCGGACTATATTGGTCGTGGTCATTGTGTGTCTTGTGATTAGGGTTTGGCGAAATCCAGTCCCTGAGTGATTCGATTCTGTATCGAGCCTTTTTATACTTACGGCTTCATAACAGTATAAAAGATGTGGACAGTTCAGATATGTACCATTTTTGACACCACAGATGATATATAATGTCTCTTCTACACCAAATAAAAGTAATTTAGTATATTTTCGACCAAGGCGATTGTATAGGCATTGTATTTTGTGACAATGCTGTGGGTTCAGATTGAAGGTGATGCAGTCTTTTGCAAATCCGGCTTTATCATTACGGAACTCAGCATTGGCAATTGCAAGTTTGGTAAATGCGTGACTTTACTTATGCCAATAGCATCAGTTAAACTGCGCTCGATTAATATCACGGAATACCTTGCTGCGTGATGGTGGGATTATCCTTTGACGGCGACCATTACCTCACAGCATTTCGGACGGTGTCTAATCAAATCCTATCGCGAAATCGCAATGTTGTCGCGTGTGTTTGGTGTCTGCATCTGTCACATATGCTCTTCTGGTAGCGACAATCGCCGCGTATATCAGACAAACTTAATAAGCTCCGTAGGTAACGCTGCTGAACGTATGCTGGATATATAGTTTGCTTTTGTGATTTTAATAGCGGTGACTGGCTAGAAATCCGATAGTGTTGATTAATGATGAATTTATGCATTGTATGCAAATGCAAAGGGATAGTCTGACGGAAGATCTATTCAATGGGTGGGCGTTTGCATATTTATGCAGTCAATTAATCTTATCTTATAAACTCGGATCAAACGAGGTAATTAAACCATTGTCTGTCTCAAGCATTCGCGGATTAGAGATCCGTGCTGCTCAATACCGCGCTGACGCCGGGCTGCGTGGCTGCTAATCGCCAGTGTTGCCAACATAACTTGAAAATCGGATGAAAAATCGCGCCTCTCTATGTCCCTTGGCAGGGCGATCAAAGATGCGATGTCACACTGTCTTTGGGCTCGGTGTGTGTACACTGCATAGTGCAGCATATTACCACATAGAAAATGAAACGAACAATAACGACCAGACTTATACAAACGATACTGGATTTTGAAAATGCGAAACTAGAACTACAACTGCTCCCATTTTAAAACTCACAACTAGAACTAGAACTAGCGACCATTAAAAATCCACAATTAACTAACTATGACACAACTAATTAGATTCAATTCCGAAGCAAGTCATTAATTTTTGTCGGATCGGATCGGCTTTTCAAACGGACTGGGTTTCGAGTTTCCAGTGGGAGGGGTTTCGCCTCACAAACTCCATTCCCTGGCTACGCCACTGTGAATAGTGATGACTCTGAGCCAGCAATGCTTGCAAGAACATCACGCAACAGAACACCGGTACCACGATTCACTCCAAATATCGATACGTGTTGTCTTGTTGATCAGCAAGTGAATTTATTTTTAAATGCGCAACTAGAACTATAACAACTTGCTTCTGAAAATCAGCAACTAGAAGTAAACTATTGAACAGTATATTCATATTGAAGTAAACTACTCAAAAAACTAGTTAATTGTCCGTCGAATAACTAGATTCGTTGTTTTTCGAGTCTGATAAGTGCCCAACGAAACATGCTTGATGCTTCGTGGGATTGTATTTGTGATGGATCGCTTTTGGGGAAGTACAGAATAAAGTCTTAGCGACAATTTCCGCCCTTGTGTTCTCTTGGGAGGCGTTGTCGTGATCAAGGACAATGATTTTCGGAACTATCAATGGAGAATTTAGCGGTGCATTCACCCAAGCAAAATCTTACAATAAAAAATCAAAACGGACAGTTCGTCCTCACTTCCTGTTAAGGTTTCGTATGTTTCGGTTCAATAACGATGCTATTGTTAACATACAATCTCCTTTTCAATTATATTATAGTTGCTGACGATTAACCCTGCCGAGTGTCAGCCGAGAATATTCGGGTTTATTTCAATGTAAATATATTAATCAGCTCGATTTCTGATTTTGTGCATGTTTCAGAGTATGCGCATTGTTAATCTCAGCTTCCGTATTTCCCTGACCCGAAAAATGTCCATAATATGATCCGCGGTGATTAGTGAATTCTTGTCTAGATATTCCTATATTATTTTCATCACTTGCCTACCGAAGCCACACAAGGAAGCTCAAGGCCTGTTCCTTTTAATAGAGTACGGCTTGGCGGTAGATTTTAATTCCATTGTAGCGTTTTAGTCTTGGAAATGTCATCCAGATTGGGCGTGAGGGTTGATAGATAATATGCGAATCACTATCAGATTGCATGATATCTTTATGTTGAGAGTAGAGATTTCAATAGAACTTCCAACATTTGAATAACCGAGACGAACAATCAATGTACGATTTTATCTTCGCCTCGATTTTCCAATTTTTGTGTGCCGGTGACGTCATATTAGGTGATATGGCTGGTGTTATATAAATTTCTCACTACTTGCTGACGATTACCCCTGAGGAGTGTCAGCCGAAAATATTCGGGTTTATTTCAATGCGAAAATATTATTCAATTGTATATTGAAGTTCTGCGCCTCGAAGAGTCACTCACTATCAGATTATAATAAATAATAGTAAATATCTTGTTTCAACTTCGGGCACACGTATTATTGGGTTCCGATCATAAGCAATTGTAAGGCGCCGGGACCGGCGTTTTTATGGGGTTTCATTCGCGCGAATTACGTAACTGCGGGTCTTTCCGGAATGCGTTGTTTTGCACGCGTTATCTCCGCGGTAAATTATGAATACATTATGGTTTTTAACTTTCGAAACTTCCGCCATGTTCGTAGTAGTAACCGAACGGGAGCATGGCGATATTGCGTTTCCGAAATTGTGGGATGTAAGCACTGTCAATTTTGCTGAGTGTACCGTACGCGTCCACACTCAAAATCTCGCATCGAGGGTTGTTGACTCAAGGTGATTTCCAAAATATCTCGCGATCAAAATCCTTCGCGTATTCTCTCGGATCCGGCTATCAAACGCGCCGTTTCCGAGAGAGACTTTGCAGGAAATCTGACTCTAGGCTGAGGCGATTATGGATCAAACAACTGACAGACGCTGCTTGCAAGTTTGAGTTGACCACTGTTGCTTTGATGTGTCTTATTCGCTATACTCTGTGGTAGTCATCTGCTATGGTGCTGTTCAAATGAGTGGCCAGATTTCGATGTCGCGCCATCGTAGAGGCCTTTGTACTACCATAGTCTCGATAATTACACTACGGAGCATTGCTTTATAAGTGCAATCGGTACAAGCCCTGCAATGATATGATCTTGCACATCCACAGGCGAATCTACGAAATAATTTATAGTTTTGAAGTTGGAAACGATGTGACGCGAGGAAAATTCACTTCACAGCTTTGCCAAGGGGCGTTACCTGGGCGAATCCTTGTTTCGATAATGTCAGACGCCGTACGTAATATCGTTAAGTAAACGAGCAGCGTCCATCGTCGAGTCATATCTTCATGTTTTTACCCCACGATTTTCCACTAATGTTCAGCTTTGTGAATTTGCGATGTCCAGTTAGCACGCTAATCGGGACGACAGTTCGCTTGATGAGCACAATGTGGCCAAGTTGAAGGCTAATTCAAGTGCTTTTGATGTAAGGAATTTCACAACATCCGAAACGACATTTGGTCCGATCTGTCTGAAGTCTGATGTTAGAATGCTCAGTATGCACATTGGTACTTGGAACTAGCATTATCTTGAATATGTCTGTGTTGCATATGAAGACCGCTATTCTTCCTGCATACAATCGAATTGAAAAATGACGTAATAGCATCTCAGCGCCCTTTGTGGTTAGTCCTATTCTGTTCATGGTCCGTAAACTATTGTTCTGGCCAGCCCTTTAACGTGGTAAAGGCTATCCGACAGCCTTGATGACAATTGTCTTCACTTCGTTAGTTCCCCATCAATCAATTTTCCGGTTATGCCCCCACGAATACACACAGCTACGCGTATTAAAATTAAGCGTCGACTCGCTCGGAATCGCGCAAGTCACCATGAAGGCTCCCGTGCTATCGAAAAAGATTGACTCTGCATAACCGGAGTAATCAATCAGACATCAAAGGCCCGGGAATATGATTAGCAACTGTGGAACGTAATTTGTGTGCGTTGCTTATTTGTTTATGTATCACCTGTCTTGTTTCAGCTCAGATCGAAAACATTCCTTGCAAAGTATGCGGCGACAAATCGTCCGGTGTCCATTACGGCGTATTGACTTGTGAAGGCTGTAAGGTACGGTGATTTCTGTGGTTACGTGCGGTTGAACTTCTAGGCGTAAGGCTACTTGGTAATGCGATTGTTTATATACAATATTATTTCTAATTCTCTAGCGGTTGATGACGATTACCCTTGACGAGAGTCAGCTAAAAATATTCGATTTTGTCAATATGAAAGTCCTAGTGGCAGATTTTGAAAAGTAAGTAGTTCTGGTCCATGTCCTATAGTTGCGGATTTTGAAAATCCAGTAGTTTGTTCAAGTCTGGCCGTACCGCGTCATGCACTGACGAACAAAATGTAAATACGCAGTATACAATTACAATTACAATATACAATTACGATGATATCCCAAATTTATTTTTTAAATCGCCCGGTGCTTTTAGAATTTTTGCTGCAATTCTACGTGCCTTCACAATCGTAAGCTATGGAATTGTATGTGCATCGTAATTTCTGATGCAGCAAATGTCCAGTGTGCGTTTAATTTAGCGATTGCTACATATTGTTATTACAATGCGTCCTGCAAGCCGTATTTAAATGTTCGTTACGAACCTTACTTCTTTGCCCAACCTAACAGCATATCAAATTCTGTTATCAACCGTTAGCTGTATCAAATTTGGCGTCACTAGCGACTTTGTTTAATAAATCATTCAAAACCAAGACTATAAATCCGACCAGTGACCCACTGACACGTATTTCGCCTTCACAGGTAAGGCGTTTAGCTCCATATAGGGAGAGTACGTCTCTTTGAGGGTCTCTTGAGATGTGGCTTATCAACAGGTTATTTATTTTACATCGGTAATGGACTAGATTATAATGGATTTGGCGGTTACTATTTTCTCTCTTTGTTAGGGACCAAATTCTTTTAATGTGACCTAGTTTGATGCTTGGAGTCGCGCGTGTGGTTATGGGCTGCAGTGGGCACGCGGCGTACACAATCGTGGTATGAAATATCCCGAGTGTGAAAGTTGCGATTTTCTTTTATCCTTTAAACCTCAGAATCAAATCAAGTTAGATTAGATTTAGAATTACAGCTACACAGTGTTTTTTTCCTCTCCAAATTAGAGTAGAACTAGAATCATAGCCGAACAGTTATTTCCAACTTCGATTAAGATTATTATTATAATTACACAGTTTTTCCATATTAGATTGGAATTAGGATTACTGTATTCGCGAAAGCTTGGGCATCGAATTCAGTTCCGTTAATATCAAACCATGGTTCATTCTTATGAGATGTACAATGTACATGTACGTACACGTACAGCAAGCTTGGCTCGTTCCGCACTATACAGCTTTCCTGTAGCATTTCCGAGAAAACCAGAAAATAGATCATAATTAAATTTAGAGCATAGAAACATTTCACAGATTAAATTAGAATTACATTATCGGCATTCAGCTCTGATTAGTCTAATTGGTCTGACACGGAAAGAAAATTCTGTCAGAGTATCGCAATGAGCGTAAAACTACTCTTATGATCGTGACGTATATGCATTGCATTGCATACCTATGCAATATTATGATTTTGATTGTCCAATTGCAATTCACGCACACTAGCACTGTGTTTATTAACCAGTGATTGCTGATCCTGTATCAGTGTTACGCTGGGGTCTGGACACACACACGCGTCTCATACAGCAGAAATCAAACTGATTTCCAGTAGATGTTCATCATCATCCTTTTGCTTTGTGTCTAAATCATGTTTGACAGATTTGTTCCTTTAACACTGTTGTTGATTGACAATTCATCTTGTGCATCGGTATTCTGCAGTAATGTATTAGATGTGTAATGCCGTAGATTTTTGTTCCTGTGACTCGGTGAAAATTTGAGGTTCGCCGAAGGCTCTCAGATTAGCGTAACGGTTCTCCATATTAGTACAGTTTCAGAACCACTGTCCTAAGACATTCCTGCATAGTGTCTATACTGTATAACCAGTATTCGAAACTCGACACTATTTTCAGTCCAATCGTATGATGGGTAAATTTAATCCACATGACAATAGCTACGATTCTAGTGTGGTTATGGTTGGACTTATTTTCCCGAATCCGATTCAAGTCACATTTCCCGTCCGTTCCCCGTTTGCTTTGTCGCTTTTTCTATCGATTTTGAGTCAATCCACACAAGATATCTTCGACAAACACGCATAACATCCACTCCGATAACTGCGCCATCCATCGCTTTTCACCAAAATTTCGCCCGACCCTGTGAATCACGCGGACAAAATATCTGATGTCAACGAAAACTCGCGGTCTTGTTTAATCAATCTCGATATCGTGCTGTTGCTCACAGAAACCAGTACACATCCGGAGAGGGAATTGACTGGATTTTCTAATCTTTTCATAAAAATAACGACCGATTAGTTACTTTCGTGATTATTATACGCACGAATACTTATCCTTTAAATTCATAGCCTGTGTGTTTCGAATATATAGCTACCTCTAACGGCTACGACCAACTAACTGCGGTTTTTTGAGTAGTTCTAGTTCTGGTTGCGCGTTAGAATATTGTTGCCGAACATCTGGGGAACACGTATCGTCGTCTGGCGTGAATCGCAATACCGGTGTTTGGTTGTGTGATCTTCTTGCGGCCATTGCTAGCTCAGAGTCATCACTACTAACGGTGTCGTATTCAGGGGGTCGAAGGCCCTCCCATTGTAAACTGTAAACCCCGTTCCTTTGAAATGCCGATTCTATCTCCAATATTTCGCAACTCATTCCGAATTCAGTGATTCGTATTATTAGTTTTCTGTGTTTTAGTTAGTTAGTTGCGGGATTCTAAAGGTCGTTGGTTCTAGTTCTAGTTGCGCATTTTGAAAATCCAGTAGTTTGTGCAAGTCTGAACTATGAATTCTCGACATGATATATCTCGGCTGAATCTTTTTTGGAACATATCCGTTATGCGCAATAGAAATAAAAAGCCTAATAAATGCCCAGCGACAACCGAGATGAACGAACTGAATGCATATTTTGAGTCACCAAGCATAATCATCGCATAATGGAATGTCCAGGTATGTTTTTCTTCGATCTGTTTCGAGCCATCTCTGTTACACTGAGGAGGCAAGAAATATTTAACACACAAGTTCAAAATTAATTTAATATGATATCGATTAACTTCGTTTTAAGTCTCCCATGTGTAATACGCCGACATTGAGACTTTTTTCTGACTACGCTGGGCAACAATATTGAACGAAAAATCTGTTGACTTCGATTTCGCACTTGATTTAGACTAATTTTGGTATGCTGGTTTCTTCTATCACGTCAAGTTTTTGCTCTACAACATATGCCCAAAATATGCAAATTTTCACGAATCTAGCCATATTACTTTTACATACCTTATTCAAATCCACACTTTAATAATATATTAAGTTTTATACCAAAGGGGTCAATTGAAATATTATGCAAAAAGGTACTGGTAGCGATCTAGGCCGATGATTTAGCCTAATTTTGGTTAGAGGATGTAATCATCCAAGGAAATTTTAGACATTGATTTGATGCAAACTGCAGGATAAGGCAAGAAAAATAAACATTTCATTTACTGTCAGCTAAACGTCCTATGCCTCATTCAGCTGATCCAGTGTAACTTAACTCCTATACGCTCGACGACGATTTCGATCAAGACGACGATCTTAGAGATAGCAGGCCTAAAAATGAAGATTTAGAAACTGAAGATGATTCAGAAAGTAGAGTAGTCCATCAACGCAAGTTAATGATCTGGCATAGGCTTAGGGACTTGGAATAGAAATCTTCGGAACTTTTAACATTCTTACGATGTGAGAAACGATTACTTGGCAAGGTAGAGAAGGTATCTCACTTTCGATCAGGAGTAACAGCCTATTTATCGTGGCCTATACTTTCGGCAGCTTTGTGTATTGCCGTGATACTGGCATTGGGATAATACTGCGGATACCGTGGGTTAGTGGAGGTATTTGAAATCCCGACTTACAACTCAAGTGAATTGCAAATTCCAATGGCATCTCAAAAAGGATCCTAAAGTGTGGCATTCTTCGAAATGGCAACCTATACGGTGCAGTAACAAAATTGCACACTCAGCCAGTCTTCGTAAGAAATACAGAAACATTGACTTGTTGTAATATAACAAACTCGATTAGATCATATGTGCGAATGTACCGACTTTAAAATATTGTGTTTTCTGAGAGGTCAAACACCAAGGATACGCATGTACTAGATAAAGACACCCGTTATATGTGTATATGTGGGGTAGCAGACATCCAAAAAAGCACTAGGTCATAAGGAACTGGCCTCCGAGATTTGAATTTGAATCTGTTGATCGCAATATTTCAGAAGAGCCACTAGTTGAGAGAGAAATAATTATTTTCTAGCCCCATGCACAAAGCTTGGCCTAATGAAAATATCCGGTGAAGAATTGTCAACTGAAAGCAAGTGTTCCGTCCATAACCTCACTTTGACCTTTACTGGCCTGTCATTACAAAAGTTATTACTGGTGCATGTGTTGGTTCATAAATTCTGCAACACATCACAGATTAGCGTTTCGGTGGGTCAATATCAGATTTGGAAGAAATGCTTGGTTATCATTTGAAAATGTTGTCATGAGATTGCTTGGGAATACATGAACATAGAATTGTATCGAAATTGCTCAGAAGCTATATTAGAAGTTTCAGCGAACTCATCTGCAATATATGGCATCAAAATACAAAGCATTTCGGTAAAGCTATATCGCTAATTTCCCGGAAAACATTGGCGTAGTCAGCGATGAGCAACGAGACAGCTTCCCCAATATCTGAAGGTAATGGGGTGACGATACCATAGTATATTGGAGCTTATTCGAGCTATTGCTCGAGTATCAAGCGAGACAGTCCATTAAAGAAAGAGTTATTAGCATAAATCTGTACCCTAAAACTCGCACTTCATTTGCTCTTCAGAAGCAATGTCAGTTTAAATCAACCAAATAGAGCAGTACAGATGTTTATTTGAAGACTATTGAGATACTTTCGTTTGCTAGTGGTTCTTGAAACCTTTTATGCACCAAACTCAAAATATTAAAAACGGTACATTTATGTGGATTATGAGACAATGTGGTGTGTGCCGAACCCAAAAACTTGATGTGATAGAGAAAAACCGAAGTCATTTTTTAATTCAGTGCCCAAAAGTTAGTCAAAGACAACTGTCAGATCGAAGTCAACATAAATTGTGTTGACCAGTGCTATTGCCGTTTTAAATATACTGTGTTCGATGTAACTGAACTCGTCAATAAACCATTATTTAACGCATTTGTGTTATTACTATGGTTGCTATTGTCGCGTAATGAGAATGGTATACTTTATATATAATTATTCGCTTAATAATACCTTGGACGCCTCACTAACGAAAAACATCTTTATCGAAATGATCTCCTCAACTAACGGCTGAATGTTGATACAACATAATTGGTACGTACTATATATGGTTTGGGGCGAAAACGTAGCTCCTGTCTGGGTCTCCTCGACACTGCCAGACTAGTGCAACACACCCATTCATCACAGATCACTTGTGCGTGTTGCTAATGATATGGATACCGTTTTACAGCGCGCCCCGTTATGAAGCTGTCAAATATCTGTCCTCGACTAGACACATCGCAACATATAGTTCATACTTCAATTGTAAAATGACAGAAAGTAGATGTTCGATTAAGATGTGTGAAATACGTAGTATAAAAAATAATTTAGTTGGACACGATGAGCTAGCGGGATGTTAGGTTTGCTTCATGTAAGGGTTGGACAACTAGCTAATTCCAGTTGTCCAATTAAACTACAATTAGAGCGAAATGCCGGCAATATAATACTAATGTAATTTGTGAAATGTTTCACGCTCTCATTTCAATTGTAATCTAATTTTTGGTTTTCCCGAAATTACTGCAAGAGAACATTAGCCTACAGTGCGAAACGGGCGGATATTTGTCATTCTCAACTAGATTTTTGTTGTGTTTCTCCCTAATTCTGAAATGAATTCAATTTCCAAGTTTTGGGAATTCATCAATTCTAATTATAATCTAATTTGGAAAATCTGTGCAACTGTAATTCTAATTCTAATCCATTTTGGAAAAGCAGGGTTGTAATGACTCGAGTCATGACTCGACTCGAGTCCGACTCGAGTCACGATTTTCTGATGACTCGACTTGACTCGAGTCATTTTTTCAAAATACGGAAATGACTCGACTCGACTCCAGTCAATCTGTGTATTGACTCGACTTGGACTCGAGTCATTGCGAATGACTCGAACCAAGTCCTTGACTCGAGACTCAGACGGCCAAGACCGACATTTCATTGTAATTCCGAAGCCAACACACTATTGGGATTTCGTCTGTTGGCACTGGTACTTGAAAAGGCGACCAGAAACTGCTAAGAGTGGGGAAAATTGGTATATTTTAAATGCGAACCATTCGATATCACCAAACAGAGTTATAAAAAGTGGGTTTACCAAGACTTTAACTGGAAACAGAGCAGTGAACACAATGACTTGGACTCGGACTCGAGTCATAATTCCATGACTCGGACTCGACCCTCTGCTCGCTGACTTGGACTCGGACTTGACTCGGTGGTGAATTGAAATGTCTCGACTTGACTCGAGTCAAAACTATAAATGTGAGATTGACTTGTGACTCGGAGCCTTGTGACTTGATTACAACCATGTGGAAAAGCTGTAAATCATCTAGTAGTCCAATTCTGCTTCATATGTACGAAGTACGAACTCTCGGCACTTCCATCTCTGTATAGCTTTTAAGATATGTTGTGTGTTGGCCTGATATCGTCAATGCGTTTTCAATTTCCAATCGGCGTTCACATCTAGCGGAATGCCACGCCCAGTGTCCGCAATAAATTATGCACAGATACGCAATTTCCAAATGTGTTGACTACAACCCCATCGCCGAACTGCTCCAGTAAGGTTGATCATAAATATACCGCAATACGTAAAGATAGTTTTAGCAGCGTGCGGTTGACGAACAATCAATACATATCTGCTGAGCTCAGGAATCATCAGCTGAAAATTTTGCGAGGCAATACAAAAACGATGGTCTTCCTGTTGTTGGCGTGTTTCGAGACCAGAACTACCAAATGTTCAGATGCATCCTTGGACACGGGAAAGCTATAAATTGTTCAGCCTTTCCAAATTACATAAGAATTAGAATTACAGCTACAAATTTTTTTCTTTCAAATTAGAGTAGAATTAGAATTATCGCTACAAAGTCATTTCCAAATTAGACTGAAAATAAATTAGACATATAGCTACACAGTGTTTTTCCAAACTATGCAAAACAAATTTGACGCAATTCTGACCCGTAGAAGCGGAAGATATTTGAATTTTTCATTCATAATTCTGGGATTGCCCACCGTCAATGCTATAACTGCAATCATTCCGCTTCTACCGGTTGCAATTGAGCAAAAATGGTTAAGCATAGTTATTTTAGACAACTTAACATATTCATGGGGTTGACAGTAAAATTTGATATTTTTTCAATTTAAATAATACTATATTCAAAATTTTCAAACTCCTGTGCGTTCACATCTACCTGATGGAATCGATCCAAATTTGGCGAGCCACGTTATTATAGGCATCCCAGTAATTTAATCAGTGAATCCCCGGAATCCGGAAAAAGGGAATTTTTGAACAATCCTACCGCCATGGTGGAGGCTATATTCGGGCCAGACGTAGCGGATGGTGTTGAAAATGACCAAATAAGCAGTCAATAATGAATGATAATGATCTCAGTCAGCTAATGGCTATCGTAGATTAAATGCATGTTGAGGATACAGGCAATGAGAAATGGAACGAAATATTTGTCTGGTTTCTCCTTACAACGGCTTGCTCAGACTTGAAATTAATTCTAGTTGTCTAATTTGATTAGTTGCACCCAAATTTGATGATCTCATTTTAATTCTATTCTAATTTCTGGTTTTCCCGAAAATGCTACAGGAGAGCTGTATAGTGCGAACCGAGCCAAGCTTTCTGTACGGACATTTCCTATTCTCATGCTTATAAGAGTTAACTATGATTTGACATGAACTGAACTCGATTTCGTTTCCAAGTTTTTGCAAACTCAGTAATTCTACTTGTAATCTAATTTGAAAAAAGCTATGTAGCTATTATTCGGAAAAAATGAGTATCTATGATTCTAATTCTAGTCTAAATTGGAATAAACTGTACAGTTATAATTCTAATCCGGGAAAGGTGAAAACCTTCTAGTTATCCAACTCTGGTTTTGGGGTGATTGACCTTGAATTCACTTAGATCAGAATGCAATACCATTTCGAAGTTTTTGCGAATTCAGTAATTGTAATTCGAACCTAATTAAAGAAAACTGTGTAGCTATCGCTCTAATTCTAATCTAATTTGAAGAAAGTTAAGTTGTTTAACTCTAGACCGGACACCCCTCCCTTTATATTGTTGCTCGTAACTCTGCAATCCATTCGTCATTAGCCACTTCAGTTCGTCATCATTTTATTGAAAATATTGTTCCAATCAATACACAACAAGATTGCGATATAATGAGAAGATATGAAGCTGAAGGTGCCGAAACGGCTTGGAATCAGAATCAGTCTTTCAATCAGACACCTACCTTGGCCTACGGCATGTAAATAAGGGACATGCACACTGGATTTAAAAGGATATCATAAAAGGAATCGAGAAAAATGAATGCTGCATGTGTCGGTCGGCGAGGTCGATAGGTCAAATTATGGTCCGGTAATCTTGAGGGATGACTATCTGACTATCATCACATATCATCCCAATGCCTATTCTGTGTTCCAGGGATTCTTTCGAAGAAGCCAGCAAAACAACTCCACCTACACGTGTCCCCGGCAGGGAAACTGCGTGATCGACAGGACCAATCGGAATCGATGCCAGTACTGCAGACTACAGAAGTGTTTACGTAGCGGTATGTCGCGTGAGGGTGAGTTGATCTTAACTGTGGGGCTTTCAGTGTAAGGTCTTGTCCACGGGGGTTTGGTTTGGCAGCACTTGTATTTTTAGTATAATTGCATGTGTATGTTGCTGATTTATATTATGTTTGCGTTTCTGTATGTGACTACACACTAGGGTTGTCCATAATTTGGAAAATCTCAAAAATGATGCGTATCCAATATCTATGTATCAGTCTATAGATTACACTGGTCAACACATTTTTTTAGGCAGACAAAGTAAGAGTGGTTTTGGGGGTTCTGAAGGCCACAGATTCCGAATATGACCTTAGTTACTTCAAATTGGATCGTGTTGTGGAGATAACCCATGGGGCCATTTTGAGCAAAATCCCCTATTTTCGCGGTAATGACTAGATATAAAATCGGCTCAGTCGTACTATAAAGTTTGAAAATCCAATCTACTTGTTATTTTTACACACAGAAGACTCTTTTAAATCAAAATGCAGCAACGGCACTATATTTAGGGGTAATACATTTATCGTAGTTACATACTTTCACATATATCATAAATAAACTCTAGTCATGTATATAAGTACCGTTACTTAGATACTCAAACAACGTGGCATTAATTAAATCAGATTTACGTCAACCACCTATTGTAAATTTGAAATAATCAGTTGGAATATAATATTATTAGTTTATTTTAAAGCACAATTGTTTTATTGTACGAATTTCGCCTGTAAGCTATTTAGAGCAGTTTCTCGAAAGGTTCCGGCAATGGTCTGCCGTAATATATTCAATTGTTCATCTCATCTGCCCTGATATCTTTCTCCTGTTGTTCTGATATCTTGGTCGAACCTCTCCCCTTGCTAATCAACAAGATGATCAGGAAATATATCACGATGACTGAACAGGAAGTGAACTTTTATGCTCATGTTTGTGTTCAAGATTTCGAAATGCAGCTACGAATTTTCGGACCAACTGTTAGTAGTTGGGTGCTTTGTGATCATCTAAAACGTTTTATTTACTACATCTTAGGAGAAATTACTTGTAGTAAACTCCTTCCAAATATGAAATTGCAATCTTTCATTCCAATTCGAATATACCAGATACCATATTTAAGCTTCTCGTTTGTCAGGGTTACTAGGTATACCCACTTTGTTGACTGAGCGGAAAAACTATCAATTTACCATTCAAGAGAAATGAGACGCATTTGAGTATTGCAGTTGAACTCTTCAAGAACAAATTTTATAGTTTTATACTCCTCTTTAATCTTGGTAGAATGACCAATTGATACAGAAGAATATGTATTTCCGTTGTGCAAAAGTACAATTTATTAGGCTCACAAACCGCTTTTTTGACGAAGAAATATTTAGCATCATGTCATGTTGATATTGATAGAATGACTGAGAGCCACATGAGGGTTCTTCATAGTCAATTATCTATTCATGCGCAGTATAAAATTAAAAAAAATACAATTTTCTTCCTAACAAGTGAAATAGTTAAGGGTAAATACTGTAATTTTGGTTTTTTTAGGGGTATGAATATCTTCTGACAAAGAGCCAATCTGACAAAACTAATGTGATATTCGTAATCAGCAACCTCAAAAACCCCAGAAATGGCTGTCAGATGTTCTGCCTAAAAATTTTATTTTCATTTTGTGGACCAGTGTTATTGATAAAAAACGTCAATGAGCCGTTTACAGAAATATTATCGTCAGCAAACTTCTTGAATTAGTAGAAGCACATATCAGCAAGCCGCTGCGATCGTGATCATTCAAGCATAGCTGATTAACCAATCAGTAGACGTCATTTCGTGATTACTAGTCTTCTCGCCGTTCTGTGGTCGCTGACACGCCGACTCTACGGCAGCTACTTTCAAACGCATTAAGACAAATCTTAACGGCTTTCCTGTGTGCTTATTGCAGGCTCATTGACGTTTTTCATCAATAATCTATAGAATGAGACATGGATACGCATCCTTTTTGAGATTTTCCAAATTACGGACAACCCTACTATACACAGGGTGTGAGTTTTCGTGATCAAATAGACGATCGTAGAGTGTGCAGGGCAGACTTGTACAATTAGATCATTCTAGTTTACTAATTATACTAACTAAAGCGAAATGCCGGTAATCTAATTATGGTTAAATCTGTGATCTGTTTATATGCTCGTATTTTAATTCTAGTCTAATTCTGGTTTTCTTAAAGATGGTACAAGAGAACAGACAGTTGCCAATAATAATGCGTATTTCCCGACCATCAGACTTGTACGAACTACTGAATTTTCAAAAAGCGCAACTGGTACTGGAACTACTCAATTTTTAAAACTTGCAACTATAACTAGAACTAGAACGACTCAATTTTTAAAACTCGCAACTAGAACCAGAACTAGAACTACTCAATTTTTAAAACTCGCAACTAGAACCAGAACTAGAACTGCTCAATTTTTAAAACTCGCAACTAGAACCAGTACTAGAACTACTCAATTTTTAAAACTCGCAACTAGAACTACTCAATTTTAAAAATTGCCAACTAGGACAACTAGAACTAGAACTTCTCAAAAAATCGTTGGTTATAGTTGACCGTCAACGAACTAAATACAAGTCTGCCGACCATGGTGATTGATTGCTCATTCTTTACCTAATCAATATCTATTTCCGCCTTGTTCGACAATGTGCAACGACACATGCGATAACAGATAGCAAAGTACAGTCGTCACTTTTGTTCTTCATACTGTTTCGTATTTCTATTGATCGTTTTTACTAACTTGTTGGATATCGCGTTTACCTTGCACAACTTACTATCGTTGGCTGATTTCGTAATGTGCCGTGAAAAGTTCGTTTGGTTACAGTTCGATTAAATTACCCCGGACCGTGGCGCGTAATGCCATAAATAGTGATATGTTAAAATGAATGTTAAGATAGTGACGTACATAATGTTGATTATTCGTGGTGTTTCGACATCTACGGTCATTTTACACCTGGCTGATATTCAATTGAATAATATTACATCCGTATTGAAATGAAACTGACTGGGACAGCTATAAAATTTTCAGCCTGTCTAAATTAGATCAGAATTAGAATTACATTTTTTCAAATTAGACTACAATTAGGAATATGGCTACACAGTTTTTTTCCCAAATTTGATTAGAATTAGAATTAGAATTACTTAATTCGCGAAAGCTTGGAAATTTAATCAAGTTCAGTTCATATCAAATCACAGTTCATCCTCATAGGAAAACCAGAAATTAGATTACAATTTAGATGAGAGCATAGAAACATTTCACAAATTAGATTAGAATTAGATTACCTGCATTTCGCTCTAAATATTCTAATTATACTACGGGAGTTATATATCTAGTTGTAAAAGTCTGCACTACACTACTCACAAAACCCCTGTGTCTACCGTGAATACCAAACTCGAATATTGGGCGTTTAGGAGTGTGTAATATTCAGTTATATTTCAAGAGCATCGTAGAGATACAGAACTACAATATACAATTGAATAATATATTCATATTGAAATAAACACGAATATTTTCGGCTGGCAATCGTCAGGGGTCATCGTCAGCAGCTATAGTAGGGGATTGTGTACTGAAGTTTCGTGTCTCGAAATGTCTCTTCAAATTCAAAACCGGCTCGCGTACGCTTCATCACCCACTGCGCAGTGCGCACTCGCGCGTCACCCTCAAACCGGGGAAATTCTCGAATCGTCCACGGCGGAATGTCGAAATTATATTTTGATGAGTCAACCGCACGATACCGCGTTGAGTCAGTGCTTTTCGGTTCTGCGCGCACCATCTCGGCTCTCCGGCGGCGATTATGCGGGGTGCGTGCCCTTTGGAACTTGTTTTCGTGACGTCACCTCCACCTTATCCGGTGGCGTAAGCCGTTAGTCAGAGGCAAGCGAAGAAACGCGCCCCGCCGCTGCTGGGATTAGTATGCGAACGGGCTGGGTTGTCGACAGTTTCCATTCAACGTAACCGTGTGTGCGCGCTCGACTATAGTTGAACTACTGTTCCGGAACTTTTCATATTTCCGAATTAGAATAACTTCTTGGAGGGACAGAACTTCAAGTATGTTCAATGTTCATATTGAAATGAACTAGAAAATTTTCGGCTGACACTCGTCAAGATAATCATCAGCCACTAGTAGAGAATTGGAAAGAACATTGTGTATCAACAATCTTATCACAAAACAGGATGTCACCGTATTAGATTACAACTAGAATTATAGCTACACAGTATTCATTCAAATTGGATTTCAGTTGGAATAACTGAATTCACAAAAACTTAAAAATGAAATTTCGAATCAGAAAGAAATGCTACAGAAATCAAGTTTGGTTCTTGTCGGAACCAAAAATTCGGTCTCGTAAGCACGAGAATGTCAAATGTCTGTACAGCGACATTCACACTGTACAGTTCTCCTATGGCATCTTCAGGAATACCATAAATTAAATTAGAATTACAATTAAAACATAGAAATACTTCACAAATTAAATTGGAATTAGATCACCGGAATCTAGCTCTAATTAGCCTCGTCACGCAACTTGAATTATTTAGTTAAATTCAATAATTCGAATTCATTAATTCCAATTCTAATCTAATTTAGAAGAAACTGCGAGACTATAGTTTTAATTTTAATCAAAATTGGAAAAGCTTGAAATTTTCTAGTTGCCTACTCTGATTTGAGGTGCCGATACCGCCGTACCGTACCGACCACAGCGTTAACGCAGTGACACATTACTCTATCTCCAATGTACTGTCGATACGATTCAGATTGAGCTCACTTAATTATTACTGCTCACTGTCAGACTTAGTAATGGCGCAAAACTCAAAAAGATCCCAATGGACGTAATATGCGGTAAAGTTTTTATGAGCGAATGTCGTCTCAAAGCCGGCAACCAGCTCGCGTATGTAAGTTGTTTCGAGTTTCCAATCAATTGTGCAGGCTGTGTGGATATTCCTCTCGTCGAAGTATTGGTGAATATAGTCTGTGAAGAATGAGCGGTATTATCCGAAGGGCGTTGAAGTATTGTTGTTAAACTATTTGAAACGTATCTGCAATTTATGAGACTATCGCATTCGCTAACGAACAGGGTTGATCAGTAAGGCATTACTTCGACATTTTGAGGCACTTGAGCTGGATTTACGTATATCCCTGCATTACATTACTAACTAGGTTTAGTATACTTACTATTTTCGACACTCCCCCCCCCCCCCTTGATGATAGTGAAAAATTTCGCACCCCCCTTTTCGTCCTATCAGAAATATTGAACCAGAATGTTTGCAATCTCAACGCGTTGTTTGGTGGCACGGACGGTGTTATGGCTGTTCATTATTCAGCCCTTCCGAAATATACAATTCGGATTATACGGAGAGCAACAAATACGAGCTGGAGGTGAATGTCGCGAAGCGCGAAAAAATTTCCAGTTTACTATTTTGTTAATCGTAATCATGTGCAATGGTAGCTCGTGTAGCACATAGATATTTTAGCGATCAAAAACCAATGGCACTGCCACACGCATTCACCAGTTACACTTCATTCAAGGACATCTTCTGGTTAGTCGGTATCAGTCTGGTAGCATCAGTGTGTGGATGTTACGACGCAAATATGACATTTCAAATCGAAATACCATTAGGATTATTGCCATTGTTGAAACGTGGAACGTTGAAAGATCCAGCACAAATTAAAGTCATTCCTAGTTCAAGAAACATCATTTCTCTCAGGCGGCTTCGCGCCTTCCTTCGGATGCTTCCACGCCTCCTATAGTTTGAGAAGCACTGCACTAAAGGCAGAAGGTTGAACTCGCCGATCTACTAAATATTAAGAAAATTTAGTCTGCGTCAGGCGCTTTCATAGTTCATAACGGGGTGGTGTTGAACTTTGAATTATAGACCTGGTAGAAAAACCAGAATCGGAAATCCCGTCACTGTCTGAATTGTCTATAAGACTTAATAATGTCTACTCTATCGTCCGGTGCTCTTATAAAAAGCAACCGCAACTTCAAGGGGGATAAAGGGATATATATCTCGCCCACACGCAGCGAAAACATAACTGCGCCATGAACTCCGGCCGTGTCGGGTAATCAGATTGTTGCATGATAAAATCGTTGCTAATTAGAGTGCTGAAATTTTACCGATTCGGCAGATTTTGTGGGGCTGGTGTTTATTGGAACGAAATAGCAATTAGGAGAGGGAAGTCAGATACCACACGATCGCAAAGTAAATCTACGCAAATTCATTTCACGAGTAATACGGTGTTGTCGTTATCAACGCATTATTGCGATAATAATATCCATTTCCTGATATAGCGTCGACTTAGCTTTGTGCAATCAGATGCCATTCAGAATGATATATGTGGTATTATTGTCGTATATACCTATTTTGTATTATGCTCAACGCCTATAGCTGAGTATGGTTTTTAATAGCGTATTATTCTTCACTTTTGTTATTGTTGTTTTTGGTTCATGGCGTTACGATTGCTATGGTCATTTACACCAGGCCGGTATTTCTAACAACGATTCCTGATCCACCAACTTCTAGCTCGACCCACCTTCGCTTTAGGTTTTTCGTCAGGCAGAGCTTACGTGGATCAGATGGCGAGGTTTTTTACTATTGCCGTGAACTTTCGACCTATTTCCAATCGCTTGCAATCTATTACTATTGATCCCGCACCTTGTTTATTTCTCCCTATTTGCGTAGCGTGGCAAAAGTTCTTTATTATTTCTTCGGTCGGGATCACATGCGCCCCGTCAGTTAAGACCCAATCGACCCCGATTTCTATTGACAAGCGAGTTGACGATCTTCAACTATCCGCCGGAATCCTGTAATCTCCGCCCGCTAACGACCCAAGCAAAGTCCAATCATGATCACGCGACTCGCTGATGTTGCAATTGCTCTGTCAGTCTTGCTCGCAGGCAATCAAGCTGATGATGGATGGAGGATAAACAAACATCTTATCAAGTTACAAGTATGCTATACGGCCCTGTTCGCTGATCGATGCAGTTCGATTTGCTTACAGACCGATCAGGCGGATGCTTATTATGCTTATCTGGGGTCCCTATACAGAACTACCGGTACATTGCGTGAATAAGTTTGGTCGAATTCAATTACTCTAATGAATGCTAGTACAATCAATGGCTTCGGGTTATATTGACACCTTATTTGAAGCTCTGAAAGATTCAAATGTTCGTAATGTATACGTTCCGAGGTCTTATTTCATGGCTACTGTCAGCGTGGTCAGTCTAGGACCACGAAACCGTTTTATGCGTTATATTGCTGTCACGCTATACCACTGTGGCGAGATAGCGTAGTAGTATAATCCACGGCTACAGCACCAATGGGTTGTCGGTTCAAGTCCATCCGAGGTCGACTCCAGAACTTCTACCTAAATGTTGCAGGTTTATCTAGGCTCCTCCTCGCCATCCGCGTAAGCGGTGTCTTACAAAAAACCGTGCTAGAAGTCGGCAGTTACGGAGTGAAAAATAATGAATATCGGCCTGGTGTACATGACCATGTAGTCGACAAACACCATGAATACCACAAACAACAACAACGTTATACCACTGGTGTCGCACCTAACTACGTACCCACGATTACGTGACTGATTAGAGATAAACGATAAGATAGACGAAAGAGCTCACATCATATGTACTGTTTGTAACATCTAATGAAATTTGGTCCTGGTGCCATAGCCATATGAAATTTGTCGAATGTAGTTTCAGAATAACAAGTCTTGTGTGGAAATCGTCGGAAATGCGTTCATAACGCGATTTTAATTGATAGAAATTTGTGATACGACTGTTGTCTTGTAGACAAACTCTGTTTCAAGTCTCTAGTAGTTGCTGACGATTACCCCTGGTGAGTGTCAGCCGAGAATATCCGGGTTTATTTCAATATCAATATATTATTCAATTGTATATTGGAGTTCTGTACCTTCAAAAAATCTCTTGATAGAAAGTGAAGACCGTTTATATCGATTCAGTTGTATTCAATTCATTCATAATTAGGAATGTCTGTAAAGGTAGAGTGAAATCTGTTTTGAATTGCTAATGTAAGAATGAAAATCGTGTCCTTACGGCGCTATTTTCGAAATGACATTAGTATCCTAATTTCCTGGCGCATTCTGTGTACTTAATATTAGCGATATCTGAGTTCAAACGCTCGCGTTCATGAATAACAAATCTTATCAAACTTGCCCCCGATAATTATCGCTTCTGCGTCAAAAATATGTGACGTGCACTGGATAGCAAACAGATGCATTGCCCGAAAACTTTCCCCTCTTCAAAATTAAACGAAGAATTTGTCATAAATCTCAGCTTTTTTCGTGAATGCGTCCGCGAAAGCAAACATTATATCAATTCTGATGGTGCCAAACGTAAGCAATGTGTATTGACATTTTGGGTTGAGAATGGGTATTGCATTCAGTCATCGCTCTTAGATTGTTACCAGTCATATATTTGATAGGTTCTAGATTGCATATTTTCACACTCGTGTATATGTGTCTTGATTGTGGAATTGTGGATCATAATCACTGTTTCATTGCTTGTCATTAAAGATTAATTGGTATTTTTTCGACCATACCTATTTCATTGCACTTTGTGACAATGCTGCGGATCACGATTTCACATAAAAGTCATTTTCACTAACGTGCGTAGCTCCGAACTACATATTTCGTGTACTGAGAGTAGACTTAACTAGATATTTCTAGTTTTTTAACTAGAGTAGTTTAGAGCGAAATGGCGGCAATGTAATTCTAGTCTAATTTGTAAATTGTGTCTTTGATCTAATTCTAATTTTAATCTCGGTTGAGAATTTTTTCTATGCTCTAACTTTAATTCTAATCTAATGTATGGTTTTCCTGTAAATGCTACCGGAGAACTATGCAGTGCGAAACGCGTCAAGCTTGCTGTACAGACATTTACCATTCTCGTTCTCATGAGAATGAATTATGACATAATATGAACTGAACTTGCTCCAACGTCCAAGTTTTCGCGAATTCAGTCATTCTAATTCTAATCTAATTTGAAAAAAAAACTGTATAGCTATAAATTTAATTCTAATCCATTTGGAAAATCTGAAAATTCTCTAGTCCAAGTCTGGCTGGGATACGGTCAATCGACGTTTACGGCCTTCGCCAGTGGAAAATAGTATCGAAACCACAATTCTAGTTGATTTAATAACTCTTAGTACAATTTCGTTAAGTCTCTAACGGCTTGACACATATCAGTAGAATTACAACTCGATTCAGATTGGAGTACCCGAATCATTGTGTCCTGCCTGGGGTATTGCGTTTATCTAATGTCGCAGCTAATTTGCAGCAGAAATCACGATCAATTCATAACTACCGTATGATTTCGATGTTCTATTTATCGCAAAAGTATCAAAATCAGACCTCACCTTGATTTGATGCACAGGTGAACAAAATGGCGGACAACCGACACTGTGCTGCAGCCAATTGAGTAACGTGGTGACGTTATTTTCGTTTTCTAGCTTGTAGAAATGTGCGTAAGAGATTGTACAAACTAGCTGGTATCGAGGCGGAATCACTTCCCCCGAACACATGTTATATGACTACACTTACATGACTTGGCATTATGACAAATAAAATGTGGTCGGCGTCGATTAACGCGTCATAATTCTGCCGCGGAACTGCACAGATTTCTGTAATTGCGCTTGTATAATGTATATCCGATTCTGTAGTGTTCTGGTTTGGTATATCTAATCTGATAAATCAACTTGAGGTTTTTTACTCAAATGAACAAAGTACGGCAGCACTATATTCACTTTATTATGTTAAATACGAGCCTAAAACTACAACTGTAAATTTTTGCGTACTTTCACGGCTTGCTCAAATGTTTATGATTTTACACTGTATCTACTTCAGAGTTTTCGAATTTTCTGGCAAAACTAGACCTTGAGTACTTACTTTTGACTTATTAGTAAATCGTTGCTTCTACCTATATGGAAATTTATGACGTTTCTATATTTTCTACTTGAATATACAACTGTCAACTGAGAATATCATTCACCTCCAGCAGTCACTTCTTGATTACAGCAACGCTGGCTACTTTGACCAGATGACCACGTCTGCGTGCAATTTCGACCGTTTCAAATCTGAATAATCTTCCCAATTTCGTTCAGCTGTGAAGTTCGGACGCATGTCGAAAAAGCAACGAGACATGCTGTTTCTGGAAGTTCTTAAGCACGGTATTCTTGACGTGACGAACGCCGCCCCAAATAATAATAATAATAACGGGCAGCAGCAGCACGCCGCGCCGCAGAATAATAACGCTAGCAACGGAATGGAACAGTACGCAGAGAGCCAGGCGTTGCTGTCAGCGAGTGCGCAGAACGGGTGAGTTGTCTTTTGCGAGTCATGTCTAGTAGCACGCAGTGTCCAGACCAAGTAACCTGGAGCCCTATTATGACCACCCGCAACGGTAAACGTATCTCCTTGTTGTCGCTAGAAAATGATCAGTATTAGAGCCTCCACATCAGTGGTCTCAACCTTTTGCGAACCGGTGGACCTTCAAACATAAAAATTGACCCAAAATGTGATTACCACAGATATCTACAACTCAAAAGCAGTATTTGAATACTTCAATTCAATGAGAAATTTACTGATGCCATTTCGATTGTTCGATTTGTTTTGCAAAAACTTTGAATTTGCTATTTGTTAATATCTATGATATTGGTAAAAGCTGCAAAATTGTACTGTCGATATTTAGCGATAAAAATACAAAACAGCATTCCTGGCTTTCACATATTACGGGTCAGATCAGATGTTTTATTTCTCTAATTAATGGACAGGCGGCCAACTTCTTGCATTTTGCAATTGAGACACACATTATAATTAGTTTGTCGTACCAGCACGAAAGTCGACATATTTCAATGACCCTGGATTCTGTAATATTATTCGAGGCGGAGGATCACTTGATTACCTCTATCTCTATGTAATTTAAATCGGGCTTTCGTCTCCTACATTTACCGTCCGCGATATAGTATTTGAGTGAGTAAGGTATGTATGATCTCATATACTCTAAGACCAATTCATTTAAAATTTATAGTTGTTTATCACGATCCTATGAACCTATAATATTGATAAAATTCCTCTTCCGTAATATTCCATGATTTCTTGAGTCCTAATGATCGCTTTTCCTCTTCATTCAGCCACCAGATCGCAGAAATCGCAGAAATGACTTCTTTCCAACATCTGCAACCAGCAGATGGAGCCAACGTATTCGTCCACGCGAACGGCCACAACGGCGCGTCTTCTCGCACAGAAATATCCCCATCCTCAATGTCAACCCCGAGTTCTTCCGGAACCCCTATGCACGGCCAAGAACAACGTCTCGTATTGCGTCACGCGACTGCTGCGTCTCCTGATGATATTCATAGAATGAGCGAGGAGTTTAGGCGTTACAGAATCAGCAATGGCGATGTTAATCATAATCAAGCTCAGCATTCGCGTGGGGCGCGGCACAGGAATTCGCCGACTTCAGAGTATTCAGCGCACAATGGTAAGGTGATGATTCTAAGCATGATATCGTACGCGCATGAAGACTTGGACAACCAGATAATTCTAGTAATAATTCAAGTTGCATAATTATACTGATTAGATCGAAATGCTGGTAATATAAATGCTAGTTTGATTCTAATTTTAATTCTAATCTAATTTCTGATTTTCCTGAAAAGCACAAGCAGAGTTATCGTCGTAAATTTCTCCTACAAGTAGATCCAGTAATGTACAAGTGAGTTTAAAAATGATTATTCTAGGCCTGGTTTGGCGAGAAAAACAGAAAACTATGAAGTATATAGCCACCTGAGTAAGCCGGTCAAGTAGGCAAAATCTACTTGAGTACTTCTAAAGTAGAAGTAATTCGTTACCGACCACCTGGCTATGACACGCGCAGTTGAACGACTAGAAAATTTTCTGTTTTTCCAAATTACTTCTATAGCTACATAGTTCTTTCCAAATCAGATATGTAGAATTTCCGAATTCGCAAAAACTAGGAAATTGAATTAAATTCCAAATTAGAAGGAACACACGACAAAACCAAGATTAGTTCAAATCAAGTCATTGTCCATACTCATTAACACTAGAATTACAAATGCCTGTACACCAAGATTGGCTTGCATCGGGCTATTCACCTGTAGCATTTTCCGGAAAACCATAAATTAGATTAGAACTAAAATGAGAGGATAGAAACATTTGATTAGCAGCTTCTCGCTTTAACCAGTCTAATGAGACTGCAATTGTCTGGTTGTCCAAGTCTGATGTTGGTGCGAGTCTAGTTGCTGCAAATCGGTTGCATGCCGCCATATGAACCAGTGGGTTGTGAATCTACCACGTAAACACGAGTAGCTTTCCATAATTGAGATTTGTTGCCATCAAGGATTCTCGTTGTTATTCAGAATCCCTGAGGAACAATGTGATCGAAGCCTTCAACCAAACGTGTCTGCACAGCCGTACGAAGCTGGCCGTGCTGTCGTCGCGCGTTAACAGCCCGAATGAGGTCGAGAAAATGAAGAGAACGGTAATCAAATTCAGCATTGTTTACATTTCGTTCAATACCCTTCCTAGCTTCTGGTAAACGAAGACCATTGACCCATATTGGCGTTCTTAATCCTTTATGTAACTTAATCTTGTGTTGCAATGAAATCTTGCAACAATCTCTCAGATGAAACGATACACAGGAAACGGCGTGCGATCAAATCGGCGTAACTTTGTAACGTAGTTTGACACCTAGCGGCACTTGACCTACTAACGCGAACGTTCGATCAATTTCTAGTTATTTCCGTTATGCTATCTACATCAAGTTGACATTATCTTCTATTGCTTTCCGTCTAGTGTGCAGTGTGCACTCTTGTTATTTCTATGTTCTAGGACTGTTGGAGGTATGATTGTAAGACAACTCAAAAGTCATTTCCACTCCGTACTGTATCTTTCCATTGTTTGGCAATATTTTGGTTGTTCGTTGTTGATTGTTGATGTACATTGCACAATGTTGTTTTCAATTCTCTAGACCAGTTGTTGTTGATAACAATCAACAATCGTATTTGAATGTTCTTTTCAATTCTCTACCCCTGACGAATGTCAGTCGAAAACAAACGTGTTTATTTCAATATCAATATACTATTCACTTCATTGTTTCGTGGTTTTGAATTGATGGAGTTGATTCTGGGGAGTCAAACCTCGGTTTTTAGTAGGCCCTGTTAGGCACATGCCTTGTCTACTTTAGCGGATTGAACTAAATTGCATGCCACCTGGGACCCAATCCTTTACCCTATCATCAGGTATAGATACTTCGATCCTCCACTGGTATATGCTATTCGACGGATAAGTATCTATCTCATCTTGCGTGATGACTTGAGACAAGCGGTCACAGCCAGCACCTTGCGATTTGTTATAATGTGGATGTAGTTATTCATTTCTATCTTGACAAAATTGACCCAAAATCAGTACCGTTACGTATATCCGATGATATCGGGTGTTCGAAATATTGTTTCCAGACGGAATATTACTTAGTACTGTTACGATAATGCCTTTTCCCTCCTTGCTTAACGACCATGCGACATAATCCTCAAACCTCTGGAACGTAATCCGGCGGTGAAGCCTGACGGAAGTAGCTGCAAAACAATAAGATTCGCACAGCAGGAAATAAAACAACAACACATTTCCCATGCGATATTGAATTTCGTAGTCAGTTCTTTTTGACGAAGCATAGGATTTAGATAAAAGTGTGTCAAGACGCGAATATATTATTGAAATGATCGCGGAGCGTCGGTAAACAACTTGGTCGAATGGTTTTCGTCGCGGCATTCGAGAATAAGAAATTATGTCCACAATTTCATATAATGTTTCGTATAATGTTTCACAGAACGGCTCTAACTATGAATAAGACAGGTCTGTACTTATAGTTAGGGCTTGCTTGCCATGTCGAGTGCCTGCCTGCCTTCGAGTCGAATATTCGAGTTCACTGCTGATGATGACTTTATAACTGTATTAATTATTTGGAAAGTTCAAATATGCACAAAAAGAATGTCATGCCAGTTTCACATCACGTCAAAGACGATTTGCTACTTTTCCGACCATACCTATTTCGTTGCACTTTGTGACAATACTTTCGGTTGATCAGGACTTCACAGATATGTTAATTGTACTAACGTCCGTAGCTTTGCACCACATGTGTCGTATGATGCGATGCGGCCAATCGAGATTCATAACCTTCCATAGTGAGAAATAGTATCGAAAATATAATTCTTGCTGATATATTAACTTTCTGTGGCTAGGAGCGTGTAATTTCAGGACTCGAAAAATTCATTACTAAATACTTGACTCAAATCATTAGAATTAATACTCAAATCAATGTGATCAGCCCTACTTATAGTAACGGCTGATTTGGTAATTGTAAAGTTGGTCTTGCGTTCTCGTGCGAGTCAATGAGAAATTGAATATCTTGCTGCTACAAAGTGTCAACTATCAATGTCTTGTTTGCATTACTATCTACTTTACATTGTATTAGGGTCCTTAGCACCTATTACATGTCAGAATTCGCTATGGACACTTGTATAGTAGCAATCTTCTTGTACCACTGCATTTCCACGACCATGTAAAACAACCAATCCCTGCTGTGTTAGTACATTTTCCCACCTTGTGATACGAGCTGTATCTTTCTCCGTTAACCGTATGTATCTCTACATCACGTACAAGGTACATATATTTCGTTCATCCGGTTTGGACGTTGAATTTACCATCCGTGTATAAATGTAGAAATGATGAATTTATCATTGCATTGCTTGTATCGTCATGTATATTTGAAGAGCTTCTTGGAGGTACAGAACTTCAATATACAATTGAATAGTATATTCATATTGAAATGAACCCGAATATTTTCGGCTGACACTCGTCAGGGGTAATCGTCAGCAACTAGTAGAGAATTGGAAAGAACATTGTATATCAACAATCGTATTGTATCATGCATATTTGTAGTATAATTTGCATTGCAGTAGTATTGACACCACCCCAAAGTGTCAAGTATATGCAATACTGGAAATCCCTACATAGTAATCATTACGGGCCCCTAGTAACCACTCTTCCCCGATGAGCGTATGCCGTATGAGATTACCTACATCACGATTCACTTCCCCCGAGGCCGCTGTGTTCTGCTTGATGTTACCGAGACCATGGAGGTATATTTGAATATTCATATTGAAATAAACCCGAATGTTTTCGGCTGACACTCGTCAGGGGTAATCGTCAGCAAGTAGCAGAGATGAAATAACATTGTGTATCAACAATCGTATCATACGTATCGTACGATTGTTGATATACATTGTTCTTTCCAATTCTCTACTAGTTGCTGACGATTACCCCTGACGAGGAGGCCTATCAGCCGAAAATATTCGGGCTTAATTCAATGTCAATACATTATTTAATTGTATATTGAAGTTCTGTACTTCCAAGAAGCTGTTTCGAAACATATTCCTCCCCAATCACAGAACAAGAGATCGATGTGGGAGGCGTGTACGTCCGAATTCGTGACGGCGACCCGCAGCATCATCGAGTTCGCCAAGAAAATTGTCGTTTTCAAAGAGCTCTCGCAGAACGACCAGATCGCTTTAGTGACGCCAGGTATTTACCCCGGCCATGGCGAAGATACTGACGTGTGTAGAGCCTCACAGCAGTTTTGGCACATGGAATTTTTGTGTCTGATTACGTTTGAAAAAAATTGAATAGGAACGTTTGGACTTTGTACAAAACCGATTGCTTTCACTTTTCTAATTATTAATATGTCAGTGACGTCATATTTGGTGATAGGGTGGTTGATATATTAAGTTCTTTTCAATTCTTTGCTAGTTTCTGACGATTACCCCTGACGAGTGTCAGCCGAACATGTTCGGGTTTATTTCAATATTAATATATCATTCAATTATTATCATGCATGTATGACATCCTACCTATACGGTATGTATTGTCACGCACGTACGAAAACAATCAGAATCATTTGGTCGAATCTGCAATTTACCGCTGTGTTTTAGGAGCGTTCGACATGTTGCTGGTGTTCATGGCGAGGGCTTTCAACTACCGAAACGAAACTGTGCTTTTCCGGGGCTCGTTTACTTCGCTTGTGTCGTTCCAAGCGCTGGGTGAGTGGATGATTCTAGTTGTCCAATTCGACTAATTCTAATCTAATCTGCGAAATGTTTATGCTGCAATTATAATTCTAATCCAATTTCTGGTTTTCCTGAAAACGCTAGAGTAGAGCTGTATAGTGCGAAACGAGCCAAGCTTACCGTACAGACATTATTGTCACTCTCCTGCTTCTGGGAACTAACTGATATGAACTGTACTTGATGTTGTTGTGTTTCCTTCCCATTTGTCGTCGAGTCCACAGTTATTTCTCGAGTTCAAAACTGCTTTCAGGCTGCGATGATCTGATCGCGATTATCTTCGAGTGCGGCCGTCGACTCTCGAGACTGAACATGAACGACGAGGAGCTGGCGTTATTCTCATGTGCAATATTGATAACTGCAGGTGATGTGACGAATTCCTTTTGCAACTGAAGCAGCAGGCCTAAGATCGCTTTTGGAATCACGAGGCTTATAGCGTAACAGTTCATCGGGAAATGTATTCAGCGGGCCAATATAGACCCGCGGCGGATAGTAATCGGTAGTAATTAAGTGTGTCGACGCGATATCTTCAGGTGGCGTCTTAGACTTGGAGGATTGTGCTGACGCGATGTTAGAAAAAAATGGTTCTAATTACCCTTCTAGGTTGTAACGACGAAAAATATGCTGAAGCAATCATTGGAAAGTTAAGTTTAATGGAAAATTCGATGCTGCCGTTTTATATTACATGTGAATACCTGGTAAATGTCGCAAATGTCCAAATTTACAAAACTTGATAAATTTTCTTCCTATTCATACATAACTGATCCTAAACGAGTTGTAAGATACTTATAAACAGTTTTTTATAACAATTTGAGATTGCAGCATTGTGATGAGGTTTGTAAGTCAGTGAACTCTATATTACGATACGATGCAGATTAGTACGTTCCAAATCTCTAAATCAATCTTGAATTTGATGTTTCATTTGTCTGATTAATGGACACAAGTACTGTTCTTAGATCCCCATCACTCACTAATCGAATTGATTTTGCATTTATCCATGCACTGCGCGCTATTGCAGTGTATTTGAAGGTCTATTGGGCGCTGGATATAAGTCCGTTTGTAAAACCGGCATTTGAGAAGACACAATGTAATTTGGCGCAATTGTTGAGCCTTCGGGATCAGGTAATTGTGTGAGAATGTGACAAAATCTTCTTTAATCCCACAGAGCGCGATAAAATTTATAACACTAATCGACTTCCATGTTATTTTCCAGATCGCCCTCAGCTTAGTTCTCGTGATATTATCGCTGATTTGCATCGTAGGCTTATTTCTCTTCTTCGCCAATCTTTGCAAGCCACACATCCTGACGATCCCGCCATCATTGAGAAGGTGATTTATAGCGTACGGTTACCATACGTCCTCTTTTAAGAGGATTGTCCTTCGACTGAGATACAGTAAATCAGCACAGAAGTAACGCTGCGGCGGCTACTTCCGGAGCTGGTCCGGAAAGTTAACCTTATTTTAGTCAACCGACTACGAAGTGCAAAAATAAATTTATCATTTCTTCAGGATTTTACTCCGGTATTGCAAGTCTGAAAGTGTAGATAAAGTGTCCTCTTTTCTCATTTCCAAAATATGGTAACCCTATTATAGCGATACCTTGATATCTTGGTAATCGGTGACTTGCGCTACAGATTTACATTTGTCAACGCTTTTAGCTACTGGTTGCCCGGCGTTGCGTAATATTGTTCCATTTACTGCTAGCATCGTTATAAACATATAATGCTAGCTAAATTCTGTGCCACGTATTTCATCATGTGTCTAGCTAGCCACTAGTTTTCGTCAGTCGCTATGTTATATTCAACAGTAACTAATCCTAAATCACTTGTCCTCACCAGGTCCTAGACACCATCCGTCTCATCCGTCGTGCGTACGACATCCACGCCGTGTACGCCCGCAAAATCGTCGAGGAATTTCCCGGCATCACCCTACCCAGCCTCTACTGTGAACTCTTCAAGTTACCCTACAGCGCAGCGAGCGACGGCGACTACGCAGACATGTCGCCCATGTGTTCACAGCATCGCACAGAATCGCTCATGCAGCAATCCCGACGCAACCCAATAGATTTACAATTACAAGCAGGACTAAGAGATATGTCATCTGCTAGTGGCAGTAATTCGCACATGCAGAGACACGTTGTAAACTTAACATCACACGATGTCCTTAGAAATTCGCCTAGATCACACGCGCATAATCATACACAGTCTACAGATTTTGTCTACAAGACAGAGCCTTACACTTCTTGCGAAGATGTAGACTTGTCTGTTGCTTTACGCGTTACGGGCGATGTTGAAAGACAATCGCCTGCACAATCTTACTGTGAAGGTGCGATGGCTTTGGAGCCTTTTACCGGGCATGGTAGAAGCGATTCTAGTAACTCATCATCGTCTGGAAATGATGCTAACAGTTGTTCTTTACCAGTTCCGGATGCGGACGTGAATTTCCCGCGTGATTTCGACGAAGACATCAACATAGCTCTGACTACGTTCGCCAGAAACGGCGAGTTTGAGGCTATGTACCGCGATCCTCATTACAACCAAATGCAGGCTATGTCAAGCGATAGCTTACTCCCTGTTCAGATGTACACAGCGAACGTGCATAGCATCACGCCTGTAAATACAGGCGCTAGTAATAACGTACAGATGCCTAGACATGATAGCCATGTTAAGCTTGAAAATGGGTCGCAATCGCCTATGGACTTGAGGCAACTTGACGATGGGCGTAATGGGAATTTGAGCGGTTAAGAAAGAGATTGTTATTGCGCTAGCCTTGAAAAGCGTTAGCGAGCATTGCTCTTTTTACTGCTTACTTACTCTGACTTATCGTGATTTTCCAATATTTGAGCGTGCGACGAAATGAAAAGTGGCAGCGTAGCATGCGATATCATAGATTCAAAAATGTCAATTTCAATAGGCAACCTAGCAACTTAACCAGAGATGGTTTCCGTTGGGTTGACTTTTTTAGTCAACTTACGCGTGATATGCAGAATAAGCGGTCATCACGTGCATTTTTCGGCCGTGTTAGTTACGTATATCTCACTGGACGTTCTAACATTATCGCCCCCACTTGTATTTTTGCCCCCTTGTTTCTCAAAATCGCCCACGTTGAAAACCACTGGATTAGATGGTTGTTAACTGTTGCAAATCTATCAAGAATGATTTCACGTTACTACCTGGCAAAATGCAATGCGTAAGTGACGTTGCTTTTGTATTTCATGAAGTGAAAACTACGAAAATATATGCTTTCAGTTGCTGACCATCTCTGTACCGAACGCCGTCTTACAACGTCACGCGACTTAAATGACGTTCCTTTGCAATAAGATTCGAAAATTCAGTCAATCCGTTAGGCCTTCCAACTAAACTACGATGACATCGAGATTGCTGATTGCTTATCTCTGTAAGACTTTGCAAGCGACTTCTGACAAAAATTTAGTTATTATTATGTAGTTATCTTAACACATTTTTGCGCCGTTGAATTCCTGCTCTGTACCATGCTGCTACCAAGCGATTAAAATCTAACTATACCTTACTTGAAATCGTCAGTTGAAGCTGCGTACTCGAGACTTGTCAGTCCCTATTCTGTCGGGCATGCAAATACTTTATTCGTGTAAATAATAATAATCTATTTTGTACTACCGGTGCCTTCCGTAATGCGCCGCGCTTGCCTGCCTTGCCCGCCTTGAGAATTCTTGTCAATCCGAATCCGTGTGCTAGAATTTTGAATGCGTTTGTCTTCCCTAGTCTGTTGTGTGTCCGTCTGCCTTTGATATTCAATTGATATTATCCGCATTGCTAGCGTGATATTTGATACATGTGCGAGTAAGTTGATAGCTGTTTGTATATTCCGTGTATAACCCGACTCGATACGAATCAATGTATTGGAATAAGCCATTTGCAGTCTTGTAGTACGATATTATCACCTCACATTTTTGTAGGACTGTGCAAAATCGAGTACCTGAGCGATCCTGTTAGAGTTCGAGCCGATTATCCGAGCATTCATGATGATTTCATAACAGTATGAAAGATACGGAAAGTTCATATATGTGCCTTTTATTCCACCACAAAGAATATAATGCAAAATTTTACAACATATAATGGATCATGTGATACATTTTCGACCATACCGATTTCACTGCGCTTGCCAATGATGTGGGTTGATCAAGACTTCACATATATGCCTTTTTAATAACACGTCCGTAGCTTTATACTACATGCTTCGTATGCTGCGATGCGCCCAATCGAGGTTTCAAGGCTTCCACAGTGGAAAATAGTATTGGAACTATAATTCTCGTCGATAATAAACTCTTTGTGGCAACGAACTTGCATTTTCAGTACTCGAAATAATCATGTCTCACTAATCGATTCGAGTCATTGGAATTAATACTGAATTCAGGATCGAGTGCTCGAATCATTGTGCAGTGTGCACGGCCCTACTTTTCAGGCGTCTTCTGCGGATCGGAGCAAAATGGTTATATTTCATTACGTAATTAGAGATTAAAAAACCCTTCTGATGAAAATCTTATCGAGTCGTACGCTTTTCATTGAGTTGAATTTAGCCGTCAGCCAATATTTTTACCAGTCTAATATGCTTTTTTACTATAGCTTTTTTAATGCTATTGCTGCAATCCTGTTCGCTCGATTTCATATTTGCGCCACTCCATGACTTTATTGCGTCAGGGTGACTTATTGTGACGTCACTGTTATACTACGAGATATAGCGTCATTTACGGTGTAGCCGACGGACGCAGTTTTCGCCAAATTGCATCGCGTTTGTATAAAGTCATAGCTGCATATTAGTTTGGTTATTTTTATGTTGACTTTGTCGCGTCATATGAATAAACGATTTGTCGGCAATTGCTTTTCGTGGAACGCCAGACGACTCGCGCAACAACGGTAGGGTTACCATATTTTGAGATCCGAAAATAAGGACGCTGTTCAAAAATTGTGAAAGCTCCAGCACCGGAAAAGAAAACTGGTGATTTTAAAAGCCACCGATGGTACTGTCTTGACTAAAAACGTCGTCATTTCAGCTCGACTCTCGAATTACCCGCTAACCCGTTGACTAAAAAAATAGGTCTCGATTTCCGTCTTACCCGATTCTTTACGAAATTCTGACGTTCGGGGTCTAGTTTGTGATACCATTTTAATATTCTTTCTAGAAAAAAGAGGACAAATTCTCAAAAAGGGGACATTTAGGCGCCCTTCGAAGATGCTTTCAATTTATTGAAAAAAGATGACAATCCTCTTAAAAGAGGGCGTATGGTAACTCCAAACATCGGTTCATTAAAACCAACTTTCTCCAGGCTGTGATAATTGTAAGGAAACTTCTTATCAGCACCGTGACAAGACTAGATATAACAATAAAGCAAGAACATAAAAAACGATTTAACTCAAGGCTAAATATCATGAATTACGCAATATATCCATACTTAATGTACAAACTACTGGATTCTCAAAATGCGCAACTAACCAGATTCGATTTCCAAGCAACTAATACGAATTACCAAATTTCAAATTAGTTGATAATAAATTAGGGATATACAATCGGCATTTGAAAAGGGCCGGGGTTTTGAATTTGAAATAGAAGGGGATTCGACCCCGAAAATACACCCCCTAACTTCAGCACTGTTCGTGGTGATGACTGTGAGCTATAAATGGAACATCAGAACAGAAAGACGACCTGTAGTCGTGGCTTAATGGTGGTCCATCATTGATATCACATATCTGTCGGTCAGGAACACAAAACAACGAAAAACTGCTGGTTCTGGCATAAATCTGTAAAAAAAACAGTAAAGTGTAAAACGGCAACACTAGTACAGAATCGGGAGCACCTGTAATTTGCAGCTAGGCAACAAGGCGTGTCATTTTCCATAGAAAACGCCCTGATTACTGACCCATCCCGCCATGATCTCCCCAGCAAGCGAATTTGTTTTGATGACCAGAAGGTTTATTTAATTGAATGATGCAAATAGAATCGACCTGGTGCACAGGGCCATTGCTGCCGAGCACCATAATTCATGCAACAACAACAACGCGTATACGCAATAGTACAACGGCAGTACAACAGCTAGATCCGATACCAGACCGAACTCTCAATATGAAGATATATGAGTTGAAACTGAAATTTCCGACAAAATGTCAAACGAAACCTCTGTGCTCTACAGATACGTAGTTTCAAATCCGTGGGCCCAGAGATGCCACTGGGATATTTCGGAGGAACCCAGAAGTGGACGCTAAATAAACCCAGAAAAACCCAGATCCTATATTTCACTCAAATTCCTATGCGGAAGCTGATAAAGTGGAAACTGACAGTCATTAATTGCAGTCATATTGACATAGAACCAAGTTTTAGCCCTGGGTATTGAAACTATAACAGTTCATACTATACATTTTGCTCGGTTGTTGTTGTCCTTCTGACGCAATGCTACGAAAATAACTGGTGCGCATTGCTCCGAAAGGTCGTGTGATAAATAAAATTATAACTTTGCAAGTGGATGATGAGCTGTGAAAGCAACCAAGATCTTATTTTATTCATTGATACTATAGCAGTCAAGTCTTGAATCGACATAAATTGTAAGGAAACGGTTCCGAATTCCAATGAGCTGCCCTATGAACATGACTTTCTGCGAGCTGGACATTGGTATACACAGGGCCGTAAAAGCACTTCGTCAGCCCCCCCCCAAAACTTTGGTCTTGGGCCCCCCATAGGCTTATAGACCTAACTTCTGGGGGGCTTCGCCCCCCAGACCCCCCTCCGGCGCTACACTATTTACCGCTATTTATCATATTATTTGGGAGTTTGTTTACTGAATCAGCTTTTGTCGCCTAAGCGCGCCAAGCGCGGAAAAATTTCTAGAATTCATGATTGAATCGGTCAGTATGATCGGGAATTGCCTATATTGTTATCAATTTTTATCTTCTCTCTGCTCACGTAATCAGATTAGCCGGTAGAGCTGAGTGAGGTGTGTTTGAAAAGGTAGGACCACTCCATTAATCATTAAACATCTTCAGGCGTATACCCGTTGGCAGGAACGAAACAGCACCTCGTCAGCCACCCAAAAACGTGGGTCTTGGGCTCCCATAGGGTGATAAAACGACCCCCCCCCATCACGTTGTTCGCGTTTGTCACGAAATCATCCGTACTGTATTGTGAGCCAGCGCGAAGCGCGAAAATTTTCGATAATTTATGATAAAATCGGTCAATCAGATCGACGATTGCATATATATTATGCTATCAATTTATTTTCCTCTCTACTCACGTAATTAGATTTACCGGTAGAGCTGAGTGAAGTGTCTTGAAAACGGGATGGCCCGTAAATAATAACTAAACATCTTCTGGCGGGCGGACCCGTTGGTATGACTTCGTTACATGATGTTATTTCGTGACTTCCAGTCTGCTATATCAAAACATATAGAATCGCCCAAACGTAGGCTTCTAAACTAAGAGACGCACACGATTTCAAATTGGTATTTCTTCACTGGCATAAATTTTTTCCCAGCGGGATGGTATTTGTCTTGTGAGGTTCAGATTGCAAAGACAGGAACATTCGGCGTCAGTCATTTAGGCGCCTATGTACAATTAAACCTATGTGTATTTTATATATTGAACGCAGTCTTCGGTCAGCATAAGGGCATAGACCTTTTCGGCCAAGGTTTCCTCGCTGCCAATCGTTCTGGCACACTTCTTGGAGTCGCATGTTATATGGCCTAAAACTTGATTGTAGGTCTTGGTGGGTCGTAGCGCGGTAATGGCCTAATACCCAATAATAAAGATAAGTGGGTTCTTGAATTTTGAAAAATTTTGAAAAATTGACATAACTTTTCAAAAAATACTTTATGATTTATGCTAATTCACGAAATAATTTTGGGCCCCCTTCGAGCTCGCCCCCCCCCCAATTGGGGGGTTTGGGGTGCGGCAGTTACGGTGCTGGGTATACAATAAAGCTCCATCCCATCACGCCCTTTCATTTTAGCAGTGAAACCGCGTCTCAAAACTATGTCGTTACAATATAACAAAATTCTCGACAATGCAGCAATCAAGCAGTCAATCGACAACTGAAGCTCGTGCATTTTTCGACATTATGATCTTACGAATCTCATATAATAATTTTTCGAACAAAAAATTAACTTGGTAAACATGATGTGGAAAAAGCCCAGATTTCAAGGACAAAAACCCAGAAACCCAGGTGATGCTCGAAAAACTCAGATCTGGGTGGAAAAACACAGGAGTGGCATTATAGTGGCATGTCTGCGTGGGCCTACAGCAGCTATGGATCTCTGGCACACACTAGCGGCTAAATTTGGTTTAAAAATATTTCCAGATGTCGATCTAGTTCCCTGGTAATGGACACCGACACCGGTATATGGCATAAATATGCGGCTAATGGGAACTCGCCATGGTGATATCGGAACATGGTCTTGGCAATTTCATAGGTGCCGAGGTCGCGAACTTTCAACACCCCTAGGGATTTATGTGTTGGAGAAAGACGGTCATATCTATAAAGGTTTCATTATATATAACTAACCCCCTTAGGTCAGTTATGTGTGATTTCATGATTTCAAAGACTACTCCAAGTCGTTTCGATACCTTCCTTTTTTCATTGTATCGCAGTCGTGTGGTGTTTATATAACTCAGTGGTGTGGTGCTTTGAAATGATAATAAACTGATACTGATCGTGGCCGGACTGCATCTGGATATTTACATTGCTTCGGGCGTCAGATATTTATGTCGGCAATTGGACATGAGTGATTGTATAGCTGGTTTGTCCGGTTCAGCTGGATTTTAACAGACTTTTGATTTCGAATGTCTATCTGGAGCAGGAGAAATACGGATTTGAGCATAGCCTTTATAAAGGTTATGGATTTGAGAATCCGCCCTCTCTAGTGGCAGCGAGTGAGGCAAATAAGTCACAAGTCATATGACAGCAGACAACAACAAAGTCACGTGATGCTGAGAGGGATACTCTAATTTTCTCTGTTGCATGGAAGCTTTGACGATGTTGCGCGTAAAGGTTCTTCTTTCTCTGTAAGCTGATCATAAAAGTATAATAGGGCATATTGAGATGTGAATTCGAATATCGTTATTTTTCTGCTGCGCTTATCAGCGTCGGGTAACTAAAATCTAACTAGTGATCAGTGAATGAGAGGTTGACTGTCAAAATAGAATGATATTATTACTATCAGGAAAATTCCCGTAACTTTTTCAAATTAGATTAGAATTGTAGCTACACAGTTTTTCCTAAATTTGATTAGAATTGGAATGACTGAATTCGCAAGAACTCGAAAAATTCATCAAATTCTGAATTAACAATAAATACAACTAAAATCAGTTTAGTTCATGTCAAATCAGAGCTCATACTCCTAAGCACGAGAATGGCAAAAGTCTGTACACTAAGCTTGGCTCGTTGCGCCAGTTCTCTTGTAGCATTATCAGGAAAACTAGAAATTAGATTGTAATTATAATTATAGAGCATAGAAACATTACACAGATTAGATTTGAATTAGATTACTGACATTTTCATCTCATTACATAACTAGAATTATCGAATTGTCCAAGTCTGATTACTGTAATGACATGAATGAATTGTTTCTCAACGATCAATGGAATAGCTATTAGTGCAAGTATTGAATACTACCAGATAAATATTGATTCTCTTGTAAAACTTTACTGTATTTTTTGCAGTCAGTTGCTGCTTAACCACTTAACCGGTGTATCCTATTTGGTTAACTTATCATTATAGTTTACTCACTGATCGGAGTTATCGCCAGAATTCATACAGATGTCTGCTCCACAACCTCCACCGTATGATGGTTATCAAGGTATGTAATTGTTCTGTTCAATGGAAGAAACGTGGTGTATGTCTCTGAATTCAGGTCAAGGATACCAAACGAATTGGGGACAGCCACCCAACGCACCCCCGCAGGGTTATGGGCCATCTTCTTACGGAAGTAAGCTACTTTTGAATGTGAATTTGACTGATATCTATTGATATGTTGCATCAAACTGCTGGTGTGTGTGTGTGACAAAGTGTGTACGCATCTGGTACCACAACTGTGTTCAAATTTTGGGTCTGGTGTACTTTCTTGACCGTAACAATATGACCACCCCTATGAACATAATTGGTTAGGGTTATGGCTGTGGTATCACAATACTAGGGTGCGGTTGGAGTTGGGGCAGACTCGGACAATCAGAAAATTTTCATCTTTTCCTAATGAGACTAGCAGTAAAATTTAAGTTGAACTTTATTTCTCAAATTGGACTCAAATTAGAATTATAGCTACAGATTTTTCCAAATTTGACTTGAATTAGAATTACAGGTAGGCAATTAGGCATACACAGTAGGGCTCTTCAAAAATGACTTTTTTTCTCAAATCGTACTGGCTACTTGATAAAATTGTTAGGTTACCTAATTTAAGCCTACACACAAAATTTTCTTCAATTCCAGCCAGTAACCGCTTTGCTACTGGAGAAGAAAGTTTTTATTTATTATATAAAAATAAGCAAAGAAAAATTTGAAAATTTTCTGTTCACATTATGAAAGTGTTAGGCTGTCTATAGAAACGATCCTCACCAAATTTGGTTCAATTTCAACCAGTGGAAGCGGAGTTATTGCCGTCGAAAAATTTTGATTTGAATAAAATAGTATTTACGGTGAGCACAACTATAATAAATAAACAAAGAATCGGTCACCGTAAATACTATTTTATTCAAATCAAAATTTTTCGACGGCAATAACTCCGCTTCCACTGGTTGGAATTGAACCAAATTTGGTGAGCGTCTTTTCTATAGACAGCCTGACACTTTCATGGGATGAATAGAAAATTTTCAAATTTTTTATTGTTTATTTTTATATAATAAATAGAAACTTTCTTCTCCTGTAGCAAAACTGTTACTGGCTGGAATTGAACCAAATTTGGTGTGTAGGCTTAAATTAGGTAACCTAACAATTTTATCAAGTAGCCAGTACGATTTGAGAAAAAAAGTCATTTTTGAAGAGCCCTGATACACAGTCTTTTCCAACTCGAATTAGAGTTATGGCTACAAAGTTTTTCCGAGCTAGACTCAAATTAGAATTATAGCTACAGTTTCATTTCGAAATTAGATCAGAATTACAATTGAAACTACACAGTTTTGCCAAATTAGATCAGCAATAGAATTACTGAATTTGCGAAAACTTGTACATTGTATCTGTTCATATCAGAGTCCATTCTCATTAGCATGAGGATAGCAAATGTCTGTACAGCAAGATTGGCTCATTTCGCACCATACAGTTTTGTAGCATTTTCAGGGAAAGCAGAAATTAGACTAGAATTAAAATTAGAGCATAGAGACATTTCACAAATTAAATTAGAATTAGATTACCAGCATTAAGCTCTCGACAACCAGGATTATGTAGTTGTCCTAGTCTAGGTTGGGGGGGACTGTAGCAGTAGGGTTGGGGTATCGTAATAATTAACGTTGGATTTGGCGGTAGGGTTTGAGTTATGTTGGGTTATTATAGGATTAGGATTGTGGGTAAGTGACTAAGTGTTATGAATGCTACAAGATACCTTAACCCTAAACCAGTTAGAAACACCACAAATTTTGACATGTTCACTGGGAACACTGATTAGTGATAGTCACGACGTGGATTCAGCACAGTAGACCCCAAATTTTCACTAAACCACACTTTTAATATTTTGCAGCATCAGCCAAACAGCCGCTGCTCGGTGTGCCTTCAGGTCACGGGGGATACACGACCGTTGCCGGCCAAACAACAATCATTCACCAACCTGCTCCTTCTGTCGTTGTAGTTGGCGGCTGTCCAGCTTGCAGGTGATTGATCTGATAAATTGCAGTCCACCATAAAATAAGATAACTCGGTATTTTACAGATGATTTGAAGTTGAGAAAAGTATTACTGACATTACATACCTTTGAATAATACCTTATGGCTGAAAACTAGCTGGAAATATCAGTATTTGTTCACGAATTGCAACCCAACGGCGCTTCTTCAATGTACGATCCAAATCAAGCCGATGTCAATGGTGCAACCAATACATGACTCCCATGAGCATGATAGACAGGTTGTGCAGAGTGAAATCGATATACACTTGGCCTTAATTGGACTGCATTCAAGTACAGTTTGAAAACATGGCTATTTTATTGCAATATATTATCTCTTACCGGCCGTTGTCAACTGATAACGTCACAAAAGCTATAAACCGGTGTCGCGGTCAACATTACATATCCACTAGTAAGGAGAATTGCCCCGTGGATCTTTGGCAGGTTTTCGGGGATACAAGATCACGATGAAGATGACCAAAATTGCTCATAAAAGTGTTTTTATGTACTAAACCATCATTTTGGTCACAAGCATCGAAGTTTCCTGACAATTTTTCAAATCTGAACAACCCTATTGACCACCTCTGTCCTAGTGTTCATTGCAGCGTTGTACCCAAGTCACAATTCAATGTCTCTTTTTTAGTTTCGACTCGAGTCAAGTCGAGTCATCTTCAATTCACCCCTGAGTCAAGTCAAAGTCAGTGAGTAGTGGGTTGAGTCAAAGTGTTGTGACTCGAGTCCAAGTCATAGTGTTCACTGTTCAGTTTAGCCCACTTTTTTTCAACTCTGCTCGAGTGATATAGAATGGCTCGCGTTCAAAATATCGTGATTATCTTCAGTATTAACAGTTTCCGGCCCCATTTTCCAAGTATCAGGACTGATAGACGGCATCTCTCTCAATCATGTGGTGACTTTACTATTCTTCGAAGTCACAATGAAATGTTGGTCTCGGCCGTCCTAGCCTCTAGTCATATGACTCGGTTCGAGTCGGGCACAATGTAAATTGACTGTAAAATGACTCGAGTCGAGTCATTTTACGGATTTGAAAAAATGACTGGAGTGAAGTCGAGTCATCGAATAATCGTGACTTGAGTCGAGTCATTACAACCCTGGTTCATTGTCTGATACGCTTAATGTCCGAATTGTCTGGTTGGTCGCCAGTTCGACTCACTTCGTAGTTTGAACCGATAGCGTTATTCATCCTGTGTTAATTTGTTTTCGACTGAATTGAGAACTGATTTCAGGGTCGGGGTTCTCGAAGACGATTTCACGTGCTGCGGGGTGTGTTGCGCCATTTTATTTTTCCCGATCGGAATTCTGTGCTGCTTAGCTATGCGACAGAGGAGATGTCCTAATTGCGGAGCCATATTCGGATGAGAATTTATCAGTGTCAACTGTGATCAGTGCCAGTAAATCATATCTTCTGGAGGATCTGAGGATATTGCTTCTCGCTGAACATATAAAACTGTCAATACGAAACATTATTTTCATTGCTATCCAGGGCTCTTGTGAGAGCTGCTAAATTTTTGTCGTCTACCTTTGAATTTTTGTGCTCGAATATTGTTGAATGCGCGTATTATAATTGTGTGTTATTTTCCACGCCATGTTCTCGTTTATTTTGTTGGTGCAGACAGAGTAGCACTGAGCTCATATTTTTCTTTTTCGCAGCGCGACACGCATTAAGTCTTTGATAATTGTGCAGACTTGGACAACTAAATTCTAGTTGTCTAATTATGATGTTTATAGCTTAATGCTGGTGATCTAATTTGTGAAATGTTGATTAGCTCTAATTTTGATTGGCATAACTTAGGAGATCTGTGTACCGGTATTGCCAAACAGGCAACGCTTGCTGTGCAGATATTTTCTATTCACATGCTCATGCGAATGATGTGAACTGATTCAGTAATTCTAGTTGTAATGTAGCTATAATTCTAATTTAATTTGAAATTCTGGAAATTTTATAGTTGTCCAAGCCTGGAGTTGTAAAAAGCGGATGTACATTAGTCATTTTTTAAAATTTGTGTCAAATGTGCAATTGTGCATACTCCTTGTAATGTATTGTTGACTTACGTGCTGCGATCGCGTGTTTACATTTCCTTTATAGACGACATTGCACGCCGTGGCATGAAATAGTTTCTATAACTCTGACAGTAATGGTTTTTCGATATGCATAAAAAGATGAGTATTCCACGCAGGCCGAGATGCGAGTAATTTCTGTATGTACCTTTTTGTAGCATCCCATGTCGATGCGTTCTACCGATTGCATCCGTTGTAGCGACCTCGTGATTTCATTGTGTGCGGTGGACGACCCCGTGATCTAGCATCATGTGACCTGCTGATATTGTAATGGATTGTGTAATATTTCCATCACGGTTGAATCATGAATATTGCTCGCGGAATGAGTTATAAATTGAAGATGGCGAGAAGCTGTTTGAAGCTTGTATCCGAAAAAAACACCAACAATGCAGCATTCTTGCCCAACAAAAGAAGAGTGCCGTGTGGACTGATGAGTTGGGGTATAGCTATAATCGACTTCCTATTCATGGATTAAATTCTGATTATTTTCTTATACCATCTGCAATAAACCTCATAACTTATTGGACTAACCACGTGCGATAATGCGAAATTAGCCAGTACCAGTAGACTGGTCGTGGTCGTATGTAACCGAGCGAGAGCGAGATGGTGTATTATGGTGATGCGTCCGGCTTCTTGATCGGTAGGTCGTGGGTTCGATCCCCGGCCGGGTCAGACCAAAGACTCAAAAACTGGTATCCGCAGCTATCCTGCTAGGCGCTCACCATCCACGGATAGCATTGAGGAGAAAAAAGTGAGGGTGCAGACAAGATGACCTTACTATAATGGTCGTATCGCATCTCGATGGTGCGGGCGAATTAAGGTACCATATCTCTCTATTTTGTCAGTGTCGGCAAGTAGGCCTATATCTAGACTCTGCCGAAGAATATTTCATTATACTTGATTACGGTAGCATCAATGTCGGCTGCTATCTAGACCAGGGTCGGCAACCCCCGGCACTCGAGATGATTTTTCATGGCTCGCCAAATGATTTGACGAGCACGACATATTGTAACCATGTTTGTTGCAAAACATGTCACATGAAGTTGTCAAAATGGAAAAAAACTAAAATTATTTGATAACTCAGCATAGTACAGATATGAGAATTAAATGTTGATACTCCGTGAAGACAGCCTCAGGCTATCTTTCTGATTGGAGGATTAAACTACGTCTACTTGACAAATTGAAAATAGCGAAAAGTAAGTAAGTAGATCACGAAATTTCTTAGGTACTGATTAATGCGACGGGCTACTAAGTTGCTCCCGCCATGTATCCGTGCTCAGTTGGATTTCTTCACTTAGACCAGGGGTTCTTAAACTTTTTTGATCGCGGGCCCCTTCTAGTTTTGTGCGCGATTGCACTTACCCCCTAAATTTCAGAAGCAGATTACCGGAAAGTCATCACGTCAAGCTCAACACTATTCAGGCTATTCCATGTCTAGACTAGATAGAACTGATGATTAGCCTAATATGGACACGGTAGTCACAGTACAACTCTCGACGTCATTCTGAAAGGATAATCTGTTATTGTATAGTTTATTCTTGATGGCATATATTGCTATTTTACGGACCCCCCAAAACTAGTTCGCTAACCCCAGGCCCCAAGGGGTTCGTGGACCCTAGTTTACGAACCCCCTGACTTGGACATTCAGAGCACTGGGCAGAGTTTCCGCCCCTTACCGAGAACAGATAACTCAAACCGCCGTCTCCGGGCTCAGTCGCGTTGCCGCACTGCGCACCGAAGCGCCAATCTCCGCATCGAAACTCGGGAATGTTAACTAGATTACCGTTTATCATCATCATCATTGGTTTATTAGCAATTTTATCAGTTCAATACACCACAAAAATGCGATACAATGAAAAGACAGGAAGATGTCGAAGCGACAAGGAGTAGTCTATGGAATCTGACACCCACCTTGGCCTAGGCGATGTAAAGAGGAGGCATGCACACTGAATGAAAGTAAAGAAGATAGTATAGAAAAAGAATGCGACAAGAAATAGGGCGGCATGTCATGGGAAGCGAGATCGATAGGTCAGTCGTGGTCCGGTAATCTTGAGGATGGACTGTATTTATTTAGTAGTAATTGCTTGTATTTCGACTTGAATGTGGACATGCTCGTCGACTGTCGGATGGCCGGCGGGATACTGTTCCACACATCAGGTCCGGCATATTTGATGGAGCGATGATCTTTTCGGTCGATCATATGATATTTGGACGACGTGGACGCGCGTGTGTTGTACTTGTGCGCTTTTGATTCAGAGGTAAAGAAGTCATTGAAATATTCGGGGCAACGACCGCAGTGAAACTGATACATAAACTTGGCGATTTCTAGTTTCCGCATATCTTCTATGTTTAGGACGCCGAATCTCTTCAGCAGCGACTTATTGGATGGGCAGCCAGGCCCCTTCGGGGCCCTAGCTATGATTCGGAGTACTTTATGCTGTAGTTTCTGCAGTGGCTTGAGTGCAGTTTTACTGGCAGCCCCCCAACAGAGGATGCCATAATGTAACTTCGATTGGATTAAGGATTTAAAGAGTATCAGAAGAACCCATGCTGGCATGAAGCGCCTAAGGCTGTAGAACAGGCCGCACTTCGGTGATAATTTAGTTTCTAGGGACTGAATATGACTCTTCCAGGACATGTTCGAGTCCAGTAAAACTCCGAGATATTTGGCATTATCTGTGTTGGAAACGGGCTGACCAGCGATATTAACGGTTAGGTTATTTTTTGAATTTACTGTCAGCAATTGCGATTTCGAGGCGTTTATGCAAAGGTTGTTCTGGGCCGTCCACTCATGGACTTTGGGCATTTGGTCACCAGTCAGGGCATCTAGCTCTGCCGTCGAAGATGCGGAAGAGAGGAGGTGAGTATCATCAGCGAACAGTGTGGTGTTCAATGAGGAGGTTTCAAAAATGTCGTTGACATATAAGGTGAAGAGGACCGGTCCAAGTACTGAGCCCTGGGGCACACCACAGGTCACCGGGTGAGGAGAGGACAAGGTGTCTGAGATCGCAACAATTTGTTGGCGTCCAGTGAGGTAACTTTTCATGAGCTCAAGTTGTGGGCCCCGAAGTCCGTAACGCGCCAATTTCGAGATGAGAATTTTATGATCTACGCAGTCAAACGCTTTTTTTAGGTCGAGAAAAATGCTACATCCCACATTTCGCTTCTCTGAGATATCATAGTACTGTTCGGCCACTGTTAGGAGGGCATGAGCGGTTTGGTGTTTGTTTCGGAAGCCAAATTGTTGAGGGGAAATGACAGACATTTTGGCGAGGAATGAGGACAGGCGGGAGAGGAGCAACTTTTCGAATACAATCCCGATGCATGGGAGAACGGATATCGGACGGTAGTTGGTGACATTAGTTCTATCCCCAGCTTTGTGTACAGGGACTACTCTGGCTTTTTTTAGATAGCTTGGGTAGACTCCATTTTCTATCATGAAGTTGAAAAAATGGGCCATATATTGACCGATATGCAGGCTTATCATTTTTAGAAACCATGATGGGATTTGGTCATAGCCGTCGGCCTTGTGCGATTTCAGTTTGTGGATGGCTACTTCTACTTCGTATTTGGTCGTAGGTTCAAGCACAATTGACTGGGATATCGATCTCACCTCTGACCTGGCCGACACAGGTTTTGTAATAGAAGAAGCCTCCGCGTGGGCCAACACGAGCAACGCCCCGATCGAAAACTACGTTCGCATGTTCCTTAGGGTCAACTGACCAATGTCCGTCCAACTCCTGTTCATATGAAACCCTTCTCCGCTTCGACTTCCAAATGTCTCATTTAAATATTTTCTACTACGACCGCGTTGGTGACCACTGTTGTATAGGCCTACCAACAAACGTATCACCAATATACAATGTTCTTCTCTATTCTCTACTAGTTGCTGACGAGTATCAGCCGAAAATATTCGGGTTTAATTCAATATGAATATAGTACTCAATGATTAAGAATCGTAATACAGTTCCGTGGCACTTTGAAGGGGTCAGCATTCGGGCGATGTTGTTACGCATGTTGCATGCACTTCATTCTCTAACGAACATGTCCGTCCAAGTATGACTCAGTGCTTCTAAATCCCATTTATTGCAGTTGGCACAAATGTGATTTCTGTAAGCCTTTAGGTCGAAGAAAATGCTTTCATCGCCTTCATTAGCTTATAGTTCTAATTTAAACGGTATCGCATAAATCAAGAAAAGAAGAATAACACTCGTTAGAAAGGTGGGGAGCACCGAACTGCGGCTCACGCACTGCGAGTATTAGAAATTGAAAAGATGCCTTAAAAAGGACGCCGTATATGTTACTGTCGTATACGGAGGATTAGCAGTAGAATCGTCAAGAAAGATTGATTTCCCAGGATTGCAGTCTGGAAAGTCGTAGCTTAGCTCCAAGAATACCCGGCACAAAGCAATCGCGAGCTATATAATACACCTTGAGATGATGTTCAATATTATCGGTAAGCAATAGACCATATAGTTATTGTACTAGCTTCTTATACTTGCCATATTTGCTCTCCTAAGAGCTTCAAGGTTAGTTTTGTAGCATGAGGGTGACAGGGTTCTATCCTGCATTTCCTTATTTGTGTGTTTCAATCCAATTAAGGTTTCAGTCAATCAGTTCAAACGGATCAATGCACTACAAGACTGCGATGCAATGACAAGATAAAAAGTGTCGAAACCGACTTGGAGTAGTCTTTGAAATCACACGCCCACCTGAGCGCTGGGTGTAGGTCGGCATTTTACTTAGTATGTATTCAATCGCTAGCTTAGTTCTGACGGATCAATACCAATACCGAGAAAACCAATACCGAGAATGGACATTACCGAGAATGCCATTACCGAGAATGGACATTACCGAGAATGGACATTACTGAGAATGGTCATTACTAGGGCAAATTTGTGTTGCAGTCAAATTCGACAAAACTTCCATATATTTTTCACAAAAGTTGCACTAAAAGTTGCATTTATATTAGGGTTGCCATACGTCCGGAATTTCACTGAAAAAAGGCGTCCGGGAGGAAATTCTAAAATATGCCTAAATGTCCGGAATTTTGAAGGCTTTAAGTAGGTTCAAACTTTTTTCGTAAATCAACATAAACGAGAATATTTTTAATCAGATTCATGCTTTTGAAATTTTTCTTCGCGCTCCGCGCGATTTAGCACAACGTTTATTGATATTAATATGGGAACCACGTCCTACCGCCCTCGCAAAGATGCAATCAAAAGTAAATTAAAATAACCATCATTTACTGAACCAAGTCTAATTGCCATCGCAATAATAAGATAACGGCATGTTCCTTGATTTGGTTGGGGCCGTTTGAATACTTTAGTCAAAGACAGTTGCTCTAAACCTCATGGTTGTTTGCCTTTATTCTGGGGATAGCGAAGATGTTGGACGGTATCAGCTTTCAAAATAGGCCGTGAGTAAATTTGGGCAAGCTGACCTTTTTTAGAAAGCAACCTATCAATTTTTGAGCTGGACCACGGAACATCTTCAAATTGGAAATGAGGTCGCGACCATAAAAGGTTGGAAACCACCGGATGTGCAGCCTGCTGGCGCATTTTATAGTGATATATGGAAAAGCCAATCTTTTCGACAGAATTCATTTACAAAATTTAAAAACCAGATGCATATAATAACCACCACGGAGTTCCATCGATTACCCTATGAGTTGCCCAAGATGATGCTAGTGTGACGTCATATTGACCGACCATGTATTCATAACTCACTGTAAAATCCGCTAGTGGGCGCTAAAGAGTGTCCGTAATTTGAGTCACAAAAATATGGTAACCCTGATTTATATGGACATGCTCGAATCGATCCATATCCAAGGCACTGTAGCAAAACTCGGTGTTAGCGACTTCAACAAAATCAATAGCCTGAAAAATGGACCCAGTAAAATATAATATTCGTCGGTATAGCCTGAATGTACGTCAAATTCAAACGACAATGACATTATTAAGCGATCTGTTTAAATATAGTGCCAAATATTTCCAGTAGAAAGTTAGTTGCATGAAAACTCGAATAAAAAAGTTGCAAAAACTTTCATGTTCTGGCCTGTTCTACAGCCTTGGGCGCTTCATGCCAGCATGGGTTCTCCTGATACTTTTTAAATCCTTAATCCAATCGAAGTTACATTATGGCATCCTCTGTTGGGGGGCTGCCAGTAAAACTGCACTCAAGCCACTGCAGAAACTACAGCATAAAGTGCTCCGAATCATAGCTAGGGCCCCAAAGGGGCCTGGCTGCCCATCCAATAAGTCGCTGCTGAAGAGATTCGGCGTCCTAAACATAGAAGATATGCGGAAACTAGAAATCGCCAAGTTTATGTATCAGTTTCACTGCGGTCGTTGCCCCGAATATTTCAATGACTTCTTTACCCCTGAATCAAAAGCGCACAAGTACAACACACGCGCGTCCACGTCGTCCAAATATCATATGATCGACCGAAAAGATCATCGCTCCATCAAATATGCCGCACCTGATGTGTGGAACAGTATCCGCCGGCCATCCGACAGTCGACGAGCATGTCCACATTCAAGTCGAAATACAAGCAATTACTACTAAATAAATACAGTCCATCCTCAAGATTACCGGACCACGACTGACCTATCGATCTCGCTTCCCATGACATGCCGCCCTATTTCTTGTCGCTTTCTTTTTCTATACTGTATTCTTTACTTTCATTCAGTGTGCATGCCTCCTCTTTACTACGCCTAGGCCAAGGTGGGTGTCCGATTCCATTGACAAATCCAAGTCGCTTCGACATCTTCCTGTCTATTCATTGTATCGCATTTTTTGTGGTGTATTGAACTGATAAAATTGCTAATAAACCAATGATGATGATGATGATGATGAAAAAAATGAAGAAAAGTTGCAAAAAGTTGCACTATAAGATTCCTTCAAACAGTTTAAAACAACATTCTACATAACTTTTGAGTATTTAGGAAGCTGCCGGAAGCTGTAAAAAAAAGTTGCAAAAACTTGCCCTTGTCATTACCGAGAATGTACACCACCGAGAATGGCCAATGCCAAGAATTGAACTTAGTGAAATGGCGTTGTCGAGAAATTTATACCTGAGAATCGACACCGAATGTGGAAAAGCCGTAATGCACATTCTACAGTGCATATTATACACACGACCTGTACATAAGCCTAACATGCCTGCATTGCATACATTGCATTCTCGGTAACGTTATTTCTCGGTGGTGTCCATTCTCGATAATGGCATTTTCGGTAAAGGTTTTCTCGGTATTGACCGGACACCGATCTGACGATGATTTGATTATTATTATTGGTAAATTTGAGGGAGAGGCTGTTCCGATTGATTCATGGTGTACCGGAAGTAAACCGTAAGGTATTTATGTAAATCCTAAGTGCCTACATTCCTTCCTACTCTATTTGTGCTTATTGCGATTTGTCAGGTATCATTTGGATTAAAATGTAGTTCTGATTTATACCGTGGTATAATGCTGAGTCAGGTTCTGCATGTTTTCGTGAGTCACACCCGTAACAAACAGGTACACTTGACTCTATCATTTGTCTGATGGAGAACGACCCTAATTATAGGAGAACAGTTGGCAGCCGAACTGATAATATCATATATAACCCCCGACTGATTATGTTAATATAAATTATTGGCATTGTAAATTATTATTGTAGTATTGAAATACCGCTATAGATAGGTCTTATGATGGTACGGCGGCTTCCATTAACAGTGGCTATTATAGGTAGCATGACTGTGACAGTTGTGTCTCATGGCACTACTGGAAAAGGGCAAAAAGTTTCGATATTATTGGCCTACATTGAACAAGAACAATGAACCCAAGGTTATTCTCATAGTAAGTGCGCTCGTCATACTCGGCACCGTGCAAGCTACAAGATTCAGTAAAGCATGTGCAAATACGAAAGAGCTGTGCGGGGTGACGCGATGCATCCAATTCGCAATCGGAGAGGACGGATGTCCAGTATGTGAATGCGTCCAAAATGCAGGTAATTCAATTACGGTCGAGTCCGCTTGATTCGGACACTTTATGTCCGACCATTTTGGCCGAATAGAGTTGGTTATCAATTGTTCGGTTCATGGATGCGGGCAAAAGTCACACAGCGCATTATACATACGGTACTATTGCGTAATAAATTAAATGCAAATTGGCACAGATCGCATAAAACGCACAAGGTTACTTGTATTGTAGAGTGTTTCCGATACCAAACCATTTAACAAATACTGTGTTTACTGTAGGGTTCAAATATAGACGCATTCAACTGCCGATCTGTCAAGGACGCGTCTTTAATATTTTTCGTTTACTTTTGCACGCAATTTAACTTGTTCTGCTAAACTTTTCTGTACCAATCTGGTCTAGAAGATGCGCCCAATTGTACGTAATAAAAAGCGAATGTGAAGCAGTCACGGCCTTGTATAAAGGCATTGTCGATGGTTACTACATCGATCGTCATTGTTTCACTATAATCACTCATTTTTGTGATAAGACGAACGAAGTGCTGTTTATTGTGCTAACTATAACCTAATGACAGGAACGATAGGAATTGCGATTCTGTGTCCAAATTAAACGGAGATTATATAGACACAATTTTTACTTCTGAGTCATTCCTGGGCATTTTGGTCGAATACGGCCGGTTATCCGGATTCCGAATTAAGACGAGTCGACTGTATGTGCAATTTGTGCATATTAATCATAGTGAGCAGTTTTTAAGTCCGTTCATTTGTACATCTGCAGATCGACTTGGCGACATGAGACTTGAAAGTAACACACGCCTGGCTCTGGAAGTTCTCATGGGCATAACAAACTTGAATGACAAGCAGGGTACTAAAACGATGACAGACAGTTCGAAAGAGGCCGAAATTGGGGTTTGGAAATGGGACAACATCCTCGAAAATCATCGATGGGTCATCCCGTTTAGGGTCAATGATTCGCTCGGTATGTAGTTTTTCGTTTTAGAAATATCTTTGTAGAGTAGTGTGTTGTTCAAAAATAACTCTTTTCATGAAATTTTACTTGCTGTCCGATAAAATGTTAAGTTGGCTAAACAGAACGCTGCGCATCAAATTTTCGCTCGATTTTAACCTGTAGAAGCAAATATGTTGTTCAGATCAGTGTGCATTATGCTATGTGTCTTGATCTCCGGCGAAACCCTGGGCAGACTTGGACAACTAGAAAATTTTCAGCTTTTTCCAAATTAGATTAGAATTAGAATTACAGCTACAAACCTTTATTTCTACATTATAATTAAATTAGAATTACAGCAACACAGCTATATCCAAACCTGAGACTTTGCAAACCACTGGTATCGACATTTGTCGTTCTTTTCAGACACGGCGACGTGGTCAACAATAAGAAAAGCGATTTTCCAGTTCGAGAGGAGAGTGTGCTTGAAATTTATTCGCAGAACGAGCCAAAAATACTTTCTGGATTTCTCCGACGACGGAAAAGGAGGTTGTTGGTCTTACGTGGGGAGAAGAATGTCTGGGAAGCCAAATGTGGTATGTATATTGAATAATGGCACATGAAATATCTTGAAGGCACTGTCGATTTCAATTCTGTTTGATTTGAAAAGTCGATACTTGACAAATAGACGCAGTATAGCGGCGTAAGGCAACCTGTCTTCGGCGAGATTCCACCCAACAAATACATGTAAATTCTAGCTATTTCTATACCACAAACTCAGATTAACTTGTCCGCGGGATGTAACGACATTGGGATTGTCATGCAAGAAATGATGCACGCCCTTGGATTTTTTCATGAACATCAACGGCCAGACAGGGACGATCATGTCAAGGTCATATGGGAGAACATACAGCCTGGTGATTTATATTATTTTATGTGATAGTGATTCTGATAAAATAGTTTCCGTTATATATATTTTAAGATACTCTACGAGGTAGGCTACATACTTTAGTATACAATTGAATAGTATATCCGTATTGAAATAAACCCAAATATTTTCGGCTGGCATTCGTCAGAGGTATTAGCTAGCAATTATAGAGAATTGAAAAGAGCATTGCATATCAACAATCGTTTCATAGTATTTTAATATGAATATATTATTCGAAAACCGCGGTATATATATTGGTAATAGTTCGTAACATTGTCAGCTATATCTACAACGTTGTTATTGATTTACTCAAGGTCTGGAGGCAAACTTCTACCGAATGACATCATCCTCGTTGGATTCGAACGGGGACGAATATGACGCAAGGTCCATCATGCATTACAGGGACACGGCGTTTTCTAAGGATCAGATTTCGAAGACTATGATGGCATTGGACGGAAGACGACTCCAAACAGCAGGGGTATTTTGAATGTAGAATGCATGAAGGCTACTGAAGCAGGCGTCAACTTACTGGCAGGCGTGTTAAAATTATCGCAAATGTTTTAAATATATAAGGATACTTTTTGGGACGGCCATATAACCATAATTAGAGCCCAGGCGATATCCGATACCGATAGAACTAATAACTATAGCGCCTTCACCGATAACCCCGATATAGGCTATTCACATTTTCACGATGGATGTAGAATGTCATTCTGCAAGGTCCCGTCAAATTAGGCCTGCTTGCCTATTTGGAAAGATGTTGAATACCCCCATTATTGATGATGCGGCCGGCGGTGTCATCAAAACGAGGAGGAAATTTGCGCGCGAGCAAATTTGAGTTTGGTTTAAAGTGATAAACAGAGTCTTCTCCAAGGGCGGCATTTGCGATCTATTAACCATGCTACCCCTACCATTCCATCAACACTGTTCATATCTTTTGCGTTCAGGGTAGCAGATTGACAGGAGGTGACGTGAGTAAGCTAGTAAAAGCCTACAGGTGCGGTAAGTATACAAATTCATGTTGCTAACGAGACGATATCTGTCATATTCGTTCAATTTTATGATGCAGGCATAGCGCCCCCTACCGAAAGAAATACGACTACTTCCAAGATAGAAGCGACCAGCACACCTTCATCGTCTACTGCTACGCATGTCCTTCAGACAAGCTCGATAACCCCTGATTCAACTGCGACAGCATCAAAAACTAAACTAGAGACTACATCAACAAATGTTGCTTCTACGTCTACCAGTCTCACATCGGAGAATAACTCTGTCACTAGTACGCATACAAATATATTAACCCAGACCGGGAAAGGTGAGAAGGTCGAAACTAAAACAGCAGCTTACACGCAGCCTTCACAATATTCGACTACTATTTCTTCACGCACCACTGAAAATGTAGCCACAAACCAGTACACAACTTCAAGCGTAAAGGTTGAATCCACCAACCCGCCCACAATACAAACTACGTCGGAAGCAGCGTTGTCTACATCAGCAAAAGTAACACAAAACCGCGTTATTGACCAGAAAGAAACAACACACACTACAGATTCGATCTCGCTTTCAACTGCTAAATTGCAGACATCAGAACTTGCCACAAACCCGACGATAACGGACAAACAAATACCCTCGACAAATGTGACCGCGCATGTCGGGATAGAAAAAGAAATCTCTACTGGACCTGTTGATAATATGCTTATTTCAACTGAGGAGCCTGCCACGTATGAAACAACACCAAAGGTATCTTTGTCTATTCGAAACACTGGTACTGCAGGGATGGTAGAAACTAGCGCTGCTAAAGAGGCTGTTTCTACAGAGAATTATAGGGAAAACTCTACCGTGAAATCAACTGCGACTCCCTCTACTCCTGCCACCACTACTACAGCAAGGGTTGTAGAAACTAGCCCTGACAAAGAGGTTGTTTCCACAGCGAATTCTAGGGATATATCTACCGAGCAATCTGCTTTGAAGCCCACTGACACAACGACATCATCGATAGTAACATCAACTTCGTTCCAACCCACCATGCAAGAAACAACGCCCAGCATATCAACAACAACTTCGTCAACTCCTACGACCACTACCGTAAGAGTAGTAGAAACGACCAAAGAGCAAGAAAGTGATTCCACCGCACGAGCCACAACGCCAAGGATTGTATCAACAACTTCATCAGACCCTACCACGCAAGAAACAACATCAAGCACACCCACCACAGCTTTGTATACTCCTACAACCAGTACCGTAAGGCTAGCAGAAAGAAGCTCTACCATGGAGGCCGTTTCGACAGCAAATTCTGCGGAGATATCCACCGCGGAATCTGCTTTGAATGCTACTGAATATAACCAAGAAAGTGAATTCACAACATCAAGCATCGTAAGGGAAACTACAACAGAGGTCACGACTTCTACAAATGAAATTCCCGCGACAGAACTAAACGGAGTTTCGACGAGGGTGATTGAGGCTACTAGCAAGTATGATAAGCCGTCCGAAGCAAACACGTTCGTACCAGCTTATACTGCGACCACTGAATCTGGCATTGACTCATTTTTAGTAACAACTATCATGGTACCCCTGGAGACTCGTCTTTCGACCACAGAGCAACCTGAAATTTGTCAAAACGAAATCTCAACCTGCGTAAAAAGACGAAGGGCCGGACTGTGTCACAAGAAACCGTACAAGTCTAAAAAAGTGTGCGATAAAGGCTGTCGGATGTGCGGTCAGTACAATCTTATCGAATGAGTATAATGAGCATGTTTTTGAATATGCATCCATTATATATAGCCATATAGGTGGTTTATAGCAAAACAAATCAACAAATGGTAATCTTTCTACAGGGTGCGATGATAAATCTACCGGATGTCGAATGGCTGGGGGACTTGGCTTTTGCCAAGACGCAGAAGTCCGAAATGTCGAAATCATGGCGACCACGTGTCCTCTAACTTGCAAATTGTGTGGAGAAAGTAAGAGATCTTGTTGAAAAGTTTACAATATCAGGTGTTATTGACAGCAATTAGTTAAATCTATGGTATTCACTGTAAATCCATGTTTTTTTTTCTTCAAATTTAATTTTACTGCCTATTCGATAAAATACTTGGGTTGTCTAAAAATCGCTGCACACCAAATTTAGCTTAATTCCAATCTCTACAAGCGGAACTGCCGAACTAGTATAGTAGAGTCAGAAAATTTTAAATTTATTAAGATTTTTTTTTCAACTTTTACTTTCAACCTCATGCAATTGTTAATTTATGGAAAAAAGCGGTTCATACCGAATTTGGTTCAATTCCAACCAGCAGAAGCAACATTTTTGGAGTACTAAACTATGGATTCGAAAAAATGGTATTTACGATGGAAAATTCTTTAATTAAGAATGATAGAACTACCCACTGTAAATATCATTTTTAGAGTCCAAAATTTTAAGCACAAAACAGAGCTGTATACACCCCTGCAATATATCTCCATAAGAATTGGTGAGTTTGACTCATTTCCACCGATTGCAAGGGTGTGAGTGTACAATTGTGTTCCTAAAAGTGCCGGTTACTAATTTTACACCCTCTTCTTGGGTGAAAATCAGCGTAATACACGATTTTCGTTTACACCGTGGTCCGGTTACTGCCGTCCTGTGTTTTCACGATTTACACCCTGGCGCAGGGTGTATTTGAGTCAGCAACACTATACTGTGTGAATATCTCTTGCTGCTATCACTCTCTCTCTAATAGTTTCCTTAAACGCATGAGCGATCTCGTCTTCTTGTTGTTGTGATTGCGCGACGTGTGTGCATGTATGTATTAGCACCCACGTCTTGTGAGTTATTGGAGTAATAGGTATTAGGCTAGTCGATGCAACTGTTCTTTTGTATTAAAGTTTGATCATGTGCAACTTTGCATTTATTCATAGGTTAAATACCGTAATAAATGATCAAACTGAAATACAAAAGAACAGTTGCATCGACTAGCCTAATACCTATTACTCCAATAACTCACAAGACGTGGGTGCTAATACATACATGCACACACGTCGCGCAATCACAACAACAAGAAGACGAGATCGCTCATGCGTTTAAGGAAACTATTAGAGAGAGAGTGATAGCAGCAAGAGATATTCACACATATACTTGTACTGTATTGGCCTTTTACACCGTTCCTAGTTGGTGTTAATGCTCCAAATACACCCATACTTTCATGAATAATTATAATGGTGCGTATAGACTGGACATAGGCTTGTTAAAAAATAACTTTTTCCAGATTCATGGGAGTCTCTGATCATTGTTAGGTCGCCTAAGAACCCTGCACACCAAATTTGGCTCGATTGCCTCTGATAGATGAGAACGCACAGGAGTTTGAAAATTTTGAATTTATTATTGAAATTAATTGAAAAAAAAAATCCAAAATTTACTGTCAACCCCATGAAATTGTAAAACAAATTTGACGCAATTCCTACCCGCAGAAGCGAAGTTGTTTGAGTTTTTCATTATAATTATTGGATTCCCAAATTTTCAACTGTGATAACTGCGCTTCTACCGGTTGGAAGTGAGCAAAATTGGTAAGCATCTTTCTTTTAGACAATTTCATGGGCTTGACCGTAAAATCCGAAAAATTTCCAAACTATTGTAAGTTCACGTCTACAATTTGGAATCGAGCCAAATTTGGTGCGCAGCTATTATTTTAAGCAACCTAACAATATAATCAGCGAATCCCCGGAATCCGGAAAAAAAGTGATTTTAGAACAACTCTACTGAGATTCGTGTTTATATAGCTCAGTGGGTTCGAGCCTATATTGCTATAACCCTCGGTAATGTATCTTAGGCGTTTGCGGTTTAGCGACCGAAAACCCAATGTTCAAGTAGCAAAAATGCCCGCCAAAACGGTTATATATTATATTACACACTAGTATACTCACTCAATCCATGATTTCAGAATCATATAGTTACGAAAAACTCCCGTTTTACCGAAATAATTTCTCTACAGGCTGCGTTGATAGAAGAAGAAAATGTTTCACAAGCTTCGCTAGGGGCGAATGTGAGAGCAATTATCGGGAAATGCTGACATCATGTCCGAATTCATGTGGATTCTGCGTGACCGGTCGTGTAAAGCCAAGGAGCATTTTTGCATCACAGGACATTTTTGAAGTTCCGGAAGCTAGACTGAATGGCCTCAGTTTATATGAGTTTTTGAACAATCGAAACTAATGCGTGTAGTTTTACCTACTAGTGTTACATAATAGGCCTTGATCATGTTGGTTTTGGAAATAAATCTTTTAATTTATTGAATTGATTGACTTGTCTGACTCGAAGGTGGTGACTTCGTTAAATATCTTCTATAGTTGGGACTTCTATAAGGGAGTGACCACAGATTTTAAGTAAACCATTATTGAGAGCCGAAAATTCTTCTGACCTCTAAAATGGCAGGGGAAATTGGCAACTCATAAAAGAACCTAGATTACGATATTATTTTTGTGAATCCAGGACAATTAGGCATAAACCAAGGACAGGGCTTACAGATCTAATATCCTAGGCATGCACTAGGAATCAGAACACTCAGACTTGAAGAAACTACCAATCTATATAGTTTTGGGTCAACTACAGAGGTGGTCAGTAACGAAGTACTTCTACTTTTTCGAAGTATTCAAGTAGTTTTCCTCTACTATACTGGTAATTACTCAAGTAGATCTTTATTTCGATACTTTCATTTCGTAATATTTTGTGAACTATACCTACTTACTTTTCGCTATTTTTAGTTTGTCAAGTAGAAGTAGTGTATTTCCTCAATAAGAAAGATAGCCAAAGGAATTTCGAGGCTGTTTTCACGTACGTAGTACCAACATTTAATTTTCATAAAAGTCATGTAATACCCGGAATTTTCGTTGCGCTTCGCGCACAGTAAATATGGAGTGGCGAATATGTCTTACCGAAAGTATCTCTGAATATAATATAGATACCGAGTTGCGTGGTTCCGTTCCCACCGCATTGTGGCCTATATCAAATATTTCATCACAGTAAGTATGGGCCCCCAATAACGTTTGAAACTACTGTTCGCAATCTAGCAATTACCTATTATAGCTAGCAGCCCATGACGTGTCCTAATATGGAAAAGTGAACTTTTGTTAACGTTAGGCCTGTTTTAGCACACCACCGTTGAAATTTATGGACAAAAGACATGATATATATTTTCCGCTTTTTAGAAGTAGTATTTGTATTTTTCTTTCAATTGCGAGTATTATACGTTGAGTTCTAATTATAGTTTCAGTTCTTTTGTCTGCAGAACATACATGTTGAAGTATTAAAGCAAGTGTAGTAATGCCTTATATTTTCCGAAAACGAAGCTATACACTAGCCTACATGGCATTTTTTACGATATGCCATATTTTTAATTAACGTATAATAATCGCGCAAAGTGTTAGAGCCGCATCCGATACAACTTATCCGTATTGCTCTTCGACCGAACTATTGGGGCCTTAATATGGGGGAGGGCGCTTGCCATGATGTTCTCTAAAACGGGGTGTTCGAGTAAACAAAGATTAGTATCGCATTTCCATATCAATACCATCATTTACATCCCATGATGTGGACTGCGACTTATTCTGTCAAAAATTGACACCTCCTGGCTGGTATCAATATGAATCAAGCTCTCTAAACCTTCCGCATATCAGCATTTGTAGCTTTTGACAGTCCATGCGAACGAATTACGATCGTTTTCACAACTACTTACTTACTTGAGTAGATTTAAAGTCAGTCAATTCTACTTCTACTTCGAGTAGTTTTAGGTTGCTTATGAAGAAAGTACTTCTACTCGTACTTCAGTAGATTTTTTTCATTGCTACATCTAGTTCTACTTGAGTAGCTTTCTTGACTACTTCGACCACCTCTGTCACTCAACTAACTGCTATTTCTGTGTCGGTCTGGTTCTGGTTGCGGATTTTGAAAAGTGAGTAATTCTACTTCTAGTTCAGGCTGCGCATTTTGAAAATCCGGTAGTTTGACCAAATCTGGAGACAACACCTCTTTCTTTACTTCGCCTAGGCTAAGGTGAGTGTCTGATATTAAAGACTACTCCAAGTTGTTTCGACACCTTCCTATCTTTTCATTGTATCGCAGTCTTGTGATGTTTTGAACGATGAAAATATTAATAAACCTGATTGATTGATTGATTGATTGATTTTGGCTTGTCGAATTCTATGAATCAACAGACCGTGAAAATTATCGGCGATATATCTTTACACAGCTCAGTGAAATTTGTAGCCAAGGATACGAGACGCGAATTACGCCGGAAATGGAATCTGAAACGTCATAACAGTTGAAGTGCTGAAGGTTTAATTTCCAGTGGATGGGTATTAACTTGAATTGCTTTAGAAGATGTCGAGCAATGCTTTCTGTTCTAATCAAATTCGCGTTAATCAGCCTGGCTATTAGCATACCCAAACGATGTCTGAGAACGGTTCTACGCACTCCGTTGAAGTAAACACACTGTCTCAAGTCTCATCATGCCTATTTGATTTAAAACATACCGGTAATGACATATACTCCACTGCATGGTACGGTGCATATAGAAAGCGTGGAAAAGTTCATCTCATGTTTTACCAATAGCCTACAATACAGGAGTCGTACAAGAGGATAAATTTCAGTGACATTAACCTCACATTTTCGTAATGAATCATGTTTAGTAGAGTTGCGTAGCGTACAACTGATTGTCTGCTCCTTCTCTAGTTCATACATGGCCACAAAACGTAGCACACTAACATTAGGAATCCATTTTATTCGATGTGTTTATGCTTGGGACATAAATCCTCTAAACGTGCCCCAGTCACCTCTCTTGTGACAGATTTTGCGATTTTACACAATGTGGGGAAAATTTCTATCAACTGCAATTAGTTGCAGAAGATTTAGGCTACCTAGATCACACCCAGGATGCAGCATATATCACTGGAACCAATTAAATATCAAGGTTGAAAATCGGATATGCATCGGTGTGACTTTTCAGGTTATGCTTCACAGTTATTTCAAGGAAATACATGTGAAATATAGGATCTGGTATTTCTGTTCGTTTTGGAAAGAATTGTGTTCTTACCAATTGCATATATTTTTTGTATTATTCTTGACGATATCCAGATCTCCTTGTTACACCTTGTTTTTTTCACATATTGTTCACCTTACTTTTATTCTTAATTGTATATTGACTGCATATTGCTGAACCAAATAAACACAATTCTGATTCTGATTTCGAGTTCAGTCAATGTTGACTTCCCATACTTTTAACAGATTTGTTTGTGACTTAGTTGTAGCTGTTTTGAGGAAATATATTTTTAATCACATTTAATGAAGCTGACTGTGTTTTACAATGCATAAGGTTCATGGCTATTTCTGTTCCGTTATTCACAGGTGTTCCTTGTTAAAATGAATACTATTGCATAGTTATGGGTTCTGATATCAGATGCGGCGGGCTTCTCTTCACGTCAAAGTTCGATTCTGGAAATTTAGCTTCCGTGGAAAAGGTCGAAAAATCGGATAGCGACAGCGATGGTCCGACCACCGATCCTTACGGAATACGGATCGTACCGGACTACGAATTCAACGTCAGCACAAAACCAGATTGTGGAGGTACGCCGTTCGAAAATGGAAACCGATCGTGGTTTTATTTCGGAGTACGAGGATATAATCCAAGCAAGATCATAAAACTGAACATTGTGAATTTAAATAGGCAAGGTAAACTGTACAGTCAAGGTATGTCGCCTATGGTGAAAGTTGTGCCTTCAAAACCTAAATGGGAGCGTGTACGCGACCGCGCTACTTATCAAGTCGTAGACGGACAGTTTACCCTATCATTTACACATCGTTTTTCCGAATCTAAAGGAGGTACTACGTATTTTGCCTTCTGCTACCCGTGGTCATACACAGAAAGTCAAGATCAATTAGAGAAACTTGACCAAAAATTCCCTGGATGCGCTGAACTTCGACCTGGTCAATCACCAGACAGCACTATATATTATCACAGAGAAGTGGCGTGTCTTTCTCTTGATAAACGCAAAATCGATTTGCTAACGATCACATCGTGCAAAGGAATGTCCGACGAACGTGAGCCTAGGTTAGAAAATCTATTTCAAGACGACACAATAAAGAGACCTCATAAATTTGCAGGAAAAAAGGTGTACTACGTCAGCAGTAGAGTACATCCCGGCGAGACGCCTGCGAGTTTTGTATTTAACGGGTTTCTCGAGTTTGTACTTCGCGATAATGATGCTCGAGCTCAAGTGTTACGAGACAAATACGTAATCAAAATGATACCAATGCTAAACCCAGATGGAGTCTACAGGGGCCATTACAGGACAGACCAAAAAGGAGTGAATTTAAATCGGCTATATTTACAACCCGATTTCAATCTGCACCCGTCGATATACACGTCAAGATCGCTGTTATTATTTTACCACCATTTTTATAGGATTTGCGCTAAGGAAAACGGCCATGGACCATCAATTACAGAGAAGAACAATAATGATGATTTTTTTACGATCGGAGATGCCTCCGACGATGATTCTGAATTGACAACGCCAGAACAAACGATCAAAGTTGAAAATGTCGCAGATTCTTATTCTCAATATTATCGCGGCGATCATAGCAGCGTGCCCCCTCGCGAAAGCGGAATCGCGTTTTACGTAGACTTGCACGGACACGCCTCAAAACGTGGATGCTTCATATACGGAAATCACTTGGAAAACGAAGACCATCAAGTGGATAATTTGCTTTTTCCGAAATTAATCTCGTTAAACACTCCGCACTTTGACTTCAACGGATGCAACTTCACCGAAAGAAACATGTACCTCAAAGATAAAAGAGACGGAATGTCCAAAGAAGGCAGCGGGCGTGTTGCTATATTCAAGACAACCGGCATAATACATAGTTACACGCTCGAATGTAATTATAACACGGGAAGGACTGTAAATTGTATCGCGGCCGGTGCTCACGGTAGAGCTACGCCACCGCCACCCGCTGGATTCCCTCCTAAATACACGCCCGAAATTTTTGAAGGCGTTGGAAGAGCGATGGCTATCGCCGCGTTAGATTTTAACGGGATCAACCCGTGGTCTCGTTTGAAGCAATCTGAATTCACGTCGCTCGATAATTTACGGAATTGGATGATCCGATACGTGAGATCATCGAGGGGTGCTCCGATTCTGCCGAGGAAAATGACGACACGCATACCGATTACTAACGCAAACCTTGGAAGTAATGCCAATGGTAACGGGAATACTGTAAATAATGGGAAAAATGGTCAAAGCAGATACTCTGGAAACAGCAACAGCAGTAACGAAGCCCGTAAAAATGGGCAGACGCAAAATTCGCGAAATGGCAACCAAAACAACTCGAACAATACTTCGTTCGGAAAAAAGGTCAGCGTCAGAGGTAACTTGTCTGCGTTTAAATCAGCGTCGACAACAACAGTCGGATCGTATCAATCAGGGAATAGATTCTCGAACCGCCAAAAATCCTTAATCAAAGTCACTGTTAATAATAACAGCAGACATGTGCAGAAAATTTACGATAAAAACGGTCGTCCCATACTACCAGCGCCCAAAACGAAATCAACTGCAGACACACCAGTTACGTTATCATTCACTACAATGAACAACGGTACCAAAAACTTGGCATCTCCCAGCACACCAAATATGTCTCCCACAGCACCATTTCCATCAGGAATACCGATTTTGACCAACGGTCAACATAATGATACAAACGATCCTTTACTGCAGTATATAAAAAGTTTGGAAAACAACCCGAATCTTCCTCTGCCTTTGGAAGGCGCGGCCAACCTTTTCAGCCATCACGAAAACTTAAACGGGCAGTTCGACCCAAAAGCCATACCGCCGCCGTATCATACAATACCGCCACACGTCAGAAACTATCTGATCATGCAAATCTTAGCGCAAGAATACCATCTCACTGATTTGGAGCTGAAAATTCCAGATAATAAATCAGTGCTGATGGCCAAGAAGCAAGCATACATGCTCAACAAAAGCCCTTTTACTGGAATCAGTCCGAAGCAGAAACCGCAAGGCATACAATATCCGAGATTACGGGAAAGCGGATTTATCGGACCGCAAGTATGCAAGCCACCGGCTTTTACAGGCAAAGGAAATAATTCTTTTGAAGCACCGTTGAATCAGAAAATGACGCTGTCGCGATCAGACCTCAACAGGTCAAGGTATATCGCGTCTGCTACATCGCACGGTACAGTTACGCCACAGTCGATCGTATTTTCTATGAACGGCGTGGAAAAGCATTTACCATTAAGTGTAACACGTAAACCACTGATTCATTCCAAAGACGACGGTATACTTGCGAATGGTCACGCAGAAGCACCTTCGCAGGCTACCACACGCCCACCCATTGTGCATTTCGAACCCAACAGCGGTCTCATTCCAGAAGCATCTATGCAAGTAGAGAACAGGAAATTAACGACGCCTGGCAGCAAGAAATTCGTAAGCAAGTTGAAACCCCCGCGAAAAATCAGTTCAGGACGCGATTTCGGCCGTCGTAGCGTGACTAAGCTAACACCAGAACCGCTAAAACCTCCACGCAGCGCCACCAATTCGAGACAAAATGGACGTGTGTCATGCGAGCCAGTATTATCAGGAGAAGCACTTCATCTTGCTCCACGAATGCCTAAAATGTTTGCCGATCCCGAAGAGCCAGCGGAGACACATCAATTTATCACAGCACCGACTCCAAACACAAGCCCGTCTGGAGATTTGAGCAATAACACATCTCCTACAGCTATCAACGCCAATCTTATGATGATGAACTGTAGTCCGATAATGAGAGAGAGTGAGATTGAACTCCTGTAGAGTTAATGATTGACTATGTTGGACAAGAAGATGTCTTATTTGTCGCGGATTATCGGATGGAGCTTCACATGGAAAAGTATTGGATTCTTGAAAAGATGAATAATGTTTTTCAATTCTAATGTCTGTACATTTGCGTGGAATGGACAATCGTCATGAAACACTTGTTGACTTGGATTATATACAGTAATAAATTAAGCCCTGTGGCTTGGAGAAAATATTGATTGGCTGTCGATATAATGTTTGTATTTCCTTGCCTCTCAGCTGCAACACGATTGCTTTGGGATATACTACCATCATTACGGTTATGGCATTTAGGTATTTGTAGGTTGATATAATCTGTTGATATTCTATGACCACCTACTGAATATGCTATCCAATCAAATATGAGATTTGTGATATGAAATGAAGCTTAATGTTGAGATGAAATTGTTTGGCGAAAGGAATTCCGTTTTTGCTGATCGTATTTCCAATGCATGATTAGATAATGATGTATACTGCCGCAGCAAAGTAGCAAAATGCCAGCATCCACAATTGGAAACATCCCTGACCAATTCAAAGGTCTTCACTTGAATCAAAACATTACTGCGAATGGACTCCGATATAGCGTTTTTCAGATCTGATTATATGCCTAACCGATTTTCCAAAAATGTCAAAAATGAGTGTAAGTAACATATTTTACTTTGTGCCAATTTCCGAGATTATTTCTTTTGTAGTATTTCATGCATAATAGTTGTAGTGATAATACCGTTTTCTTATTGCCACGTCAAGCAAACAGATTGACTGCTAGCTTTGTAGTCATCCTGATTTTTTATCGATCATTATTAGATTTATTCTATTGCAAGTTGATATTCGGTACCGGCCTCACCTTAATCCTCATTAGTGCGTGCCGTTTGAATTGAATTTGAGCAAAATTAATGAATTTCATAATTGGACCTCAATATCACTATAAGCCAACAAAAGTATAATGTACTATGCCGGCTTAACTAGTTATATGGGCCTGTAAGACATAATTTCTTTCTCAAAATATTCAAACTAGAGACCCCCCCCCATTCTGAGATGCTGCTACATCTGCCTACAGCCATTTTCTGACATACTCATGCGGTAAGCACCGATTATTGAACACCTAATACCGTATCAAGATGTATTTAAAATGCAATATGTTCTTGAAATAATCAAAAGCAACGTAGGTATACATTCCAGTTTAAAGAGCTTTACTTCCCATCCTGTTATATGTATAAATGAAATTTTTGCTTGATTTTCCATGAAGTGTTTTTGAGTGATGCATTCACAATTTTTACAGGTGTACACTGTACAGTGTACTGTACATCCGAGCAATTTTAGCTTTACATCCAGTCCTATACACGGAGGCTATTGCTGGCGCTCCTGTTCTGTTATTATTTTCCGATTTTGTTATTTTAATAGATAGCGTATGTTTATATGATCCCGTTAGAGGGGAACACTGTATAAAAACTTTGATGTTCTTTTAGTTTGATTTGACTGATTTGAATTAACGCTTGAATGTGAAAATGTTGTCCAAAAGTACAAGGGTGAGTTCATTCATTACTTCTTGTTGAATTAGGTCTTCTTCAAGGGACTGAAAAGTGGGAGACACGCTCGCTCAATGATAAACATGTATTTCTTTACATTCATGATTTCAATATAACATTACCATTTAGTAACATAATCCTACTTGGTCTAAGTCTAAGTCAAGTCTACTTGGTTTTGAGTTGAAATTTAACTTGTTAGTTCTATTCCTACCTGAGTAGTAATGCTGACTACTTAGACTACTTCTGTGCATAGCTAGGTAGGACATGAGGGCCATGCCCTATGTGCCCTCTGGTTTACATAGCATCCATGAATACTCTGTGTCGCTCTTTCAGCTGATTGTATGAAAGAAATTGCTACATTCTGTTTCATTAATTTATGACCTGTATCCCTGTTTCCAGATTGGACGTGGCTTCCAGAAGAAAGTGGCTGGGTATGAAATGTGTTATATTCAGTCTGATTAGTTGTACCAATGTAGTAGCATAGAACATCATGTTTAGGGAACAAATTTTTGTTGATCTTTTATACAAGCTGGCAATTTTGGTATTGTTTCATCGTAAGAATTTGATATGCTACTATAATCAGTATGTGCACTTTCGGCCAGTGAGGAATAGTGATGCTGGGCACAGGAGAATAGATGTGTTTGAAGAAAAACAATATTTTGTAACTGAAATCAATTTCAGCATTTCAAAATGCTTTACTAAGCGTTCTTCCGAACTCTGAAATCAGATTGCGGGCCCCGTGTTGGTGACCCCTAATCTCAACTGAAGGTATAACTAATGTGCGACTGTATATATTTTGTAATTCATTCTTCTATTGCAGTTATCAATATATATTTCCAACCAAACCCATATTCAATTTACCGCACAAATTATACTATGAATTGCCGATTTAACTTTTAGGGACCACAGAACAATCAGATACAAATGTGCAATGAATAATACAATCGCCGACGTGCTCAAACAGAGACCTGGATGGGTGGAATCAAAGGAGTACGTTTGTCAAAGCTTCGTATTCAGTGACATAGCTGTCATCAGCGTTAAGAGTTTACCATCTTCTACACAGAGGTGAAGATTGGGATTTTTATTGGTGCGACGTAGGATGGTTACGTGAGAACTTCGATCACATCTACATGGAGGAACATGTTAGGATATGCCATTTTAGAAATCATTATGAGGTAATTAATGATGTTGATGACTACCTGTCTATATTGTATAATCTCTGATTTTTATTCAAGTTGACAAGGAAGAATTTGATGGTGAAAAATTTGAAAAGGTTGAAAAAGCAATTAGAAAGAGAATCAAAGTCGGAAGCAACGAAATGTGATTTCTTTCCTACAACATACGAGTTACCGGTGAGTAATATTATTGCGTCTCAATAATTTCTCCAAAACTGTTTTGTACCCAAGTATATTCTCAAATATAAATTACTCGCATCGGCATATACCCAACCGCCACTAAGAGTTAATTTATCAACGACAGTTATAGCTTTGATACTACTTTCCACTGTGGAAGCATTGAAACCTAGATTAGTCGTATAGTTATATAGTTACACATAGCAATGGAAATAACATCCGTGAAGTCATAATCAACCCACAGCATTGTCACAAAGTGCAATGAAATAAGTATGGTCTACAGAATCCAAATTATATTAAATGCAATGTAGAACAGGCATTTTATTCTTGTAGCTGCATAAAAGGGACATATTTAAAGATATCCCACATCTTTCATACTGTTATGACGCCATAATGAGTGATGCTCGAATATTTGTCTCAACGCCTATTACTCGATCCAGAATAATCACTGAGGTACTCGAGAGTGCCCAGCCTTCATGACTTGTAAGTAATGTATGTTTGAGTATATTGTGCCAGCATCAATGTGTGCACAACCTGCTTATTATTTCGTAAATTGTCTCCACAACAGCAAAAATAACTTACTGATGTCTCTTGTAACAGAGTGAATATCATATATTTGTTGAAGAGTTTAAAAAGAATCCGGGAACGGTGTGGATAATGAAGCCGGTCGGTATCTTTTACAAACTCTGTGTAGAATCGAGTTACATCACTTCAATTCACTCGCGTCACAGGTTGCGAAATCACAAGGCAAAGGCATCTTTCTTTTCAGAAGATTAAAAGACATCACCGATTGGAAAAAGGTGACATAACTTTCATCTACCTGTTTAATAACAGGCTTAGCGTGTTTGTTTTCTATGAATGACGTCGTTGGTATGATTGGTTGTTGATGTTTTGTTCCAAACCAGGAGGGTTATCGAGTAAATGGAGACGAACGGAGGGAAGAGACAAAAGACGTCGAGACTTATATTGTACAGAGATATCTCGAAAACCCGTATTTGATCGGAGGGAAAAAATTTGATCTTCGCGTTTATGTTTTAGTAAATTCGGTAAGTTGCCGATATTTTCAGTAAATTCTATATTCAGATTGAAATAAAACCGAATATTTTCCGCTAACACTTGTCAGAGGTCATCGTCAGCAACTAGTAATAACGATTGCCTCTGACGAGTGTCAGCCGAAAATATTCGGGTTCATTTTAATATCAGCATATTATTCTATTGTATATTGAATGTCAGTACCTCCAAGAATCTCTTCAATAAATTCTCTACATATACTTTGTAATCCTAGACCAGTGGTTCTTAACCGCTGGTTGTCGTCAACTTTCCAGCCAGTTTGCCAAATATAGGAATGTCCATTATTTAGAGATTTGCAACACCAAATTTTTGATTGATTCAGGAAAACTACTTTTGAAACACTTTCTCACTTGATATGGAGTTCGTGGGCTACTTTCAATTAATCGTACGTCTAAATTCTGCAAGTCTCAGGCCACCAAACTGTTTAAGACAAGTAATATGCGGAAGTTAATTTCACAAAAATCAGCAGTAGGCCTGCAATTTGACTATATAATTTAATCTAGCGAACATTTCATTCAAAAGTCACCCAACAGCCAATTTCTCATTAACTAATGGTCCAATTCTGTATTTTGAGTTGGATACTTCTGTCATAGCAGCATTCAGGGTTGATTTTGACTTTCAAACTCCACCAATCCGCAAAATGTGTTATCAAATATTACCGTGAGCTGCAAAGGATGAGAACCACAGTCCTAGACAACGCAAACGGGATTCAAATATAATCGATCTTTGGTTACAAATCAATCTTTAAGAAGCAATGGTTTACTCGTTTCAGTATGTTCCTCTGAAAGCTTGGCTTTATCGGGACGGATTTGCCAGATTTTCCAACACTCGATTTTCGCTGGACAGTATTGACGACAGTTGTATCCTTGAAAATTAATGTCGACGCATGTTTTTATATAATTTATTTGAAATGCATTACCTAAAAGTTATCCACCCTGCATTTCTATAATTTATTCTATTCTCTGTTGAAGCCTTAATTGTCTTAATTAGATGTTCATTTGACGAATGTCGCCATACAGAAGACAGCTCCTGACTACGACCCTGATAAGGTTTGTTGCAATCCCACTGTCTTTGGTTTTCCATGTTCCAGTCTCTTTTATGACTCTATCTACACGCTGAGACACACATATACTCTACAACGCTGTCATTAATTTGCTTTAACATATTATAATTCAGTACTACTTTTGAGGTAAAAAAAAATGTTTTGACTCTCTTCTCTCAAGCTACTGCTAAATTATATTTGCAATGAGCTTATATACATTTGATTTCCAATTTTCCGGGATGATGTGTGTGTTTTTATTTTTCCTTGTTTTTCATTCCTTGTATTTTTTAGTTAATCTGAAGTTTAGAGGGTAACGACTTCTGCGGTAAGATGCTCCTGGCCTGAGTCGCCTGGCTTTGATGACTCTGTTATATCTATACCTTGCTGATCTGTATATCACATTGTGCCCAATTGAGTTTTGTAAAGATTCCCTCTCTCTCTCTCTCTGTCACCTATTCTCTGAATAAACATATTTTTCAAAAACATGGTACAAGTATATTGATATCTTGTCAGCTTGATTTCTGCTATTGATATTCGGGAATATTGTGAAGACTTTACACTTATTCTTTAATCCAATGCCAATGTTTTTCAGGGATGTAAATGGTCACTTCAACAACTGCGAACATATTTAACTGCCAGGCATGGCTATGAAGCGGTGAGTGTTTGTGTGGAACCCCAAATGAAAGGCAATGGTTGTGTACATTACAATAAATGTAGCACCATTGAATTATAACTTATGTTGAAACACTTGTTTTCAGAAGCTGAATTATTATACTAAAGACAAATGTACACTCATGTTTCAGGTGGAAAATATGTTTCGTCAAATGAATGAAATCTTTATCAAAAGCCTTCAAAGCGTCCAGAAATGCATCATCAACGACAAACACTGCTTCGAGCTGTATGGATATGACATTTTAGTCGACTCAAACTTGAAATTGTAAGTGAAAAATGACGTAAGTAATGTATAATAAGTAAAGTAATATAATGAAAATAAATAAGCTTTAAATCTATTCAAGTAGAAGTAGTCTTAATGCATAATCACTTGAGTAAGAAGCCAACGTAGGCAAACCCTACTTGATTACTTTGAAAAGTTGAAGTATTTTGTTTCTGAATACCTGTGGATATGTGACGCGCTGATGAAATGGAAAATAATTTTACGAATAATAATCAGGCCAATTTTGTTTCGAAAAATGCTTCTTGTACAAGTTTGATGCTCATATTTCTCTTCTATGATATATTTAACGGATCAGGACAGAGAAATCTGTCTGAAAATTGTCTGTAGGCATAGATACCAGCAGCATTTCTTGTATGTCATTCAGTGCGCATGCCTCATCTTTACATCGCCTAGCCCCTGGCGGGTGTCTGATTTCAAAGACTACTCCAAGTCGTTTAGACACCCTCCTATCTTTTCGTTGTGTCGTAGTCTTGTGGTGTTTTGAAATGACAAAATTCTTAATAAACTGATACTTGAAATGTTTCAGATGGCTTCTTGAAGTGAACGCATCCCCATCATTGACAGCCAGTAACCAAGAGGACTACGATTTGAAGTATGGCCTTCTCGAGGACACTCTGAATATCGTAGATTTGGAAGGAAGGTGAGCAGTTGCATTTGTAACTAGGACTGGACACAATGATTCGAGTCGAGTATTGACAGATGAATTTTTAGAGTATTGAAATTAAACGCTCCTTGCCACTAAGTGTTAATTTATCGACGAAAATTATAGTTTCGATACAATTTTCCACTGTGTAAAACCTCGATCGGTCGTATTGCAGCATACGAACATGTAGCACCAAGCTATGCACGTTAGAGAAAATGACATATCTGTGAAATCGAGATCAATGCACCGCGTTGTACAAAGTGTCTTTAATGTGATGGAGAATTGTCGTTGCATTTCTTTGTGGTGCATATTTCACCTTTCCGCATCATTCGTACAGTTATGGGCGTCATAATGATCGATACTGGCATCAGGGTTGTAACCAAGTCACAAGTCAATCTCACTTATAGTTCTGACTCGAGTCAAGTTAATTAAAAATATGGCAGTTCGTGAAAATGCCATATAGTGTATAGCTTTATTTTCGGAAAATATAAAGCATTACTACAGTTGCTTTTATACTTCAACGTGTATATTCGCCAGACAAAGGAACGGACACTATAATTAGAACGCAACGTATAATACTCGTAATTGAAACAAAAATGCAAAAACTACTTCTAAACAGCGGAAAACATATTTCATGTCTTTTATCCAGAATGTTTCAACGGTGGTCTGCTAAAAACAGGTCTAACGTTAAAAAAAAGTCAAAGTTCACTTTTCCAGATTAGGACACTTCATGGGCTGCTAGGTATAACAGGTAATTGCTAGATTGCGAAATGGTAGTTTCAAACGTTATGGGGGCTATACTTACTGTGATGAAATATTTGATATAGGCGACAATGTGGTGTGAACGGAACCACGCCAACCCGGTATATAAATTATATTCAGTGATAATTTCGTTAAGACATATTTTTCACTCCATATCTACTGTGTGCGAATCGCAACGAAAATTCTGGGTATTACATGACTTTTATGCAAATTAAATGTTTGTACTACGTGAACACAGCCTCCAAATTCCTTCGGCTATCTTTCTTATTGGGGGGGATTAAACTACTTCTACTTGACAAACTGAAAATGCCCGTTCGAACTGAAAATGACAAACTGGAAATAGCGAAAAGTAAGTAAGTAGTTCACAAAATATTACGAAGAAGAAGTAGCGGGAAAAAAGATCTACTTGGGTAAGTACCAGAAGTAGAGGAAAACTACTTGAGTACTTTGAAAAAGTAGAAGTACTTCGTTACTGACCACCTCTGGTCATTTTCAACTCACCGCCGAGTCCAAGTCAGCTAGAAGCGACTCGAGTCCAAGTCATTATGTTCACTGTACAGTTTTCAGTTCGATCCGGTTCAACCCTCTTTTTTCAACCCTGCTCGAGTGATATAGAATGGCTCGCGTTCATAATATACTAATTTTCCTCAGTCTTAACAGTTTCCGGCCCTATTTGCCAAGTATCAGGACTGATAGACAAAATCTCAATCATGCGGTGACTTTACTATTCTTCGAAGTTACAACGAAATGTCTGTCTTGGCCTTCCTGGTCTCGAGTCATGTGACTTGGTTCGAGTCATGCACAATGACTCGAGTACAAGTCAAGATATTGTGAAAAAATGGCTCGAGTCAAGTCGAGTCACCAAAAATTCGCGAGTCGAGTCATTACAACCCCGACTGGAATATCACTCAGGAACTTGACATCACCCAGCCCTATTTGTAACACTCGTATTCACCGTGCATAATATTCGCCAGAATGACGGGTAAAGAAAAGCGAGCTGGCGGATTCGATCTGATGTGGAATGACGGTCCGATCTATGCCGATGAATCCGGAATGGACAGTCTTGGAGGTCCCAGTTATGCCACAAACACATTCCTAGGTACGCTACTACAATTTGTATCGAATTGTGAAAATGTGAGTTGATGCTGGGCAGACTTGCAGACTGAAAATTGAGCTCAGTTCATTTCAAATCAGAGATCTCTCTCATAAGCACGGGAACGACAAATGTTTGCACACTAAAATGGGGTCGTTTTGCACTATACGTTACTCCTGTAGCATTATCAGCGAAACCAGAAATTGACATTAGAAGCACAGAAACATTTCACAAATCAGATTAGAATTTGATTGCTAGCATTTCTCCAATCAGACAACTAGAATCATCTAGTTGCCCAAGTCTGGCAAAGGGTTCAAAAGGCTAGTCAGCAAGCATATCAAGCCTGCGCTTTTACCTAGCTATTTGTGTCCGGCCCACTTGTAATAAAACAGAAAATATAGGGCACTCACCCTGCTAGCTTTTTTAAATGTGGCCCGTGTGGCAACTTTGCGAAAGCATTTTATTCCAAGTTTGTGCAAGTTCAGTAATTCCAATTCTAATATAGTATGGAAAAGACTGTGTAGGTGCACTTCTGATTCAAATCTATTTTGCAAAAGCTGAAACTTTTCTAGTTGTACAACTAACAGCCCGCTACTCTTCATTTCTGGTGTTATTTCATCCTGTCTACTAATTCAAACCAATTCGTATTCTTTCAGGTTGTCACAATGACAGAAAACGCCAACTCATCCAGCTATTCCGATCTCTTCAGTCAAAGAAAGCTGGCACGGTGTGAAATTCTTCGAATTCGATATTTATCGGTCCGGCGTGGAATTCTCACTTCGCTAGTAACGTCAGAGATTACGTTCCCAGCATACTTTTCTACATTTCTGTGTGATATATTGCCATATTTTTTTGTATATGCTGCTTAAGTAATGCAGTAAAACTTGTAATAGAGCAATGGAACTATCCGTGACGCTTTAGAATACAGATCCTCATAATACATTTTTAAAACATATTCATATTTATACCCTGGTATTAAAGAGTCTATAAAATATATCACAACTGTGCCTTTGGATGAGTCATTACTCAGTAGCTGAGTGAGGATATGTCATATTTCATCAATAAATGCTACTATTTTAAATACTGAAACTGTTTACTGTTGTTTGAATCTACTGCAATGAATAAACGTGGATGGTTACTATTTATGTGTACTTATGTAAATCTTGGGTGAATTGCTAGCTCTGAGTCATCACTACCAACAGTGCCATAGCCAGGGGTGGGTTTTGGTGGTCGTCACCCCACCAATGTCAAACTCAAGTTTGATTACACCTCCAATATTTCTTAGCTCAATAATGATTGATGAGTTGCTGCAGAACTGAATCAATTTAGTTGTGTTTTAGTTAGTTGCGGTATTTCAAAGGTCGTTAGTTCTATTTCTGAAAAGTGATTACTTCTAGTTACACATTTTGAAAATTCAGGGGTTCAGAAGTCAGAACATCAATATCGCATCACAAAACGTTTTGTAGTACCAAGATAATTTCATTTGACTCGGAAGTTTACTTTCCGAGATCATACACCAACTAGCTAACTGCTATGACTGATCTAGTCTCTTACTCTTTTCACATTTGGTCTGTAACAGGCAGGAAGGATAGAGAAGATAATGTAATGGGCGAATAATTTGATATATACAACTTCACAGAGCAAAAGCTTATTCATGTGCCTCTCTGATTATGGCTCTGTATTCATTGACATGTGACTGTTCCAGAGTCTTTATGAAAATAGTAATGTCTCATCTTTGAAATGTTATTTTTTCCACTTCTGCGGTGTCGCGGATGATTTTGAATGTTTCAAATGTCTTGATGGAAATCATTTGCTCCCCAAAGAATTCTGCCTTATCTATTTTGGATTTCGGACTGCCAGTGGTTTGAAGCCACCTTTTTACATTTTCAACGGAATTCGCATCGCCTTCTATCGTGCCTTGCACTGTTTTATGTTTGGTGTTGATGATCCAACCGGTGACTTGATTTTGGTCACATTTCTTTTTTGTGTACTTCCGGAAAAAGACTCCCTGAACTTTACCAAACACTTCAAAATTCGATGATCGCAGATTCTTCGTCGATGACATTGCTCATTTTTATCGAGCCTGTCCACGGAATTTCATTGACAAATAGTGTAAAAACTAGGTAGCGAATTATCTAAATTGCAGAAATGCTAATTCGTACTGAAGTTGTAGCACAGAAAATAATGCAAGCTGGCAAAGCAAGACATGGAAGTAATATTTTTAAAATAACCGGTAGGAAAACAGCTAACATTGAGTTCAAGTCTTACAAGTCAGCCTTTACATTACATCTGGACTAGACAGCAAGGAATTGTAAATTTAAGTAACACAGATTGAATATTTACACAATATAATGACTCAAAGTAGGGCTTCTTTTTATAGACTAAGTAAGCTACAGAACCATGGTATAGTGCGAGCGAACAGTGAGTTCATGAGCCGTAAAACAAACGAGATTGTGAACTTGTTTGCCACTGGAATACAAAACTCTTAATTGATTTGTTTGCGCAGACACGAACACGGCGTTGTGAAATGCCTGTTACCAACAGTGACACAGCAAATTTTTCTATCACTTTGGCAGTTCATATTTCATTTGATCCAAGAGACTGTCAGGTTATGCTGATTGCCAGTGGTGATGGACATATCATGTAACAGTTCTATAAGAACTTTTGGTACAATACCAGCATATTGAGACACATTCCGGACAAGCATAATATGAAATCGCATATACGGTACTCAATCTGCTTGATACAGAATCAACGTAATTGCAACTATTCATATCGTTCCTCCCACAATATTTGCGTTTCTTATAAAACATGCATAAAAAGTGCATCTCATCAAAAATAAAAAGGAATACAGCAATTACGCAGTCTCAACGATTTCAAGTAAGGTCCAAATATATCAACAAGGCTAGTCTCATTGAATTTCGTCTTTTTTACGTAGAAATATGAAGATAGCTAATGAATGGAGTGCAGTGGAATTTAAAATATTAATGACCGTTCATAATAAAAAGAAGGCAATTTTATAATCATGCCTATAATAATACTCACGATGCCTTCAAATAACTGAATACGGTAATTGATATTGCGCACAAAGTTCTAGAATGCTGCGTTTTTGAATTACTGTTATTGTACATCGTGTGAACCCCTAATTTTATAGACTTGTTGATCATCGTTAGAGCCTGAATCGGATTATTGAGGAGATACCAATAAAACTGGTAACTTGTACAAATATACACTTATCAATATTCAAAAGATATGGATATGGCATCTAGCTAAAAGCACATTTATTTAGAGCATTTATTAGAACAGCCTTCCAGCCATTGCAATGCTTGCACATGAAATAAACTAGAAAGGCTGGATCTGGACACCTGTAAGAAGACAGATCAGTGTTCCTAGTCAGTTGCAGATCACTGTTCTCTAGCTCCCCACTACCATGCTGTGATGTTACAAATATTGCTGACATTTTTTATCGCAAATGGCCGATACCGATATAATCGACCGAGCTCTAATCATTACCAAATCAGCATATATAAAGGTTGATACTAATTAACCAATGTCAAAAATGCATTCAGTGAGAACATTTTCAACGATTGGCGAAACGTGACGGTGACGGTATTCCGAAAACATTCCATGATGTACTGCCGAACGAATACTTCTCACGATTAGTTAAACGTCTGCTACTCAATTCCTTGTCCTTTTTCTTCAATTCTTCCAACATGTCAGCAGGATTTTTGTAATTATATCTCAACGAATTATGACCGGTTTTAGCTTCGAAGAGTTCTTTTCTCGGTTTCAGCGCTGGAGTGTCTCCGTTGCTCATAGAATTTGGATTATTATCAATTTCAACATCGTTTTGAGATGTTTCATTCGCTTGAAATGCTTTTGCTCTTGAATTCTCCGTGGTGTAGTCTCTGTTGAAGATGATGTCTTCATTTTCAGGAGTTATATTCTTGATGTCAAGCTCAACTGTTGGGGATGTTCTTGCACAATCATTTTCTTCATTATTCTTGGATGATAGAATTCTCGCTTGTTGAAACATCTTTGTTTTGGGATTGTGAGATTCTCTGTAAGGATTTGTTACTATTTCGTCATCATTTCTGCTTTGAGAAGATCTCCTTCTCTTGTCTGGAAGAGACGGAACATACATGTTCGTATTTGAATATCTACTAAATGCGTTGTTACGATGATTTCTGTGTTGTGACATTACATGACTTTGGGTGTCGTAGTAATCGTTTTCAGAATATGTACTAGAAGCTGGTCGTATTCCATCGAACGAATCGCCTTGAAATTTGTGATTACTTTGATGTAACGCACCTTCAGTGAAGGCTCGGGATAGGGGGCGGAATTCATCGTAATGATTTTGTTTGTTGCGAGTTCTGCTTTTTTTGTTGCTATTATTTCTAAAAAATCCTTCAAAAACAACAAAGTTATTTACTTGCGGTATAGTCGCCCATAAATGAAAATGTTTGCGCAGGAATGACTTAAATTTTTGGGACGGGCGATCTACCGCTAATTGTGAAGGGTGTACGTGTTCGGCTTGTAGCATATGTTTGAAAAGTTTGAGTCCATATTCTTTTCTTTGGTGCGATTCATGCACATAGAAATCAAGTACACATAACGGATGGGTTTGATGATGGACACCTTCGTGGTCTAAAACGAAGAGTTGTTTTGTGCCTACTTTGATAAAACCCAGCACGGCTGTTGCTTTTGCTGTATTAGTTTTATTGGTCAATATATATATTCTATGAGAATTTGTCCTTAACTTCGATAACGAAGTGATGGGAGCCGATAATCTTTGTGCGTTTGCTGATTTTGCTCCGGCCGTGTCAATAATCTCTTGAAGCTCTCGATAGGCGGTCCATTTCTCCAACTGACAACCGGTAACCAAAGTTATAGTATCCTTCAGAACTTTGCCGATATCAAAATCGAACTCCATTGTGTAGTGAAAAGGGGTTTAATGCTTCCAATGACTGTGGCATCTTCTTTAATCCATCAGACAGAAAATCCTTGCATATCGGTACGTCCGATTTTCTTCAAAGCAGAAAACTATGGTATAGCATACCAGTATATCTATGCAGAATTTGAGTTTCTCATAAATTATTCAGTCCGTGCGAACTGTCAAAGTTTAAATAAAATCATGCTATTTAGCAATATTAGAGGTATGAATAACAGAAATTCGACACAGTTTTTCGAGCACAGACCAAAATATACAGCATAATCCGACTCTGCAATACTATATTTCCTACGTAGAAGATTATGAAACAAAAGTAAGCAATACTGAACGATATTTCAACGAATCTTGTTGATAGGTTGCTATGTTTGGTCAGCGGTCACGCTTTAGTAAACGCCTTCTCACGGCATTTTGGTCAACGATTGTAAAGTCGCTAGGAGGATGCTGCTGACTTTGCCTATAGTTATCTATACTTTGCCACCTACAGTACCTGGTCCTTCTGAAGTGCCCTTGTAATTTCTCTCTTTATATATTTTCTGTTATACTGTCCCCAATATTTGCACCACAGATGCAAACTGAAACAGAAAGCCGCTGACAACCATATTGCATCTGCTGTAAAGCTTGTGGCTTGCTTTTTCAGCTTTTGGTACACTAGAAAAATTCTAAAACGATTGCGGCACATTTACATGAGAAGAAAAGATGCTTCAAAAATTATTTTCCCGTGGTAATGGGCTTGTTTATAAGATCATATAAGACTGAAACGATGTTGCATTGTTGCCAAACATACTAGCATTAAGTCGCCAATTTCCAAAGGTCTCTCTCGGCATGTCCACATTCAAATCGAAATAGAAGCAATTTCTGCTGAAGCTATATTAGTCTGCCCTCAAGATTGCGGGGCCACAATCTGACATATCTACCTCGCCTACCAACACATGCAGCATTTTTGTTGCTTACTTTTATGTTTTCCTTTCATTTTATCCGGTGTGCGTGCCTGTTTTGCGTGTTTATATTGCTCAGTGGTTTTGCCAGCCACCCCGTTGATCATGGATCCCCTTAGGGTATTCAACCTAACTTACCTCTTTCTTCTAAGAGTACGTTCATCACTATGCTTCAATTAAATTCAATTTATTGCTAAAATTTTCATCATTTCAATCAGGGATATATAGAACTCCGGGATGGCTGACTGCGTCAATTGCGTCATCGCCGTATTACCTAAGTAGGTCCCGATTCGCGCATTCAGTTTTGATGCACGTTCTGGTCAGCCGCTTCATCTATCTTTAATTTTGAGTCTTTGAGAGCGGTAGAGGCATATAATATCCATGTTTATGTTTTTTTATAATAAAGCTAGAGGTTAACCAGGTCATGAGATGTTCAGGTAGTCTGAAGCTTTGCGGTATTGGCCTTATTCCTTCAGCAGCAATTTACCGGTATACTCGCCTTCGGAATATCTCTGCTTCTGTAGTATCTTATGTAACATGTTTTGCTGCGTTAATAATCGTGAGAAGATAACAAAATGTACAATAATTTCCAACGTTGACATTGATATCAGCATTAGGATTTCGATTACGCCTTGCGGTATGTTTTTCATTTACCGGTATGTCATGCGAATGTATGTCACCATCCAAGGTTGTACATTGTAATAGTACAAGTGTACATTTACACTGTGCCGTGTCAACTATGAAGGCGACCGTTAGGAGGGACTTCGTCTGTTAAGATCTTGTGCTAATATGTGAATATGCAGGTTGTGCTGGTATTGCAGGCTTACCGGTATTCCAGATCATTGCTGGATTATTCCTAGTATAAGAATTGGAGCCACTGAGTACACTACCGGTGTGCAAGATTCAAGAGGCATTTCAATTAAGGATAACCAACCATTTGAATCTAATACAAAAACAACACGTCAAGGTCGTTGCAGTTGTAAGTGTCCATAACAACTGTTGAATCCAATCTCTTGTTACAGATATTATTCATCAGTTACGTGTCTGGTAAAACAAGGCAGGCATATGTTTGTTAATGAACGGCACCTTAAGGCTACAGTACTGGAATTATACTTCAACAGAAGTGCACTGTTGTGAACTGCCAACGGCTGACTCCCAGAATATGGCCATGACATTTGTTGACCATTGGCTCTTACTGAAGCCGTGAAGATGCCCACTCCCTTGAATGGATAAGCCAACACAATCGTCAGGACACGATACGACCCTGAGATACGGCCTGTCTTTACCATATAAACACTTATAGCCTATAGGCTATAGGCCTGTACGACGAAGGAAGAGAAAACTCTGAAGATTGCTTTCAATTTGCAAGGTTTCGTCAAATCGTCGCAATGACGCATGGACCTCTCCTCAGTCGGCCCAAGGTAAGTTTGGCTGATTCTAGTGATACGTTATTAAATGAGCTATTTACATTAATCCTGATGTGGTTAAAGTAGTCTGCATTGCTACTTAAGTAACAGTCGTATTCCCGGGCGTACTGGTATTTAAACTTCCTCAAGTAGCTGTAGAAAGTGAAATGCCTGCAGGGTACTCAAGTTTGGAGATGGCTGCTTCAAAATTACAAGATGTATCTTCGAAAATAGGCAACATCTACTTGAGTACTGCAATGAAGTAGAAGTTCTTCACTACTGACCAACTCTGCTTACATCTATATTCTATATATATTCTTAAGGTGAATTTGTGTCTCTAAATACATCATTTGTTCATTTTTGTCGCAGATTCCAGAAAAACAAACGCAATGTTCCAGCATTTGCATCATGTCAACAGTGGATATCCTGATATATTATACTGGGCACATCCCATTGAAATCTTGGCAAAGATGGCCACAATCTGAATATTTGGATCTCCTGCCTCCTCACCGAGATGTTTTTTGACATGGAATCATCTATCGCTCTATCGGAAAATCTGCAAGACAATGATACTGAATATTTCTTAACTGATAAATGGCATGAAAGGCTTCAGGAGGCCCATTCGTGATGTACCGTTAAGCCATGGTGGTAATTTCTTCACTGCGGTCATGAAACTATTTCTCGGTGAACAAAATATCAGCTGAATTCAACAACTGGGTCTACCGAATGCTTCTTAAATTGATAATGATAAGGACCAAACTTCTACCCCCCGAGACTGCATTTGAACCTGAAGAGAAGTATCAATGGTGTGTTGATTTCTTGATCAACTTTCATTGAGTGACATAGAAGATGACAATGCTGCTATCACAATTTCGAGTCCTTACAGGCCGTCCTATCTTTTCGTTATTGTAAATGCTCCATGGTAGGGGTGCATTTATAACAAACGGTGTTTGAAATACCATGTTTAAAACATGCTTTAAACAGTGTTTTAAACAGAGGCCCTTTAAAAAAAATTCTTTTCATGTTGTAAAATTATGCCATAATTGTGTAAATACTTTCCAAAATACGTGTTGTATGAGCCTACAGACTATTACCACCCGATATAGCCGACTAATATCGATGTAGGATGGCTGGAACCCTCAAAATAGTCGGTTCAACAGCAATAGCACAGATATTTCGTCAAAGGAGCTATATCTACACTATATTTTCAATTGTCAATCTCAATCCAATATGGCGTCACTATTGAATATTCTTGACGTCATGGCTTAAAAAAAGTATGTTTTATACAAGGTCCGCCTGGTTTTAAACATGTTTGTTTTAAATGGAACCCTATACTCCATGGTAATTGTCGATTAACGCGAATTGAAATGGTTGATTTAATCAATCCTATAACCCCCCTCCCAGCTGCAAGGATTCCGACAATGGCTTGTAAATAGGTAGAAGACGCTGATATTATTCGTTATTCACTCTGTTATTTATGGCCTGGTGCAGATTATATGTGTAGAAATTAAACACATTCCTGATTTACTGAAATTCAGAGTTGTCATGGTTTACTTGGTTGGCTACACAGCAGTGTCATACTTTACTAGGTTGGCCATACAGCAGTAAGGTTGTGATCTGGGAAGAATGTCTAGCTTACTCACCAACTATTCTGCAAAAGGTTGAGGATCATTATTCTAGAAACAGCTGTATCGCTAGCTTGCATAAAAGTGGATATTTCGAGGCAGATTGCAGGTAACTTTCTGGACCTACTTAGGTAAAGGCTAAAATGAAGTCAGCCATCCCGGAGTTCTATATATCCCTGATTTCAATACAGTATAGGCTATAATACAATAAAAGATAAGAAGGTGTCTAAATGACTTTGAGTAGCCATCGAAATCAGACACCCACCTGGTCTAGACGATGTTCAAAGGATCATGCACACTGAGTGAAAAGTAAAAGAAGATAGTATAAAAGGACCTAGGTAACAAAAAAGGTGGCATGTTGTGGAATAAGGCGAGTTCGATATGTCAGGTCGTGGTCCCGTAAACTAGAGCGCAACTAGTATTGATTCATTAGAAATTGTTTGTATTTCGACTTGAATGTGAAAAGCACTGATATATATCATGATTCCAGATATTCAATGAGTGGATGAATCAATCAATCAGGTTTATTAATATTTTCATTGTTTCAAAACATCACAAGACTGCGATACAATGAAAAGATAGGAAAGTGTCGAAACAACTTGGGATAGCCATTAAGATCAGACACCCCCCCCCCCCCTTAGCCTAGGCGAAATAAATAAGAGGCATGCACACTGAATGGAAAGTAATACAGAGAATATAAGACGCAAGCGACAAAATGAGGTGACATGTGGCGGAGGGCGAGGTCGATGTTAGGTCGTGGTCCGGTAATCCTGAATACTGGCTAGTATTGATTTAGAAGAAATTACTTGTACTTCTACTTGAATGCGGACATGCTCGACGACTGTCGGATAGCCGGCGAGATGCTGTTCCACAATTGGGGTCCGGCATACTTGATAGAGCAATGCGTTTTCTTGTATTCAGTCCTGATGATATGGTAGTTGTTTTTCGATGACGCGCGTGTGCTGTACTTGTGCGCTTTTGTCTCTGAGGTGAAGTAGTCTTTGAAATTTGAGGGACATTGACCGCAATGGAACTGATACATAAACTTGGTAATTTCTAGCTTTCTCATATATTCTAAGTTTAGAACACCAAATCATTTGAGAAGCGATTTATCAGTTGCACATCCAGGCCCCCGTGGGGCTTTGGCAATGATACGGGTGATCCGATGTTGAAGTTTTTGCAGTGGGTCTTGCACAATGATATAAATACATACATGTATTTATATCATTGGTCTTGCATATTCTTGCAGGCAGCACCCCGCTGACAATCTCTACATTGACAACGGGCAGTTACGGCACGGTACCGCAATGCGTAGGTCCGTAAATTTCTGGTTAATTGCGCAAAAATAATATGAAACACAATCTTTGGAACAAAGCGAACGAACTCCAACCGTAACAGCTGAAGTAGATAAAGAATTAAAGATAGAATAAATTATCAATCTTTCTCGCTATCTCTGGTCCAACACCCTGGTTTGCCCGATAGGGTTTGTCTGGGCCTGTAAATCTGGCTATATGGAATCTTCGCCTGCTTGCAAGATCATAGTCTTTAAAAATACCACAAGCCTTGTTGGGGTGTTACAAAGAGATTACGCAAATTCCTAGGATCAGTTGTGGATCCATGCATATTTAGAAGAGATAAAATAACTAGGGCATTATCGGATGCTATTGGTTATTTATATTATTGGTACGGTAATCGGTACCGTTTGTTAAGGACATTATTGTGGTGCAATATCGGGAGGCGTTGGTAACACCTCGGATAATTTTACAGGCTTTTCAATCTATATCTGCCAAATCGCACGTTATAGAAGGGAATTCTTGCGTGATTGTGTTGATGATGTTGTCACCTCACCTTAGTTGGATTGCGAAAATAGCTGGAATCGAAGTGATATTGATAAGGCTGTTGCCAGGGGATCGCTATTAGTTTTAGCATGTTGTTTATTAATTATTGCTGATAGTCCTGAAGCCGCAGTGGTGATTAGAACAGGAGGTTACGCCCTGTTTAACGTATCTTGCTAGAGGCACAGTGGTATTGGACTGACGACTGCCCCTGTGGAATCGGTTGTCCTGTGCTCACACAATTTTTTATTTATTTTCAGTAAACTACTTTAACTTGGAGGATCATCGCTGCTTACCTGTTATATTAGGCGAAACGTGCCGAGATTCCAGTATAACAATATATTATATTCAACATTACTGATAATTTTTTTATTATTATAAACCTTGTTATTAAATTGATACCGGTATTGAATCAAATCATCAGTCAGGACTCAGTCAGGGGTCAGAGGTGTTCGTCAGCAAAGCCTATAGTAGAGAATTGTTAAGAACATTTGTACATGACCAATCGTATCAATTTTCTTTCCAATTCTCAACACTAGTTGCTAACAATTACCCCTAACATGTGCCTGACAATAAATATTTAGGTTGATTTCATTAAATATGTATTATTTAATTGTATATATATACTCCAGATTTGTAGGCTACCTCCAAGAGTATAATTTATGTTCTTGAATATCTTTCTATAGTGTTATGGTATAGTCTGTATGTGTATGCGATCCGCTCCATCTCAAGATATATAGTGATTTACCAGAACATCTAAATATTGACATTTTCTTGGCAGGATAATATACATTACGTAAACACACAAACGACATCTGCAGAAATTTCAGTCCTGTTATGACTATCTCTTAAAAAAATGTCAACAATCACTTCAGAACAAGTGCCATCGCCATCCTTGCAAAATGAGTAAGATATGTATTTTATATATATATTTAATTTTATACATAGTCCTACTGTTATTTTTGATGAATAACCTTTTTTAACCGAATAGGTGTCTATATCTAGCATTGGATGAAAATGTGACTATTATCTTTTTTTTTATTTTATAACTTTCGCCATTTAAGCGATCAACACTTTGATTTTATTACAATACCCCCTTGAAAGCCTAAAATGAAATCCTTATACCAGTTATACGCCAATTTGTTGCAATGGAAATAGCATAAACCTCCCCGACCATATAATATTTTGCCGAACTATAAGTGATGGGAATATGTAATTTGGTAATAGGCCGAAGTATTAAGCTTGGAATTTGATACAATTCTTCAACGTTGCACATTTTCAAAAAAGGTATAATTATGATTTTGAAGATATACTCTTTGATATAAAATACTTATCGTGTTCGATTCATCGCCGCAATGATTCTGTATTTTCACTACAATGTGCATTCCTAGAATTTTGATTTCATACCAGTAACCTTTCATGATACATATAAGGCTTTGAATGATTCAAATCAATAATGAGGCATAATCAATTTGATCTAAGATGTAGCCATTGGACGTTTATTTCTCTCATATCGTTCAATTCATTATTTATTATGCAAACCGCGTTTGGATTGAATTTGTAGGTACATTAGACTCCTTCCCTAGAGAATAAGTACCAGTGTTTCTAACCCAGGATTTCTTATTGCGCATATGGTAGCTGAATTTGTTGACATTTTACGCCTGTAAACAATCCAATCCTGTCATTAGGAGCCAAGACATTTTGACTGGATCCTCGATTACCAGATATTGTAGCCTTCCGTACCTCGAAATTGATGGACTACTACACTATTAGTAACTCAATGGATAAGTTACAGAAATGTTTATTAGGCAGTCACACTTTTTATCTACCAGCAAGGATATAGCCTGATGTTGTATGCTTGTTTAGCCAGTTACTCTCTCTTGCTCAGTATAATTTGAACCAAATTGTATGTTTTTGTTAATATTAAAAGGTCCTGTAATATACAAATCATGTTGATACTAATCTCATTTCTTTATATTTATGCAGTGTGCTCATCAAACAATCCTCAGAACTCATATGCTTCTAGAGCAATTAACATCAGTCTGATTTGTATATTACAGGCCCTGATGTTAGCGAAATCACTAATAAGCTCTCCAAATATTTGTATTGTGCTATAATATTCACATTTTGATGAACAAATTGGGCTATGCAAACTCGAAGTGGTAGTTCGCGTTGATTGTTTTGCAACGACTAATAACCTTGAGGCACCTTGAGATTTATTGAGCAAAAGTTGTTGTCAGGTTTCAAATTTAACTTAGTATTTGTTTTGACAATGTCTACTTAGTAATGTATAGTCATAATTGTTGTAACCACTAACCAGGATCAATAATATGACTCCTGTTGGCAGTCATTTATGTCTGCAATGTAAATTGTGGTGGATTTCAGGTAACAATATGGATCTAACTTTGTTTCTAGATATGATTCTGCATCCTGCAGATTAACCAGTAAATTTGAGTGCTTCCATGGCACAATAACAGCTGAAATCTGGTTTGATTTGAATGTAATATTACTCAGATCACCCCAATTTTATTTGGACAAGTTTTGCAATGTCTAGTCAATTGAATAATGGATTCATGTTGGAATAAACCCCAAAATGTTTAGGCTGACACTCGTCAGGGGTAATCGACAATCGTCAGCATCTTATTCGATGATGTCTTATTTGTTGATAGAATTGTTGATGTACAATGCTCTTTCCAATTCTCTACTAGTTGCCGACGATTACCCCTGACGAGTGTCAGCCGAAAATATATTGGCTTCCTTCAATATGAATTGTATATTGAAGTCGTATACATCTTCCTGTGTAGTTATGTATTCAATATTGATTGCAGGCTACCATTCTTCTGTGATGTCTTGTTTTTAAGCTTGGGGGATTAGAATAATTGATTTTTCTGCCACTCCAATTGTTCATCCATGCGTTTAAATAGTGAATTCACTTCAATATACATTACAGCTCAGCGGAATGCGCCCAAGGAGATGACAATAATAAACAGACAAACGAGAACAGTTTGAAGATCAGGTCGGAAGACAACGATGAGTCACCAAGTTCAAAAGCTACAAATTTAACAATCGAGAATACAAAAGAAATCGTGGATGTTGCAGAGTCAGAAAATATACCCAGTCCTACTACAGAAGTAGCTGTTGAGACTGGGTCATCTCAACAAGCTACAGGCAAAGATCAGCAAGAAACGGATTCCCAATCTCCCCCTGTTAATGAGACTGACGATGTGGGTGTTAGCTCAATTCCTCAGACCAGTAATGCCTGCGAATCATCACAGGACCCTTCTCCAGAAAGTGCGAAATCTGGAGAATATGATTGTGATGTAACCATTCCATCAAACGAGTCTTCAATGTCCACTCCCCTCTCTCGGACTCAACAGTCTAATAACAACTCCACCATTAATTCGGAACCTCCAGATTCCTCGGAAGCAACTCCAATTGCGCCACTTCGTAACCATCGGCATAACGTAGTCAGAAATCATCACAGCGTGCTCAGTTGCCCGGAGGTTGTTAACCTTGCGACTTCCGAGGACGGGGACCAAAGAAATAGACGACACAGCATGGATGTGTTTGATTTGAGGAACAGGTAGAGATTGATATTGTATCTTGATCGTTCATATGATTACTAAAGTCCATTTTGTCCGTGTCTTGATATCATATACGCTGAATAGATTCATTTGTCTGTGTCACTTACATCTAATTTGCTTACAAAGCATTGTAGGACCAGTAAGCCTGTCTAATAGGGTTGTTCAAAATTCATATTTTCCAAAATTTCACTCAATTTCTTCATGAAGTAACAATGTCTTTATCCAAGCACCATCACAAGCCCTTCTCGAGATGAAAATGCCTTAAAAAAGCACCACTCTCACTTCAGACGATGTTAGGTCATAGCAAATAGATGAAATTGTCCAGTGTAAATACTATTATTTAATGGTTGAAATTTCAAATTGTAGTAACTTAGCTTCTGACGGTCAGAATTGAGACAAATTTGCTGTGCAGCGTTTTTATAGGTAACACTACAATTCATCAGATAATCACTGAAAGTTGGTTTTCGAAACGGGCTTACTGTCCAGCTGTAAATTACAAAGATTTTGTGGTCTTCTGTCTCGAAATGTGTGTGGCACACAACCAATGATTATTACTGTACAGATTCCCATCGTATAAAAAATCCTATTGAAATCATGAAGCATGTCCATCTATTTTAATTATTTCAATGGTGAAGGTGTGAGAACGAAATCTCTTAGCATGACATACATGATTATGCATTTTATCGGTTGATTTATTTTATTTTGTTGCTATCGCCGAACGATAGAGTTAAGAAGAAAAAAGGTCATTACAAGAGAACGGACATATCGGGTCCGATATTTGGGGTCGGCAGGGGACCGTCCGCAACCATGAAGACAAGACCGGTCATGCGTTCTGCGAACAGCGATTCCAATTTGCTGGAAACTGTCTGTGTGTCGAGGTATTGAGAGCCTATGCACAGCGATTTGGTTCCATATACCTGTGGTACTGCAATATTCAATTGAATAATATATTTATCTTGAGATATACCCGAATATTTTCAGCTGACACCCGTCAGGAGTAATCATCGTTGTTGATGTACAAAGTTGTTTTGAAATCTTAACTTACGGTACCCCTTACGAGTTTCAGCTGAAAATATACGGGTTAATTTCAATATGAATAAATTATTCAATGGTAGAAAGAAGTTCTGCACCTCCAAGAGTGTGTTCTGGTACATCATTGTGTGCAATTGGTTATTGTGCGACAATCGTGATTTATCGCCCTTGCATGTACACTTGCTCAGATTGCGTCTATCTGCATGCAATATGATGTTGAAACGTTTATGCACGACTTGTTAATGGTGATTTGTGACCTCACTGTTCATTTGTTTGAGACCTGGCGTGCATTGCATTATACATGAAGTACTGGTAGCCAACCGAGTAGCCTACAGTCTGTGCTTTCAAAATACCTTTCTAAATAAATTATCATAATCTACTTCTATCTTGACTTATACAATTGAATAGTATATTAATTCAATATGAATATACTATTCAATTGTGTATTGAAGTTCTGTACCTCCAAGAAGCTCCTTATCTTGACTTAATAAGCAAATTTCTGTCCATTTGTCGGGACACCCGGTGTGCATTGAATTATGTATGAGGTAATAGGTTGGAATAGTGATTCACTGCTGCTCCAGGCTTGTCATATTTTGTTGGTTAATAGCCAATGCACCGAGCTTGTTGTAACATGCCTGTAATTTCTGGTAAAATCTTGTCTCAAAACAGGCATAATTGTTTTTGGTACTTCTTTGAAATACCTTTCTTAATAAATTTCCAGTTTTTAAAATATAACAGTTACTTTTATAGCACAGTTGAATGATAATCATCTTCATAATTATTTTTCATGCATTTTGATCCGAGTGTAAAATTGTAAACATGTTAAAACAGTAGTTTTTAATGCTGGTATTAAAAATATTAACCCTCTTAATGTCATATTCTGGAACTGCATTCTGCTCACCATTTGATGATAGCGAATAATTATTGTTCTCGTATATACAGCCTAAGTGTGAACATGACGGAATATACACTTAACAAGGCGGACCAACCCTCGCTGATTATTTCTTGGGATATTACATCTTCTATATCATCGTTGGACTGTATCAGTCTGTATTTGAGGAGAGACGGTGAGAAACGTTAATATCTAATATGCAATGAACTGAACAATTTTGTATAAATTCTGTAAGGTGTAGGCTTTCGGGATTAACAGAAAATCCACATCTTTTGCTGTAAAATATTAATTTTTAGCAGCAGGTAAATTTTTAGCATCAATGATATATTTCACCGTTTCACCATTGACATGGCATTGAATTAGCTAATTTCAATTTGGATGCAGTGCAGGCACCAAAATAAGTTCTACATCTCCTTCATCTTAGGAAGTTTTAAATCCACAACGCTGTGTTCCCGACCTGGACAACTATATAATTCTACTTGTCTAATTAAACTAATTAGAGCGAAATGAAGGTAGTCTAATTCTAATCTAATTTGTGAAATGTTTCTATACTATAATTTTAATTTTAAATTTGATATGAACGGAACTTGATTCAATTTGCAAGTTTTTTGCTAATTGAATAATTCTAATCTAATTTAGAGAAACTAGGTATAATTCTAATTGTAATCTAATTTGGAAAAGCTGGAAATTTGTGTGTTTGCATTCATATACCCAAGAATTATCGAAAATGTACCAGTTTTTGCAAATTGAGTAATTCTAATGTAATTTAGAGAAACTGTAGGTATGATTCTAATTGTAATCTAATTTGGAAAAGCTGGACATTTGTGCGTTTGCATTCATACCCAAGAGTTATCGACAAGACAATATACACGTTTTTTCAAATGAAGCATTTCTAATCTAATTAGAGAAACTGTAGGTATAATTCTAATTGTAATCTAATTTGGAAAAGCTGGACATTTGTGTGTTTGCATTCATACCCAAGAATTATCGAAAAAGGACCAGTTTTTGCAAATTGAGAAATTCTAATGTAATTTAGAGAAACTAAGTATAATTATAATTATAATTTAATTTTGAAAAGTTGGAGAATTCGTCTGTATGCATTCACACGTCCATGAATTATTGAAAATGTGCGATTCACACGCAATTCTACGTTGGAATTCCTTTTCCGTTTAAATCGAAATTTCCAGTCATAATTTTCATTCGTCACACAGGCATAATTCAATGGTAGGTAATTCTATCTATAATTTCCAACTCGTAAAAATCATCGGTCACCATTAGCAATAGGTAACTTGCACACGCCACCTGCTTCAAAATGATCTGAAAGGTTGCTATGACACTTGACCTTATGAATCACAGATAATAACTAGATGCATAGTTTTGGTAATATCTTGATCCGTACCGGTGCAGTAATGATTCCGTACTGGCACGAACTCGGCTGCAATGCCAGACTATCCAATAACAATACAATCGCAATTCAAACGATTAGTGCTTCCGAATGCAGTTACTTCATTGACCCGCCAATAACAACTCAGCCATGTTGTATTTGTCACGTTCATCAAAACAGGATGGAGGCTTTATGCAATTGAGAAAAATTACGTATTGGAATGTGTTGAGAAATACTATGCGATTGCGAATGGCAGGTTGCGATACTTTTTTGCTTCAACTAACTGCATGAACTCCAAGTTTTTGGCATTATAACTTTGGTTTGATGATGGTAGGTGTGGATGTCATTTGGTACTGGTACTCTGGCAGCTGACAACTTGATTTATAAGGAAAGATTTGTTATGAATCTTTTATAGAAGGATATCAAACTGACCTAAATAGGCATAGTGTGTGACCACGCAAACTTAGGCATCTAGTAAATATTTAGCTAGTCTAAATTCGATAAGAATTGAAAATTAATGCTACACAGTTTTTTCCAAATTAGCATAGAATTACAGTTATAACTACCCAGGTTTTTCTAAATTGATTAGAATCCGAATTACTGAATTCACGAAAACTTTCAAATTGAATCAAGCTGAGTTCGTAACAAAGCAGGGTTCGTTTTCATAAGTAGCAGAATGGCAAATGTCTGTACAGCAAGCTTGGCAGGTTTAGAACTATGCTGTCTCCTGTAGCATTCTAGGTTAACCAGTAATTGGATTAGAAATAAAATTACAGCGTAGAAACATTACACCAATTAGATTAGAATTATATTTCTACCATTTCTAATTGTCTAGTTGTTCTAGTCTGGAGCTACGTTACTTGAACGCACAGCCATGTTGGCTGTTGCAATATAGGCCTATTGCATTTTTTTCTTAATAACTGATGGAACAGATCATTTGTTTAATCACAAGGTAACGTACGGGCGTAATGATTATATGCAAAAAACGTTTGTACATAAGTCGTTGCTGTTCATCATACGAGGTGCAAATGCAGGCGTTGAATATGCATGAGATATTGAGCACAATTCTAAGAAAGAAATAGCAGATATATTTACCAATGTATCATTTCCTACTTCAGTCTTTCAGAGATATTTTTAACAGAATTGTTAGACGCTAGAAAGAAGATATTTTTTGATTGCTATTAGTTTATGATATAGGGTACTAGAATAAAGCTCAATTAGTTCCTTGATTGTACCAGATAGGATTTTTTTGTATTTGGTTTTTGATTAAAATCTCTATACTAGAAAATTTTAGCTTCTAAATTAGATCAGAATTGTAGCTATACAGTATTTTCCAGATTAGACAGGAACTAGAATTATAGCTACAAAATGTTTTCCAAATTAGATTAGAATTAGTTTACCAGAAATTAGATTAGAATTAGATTGCTTGGTATTTTGCTCAAATTTGCCTAATTAGACCTAGTATTACCTGATCGTAGCCGGGCTTATGTTTTGATTTGAGGAAGTTTATAATATTATGAGCGTTGATTGCTTGGAGTGTGATATTTATCCAGTCGAATTTCCAATCCCGAAAGAACAAAGATTGAAAACAGACAAAACAGAATCTGTTGTTTACTATGAAGTGCCGTCTCTTGACTGCCCGTATTGCACCATCAGTACCTTGTCTTTATAGGCTGTAATCCTTTGAAATCGTCAGAACAGTGCTTTTGTTGCACGGAGCTGTTAGTTTCAAATCATGTCGAGCTAGAATATGTTTGAGATGGATATTTGGATATTCCATGCCAAGGCTTTTAGGACGATATTCTGAGTTAATTGGTGCTAATCAGCTTATTACAAACTGAGATCAGCAGACTGTAGGCCTATGGTAGGCTATAATGTAATTTACATCATGATTAGGAATAGCAAGTATAGTAAAAATGCTGGGATAGCATTAAGGAATTAGTCAACAAGGCGTCAAGCATAATATAATCATGGATTTTCTAGGTTTTTATCCTGACATTTGGAAAATGTCAATAGAAATTCTATTGTTGAAGTGTAGCTCAATCACTCTATTGAAAGTCATTTAGCATAACTCCCTCTTGACAAGTACCTTTTCCTATCTTATTGTTTGTTTATAGAAATGGCGTTTCACATCAATAGCCCGAGAAGCTATGCTGATCTAAAGTGTTTGATTCTATTAGATTATATTTAAAATATATTTGTAACATTCAAAATTTCTACGTGCAATATTTACACACTTGTCAACCTATCATACCTGTGCAGGAGAACACGGAAGTAACGTAACAGGTTAGCCTTAGAGAAATGGCATGCACTGTTTCAAATAGATGTTTTAATGTCTTGTTACTTGTGGCATTGAAATCAGAAATGGCGTCTCTGGTATATTCAAAACCAGAATTGATGAATGATCTGGTAGTACGCATAATGTGAATGAAATCTGCTTGTTATACCGATCCTCATTTTGGCATTTGGCAATTTGGCATGTTCTGTAGATGCCTTTGCATAATTGACAGTGGTCTATTCCCGAGTTGTTGATTTATCATACTTAATTTTCAATCGTAGTCTATCTGAGTAATCTGAACTCCTTTAGCCTGATGGGATGATGGCTTTTCTGGTCGTGATTTCATTATTCTTGCTAAGATGAGTAAGGACTGTACAGTGGCCAACATTCACGTTTCACTGACCTGATTTGTATTCACATGGCATGTTGCTTAGCCTACGGAAGCAAAGAAATTCACATAGTTAGTCTTAGTGTTGATATGTGTATGCTTATGGGCTTATCAGCTCATTTTTATAGACCGTAGCTCTTACATTGTAGAAGTTCTGTCACTATCCTTGCAAGGTTTTGTGCAATTTCTGGATATATGCAACAGTTGTTAGGTTTACAAGACATTATGGGTACTTTAATATTGTACTTAATTGACAACCTTGATCAAAACAATTTAACCTACACATAGCATGTAGCAGGCCTGTTTGAAGAATTATATCAAGTCTTTGATGTCTTATCACTTGTCTGCAATGTCGCTGGTTTTCTTTCAGATAATGTGCCTGAACTTGTGAGCTTTCGAAACGCTGGAGTGGGATATATGCCAAAAGGCGAAATAACGTGGGATCTAAACCAACATTTGGATAAATTTACTTCAGGTTTGCTTGTATTTTGACTTCTTGATTTTAAAGACGATGCACAGAACTTAATATACTATATTGAAGTAAACCCAAATATTTTTGGCTGAAACTCATCAGAGATGATCTTCAGCAAGTGGTAGAGAATTGGAAAGAACATTGTTTATCAACAATCGATCACCAAATATGATATCATATTCTTAATTTTGAATATCAAACCTCAACCTGTGCTGCCTAGTAATTATGTTTCATTTTATTTGTCCGTGTGATACGCGAAGTAACATGTATGATATTCTTTGATGCCGCTGTTGTGTGTAAATACAAAGGGAAGTTCCCGTGTGTTTATGTTTGATCATGACGAAAGTATTAGTGCTTTTAATCACGTTTTTGACACGATCATCAAATACCATTGGTGAGAGTAGCTGTTTCAACTGAGATGTAAGTCACAGTTAATATAACTCGCAACCAGCAACACTGAACTTGTTCTACATTACTCAAGCTGTTACTGGGTAGGCTGTTGTGTGGTATTCATTGGTTTTGTGTCTACTTTTAGCCTTGTTCTGATTCCTGATCTATAATGCATGCGCTGATGACACGATCTGAAATATGTTTTGCAGAAAAAAATTTTGTCATATTTAAATACTATCATCCGACCTCGACCGGTGGATTATCTCTCGTTGCCGCATCGGAGCAAGTTATTGTCTACAATTCGGTACGAACTGTGAGTGGCTGCGTACTTTAGTCAATGTGTGGTGATGTGCCGCACGCCGGGCTTGTAAACATACTGAATTTTCATAATGTGCAACTAGAACTACAACTTCCTTACTCGCTTTTCGAAATCCTTAACTAGAACTAGAATTACTCAAAAAAAAAACAGCAGTTAGCTGACCAGTAACTCGGTAATTAACAAAATTGGTAGTTTATACAAGTCTGGCTGTGGTTATATAGGGACCTGTGTAGTGTCAGCCGACGTCAGCAATAAACCCAGAATATTTTCGGCTGACACTCTTCGGCAACTTAGTGAGAATTGGAAAGAAATTGATGACAATGTTCATTGTTCAGTGACAGTCCAAAATATTCTGGGTTTATTTCAATGTAAATTTGAACATATTATTCAATTTTGTTTATCATAAACATTTGAAGTAATCAATGAAAATTTCAAAGACATGCACCCACAAAACCACCCTTTGCTAAGACCCAACTCTTGGATGGCAAGTGAAATCGCTGTTATAAACCAAGTCTCGACATGTTGAAACCTAGCAGTTAATAATGATCAAATATTAATGTGACATAGGTCGCCGTTGAGGAATGGAAGAGTAGTCCGTTTGGAACGGTATGGGCTACTATGTCAATATTACGAGATACTAGATTTTGTGAAGTTTGTCAGTGAACTGCTAATGTCAATGTTACAATACTATCTACTGCTACCTCCATAGTGGGCTTGCTCTCTTTTTCTGCCTCAATTACTATGCTTACTATGGTCTTCATGCAATCAATTGTTAATATTATTCAGAATTGTACTGGAGACAGCATGAGGAGTGTTGTTCCTTCACCGCTGAGCAGTCCAAGTCCAGACTTGACCACCATTGTGATATCTGGTGAGCAACGTCGCATTATTTTCTCAATCACTAGGCCTGAAGCATTAGAATTCTTCCAGTTTTCGCCTGATATTATTGGCTCCTTGATAGCCTACTTTTGAATGTGATGATACAGTAGGCCTACATGCCTTGTTCTATCCATACCAAAAGATATTCCCCACAAGTGTTTTCAAAGCTTGATATACATCGCTTGCTTGAGATACCTGATATTTCTTTGTGCTATGTTCAATGACTTCATGTCAGCTGCGTGATAGTTGCTTTGAAATCGGTGCTGTTCTAGTTTTTCATCTTGGACTATTTCTTACCTAAGCTAATTCTGATGGATTCAGTGTTGTTACGACTATGTTCATTTTATCACAATAGCTCAAGATTATGATAAAGAATCATTAGGGTCTAGATATCGGTTTGATAGCAGTTCTGTTACGTTGATAAGAATTTGTTGATTCACAATGTTCTTTCCAATTCTCTACTAGTTGCTGACGATTACCCCTGACGAGTGTCAGCCGAAAATATTCGGGTTCATTTCAATATGGATATACTATTCAATAATATGAAATAAGGCTCAAATTTTCCTTTGCTAACATTTTAACTTTGGTTTTAAAGCAATCAGGAGTTCATTAGCGTTTATAGTTGTATCATTCACAACATCACAAGATTGCAATATCTTGAATATGTAGGTAGTACTCATTCAATGAGACACCCACTTTAGCCTAAAGCATGTAAACAAGGGGCATGCACACTCCATAAAACGTAACAGAATATAACAAGCGTTGAAAATGCAGTACCGTACTCAAAACTTTCCAATATTTGTAATATTGTTTCGGGAGAAAATCACGTCATGAGAACATGTTTACATTGATCCACGCATGGATATTTGTTGTGTCGTTCCATTATCTGGGGCTGCGTGGTATTGTTTCATGTGACGTAACCCTCCCATTTTGAACAAGCTCTCAAATATCAGATGTAAATAGTTGAAAGATGACACAGTGTATGCTGTCATTGATCCACAATTTATTGACAGAGTATTCGACAGGAAAAGTTTTAAAGTTGTAGTTATTTTTAGATTGCTAAATGATTTAGACGATGCAGATGTGAAGTTTTGGTCAAATAACTGCAAATAACTATAATGTGAATATAGCACTCAGTTTTGTATGTCGTCTGCTGTGGAATCAGAGTAACTCATGTCCATTGTATATATTTCAAGAGAATTAAGTTTTTGTAAAGTTCTCATTTTTTCCTGCCATGGTTAACTTTGGAACACGGCTGTGATATGGGGAAAAAATGAAAATTTTACAGAAACTTGATTTTCTCAAAATTTGAAAAATGGACATTCTGAGCTAGCCTACTTTGAATTCACAGCACAGATACGACTAATTTTGTATGCTTGTAACGTCACAAAGAGAGTCTCTTGGCCAGGTTTCCAGTTGTTAATATAGCTTTGTTTGAATTTCTGTGATTTCTTTGTTGGTAGAATCTCGCTTTGGATATGTCACCATTTCAGAGAACTTTCTAAAATACTGATTGCTTTGTTACGATTACCGTGCCTTTTCTGTATTTTTGCAAGCTGTTGCACCACGCCGAACTTGTAGACTTGAATTACATAATGTTACCACTGATTATTTTGCCGATAATGTCCCCGAGGCACGGTGCTGGTGCAACAAATGATTGCAAGCGACGCCATAAATTCACAAAGAAAAACTGCTGTTTGACATTTCATGTATCCATCCAAAGTCATTTCTTTTCTACTTATTCTATTCATGCTTTTTTCAAAAGATTTCAAAAGAGTAATTTTATACTTAGTTGTACGGTAATCAGAGGTGGATACTATTTTATGCTCATGTACAAACCAGATGTCGACAAGTAGATAATTCTGGTGAAAGTAATCTAATTCTAATTCAATTTGTGAAATGTGTCTTTGCTCCACTTGTATTTCCAATCTAATTTATGAAATGTTATTATTCTCCAATTTTAATTCTAATATAATTTCTGGTTTTCCTGAAAATGTTACAGGACAACTGAGGGGCTCTTCTTTTTATTTATTACATAAAAATGATTAACAACAATTTTTGAAATTTCCTGTTCACCCCATGAAAGTGTTAGGCTGTCTATAGAAACGATGTTCACCAAATTTGGTTCAATTCCAACCAGTATCCGCATTGCTATACAGAAGAAGAAAGTTTCTATTTAATATATAAACGAACAAAAATTTCAAAATTTCCTGTTCACCCCATGAAAGTGTTGGGTCGTCTATAGAAACGAGGCTCACCAAATTAGGTTCAATTCCAACCAGTGGAAGCGGAGTTATTGCCGTCGAAAAATTTGGATTATTAATAAAATATTATTTATGGTGACCGAATCTTTAATTATTTATCATAATTGTGCCCACCGTAAATACTATTTTATTCAAATCAAAATTTTTCGACGGCAATAACTCCGCTTGTACTGGTTGGAATTGAACCAAATTTGGTGAACATCGTTTCTATAGACGACCTAACACTTTCATGGGTGAACAGGAGATTTTAAAAAATGTTGTTATTTATTTTTATGTAATAAATAAAAAACTTTCTTCTCCTGTAGCAATGCGGCTACTGGTTGAAATTGAACCAAATTTCGTGTGTAGGCTTAAATTAGGTAGGCCTAACCTAACAATTTTATCAAGTAGCCTGGTGCGATTTGAGAAAAAAAGTCATTTTTGAAGAGCTCTACTGTACAGTGCGAAACGAACCATTTGCTATTCTAATGCTTACGATAATGAACTATGATTTGATATGTACTGAACTTCATTCAACTTCCTAGTGTCCGCAGAGTGAGTGGTTCCAATTCTAATCTAATTTTGAGAAATTTGTAGCTTTAATTCTAATTTTGGAAAAACTGTGTTGCTAGAATTCTTTTTCTAGTGTAATTTTGAAAAAGACACTGTGTGTAGCTATAATTCTGATTTTTATCCAATTTGTGGAAAAAAAAAACTCTGTTGCCATAATTATAAGTCTACTCTAATTTGGCAAAGCCAAGAATTTTCTAGTTGTCAAAGTCTGGTACATGCTATTGGCATTGTGAATCAGGGGATTTTCAATACCCATATTTTGATTGTCGGCACTTTCTATTTGTTTGAGAGCGAAACTGCGTATCAAGTGTCGTCAATATTTACACGCACGCCTCCCCATATTGACAAACATTGTTTCGTTCACTCAACTCTTAATTGAGACGCATATCCTGGCATGATGATATTATGTTGATTGTAATATCTTTAGCCGCCACGAGCAGCCGCCACGAGCAGTAAATGAAGTGTAGAAGCCATTAAAAAGGGTGATCTATCACCGTAATGGTCTACATAATTTTGAAATAAAATATTTTGATGACAGTCAATAGCTTCTGTTCAAAGACTGCGTCGTTATTTCAAATTGACCAGCCGCCCAGTTCAAATTTTGAGGAAAAACAGTCTGTCCTATTTCTGATTTTGTCTTGGAGTTTGAAGTTCTATTATTGTTGATTCATGGTCTCAAACGATGGCTATTAAAATGACTCATTTATTATAAATTAGAAAACTTTCTTGGTAATTGATTCATGGGTGTTTCCCTAACATTACTGAAAATTGTCTCGTGCTTGGGTGGCAGCCAAATCCGGGATATTTAGTGCCATACCGTTTTTGGAATTTAGAGAGTTAAGATTGAATAATATATTCGTACTGAAATAAACCTGAATATTTTTGGCTAATTCTCATTAGGGGCAATCGTCAGCCACTGGTAGAGAATGGAAAGAACGATATGCCGGTATATTTCAGTATGAATATATTATTCAATTGCATATTGATGTTCTGTACCTCCAAGAATCTCTTAGAGAGTTGATATAACAAAATGTACTATTTACAAAGTCGTACTCTTTGGTTCGCTGCACTTCAGTGGATGTCATGTGATTGCAATGTGAATGTTTAGGACTTGACCCTATACCTTAGCTTAAATTTAGATCCGGCACGGCACCGTAATCTTGAAGTATAATATAAGCCTTGGCATCATAGGACGCACGCAATATAGCAGCAATGAACCGTTTCGTGTCTGAGAACGTGACCATGACCACGTTGCAATATTTTACCCTTTTGTTTGTATTCAAAATTCCAGTTGGTATATCTATAACAAGTAATTGAAAAATTTGCCACCATGAATACTATAATTTTCAACCCAAAATATTATACTCCAATAACTTTAACTCCACCGCGATGATACATATATTGGTCACCTTTAACTTACTGACTAAACATAATCGCTTTCACCACCTCTGAGTATATTGATATCGGTGTATTATGTAAAGTGTGAATATCATTTTTCAGCAGCGTTTATACAAATACTAATCCCTATTTTCAGATATATGCGGATACAATTTGAAGAGGGGAGTTTTCTTCAATCCCGATCCTTACGTTAAAATCTGTGTATTTCCCGGTCCGAGATGTAACAAGCAAACGCACCATAAACAACTTTATCGAACTAAGCAAGCGGGGAACACAATCAATCCAGTTTGGAAGGAACAGGTGAGTGTTTTAGGGTTGTTCAAATATAGCATTTTTTTTTTTAAATTTACAGGCTGGTTGATCGAATTGTCAATTTCAGATTTGTGCAAACTTCCAATGTGGTTGGTTGACAGTCAAGAAATTACTGGTTTTTGAGTAGTTATAATTTTAATTCTTGTTGATGATTTCAAAAAGTAAGTAGTTCTAGTTGTGAGTGCATCTCGTTGCGAGTTTTAAAGGGAGCAGGCTGGTTATATTTCACGTTCTAGTTGCACATTTTTAAAATCGAGCGGTTTGCACAAATCTGATTAGAACGTTTCAAAAACACCGCCCATCAAATAAGGGTGTAATACAACCAATAATGATAAAATTTGTCACTGTTAATTGCCTAGCCTACTATTATTTTTTTTCAAATCGAAGATCTTCCAGCACTACAACTGGGCTTCTACGGGTTGGAATTTGATCGTATTTGTTATGCAATTCCATAGGGCAGCTAGTTAAAGTTAAAGTAATTTTATTCTCTGTTTTTTAATAGTAAATCTAACATTTACTCTTCTAAAGATTATATTTGAGCTCAATTTGATATGTAGTTGTGTAGCGTATTTTTTGGCGGCAAAACGATTTTATCGGAGTAGACAGTAAAATTTGAATTTTGTTTTTAACAGCTTTATTGATCATATATATTTATCATTTGGAGTGTTATTTCATTATCTTTTCATTTCCAGTTCATAGTTCAAGTCCTTCCCACGGATTTGGTCGAACTCGAAGTCAAAGACAGATTTGAGAGAAGCAGGCCCATTCTGCGGAGGTTTCTCGGCCGATTGCTCATTCCAGTCCCGAAATTGCAGCATGTTTTCGAACAGGGGTACGATTTTTCAATCCTGGTCTGACTATTCGTGTTGTCTAATTAAAGTAGTTAAAACCAAATTCCTGCATTCTACTTCTAATCTAGTTTCTGAAATCTTTCTGTGGTCTCATTGTCATTCTAATTGCTGGAATTCAGTAATTCTCAATCTAATCTAATTTGAGAAAACAATATAGCTATCATTTCAATTCTAATCTACTCAGGAAAAGCTGAAACGTTTTTAGTTAGCCAACTCTGTGCCAGTGATGATAAATTCTTGATGATAAACAGTGTGCTTTATTGGCATCTAGCGAGATATCGTGTATATGAACTGTAAGTTGTATTTCCAGGGATGAACGATTCTCTGAGGCCCTCGGAAAACGGACACCGATCGATCAAACCTCTGGAAGCCTGTCGTTCTTAGTCACCACTGCCAGAAGTGAGCTATCTCAATTGCTTTGTTTTCCTGTTTGTTGCTCATAGTTCTCTGAATTTTTCACTGTATGCATTAAATATAATCATGCTGTCAACTCGGTTCTGGCTGTAGTTCGGATTGCGAGTTTGAACACGCGAGTAGTACTAATTTTAGTTCTAGTTGCGCATTTTGAAAATTCAGTAGTTTGTGCATTATGAACAAGACTGATGGCGATCTGTGTCGGCGCTCATTTGACAACTGCATTCTTTGTAGGGTCTCTGTCGGAGATCAGGCCGAGCGGTAGCCTGGTGACGGTAGCCTCGTCTCGAAGCTCCATGTCAAGCTCCTCAGATCAGACGGCGTCACCCGCGCAGTCTCCGATGGAAGAGGAGAATTACAGCTCGGACGCGTCCTCGGGAAATTCCGAATTGCCAGGTACGGCGTCGTAGGTTTGCACAACTAGTAGTTCTAGTTCTAGTTGCAAGTTTAAAAGAAATTTAATTGCTGAACTGTACAGGCGTTCCGATACGATAAAATGAGTGTTTCAGTCAGTTCTAGTTGTGCATTCTGACAATGCAGTAGTTTGTAAAGTCTGCATCCGATGTTGGTAATTTTGATATTTCCATTTACAGATGCGTCCGTGCCAGAATATGTGCCGCCCGCGACGTCAGAAACGGCTACCAGCTCTGCCGCCTCGGTTATAGAAGAAGTCGCAGGTATTGTATGTTGAGGTTTTTTGTCGAGACATGATGTGGTACGCGATTCACTTGGTAGTTTTTATTTCTAAAAGCCATCTGATGAAACACACCTCTGCTATTTATACTTGTATATTCTTACTTTGGGATATCATGTATTCTGCAATGATACACAACATAGCTTTGCATGTTTCGTATGCTACAATATGAGCAATCGCGGTTTCAAGGCTACCGCAGTGGAAATTAGTATCGTGACTATAACTAAATCGATAAGAATCATTAGAATTTATACACGAATCATTGTCTCCAGCCCTAGTAATCAGTACCAATTGTGTTACAGTTGAAACCGCTGTACCGCCAGAAGAATCTACCGTGCCAAACGCCACATCGGAGAATACAGAAGCCTCCGAACCGCAAAATATCAATCCATCGTCAGACAATAATGAATCGGAAGATTCTCAGCCCGACCCGAGCACTGTAACCCAGGATAACCAACAATCTTCACACATTATCGAAGAGGCTGCAGTCAAACCCCCTGTTTTAGCCGCTTTAATGGAGACTTCACCCACTCTGCCCATACAGAGCCCCAAAGAACGATCGCCGATGCGTAAAAATCGACTGGGGGCCGTCAGTTTTTTTCCTGATGACCCCCCAGAAGGGGTTTCGTCTTTAAAGACAATTTCGTTGACCGTAGTATCGAAAACTGCGGCCGAAAAAGAGGGGGCGCAAAAATCAACGGTGCCGTCATTAATGCGACTGACCTCGTTAGAACTGCAGCAGCAGTACGGGGCCGTGGGGGGTGTTAGTAATAAACCTCGGCAAGGCACGAGTTTTAAAAGCGAGCCAAAAGTGGCAAAAATGTCGCCGAAACCCGATTTTTCGGGTGAAGATCTGGGAAATACAGGCGCGGTAATGCAGACGTCTTTTAAAAATGTGGCTCAGCCAAATAGCCGATCGGCCTTGTCGGATGAAGATAACAGGGAGGGGGCTTCGCTGTCACCTGACGATACCTCATCTCCTGTTAACGAAGTGGTGAGCGGTCTTACTTTATCACTTAGATTTGCTTATTCTGGAGAATGGCGATCGTGTGATTATATAATGTACTTAATTGTGTTTTTGGTAGTCCATGGCCTGCTAAACTACTGTTTTAGTAGGCCATGGGTAGTCATGTTATCGATTTGCACGGTTGACGAAGAAACACCCTCTCTCTCTTACTCTGATAAGCAGATGTTGTCGTGGTGCTGTTCAAAAGCAGTTCAATTTTCGAAACCGATATATTATTTGGTTGCCTAAAAACGTGTTTTTTCAGCTGAGCATCACCGTCCATCGTACTGGCGGTAGATCTCTCGGACTCAGTATTGTTGGGGGTGCCAACAGCTCGCATGCAAAGGTATGTTTGAATAGTATATCGATATTGAAATGAGCATGAATGTTCTCGGCTGACACTCGTCAGGGGTAATTGTATATCAACAATATTTTGTGATACGATTGTTGATATACAATATTCTTTTGAAATCACTACTAGTTGCTGACCGGGTCAGCCCATATATTCGGGTTTATTTCAGTATGAATATGTTTACGCACCCCGTGTGATCGAGTAGAAATTTATGACACTGTTTCCACAGTAGTAGCCTAACGTAGACTACGTACTGCTTTGATCGCATCTGGGTCTAGAACCTGTTATTTTTGTTCCTAGCACATTCGCGTGAAGAGGGTGGAATCGGGCAGCCCGGCCCAGGAAGCCGGCGTTCAGGTCGGCGATCGGATACTGGCCGTCAATTCGGAGAGCATGATCAACGTCCATCATAATTCCGCTGTCGCCTCGATTCGGAACAGCGGCGTTGAAGTACTATTGCAAGTCGAACGAAAGTTGACCTCCACGGCAAAGAGAAGATATTCAAAAGTACGATTTACATTCACATGTTGACCCATTTATCATTATCTAACATGGTCAGCAGGTGAACCATGGCTTATATATTGTAAACATCTTGTGCCTTCCAATTATCCAATAAATACAGCAGCGTGTCCACAATGCCAAATTTTTTCAACACTAAGCTTTTCGAGTGACTCTAATCGGGACTGAACAGCAGTAAATACAGTTAGCCAAATTCGACTTCTGTCGTTATAGTGTAATAATTACAAGAAAACAGATTTGCGAACGGCATATAACAACACACAGTATGACGATTATTTTGCCTAAAAAATTACTAAATTATGCCTTAATCGAAAATTTTTGACATATTTTTTACCTTAAAAATATTTCGAAGAATCAAGTGGTTCCTTTCTGTTTTCTGCATTACCGGTATCTGATTCGAACTGTCACGGCCTAGTGATTTCACTTGGTTGAAAATGGTATATGATTCGTAATAATTGAACAACGAACAACACTATGAAGTAGGTTACAAGATTTATAATGTAAGATGGGAAGTTCACCGTCGGTTCAACCTCTAACGCACCACGACAATGCAGTTTGTGAAATTTTTAACTTCGTTAACAATTTTGGCAATGTAGACTGATTTTTTAAAGCTTTTTTGACTAGTTAGAAAATATTCCCCTAGCTTTTACTCCTTTGTTACTGACCAAAGATCGTAATGTTAATGTTGTCGCGATACTTCCAGAATAATTCGGCTCCGAGATCGCGGCCATCGGAAAGCGAACAGGCAACGTCAGCCAAACGCAAGCCTTCGACTGGTCGGCAATCTACTTTACCGGGTTAGATGAACTTACATGAGTTTAGTGCGGTCTTATGCAGATTGTGGTCCTTACTTCGTGGCTATAAACTTTTTGCAGCAATGAAAAAATCCAACCACCCCGGCGCCGTGAAATTACCGTCCGCGTTGGACGCACGATTCCGGGCTTCCAGACACAGGATTATGAGCAGGTGCGTTTATTTTCGTGGGCTCTGGAATGAGTCCAGTAGAAGTGAATGTGCCAGTCGGGGCTGTAACCAAGACACAAGGTCCCGCGTCACAAGCTAATTTTATAGTTTCGACTCGAGTTGAGTCCGAGGTCGAGTCATTTTATTCGCTGTTCAATTTTGAGCTTAAGACATGTTCAATCTAGGGCTCTTCAAAAATGACTTTTTTTCTCAAATCGTACTGGCTACTTGATAAAATTGTTAGGTTACCTAATTTAAGCCTACACAAAAAATTTGGTTCAGTTCCAGCCAGTAACCGCTTTGCTACAGGAGAAGAAAGTTTCTATTTATTACATAAAATTAAATAAAAAAAAATTTGAAAATTTTCTGTTCACCCCATGAAAGTGTTAGGCTGTCTATAGAAATGATGCTCACCAAATTTGGTTCAATTCCAACCAGTGGAAGCGGAGTTATTGCCGTCGAAAAATTTGGATTTGAATAAAATAGTATTTACGGTGAGCACAACTATAATAAATAAACAAAGAATCGGTCACCGTAAATACTATTTTATTCAAATCCAAATTTTGTGTGTAGGCTTAAATTAGGTAACCTAACAATTTTATCAACTAGCCAGTACGATTTGAGAAAAAAAAGTCATTTTTGAAGAGCCCTAATGTTCAACTCACTTTTTTAGAACTCTGTTGGGTAGTATCGAATGGCTCACATCCATAGAATAGTAATTATCCTCTGGTCGTATTTTACCAATAACAGTACTGATAGACGAAATACCAATATTGTGGTAACTTACTATATTCTACTCATTTACAGAACTGACATCACTCCCGAAGACGAAATTCCCTCTCAAGAAGGATTACCGCCTAGTGAGTGTTATGGCTCTTTGAGCCGTTTGGATTTTGTGCGTAACTCGTGTTTGACGCCTGTTATCATTCATGTTTCGTCTGAAGATTGGGAAGCGTTCAAAGACAGGCACGGCAGAATCTATTACGTGGATCACGTCAACAGGACGACGCAATGGAATCACCCCACGGTAAGTTTTTCTGTTTTTTGTCACTTTGTATCAACGTCAATATCACAACAAATAATAATATAATCATGTTAAAGGAGATAGTTTTTGGGGGCACGCTAGCAACTTCATTTTTCTGGCACTGTGACTATTTTCTGACATGTGACAAGCCAGTCAACAGTTTGAACTCACCAAAAATAGCGTTTATTATGGCTTTTACTCCATGCCTGGGCCCTGTACATTGCCGTGTAATGTTTCTGGTTTCATATTCATCAACTGGAATGAATCATTGTTTCTCTAATGCTGCGCTAACAAGATTTAGAATGAGATATGTAATGTTCTTTCCAATTCTCTACTAGTTGCTGACGATTAATCCTGACGAGCGTCAGCAGAAAATATGCGGGTTTATTTCAGTATCAATATATTATTCAAAATTCTTTCTCCATTTCGAACTGATTGATAAGAATTGGCCAAAAATCTTTGAGCAGTATAGATTAGGTAGTTTGAACGTTTGACTTATGTATGAATGTATATTATATTATTTTTCATCAGTTATCTCCGATGCCCACTGGAGAGGAGTTTCAAGGTCTCTCAGACGTGGTTGACGGACAGCAGATAGTCCCAGGGGCCGCGACCCTGCGACGCAGGAATTCGACGGAGGGCGATCGGAATTACGAATCCGCGATGAAAAGGTGACTTTCAGACTTGATGTTTTTAGATTTTAGTACGTCAGAGTGGTAGTTCATAGATTTCCACGTAGATTTGGCCAAAAACTGGAAAGTAGAAGCAATCTAACGCAATACCCACTCAAACAGTGGATGTAGTAGGCTTTCAAATGATAGTTCATGCTCATAAGCAGGGCAAGCTTGGTTCACGATACAGTTCTGCTGCAACATTTTCAGGAAAACTGCAAATGTGGCAGCGTAGGAACATTTCATGAATTACATTAGAATGACAGTTAGAGCAAAGACACATTTAACAACTTAGATTCGAATTGGATGGCTCTAATTGTATAATTAAATAACTAGCGTTATCCAGCGATCCAAATCTGCAAGGACGAAAGCGTTTTTTCTAAACCACGTTCACCCGCATCAGGTATCAGAGCATCAAACGAGCCATGAAGCGACAAAGTCGGGTTATCGGAGAGGAGGAGGAAAGTGAGCCGTCCCGGGCAGATGCGGTGGCTGACGGTGGGGCACATGGGATACACTCCCCGCTTCCGGCAGGTGTAATGGAGGAGGATGATGAGACAGATTCTCCAGGTAGGCGTTACATTCCTGCGATGAATCGAGTCAGGACTTGACTCTAGTAAAATTTGAGTCAATTTTTTGACTTGCTCTACTAAATTGACAAACTTGACTTGACTCGAGTCTAATTTGAATAAACTTTTACACGATATGACTCGACAAATTTGAATCCGCTTTTTTGTGAGTCTTCATTCGAGTCACTTTGCAAAAATGTCTTTACTCGACTTGAGTCGGCATTTCGGAAATTTCAACTTGACTCGACTAGACTCAAAAATGTGTGCTTGACTCGAGTCAAAATTTGAATCAACTTTTTCTCACTTGAATTAAGTCGAGTTACTTTACAAAAATGACTTCACTTCACTTGACTCGGAGTTTCGGAAATGCGGACTTGACTCGAGTCAAATTCGAATTGGAATTTTTACACGGCTCAAATCGACTCACTTTGCAAATTGACTCATCTCGAGTCAAAATCTGAAATGACACAATATGTCTTGTGACTTGCTCCCAGCACTGTTGTGAAGTAAATTTTATGTTTTTACTTTAGGTACAAATACTGTAGCTGTTGATTCTGCGACAGCGGATGACGCTGCCGACTCTGGCGCGGCCTCTCAGGACGCAACTCCTAGAAAAGATAACGCTCTTATATCGCCTGGATGCAAATTCCTAACTCATCCGGGATTCCGAGAACTTTTGGTTCAAAATGTGGTAAGTCCAACGATACGTCATTTCCAGTAACGCGTTTAGCTTTGTATTACATGTTTCATACGATTCGATATGACTAATCGAGTTTAAAGACTTCCACGGTGGAAAATAGTATCGAAACTATAGTTCTCGTTGATAAATCATAGCTTTTTCAGTGGCATGGAGTGTATTATCTTCTTTGCCAGTTGTATTTCTCGGACTATAGCCTGCTTATCCTTCATCCAACTACTTCCCTTTGTGAATCTTTCTTACAATCTACATGTTAAGACATTTCACTAGCTGCTGACACCATGCTTTCATTGCGATATATTGCAGGACGCGAACGCTGCATTCCAATCCAGTTCAGTATTAAAATACATTATATCGAAACTGTCTCGCGATCCCGCCAATTACCTGCAATACCAACATAACAAGGAACTCGTCAAGTTCATTAACAAGTAAGTTTCGATGTCGTGTGTCTTGTTACAGCCTCTTGGTGTTTGTAAACAATTTGCTGAAAAACGCGACTTCAATATTGCGTCCAACAATATCTCGTTATTGCCAACTTTGTTTTGTATCAAGCTTGTCAACTGACTTTCATGTGAGTCTGAGTGACTTGACCCAAAACGACAATGTTCTCTAAATTTGAAATTTTGGGTTATTAATTATATCAATTATGTTCTAGTTTCGCGTTGACGTCGCAAGATCTGCCTCAGGGCTGGGAAACGCGAAAAGATTCGACCGGAAAAGCCTTTTTTATTGATCACAATTTGAAGCTTACCACATTTATTGACCCCAGGTCGGTATTACTAATATTCGCTGATACGGTATATGCAAAAGCTATGGCGTCTAGCTTAAAGCGCATTTATAAAACTTCACAGCGTTTCACTTCACAATATTCATAGTTTTAGAAGATTTATAGTTCTGAGAGTCTGTGGACTTCCGCGGTAATTCTAATGCGTGTTTCTCTCTTTTAAGACTTCCTCTTATTGAGAACCGGCCTTCAGAATCTGAAGACGCAGACAGTAATCTGGCAGGCACTTCGGTGAGGGAAATAAATGACTTTTTATGCGAAAAGATCGACTTATTTAGCAGTTGTTTCATGGTCATTACTCATTAATAGGGCGATTTTTTTTACCTAAAAAAACTGAATTTTGACCAAATTTTGACCTCGAGTATGCAAATTGGGTGTTTTCGAACATAATGTTAAAAATGTACTCTTTATCTTCATTTCTGGTTGGCATTGTCTGTCCTTACAAAGTAGTTTGGCCTGAAAAACCTGAAAAACTTGTAAACTGATAAATTGTCACCTGAAAAAAACTAGCATTTTAACGAAATCTGGCCCTATGAAGAATTCCAGTAGTTACATCACGTATTAGTAGAAATAATTAAAATTTGTTGAAGTACAACGAACAATACTTTCCTATATTCTAGGGTAGAAAGTGTCTGTCCTTAGTAAGTAGCTTACCAAGAATGGAGAAAAAACATTCGACAGCAGCAGTTGTTAGCTGACAACACTGAAGTTGTGCGTACACTGCTGGTGACGCACCGTGTTGCTTCATTCTGACAATGGTGTCTACATCATAATTTTTCATCATGCGCTTCTCGATATAAGAACCATTGACATGTCAAAAAAATCGCCCCACTCATTAATTATTAGGATTAATACTCGATACAGATTTGAGTAAAAAATGCATCAGTATCGTGAGTTACTGTCTCCAACTATTTGAAAAGCTTTTGTCCCACTAATTCAGACCGTGGAGTCGCGGGGACCTGTGCAATCACCACTGGTCTCGGAACAGCCGCCACCCATACCACCGCGGCCAGAACGAACCCTGACCGATGAATCGAGCAGAGTGGTGCCGCCAAGTAACACAGAGTGAGGAAACTTGATTTTCTATATCAGACTGAAGGCTACTCATGTATCGTAAGATAGCTGTGAGCAATTTTTAGATACCGTCTGTTGATATACAAATGTTGTTTCCAATTCTCTACTAGTTAGTGTGTCAGCCGAAAATATACGAATTCAGTTCAATATGAATATGCTATTCAAGTGAACAGTTGTGTCGAAAATTTAGCAGACCTGCATGTAATCGAAACATACTTTAATGCTCTTATAAAGAACAAGTTCTTCATTACCGACTACCTCTGGTTATAATTGTCGATAACCAATTTTCCAGCCAAACGTCTGAATCCCTATCCCAAGACATGCCGACCGCGTACAATGAAAAAGTGGTAAGTCGCCAAATTCAGTTGAGTAACATCGCAGATTTTAGCTTCGTTTCCTGTTTGTAGGTGGCCTTCTTGCAACAGCCTAACATCGTCGAAATATTAAAAGCCAGGCATCCAGATGTGGGCACAAGCGATTCCTTGAAAGAGCGAGTGATGATTATCAGAACGGAAGGTGTCAGCGCTTTGGAAAGGTGAGCATACGTTTGATTTGCGGATATACGATGTTCTTCCCAATTCTCTACTAGTTGCTGATGATTACCCCTGACGAGTGTCAGCCGAGAATATTCGGGTTCATTTCAGTATGAATATTGAATATTCTTTTCAAATTTTTAATTATCCTATTGTTTTTACGCTGTTTTTATGGTTTTTTTTTGTGTTTAGGTTATCGTACAGCGTCAATCTCACGATAATGCTGAGTAAATTTGAAGACGAAATCATGAACTTTGTTCCTAAGGTAAGAATGTTTTGTATTTTAAGTACTTCCATTGCATTCATTACATTATTACATTCATTACACCAAATTTCCAAACCACCTATTTGCTCCTCCACCATTATAGCTTCAAAAACTTTTAAAAGTGCCCTCCTTTTTGGATCTCAGAATATTGTAACCCTATAAACGACCATCGACCAATCAAGCTAGTCGCGAATTTTTTAAATACAGTCGTTTGCACAAGTCTGATCATGTCGCCCTGTTATCTTTACAACAGAGCACGTCAAGCAGGTCAGTGCTGGCCGAAACGTCTCGAAATATTAATTCCACGCACCAGGGATCTCCGGGACCTACCACAAATGAAATCACAAAAGGTTTGTAATTCTTGCGTGGCGCTCGCGGAGCTTGTAACGTCCTACTTTTGACAGCTATCACACGCTCGCGTGCGCCTGCTCCTTATAGGAGAGATTTCGAGTCGAAATTGCACAATTTCTACCGAAAGCTGGAAGGCAAAGGCTACGGGAGGGGTCCCAATAAAATCAAGTAAGTTGCAGATATAATTTTACTTTATGCGTTTTTTTTTTCAATCATTGCTAACAAAACTTTTAAGGCATTGCACACTATGGTCGGTCAAAAATTACTTTTTTATTCAAATTTTACTTGCCTAAAAAAACCCATGCTCACCGAATTTGACTCAATTCCAACTAATTTGTGTGGCGTGTGGGTAAATCCTACCTGAACACTCTGAAAAATTAAAGTATTTCATTACTGATCACCTCTGTGGGAATGTAGCATAGAGAGCTTACGTCATCTGTTAGCCTCGATAATTCCAATGTTTATGATGCTGACACAATTGTTGATGTGCAATGTTATTTTTGATTCTCTACCAGTTGCTGACTATCGCCCCTGGCGAGTGTCGGCCGAAAATATTTGGGTTTATTTCAATATGAATACAGTATTCGTTTGAATGTAATGTTTGTATCTCTACAAAGAATGCAAGTTCGGAGGGACCACATTCTTGAAGACGCGTTTCAAAAAGTGAAATCGCTCTCGCGCAAAGAACTTCAACGCAGCAAACTCAACATCTCTTTTGTCGGAGAAGAGGGCCTCGATTACAGGTTTGTCGATTTTGCGTCGATTTCGGGTGTGTGTGATGTCATAATATGTGTCTTTTGCAGCGGTCCTTCTCGGGAGTTTTTCTTTCTTGTGTCTCGCGAGCTGTTCAATCCGTACTACGGGCTTTTCGAATATTCAGCCGTGGACACCTACACGGTTCAAATCAGCCCCATGTCGGCGTTTATTGACGATCCTATGGACTGGTGAGTGAGAAAAGGTTTTCCTGTCTTGTTCATTTCGCGTCCGATAGGGCCGCTCAAAACGCTGCACACCAGATTTGCGCAATTTCAACCTGAAGAAGCTTTTCTCTAAGAGAAGAAATTTTTGGATTTATTAAAAAAAGATTAGACTTATTTCAACATTACTGGCTGCGCCATGAAATTATGAGGTTGGCCAGAGAATCGGTGTGCGTAAAATTTTTGCTCAATTTAAACCAGTCAAGTTATTGCAGGGTTGTAATGATTCGAGTCACGATTTTCTGATGACTCGACTTGACTCGAGTCATTTTCTGAAAATACGGAAATGACTCGACTCGAGTCAATCTGTGTATTGACTCGACTTGGACTCGAGTCATTGCGCATGACTCGGGACTCAGACGGCCAAGACCGCTATTTCATTGTAATTTTGAAGAATAGTAAAGTAACCACGCTGTAGATATGTGACCAGAAACTGTTAAAATTGAGGAAAATTAGTATATTTTTACTGCGAACCGTTCGATATCACCAAACAGAGTTAGAAAAAGTGGTTGTAACAAAACTTTGACTCGAAACTGAGCAGTCAACACAATGACTTGGACTCAGACTCGAGTCATAATACCATGACTCGGACTCGGCCCGCTGCTCGCTGACTTGAACTCGAACTTGAGTCGGTAGTGAATTGAAAATGACTCGACTTGACTCGAGTCAAAACTATGAAAGTGTGATTGACTTGTGACTCGGAACCTTGTGACTTGGTTACAACCCTGAGCCCGAGTGTCCAAGTGTAGCAATGACTGTGAAGGCATTCAGATAAATGCTTTTTGGAAATGCGTGCTAATCTGTATGCCATATTTTTTTAATTAGTTTTATCTGTTGGTGAGGATTAACAGCAGCTGTATCTCTTCAGGTTCCGATTCGCAGGCCGCATCATCGGTCTCGCTTTGATTCATCATTATTTACTGGACGCCTTTTTCACCCGACCACTGTACAAGGCCCTGCTCCGTGCCAAATGCGACATTTCCGATCTTCAGTACATAGACGAGCAGTTCTACAATTCTCTCATGTGGATGAAAGACAACGACATCACGGACGTTCTGGACTTGACTTTTACCGCGGACGAGGAGGTTTTCGGACAGGTCAGATTGATTTGAGACTCGTCTGAAAGAGTTTGACATTAGGGCTGTTCAAAAAACCTTTTCCTTCAGATTTCACTGGCTACTTGATAAAATTGTTGGCTGTCAGTAGAGATGATGCACACCAAATTTGGTCCAAATCCAACCACTAGAAGCGAAGTTATTGCAGTAGAAAAATTTGGATTTGAATAAAATAGTATTAACGGTGACTAACTCTTCAATTATTTATTATAAAATCATGGAATTAGAAATTTTTCTACCGCAATAACTTCGCTTCTAGTGGTTGGATTTGGACCAAATTTGGTGTGCATCATCTCTACTGACAACCTAACAATTTTATGGGGTCGACAGAAAATTTTTGAAACTTCATTTTTTCATGATAAATTCAAAACTTTCCACTGCAAGAATCTTGCTTCCACTGGTTGGAATTAAGCCAAAGTTGCTGTGCAGCGTTTTTTTAACCAACCTAACAATTTTATCAAGTGGCCAGTGAAATCTGAAGGAAGAGTGTATTTTTGAACAGCCCTATTGGACAACTAGAAAGTTTTCAGCTTTCCAAGTTAGATTAGAATGATAGCTACAGAATTTTCCCTAATTAGTACACAATTAGGATTATAGCATCATAGCTTTCTCCCGATTAGATTACAATCCGAAATATGCGTACACAGATTTTTCCACATCAGATAAGAATTAGAGTTATAGCTGCATAGCTTTTTCTCCAAATTAGTTGACAATTGGAATTGAGCTACATAGTTTTTTTCCTAATTACATCTGGATTATAGCGCCACAGTTGTTGTTCTTCAAATTTTTTTCCAAATAAGATTATAATTAGAATTATAGCTGCATAGTGTTTTTCCTTATTAAATACGTTCCGAATCATAGCTTCATAGTTCATAGTACAATTAGAATGACTTGAGAACAAAAACAACAAAAATTGCTGCTTTCGCTTGTAATTAAGTAGAAATTTATGTCGATTCTTCTACTTATTATTCTTCTACTTCATCTTCTACTTATCAACTCTGACTGTCTTGGCCGCCTCTGGTTATATTACTCGATGTATTTCGCTGTCTCGTTTTACACGTTCAATTTTGACGTTTGTAAACATTCCTTTTGCAGGTAGTCGAAAAGGAGCTGAAACCCAACGGCAAAAACATTGTCGTCACGGAGAAGAACAAAAAAGATTACATCGAGCGAATCGTGAAATGGAGGGTGAATCGAAGCTGCAGAGAGCAGACCAATCAAATTGTTCGGTACGTTTGAATTCATGCAGATGTGCGTTCACCAGAACGTCAAATCTTCACAATTCTTCACACTGTTGATGCACAAAGTCCTTTTCAATTTCCGACTAGTTGCTGACAAATTATGATAACTTGTGCGATGAAATCTACCAATTTAATTAATGTCTACAACATCTGTATTGCAGGGGTTTTAACGATGTAATCGACCTTCGGCTAGTGTCGGTATTTGACGCCAGGGAGTTGGAGCTGGTGCTGTGCGGGACTGCCGAGATCGATCTCAACGATTGGAGGCAGAATACGGAATACAGAGGAGGTACATGTGATAAGATTTCTATCTTATAAGTGCACGCAACATTATCATGTTAGATAGAGTTGCCTTATTTTGAGAACCTAAAAAGAGGGCACCGTTTACAAGCTACAAAAAATATAATTTGGAAATTTTTGCGGAGTATGTTAAGTTTCTGGAAAAAAAAATTGGATTTCTTTAAAACGAAGTGCAAAAACTCCTAAAGGAAGACGTATGGTAATCCTGATGTTATCGAGATACGATGACATTTCTGACTCGGTCGGTGAGATTGCACGGCCATTAGAGAGCGCATGAACCTAACATCGAGGTTGTGACCGAGTCGCAAGGCTCCGAGTCACGAGTCAAGTCGAGTCATTTTCAATTCACCGAGTCCAAGTCATCGAGCAAAGGTTCGAGTCCGAGTCCAAGTCATTCTGTTGACTGCTCAGTTTCCAGTTAAAGTCTCGTTAAACCCACTTATATAACTCTGTTTGGTGATATCGAATGGTCCGCATTTATAATATACTAATTTTCCTCACTTTTAACAGTTTCTGGTCGCATTTTCGAGTACCAGTACCAATAGCCGAAATACCAATAGGGTGGTTACGTTACTATTCTTCGAAATTGCAATGAAATGTCGGTCTTGGCTGTCTGAGTCTCGAGTCATATGACGTGGTTCGAGTCATTCGCGATGACTCGAGTCAAAGCCGAGTCAATACACAGATTGACTGGAGTCAAGTCGAGTCATCAGAAAATCGTGACTCATGTCGAGTCATGACTCGAGTTATTACATCCTTGCCGTGATGGAAGTATTTTACTCGGTGTTTGGCACCATATATCAAGACCACTTTTTGTAGTTCAATTCTTTCCATTTTTCACTCCACCCTAGACGACCAAATCTACTTTTTGAAACTGCTCACCGGGGTAATTTCCATTTTCTACTGTGTCGTCTTGAAAATTGCTGGTTCGGCGGGTAATTGTGTATCGATTTTTATGGCGAATTTCAAAACGATATCATATTTCAAGTTGTCGAATACAAATCCATTACTTTACAGGTTACCACGACCTCCATCAAGTCATCCAATGGTTTTGGCAAGCTTTGGAAAAGTTCGATAACGAACGTCGTCTGCGTCTTCTTCAATTTGTCACCGGTACCAGCAGTATTCCTTACGAAGGGTTTAGCGCGTTACGCGGCCCCAACGGACCAAAGAAATTCTGCATCGAAAAGTGGGGCAAGGTGCATTTTCTGCCGAGGTGAGTGTCACGCGACAAGCTACGTCTCTTGTATATCGTATATTAGGATTGTTCAAAAATAGCTTTCTTCTTCGTATTTTGCAGACAATTCAATAATATTGTAAGGTTGGCAAAAAAACTGGCCTAATTCCAACCGGTAGAAGTGAAGTTATTGGAGTACAAAATTTTGGATTTGAAATACATAGTATTATTAATTTTAGATCCACCCACCGTTAACACTACTATTTTAAATCTAAAATTTTGGAAATCGATAACTTCACTCTACTGGTGGGAATGGAGCCAAATTTGCTATTAATCTTTCTTTTTTTGAAACTGAAAAATTACGTGAGGTTGCCGGTAAAATTTGAATAAATAATTTTGTTTTTTTAGTAACTTTGCTTCTACTGGTTGTAATTGAACCAAGTTTGGTGTGCAGCGTTTTTTTTTGCCAACCTGGCATTTTTATTTGATAGCTAGTAAGATTACAAGATAAAAGGTAATTTTGACCAACCCTGCTGACCCAGTAAACAGATCCTTCAAGTTTCTCTACATTTGTATGGTCTATGAAAGTTGACGGTGTTATTTACTGAATACTATCACTTGAACAGGGCGCATACGTGCTTCAATCGGGTCGACTTACCCGCCTACCCCTCGTTTCAAGTATTATGGGAAAAGCTCACGATAGCGGTGGAAGAAACGAGCACTTTCGGAATCGAATGAACGTCGGAGAAAATAAGTGCAAAGCAACACGGAGTGATGCAAAATGTTCGATGTGCGCCATATTGCGTTCTCGGTACCTTGTTGCCCCGAGCCATTTCAGCAACGTCATTTACACTCGACCTACACAAGCCCCTGTGCAATCTCACTGCTTTAATACTGTTCGGAGAATACTATTGATCAAAGAGTCCAGATTTGGGCTGGGCTAAATGAGTGTTAGGCTTTGAATATCCCTCATTATGAAGTTACGGCAGTATGGATGATGCGGAAAGTTCGAATATGTACCTTTTATGCGACCACAAATAATATATTGCCAGTTCTAGGTGACGTTAAAGATATTTTGGTGTATTTTCGACAATGCCTATTTCATTGCACTTTGCGACGATGCGTTGAGTTGATCACGACTCCACAGATGTGTCATTTACAGTAATTTACGTAGCTTAAGTCTTAGTGGCAAGAAGCATATAATTTCAGTGCTCGAAAAAATCACGATTGCAACTCAACTCGAATTATTGGGATCAATACTCGAATCATTGTGTCCAGCCCTAATCCCTATCAGAAATTCAGACTGCTGTCCCAATTTTCAAAATCCGATTACACGAAACCCAGGTGTCGTTTTCCCTGATATTTCACCTCGTAATTTAGGACAACTGAATATGCCAGACGTATGTAAAACTGGAACTGTGGTTCCTTAACCTGTGTTGAAAATGTAGTGGTTCTATTTTCCTACTGTTTCGTACAATGTAGGTTTTGTTGTAACGTTTATTATGACGGGTTGAAGTTTTTGTTCCCGACGATCAAGTCAATGACAGTTTTATGAAGTTAGTTATATCTGGTTTGCCGCATTTCGCCTGATTATCATTTTGTTCCTGTTGTTAAGCACTAAAGCGATCTGCATACCAATTACGATTTGAGGTTTTAAAATTTGGTTGAGATTTCTTCAACAAGGATGTAAGCTTACCTATATCGTTCACATAGTATCAGCAATGCATTCCGTTCAAGTTGAAAATGTGTTCGCGTTCTAGTTCGTTGTTTGAGATCCCGCGTACAAACGCGAGTCACATGGAGCTTGCCCACTGTGAGACTGATTACCTTGTACATAGTACCACGTATCCGCCATTTCGTTTATCATATTATGTGCAACTTGCAAGTCACGAGCACGACACCTTCTTTCATATTAACTTTCTTTCTCTCGATTTTAACTCTCTGCGTAATGGAAAAAATAAATTAATGATTAGTATTATTGATCATATTCTGATAGGGTGTTTATAAGCGGCAGAAGCGTGAACAGGATCAGCAAAGTGCCGTGACACCTGAGGCCAGTCAGTAACAGACTACTTTTCCTTTTAAAGTACTCCCTGTAGCGGTCTATAATCATATTCAAGTCGAGGGTTCCCAACCTGTATGCCTTTTTCACGGGTCCGAGTCCAAGTCATTGTGTTGACTGCTCAGTTTGCAGTTAAAGTTTTGTTAAACCCACATTTAATAACTCTGTTTGGTGATATCGAATGGTTCGAATTTATAATATACTAATTTTCCTCACTTTTAGCATTTTCTGGTCGCATTTTCAAGAACCAGTACCAATATACGAAATTCCAAGAGTGCGGTTACTTTACTTCTCTTCGTAATTACAATGAAATGTCGGTCTTGGCCGTCTGAGTCTCAAGTCATGCGCAATGACTCGATCCAAGTCGAGTCACCAGAAAATCGTGACTCGAGTCATTGCAACCCTGTGCTGAGCGAGCTTGATTTTCGTTGCATTTCAAGTTTGCACGAATTCAGTAATTCTCATTCTAATTCTGATCCAATTAAAAAAAAGCTGAAAATTTTCTAGTAGTCAAGACTTTGGTCCCTTCCTGACACAAGTAAGATGCATTGCGGCCGCTGAATATATATTTGTCAGAAGTAGAGTGAGAACACATGTCAACACTAGACTTATTGCAGGCAGTATCACATAAGCAATGTTGTGGGTAGTGCTTCATGAAACCATGTCCTCCCCAACCGATTGCGTCTCTACTTTCAGTTTTTTGGGTTGAATGTAATTTCCCATTCCGGCTGCTCTTTCCGCTTCTTCTTGAGTATACGGTTCGGTACGGAGCGCTTTCAGCCTCCTTTTGTGAACTTTTGTCTTGAAATGGCTCTTCAGAGCTTGGAGATCGATGAAGTGCCTCCTGTCAAATTACATCAGTGGCTCTGCGCAATACTTGAATATTTCAAATCATTATCCATCAAACCCAACACATGAATCGTTTCAGGTCAGACTTGGACAAATGACATATCTAGTTTTTTTAGTAGTTCTGGATATAGAAAAGTGAGCATTTCTAGCTGCTTATTAAAAAAATATTAGTTGTCAGAAAACTAGAGAACATGCGTAGTCGTTTCGCAGGAATTGTGATACTGGCGTTCTGTTTTGTGATTGCTAGCTCAGAATCATCACTACTAACTTTGGGGTAGTCAGGGGTGGGTTATGGGGTCCAGCAAAGTTGTAAGCTATGGTAATATAATACGAATGTTATCAAGCGTACAGAAAGTTGAGAGCTTAAACATAGCACAGCTCAAGCTATATTATACATACAAGTACTTACGCGCAATGTAAACAATAATTCTGTCCTCTTCCCGGTAAATCATCATCCAACGGCTGATTTAGTAGTTTTTCTCTGTTTTTCGGACCCATATCTTCGTGAATTTGATCGACGTCTTTTGTGGTTCGTTTGGTTTTCCATCGTTTTCCATAGTTATTGTGGCACGTACTCCGTTTTTTTCCGGAACCCTTTGTTTTCCCGCTGTTTCCCATTATTAAATTCGTGCAAAGATGCTCAAATCGACTTTCCACACTGCAGTCCTAATATCTAATAATACCAAATGCCCGAACGAAATTATACACACGTTGAGATGAGTGATGCGTATTTCGCGAACAGACAACATAACAATGGTGTGTCGGGAATCCGTGAGCAATGGTGCCAACGGATCCGATCGAGTGAGTTGAATTATGGAATGTGACTATCACATTCCATAGTTGAATTCATCATTTTCAAACACCACAAGATTGCGATACTGATACAATGGAAAGTCGCAACGGAGACGAAATGACTTGGAATAGTATTTCGGTCAAACACACCTTGGACTGCAGATAGTGAAAAGCATGCACAAAGAATGAAAAGTAACTGGAGGTAGCATAAAAATGATCAGCATGAAGTGGCGTGCGCCAGTTCAGTAAGCTAAATCGAAATGTCAGCCGCGTTAATGTCCGATTATCTCAAGACTAGTATTCATTCATTAGAATCTGTTTGTATTTTGTCTTACCTTGAATGTTGACATGCTCGACAGCTTTCGGATTGCCGACGAATTGCTGCTTTGCACCGCATTCGCGATCCCGTCATTATTGAATGTAAACATTCGATACCATCATACTTAAAAGCGTTGTGTTGTCTTATGTCTTGTACTGTCATCAATTTTATGACGACGATTGTACGTTGTACCTAACCTAACCTGTACTCTGGTGCTTCGTGATAAGCGTCATTAAAAGTTGGATATACTTTTAACTAATCAGTAGACTATTTTAGAGAGAGAATACTCCTCCACCCATTCAGCAATCGTGGTAGTTGGTACTGGTAGCAATGCAAATTACAACAACACCACAGTGCAGGCTATTTCAATAAATAACTTAATAATTTATATCACCGTATGACCATAGTAATAATATGCACTGTAAATTTCTATGATATGACATATTTGATTCAATTCCAAAGCGAAACGATGCCGACATCGCTAGGCAGCAGAGATGAGGAGATGACTGAGATTAGCAATGCTAGGAACCTACATCATGAACTACGGTATGTTAGTAAAATGTAGGTGTCAGCGAGTCAGATTGTCATTTATGATTTATTGAATTTTTGTCAACTCAAAACACCACAAGATTGTGATATACACTAGTCACAGTAATTGCTGTATTTCTGCGCAGTACGCAGTGATATTGTAGTTGATTGTCATAAGTTATGAGCAATAGGCCATACCTACAACAACGTAACAGTCTGTTTCTTTGAGTTAAGGCTAACGCAACTCGTTAACATTAACACATGCATTCAATCAATCAATTGATGTTTTCATCGATTCAAAGATACCGTAACATTATGATATGAAGAGAGATGGGATGTCCTATGTAATTAAAACTTGGCATTAATCTCAGACTATTATCAGTCTTCGCACGTCATAAGTTATCGTAAATGGACCGATATTCTTGTCTGGTCTGAATACTGTGATAAAAATTGGTGCTCACCAAATGTTTCATTAGTGATAACTTATAATGATGATTAGTTTTTTTCAATGATCAATTCAAAACACCGTACGATTGAAATAGAATAGATTGTTAATAAAAATGAATAATGGAAATACAAGCCGTCGAACCCTCTATTTTTCAAGCGTCGCATTTATTGCATAACAATTATACCATGTCGGTCAGACTATCTGAGCAAAGTGCCTGCTTCTAGAATTAAAGTCTATTTCTTTGCATCCTGAATTTCTGAAATATATCTCTACTATTGTAAGTCTATTGTAATATACATTATATTGATGGTGTTCATATTTTGGACAATGTTTCAGATCTCTTACATCACAATTTATGTCAAATTTGTATCTATCAACGGGTTCTGAATTATTTGAGGATCTCAAAGTCTCCCGAATGAATTGGAATAATGAATGTACTGAGCAAATATGCCATTGCTGAATTTACCGAGAGGTGCTCGCCTCGACAGTACTTGGGATTATTCGACAGCGTACCATACTCCTGTTACGAATGTGGTCACACGTGGGAGCCGTCTTGCGTTAGAACATGGATGATTTGTTTTCACCGGGCTTTCCCATTTTCGCTGAAACTTTACATTCCGTTATATTTAATTACCGCTATGATGCAGCTACGAGATCGAAATGCAGACCGGAAAAAAATATTCAAAAAGACGATTATCTCGATTTTGCAATCATCGTTCTTTTTGGCTATGAATGGAACTTATTTCTTGATGGCTATATGCACGTACCGTGCTATTTTTGGTAAATTCCATGGTGTATACGGGTACGTCACTGGGTTTGTGTCATCGTTTTTAAGCATTATACTGGAAAGAAAATCGCGACGCGGAGCTCTGAGCATATATGTATTTAACCTTGCTTTGGAAACCTTGTTTAAGATGTACGTCGCTAGAGGTTGGGTGCGACCAGTCAAACATGGTGAAATCTATCTTTTCGCTCTTTCAAACATGCTGTATTTAAGTCTGTTTCGTGCTGGTAATTTACCGCCTACAATTCAAAATTTGTTTCAAAAGATAATCGGTGTAGAGGAAACAACTCATTCGACTAGACCTGTTTCCAATCCAGCTCAAAGAAGAAATTCTTTGGTTAATTACATACAAACTCGTTATCAACAACTGCTTGATTATTTAAACTTGATTGGTCCAAATGTGCAAAGCTGTCATCATCGTGGAAGTTGTTTTGGATATATCTGTCATGGCGCTGTGAAATATTTTTCTATTGGATACGGCTTACAGATTTTGACACGGTATCGTTCTGTAATCACAGCCATAATAAAACTGAGAATATCATTGCTGAAACCGGCTTTATCTGCATTCTCAATTCCAAAGTTTTTTTGTGCCTATGTCACTCTATTCCGCGTCACCAATTGTCTCCTAAGATGGGCGTTTGGTGGGGATCATCCCGCAGTATTTGGTGCGTTATCGGGATTATTCGCTGGTTTTTCTTCTGCTTTATACCCTAGTACCACAATCAGCATGTACGCAGTTACCAAGATGATGGAAATATTGGTTATGAAAGCTGTCGCCAAAAATTGGTTGCCTTACATCAAGCATTTTGATGTGTTATTGTATAGTTCAAGTATGGCCGTAATGTTTCATGCCGCTATGCTGGAGCCTCATAACATCCGCCCTGGGTATTGGAAATTCATGATTTCCTTGAGTGGGAATTGTTTTCCTCTTGTATTTAGAATACTTCTTGACAAATTCGGTACGCATGCCTCAAAATTGTACCCGAATTTTGTGCCTAATGTTGATCCAGCATTGGTTAAAAGTGAAGAAGTGAGGCAGGCATTGGCATTTTTTGGAAAATGGCCTTACACCATGTAATTGTGTCAGGGATTGTTCCGGTATATGTGTACAGTAGTGCTCAGAAGTTCGGCAATTTGTTATGGGAAATCAATTTTCTGTACATCATGATTACGGGTGGGCGAGATCGAGTATCACCCATTACGACGACCTAAGAATAAGAATGATATAGAAAGTTCAAACTGTACATTTTCTGTGTCGTTCGCCACTCTTCAGTGCCCAGAAAGGTACTGATTGCCTCGTGTGAATTTAAATCACACCGCACCTGATATGACCTTTCCTAATAAGGATGAAGTCATGGATCTTGGAATTATCACCATTTAACAATTACATAAAATACCAAATATATATGCAATAGATATTTGAGCATGAATATATGCATTTGATTGTGGTGTTTCATGATTATATTTGCAATGTGATCTCTTTCAAAGCATTTGTGATTTTAACAAGTCAAAAACTGTGAAAAATCTACATGTTGTGGCTGGTGTCCTCAGTATAGGGCTACTCAGCAACTGAGGGCTCTATATACTCCGAAGTAGTGTCATCAGTATGGGGTTATTCAGCTACCGATAGCTCTTTGTACTCCAAAGAAGAGTCCTCAGTATAGGGATACTCACGCTACTGACAGTTCTTAACCCTCTGAAGAAGCAACAGGCATACTATGATTGTTTTATTCATATTCTTGAGCTGACTGCATATGGATTCACACAATACAGAAAAAATTTAATGTATGGAATTTCAGTGATCAGGGTTGTAACATACATGTGCCATGTGCATTCGATAAATCTGTACAGCTCAACATCATAATGATGAGGAACAGAATAGGTGAGCCAACAACTGTATGATTAATCACAGTAGGCTTCCACCTGTGATATTCTATGTAAGCACAGGGCATGGTTATCAATGAAGAGAAGGCAAGAATATTCAACCATATTATATACGTAGGCTACCGTACTTTGCAGCAAGTGAATGCACCACTTTAACGGCATTAATCCACTTCTTGATTGGAGCTAATACAATCTGTATCCGGCAATGTTAGCGACACATAGAATAGGAATATTTGACCATTGATGCTTCGTATTAAATTTGCATGAAAAAACTTTGCACGTCACCATAATATCATAAACAAAGATTTAAAAAAAGAAAAATGGTGTCCATAGAGCGGCACCCAGCATGGCCCCGGCTGCCACACCCCACATCATGCCGTTCCCTCTATAATAGTATGGATCGTCATCTCTTATGACATGTACCACTCTTGTGTTTGGGTGAACGTAGTATGGCTTACCAGCGGTAGTGTATAGAACTTGAACAGGGCCGTAGTTAGGGTAATAATATACAGGCCCTTGTTGCTGAGGATACTGTGCTCCTTGTGGTGGTGGTTGATGTGGATACACCCCGGGAGGCACGCCGTATGGGTATTGATTTTGGGGTAAATTATGGGAGAACTGTTGTACGCCTTGTGGCGGTCGGCCTGGTTGTAGTCCTCGAGCTCTTGCAGCCATTGGCTGTTCGACCATCATTTTCCAAGCCAAGCATTCATCGCCATTCTCAGCACACACGATAACTTCTTCTTTATCTTTTGTTACAATCGACATTAAACAACCGAAATTGTGTCCGGACGGTGGTTCCACCGCGCATTCAAGAGCAGTTTTGATGTCATGTCCGTTGAAATACAGATTGACATTGCCGTGTTTTTCCCGTTTCGCTTCGTCGTCGTAGTAAGATAGGTTCCCGTCAGCGTATAACACAAAGTAGTTATTTTTCCATCGCTTTAAAACGCTGCTTAGCCGAAGAAGGTATCCGCTTTTAACTTGTGGTATCGCCATGGCGTTATCACTATGATATATATCAGAACCGTATCGCTTTACTCAGTCTCTCAGCTCACTCCTCAGACCTGATTCGATTTATTTGTTTATCATATGATCCGGGTTGGTCACGTGCGAAGGTCACATGATATGATGTCAATCACATCCCAAAAAAGCTGCAAATTGACCCTGCAATCTGCTAAGCTTCAATTCAATTTATTGCTAAAATTTCATCATTTCAATAAACCATAAGACTGCGATACAGTGAAAGATAGTAAATTGTCTCTAAACGGTTTGGAGTAGTGGAGAATGGAGATAGCGTATTGGTGAGCGTCGGCGCCATCCAAGCAAACGGCGCGGGTTCGATTCTCGCCGTCGAAGGTTATTCTGGGCTCCGCGTCCCCCGTGTCGTTGTTCTTACGGCGAAAAAACTCCAGAAAACAGACCCGATAAAGAAAGAAAAAAGCAGGAAATAGGTTCTAAAAAAGGACCGGTGAAGAAAGAAAGAATAACATCGAAGAAGACTGTGAAAACGGGCTCTTGCTCGAGGTGGATGCCAGTTCAAGAGACCCCAACTAGATGGTCGTCGGCATCCCCGTATCTGTTCATTACATCGCATTGTGTGTCATGTAGGCTATATCACATCGTACATTGTGTGTGTGTGTCTTGGGCATATGAAAATATAATCTGTCGATTGATTGATTGATAAATGATACTAGTCAGCAATGTTCCCTCCAAATGCGCTGTGCTGACACGGTCTCTGCGCACAGAAAATCTAAGTTGAGCACAAAAAATCCGAAGATATGACCTTTTTTATAGTCGTTACGCACTGTTGTCCATGTCCAATAGGGCTGTTCAAAAATAGCTTTTTTTCCTGAATTTTGCTGGCTACGTGATTAAATCGTTAGGTTGCCTCAAGACACGACGCACACCAAATTTTAATTCAACCAATAATCGCGGATTTCGTACAGTTTGAAAATTTAGAACTTACCCAAAGATGCAAAAAATTTTTTTTTCAAATTTTTCTGTCAAGTCCATAAAATTGTGCTGTCTTCAAAGACGATGCAAAACAAATTTGACTCAATTCCAACCCGTAGAAGCAGAGTTATTTGAGTTTTTCGATGATAATTCTTGGATTATCCACCGATCAAGGATAATCCCCGAATTATCGAAGAAAAACTCAAATAGCTCCGCTTCTAGGGGTTGGAATTGAGTCAAAATTGTTTTGCATCGTCTTTGAAGACAGCGCAACAATTTCATGGGGTTGACAGGAAAATTGGAAAAATAATTTTTTTTTTTACATCTTTGGGTAAATTCAAAATTTTCAAACTGCAGGCCTACGAAATCCGCGATTATCATCATCATCATCATTGGTTTATTAGCAATTTTATCAGTTCAATACACCACAAAATGCGATACAATGAAAAGACAGGAAGATGTCGAAGCGACAAGGAGTAGTCTATGGAATCTGACACCCACCTTGGCCTAGGCGATGTAAAGAGGAGGCATGCACACTGAATGAAAGTAAAGAAGATAGTATAGAAAAAGAATGCGACAAGAAATAGGGCGGCATGTCATGGGAAGCGAGATCGATAGGTCAGTCGTTGTCCGGTAATCTTGAGGATGGACTGTATTGGTTGGAATGAATTAAAATTTGGTGTGCGTCGTTTTTTAAGACAACCTAACGATTTTATCAAGTAGCCAGCAAGATTCACGAAAAAAGTGTTGTTTTTTTAACAGCCCTAATGTCCAAGGGTATGCGAAGTGAGCAGGTGAGTGAGCGCAAACTCGTCAAAAATAGAGGTAACATTGCTAGTCAGCCTTCGGTATTACCGGACCACGACCTGACATCGATATCGCCGTCCGCCACATGCCACCTAATTTTGACGCTTTGCTTTTTATATTCTCTGCTTTACTTTACATTCAGTGTGCATGCCTCTTTTTCACTTCGCCCGGGCTAAGGCGTGTGTCTGATCCCTAAGACTACTCGAAGTCGTTTCGACACCTTCCTATCTTCTTATTGTATCGCAGTTTTGTGGTGTTTTGAAATGATGAAAATAAACTGATTGATTGGTGTTCGAAATCAGACAGTCACCTGGCCTCTACGATGTAAAAAAAAGGAGACATGCACATGCACACTGAATAACATAATATAAAAGAAGAGGATATATTGAAAATATTGTTCGTATAATTTACGGTTAGTATTTACGGTGGGCACACCTATGATAAATAATTGAAGAATTGGTCACCGTAAATACTATTTTATTGATAATCAAACTTTTTCGACGGCTATAACTCCGCTTCCACTGGTTGGAATGGAACCAAATTTGGTGAAAATCGTTTCTATAGACAACCTAACACGTTCATGGGGTGAAAAGGAAATTTTCAAATTTTTGGTAATTTATTTTTATATAATAAATAGAAACTTTGTTCTCCTGTAGCAATGCGGCTACTGGCTGGAATTGAACCAAATTTGGTGTGTAGGCTTAAATTAGGTAACCTAACAGAAAAAAGTCATTTTTGAAGACCCCTATTGTGGAATAGTCTTTATTTTCCCTGCAAGCCATACGTAGGCCTATATCGCTATATCAAGACTTCTAGTTTCGCAGTAAGACTTCACTCAAATCGCACATTGCGCTATATGGGCAGGCGGCAAAATAAGACTTTACCGTTCGATTCACAAATGACGACGACGAGGTGAACTTTCTGGAGGTATAGCTGTGGAAATCGACATATTTAAGAGGATGGTGCGAAGCAGGGAAACCAAGCTTGATCGTAATGCAATAACAGCGTTTGATATTTTACGGTGGTTGGCAAAATCACACCGCGATTCGACACCATATTTATGCTCGTGTCGAAAACTTTATCTGAACATTGGTGTTTCAATTGCGAGCAAAACAAAGACGATGCAAAACAAATTTGACTCAATTCCGACCAGTAGAAGTGGAGTTATGTGAGTTTTTCGATAATAATCCTCGTATTATCCTTGATCGGTGGATAATCCGAGAATTATTAACGAAAAACTCACATAACTCCGCTTCTACTGGTCGGAATTGAGTCAAATTTGTTTTGCATCGTCTTTGAAGACAGCTCAACAATTTTATAGGGTTGGCAGAAAAATTGGAATTTTTTTTTTTAATTTTCCCTAATAAATTAAATTTTTTAATTGGATATGCGGAGGCTTATACTTGTTAGAATTGAACCAAGTTTGGTGTGCAGCGTTTTTTAGGGTAACCTGACAATTTAATAAGTGAATGGCTGGAATCCGGAAAAAAAAGTTATTTTTGAACAGCCCTAATGTGCATTGGTATGGAGCCATGCATGGTACGCAGATTTCGCATACCTTCAATATATCAGATTATCGGATATTTCCGCAATGGAGTGATAAGTCTTGCCACAATGTCGTAATGTCTAATAGGCCTATACCCAAAAATTGATAACGTTGAATTGCCCTTCTCTCTTCTCTGGCTACGGGCAATACGAATTTGATTTTGTTCCGGAATTTCGGACCTGTGGGACTTCGCCAAAAAGTTGATACGCCGTTCCTAAATTTATCCTATAATGTTCTTCACATACTGATGCAAAACAATTGAAACAAAGCCAACACATTGACTTGAAGCTACTGAAAATGAGCAGTATATACTTATACACCTCCTTGTGTCCTAATTCAGCTAAATTAAAGATATTGATCGTGATATCCTACTAAGTAGTAGTAGTTTTAGTCGAAGTAAACACACGCCAATGCTAAATACAGTAGTCAGGAGATGATAGCACTGCGACCGTTAACCGATATGGGATTGCATTTGCATTTCGAGATCTACGATATAAAAGTCAACCACAATGTTGTAAAGTCGGGTAATAAATAGCTCAATCAATAATATCAATTATACGGAAGTGAAATGCTGTGACTTTGTGACAATTTCGAATATAATATATCATCATCACCTTGATCAATCCATAACAAGCATGAAAACCGATCGATCCTACAAAACTGGATATAGTCGGATTTGATTCAAGCTTTCGCAATTAACCTATACAGTTTACTTGTGCGACAAAACTGTAAAACGTGACGGTTTGTTATATTTATGAATTAATTGGCCCTTGAGATATCGATCCAAATGATCGTCATCAAGTGCCGTGTCCGTTATCATCATTGCTTCTGTAACGATAAAGGCGGCGTGTGTAGCGGTGTTGCAATACACGCTGGTATAGTGCTCAATTGGAGTCGACACTACAGTACCTGTTGTACGCACTAGCCGACTGAATAACGGCCGCTCTGAATTCTCTTGCAATCCTGATCACACACGCAGATCCAAGGAGCTTTATTCTTTAATAATACAGAACAGCCAAATAGTAATAAGTAGTGGTCAGAAACTTGTAGATTTATCAGGATCGAATCATACTGCAATATATCAACAAATATAGAAAGAACAAATTGAAATGAATCTAATTGTCTATATACAATTCTGCAACTGAAGCATGAGTATGAGCATGCCCGCTACACTTGACGATCTCTCAAAGCATGTGCTTCGCAGACTACTTTGTCAATAAGATTATTGGGTCGAGGGAAACGAGATTGGGTGCAGGGGTGCGTAAGAAGATTATTGGCACCCTGCTGGGACAGCTGCTACAGCGTGGCATACTGGCTGCATGTAATTATTCATACATCTTCAACAGTCAACTCTGGCCAACCAACCTTTCCAATACGGAATCGAGTAAAAGGATGTTATTTTCAAGCGAAAATTGCTCGTTTTATGACTGAAAACATAATAAAACTCGAAGCTTTTCGAGCTGACACTTGGGTTTTTTCTTTGTTGACAATTTAATCATTCCAAAACACCCCATAATGGCATACACCACATAAAATGACAAGATAGGAAGGAATCGAAACGACTTGGAGTAGTTTTTTCAATCATGCATTCACCCTGACTTAGAACATCTAAAAAGGGGCATGTAGGCCTATACAAGTGTCCAAATGATAAATTTTAAAAACCTTAGTAAACTACATTGCATACATTGAATTATAAATAATATATACAATATAAACTGAAGGTAACATGTAAAAAGCGGCGCTTTTTCAGCTTGAGCTAGAAATAATTCAGCGCACGGACACCTGCGGAGTTGATGGATTTTAATTAACGGTGCTTTCGAGTACCGTAAAATTGACGAGTAAAATATCATTGTATCTTGAAGTTCTTTACCTCCAAGAGCCTCTTCAAATGGAAAATTATGACGAACCGAAATTAAATTATTGAATAATACATTCCTAGTGAAATGAACCCGAATATTTTCGGCCGACACTCTTCAGGGGTAATCGTCAGCAACTAGTTGAGAATTCCCTATAATATTCAATTGTATGTTGTAGTTCTGTACCTCAAACAAACACTACTAAATGACGACAACATTTCTACCGCACACCCGCAAATCTTTCCGCAGGCAAGAGTTGCGCCTCCAATTCAAACGCCCGCGTCAATTTAATTACGTGTCTGCTTGTTATTTTTCTCTGGTCTTAGACCAGGGCCGGCCAACCCGTGGCCCGCGGGCCACGTGTGGCCCGCGAGAAGGTTTTGAGTGGCCCGCGAGGTAATTTCCGAAATTTCCAATATCAAAAATGGATTGCACAGATTGTGAACTTGCAAGGCCAACCAAAAATTTGATTAGTCTGGCCGCAACATTTAAGATGTGATGACTAAAAATCTAAAATATCAGTTCCGACGCATTGACAGATCCATCAGCCAGTCACATATTAGTATATCTTCGTACACTACGGAATAATTTGCGATAGATCAATCAAAAGTAAAATTTTCTGCAAGCTTAGCGCAACATGTTATCACTCGATTCCTTGTTTTTAATATTGTTGCCCTTTTTGTGAAAATGGAAGAACGCCTTATGTATCAGATTGAGTCTAACTATATTCGCGATTACGGGACGAAGTGTCGTTCAACATAAGCGAATTTGCGTTTGCGCTCGCAGTAAGATCGTTGACTATGAAACCTAGGCACGGAAAGATTGATGCATGTTGGTCGCAGCTTTCGATATCGATATGTCCATGCGCCGAATAGCCCAGGCCTCGCAAACTTAGCCCAGCGATATACGGCAGGCCCGCAATATAGTCAAGTGACAATATTATTGACCTATGAACTTCAAAAATTTTTCGTGCTTTGCGCGGTAAGTGGCCCGCGCAATATTTCGTCAGTCGAATGTGGCCCTTTGGCTAAAAAGGTTGGCCGGCCCTGTCTTAGACGTTCCTATGAACCCAACAAAAACTTGGTCCTTCATTGCTGTCTATACCAGAGATGATACACTGTTGATGTTGTTATTTAGAGATCGATTCGAATCAAGTTTCTTAACGTGTGGAGTGTCCTCAACCAGACACGATTCCGGCTGTTTCGTGATTTCGTGATCTTTGTCTTCTTCGGTTGATATTTTGTAAGATAATCTGTTCCTGAAATTGAGTTTGTAAATTCAATGTTCTGTTGCGGTTAGCTGTGAGCATATGAGTAATTCTAAAAGCACTCAGTTACGCCCTTTATCTGGGGCAAGAACATACGACAATACTAGTGCGAACTTGATGATACAATGTGTTGTGTTGGGTTCGGGTACTAAGGGTTGGAGGTTTATCTACATAAGTCTAGAACGAGAGTGGGCCCACGCATCACTAGTCGACCGCTTGAGTCAAAGTGTAAACTGACCAATTAAACCAAAACAACAACAGTTTAGAAATCACAAAAATGTAATCCACGAATCTATAATCTGACACAGGATAACTGTATGTCAACTGGACTTGTGACTTGTGACTTTAAATGTGAAACTGAATATGGTGGGATTTATTACTCTATTTTTTATAATATTGTCTCTAACGCTAGGATTTGTTACCGCTGACACCTATAGTGAGGTCATTACGACTTAGCCTATGCTTACCTGAAACAAACATCCCATACTACAACGCACACCGCTGCAAACACCACAATAACAACAACAACCGCTATGGTCGCATATAATGAAACATCTTCATTGTCGTTGACATATTCGTTCACCGTCGCGTAGGCTTCTGTAGATACTGTGGTGACGCTTATTTCTTCATGCTCTGATTTGATCTCAGAGGGATTCTGGATATATATGATCCTGACGGTTGGCGATGTAAGTGCGATCGGCAGCGTTTGCGTTACAGATGGTGACGGCAACGCATTCGATGCGTTCATTGTTACGATTTATCATAGACAGTTTAGTCAGATGTAATCCAGAACGTTCCAACTGCGGTGTGATAAGTGCTATCTCCTGATGCAGTTACGCAGAATGACGCCAGACGCCCTTTGTAAATCTATCATTGGAATATCAACAAATTTGCGGTGAAGTCGAATTCCATGGCCATGGACAGTATAATATCATTTGTGGTTCTACTGCAGGGGTTCCCAACCTAGGAGTCGCAACCCCAAGAGGTCGTTTGTCTATTCTGTGGGGTCACGAATACGAAAACTATATTCCGATGACTATTACAAGAATGCCAATTAACCGGATGCTATCGGCGGCCCATCTCTGAATATTTTGGTTCGTTTTTCAAAACAGAAGACAAAACAGAATGCGAACCTGGCAAACATGGTATCGGATCACTCGAAGCATCATTCTTAAGCGTCGCTTGCTATAGCGTAAGGTCGGTGTCTGGCTGTCACTATGAAGATGAAAGTGTCGGGAGCATAGACGGTAATTTTTCCTTCCAGGAAAACTACACGTGACCGGAATAATACATCGGCCTAGACACATGTTATCGTCGCTATATGTCTAACATCAAGCTGGCAGCATTAAGGAAAGTTTCCAATATTTCATCTCAGTTGCAAACATTTGCCGTAATCAAATTTAAGGTTAATTTTGATTATTGAAGGTTCGCCGGCCCGCAACATTTGCTCTGAAGTTTCACCGGTCAGTGAGGTCACAAAAGTTGAGAACTAGCCTACTGATGTAGACCTGCTAAGGAGCATGCAGTTTATAGGAGAATGTCGGAACGACCAAGTAAGCTAGTACTATCTCTATATAGGACTGGGCAAAACCGAGTACCTCAGTGATTCGATTCTGAATCACGTATTATAGGCTTCGAGTCGAGTCGAGTATTCGAGTATCACTCATTATGACGTCGTAAGAGAATGTTGTGTGTCAAAGTTCAAATATATACCTTTAATGCCACCACAAAGAATATAATGCCTCTTATTTATTTTAATATTTTTTCGACCATACCGATCTCATTGTACTTTGTGACAATGTTGTGGGATGATCATGACTTCGGAAATGTGTTATTTCCAGTAACGTTCGTAGCTTTGTACATGTTTCGTATGCTGCGATATGACCATTCGCCAATCAAGGTTTTAAGGCTTCCACAGTGGAAAAGAGTATCGAAACTGTTATTCTCGTTGATAAAGTAACTTTCAGGGCTGAGGTGCGTATAATTTCAGTACTCGAAAAAAATCGTCTTTTACTACTCGACTCGAATCATTAAAATTAAAACTCGATTCAGATTCGAGTACTCGAATAACTTTGCCCAGCCTTAACTAGCCCTCAATCGAACATCCACCTCGGCCTATATGCGAAGGCCGTTATGGACTGGTATTGTGACTTTAATCGATATGCTCACTATAGTGATGGAGCATTCTGCCCTGCGATTTCCTGCTTGCTTTAATTCAGTTAACCAGGTCCGATATAAGGATATAGATTCGTGTAACATTTCGAACTTGCAAACTTACAATTTCTACATGATTGGTTTTAACCGTAACGTGAAAATTGAACACCTTATGCTACTCAGCGGACAGACAGTGGTTTGAATGCGGAGCTATTCCGTCTAAATCCAGACCTTATCTGTCTCAGTCAGAGTCTAGTTCAGTCGTTCTCAGACTGGGGCTCGCTTCCTTGGGGGGCACGAAGCCGCAGTTAACTGAAATTTTTTCTCATATCGCACATGGTAGTTATTCTGTCTATTGTCCTAATTTCATACTTGAGAATTCTCGCATCAATAGACATAACCTTCAATGCCATCAAACTATCCGTTGGGATTCCTAGCATTCGGATTTCTCTCTTCAATATTTTGTCATATCACGATTAGGGGGGCGCGAAGTTTTTCATTATAAAAAGGGCGCGTGTCAATTTGATTTTTTAACTAAACCAAATCAATTATCGGTAATATGCAAAAAACAAAGTGCCAATAACGCCGATTCTCCCACTAGCTGTGACTAACAGAACAATATTTCATTTCTCTCATTTCTTGTGCTAATATCGCTTAGAGGATTTCGTATATAGCTAACTACCGTATTACATTTGTACGACTGTAACTATTTCGTGGGAGATTTTACGAACCTAAGCAAATTTTATTTTTTCTAAAAATAGCGGATTATCCAGCTGTTATCCTGAATTGTGGAGCAATATCTCGCCCGCTATCCGTCAGTCACCGAGCATGTCAACACTCAAGTCGCAATACAAGCAATTTCTACTGAATCAATACTAGTCAGACCTCAAGTTCACCGAACCACAACCTGACATTTCAATCTCGCCTTCCAGCAAATGCAACGTCATATACTTTTGTAATATCTTCTTTTACTTTTCATTCAGTGTACGAAACTCCTCCTCTTTATATTGATTTCAAAGAGCAATCCAAATCGTTTCGATACCTTCCTATCTTTTCATCGTATCGCAGTCTTGCGGTGTTTTGAAACGATGAAATTCTTAATAAAACCGATACTGACACTGTATTTTAGCTTTCGATGACTGTTTGTATATTATATTTTGTATAGTATTAACATCACTAGCGAATACGACACCTATAATTACTCTTATTTCTTGGATATACTCATACACAAAATACAGAAAATAAACTATCATAAACGCGTCTCTTGACGTTTAAAACGTTCTGATCGGTATCCCATCATTTTCACAGCCCATGTGTCACTCAATACGGCCTATACATGTCTTCTCATAAAACGTGCATGCGCGTTTCAACTATATAACATCAATCCCCCGTACGTCTGCAGATAATCCGTTACAGACCTATTTAGAAAATGGTCATTTGGCTGGACCGATTTCAAAACGTGCGTACGAATATGGTCTGAACCTGCCGTCACACAGTGGCACGCCATATATCAGGCATTTGGTACAGCCTGCCCAGCTTGTTCTTTCCCGTTCTTTTTTCAATACTATCTCTCAGATAGCATCTGTGAACTTTCGTGTAGGGTTTGAGATAATAAATCAATAAAATATGTTCGATGTAAAGTGTCAGTCATAATGATGTTGACTCATCGCCAAACAGGATGGATAGGTTTCTGCCTATACTTACACGAGCTTACTCAAGCACTTTTCCTTACAGTTTTGGGGCAAAACTACTAAGTTTTTAGACTTCGGATTTAATAAAGTATAGAGTAGTGTCGGGATATCCTTGCATCCCGTTTTCGAGTGAAGTCGTGGTGACGTCCGGTTGAAATAGTCCCCGCATCACGGTACTGAGCACATTATCGATAATTGCAGAAATTTATAGTGTATAACTATAAGTGCGGAGCATGAACCGGAGCGGGATTGGATATCCGGCCGGACCGGATCGGAGCCGAATCAGTGCTTTTTTGATACGGTCAGGATCTTTATGGATAAGCATGACTTTTGTAACTAAATACCTACCAACCACCCAACTAACTAACCACACACTACTAACCGCCAAGCCAGTGCGAAAATTAACGAGCCATACTTATAAATTCGCGGAACCACCGTACCATGTAACGCCGGATTTTTTTCATTTTTGTCCGGAGCAGGATCGGAGCTGGATCAGTACTTTTACCTGATACGGCCGGAGTCGGACCAGAGAATTTTGTCGATCCGCTCCGCACTAATAACTATAGTCGTTTTACGTTTGTGGCAAATATGCACGCTGCAATTTTGAAAGTAAGTAAGTGATATGAATGTACTAATGTAATTTATGTATAGTTGATAGCTATGGCTGGTATGATGTTACAAGTGCCACGTTAACGGTCGCTCTGGCGTGCTGATTACTTATAGTTATAGAATTACGACCCGCAGCAGTTGCGCACATATCGCACGATACGTGGAATATGCAACCGTTTCCTCTATGCTTTGTGTCTCTTTGGAATCAAGAATTTGCATGGTACAAATAATCCATCTATCATGCTGTGAATTACGATATAATACAATTGCCTATGCATCGGATGTAGCGATATTCAAGTCATGCATGCAGCAAGGAATAAAATGGGTGTCACACGACGCAAGGGATGCTATAATAATACGTCATCAGAGAGAGAGAGAGAGAGAGATATGATATTCTTTCTCGCCTGCACCATCGAGATGCTTTGGCGACGGAGTTGCGATACGGCCCCATGAGGTCATCTAGTCTGCGCCCCCGTTTTTTTTCTCCTCCATGCTATCCGTGATTTTCGAGTCTTTGGTATGACCCGGCCTGGGATCGAACCCACGACCTACCGCTCGAGAAGCCGGACGCATAACCATTACACTATCTCACTCATCAATAACTACATCCCCCGAACATATATTTTGGTCATTGGCAAGTCTATATAGCTGTATCAACAATAAACCGATTTCTCTCTAGCGAATGAAATATCGAGTCAGCCATTGCCGGCATCCTCGCACCGTATCTAGATTGCCTACGAGTCCCTTTTTATAGATTTTATAACATCCATAAACGCAAAGCGCCAATCCTGAACAACCGATCGTGATAATTGCGTTGTCCACTATCATGTCTTGCTTGCGGGATCGACGTATCACCTCGTCGTACGGTATTCTCGAGAAAGTCACCATGCTGTATAGCGGAATAAATGCGCTCGGTAGCAGATGATGAAGCATACTGTCGACTTTTTTACGGAGCAGAAACCAAGGCGTTGCCACATGCGACCTCATCTCCATGTAGTTATACAATGATAGGTCCGCAATTCCGTGCCCAGAATCTACCCGTAAATCAGAAAATGCAGGCAGTACTCTTTCCAAGTCCGAACTATATTCTTCCATTATATCATCAAACAACAACGCATCTTCTAACCCACTATTCAAGCCTTGGCCGTAAAAGGGTACTACAGCGTGCGCCGCATCGCCCATGATGACGGCGGTACCCCCGTAATGATATGGTCTGCAACGGATTGTTATCAATGGTAGAGGGGCTATTGCGAAGAAAGATTCCTTTAACATTTCTTCGCCCATCACAGGTATTGCGTCTGTGAAATAGTACTGAAAGAATGCCAGGACGTCACTTTTTGTTTTGATTTTATCGTAGTTTCTCATAGGCATAAACAGCGTGCAGGTAAAAGATTTGTCTAAGTTTGGCAGTGCTATCATCATGAATTCATGCCGTGGCCAGATATGCAGAAAATTCGGTGGTAGTGCATAATCTCCTTCTGGATTTGGTGGGATAACCAGTTCCTTATAACCGTGTTCTATGTGTTTTTGACTGAAGTCCATTTTCCCCCTTAACATGCTGCTTCTCACTGTTGAATTGGTACCGTCGCAGCCTACGATCAAGGTAGTCTGATGGGTTTTGAAATGACCAGATTCTTCAAAGGTAGCGGTAGGGATTCTTGCATCACATCGAATCAGTTTTTGCTGGAAATGTAGATTTACATTGTCGCATTTCTCTGCTGCTGACAGCAGTTGCCGGTTTAGTTCCAATCTGTCAGTTGATAGTAAAAACTGTCCTTTCTTTCCGTACGGAATCTCGTAATGGTTACCGTTACTGCCATGAATGTAGCGCGCGTGCATGGGAATTCCAATAGCCTTAATTCTTTCATCAAGGCCAGCTTTTTTCAGTGCTGATAATCCTCTCAGAGATAGCGATAGGTTGATGCTTCTTCCCTTTGCGTTCTTTTGGTTCCTGATATCTGATCTGGCTTCGTACAGATCAACATGAAACCCACGCCGGCTGAGAAAAATAGCCGACAACGATCCAACAGGCCCGCCACCAACAATTGTGACCTTTCTCTTCTCGCGAGCAACATTTATCATCGTATCAAATAAAGTGATGTTATATAGCTGCAAGCTGTGAATTCGCTTCAACTTCAATTGCAAGCCACATCAATACATACTATGGCGGATTGGTGTACTGCACCAGTGCACACTACACAGTGCACGTACCCTGTGGACGGCGGTACATCATTTAACTATGATTGCTGATCATTGTACGCGACCCCGTCTGGATTCCGACTATTCAAAGACGACCTTCGTTTGATGCGGTGGTCACTTGGTCTTTTCATCTGACGATCGACCGACGCTGTACGAGCAGCGCCGTTTATTTTATCCGATGTTTTACCATTAGTCCGTTGATGTTTTCTGTCGCACAATAAAGTGCAGGCCAACGTATTCGCCGACTCTCTGTTGCGGACTCCAGATGGAACGCGACGCAGTCGTATACTCAGTTAGCGCGCCATACTTTTGGTGACCCCGACGGGATGTCTACAAGAATTCGCCGACGACGAGCCGCGCAAGATGAACGAGATGAGCTTGCTGCCCAACCTTTCAACGCGCATCTGCGTGGAGCTATGCCCGTGGTGCAGTTTTGGCCGCATGCACCAGAGTCCTGGTTTGTGTCTACAGCAGCTGGATTCCAGTCTTACAGCGTCGGTCGATCGTCAGATGAAAAGGCCACCGCATCGAACGAAGGTCTTCTTTAAATAGTCGGAATCCGGACACGGTCGCGCACAATGATCAGCAATGATTGTTAATTGATGTTCCGACGTCCAGAGGGTACGTGCACTGTGCAGTGCACCAATCCGCCATAATACTTCGTGTGATGTAAGGCCGGTATAGGCTATATTCTAATAGGCGTATACACTATACATCGTGGGAGATTTCTGACTTGCACATTTCAAGCAATAGAACCGAAAAGCACCATGCATCGAAGTTGTTGCTGGGGCTATAAATCGTGTTACTAAGGAACACGTATATCCATTATCCATCCATTACAAAAAATACAGCCGAGAACCGCCACACGTCGGCTGCTTACAATTCGCCGATAAAGATCAGTATTAGGCATTTTCTCTCAAGATTTGGCAGTAAGAGTGCATTCGGAGCGGCTCTTAGAGGTGACGAAATTCAATGCACAATTGAGTAGGCTAGTATAATCAAATTCATATTGAAATAAAACCGATTATTTTCGGCTGACAGTGGTAATCGACAGCAGCTAGCTGTGAATTAAAACAGACTTTATATGTCAAGAATCCTATCACCAGATGTGGTCATGGTCACCGGCATGAAGATTCGTGTGGTCGAGTCGAACAGATGTTACTATTTTTAGATTATACAGGAACTCCTTTTGGCAAACTACATGTTAGCGGATATTGATAAAAGTCGACTCCAAGGTACGGAAATGAAAGAATCTGTCGTCTCGGTAATTTTCCGCATAAATAGGACATAAATGTTATTTGATTGTATGCTGAAGCTCTGTACTTCCAAGGGTCTAATTTATGAAGATTCGTGGATAGCATTCTACGCAACTTGATTACTGATTACGTGGTGTTCTTTTATCTTGCTTGGCGGACTATGTCCCATTGTCCCTCCCTACTATAGGATACGAACAATGGATGACTGCCTTAGCTACAATCTGAGAGACGCAACTGTCCATATTGACTAACGGTTCATCCTTTACAGGAAACATTCACATATAGGATAATACAATATATTCTACATTCATTGGCTTACTGTAGACTACAATGCACCAATTCACTCAAGCTACACATAGAGGGAAAATGAATGAGTAAAATGCTTTGAATCATGCATAAAATGCGGCTTCCCTGTTTTAACGTTTGCGCACAGTGAATATTGTTTGTAGTAATCATGGTGATTTTCGAGAGCGATGTTGCTTGCTTAGGTCGGCACGACCGGAATTCCTACTTATGTGTTGGGGGTTTTTCTAGGCTCCTCCTCGCTATCTCATCCATAAGCTGTGTCTTAAGAAAAGCTCAGAAGAGAGCTACAAGTAGGGCTGGGCACAATGATTCGAGTACTCGAATCTGAATCGAGTATTAATTCTAATGATTCGAGTCGAGTATTAAAACGCGATTTTTTCGAGTACTGAAAATATACGCTCCACGTCACTGAAAGATAATATATCAACGAGAATTATAGTTTCAATACTATAGTTTCGACTGTGGAAGCCTTGAAACCCTGATTGGCAGTATCGCAGCATACGAAACACATGGTACAAAGCTACTAACATTACTGGAAATAACATATTCCTGAAGTCATGATCAACCCACAGCATATGTCACTAAGCGCAATGAAATCGGTATGGTCAAAAAAATACCAAAGTATCTTCAATGTGATGGAGAACAGGCATTATATTATTTGTGGACGCATAAAAGGTGCAAATTTGAACTTGGACATCTTAGATACTGTTATTACGTCATAATGAGAGATACTCGAATACTCGACTCGACTCGAAGCATTTTACGTGATTCAGAATCGAATCACTCAGGTACTCGATTTTGCCCAGCCCTAGCTACAAGTCGACAGTTACGGAATCAAAATGAAAAATATCGGCCTGGTGTAAATGACCAAAATAGTCGACAAACACCATAAATAGGCCTACCACAAACACACTAGGTTGGCATTTCCTTATTATAGTCCGTATGTGCCGACTTGCAGCACGGCCCACTTCTATGCTTTTTAATACACCGTTTACGCAGATCAGATGGTGAGGAGAAGCCTAGCATAGTTCTACCAACTCACGGCATATCCGCGATATGATGGTAACTGGTAAGTAATGTAGGGCTGAGAACGATGATTAGAGTCTTAAAGCGAGAGACGATTTCTTCCAGTACCGAAATTATACAACCCTTTTCACTAAGATTTACATTGTCAACGACAATTATATTTTGGATACTTTTTCCCAAAGTGGAAGGCTTGAAACCTCAATTGTTCGTATCAACGCGTCCAAATCACGGAGTACAAGATGGCGTACGTTAGCGTAAATAACATTTCTGTGCCGCCGTAACAATCCACAGGATAGTCACCAAGTCGATTTAGGTAGGTATTGTCGCGAAAATACTGAATTATGTTTTTGTGACGTAAAACTGTCATTATTTATTTGCGGTCGCATAAAAGTTACATATATTTGAACTTTCCTTTGTGCATGTCATCCCTGCTCTTTTGAATTCATAATGAGATATTCTCAAATGCTCCACTCGACTCTTAATACTCGATTAAGAATCGAATAACTATAGGCTACCTGCACTCCGTTCTACCTGCGATGTGTGAAGAATCTCCTTCGAAGTAATTTCGGATTAAGTATGTCAATATACGGAGGGAACATTGCTGCATACAACAATTACGTGAAGTCATGGTCGAATGTATATTGCTCGTGTAAAACGGTTGTGTTACACAATGGAATGCTTTATGTAATAAGGCTACTTCATGGTGATAGTTATAATTTGCATAACTCACACACAGGAATGCGGTTACTAATTTATGTAAATATTAAGTTTATGCAATTGGTTATTCACAATCCCCGAGGTGGCACTGCTTGCTCCACTGAGTAATTCTCCAATTCTTGGAACCTATACCGAACGAGATAAATTCATATTGCAGTCGCCACTTAATGCGGCTTCACACTTGAAAGAATAGTGATGCTTGAAATTCCTATGCTTGGTACAATGATTCCAGTACTCGAATCTGAACCGAGTATAATTGCAATGATTCGGATCGAGCAATGTTAGGCGGTTTATTCCAGTACACACCTCTTTCCACATTATAGTTCTGATACTATTTTTCGCGGTGGAAGCCTTACAATCTCCATTAGTAGCATCACAGCATCCGAAACATGAATTCGCGTTCAATTAAAATTGATCACAAATATTGATGCGCTAGAAAGAAAGTAAGCTGTGTCAGACGACGAAACTTATCTATAGAGGCGCCTGCATCTCTGCCACTATATTGGAAGTTTGATCAGAGCTGTTACCATACTTATACACACTACCAATCTAGTGTCTCGACGGACAAGTATGACCACCGATTTTTGAGCAGACCTCGTTCTAGTTCTGGATTTTGAAAGCTGGGTAGTCGGAGTAGTTCCAGCTCTAGTTTTAGTTGCATATAAAAAATGGCTGAATAACATCGAGAAACACGTGCCGTCATTTGGCGTGAATCTTGGTATGGGTGTTCTGTTGTGCGATGCTCTTGCAGCCACTGCTAGCTGACTTGGCGCTATAGTAACAGTGGCGTAGCCAGTGGGCGGGTTTTGTGGATCGACATCGACACCCTTCTCATTTCAATATCGAAACCCCGTCCGTTTGAACTACCGATTCTATCTCCAATATTTCTTAGCAATTCAGTATAATATGAGTTATTAATAGATAGCTGTGTTTTAGTTATTTGCGGATTTTTAAAGGTCGGTAATTGTTCTGGTTCTCGTTAGTCGCAAGTCTGGAAAAGAGAGTTTAGCTGTAGTTCTAGGTGTTCATATTGAAAATCAGGTAGTTTGTACATGTCTGACATTATATTATTCATACACACTAGCGCGCATGTCGTGTATCCACGCCATCAATGAAAAATTTGGCTTGGTTCACTCTAATCAATGAAACGTCTTGTCACGACTTTTGGGCAGTCTTTTCGTGCTAGCTCTACGTCGGATGTTGTGGTATAGAAGATGGAATACGTCATAAAACACTTTTTACGTATACCGAGCACTGTATTTTCCCGATAAGGTATAAAGGCGCGATTAGTTGGGGTGTTGCCTGTCCATTAGATGGCGACATTTTGCAAAGTACGCGTAATACGCATTTTGAAAAGCACGGGCCTGGGCGTGGATGGCTCGGGCTGCGCTGAAATATTTGGCGTAAGTCAGGATGCTTTTCTACGTGCCCTTATAATCAGTATTCGGAAGATTTCTAGGAAGATTTGGTGGGCTTAAGAATTGAGTGTAGCTGGATACGCAGTGGCCAGAAGAAAAATGAACTGCAGGAGACTTTGCGGTTACTCATTCATGTTTTTATCTTAAGTATAATAAATGTAGCGACGCGATTTCCAAGAACTGCCGACGTTGGTGCCACATGCGCTGGAAGCAATCCTTGTCTACTCTAAATGTTCGCAAGCGCAATATAGAACATTTTTCTGCGGCATAACATGGTTATTCTGACGATCGACTAAAAAGTTTCGGAAATTGAGGAATAATATTTCAGGTTCAAAGCCATAAATCCGACCGTGCTGCGGTCTAGATAATTTGTACCGATATTCACAATACATTGTTGATTGACTCTACTCTGGGTTGAAGGTTAGGGATGTCGGTTATCACTATCTGTGTGCATTTGGAATTTTGCATACAAGTTCTAGTATGTGCATTGTGCACTTGATGCTGATGTTTTATTAAGCGCATTTGTTGAGTGACAATCCATAGCACTGATCATTTCACACTGTATGCCTAGAAAATAAAAATACACGCTGATTACGTGGGCCGAGATTAGATAGACTCCTGTGATTTACGATGATGAAATCGATTCAAGACGCATTTCGATATAGAAGTCAAATTCTTCATTGCGTGATAGTTTGTGGGTCCTGACCATCACCCATAATCTATCAGTATAGTCGTTGTCAAAACCAAATCGAGCAATCTGAAAGCGTCCTAAAGTTGGTTTGAGTCTATTATTAATAACATTACCCTTTCAAAAACACTACAAGGTTGTGATGCAATAAAGAGATCGGAACGTGTCGATCCGTCGAAACGACTCGGAGTACTGTAGTCTTTGAAATCAGAATTGGACACTCACCCAGACTTGGACAACTAGATAATTCTAGATAATTATAGTTGTCTAATTTCACTAAATTAGAGCGAAATGCCAGTAATCTAATTCTAATCTAAATTTGGAAAAGCTGAAAATTTTCTAGTTGTCCAAGTCTGCACTCACCCGCATGACTCTGTAGACGATGTGAAGAACAGGCATGCACTCTGAATGAAAAGTAATCGAAGATTTCAGAGAGAAGACAAGCGATAAAAATGAAGTGGTATGTGTCGGAAGGCGACCTCGATATATCAGACTATGCCCGGCAATCTCGAGCGCAGAGGAGTATTGCGGTGAAATGCACGCTGTGCGTCACCAGTAGGATCAATTGTAAACCTTATCGGCATTCATCGATGGCAAGTTGACAGTGGAAATGAAATCCCCTATGACTAATCCTTCCAATGAATAATTCACGGTAACCTCCATGCAGTTTCTGAAAACTGTGTTTTACCGACGGCTACTGGTTGATCTAAGTTGCACCCGGTTATTGTTTCAGATTAAACTTGGACAACTAAATAATTCCTGTTGTCTTTTATATGATCGAAATGTCGATAATCGAATTCTAATCTAATATGTGAAATGTTTCCGTGTTCTAATTTTAATTCTAATCTAATTTATGGTTTTGCTGAAAATGCCACAGGAGATCTGTATAGCGCAAGACCAGCCAAGCTTGCTGTACAAGTGTGCACTGTGCAATGTGTACACATTTTCCATTCACATAATGAACTCTGATTTAATCGGGAATTTCCAATATCCATCGGGAATTTAGTGTTTCCGCTGTTTACCTCAATTTCAATGCAACTAAAAAGGCTTTAGCTTTGAGCATTCGAGAATTCCCGTTATGAATGCAGTTTATATTCCAGTGTGATGTCATTTCCGGAAATAGATTGGCAGATTGACTGTTGAGACGCAGGCACAACAGTCTGACAACATGATTTGCATTAATTGGCGGCAGCCCCGTTGCACCCGATTGGTAAATAACCGTTGCGGCGGAAGTTGAGCATCTGTACCGGTATTGTTTGGTCAACGGTAAATCAATCAATTAATTACCGGCGGTGTCGACGCCGGCCGTTTCTGGCAATGCTAGTTGAATCCGCAAGAGCTTACACCAGTACTGTACTGTAGTCCTTCATTGGTTGAATTTAAAGCGGCGGGGCTCAAATTCTGGCTTGCGCTGTATTAATACTAATGGTCCAATTGTTATAGGTCGAATGGAAGGAAGTTTCAGCTTTTCGATGTCTTGAGTTCATTATTTTAAGAGCTTCTTGGACGAGCAGAACTTTAATACACAACTGAATATTCATATTGAAATAAACCCGAATATTTCCAGCTGAGTCGGCTAATTTTCAGCAAATAGTAGGGTATTGGAAAGAACATTGCACATTAACGACCATAACACCAAATATCACGTCGCCCGTTCAGAGTAGAGGTTAGATTTAGAAGCGTGATATATATTCGGCTAGATTTTCAGCATTCAAGAATCGCACAAGCTATTAGTGGCCCGGAGCAAGTTATTACGTTGCTTGTAAAACAGTGGTTCTTGGTCGGAGTTCGCCGGAGGCCAAGAGACTAACCTAACTCATGCAGCAGAAGTCCCACTGAGACATAACGATAGAGACTGTAGTTCTATAACTATAACATAGCCATTTTGGTTTATGCAGATATTGTGTTGTAATGGTTTTGTTCTTCTAACACCGCTGTCTATACACGGTTCATTATGTGTACCAGTATTCTACAGTAAAGAGCTTCTTGGAGGTACAGAACTTCAGTATACAATTGAATAGTATATTCATATTGAAATGAACCCGAATATTTTCGGCTGACACTCGTCAGGGGTAATCGTCAGCAACTAGTAGAGAATATTCTATAGTAATGTATTGGATGTATCATACGGTGACTTGCCGAAAGCTTGTAGACTAGCGTACGGGTTCGCCAGGTTACTAAAAGCTGAGAACCACTGACATAACGCATGGAGCATATGCTTCGATCAAAGAATCCTTGATAGGAAAATCTCGAATGCTATCTTATCATTTACGCGTATTTGTGCCATTTTCAACTCCTTAAAAGAAACCTCAACATTTCTTCAAGTCTGGGTGGTTGTTTGGTTGGTTATAGAAGCTAACTGTTCGGTGTACGCGAGGGCCAATTGCATAAGTCATACATCATTCATGTTGCTAGGCATTGCATGAAACTCGCAATCACACGCTAATGCAGGGCACTTGAGGTAATTGTTGTTCATGATGCGCGACAAGGAAATCACGATGTAGCTTGAGTCAGATATTGCGGCCGAGTTACGTTATTAGTACATTAACAGTCAATAACCGTCGCATATAGACTGGATCATTGGATATTGTCTGCATGATACGAAACGTCCGTACGCTAGAGGTGAACGATGAATTGATTTGACAATGCTAGGACAGTGACAGATAACGGAAATTCGTACGGAAGTGCTGAGAAGGCGTTTAGAGCCGGGTTCCGTATGAGCAATAAGCATTCGTTAATGAATTAGCAGGAAGTCCACAACTAGGTGGCTGATGATTAAATCCGGATTGTATGTATGCCATGGATCTAGGTGCTGCAATTACACTAAACCGATATTACAAAAAGTTAATCCACAATCTTTATTATTGGGGCTGAGCACAATGATTCGAGTAGTGGAATCTGAATCGGGTATTGGTCCCGGGGCCGTTGGGCCTAATTCGAGTGGTGAGAGATGATTTTGCCGTGTACTGAAATTATAGTTTCTATAGTATTATTTACCGCCGTGGTAGCCTTGTTACTCGATTGGTCGTATCACAGCATACGAAACATACAGTACAAAGCTACGCACGTTAGTGGAAATGACGTAGCTGTGAAGTCGCAGTCAATCCACAGCACTGACACGAAGTGTAATGAAATATTCTGCCCAGCCCGATTCATTGCATACTTTACGTCTTTGAGCCATCTCAATATTCCCCTACTTCACGCGGTTTGTTTACAGACTTGTCGCGGCACTATAAGGCAGGGTAATGTTAATGGTGGTAATTGTAAACAAAATCCGTGTATTGCAATACTGGCTGATAAGCCCTTATTGACATATTGACAAATTTGTTAGCACTTACCACCGATTCTCGCTAAGTAGGTAAACAGAATCGCATCGTTTGTGAGTTACGACATGGCTACCTAGTGCAGACTTATGCAAGTATCATAATAGCGGTAATTACGCGATAGGACACTTTGGATCTCGAAATTTTATTCTGAAAATTCACGGCAACGCATTGAACCTGCATTCTGATTGAAAAGACCATAGAGCCATGCACTGCCGGCACCTTCGGCACCACGTTACGCTTTACGAATTCACACTTCATACCGTATTTAAATCGATTGGAAATTGATCTCTATATGTGTTGTATGCAAAATGACACGATGGTTCATGAAGTCCGAAAACTTTGTCAAAATTGGTCCAAAAGACTTTGTTACCGCAATATCTCCTCAAAAGCATTATATATATTCAAATTCATATCGAAATGAATCCAAATATTTTAGGCTGCCACTCGTCAGGGGTAATCGTCAGCCACTAGTAGAGAAAGAATATTGGGTGATTCGATTGCTGATATACAATATTCGTTCCACTTCTCCACTAGTTGCTGACGATTACACCTGCCGAGTGTCAGCCTAAAATATTCGGATTGGCTTCAATATCAATATGTTATTCAATTGTAACTCCGGGAGTTAAATAACGTGGTACAACAGACTTAATATATAACTGACTGGAACATGGTTTATCAATGGATAAATCAGTCGAGGCGTTATTTGTCATCAATGGATCGAGTTTACACGATATTTTAACTGACGACAGCATATCGGATTCCGTCTGGATTCCAGAACGGCGCCCTTGGGAACATGAATCAGCCAACAGACTAGTGTCGATTGTCGAGGTGCGTTGTGTCAGATTGTTCCAACTCAGTGCGCCGTTGACTTGCAGTGTCAATTTGAACTTCACATATTACAGATATATTTGAGGAGCTTCTCGGAAGTGTACTTCAATATACAATTGAATAATATATTCATATTGAAATGAACCCGAATATTTTCGACTGACACTCGTCAGGGGTAATCGTCAACAACTAGAAGAGAATTGGAAAGAACATTGCATATAAACAATTGTATCACCAAATATGACGTCACCGGCATGAAATGTCGGGTGTATTCCAATAGGAATAATTATTCAATTGTATGTTGAAGTTATGTAGGCTACCTCCAAGAAGCTCATTAACATGAATTCTAAATAACTGTACAACTCGGGCATTCTTTGCGACATATTATGACTATTGTTTTGAATAGGACAAACGCAAAATCGACATCCCGTCCTATCGCACCTTTTCGTTGTGGTAATTCCGTACCGTGTGTTTACAAGTCACAATAGCTTCGGGCAATCGAATATTGTCATTTTGGTGGAAGTGTAACAACCGACTTACCGGTATAAACCCAAAATTAAGATCAGTCACACCTTGAATAGTTGAATAAGGTGTTTCAAACGCGCCGTTCTACTAGAATGCCATGATGTTTGTGGTATTATATGCATCGACCATAGTGCCACCTCAATATAGGGCGAATGCTTGGAGCCGCAATTCCACTATATAGAGGTGTTAGTGTTATACAAAGGAATACAATTTTCAGCAGTTTCCTTATTTCCCAGAGACTTACTTCATATTTAATTCATGTCTCAAGGGAATTGTAGCTCACTCGACTGGCGTCTGGCGAGGTAGCAACAGGTTTCATTGCTCGTATTATGCATCAGTTCAATATAGGCTACCTTCATTGCTTTATTAATATTGTGGGGTGGAGGTTTCGTGATTGTATCATTATGAAATGTTATGCAGGCATTATGTAGTTTGTATATCCTCTGTCTGTAATTAGGTGACGTTATGAAGTACGTTATTGGAAAACCAATCAATGAGGAATATATCCATCACGTGGCGACTAGATCAAATCTATTTACAAGAGTAATATTAACCTCATTCATTTCCATTTCCAATATATCTGAGGCTAACGTTATTGGAGTGGCGCTTCAGTGAATCAAGTATGCAGTTGATGGACCTGATATTGGCCTGAGTGTCGGCGTTTTCGCATGTAGTAGGACAACAATTCGGTGGTTATTTTCACACCAGATCACCAGCAATCGTAAGGCAGAACAGCAAGTTATTGAAGATAAAGCTTTACGTAGTAAACTCGCAAAGGAATTGCGTTACTATAGTGACAGGAAATGGCAGCGTGGTACTCCTTTTGAAGCGTGTTGAGGAAATGTTGATATCTGGAGTAGGCCTACACTGCGAAGCGTATCGTGTTCAGATAAATAGGTTATTACATCGGTAGCAATGCAAGTGCGTTTGCTTTGCTCTGTTTTATACGAAGCTATGGTTTCATCCTGGTCAAGCTAACTTTGATACGTTAAAACGATCGAAATCACATTAGGTTCATGGAAACGCAGGCCTGGAAAACTAGATAATTTTATTAGTCTAATTAGGCTAATTTGAGCGAAATGCCGGTAATCTAATTCTAATATAATTTCTGGTATCCTGAAAATACTATAGGATAAACGTATCGTGCGAAACGAGCCAGGTTTGCTGTACTGATATTTGCCATTGTCATGCCCTTGAGAATGAATTATAATTTGATATGAACTGAACTTTATTCAATGTTCAAGTTTTCGCGAATTCCTACTACTTCTAATCTAATTTCAAAAAATGTGCAGCTATAATTATAATCAGGGTTGTCATACCTTCCTTATTTCTAAGATTTGTCCTTATTTTGAAGGGCTACGTCTTAGAAAACTCAACTGTCCTTATTTTTAAGAAATGTCCTTATTTTCGAATTTCGTCCTTATTTTGTCTTATTTTCGACACCTACAGAACTTCGATCGTCTCCCACTGGTAGGCCTATCTGTGTTGCATAATATTCTAAAATCACGCTTTTGCGTCGAGATTTTATGACATCGTAAATGAACGTAACTCCGGTGGCGTACGCACCACAGGATTTGAATTCAAAGTGGTGAGGTAGCTAGGACAGTGAGTGGTATAGCAGTTTCGGCTGTACCAATAAGATATCGAAGCGCACGTCATTTTAACAGTATACAGCAGTACCAGGTTTCTACTGTTTACTCTACTGCAGAATAAGCTGTGGGAAAGGCAGCATTTATTGCGTACTGAAAAAGGGCGCAGTGTAGTCGACACTTGGGTTATAAAGTAGTAAAGCTCTAAATCATTGATAAATTTATCTAAAATATATTGCACATATAGTTTTAGCTACTAATAAGTGTAAATCTGCTTAGTTAAAATGAGCAGGAGTAAAAATGTTTTTCGTGACGTTTATGGCAGAGAATTCAAAGGTATCAAACGAAGCTTGGAGGGCGAGTGTTTCGCACAATGCAATATCTGAAATTGGAACATTAACCTGGAGGCCATAGGAAAGACCGCTAATTCAACTCACATTGATACCCCAAAACACAAGAAGTGTGTCACAATGATTAATTCGAGCCAGTGGATGAATAATATTTTTACAAGTCGATCAGCACCAACGACCACATACTACAAGGCAGCTGACGCTGAGGGTACCTGGTCATTCCATACTGCAAACCCCAGCAATCATTGCTCACCAACGATTCCACATCGTAATTGTACAAAACAATATTCCCCGATTGCATCACCGCAAAGAAGTTTGCTTCGGCCAGGACCAACACTACAGGCATTGCTACTGGAGTTCTTGGTCCATACGCTCAAAAATGATTTAGTCCAAACTTGGTGAACAGCCTTTTTTCATCCTGGTTGACGCCTCTAATCACAACGAGGTGGATAACTTTAGTTCATCACCCTAGTTGGGGGGGCAAGACCAACTTTTTTTTTGGGGGGGGGGGGGGGGGCTGACGAAATGTTGTTTCTGTCCTGAGTAAAGGTAAACCTAGGCCGGAGCTGTCGCTAGATCCATGAAGCAGTTTATAATAACAAGGAGGTGCTGGAGCAGTATGTTTCTGGCGAAAAGTATGGAATGTGATGTCATGTCATGTGCCATGTCGTATAAATACAACGTATGTACAAAAACGCTTGCTAATCTAACTTCTCGACTGTCCTTATTTTTGGGTCCATGTCGATGGCAACCCTGATTATAATTCTAGTCCAATTTGGTACAAATGTGTAGCAATCATGCTAGTCCTAGTCTAATTTGGAAAAGCGGAAATTGTCTAGTGGTCCAAGTCTGGAAGTATGATTCCTATGCAATATTCATGCTCAGCGCAGTCCCAGTTTACCTTGACTACTCAAAATGTGATTCCAACGGAAATGGCTGTATGGTCAGTATCGGTACTGTTGTAATAGATCGCGTATGCCGTACGACGACCAGTTGCTTGTAACTAAAATGGACAAAGACATCATTTTATAAGCACCCGACGCATTGGACCAATTTGTTGTGATATTAGAAAGTACACTGGTCAGCGACCTAAGGAGCAGCATATCAGTCCAATCCTATTTCGCAGTTAACTGGTAAAGGAAGTGTAGCCTGTTGGTGTATGCATTGGCGTGATGCGGATTTGAGTGACATGGTCATTGGTCACAGATGTTGTTGTATTGTTGGGCGTCATGCACAGCGTCGATTAGCGTTTCCTTTCGGGATGATAGAACACATTACATGTCTACTGAGCATGCAAGTGCAGCGACCGTGTAACAGCTGTCCAATCTTGTATATTCAACCATTTCCTCAGCAATGGGCTCGCAACATTGAGTCATTTGAGTGTTCTTTTAATTGGCCATATATATCTTGGGATTTAGCGAATTTCAGTCAACCAGCAGCTAATAGAAATCCGTGATAAGTGTTAACTCCGGTTTCGGTCATATCTACTGTCATGAATAGTAATATTCACAATTGTTTGAAATGCAGCCCCGGCCATTAAGGGGTGTGTGTTCGACAAGTGATTGGTTGGCGATAACGTGTACTAACAGAACATTTCATACGGTTGGAAAGTTGCAATGTCGGTCCTTCAATGATATGCACAGGCCTGTATATGCATTTGTTTATTATACTGTATACTAACTTAACAGAGACTAGAACAACAGTGCTTCTTAAAATTTTGGAGTCGCACCCCCATTTACGACTCTGGAATAATTCGCGCCCCTATTGTCCAATAGAAAACAGTGAAAAGAGCAATGGTGGTGTGGCTGATATGCTGATGATGACGCATCTCATGCTACACGAGGAATGAGGATATACCATCGACATATTGAGGTTTGGAAGTATCAGCATAACTAAAACTTAACCTAGTGATTGAGGGTTTCACGCCTCAGTATAAGAATCACTGGTCTGGAATATCCACGTGTAGTCACCGCTCGTGGGTTGTGTGACTATAGTCGCGCATCTAAGACTCACAGCGAAGGATAAACCAAAGCAACGGCATAATAACCACCCACCAACGTATCATATTTAATATTTCGGTGCATGTCTGTGTTTTAGATTTTCTGTATATAGTTAGAAGTGCGTATGTTGTCCATTTACGTTTCCCTTCCGCTATAAAAAAAGGAAATGTAATCGCCATTATCGAGAGACTCTAATCTGACAAGTAATTCATGCACTGCAGATGGAAGACAATTTCCACACTGTTCATAATGATTGCTGGTCAGTCAGGAAACCTAAATAACGATCGTTAGGATGTAGTAGTTTCATCAAAAACACGGCTGTAACGTAACAGTCTATAATTGGCGTAGTCCGTCTTACTTGTTTTACATCAGTGTGATATTGTACCATGTATTATCGACTGGGCAGTCGAGTGTATTGATCAAAATGACGAAATTTCCTCTGATATTTATGTACACAAAATCTCGGGCATATACACACGGAAACACAGGTCCAGAAGGCAAATTACGCCGGTGCGTCAAACGTCCTTTCATGACTATATAATAATATGTCAATTGTCAACACGTTTGAAACAAAATACAATGAGCCGATTCTTCTGTGCAATTGTGAAACCATATGTCAAGATTGAAGCGAAAATGTCTGCCTCACAGGCACAAATCGTTATTCAATTTGCGATTTGGTTTGAACATGTCTCTGTAATACAAGGTTTAGTCTCGGGAGAGATAATGCAGTGGTACACATACTGTTTCTCGAAACTAGGAGATTAGACTTGCGTGTCATAGCTGGACAGCTAGCTTCATTATTTGCAAATTAGATTAGAATTAGAATTATTGAATTCGCAAAAACCTGGAAATGAAAATCAATTGCAATTTAGAAAGGTACACAACAAAAACCAAGTTCAGCTCATACCAAACCAGGGTTCATTCCGATAAGCATGAGAGCGGCAAATGTCTCTACACCAAGCTTGTCTCGTTTCGCACTATACCGTTCTCCTGCAGTATTTTCAGGAAACCCTGAAATTAGATTCGATTTAAGATGTGAGCATAAACCATTTCACAAATTAGATTAAAATTAGCTTAACAGAATTTCGCTCTAATTAGTCCAACTAGACAACTATAGAATCATCCAGGTGTCCAATTCTAGTGCGGAGTGCGGTAAGCCGTTCCGTATAGCTGTGGAACAGGAATTGTGAAAGCACACAGTGACGCTCCTGTTCACAATTACTGAGATGGATTAGGAAAAGGATTTACCAATATTACTTCCCGTTTTACTTGAGGTAATTATAACATGCAGGTCTGTCTGTGACCGTTGTGAAGAGCGTCACGCTACCTTGGCAGTGACCGACAACGATACTCCAATTTGATGAGTTGCGATGGCACTAATCCTATTTGCTTTACATTTTGGTCGCACTTGAGAACTGATAGCTTCCTGCGCTGTGGCCTAAAATGGCAGTATTGCAAATACTAGTCAATCGCTACATGGATTATTAATTCTCGAATTGAAGCATTACGTATGCTGGATGTATTGCTATTTGGAGCTGAAATTTCCTTGAAGTCGTTTTTGTTTGTTGATTCGTGAGTCGACCTATTTTATCGAAAGCGATTCAGCATATTCACTACGCCTTCTAGCAGTAAAGCGTCGCCGGTAGTAGACAGTCAGTCAGCCAGTCATATTATTGAAATTTTCGTCAGATCATAACACTGCATGATTGCGATAACATGAAAAGAGAGGAGGGTCTCGAAATGAATTGGATTAGTCTTTAATCAGACATTCACCTTAGGCTACACTAAAGCATGTTAATAAGAGGCATGCACACTGAATGAAAAGTTATAAAAGATAACATGAAATGAGAAGCGATAAAAAGGAATTTGGTGTGTGTCGGTAGGCGAAATGTGTATGTCAAATCGTGGTTCGGTAATCTCTTGCACTGTTCAGTAGATAGTGTATGGGCGTTTCAGAGTTCGGGTTCACGATAATGCACTTTTGGGATGGAACTAGTATTTTGTTGAATACCTGTACGGGGTACCAGAATGTATTTGACGCTGGATTGCCGACTAGAAGACGTGGACCGAAAGTTTTGATGCTGTCGCGTTTTGCCTCGCCCTGTCTCTGCGCGCATCTCCAAGGTCATTGATTGAAGAGTGGATATGAAGGGCGTTCTTCCTCTTAACGTAATTATTCCCGTGAAATTTTCAATCAGTGGTATATGTACTATGTAGACAGCACGATAAGCGAAATAGGAATAGCCTGTCATCTTATAACAGGGGCGGCCAACCCGTGGCCCGCGAGAAGGTTTTGAGTGGCCCGCGGGGTAATGCTCGAAATTAGTTATATTATCGAAAAATAATTTACCGAAATGAAAGATCTGGAATTTGATTAGCTTGATCGCGAAATTTGGGATTATGATGACTAAAATATCAGTTCCGGCGCATTGGCGTAGCCATGGGCCGGCCGTATTTTTCGTATATCGTCGTTTATGGCCATAACGTACAATAATTCGCATAATATCCAAAATTTTCGCTATTTAGAAGTCCAAGCACCGAATAATCCTGTCTTTGTCAAATGAGCCTAGCGGTATATGCAGAGGCGACCCGCAATGTATGCAAGTAACATTATTATCACCGAATTCATTGATGAAGTTTGAAAAATTTTCGCGCTGGGCGCGGCAAGATCGTAGATGCACATGCACAGTGTATTGCACATTGACTCTTCAGTCTTCGAGTCATAATTATTATAGATTTTGATCCGTATTATTGTAAGTTGCCGTTACCTAATCCGGTTCGCTGCCATCGGAAGACTAAAAAAAAGGTCATCAACATGCAATTGGCCCGCGCTATGGTTCGTAAATCACGTGTGACCCTGTGGCCGAAAAGGTTGGGCACCCCTGTGTTAGAAAATGTTTATTGCTTTGACATTTGAGATACATACAGACTACCGTTCTAGGAGAAGCAGATACCTCACGGAATACGTCTAAATGCTTCTGTCCCTGTCTACAGATGTTCGAAAAAGACTAATGATATTTTCGGGATGTATATTTGCTGGGCAGTTGTTGGTCAACTAGACGATTTTCAGATTTTCTGAATTAGATTAGAATTTTAATTATTAAATTTCTAGAAATTGAATTAGATTACAACTTAAAAAGAGCACACAACAGAAATTAATTCCAGTTCGTATCAAATCAGAGTTCATTGTCATAAACATGAGAATGGCAAGTGACAAATTTCTGTACACCAAGTCTGGTTCGTTTCGCGCTATACAGCTCTAGCATCTTGAGGAAACCCAGAACTTAAATTTAAACTAAAATTCGAGCATAGAGACATGTCGCAAATTTTATTAGAATTAGATTACCGGCACTTGGAACTAATTAGTATGATTATACAACTAGAACTATCCAGTTGTCCAAGTCTGCCGTATGTGCCTGAGTACCACGAAACGCATGTGAAACGATCGGATTAACCAGTGATTTTTCATACTATGAGGCATACTGGAATTTCATCACTAGATTCACACAGTTCTGGGTAGAATTCGCATCGACTTCGACTACCAACGGAAATCGCTGTATGAGGTAATGGCGGCAAATTTTTTTCAAAACACGACCTCCGTGTTTCTCGTCATTTTAAAGGATGGTATATAGGCCTACATCCAGGGGAAGCCGGCGTATTCTTATGTCACGGTGTGTTTAGGTTCGTTTATGCTTACTGGCGTGTTGTCGGTATGGCTGAGTACTATTTTGCACTGTGGAAGGCTATAAATTGATCGTGTCGCAGCATACGAAACATGTATAGTACATATAGTAGTAGCATATCTGTGAAAACGTGATCAACCCACAGCATTGTCAATTGTCACAAAGTGCAATGAAATAGGTATGGTCGAAACGATACCAAATCATCTTTAATGCGATGTACAACTGGAATTATATTCTTTGCGGTCGCATACAATGTACAATATGTACATATATGAACTTTCTGCGTTGTTCATACTCGAAACCTATTAGTCGATTGAGTATCGAATCGCTCAGGTAATTGATTTTGCGCTGCCCAATAGTCGACAGTTGCCTTGATGATTGAAATCAGTGGACTTGAGAGTGTCCCGATACCTTTTACCAGTTCGTCTCGGCCGAAACCATTCGGGTTCATTTCAATCAGAATACATTATTCCATTCTATACAGATCGTATCCATTCGTTCTCGTTCGGTTAACTTATTTTGTTGTGTGCAATACCGTCTACCTGTCTGCAATCATGTCCGACGACTCGCTCAAGTTTACTTTCGGCCTGATCAACTCCAACGATCGCTACCTGACGGCGGAGAAGTTCGGATTCAAAATCGCAGCCAGCGCGTCGGGAATGAAAGCGAAGCAGATCTGGAGCTTGGAACAGGAACCGGACGGATCGGCTGTGTACTTCAAGGTAGGATGCGTCCTGCACAAATCGTCACCGGCGGGGACACGTAGCGATCGTAGGCTATGCATTATGTAGAGTATTAAGGTTCTTAAAAATAACTTTTTTGTGCAAATTTTACCTGTATTCGACAAAATGTTCAGGTTGGCTAAAAGAAAAACACTACACACCAAATTTGGCTCAATTCAAACCTGTAGCAGCGAAGGTGCTGGAGTTAGGGATTTTTTTTAATGTAATATAAAAACACTGCACCTCAGAGTGGCTAGTGGACGGATTGATATGTTCGCGTGTCACAGCGTGCGTAGTGATCGCTAGATTATACCTCTTAGCTTGAATGCATAGGATATACTGTAGATCAGTGGTTCCCAAACTTTTTGTCCTCATTCCCCACTTAAGATTTATTCCGAGTCTTCATTCCCCGCTACCCAAAACTTTTGTCATGTACGGAGCAGTTATTTGCTTGTTTGAGTATCCACAAATACACACAATCACACCAGCACGCAAGACAACCGCCTATAAATGCAACATAAAACGTATTGTGAACCGATACCGGTATAAGGCGGTAACCCTCAAAATTTAGCGACAGCGTTATTTCACGTCATACTGGTCGTGCTGGATGCGCCTGTGACGCCATCATTGGTTATCCGGAGTTAAAATAAGTTTTTTTGAACAGCACGCAATATAATTTTCAGTAACCGCGCAGGTGTCTCCGTAAATATGTAGACTGTCCTGCATTTAATGTTTACCAAATGCGTCTATTCCCCACCAGAAACCGTTACATCGTAATCCTGGTGGGAGGCTTGGACAACTAAAATCTAGTTTTTCAATCGGCTAATTAAACCGAGATCCGGTAATCTAATTCAAATCTAATTTCTGGTTCCTGAAAATTCTGCAGGAGAACTGTATAGTGCGAAACGAACCAAGCTCGGTATTCCTTGCCGGTAATTTGAATGAAGTCTGTTCATATTTTCCTTTCAAAGAGTGTTGAGCGGCTTTTAAGCCTCACGGAAACAATAACTCATCGTGTTTGTGTACGGGGAATTCTCGGTACTGGCCATAACAATGTTTACAACAGCTGTGAGGTGTCGGCGGATTGGTTCTAACAGAATGAGCTTGCTATAGACATCGCGACTGGTTCTTGAATAATTGATTCGGTCCGGAAGTCTTGCGAAATATACCTCTCTCGTTATGACGGAATAGCATCTGCATGTATCGCAATTGCATTTTGCAATGTACAAGTACAATGTAGATATTTGTGGGGTTTTCCTTTGAGCATGTGACTTTATGACCGCAAATTAACTCTAACCATAACCCTAACTCCAAAATGAACTCTTAACCTAATCTTAACCACAAGCAGTAACCGAACCTTACACCAAACTAAACCCTAACCCCAATTTTAACTCACGTGCTCAATTGCAAACTTTGACAACAAGAAAATGTTCTGCTTTTCGAAATTAGATTAAAATGAAAGTTGTGGTAACGCAGTATATTGCAAATTATATTGGAATTAGAATTAGTGGATGCGAAGAGAGTTGGAAATCGAAATAAATTCCTTACTAAACAGAATTCAACAAAATGTGTATATAGTTCATCTGCTAACATTTGTTGGTGTTGGCCACACCTCGCGGTATATCAAACCCTGACAGGATATGAATAGCGCTCGGTGGGTTTCTTATCGTTTGATCCTTGTATTCTATTACTTTCTCGCTCTTTTCATCACTGTGCCACCCGCAGGATCTTACGTTAGTGCCTCGGTTAGTTCTCTTAGCACTGTCTCTAATTGCTCGTCGTCCTGCATTTTTTTTCTCAATTTTAATCGTCTCTTGACGGATTTTGTGATCTGGTTGTGTTCAGGAATCCGGCTTCTGTACTTTATGTCATTTCTTGTCGTCCAGGTTGCTTGCTTCAGTATTGTAATCAGTATCGTGAGTATGTCCTGAAGCCGTTCAGGAGTGTCTTTTTCCGGTTCCATGTATATTATGGTTTGTATTGTTGCTATTTCCAAACGTTGTCCAATTACTGCATACCAGGCCCTTTCTATGGCGGTTATCGCTTCTTCTGTTTTTTTACATCTTACAAAGATGTGGGGGGTAGTCTCCACCGACTTTCCACAGAGTTGGCATTCCCTTTCTTCCGTGAGCGCTCTTGCGTAGAGAGATTCATTGGTGTTCATAATGTCGCTGGCAATGCGCCAGTTCAGGTCTCTTTGTATCGGTGTCAGGATTCTATTTTGTATGTTCGTCCAGTTGGGGCCTTGCATTTCAGCTATTTGTCGCTCATGTTTGCGTTGGATTGCCCCACTGTATAGCTTGTTATTGTTTCTCATGTTGATGTGTTCCTTTTCAAATCCCAGTTCATTCATTACTCTGATTATTTCTTTCCAGTGTGGGCTCGGTGTTAGCGCATGTGGCCTGGTGTTGTTTACTAGGTCGGGTCTGTATCTCCTTAGGGAAAGAGCTAGCTGGTGGTCTAGTCTCATGTCCCACGCCTCTAGTGGGCTGATTTGCGTCCTTCGGAGGTATTTGACCACTGGTTTGATCAGTATTATGTCCGTGAGGGTTGGGATGTCAATAACCTCCCTCCCACCTATATTCTCTTTCTGGATTATTTTGGGGTATTCTGGTGCTTTTCCTTTTCCGAAGAGGAAGGTCATCGTCGCACGTCTAAGTTCTCCTCTTATACTTAGGGGCATTCTTGATAGCGCCGCTGGATACGTAAAGAGAGGGAGAATGTTAGATCTCAGAAGATGTATTCTCTGGGGCGTATTTAATTTCATATTCTCGATCTCTTTCATCAAGTCCTGGGCTTTAGCGATCAGGGTCCTCCAGGGCTCGCGTTGGTTTGGGACCTCTCTACAGATGGTATGACCCAGAATTTCCATTTTCTGTACCCACTTGATTGCTAGAAGCTTTGGTTGTTTCCCGTTCTCTTGATAGTCAATCCCACTGGTTTTGTTTTTGTTGATCTTGAGACCACTTGCTTTTCCAAAGTTGTTAATCGTTTCTAGCGCTTGTTGTGCTTCAGGTTGGTCTTCCAGGGTTAATGTGAGATCGTCGGCGTAGGCCGGGGATATGAATTTTCTCCTGACTCCTGGTAGTTTATAGCCTGTGAGGTCTTGTTCTAGCTGTCTGAGCAATGGTTCCGTTGCAATCGTGAAGAGGAGCATGGAGATTGGGTCTCCTTGTTTTATCCCTCTTTTCAGTGGCATGCATTCTCCTACATCGCCCCCTATGGAGATTCTTGCTTCGGCTTGATGGTATATTTTTTCAAAGAAGCCGCAGAATTTCTCGCCTAATCCTGCTCTTTTTAGCGTCTCTAGGAGGAACTCATGGTTGATCGAGTCATAGGCCTTCTCGAAATCAATCGAGATGATGGTGCCTTTCTGTGATCCTCTCATATCTTCTGCAATCTCTCTTAGCAATAAGTTCATTTGTCCAATTGTTTTTGGGGGATTTACGTGCTGGTCTTCATGTGTTATTTTCGGTAGGAGATGTTTCAGACGGTTTGCTAATATTCGACTTAGGATTTTGTAGTCTACATTTAGGAGGCTGATTGGTCTATAGTTCTTTATGTCATCCTTTTCCCCTTTTTTGTAGATCACTTTGAGGGTAGCTCTTGCGAGGTCCCTATTTACTTTTAGATCGCCATATATCTCATTGTAGACTTCCACTAGGCCTTCTGCGACGATTTCCATATTGGTGGAATAGAGCTCGGCGCTTAGGCCATCTTCCCCTGGCGTTTTGTTTCGTTTTTGTTGTAATATTGCAGTTCGTAGTTCATCTTCTTCTATTTTGCTATCGAGTTTGTCTCTTTGCTCTGTGGTGAGCGTTTTCTGCATTGAGTCAAGGAAGTGTTCCGCGATTCGGGTGTTCTTACATCTCGCCGTATATAAGCTCTTATAGAAGTTCTCAACTATGTCCCTGATCTTTCTCTCATTATTGGTGGTGTTCCCCTCTGGGGTCATTAGTTGTTTGATCGTCGCTACCTCCCTCCTTTTTTTTAGTTTTTCACATAAGAGATAAGGGTTGTTGTCTAGGATCGTGTTCTGGTCTGATTTTGCTTCTTTTTTTTGCTTATTTAGTTCTTCCCTTTTCGCCTTCCAGAGGTCTCTTTTGGCTTTTATGTATTCACGTGTTGGGTGGTTGTTGCGTAGGGCTTGTTGCCTTGCTCTTTTTAGATTAAAATGAAAGTTGTAGTAACGCAGTATATTGCAAATTATATTGGAATTAGAATTAGTGGATGCGAAGAGAGTTGGAAATCGAAATAAATTCCTTACTAAACAGAATTCAACAAAATGTGTATATAGTTCATCTGCTCATCATACTCATAAGCATAAGAATGGCAAATATCTGTACAAAGGTTGTTCAAAATTAACTATTTTTGGATCCCGGGGATTCACTGATAAAATTGTTAGGTTGCCTATTATCAAAATAACAAAAATATAATTTTAAATTTTATTGTCAACCATATGAAATTGTTTAGTTGTCTACAAAAACGAAGGAAAACAAATTTTACGCAAGTCCGGCCCGTAGAAGCGAAGTTATTTCAGTTTTTCATTCGTAATTCTGGGATTTTCGACCGTCTGTGCTATTTTTGCAAATTTAAAACTTTCAGCCGCACTAACTTCGCTTCGGCGGGTTGGAATTGCGTCAAATTTGTTTTGCACCGTTTTTGTAGACAGTTCAACAATTTCATGGGGTTTGGAGTAAAACTTGAATTGTGATCACTTGGCTCTGCGTCGGAGAATACTGGTTGGAATTGAGCCAAATTCCGTGTGCAAGTTTGGCTCGTTTTGCCCTATGCAGTTCTCCTGTATCACTTAAGAAAAGCGGAGGTTCGATTCAAATTCAAATGAGAGCGTAGAAATATTTCACAAATTAGATTATGTTAGATTACCGCTATTTCGCGCTAATAAATCTGAATATAGACAAATAGAATTATCCAGTGTCCGAGTCTATATCATACTCACCCCGTAACCATTCGCCTTTACCCGCAGAGCTGGTTGAACCGCTACCTCGGCGCTGACAAGTACGGCAAAGTGCGGTGCGACGACGAAACGCCGGGTCCCGAGAATCAGTTTCACGTCGAGGCCACTTCGGACGGAAAATGGGCGATCAAGAGCGCCGCGCACGACCGATACTTCGGCGGCTCGGAAGATAATCTGGATTGCTTCGGGAAAGACATCGGCAGCTCACGACTCTGGATCGTGCATCTCGCAATGCATCCGCAGGTATATGTTGTGATTTGTCTTTAGAGATGATTTTGTATGTAGTGTGTCGCAATGGTCACATTTCCATGTCGTTGAATAAGAATTTTACAATGAAATAGAACACTCGGTAGGGTATAATCGCGCTATAAGTCGACTTTTATCAAAACACGCCATCTCCGACATAGTTTGCGCCAACATACGGAGGTAGTAAACTAGGGTTACCATATTTCTGCGACCAAAATTCCGGACTCTCTTCAGCGCCCACTAGTGGACTTCAAAATGAGTGATGACGTCACACTAGGAAAGCTTTGCTTATAGACTAGAGGTGGTAACGATCCGGTTCAGGAGTATGTGGCTGTATGTTGGGTAACAGATCCAGTGGTTTGCAACCTTTTGTGGTCGCGACTCCATTTCCAATTTGAAAATGTTCTGTGGCCCAAATCAAAATTTGACGAACTGATTACTAAAAGAAGTCAGCACCTTTTCCCAGACTTACTCACGGGCTATTTCGGAACCTGATTATGTTCAACCTATTCGGAAACCCCAGAAATAATCGAAACGACCTCCACGTGTGGAACCACTATCTTTGAGTAAAGCATTTAACGGTCTTAGCGATCTCTAGGAATATACCGTTCTCCTATAATTGCGATTAAATTAGGCTTATTCCAGTAAATGAAGGTTGTTTTTATTCATATTTTATTGCAGGTTTTGCGAGGGTGGTAGTCTCCATATTAAAATCAATAAATGTTATTGTAAATCGCGCGAAGAAAAATATCATGCGTCAGCATAAATAGTTTTTATGTTGATTTACGAAAAAATTATGAGCCTACGTCAAGTCTTCAAAATTCCGGACATTTGGCGTATTTTAGGAATTTCTCCCGGACGCTAGCTTGAACAGTGAAATTCCGAACATGTCCGGGAAATTCCGGACGTATGGCAACCCTATAGTAAACCATCTAAAAATAGTACATTTAGCTTAAAGGGGCACTGCACTCTAAAAATGATGTGGTCTCAAATTGAAGGGCAAAACAAAAAAAAATTGGCCACAACCGTTTTCTTCCGAAATCCACCGTAATGGAGCTGCAATTTATTGAAATTTCCACAAGAACTTCACGCTCCAGCAGTCACGCAGATATTGAACTTTATATAGTTGTCAGCCGATGATATGTCGTACACGCCAAGGTGGTTTAGATACCGTGTTTAACGGAATATGTTCAGTCACTAGATTTATGTCAAAATCGGGCCAAGTGCATTCCATTTCTGTCGTGTACGACATATTTCCTTCATAACATCGGCTGACAACTATATAAGGTTGATATACGGTACAATATTATTTCCAATTGTCCACTAGTTGCTGACGATCACCCCTGACGAGTGCCAGCCGAAAATATTCGGGTTCATTTCTATATGAACATATACTGTACAATTGTATATTGAAGTTCTGTACCTCAAAGAAGTTCTTGAATATATTATATTCAATTGTGTACTGAAGCGTGAAAGTTTTACTTCTGCTTCAGTTGAGCATTTACGCTGATTGCTTATTGATTAGGCATTGTATTGTAATAGTCAATCTTCAGTACGCCGGATGTTTGTGGGTGCTTTCTACAATACTACGTGTCGTCAATATGGCGATATCACACTTTTGCGACTTGATTTGTAACATAGCGCAATCACATATATCACCGTGTGCGTAACATTTGATATACTCGCGTCATAACTAGCAAAGAGAGTGATGATAGACATGTAAATTTTAATAACTCAATGCAATGCCCAAGTCAATATTTACGAACAAGGGTTTTGTTCGAATCGACTGCTGCGTGGTGCGTCGCTCCAGTGGCGCAATCGGTTAGCGCGCCGTACTTATAAGACAGTTGCGGAGTTATGCGGAGGTTGTGAGTTCGAGCCTCACCTGGAGCACATTTTGTCGAATGCGATATTGAATATAATTCAAAAAGAATACAGCTGAAACTCTGCTCTTATTGGGATTTTTTGCGGAATATTGTCCATCAACGATTCTACGAACGCGTTTAACCTTAGAGACGCAGAAGACCCCGTTGAGCTCGGGCACTTTGGTTCCGACTTCCGAGAAACAGCTTCGTCCTAATTCAGCGGAAAATCAATCATTCGCTTCATATATAGATAACTAACCTATACGTAGTTTAGTTATCTATCCTTCTTGGTCGTGCGTAGTACGGTACTGTTGCGTAATAAATGAATTGCAGCTGCAAGTTACCTAAAACATCGTTGTATAACAAATTTTTCTCACTTCCAACCGGTAGAAGCGATGTTAGAAGTAGCCATCCACAAACTGAAATCGCACAAGGCCGACGGCTATGACCAAATCCCATCATGGTTTTTAAAAATGATAAGCCTGCATATCGGTCAATATATGGCCCATTTTTTCAACTTCATGATAGAAAATGGAGTCTACCCAAGCTATCTAAAAAAAGCCAGAGTAGTCCCTGTACACAAAGCTGGGGATAGAACTAATGTCGCCAACTACCGTCCGATATCCGTTCTCCCATGCATCGGGATTGTATTCGAAAAGTTGCTCCTCTCCCGCCTGTCCTCATTCCTCGCCAAAATGTCTGTCATTTCCCCTCAACAATTTGGCTTCCGAAACAAACACCAAACCGCTCATGCCCTCCTAACAGTGGCCGAACAGTACTATGATATCTCAGAGAAGCGAAATGTGGGATGTAGCATTTTTCTCGACCTAAAAAAAGCGTTTGACTGCGTAGATCATAAAATTCTCATCTCGAAATTGGCGCGTTACGGACTTCGGGGCCCACAAGTTGAGCTCATGAAAAGTTACCTCACTGGACGCCAACAAATGGTTGCGATCTCAGACACCTTGTCCTCTCCTCACCCGGTGACCTGTGGTGTGCCCCAGGGCTCAGTACTTGGACCGGTCCTTTTCACCTTATATGTCAACGACATTTTTGAAACCTCCTCATTGAACACCACACTGTTCGCTGATGATACTCACCTCCTCTCTTCCGCATCTTCGACGGCAGAGCTGGATGCCCTGACTGGTGACCAAATGCCCAAAGTCCATGAGTGGACGGCCCAGAACAACCTTTGCATAAACGCCTCGAAATCGCAATTGCTGACAGTAAATTCAAAAAATAACCTAACCGTTAATATCGCTGGTCAGCCCGTATCCAACACAGATAATGCCAAATATCTCGGAGTTTTACTGGACTCGAACATGTCCTGGAAGAGTCATATTCAGTCCCTAGAAACTAAATTATCACCGAAGTGCGGCCTGTTCTACAGCCTTGGGCGCTTCATGCCTGCATGGGTTCTTCTGATACTCTTTAAATGCTTAATCCAATCGAAGTTACATTATGGCATCCTCTGTTGGGGGGCTGCCAGTAAAACTGCACTCAAGCCACTGCAGAAACTACAGCATAAAGTACTCCGAATCATAGCTAGGGCCCCAAAGGGGCCTGGCTGCCCATCCAATAAGTCGCTGCTGAAGAGATTCGGCGTCCTAAACATAGAAGATATGCGGAAACTAAAAATCGCCAAGTTTATGTATCAGTTTCACTGCGGTCGTTGCCCCGAATATTTCAATGACTTCTTTACCTCTGAATCAAAAGCGCACAAGTACAACACACGCGCGTCCACGTCGTCCAAATATCATATGATCGACCGAAAAGATCATCGCTCCATCAAATATGCCGGACCTGATGTGTGGAACAGTATCCCGCCGGCCATCCGACAGTCGACGAGCATGTCCACATTCAAGTCGAAATACAAGCAATTACTACTAAATAAATACAGTCCATCCTCAAGATTACCGGACCACGACTGACCTATCGATCTCGCTTCCCATGACATGCCGCCCTATTTCTTGTCGCATTCTTTTTTCTATACTATCTTCTTTACTTTCATTCAGTGTGCATGCCTCCTCTTTACATCGCCTAGGCCAAGGTGGGTGTCAGATTCCATTAGACTACTCCTTGTCGCTTCGACATCTTCCTGTCTTTTCATTGTATCGCATTTTTGTGGTGTATTGAACTGATAAAATACTTGACAATTGAGCATATACGTTAAATCATTTATAGGGTTTAATTTCAGGGTTAGGGTTGTGGTTAGGGTTTGTTTGGGTTTATGAAGCCACATGCTCAAGTGACGCGCGCTCAATTGCGCGTGCCCAACAGTCGGACACCTTTGGGTAATTGAAATCGTCAGACAAAATCGCTTCAATAAATCGGGATTGACTTCAATTTAAACACTGTACTTCAGATGAACCTGTACAACTTGAGCAGGAAGAAGTTCGCCAACGTTTCCAGCGACCAGCTCCAGGTCACTAAGATGACCCCGTGGGGCGTCAACACCCTGATCACCCTCGTCTACAAAGAAAGGGGATACGGTCTGATGACGGCCGACAATCGATTCCTCGCCAAGGACGGCACCCTGTGCGACTCTTTCGACAAGACCACAACCAAATACACGTTGGAGTTTTACGCGGGATGCATCGCTTTTAAAGACGGAGATGGAAAGTGAGTTGTCTAACTGATTGACAAGCTAGAAAATTTTCAGCTTTTGCAAATTAAATTATACATTTAGGATTCTGGCTACAGTTTTTCAAAATTAGGTTAGAAGTAGAATTATAGCTACAGTTTTTTCCCAATTAGGTTAGAATTAGAATTCTAGCTACACAGTTTTTTTCCGAATTATGTTAGAATTATAGCTACACAGTTCTTTCCGAATTACACTAGAATTAGAATGAAGCTACACATTTCGTATAAATTAGATTAGAATTAGTGTGAGGCTACACAAAGTTTTCCAAATTAGATCAGAATTAAAATTACTGAATTCACAAAAGAAATTTAACAAAAATCAAGTTCAGTTCATATCAATTGTGAGTTCATTTTCATGAGCGTGATAGCTACACAGTACACAGTTTTGTTTTTCAAATGATATTAAAATTAGAATTACTGAATTAGCAAATACTTGGATACAGAATTACATTCCAAATTACCAAGAATAAGAAATAGAATCGAACGGAGTTGTAAAATCTACAGCTTTTACAAATTAGATTACAATTAGAATTACAACTACAGTTTTAATCTGAATTGAATTAGAATTAAAATGACCGTTTTAGCAAAAAAATAACTTGAAATTGAATTACATTCGGAATTACAAAGAAATGCAACAAAACCAAATCAAATCAAAGTTCATTATCATATGCATGAGGATAGCAAATGTCTGTGCAGCAAGCTTGGTTCGTTTCGCACTACACAGTTCACCTGTAGCATTTTCAGGAAATCCGGAAAGCAGATTAAAATCGAAATTAGAACACAAAAACCTTTCTCAAATTACATTACCGACATTTCGGTCTAATTAGCCTAATTAGACAGCTAGAATTATAGTGGTACAAGTTTTTGTTCTCAACCCAATGTCTCTCGCAGGTACCTCTCCCCGCAAGGACCGCAAGGCGCCGTGAAAGCCACCAAGGCCAAAGTGACCAAAGACGAGAAGTTTTCGATGCAAGACTCCCACCCGCAATTTTATCTCCTCTCGAAGACGAGAGGAAGATACGTTTCGGTGAAGCAAGGTACGCACCGGTCTTGAACAGCCAGACAATTTTCATATTTTCCAAATTAGATTGGAATTATAGCTGCACATTCTTTTCAGATTAGACTAGGATTAGAATTATAGCAATTACTGATTTCGCGAATGCTCGACATTGAATTAAGTTCACCTCTTATCAAATCAGAGTTCATTGTCAAAAGCCCGAGTATAGCAAATTTTTGTACAGCAAGCATGGCTCGTTTCGCTCTGCATACAGTTTTTCTGTAGCATTTTCCAGGAATTAGATTTTAATTAGAATTACTGCTAAGAAACATTTCAATTATTAGATTAGAATTGGAATTGGAGTCTGATAAGGTATTAACTGAACTGGATTCAATTTCCAAGTTTTATGTACATATATTTTCCATTCCATTCCTTGTAAGGCTTTCTAAGTCTTGCAACACCCCTCCATGCCACCCCGGTAATGCTGAGCGCCAAACGGAGAAGTCATGGACATCAGTGTTACTAGTTAGGTCTATGGTCTGACCCGGCCGAAGATTGAATCCACGACCTAGCGACCAAGAAGCCGGACGCTCTGCCAGTATGTTGTCTCGTGGGTCAAATAGTCCGATGTTAGATGTTTAGGTTTATAAATTGGAAAATTGAGACTGTCAAACGTAATCCAAACGTCATCATCCCTTCCGACGAATGTTGAATTGTGAATTGCGATTCGCAGGCGTGCAAGTGGTGGCGAACCAGATGGAGCCGTCTGAGGAAAACACCGAAACGTTCCAGATGGAAATCAATCCCGATACCGGCATGTGGAGTTTCCGTACCACGTCCGAGAATTACTGGCACGCGGACGGGAGCAACAACATCATGGCTGACACCGGGAAGAGGTTCGTTATGACTCGCAAGTTTAATAAAATAGGGAAACAGTGCACATTCATAAGAACTATCAGAGTTGGAAAATTGGAAAGTTTTAACTTTTCCATATTACGTTATAATTAGAATTATACCCACTGTTTTTTTTTGGGAATTAGATTAGAAATTATAGAATATATAATATGGATACCCATTTTATCAAAATTAGATTAGAATTAGAACTACTGGATTTACGAAAACTTGGAAATTATTGACATTATAATTCTCATTGATAAATTAACTCTAAATGCCAAATAGCGCATAATTTCGGTATCTACTCAAGGGTATCATCTCTCATCGTTCTACACGAATCATTGAAAAGACGCTGCTATTTTTCGATTCGTTAATTTCCAGAGATCAGAGCTCTTGGTTCGAGATCGAGTGGCACGACCGATGCGTCAAGTTGAAGACAGCCAGTGGCAAATACGTGGGAGTCAAGTCCGGCGGCAACTTGGTCGTAAAAAGCGAACCCGGCGACGCGGAAGACTTCGTTTTGAAGCTCATCAACCGGTGAGTATATATATAGTCGACGGGTAGCAAAGAAACATTTCACAAATAAAATTAAAATCAGATTACCGGCATTTTTCTCTAAATAATCTAATCAGCCATCTAGAATTATCGGGTTGTCCAATTCTGTCTTCCAGAGATGAGCATATGGGTTTAGATTTGAATTTGGAAACAAATGATTTGATGGTTTTAGTCAGATTTGAATTCGATACGGATTTACGATCATTTCGAAGCTTGATTCGGATATGAATTATTTGATACTTTTCAATTTAATGCGTCATTCGCACGAATTTTGGCCATCATCGGATTTGGACTCGGATTCAGACACGAGACGATATAAATTTCGGATTTGGGAACACTATCTGTAGATAAAACCGTTCAATCCGCTAATCTCCAGTTCCTCACACACTACGCCGAAACGACGGGGCTTTTTTAATTGCGTTACGCTCGTCTATGTCCTTTCCAGGCCTGTGATCGTGTTCCGGTGCAGCAACAGCTTTATCGGAATCCAAGGCGATAAACTGAATGGAAATCGGTCGGGTTACGACATTTTCCAAATGACGGAGCAAGACGGCGCCTACGCTTTCAAAGGTAATGCCCGCATTAGATGTGCGTGTAAAACAAATCCCAAATTTTCACCTCACTCTTCCCCGCAGGACGCAACGGAAAATACTGGACCATGTCGGACGACGGGTCCATCGCTATCAATTCCGCCTCCCCGCAATACTTCGTTATCGAGCTCGTCAAGCACAGCAGGCTCATCATAAGACCGGAGAGCTCCGACAAGTATCTTATTGCTGACAAAGTCACCGGAGCCCTGACAGCCAGCGGAAATCGAGATGACGCAGGTGCTCTGTGGGAATACTGATGTAGCAATCGCGTCAGTACACTATGAGCCATATGGGAGTAATTTACATCATTCTAGTTATTGATCAGCTGAAATCGTATTGAAGAAACGCGGTAGTATATTATCAATCACGAAATACTAGGGCTGGGGGTATAATTTCAATACCTAAAAACGTCCAGCCCGTAGTCAGTACTCGGCTTAATTCACGTCAATAGATTCTCTAGGACCTGTTACAATGCCGACATTCCTACCCTTGCAATATTTCAGTAATCCGCCTTTTTCAATCATCGCCAGTTCTTTCGAGGAAACACGAATTTTCTGCATTATTTCTCGACAATTCGAAACTGAATCACTATACACCGCTTCAAAGGCGAGTTTTTATTCATGGCCTGCTCATTCTGTCGCTGTGGTGTGACTACGCGGTCGAATTTGTTGATCTTGAGCGTCGATAGTGAATTCGTATCGTCGTGATTTTCAATTTTGTATATTTTCCGTTCATGTTTACTGCAGTTAAATCGGAAGCATTCTTTTGTCTCCATTGTTACTTCACGTACACGTACTAATATTATTACCGACGAGTAAATGGTATGCGAATTGAAAATGTGTATTGCGTACGACTGTTGCTACTTTGAAAGGCTGGGATCGGAACCATGTATATCAGTAAATCAGGTTACCTGGGTTTAATATGATACAAAATTGATATTCTTGCACAGTCATGGTACATGGATATTTTTGACGAAATGTAACCAGATAAAAAAGTGCGGGCTTTGCAACGGGGTCAGCTGATTTATCTAAAATCTGGGAGCATCCACATTCTGCATCAATGTAGTCCGTATCGGATAATCAGGTTACGTGATTTAAAGAGCTTCAATGACTTGGTACGTGGATATTGAAGAGCTTCTTAGAGGCCATTTTTTCATCCAACCATAACATAATAAACAGACAGCAATGACTGTAGTTCGGAAAATATGCATACAGTAGGCCTATACAGTATCAGATAGGAATGATCGATACGACATTGAAGGTCAATTTGTCTGATCAGTGATCTCACCCGCATCAAACTGGTAGGCTACACTTGCATCTATACAGTTTGGCTTTAAAAATGTCAGTTGAAAAGGAAAATAAAAAGAAAAATTCAATGATTGTAGCAAATGATCAAATGATCGATGAAGCAATGTCTGGGCGAGGTAGGACAGTGTTGATTAATATGACGAAAAGTATATTCACACTGCAACTGTTACTTACACGTCGATAGCAATTAACTGATAAGTCCCGAAATCGCCGAACTGAAATGCCAGGACTAGTTTTGTACCATCCACTACTGAAGAAAGGGTATGTAACTATGTATATTTGACGCGTGTCCAATGTGCTATTTATATCTGACGAGCCTGGCGCCGGTAATAAAGGTAGCACACCCCTGTCCTAAACTATTTCAGCAAGACGTTCCGCAAGGCCAAACAATACTATTCTTTTTACGCTTTAGCGTAACTGAGCACTGAGCAGGGCAGGGGCAGAAGGGATTAAAGAACCCCGTTTTTTCCCTTTATATACCAAAAAGATCACGACCACGACCTAACATCGACCTCGCCCTCCGCCACATGCCACCCCATTTTGTCGCTTGCGTCTTATATTTCTCTGCATTACTTTTCATTCAGTGTGCAATGTGCATGCCTCTTATTTACTTCACCTAGGCTAAGGTGGGTGTCTGATCTTAATGGCTACTCCAAGTTGTTTCGACACCCTCCTATCTTTTTCATTGTATCGCAGTCTTGTGATGTTTTGAAACGATGAAAATATTAATAAACCTGACTGACCTGACTGACTGAGAATATTCTTGTACGGTTTTGCCGTTCGGTTTTGCGGACCGTCTTGCTGAAATATTCTCGCCACCAGAAGTCACTGGTGATCTGTACTTTTGGATATGCCGCGGAAAAGTGAAAACATAATCGAACCAACCCTGTAGCCATCGAACACTGGAATGGAAAGAAAACACAGTTTCGTTCGAAGGCGAGAAAATAGATATGAGACAGCGTTGTCAATGTAGATTTAAAATTTAAAGCATATTTACTTGAGCTGAGCATTCTAGCAGTGTATTCATTTTGAAAATTCTGCAAATCTGGTGTTTTTTTAAGAAATGCATTTTAACTAATGCTATTTTGATGAGCTTCGATATAACATAAATTTTCAATTTGTTACGTGTCTATAGTGTAGGCTATTATTTTAATCAAAAATTCGAAGAGATCTGTATGTGATGTTAGTACAGGGCTTCAATATACAATTTAACATTATAATATTCATAGTGAAATAAACCAATGTTGAATAGATATTCGATGAATAAAAGTTCTCTTCAATTGTCTCCTAGTTGCGGACGATTACCCCTGACGAGTGTCAGCCGAAAACATTCGGGTTTGTTTCAATATCAATATAGCCTGTTATTCAACAATATTTTATTGTGTAAAGTTATAACCAAGTTGATTTTTTTTCTGCTTCCCATGAACAAATTGAACATACCTTTTCCACAACTCTATCTCTATTGGAATCACAGCGGTCTCAGTGTTATGGTAGTATGTTATCCCGATGATTGTTCATAAATTGGCAGTTAGCAGTGGTGTAATTCTTGAATATCGCTGAAATCCTGTGTTTTTCAGTACCAAATGTCCTTAAAGACTACTGCAGTAAATCGGTCGCATTTGTGACGAAGTAACAAACAGAGAGATGGAGCCAGTCACTCCCGATAACACTAGAGTCGTTAGGCTTCTTGGAGATTTCCAGCATTTCATGACCTCAACACAGCTACATTCGAGAACTTCAGAAACATCTCCAATTTCATTCAATATTTCCGACGCCGGCACGCCTAACCCGTTGTCTGCGACATCGTCCAAAAGAAAATTTAACGAAAGTAGAGACGAAGTATTTTCTCAAGCTAAACTCGCGCAGGTTGAACATAAACACGCATGCGAGGAAAGAGCCCACAAGTTTGCACGTCTGACTCTGGAATCGCAGAATGAGAGGCTGCAGTCCGAAAACAGATCTCTGAAAGATAAGACCAGCTCGTTGCAGACGAAACTGAATGAAGTTACGAGACAGGCCATCAAAATACAAGACGAGTTGAATGAAAGCAAAACTTCAGAGCATTCAAAGTCCAAAAATCTAGAAGAATCGTACTTGTGTTTGCAAAAAACCAAAGACGAAATTGAATCCAGTATGAACCGTATGATCGCGAGACTTGAGCAAAGATGCCACGCGCTGCAAGTTCGAAACACTGATTTAACCCGTAAAAACAGCTGGCTCACGGTAGAATGCCAAAAATTGAACGCCAGTCTCGAACAAAAATCCCAAAAGGTTGAAAAATTCATTGAAAATCAGAACGGACTTGTGAAAGCAGATGAAACGATCAGAGTTCAGCAAATCTTGATCAAAGATCTTGAAATGCGACTGAATCGAGTTGAAAACGCGGAAAAATTGTCCCGCGTCGTTCAAGATGACTTGAGACGTCTCCAAAAGTTAGAACTGGACGTAGTGAAACTGCAGCAACAAAACGACCGTTACCGTGACAATGAAACAAACGTGCATCTCATGAAAGAAAAAGTGATGGAGGCCGAAGAAAAGTTGAAAAGGAACGAAAAATTGCTTGAAAAATCAGCAATTATCGAACTGGAAAACCGGGAACTTCTCGCTCAACTGAACGAAGAAAAAAATCGTGAATTGAAACAATGTCAAAGTTCTGACGACAGCGTGGTACTGGAATTGCGACAGAGAGAAGCAATCAACGCCAATCAAATTGCAGCTCTCAAAACAGATTTGAGTCTTCAAGCGAAAGAGGCGGAATCTTACCGAATTAAAATTACGGAATTGGAAAATATAATCGCCGATAAGGCAAATATGATTAAATCAAAAGACGGGGAAATACAGACCATCACGCAACGCGCGACTCTCATGAAGGGCGAATGCCAAAGTTTGAGAGGTATCCTGCAGTCGTACGACTCCGAAATGGTAGCGACGCCGCAAGCCGAACAACTAATGAAACGCGTCCGTAACGCAGAATCCACAAACGATAAACTCCAAACTCAGTTACATAACGCGCAAAAATCGGCGCAGGTTTCGTCTCGAGAAATTGCGGTCCTACGACAAAATATCAAAGATCTGGAACGCAAGTTATCGTCTCAAGTCAGCAATAGTAGCGAGTCGGATAAAGCCAATGAGATTGAATCTCTACGTAAAATGGTCGAAGATTTGGAACACGAAAAGGCAGCTTTGCGGCAAAGAAACGAACGATTGGAATTATGGGCTGAGCAGAACACTCGTCGTGGCGATTTCGATCCTAACGTTACAAAAGTGTTTCATTTTCGAATGAATCCCGCCGACTTGGCCCATAAGCAGGCCAGGAATCAGTTTGAGGAGATGAGGGAAAAGTGTCGCAAGTTGCAGGAGAAAATTCTCAAACTGGAATCGGATCAGGACGTTACGACCACTTGCTTGGACGTTACCAAGGTGAAAGAGTTGGAAGACAAGCTGGCCAGTTCTGAGTTGAAGAATCTCAGGCTGAAGGAAGTATTCGGTAAAAAAATTCAAGATTTCCGGCTGGCGTGCTACAATCTGACTGGTAAGAATTGTTATCAACTGATACCAAGTGTGATGACCTTTATTGGATAATGTAATTAAGGCATCAAAACTCTGTTTAATGAGAGAAGTGATGATACTTGGAGAGTTTCTTGAAGGTATAGAACTTGAATATCCAATTGAATAGTATATTCACTCCAATTCCGTACTAGTTGGGGGTGTTTAACCATGACGGTCTCAGCCACAAATATTCTGGCTCATTTCAATATGAATATACTCGTCAAATGGTGATACATGATGTTTGTGTGACTGTCCGTCTTACCCAAGTTCCATTAAACGAACCCCTAATATTTGTCACTAAAATTCAAATATTCCATCAAGCAAGCAAAAATAATGACTGCAGAGTACAGGATCAATGCACTCAATTATTTTCTTTGGTCAAGTATGCCTTCACAGCTATGCTACGCTACCGGCATTGTTGACCACTGTATCATGCAATGATTTTTATAACATCACAGGCGCATAGCCGAAAAATAAGGAAGGGGTTTTAAAAGAATAATGAGGGATTTTGATTTTTTTCGAATTCACTAATATAGCATCAATTCATTAGGGTTCAGTACATGCGTAAATGACGATTATACAATCTCCTCGTTTTGACGACTATACGCGCATGGTAAGCTTGTCGACGAGTCTGGAAGTGCTGTTAATTAGCGACTCCCTGATCTGTCGTCAACAATTAAATACACGCATGTCTTAATAGCCTCGACGACGATTTTCGCAAGTCAAAACGTCTGAGTTTTTATGGAATATGTGCTGTTATAACGCCGATTTCAGGTGGTTTAAACCCGTCCTCTTTTATAACTCAAACCTTTATGCACATCTTCTGATGGTTATGTTTAAGTATTAGCGGAAATCAATTACGTATGTAGGGAGCGCGTCGCACATGTTTGCGGGCGTTCAATGTCATTCAATTTTGCGATGTCACTCTTTAATCACAATCGCTAATAATCAGCATACACTTGATGGCATTGTCTCCAAGCCATCGAGAGATAGGAGCCAAACCATGCTAGGCCCGAGGCGCAATAGTTCGGCTAGCGATGATATTTCTTCCACATTAAGCCTATTGCAGAAGTGATTGTGTAGGCCAACCGATGATACCGTGCGCACCATCGAAGCTGATGCGATTGTGCAGGCCATCGACGGTATAGTGCGCACCGGACCTATTGCAGAAGTGATTCTTCAAGCCAGCGGAACTAGGCGTGTTGAATACGTGATAAATCAGGCGACGATTACAGAGCTCACGGCAATCAATGACCTGATTTCGCAATCATCTCAGCGGTAGATCGCGTCGCGTTACATTGTGCACAGTGCACAGACGAATCTCGCAATTGGCCGCGCGTAACGCTGATAATACGAATTACGAATTATTGAATTGCAACCGAGCCTTAGCGTCAGAACAGTCATTTCAAAAGCACCAGGTTTCGTGTTTAAGGAGGGGGGTTCCGCGCTTCAAAAGGCAGGGGTTACGACCCCCAAAACCCCCCTCTGGCTACGCGCCTATACCGTGTACCTAATGAAGAGTGTAAATTTTGAAACCTAATAAATTTTCGCCCTCAGAAGAGGTCTTTCCCGATTCCATGATTATGATGATTAAATTGTTAGGTTACCTAAAAAGGCGTTGCCCACCAAATTTGGCTCGGTTCCAACTTGTAGATGTGAACGTACAGGAGTTGAAAAATTTCACTGTAAATTCCATGAAATCGTTGAGTTGTCTGCAAAAGCGATGCAAAATGGATTTGACGCAATTCGAATTCGAACCCATAGAGGCAAAGTTATTTGAATTTTTCATTCATAATTCTGGGACTACCAGACTACAGGCTATTTTTGTGAATCCAAAATTGTGAAGCGTCGTTCTTTTAGACCAGTGGTTCTCAACCTTTTTTCAGACACGCCCCCTTTTTGATAGTGAAAAATTTCGCGCCCCCCTTATCGTCATATCACAAAATCCAACTGGGATGCTAACAACCCCACCAGATTGTTTGATGGTATGGACGGTTATGAATGCTGATGAGGGAATAAAAATACATGAAATTGGGTCTATATAGAGAGAAACACGCATGTATTGGAGGTGAATCGCGAGGAGCGCGAAAGATTTTTTCAGGTCACCGCTTCTTCGCGCCCCCCTTGAGATGTTTCATGCCCCCAAGGGGGCGCACCCCCCAGGTTGAGAACCCCTGTTTTAGACAAAGAACTTTGAATATCAACAGTAGTATCACAAAATATGACATCAATGGTATGTAAATGTTGAGCTATAAATATGGAGACATGAGTTTTCCTATTTGGTGATACAACAAAGTTCTCTTGAAATCTTTACCAATCCATTTCAATATGAATATATTACTCAGTTTTTCAGTTTTGTTAATGCACAAATTTTGTTTGTGAGATTGTGATGGCCATTTTTGTTATTGCAGGTTTCCGTATTGACGCGCACAGCGACGACCACTTCAAGCTGATTTCAAGATACGCCGAAAACGAGCGCGATTTTCTCCTGTTCTGCTCGCTGCCATCCGGCGGGATGCAGCTCCTGGAAACGGACTATTCGAAAACTCTGGAATCTCTCATAAAATTACATTTGCATCACCAAAACAGCATCCCCATGTTCCTCAGCAGTTTAACTGCAGAACTTTTTTCGCAGCAAACCGATGTGACGTCGAGATATTGATCATATTTAGAGTCCGAACGATATCGAATTTTCGAGCCTATGCTTCATTACGCTTTGTAAGAATGCCGTGAGTTGATCGCGGCTTCACAGATGACATTTTCACTATGTACAGTACATAGCTTTGTACTACATGATTTGCATGCTGTGATGCAATTAATCAACGCTTAGAGGCTTCCACAGTGGAAAATAGTATAGAAACTACCATTTCGCTAATAAATCATCTAGCTTAAGGCGCAGTTCCAAAACTTCAGAACATTTGTATAAGCAGCTTAACAGGGCATGAAATAAACTAAAAAGGGTGCTATTAAAAATTGATCAATATTCCCATCGGCCGATGCAGATATTACTTGCAATATCTGATATTGACTTTGTGTTAACGGCAAACTGATAATCTGCCGGTCCCTAATAGAAATGCAGCTCCATTTCTTGCGAAAGTTAGTTTCTGATTTCAATTTCTGCGTATCCAAAAATGAACTTTTTTCTGAGGTCGGTGTGTGTTTTATTGCACTTGGTGTGCCGGTTACAGGTAGTCTTTTGTAATATTTTATGTAGGGCAAAGGTGCAGGTGATCAAGTGGTAATTGTATTTTGTATGCTATATTGTGTTTTAGTATGTTTATGCATAGGTCTCTTACAGGTCGTCATAGAGGTCACAAAAACATCCACCAAGAAGAACCTTAACTACCGGTTTTAGTTTTCAGCAAGCTTGTAGTATGATGCATTGCAATGTATGAACAGATAGGATATATCATCATTTTATTAAAATTTTCATCAAATCGACACTACACAAGATTGAGATACAATGAAACGATAGGAGGGTCTGGCGCAGTAATAACATCGCGTTGCACGCTTTCACTACTTCTACTATGGTTGTTAAATTTACGATGTCATGCGTTGAACTATTATTATATTGTTAAGAACCGGCAGTGACACGCGTAGACGAATTGGTTGTTTTCATTGGGAAGAGTGAAGGAAACAGCTGATCGCCTCGTCGTTAGTTGAGACACCTCGTGGATCTGATGGCATCCGGGTATCGCTTTACCGTCATGATACAGACTTGTTCCATTCAGTAAGACTTTTTGCTGAAAAAAATTCAGAAATGATTCACAAAAAAGCAAGTATATTACAGAACAAACGAAATACTTTGTTAAGCCAATAGCAGACGACACAGATAAAACAAGACCTATAGGAATACCTTGATGCCACTTCAGTACGTCGCCTGTCATCATCATCATTTTATTAATATTTTAATCAAATCCTTTTGTATTATCTTCTTTTATTCTTCATTCAGTGTGCATGCCTCCTTTTTACATCGCCCAGTCCCAGGTGACTGTCTAATTTCAAAGACTACTCCAAGTCGTTTCGAGACCTTCCTTTCTTTTCATTATATCTCATTCTTGTCGAAAATTGTTAATAAACTAAACTGATAGCTTTCGCATCTCACGTAATGCCCGCTTACAAATGCATTTACCTTCACCCAAGCTTTCGGAGCGCTGCTCCTTCGCTTTGGTTGGATTCAACTCCATGTAAACCGGCCATTAAGGCGAAAGCGTGAGAACAACCTCGTGCGTGACGTGGTCAATGACAAGATAATAATATCGGTTATAGATATAACAATACATTTCCAATGCGATTTTAATATGTAGTTATGAATTGATTCAATCAAGAAGGCGAATGTGCTGTTTATATAGCTCAGTGATTTCGCTCAGAGGTAAAAAGGCCGAAACGATATCCGGATATTTATTCGTTCCGGTTCCCAACCGTCGCCGAGCGCTTTCAGAAACAGAGCCGAAAGCGACAAAAGATAAATGCGACAGCGGCGGCTGTTGTTTGTGACATTGCTTTGCTGACAGGGCTGTGACTAGGATTAGTGTTCCAGGTGAGTTATCGTGTAAGCGTGTTCCGTAAAAGAAGCATGTCGCACTATATGAATATATCGACAATTAGATAATTCTAGTTGACTAATTACAGCGAAATGCGGGTAATCTAATTCTAATATAATTTCTGAAATGTTGCTACCGACCTACCGTATGCTCCCATTTTAATTCTAAGCTAATTTCTGGTTTTCCAGAAAATGCAACAGGAGAACTGTATAAAGCGTATAACTAGCCAAGCTTTGGCGCTGTACAGTGTACAGACATTTGCTCTCTGGCCTCTGATTTGATATGAACTGCATTGTGCATTGGATTTTTCATTTTCGTAGTATTTCTTGACTTCCATTTCCAAGTGTGTGCGAATTCAGCTGTTCTATTTCCAATCTAACTTGAAAAAGCTGAAAATTTTCCTCTACAATTTTGACTAAATGTAATAATTTACTGATGCAATAATATCTGAAGTTTGTGAAGTCACGTGTGAAGTGAATCTTTATGCTATAGTTATAACTTGATCATGACTAAATAATCATGGATCACCATGCCATTCGTACATACTCTGGATAGCCAGGGACTGCATCGAAACCCGAATGTCATTATGCTGGTACTGCAGAGTGCAGACTGCTTACTTTCTTGGTGCTTAAGAACAAGTGAACTGGTGGTTGACGATTGACATTATAGTATTAAAATTGTTGGATCGCTGGTTACCGTACTCTAATTTGAATTCGAAAAAATTCTATGCATGAGAGAGAATGGCATTGTATGGTAGGTCTTGGTATTGAAATACTTTGTATGCGCAGTAGGGTTGTGACAAGTTAAAAATATTCAAACTCCTGTACTTTGACATTTACCTGTTGGAATTGAGCCAAATTTGGTGTGCCACGTTTTTTTTTGCCAACCTGAAAATTTAATCTATGAATCCCCCCTGGCTCCGTGAATGAAGTTACTTCTGAACAATCCTAATGCGCAATTACCTCTTTATTGACCGTCACCTCTTTGCACATCACGGTGTTGTGATTTTGATCAAAAGCTTCTTTCATATTCTGATTCCAAAAATGTAAATGTTACTGTGGTCTGGTTTGAGCGCAGTAACCCCTTGACAATCAGCCTCAAAGATGGAAATCGGCAATCATTAGAGGAACAATCGTGATGTGACCATAAAATGCACTGCATATGTCGCATACCTATTTTCTCGTCGCGTATATAGATATATGGTCCTCACCTAGGCTCACACCAGCCCCAGGGTTTCCCTGGAGGTCAACTCATGTAACAAAAGTCACGTTAGGCCTGTAATATTTTTGTGTGTGCGTGTGAAAAATCAAGCTTTCGTATTTTTGTTCTTTTAAGGGGAGTAGCAGGTCAATATTTGGAAAAAATATCAAAATTTTCATTAGTTTTTCTTGGCTTAAAATATCAACATAGTACCTATTCTCTTATCTCATGGCCTTATCTTACCCAAAACATAACTAAAAACTTCATAATTTCGATTTTCATCGGCATCAGTTTAGTATCTTTTATTACTGGTAAAATGTTTATTAACGTTTTTCTCCATTGTAAAATTTTGTTGAACAGCTTTATGGTAAATCAAAAATTTGTATGACATATATGTCGTATAGTATTCAGTTATGTTTTTTTGAAAAGCTAACATTGAGATCTATAGCCTAGCCTATTATGCTAAAAGTCGTTTGGCCTAGGTTTACCTTGCTCTGAATTACAGAGCTTCACAGCAAACATTTTGAAAAAATGACCTGAAATTTGAAATTTCAAAGTGAAATTTCTCCCAAGAGGCGTTGCACATATTCCTTCAAATTTTAGCATAACACAGCACTGTCCTAGTACTTCCTAAAGAAGGCAATAGATTGAAAAAATGGTTTCACAATTTTGAGATTTTGCATTGCGCATGACTCGGCCAGAATGCGACCAGAAACTGCTGAAAGTGAGCAAATTAGTATATTATAAATGCGAAACATTCGATATCACCAAACAGAGTTATGAAAAGTGGTTAACAAGACTTTAACTGGAAACTGACCGGTCGACACATTGACTCGGACTCGAGTCATAACACCGTGACTCAGACTCGACCCTCTTCTCGGTGACTTGGACTCAAACTTGACTCGGTAGTGAATTGAAAATGACTCGAGATATAGAGGTATTCTTCCACTATGAATCAACGATCATTGTATTGTTGAAAAGCAAGTTAATCATTGAACTTTTCAAGTATACACACAGTCAATGCAACAGGCCTGCTAAACTGGTGGTCCGCGGCCCGAATGCGCACCTTTACAATCTGGACCTTTTCTCTCCCACTATTAGCTTCGTTTTGTAGCAAAACCAAATATATCATCAATGATTTTCGAAAACAAATTGAAATTCTCCTGGTAGCTGTGACTGGACTAACAGAACAATAAACATTGCTTTTGCTAATACTGTAGCATATAGTTATACCATATTACATCTATATAACTGTAAATTATTTCATGACAATTGAAGAAAACTGGACCTTTACTAAAAATAATTAAGTAGCCATACAAATATAATTAACACTGACTTCTTTTTATTCAGGCTTTTCTTTAGAGCATTCATAGCTTAGCGGTGCAAGGATTTTGTGTCTACAGCTGCCGTTTCTGCGGCATAGTAGGTCATCTCTGAGATGATTTCTCTCTAAGAAGGATTTATCGCGCTGTCACCGAGAATTGCGAATCATGAACCGGCAATCAGGAATGCCCAGCGTCAATAGCAACGACATACCTCTGAGCGGACGCAAATCAGACCAGAGCGCAATATCTTCAAACAATGATCTTGCCAGCTTATTCGAATGCCCGGTATGTTTCGACTATGTCTTACCACCAATCCTTCAATGCCAAAGCGGACATCTTGTCTGCGGCTCGTGCCGACCGAAATTAACGTGCTGTCCCACATGCCGAGGTCCGCTGGGCAACATACGAAATCTGGGAATGGAAAAAGTCGCTGGTTCTGTTTTATTTCCCTGCAAATATGTGTCTTCCGGATGCGAAGCAACACTGTCGTACACGGAGAAGACGGACCACGAAGAGATGTGTGAATATAGGCCCTATTCCTGCCCCTGTCCTGGAGCCTCTTGTAAGTGGCAGGGATCTCTGGATCAAGTGATGCCGCATTTGATGACAACGCACAAGTCAATCACTAATTTGCAGGTTAGTTCAATAACATTTAATGTCTACCTATATAATGTATCTTTTCAATTCTCTACTAGTCGCTGACAGTTACCCTTGACGAGTTTCGGCCGAAAATATTCTTGTACATTTCAGTATGAATATATTATTCAACTGTATAGTAAAGTTCTGTACCTCTTAAGCTCTTTAAAGTCCATCTGTATGTTGAATTTTGATATGCCGAATCAAGGCATTCTATTTTGGTGTTCGCACCAGTGGTATATATTTAAGCTTCCCATATCATTCGTAAGGTTGTGATGTCGAATGATACTTGACTCGAGCCGGAAGCCTGTTACTCAATTCTGACTCGAATCACTCAGCTACTAGATTTTAGTCCCAGCCCTCCTTGTTTGGTGCTTCCATAGATACCTATTTTGTTGCTGTCGGACTGTTAGTCTCTGATAGTCACATACAAAGAGTTTGGTCGTAATATTTCTTTCTTGTAAAAATTCGTTGAAAAATAGAATTCGTTCAAGATGAATAAGCACTAAGGCACTATCATTCCATAATTATGGAAAGAATGTGATTAAATAAAGTAATCAACTTCATTTTATAGCTGCAGCCTGCAGTCATCTAACTACTAACATTATTGTCTCAAGGAGATACAGAAATCCATGTGAATAAGCCTATCAAATCTCTTACTATTCACATATGATGTTTCATTTTGATAATGAGATATTGACGGCAGTGGTAAATCAGTTGTGTTTTATGATTCAGATCACAGATAATGTTCTATGTTTGTAGACAGTAGGCTATTGTTTGATTTGCTTGTTTCTTTTTATTATATTGAAATAAGCCTAATGTTATCACCTATACATTGTTGACTGGTATATCTCAACCCTTACTTTTGCTCTTATTCAATGAATGCACGTTGCATAATGCATCCGCTCATCGGTATGTTCTTGTGTGGGGTGTAGTTTTCTCTGACTCACACATTAAATATTCATTGTTTGAAGATTTCGATCAAATACTCTGAATATATAAAATAATAAACTTTGTGTATTGATGAATGTGCCAAATATTTCTCAAATCATTTTTGAATGGCATGGCAATTTTCATAATTTGATGCAATAGTCATTCTTAGAATCATGACAATGGATTTTAATGGGGATTAGAGTTTATGACTGGAACAATGTATTATGAAGGAGCATCCAGCAATCATCTTGACATGTTAAGCACACCTTAATAGGATGACCTTCAGAGTCAATCCTCTTGATGTGACCTATTATAACTGACATGTTATGTATGTTTTGATTGAAAGCACACTAAATTGACATATATTTGCAATCTTTATCAATTCCCCCTGTACATAGACACAATGTTACTTAGCAATTATTACAGAATTATCCTCTCTTTTTCGTCAATCACTTTTGTCAGTTGGAAACACGGGCAATGCAGCCTCACCTCGCGTCCCACTTAGCAGATCGAAAGATCATTTTATCGATCCCTTGAAACAACTGAGCCAAATCTAATGATGTCAGACGAACCCTGAACCCCCGATTCCGATATTAAAGGAATGCTTTCGCGTTCGATCAATAAGCGACCGAATACAGTCTTCTGAAAATCCATCGATTTACGCAGGTCATGGAAAGTGGTTTGTAACTTGCTTGTGAAAGTACTGTATGTTCAAAAACCGCCACTAGAACGATAGAACTACTCATTTTTCAAAACTCGCGACTAGAACTAGAACTACTCATTTTTCAAAACTAGCAACTAGAACTAGAACTCTTGACTTTTCAAAACTCGCAACTGGAACTAGAGCCACTCGTATTTCAAAACTCACAGAACTAGAACTAACGACCTTTAGAAATCTGCAACCAACTAACTGATAACACGAAATACTGAATGAGCTGATGATCTGAGAAATATTGAAGATAGAATTGGACGTTTTCGAAATTGTAGTGAGAGGAATTTCGACCGTCAAACCCCACCCCCTTGCTACGCCACTGTTGGTAGTGATGAGTCTTGACCTAGCAATGGCTGGAAGAACATCACACAACAGAATACCAGTATAGCGATTCACGCCAAACGACAACATAAGCTTTAAATTTTTCAGGGCGAAGATATTGTGTTCTTGGCTACTGACATAACGCTTCCCGGTGCAGTCGACTGGGTGATGATGCAGTCGTGTTTCGGGCATCATTTTATGCTCGTGCTCGAGAAGCAAGAGAAATTCGATGGACACCAGCAGTTCTTCGCAATCGTTCAGCTCATCGGAACACGAAAACAAGCCGACAATTTTGCATACAGGTAAATAATTTACCGTACCTTTCACTACTGTGGACCAGGACCTTATCTATGTCAGTCAGACTTGTACGAACTAAACATTTAGTTTAGTTAGTTGATGGTCAACGTACCAACGGATTTTTGAGTAGTTCTAGTTCTAGTTGCTGATTTTGAAAATTGAGTAGTTCTAGTACTGGTTCTAGTTTCGCTTTTTGAATACCCGGTAGTTTGTACAAGTCGGGTGTCGGTATTGACGGTGTTTTTGTAGTTCATGTAATAAAACCTTGCCTAACTCTTGTAGTACGCCATGAGACCTACATATATAATGTGCGAATGTAATTAGAACATGTTTCACAAACTTTTTCACACAACACCCCCTGGGCAGTGAAACAGGTGTATCGCGCCATCTAATCCACTCGTAGTCGCGACATAAAATTTGTTTTGTTTGTGGCGCGCGTACACCACATTGGTGAACTTTTCGAGTTGATTTATTTCCTAGGCGTCGCGATGTTGTGAACGTTCTGCCAAAGTTAGAAGTCTGTACAAATCCCAGGAAAGATGTAGTCACTGAACGAAATTATACATATTGAAATGAATCTGAATATTTCCGTCAGTGGTTATGGTCAGCAACTAGAGAATTGGAAATAACATTGTATATCAACAATCATATCACAAAAATCACATCAAATGAATTATATAATGCAATTTCATTACCAAATCAGGGTGCTGCGTATTCGTTCGGTGTGCGCTTAAAACTCATTATCATTTATGCTCCAGCGGTCGAATGTATATTCATAACAGTCATTCAATAATTGTCCCTCGATAACCAATCTGTTCATTGATCGATTGGTTGTAAAACTCCATGTTGCAAAACAATTAACATTTGCGGAGAGTGTTGGCGAGGATTTTCGATTGAATGGTCCTGGCGGTCCCGTGAACTACGCGAGTACAGATTCATGTATGTGACTTACAAATACAGGTGTTTAATGTGTTGTCTGCGCTTACGCGTGAAAATGAAACAAACGATCGACAGTGCAACGGAAAACAGTTGACTGTAGTCGATACAACACCTACAGATCATTCTAGTTGACCAATTAGACCAGTGGTTCCCAACGTGGGCGATATCGCCCCCCAGGGGGCGATTTGTCGGTCCAAGGGGGCGAAAATAGCCAAGGGGGCGATAGGGGGGCGAAAACGGACGAAGGGGGCGATAGGGGGGCGATGGCACGTTGAAATGGCTACATTGGCGTCCATGACCGTAACTGCCACGCCCAAGCCCCCAATTGAGATGGGGGGCCCGAACTCGAAGGGGGCCCACAATTTTTTCGTGAATTAACATTAATTAAAGAGTATTATTATAAAAATTTAGGCAACTTTTAAAAAAAATTTCGCGCTGCGCGCCATTGCGTGGTCGCATATTCCTTGCTTATTGGATACCCTTCCTCCAAGAAATAATACGCATGAGGTATAGAAATGAGCATCTCGGCGTCAGCCATTATCACACCACGACGCACCAAGACATATGAAGTTTCAGGCCATGTAACATGCGACTCCGAGAAGTGTGCCAAAACGAGAAAACCTTGGCAGAAAAGGACTGCCTTTATGCCGACCGACTTCGATATATATACGATATACATATATATTTAATTGTCCATAGGCTCCTAAATGGCTGGCGCCAAATGTTCCTGTCCTGTCCAATCAGAACCCCTCAAAAATGCCATCTCGCAGAGAAAAATTAATTGCCAGTGCAGAAATACCAATTTGAAATCGTGTGCGTCATTTAGTTTAGTACGTATGGGCGATTTGAATATATTTTGGCATAGCAGACAGGCCACGAAATGTCATTACGTAGCGAAGTCATTATACCCACGGGTCCGCCCGAATATGTACAATTATTATTTATACGGGCCCTACATTTTCCAAGACACGTCACTCAGCTTTACCGGTAAATCTGAATACATGAGCAGAGAGAGGATAAAAAATTGACAGCAATATTTATGCAATTCCCGATCATATTGACCGATTCAATCATGAATAATAGAAATTTTTCGCGCTTCGCGCGAATGAAGTCGGATAACTAAAGAGTCCAGCAATTTGTGCTGAGAAGTAGCGGTAAAGAGGTATCGGGGGAGTTGGGTCTGAGGGGTGCAGAAGTTTGCTTTATTGCCCTATGGAGGGGGTCAAGACCAACGTATTGGGGGGGGGCTGACGAAGTGCTGTTACGGTCCTTTGGGAATCAAGTCGGAGAAATCACCTTTTTTGTTAGTCAACTCACCAAAATTTAGCTGGAAAAATGTAATTTCGAGGTCGAGCCGAAAAGTTGACCTTTTTTCTTAGTCAACCCGCCGGTGATTTCAGTCTGTATGCCCATTTTTGTTCCCAATATTTGGGGGGCGATGATCGGTGTGGAGTTTGAAAAGGGGGCGATGAGTCGAAAAAGGTTGGGAACCACTGAATTAGACTAATGAGATCGAAAAGCCAGTAATTTAAGTATAATCTAATGTGTGAAATGCCTCGATGCTCTATTTCAATTCTAATCTAATATCTGTATATCCCGAAAATGCCATTGGAGAACTGTATAGGGCGAAGCGAGCCAAGTTTCTCGAATTCTGTAATTCCAATTTAATTTGTAAACAACTGTGTAGCTATATTCTGATTATAATCCAATTCGGAAAAATGTGTGGCCACGGTTCTCATTCTAGTCTAATTTAGATTAAACTGTGTAGCTATAATTCTAAGTAAATCTAATATGGAAATAATTATAATCTAATTCGGAAAAATGTGTAGCTATAATTCTGATCTAATTTGGAATAAACCATAGCTATAATTCTAATTTTATTCTAATTTGGAAAAAATGTATAGTTTAGCAATTCTAATTATAGTCAAATTTGGAATAAACTGTAGATATTATTCTAATTCTATTCTAATTTGGAATAAATTGTGTACCTATAATTCTAGTATTATTCAGAAAAAACGTGTAGCTAAAATTTTAATTCTAGTCTAATTTGGGATAAAGTGTTGCTATAATTCTAATTTTATTCTAATAAAGAAAAATGTATAGCTTAGCTACAATTCTAATTATAGTCTAATTTGGAATAAACTGTATCTCTAATTCTAGTTCTAATTTGGAAAAAATGTATAGCCGAAATTCTAGTTCTATTCTAATTTGGAAAAAATGTGTAGCTAAATTTCTAATTCTACTCTAATTTGGAATAAACTGTAGCTATAATTCACGTTCTATTCTAAATTGGAAAAAAATTGTAGCTAAAATTCTAATTCTAGTCTAATTTGGAATACCGTAAACTGTAGCTACAATTCTAATTCTAGTCCAATTTGGAATAAATTGTGTCACAGCTGTAATTTACATTGTAATATAATTTATAAAGTTGAAAATCTTCTAGTTATCCAACTCAGGCTAACGCCCTACCGAAGTTCCGTATCTGTCAGAGTCTGAGAAATTCACTTGCGCGTTACAGGCTGGAACTTAACGGGCCAAAACGAAGGCTGACGTGGGAAGCCACTCCCAGATCGATCCACGAAGGAGTCTCCTCGGCCATCACGAAAAGCGACTGTCTTGTTTTCGACTCTGCCGTCGCGCACATGTTCGCGGAGAACGGCAATCTCGGGATCAACGTCACCGTGTCGATGTGCAACAACTGATACATTGCGCTTGTCGCCTCGCACGCGTTTACGGGTTTTCCTGACCGCATAGCACCTGGCACGTAGCGTTTGAGGACATTCTCAAGACGACTGTTGTTATTCAGGGATAAACGTAACGTCGTCAATTTTTCAGCCAGGGGTCGCGTCACACTGACATGCTAAGCAGATCTGTTGCTTGTGATTCGCAGTCGTTATCAACAAGTGGGCACTAGGGCTCTTCAAAAATGACCTTTTTTCTCAAATCGTTCTGGCTACTTGATGAAATTGTTAGGTTACCTAATTCAAGCCTACACATCAAATATGGTTCAATTCCAACCAGTAGCCGCATTGCTACAGGAGAAGAAAGTTTCTATTTATTATATAAAAATACATAACAAAAAATTTGAAAATTTTCTGTTCACCCCATGAAAGTGTTAGGTTGTCTATAGACACGATGTTCACCAAATTTGGTTTAATTCCAACCAGTGGAAGCGGAGTTATTGCCGTCGAAAAATTTGGATCTGAATAAAATAGTGTTTACGGTGGGAACCACTATAATAAATAATTGAAGAATTGGTCACCGTGAATGCTATTTTATTCATAATCAAAATTTTTCGACGACAATAACTCCGCTTCCACTGGTTGGAATTGAACCAAATTTGGTGAACATCGTTTCTATAGACAACCTAACACTTTCATGGGGTGAACAGAAAATTTTCAAATTTTTTGTTACCGGTTTGTATTTTTATATAATAAATAGAAACTTTGATCTCCTGTAGCAATGCGGCTACTGGTTAGAATTGAACCAAATTTTGTGTGTAGGCTTAAATTACGTAACCTAACAATTTTATCAAGTAGCCAGTGCGATTTGAGAAAAGAAGTCATTTTAGAAGAGCCCTGGTGGGCACTTGTCAAGACTGGGGCTGGGCACAATTGAGTAGGCCTACCTGTGTGATTTGATCCTGGGTAGTAAGCTCCGAATCGAGTATAGCGTCATATCAGTATGTGATAAATTGAAATATGTATCTTTTGTGTGGTCACAAAATGTACCATGAAAATAATACTGAAACTGCGTGGAGCATATAATTTCAGTACCAGAAAAATCTCTCACTATCCTACTCGAATCATAGCAATTGATACTCGATTCAAATTCGACCACCCAGCCCTCGTCAGACCCACAGGGATTGTCTGGTGCGCTTTCCACTTCCGTAACGCCAATCGTTGATGGGGAGATGTAGCATGGCGGCTGTCAATGTGTGTAGCATGTGGATGAATTGTGCTGCGCTGATTTCACGTGCGTTTGGCACCTGCACAGGTGATAGTCTACTTTCATTGGCATTGTTGACCCACCGACCTGTCGCTATGTCAAAATTCACCCATGCAACTGACTTTGTTTTGTGTCGTCGATATACTTTACGTATGTTAAAAGTCCTGTCTTTTCTATGAACTTAAAACCGGGCTGAATTAGGCATGTGTGCCTCGTAAGGTCACCGAGGCTTCCAAAGTCTCTAGATGTTATGACGTTCTAGCACGCAATTGAGAAAAAGTGGCGCACCCCTTCCATCGTGAATAAAGTTTTGCACATTACTTTTTTCGTTGGCACATACTGTTATTTTACCGTCTAAACGAGGTCGTATGAAACCAAAGTGAAAGCCTGTGTCAGCCCAGAGTGTGCACTGAATTCCACCCGTTTATGTTCAGCACTTGATGCACTACTCAACACAGCAATAGTATCGATTAATGAATTCTTAATTCCAACTTCTTGCATGCATTATCGCATACATAGGTGGGAAAAGTTCTTATAGTGATCTTATAGCAATCTGAGCTATTCTCGTCTACATCCTACTTTAATCTCATAATCACTGTATGGTGCATTGTAGATTTTCGGTGGGGTATTAAGATACTTTATGTTTCGTTGTACGCGGATTAGTCAAAATACCTCATCTCGAGTACCGAGGTTTGATTGGGTCTTTGTTTTAGGTGAAACCGATTATTACGTTTCTGCCTAATAGTCGTCGAAATTACATCTCGATCTATTGGCGTTGGCAACACCATCCTATACCTAACCTTGAATGATGGAAGACTCGCCTGGTTTTATGCATTGTGAATAGGCAACCGTTACTGATATTCCAGTGACAGTAACAGCATACTGGTGTGTATTTGTGCTGTTATTGACATCAGTGTTGTTTTATTCACGTACTCAGTGAGGAGTTCTTGATGCCTTTTTCTCATGTTAGAGTATTGTTGTGTATTGTTCTCTTCTATCTGTTGTACACTTTCTCTTTTTAGGTTAAAGAGAGTAATGGGTCTCTAGGGATATGCTCTTTAATCAGATTTACAAACGTAGGCTTGCCAGTATCTGTCTCTGAAGTTGTTCTAAAACAAAATGCATGTGCTTGTGTGATGTATTTCTTTTTATGTCCGGAACTCATTTCAGCAAGTCATTGAACCAGAAATGTCCTGAAACATCACCAGGAGTGTTTCTGGTAGCAATGATCATCGTTTGAAAATTGCTGCCAATACAAGCTATGAATGCTGTTCTGTGTTAAGGCTTGCTCCTGACCAAGTATCATAATTTATTGTTGCAACCTTCCAGGCGCATTATGCTGACAAAAGTCGGTGCGGATGTGTTGGTAGCGGGCTATATATATTACTGGGCGTTGTGTCAACATGTATATGATGCTTGTTTTGGGATTTTTGTTATTCTTATAACTCTTTTATGCCTATTTTGTTAGCTCTTTTGTCTTTCAATAAAAGCTTCCTTTCCGGAGTATTATTTATCGATTTTGAGCTATTAGGCTGGTTACGAACAGATGTATCGGTTTGTAAAAAAATTCATCATTTCGAAACACCACAATGAAAAGATATGTTGAAATCAGACACACACACCTTGGGCATAGGCGGCGTGAGTAAGAGGCATGAACTTGTACACCGGGTGGGAAGAAATAAGGGAGAACATAAAACGAGTAGCGCTGAAAAGGAATGACGCATTTGTCGTTAGGCGAGGTTGATATGTCAGATTGAGGGCTGACTAGTATAGATGAACAGCCAGTTGGGCACGTTCATCCTGGTTCGTGAGCTATGCTGGATAAAGTTAGGTACGCAGTCATACAAACTACGCTTATGTGCTATACTAGTTGCGTGTTTATGATTGAAGTTGGAGGGCATTGGGACGCAACAATGCTGTCTGGCGAAACGAGAGAGTAGCTCAAGAGAAAAAGAGCCAGGCAGCATTGTTACGTTCCAATGCCAATCTCCATAACGATGAAAAATTTGAGGCTGATTGTGGGAGTTACAGGGCCATGAGCGGAATAAAATTTATATTTTCGTAATCAGTGCAGAGTCAACTTTCGATTGATACCCGTCTCACCAAATTTAATGCTCGGCAAGCCGGCCAAAAATGATAGTCAAATTGCCTGTAGCCAAATGGAAATTGTGACGTGATACAATTTCACTGAGGCGTGAGATTTGCTTGTGTCGACCACCACTATGGTCGCAGTGTAGCAAATCAGCAGCTGAGTAAATCCTACACCACCATGCCCAATGACCAATCGACGAGTAAAATCACTAAAGGTGATTCTAATTATAGTAGGCTTACCAATACGTCCTCTTTTTAAGAGGATTTGTCCTCTTTTTTGACTTTTTTGAAAGTGTCCTCGGAGGACGCCCTTTTGTCCTCTATTTTGAGATTTTGTCCTCTTTTTTGAAAATTTAGGTCGGATTTAGAGCAAATTGCGAGTGATATGCCGCAAACTAGCACAGAAGTGAAGCTCCGGCGGGTATTTCGGAGTGAAAAATGGTGATTTCAGCTCTAAGCGAAAAGATGACCTTTGTTTTAGTCATCCACCTAGCAATGTGAAGAGAAAAACGGTATTTTGAGTTCTGAGCGGAAAAGATGACCTTTTTTTTTAGTCAACCGATCACAAAGTGGGAAAAATTCACCGGTTTTTGGGATTTCTACTCCGGTTTTGCAAGTTGCAAATTACTGAAAAAGTGTCCTTTTTTTAGATTTCCAAAATATGGTAAGCCTAAATTATAGATTACTAACCATAACCTACGTATATTATAATAGTTGAATAACAGCGTGATTTGCGGCCACCGATTCATATCCATGCCTTATGGCGCTCAGTGCATTATACTGCTGAAAATATTATTAAAACGGAGGAATGAGTGAAGAAATGAATGCCGCGAGTCCTCCACAAATAATGAATGCCGCAGGGCAAAGATGTTTGCTGTTACCACTGAAGCAGAACCAAAATCTAAACAGCAGTTTGCCAACTCACAGACTTTGGCTCACTCTGGCTATATAGTTTATATTACCAAAGTAATCTTGATTAAACTTAGTGCGAATATTCAGAGTGCTTTCTTCACTATGCCCTCGTTGTTGAGGCTAGTTTTCTTATCAATTGACTGGTTTATCCATCATGCCTTGAGTAATTGATAATCGATTTGTTTAGGGCTTCCTTCCACCAAATGGACATATGGAGATTATGCTTATGAGCGTACGGACATAGCCGCACTGCAGTGACTCAGGGGAGGCAAGCGAGGCAGTGCCTCACTTGTAGTCAGGATAAGTAAAAGAAAATTGCAAAACCTTCGATGATTATTTGTATTTTTCTACTGATGTTCACAAAGGATTAATTTTACACATAAAATACTGCAATTTGCATATTTATTGTTCAAATATATAGGATGATAGGTGCGGACGAGCCAAGCCTCACCAGTGATAGCGCAATTGACCATAAACAGCTCGGAATGGCAATGAATCGCGACAATTTGAGACACAAATTGATCTGCCTCACCGATAGTTGGATTTAAAATCCGACAATTGCAGGGCAGTGAAACATATCCATTTCACGAATCACTACGTACTGTGTGCTGTGCAGTAGTAATTGTGAAGTGTAGACTGCCAACCTGTAATGCAGAGCTAATACACTCCCTTACTGATGTAGCTGTTATGTATTTTCAACACTTACCTTCAAATGTGGTTATCTTATCTAGCACTAACAGGATTGTTACCAAGTCACAAAAGGTTCCGAGTCACAAGTCAATTTGATGTCAAAAGTTTTGACCCGAGTGTTTACAGGTCAGTATTGAGTTCAAGTCAAGTTATGAAACTTTTAGGAAACTGTCTGGTGATATCGAAGACCTCGGATTCATAACATGCTCATTTTTGTCACTCTAAACATGTTTATGCAAACAGATAAAAGACAATTTCAGGGTATATTTTTCAATTATCGGACCTGATATACGAGACGTGAATAAGTCATGGAATGTGTCGAGTCATATGACTTGGTAGAGTCGATACGCAATGACCAGTGTTGGGATGACTCGAGTCACCTTTTTCATATCACTTGACTTGACTCGAGTCACTTTGCTAAAATGACTTGACTTGACTTGACTCGGCCTATTAGAAATGTGGATTGACTCATGACTCGGAGCAAAATTCACGTGTCAATTTCAAGTCAACAAGCAGTCGGTGTCGATCAAAATCACTGTATCTTGCATATGTTCGAACTGTTTGTCGAACGCGGGTATAACCCATGAGATCGTGCGTTTTACTGTGCCTCCCTTATTCTCTCACAAATAAATTGACCGCAAACGAAGTGATTGAAGCTTACTGCTTACGTTGTCGTAAACTAGTATAGTAAAGAAAATTCCGTTCTCTTGTTTGAACCTTAACCAAACCTATTGTTTCATTGAAACTGAATTCGAATATAGTTTATATAGTCCTCAACCATTGGCGCAGGCTCGAATTGTATCATATCGATTTGTAAATGCGTAATGTATTGCATCTTATCAATTCGTACCGTATCTATTCTCTGTCTGGGCTGGTAACTATAAACAGAGGTTTAGCAGTCCTACTTATATGTGAGCGATGCAGCGCCTTCTTGCGTACATATTTAACTTTATATTCGTTCGTCGGTTCAAAATCAATGACCACTCAACCTGCATTTCAGACAGCTAGCAAAATGCAATGACTTAATCATGCCTCATACTTGGAAAAGGCAACTTGACTTGAATTGTGACTTGACTCGTGACTTGACTTGACTTGACTCGAGTCACCTTCAAAAATCGAGTGACTTGGCTTGACTCGAGTCACCTTTGAAAATCGATTGACTTGACTTGACTTGACTCGAGTCAAAATGTGCAATGACTCGAAATTACTCGTGACTCGAAGGTAGTGACTTGATCCCAGCACTGGCAATGACTCGAGCACAAGTCGAGTCAGTACGCAAATTTAGTGTTGGTGTCAGTGCTTCACCAACCAGAAACCTCACCTCAGAGAGTCAGAGTTGATTTCTATTTGTTTTAATAACAACCAAGTTACATGATAAAAAAATCATGACCTGCATGACCGCATCATATGTCTCCTACTGTTTTCGAAAGCAATACTTAGAATGGAATCCATGTTTCTCGTGGATGATGCAAATGATCCAGAGCAGCGGACGTTTTACCACGATGAATTGCTGCCGTCATTACCTCTACCGAGACTTGAAGAATCTGCCGCAAGATATCTAGAGTCTTGCAGACCTGGTCAGTAAGGTTTGGGTGTCTCATAAATGTGCTAGGCCAGCCACAGTTATTCCCTGCGGTGTTATTTTCCGTGTCTGATTTATTAAAGAAGTAATTCCCAGCAGACTTGGATAACTAGATAATTCTAGTTGTCTAATTTCACTAAATCAGAGCGAAATGCCAGTAATCTAATTTGAATCTAATTTGTGAACTGTTTCCATGCTATAATTCTAAATCTAATCTAGTTTGAGAAATGCTCTTATGCTCTAATTCGAATTCTAATCTAATTCGTGAAACGCTCCTATGGTCTAATTTTAATTCTAATCTAATTTACTGTGTTGCTGAAAATGCCTCTTTGTCCGAGACATTTTGCAGCGAGTTAAAAAGAATATCCCTCTCGCATAGGGAAATCCAGTGCCAAGCCGCCATCGCCTTACTTACACCTTGGCCGTCATAGTAGTTATTGTGACGAATAATAGCCTGCTAGCATAGTAGCTTGTAGTCTGCGAACTACATTCTAGTAAACTTTGTGTTAGTACGTCCTGACTAACATGGGCGATGCTCATGGTTACGACAAGAGAAGTAATATTTTATTAAAGTAGTACAAATATAACAAGAAATGTCATGATCATAAACGTCACTTTATTTTGAACTATGAGCTGAGCAGGATACCCGACAGCGCTTTCCAGCGACTAATGAATCGATGTTGGGGCTTCAGACATGTTACTAGCTGAAAGACTAGCCTATCTCATCCTAAAGATAAATCTTGTGGCGACGTCCTATGCCGTTTTCTAAGCGTCTCGGTCTTGGCAGTGTCTGGGCCATTGCATGTCAAGGCAATAAGCTTATTGATATCAGCTGACATTCCATCAATGGAATGCTGTTGCCATAGCCAAAACCGTTTCATCTAGTGTGGAATAGTGTTGTTGGGCACAGGCGAATAGCATATTTTGAAACGACAACAATAATTTAAAACTAAATTCAATTTTAGCATTCTCAAAATGCTTTATTTCTTCTAAAATCTCAAATCAGATCGCCGGCCGCGATTGCGTTGACCCGAGGTATAGTACAAAATGAGACAAACTTTGTGTACAGACGTTAGCCAATCTCATGGTTATCGGAATGCACTGTGATTTGATATGAACTGGTTTTTGCTGTATTTATTTCCTATTCACAATTTCATTCAATGTCCAAGCTTTTGCGAATTCAGTAACTCTAATTCTAATCTAATTGGGAAAAAACTGTGTAGCTCTAATTCTAATCTAATTCGGAAAAAGCTATGTATCTCTTATTCTAATTCTAATCTAATTCGGAAAAAACTTGTGTAGCTCTAATTCTAATTCTAATCTAATTCGGAAAAGCTGAAAATTTTCTAGTTGTCCAAGTCTGATTCCCAGTACTTTTATGAGGATATAATGATAATGATATTCTTGTTTGGAATTTGCGATTGTGAGTCGTGCTGGCCATTGTGATTCAAGTACTCAAATCCGAATTGAGTATTAATCCGAATAGAATAGTGAGATACAAATTTTTCGAGTAGGCCTACTGAGATTATATGCCCTTTTCCAGTTCATTCATCAACAGGACTTGTAGTTTGTTATTATTTTCTCACTTCAAACCTAGATTGGCCGTATCGCAGCATACGAAACATTAGTGTGAAGCTACACACGTTAGTGGAAGTGACATTTATGTGAAACCCTGATCATTCCACACTCGGTCTGTTCAAAATAAGTTTTTATTTCGGATTCCGAGCATTCACTGATTAAATTGTTCGGTAGCCTAAAATAACGCTACACACCAGATTTAACTCAATTCGAAGCAGTAGGAATAGACGTAGATCCAATTGCAAATTTTTGAATTTATTAAAAAAAACGAGATTTTTTTTTCAAATTTTACTGTTATGTTAACTCCATATAATTGCGAAGTGGCCTAAAAGAACGATGTATAACAATTTTTGCTCGCTTCCGACCGTGAAGTAATTGCAGTTGAAAGTTTTGGATTTGCAAAAATAGCATTGACGGTGGAAAATCCCATAATTATGAATGGAAAACTCAAATAACTTTGCTTCTACGGGTTGGATTTGCGTTGAATTTGTTTTGCATCATTTTTGTAAACAGTTCAACAATTTCATGGGGTTGACAATAAAATTTGATTCTATATTTTTTTTTTATAAATTCAAAATTTTCAATTGGCTCTGCGTCGGCGTATACTGGTTGGAATTGAGCCAAACTTGGCGTGCAGCGTTTTTAGGCAACCTAATAATTAGATCAGTGTATCCCCAGGATATGAAAAAAAGGTTACCGTATTTTTCAACAGCCCTATTCCACAGCATTGTCAAAAAGAGCTATGAAATCGGTGCAGTCGAAAATATTCAGAATTATCTATAATGCCATATAGAACTGGCATCACATTCCTTTGTTGTTGCATAAACGGTAGGCCGACGTATTAGGACTTTCTTCATCATTCATGGTCTTATGATGTCATAACGAATGTTACTTCAATACTCGAAGTCTGATATGATCGATTCAGAATAATCAAATCATTCAGACAGGAGATTAGTCTAGAAATCCAATTTTTCCTTTGTTAGAAGATGGATAGTATACCAACGAATTCTTCTTTATCCTGTTATATCATTGTATTATAATATCTCCTTGCCAAACTATCTCACAAATATATGTGCCTTTATTAAGCAATGCTTTTATGTAATGATTTTGGTCCGTGTTTCATTAGTCCTGGAGGATGAGGAGTATAAAGAAACTGTTCGTATCGTTCAAGATTTTGTTGAAAACAAAGGAAAAGACCTTCACAGTCAACTAGAGAAGAGGAGTCAAGGTAATTTTGTAGTATGCTGACAAATAATATTTTTTTTTAATCCATTTCAATTCAGTGCGCAGAAACTGGCTTTACGAATGGTGGCTCGACGCATATTTGACGTACCGAGGACCTGCCGGCGCATTGAACATTTGTGGGCTACCCGGCTACAGCTTCTGGCCGTTGGATGATCAGGTCGCTCGATATTTCAAGTATATTATTGAAGAAAATCGTAAGAACTGTGCAGTGTAATGTAAACCTATCCTTGCTATGTAGTTTCCAATTATGGAAATTTCCTCATAGTTGCTGAAAATGATCTTCTATATATTGTGAGTGATTGTATGCAATAAGAAAACTGTGATTGGTGCAGTCTCAGTCTTGCGCAAACTATACCTACGGTATCCAGTTTGTTGACGGACAACTAACTGCTGGTTTTTTTGAGTTAGTCATACTAGTTCTGGTTTTGAAAAGGGAGTACCGGTAGTTCCAGTCTGATTGCTCAACTAGAAAAGGATTCAGTTCGCTATATTGCTACAATTTTCACCATTTCAATACACCACAATACTGCGATACAATGGGAAGGTGTTGAAACGCCTTGGTAATAGTCTTCGAAATCAGACACCCACCTGACCTAGACAATGTAAAAAAGGAGGCCTGCACACTGAATGAAGATAATGTAAAAGGACAGGTGACAAAAAAGGTGGCATGTGTCGGGAGGCGAGATCGATATGCAGGTCGTGGTCCATAATACCCGTGTTAAAACCCGCCCATTGCAAACTAGAAACCCCGGCCATTTGAAATGCAGAATCTGTCTCCAATATTTCTTAGCTCATTTGCGATTTCGTAGTTCGTATTATCATTTTGAGTCGGTAGTATTTTATTTGCGGATTTCTAAGGTCATTAGTTCCAGTTCTAGTTGCAAGTTTGGAAAAATGAGTAGTTATAGTTCTAGTTTTTGAAAATCCACTAGTTAGTACCTGTTATGTCCTGAATCAAAAGCGATAGAGTTTATGATTGTCATCTGTGACAATAATCCAACTGAATTAGTGATTCGATGCGATTTATAACAACCTAAGCGCGTTTTGTTGTAGATCAAAAGTGCTGCTCTACAAATTCACTTCCTCATGAAATTCTGGGACATACTCAGGAACGAGACGCTCAGATCTCAAACGGACGCGAAAGGAAACCCACTGAACATGCATCAATTGAGGTTTGAGCTTGAACTGGCGATACCGCGATGGTAGGCTTTTCAGTCTGGGGAGTTTCAAGTCATAGTCGATACTACATTGTGGCCACCAATCATCGCATTGATATTTGATATTTTCCTTTATTGAACTAACTGATATTGAGAAGTTCAACTTCTACCAGCATGTGTCATTGAAGTCTAATTTACTCTCAAGCATTATTTAGAAATAAGCATAGAATTCCATATAAGTTTTTCCCCAATTTTGTCTTGATCTGATGACATTTGCGCTTTGCAGATATTTGTTTAACAACTGCCGAATCCCAAAGCTCGAAAAAGACGAATTGCTTCATACCTTCAAAACCAAGTACGAAGGCCAGTGCCCGAGTCATATCATCATATTTTACAAAAAGCGAATCTACCGTATACACGGAATATGCCCGAATTCAGGTTTGTATTCAGAATGAGTTTTAAGTGTTTTAGTGTCAGCATCGATTTTAAACATGGAATGGCAACAACCGATTTTGCTGCTTCGCTGAAGCTTTATTCAGACATATTTTGCGGCAGCGACTGTAGGTTTTCTGGCAATCCAAAAGTTATCTTCCAAAGCGCAGAATTTACTGAATCTGGTCATGATCGAAAGCTACTGTCGCACTGATTCCGAAAATATAAATGAAAATGTGGCCAGACTCCGTACTTAGATGGAAAATCAACATCTGAAATCTGCATTGTTCAAAACAATAAGAAGACCGCAAAACAACGACTCATTGCGGCTCTTTGATTGTTTGGACAACGCCGATAATTCAGACTTGGAGGGCGAATTCTGGGTGGTTCAGTGTCAGTGCCTGATCATATTTTCATTTATATTTTTGGAGTCAGTGCGACAGTAGCTTTTGATCATGACCAGATTCAGTAAATTCTGCGTTTTGGACGATAACATTTGGATTGCCAGAACTCCTACAGTCGCTGCCGCAAAATAAGTCCGAATAAAGCTTCAGCGAAGCGGAACGAAGCTGGATAACGGTCGTTGCCATTCCATGTTTACATTCGATAGTGTCAAGTCATCTACCGCTAAATTGTCGACTATTTGCAATGACCTTATTTTATTTCATTTATAATTGTTCGACGATTCGGTGTGTTGTTGGTGTTCCTCCGTTTGTATCATTTATTCATTTTTTATTAGTTAATCTAAAGTTTTGAGGGTAACGATTTCTGCGATACTGATGACTCTGTTACATCTAACCTCGCGTCTATACCTTGCATATCAATGTATCGCATTTGACCGGATATTTGTTATGTGCGAGTGCGATATTGATTTATTCTGTTGATAAATAAATATTTCTGTCTCTTTTGTGCAACAGGTGAAATTCTCTCTCCGAAGCAATACGAGCTCGCCCTTCTTGAAATTGTGAAAGACAAATCAGAAGGTCAAGGTGCACCTACGTTGACGGAGCTACCCCGCACAGATTGGGCGCAAGCAAGGTCTCACTTGATGGAGTTGTCGTCAAGAAATTGGGACGCCTTGAAGGACATAGAGACCGCTGTCATTTGTATGGCGATTGGTGACAGACCTGTTGAGGTGATTTACATTAATTTAAAGTAAGTGTAGGACATGATACTGAGGGTGGTATGAGAAATGGAGAAAATTCAATTTCAAAAAGTGATATAATGGTGCTAAATATCATATAAAATTCTTGTCATGATTTCAGGTTCGTGAAGCCTCCAGCGACCATGCAAATTCTTCAAGCGAGCCAAAAATTGCTAATTTTGCCCTATCTTGATATTTTGATAACCTCTGACACCATAAAGCTAGTTTTGGGCTTAAAAGATACAGAAGTACCATATTTCTGTCTCATTTCCGTAGAAATTTGTCTTAAAAATGAACTGAAAGAAAGTCACAAGCATATTACTGAATTTTTAACATAAAATTAAGCACCGATGCAGTGGGTGCGATGTCAAAAACGTGTTAGATTGATCGTATGACTGTGAAACATGCCCCATCTATTAGCTAGGGTTACCATATTTTGGAAATCTGAAAAGAGGACACTTTTTTCATAATTTTTAGACTTGCAAAACCGGAAAAAATAGAAGGTCAACTATCGGCCCAACTACCGAAATACCCACTGGAGCGTCACTTCGGTGCTGATTTACGACATATCAGCCGCATTTTCCTATAAATATGACCTACATTATCAAAACAGAGGACAAAATCTCAAAAAAGAGGACAAAAGGACGTCCTCCGAGGACACTTTCAGAATAGTCAAAAACAAGGACAAATCCTCTTAAAAGAGGGCGTACGGTAACCCTATATTAGCACTACGGTACTTTTAAAAACTTGCTCAAACAAATGAAGTGCCCCCCCAAGTCGTAAATTTTTCATACTTTCCACTTCACCCTAATGATTCTGTGTGCAATTTATATCACTCTTTCTGAGTATGCCTACTGTACTATTACTTATGAGGTTTTGAATTTAGCTCCTTCCATTTCGCCTGAACAGTTTTTTAAGCAAAATTTTATTTCGGAATTTTCAAAGTAGAAGTAGTTTTGGTTGGGGTAAGCTTTTATCCTTTTTATTAGTGAAATTTACATGGAAACGAGGGAAAGAGTTCTTGTATGACAGTAACCGAATATATTTTCGAAACTTGGTAGTGTTATTGGTTGTTGGCAAGACGCTAACTTGCCACATTCAATCGACTTGAATAACTTGAACAAAAGTTTGTGTATGACAGGGTTTCCCAACCTTTTTTACACCGTGACTCCCTTTGAAAATTTTGAAATATCGATGCCCCCTCTGTATAATTTTTGATAAAATTGGGAAATGGTATTTTGGTTAGAAAACTGGTTGATACAACAAAGTAATCAGTACCGCAGTTGAAATGATTATAAGCTAAAAAATAGTACATTTAGCTTAAACCCATCTGTACGGCTAGATTACTTGAATTTTTATGCACGTGACGTCATATTTGGTGATACAATTGTTGATATACAATGTTCTTTTCAATTCTCTACTAGTTGCTGACGATCACTACTGACGAGTGTCAGCCGAAAATATTCGGGTTTATTTCAATATCAATATATTATTCAATTGTATAGTGAAGATCTGTACCTTCAAGATCTTCTTTCACTTACATAAATTATTGTCTTCCAAGAGCAATGAAGATCTTCTCCGTCTCGGCATGTTCGAGACATCGGGCCTACGTTGGATGGACAAAGCCAACTACATATGCAGCAGGAATAGCAAATTCATAACCAATTGCGATCACACTCCGTTGGACGGCATGACGTTCATAGTTATGACCGAAGTCTTCAACGTCTATTTGAGACAGTTGAAAGAGACAGGCCTGGAGAAGATATGGGGGAATGGTAGGTAACAACCGCATGAAAATAACCTCACGAAGTAGTCAGAATTGCTACTCAAAGTAGAACAGGCTTGTGGGTTGGGGTTGTCAAAAATAAATTTTTTTCTTCAATATTTTGTGGCATCAAATTTAATTCAATTCTAATCTGTAGATGTGAAGCTGCAGGAGTTTGAAAATTTTGAAGAAAACAAAAGAAAAAATTCAAAATATTCCAACTTCTGTAGCTTTACATCTACAAGTTGGAATTGAGCCAAATATGCAGCGCAACGAATTTTTTAGCCAAACAAACAAAAATTTGAAAAAAAAGTTATTTTTGAACATCCCTGTTGTGCAAACTATTGGATTTTCATAATGTGTAACTAAAACTAGAACTACTCACTTTGGCCAACATGATTTTTACGACAACCCAACAGCTCCCTTCAACAAAGTAATGTAGTGTATGACTGTAAGTGCCACTGTGATTATGGCTGCGTTGGAAGAACGACCCACCGTTTTCAGGACCTTATAAAACTCATCCCCTGAAGCTTGAATCACAACAGGCAAAGGCCATGGATTCTGTTACAGAAGGAGTTCGTGGACCATCTAAAAATAGTATATTGAGCTTGTGCGCTATTAGAAATTCCGTGCCGGTGACGTCATATTTTGTGATACGATTGTTGATATACAATGTTCTTTCCGATTTTCTACTAGTTGCTGACGATTACCTTGACCAGTGTCAGCCGAAGATATTCGGATATTTTTCAATATGAATATATTATTCAATTGTATATTGAACTTCGGTACCTCCGACGGTCTCTGATTCTCTAATTGTAATTGCAGAATGGTCACCCACCTTCCAACCGGTGGAGCTGCAGTTTGATGTTGATAATGAAATCAAAAATAAGATTGTTCAAGGCCAAAAGGTCGCGAAAGGTATTGAGGACTCGTCGGAAGTCAGATATTTCCTCTTCACGGAGTTTGGAAAAGACGGGATTAAAAAGATGGGAAAGGTTTGATGTATTTCAATCGTAATTATTCAATAATTTTTCCCTTGTGACATAATCTACATCATAGGTCGCCAACTCAAAACGTTATCTGCTCAGGAATTAGATATCGTTCAGGCTCTATTTAAAACTACTGGAAGCGATATTAAAAAACGGAAGTTGTAGAAACTACTCGTGCAACAGTTTCATAAAGTTTATTTGTCAAGGGTCCGCACGCATTTTATTGTGATGCAGAGGCTATTTCACTGAGTTCTTGTTATATATTCACTCGTAAAAGTGGTGAAAGTGTATGGTATTCTTATTGCAATCGTTCTTAGATGATATTACAGTTACAGGTTCATCCGTGTGCCTACATCCAAATTTGTTTGCAATACGCGTATATGAAATTGCACGGGAAGCCCGCAAGTACATACGAGACTGCTGGTACCAGAACGTAAGCGATATTTCCTTTCATATTTAAGGTGTATTCAGGCAGGGCTTCCCCACCTCTTTTTTGTCGTGGCCCCCTTTGAAATATAGCCAATGTCATGGATGTCCAAAACACTGCCGATTCATCTTCAGAAGTAACGACACGCAATGGCATGACAATTTAATAAGTCTTAGGGTACGCTTTGCTTAGTTTGGCCCTAACTATGGCCTAACCATCTTTCTCAAAGCTCAATCGAGTTGCTGTCTCTTTCTGCAGCTTATATTTTGATGTAGTTCTTTATTTTGTATGTTATAGTGAAGTAGACTTGAAGGCGATAAGTGTTTTACAACATTTTTTCATGGTCAGACTGAAAAAGGTTGGGAAGCCCTGGTTCAATTCATTGCTCAATACAAGAGAAATCGTTTTTCAGCTTCGCGGCACTAATTTACTTTCAGATTCTACAAGGGTAGAACCGAAACTTTGAGAACTTGCACGGAAGAAGCCGTCAAATTTTGTAAAGCTATGATCTCAAGTATGTTTGATTTTAAAGCTGAACGCCAGATGTGAATTGGACAGATCTTTACAAATTACTAATTTTTCAAAATTCGCAACTAGAACTGGCAACGAACTAGAACTAGAACTACCGTAATTTTCCATGTATAATGCGCAAAATTTTACCGATTTTTGTCCTAAAATCGGGGGAGGGGTGCGTATTATGCATGGGTACAACAAGCCTTGGAAAAAATCTCCCTTGAAATGTAACTTGAAATGACACCTTTCTTCATGTTTGCTTTAACCGCCCGTCACATTCAGCCATCATGCCCAGTAATTCGTATTATCAGTGTTATGCGTTGCCAATTCGCGATCTCCTGCTGAGTTGGTTTGCCGTTAGTACGCGAGCGGAATCAGGTCATAGATTGCTCCACGCGCGTGCGCGCGGCAGTCCTTGCTAATTCATCTCCTCAGGGACAGGCCTGAACAATCGCATATACAACGCACCATGTGCGCAAGATGTAATTGCTATACTAAACACTACAATCGCACCTGGTGCGCACGACATAATCCTTGGCCTGAGCAATCGCATCTTCTGTAATAGGCCGCGTGCGCAAGATGTCGCTGGCCTGAACTATCGCGTCGTCGGCCTCGCTGGCTTTGGCTGCTATCTACTATGGTTCAGAGACAATGCCGTTTATTGTATAATGATTAGCGATGGTTATGTCATGATTGATTAACAGTGACATCGCAAAACAGAATGACATCGAATGCTAAAACATAACTATTCATGTACTGCGAATGCATGGTGCATACTATACATGGGTAGATGCTTTTTCCCAGAATTTACACGCCATTTTAAGGGTGCGTATTATATTTAGAAAATTACGGTAATCATGTTTCAAAACTCGCAACTAGAACTAGAACTACTTGATTGTCAAACTTTGCACATAAAACTAGAACAAGCTCACCCTCGACTCACCCCCTTGAGCTTGATGTGCAGCAATCCAAGGCCTTAAATTCTGTCATTGGCAAGCATCTGTTGGCTAATCCCGCTTGTGCGAAAAAGTATCGAGACGACAGATTTTGGGTCGTCAGAAGGGGCCGCTCACACTTCATTTCACCTATATAAAAACACACCAGCCAAGGCTGTGTCCACAAAAGAAGTTTGTGCACCATCTAAAAATAGTGCATTGAACGCTCTCTTATTCGAAACTTCATGCTGGTAAGTTGTGACGTCATATTTTGAGATACAATCGTTGATATACGATGTTCTTTCCAATTCTCTACTAGTTGTTGACGATTACCCCTGACGAGTGTCAGCCGAAAATATTCGGGTTCATATCGATATGAATGTAATATTCAATTGTATATTGAAGTTCTGTACTTCTAAGAAGCTCTTCAGATCTAGAACTACGGTACTCATTTTTGAAAACCGAAACTACAGTCTTTTCAAAATTTTGCAACTACTCCAGAAACAAGTGTTTAGTTGATCGTAAACCAACGAGATTGGTAGCTTGGACAAGTCTGGAATTGGAGGCTCGTGACGATTTCAGTGCAGATACGCGAATCCAATCATTCAATCCTTGAAATAACAAAAACTAATGGCAACTTCATTATCAAAGCTATTTGTTTCCTTAAATAATTTCATATCGTCAAAAAAGTAATACCTCAAACTGCTGACATCACTGCATCAAACGCATCATCAACACGGCACATTGTCTTAATATGCTATATGTTGTTATCCAGTTTGTTATTTGTGATATTATCAAGTACTATTAAATGGTATATTCATATTGAAATGAACCCGAATATTTTCGGCTGACACTCGTCAGGGGTAATCATCAGAATCTAGTAGAGAATTGGAAAGAACATCGTTTACCAACAATTGTATCTCAAAATATGACGTCACAACTCACAAAATATTCGGGTTCATTTCAATATGAATAAACTATTCAATTGTATATTGAAATTCTGTACCTCCAAGAAGCTCTTAAGTACTATTAATATATTGAAATTAAATGTATTCATTCAACCAATTATAATACATATGGTTGCAGTGATTCTCTACACTTTGTCCTTATATGATTTTGGTGTTACTTTGTTTCTTCAAAAAATTTGTTTATTGCTCTTCAGATGGTGGCAACAAGACAGAACTGTTCGTAAAAGCGTGTCGGAAATATAATCGCTTGATGGACGAATGTAAACAAGCACAAGGTTTTGATCGTCATTTCTACGGGTTGTCTATGGTTGCTACTGTAAGTGCAAACTTATTTGTTCTAATACCTTTTGTTTGCCAAGACCGACATGTCCTTGTAATTTTGAAGAATAATAAAGTAACCACTTCCGGTATTTTGCCTATTGGTATTGGCACTTGAAAATGCGACCAGAAACTGTTAAAAGTGAGGAAAAGGAGTATACTTTAAATTCAACCTATTCGGTATCACAAAACCGAACTATAAAAAGTGGTTTTCACAAGACTTTAACTTGAAACTGAGCGGTCAATGCAATAACTTGGATTCGGACACGAGCCATATTACCATGACTCGGACACGACCCTCTGCTCGCTGATGTGGACTCGGACTTGACTCGGTGGTAAACTAAAAATGACCCGACTTGATTCGAGTCAAGAGTATAACAGTGAGATTGACTTGTGACTAGGAGCCTTGTGACTTGGTTACAACCCTGCTAAACCCACCCTTGACTATGCCACTCTTATCAGTGATAACTCTACCCTAGCAATGGCTGCAAGATTATTACGCAACAGAACACTGGTATCGCGATACACGCCAATCGACGACACATGTTTTCTAGTAGGTCGGCAACTAAATTCTAAATTCTTTTCAAGCTGTGCAACTAGAACTACTCAAAAAATACAGTAGCTATATGACCGCCAACTAGATTGATGTATTGTACAAGTGCGGATAGGACTACTTTTCCAAGCTCCCAAATAGATCAGCATAAGCAGTAGAAAATGGTTTTCTGGCAAAACATTGGCCTTTAATGCTCGCTACCACTTATTTCAGGAAAATGGAGACGATACGCCTGAAATATTCACGGATGCCGGATTTCTAAAATCAGGCGGTGGTGGGAACTTTGTTCTCTCGACAAGTTTAGTTGGATATGGAAGCGTAAGCTGATTATTGTGTATATACTCATTCGGTTTTCATTAGGGCTGTTCAAAAATAAGCTTTTTCGAATTTTACCGGCTACTTGATCAAATTGTTAGGTTGCATAAAAAGAGGATGCACAACAAATTTGGTTCAATTCCAACCTGTAGAAGCCAAGTTATTGAAGTATAAAATTTTGGTTTAATAATATTTCCGGATTCTAAACTATGGTACCCCTAATACAAAGGCACTTAATGAGGCTAAGCCTTGCATTTCAAACTGGTCCCTGAAAGGGATTGACAGAAATCACTCTGATTTGCAATGAATATTTAGGATAATCTTTTTTTTCGTGTGAAAATCATATTTTAATGGTTATGTTCTTTTAACACTCTGTTGATACACAGTTCGTTTCCTGTAGCCACCTATAGCCATGTATTAGATGTGGAATGTGGTGGATATTTATTTTTGTGACAGCAAAAATTTGGAGTTCCCTGAAGGCTTGTAGATTAGCGTAAGGGTTTGCAAGTTATTCAAGGCCAAGGACCACTGTACTGCAGTGACATAAATCTGAAAATATGGGCCATTTGATATAATCAATACACAATGTGAACCAGTTCAACCAGTTCATACAGACACATTCGGTCTTTCTGTACTTTGTTTCATAACCATTATTGAATTGTTATTAACATAGTTTTGTTTGCTTCAGGGTGCCGGCGTGTGCATGCCCTTTCGAGAAGATGGATATGGTGCCTACTACCGGATACAGGACCATAATATTTTGTTTCTGATAACCTGTTATCGAAGTGGGCAAAAAACCAGTGCAATCGAATTCGAGGCGCAACTCAAGCGTTGCTTGATCGACTGCTACAGTTTGTTGAAATCATCTAAATTGTGATATTTTCCAAAAATGATTGATTGAATCGGTGATTTTATTTCATAGTTGATGAATATATATATAATGAATACGTTACTTGTAGTACACCTATATCATTGGTGGAATCTGAGTAGCTTATGTCCATTTTTCAAATTTAGAGAAGTCAGGTTTTGTAAAATTTCAATTTCTTCGGACATACCTTGCCAATTTTTATGTTTGTCACATTGTTTCAAAGTTAATTTTCTCAAAATGTGCAAATTGGACATCCATATGTCACAATGCATGTACCCATGCTGTAACCACCAGTCTCAAATTTATTTTCACTGAAGCTAAGTAATTTTATATTTCTATTACACCATCCACCCCGCGATTCGTCTTATGAATGACAGAAACGCAATCTCGGATATCAATCATCTGCAGTTATTTAATGAGCTTTTTAATATGGTTTTACTGCAATGTTGCTTCAACATAAGCAACATGATGCCACTAGTATCGGCCGATATCACCTGGTGACTTTTATCGACTTTATCTTATGATTCAGACATATTTGATTTATGTGATTGTCCTATCTTTTCATTATATCGCAATCTTGTGGTTTGATAAAAATTTCAAAAAGATGATGATGTTGATTTGCTGAAATGGCTATAATGCCATGTTAGGGTTGTTTTGAAAATATGCAAATTGTGACAACAGAGTTGAGGACTTCATGGAAAACATTATAGCGTAACCTCCGTCAATTTAAGAATCGAATCCTTGCTTTCACAACGTTCATGGCAGTTATTCAGCGTAAAAGCTAGATTCAAGATGTCAGTTCCAGACTTTCTGACTTCTGAGTAGTGTGAATTATTTAGGATACAGGGACAGCCAGTTAACATGCAGGTGTTGCCGAGCTCGTCACAGAAAATGGGGTATTCGCCTACCTAGATTAGCATCAATATTTTGGTTCAGAGGATTTCCCCCAAATCCAGTTACTTTCCAGGCGAATTTGGTATAAGTAGACCAGTGGAAATTTGGAAAATCACGAGGCAGTTTCGCTTCATTACTAGTAAACTCCGGAGCTCACATCAACAGAATGGCCATCTGAGATGAGATATCCTACTGTGCAGACTCATTTTAATTGCCAACAGCCTATACTGATACAAACATTTTGCTGTTTAGAGATGTTTTGTTGGGGATGGGAAAAAAGTTGGATGAGTATGATGCCCCAGACCCCCCTCACACTATCCGCTGTTTACCGTGATACTTTTCATCTAGATTGGCCGCCTTTAACTGAGCCAGCTTTTCTCGCCTAGACGCGCGAAGCGCGAAAAATTTCTATAATTCGTGATTGAATCGGTCAATATGATCGGGAATTGTATATATATTGCTTCCAATTTTTATCCTCTCACTGCTCGCGTAATCAGATTTACAGGTGAGGTGTGTTTGAAAAGGTAGGACCCCTCAATAATAATTAAACACCTTCGGGCGTATACCCGTTGGCAGGAACAAAACAGTACTTCGTCAGGTCCCCATGAAAAACTTGGGTCTTGGGCTACCATAGGGTGATAAACTTACACCCAATCACGTTGTTCGCTTTTGCCACGAAATTAGTCGTACTGTGCACTCTGCCAGTGTGCAGTGAGCCAGCGCGAGGCGCGAAAATTTTCGATAAATCATTATAAAGTCGGTCAAAAAGATATGGAATTGCATATCCATTGCTATCAATTTCTTGTCCTCTCTGTTCAAGTAATCAGATTTACCGGTAGAGTTGAGTGAGGTGTCTTGGAAACTGTATAGGGCCCTTAGGTATGACTCCGTAACATGCTGTTATTTAGTGACCTCCTGTCTGCTATATCAAAGTAGGCTATATAGAATCGCCCAAACGTATAGGCTACTAAAGTAAAAGACGCACACGATTTCAAATTGGTATTTCTTCACTGGCATATAATTTTTCCCTGCGGGATGGTATTTGTCTTGTGAGGTTCAGATTGCCAAGACAGGAATATTCGGCGCCAGTCATTTAGGCGCCTATGGACAATTAAACTTATTTTTATTTTGTATATATAACGAAGTTTTCGGTCAACGTAAGGGTTTTCGGCCAAGGTTTTCTCGCTGCCGATCGTCCTGGCCCACTTCTTGGAGTCACATGTTACATGTCGTAAAACTTTATATGTCTTGGTAAATCGTGGCGCGGTAATGGCCAATGCCGACATGACAAGATTTACATGGTATATCTTCATTATATCAGCTAACGTGAAAATTTTCAAGCCTGTTATTCAATGATTATGGCAGTCATTTCGTTAGCGATGAGTACACCCAAATCCTTGAGTTACAGCCTTAAAACTTGGACTTGAATGACATCATGAAGATATACCATACGAAAATGGAACACCGTCAAAAATGACATCGGCCAGTGCCGGCTTTTGCGTAAATTCTGTTATGCGGTATTATTAAATGACAGCCTTCAAACCTGACAGCTCGTTAGCTGATATAATCAAGATATACCATGCGAAATCTTCTCTCATAAATACGTATTCAAGACCTTCAAAATCAAAACATGTATCAATAGCGAGTTTTGCGTAAAATCGACTATTCGTATTGGGTAGTTTAGTTTCAGTTTCGCGCACACCTAGTATACATAGTCGATTTGAATAAGGCAATTACTACCTTCATCATTGAGTGACAAGCTTGAAACTTGGTACAATGCTCGATGATATCGTCAAGATATACCATACCAAATCATGTATGGGGCCCAATCCAATTATAAAACATCGTCAAAATCGACACATACCGATACCGGCGTATGTTCTAAATCACATACTTGACTTCGAAATTACTGGCAGCCGTGTCAAGAAAATGATTTGTTTCGCATTTGGCATGATTAATTATTGAAACCACACAGATGGCACTAGCGTGATCATGATCAATTAGTGCAAGTTAGTGCAATTTTGCAGCTGCAAGACGGTGGATAAGTCATTCTCTCGGTGAACGTCGTAGCGATGGGACGTGCCTTCAGCACTATCATTACGTTTGCGAATCGGTCCAGAGAAAGTCTTAGTAATTATAATTAGTTTCAGAGGCATTTGTCTCGCGTTACAGTGATACTGTTTGATCATTGCTGTTGTTGTAGTCAGGGGTTCTAAGATGAACGGGACCTGGCGGGCATAAACGCCCAGCTAGCAAAGGCAGAGGTAGCGGATCGGTTAGCCAATACCCAGAAGACACTTCGGTAGTTCTTTCGGGGATCGCTAAACCTCTGCGGCGGTACAATCCGATTAGCCTACTATCAATCGCAGTCTAGTGCGAGAGTCTATAATTCGCCGCCCTCTTGGTGTTTCAACTGTAACCGTTTCGGTCATAAAGCCAAATATTGCAGGAGCGCGCAGAGATGTACGAAATGTGGAAACAGACATACGTACGACAAGTGTAATAATGACCCGCATTGTGTCAATTGTGGCTTAGCACACTCCGTGGGCTATGCAGGATGCACCCGGTTCAAGAAAGAGGCGCGAATTCAATCTATTATGGCTAATAAGAAATTATTGGGACGCGCGTAAATTAGAAGAACAGAAAACCGCTCCGAAAGAAGCGGTAGTAGAGATACTGTAGTATTATCACTAAGCTTCTAGCTGTCTACTTAGACAGATACTTTTACAAGTCGGATTCGAAGTGTATTCTCCCAGACCACATGCTTGTCTGTCATCAAAACAATCCGGAAAACCATTGCATGATCAATCAAGCATATCATAACACCACATCTCCCTTTTTTAGGGGAAGTATAGAAATTAAACATGGAACGGCAACGGCCGGCAACAATCGGGTAACCGCAACACAATGGCCATAACAATGACCCGTTGCGACTCTCCGATTGTTCGAACAATGCCGATATTTCAGATAGGAGGGTGGATTCTAGGTGGATTCTAAGTGGATCGGTGCCTGATCATTATTTTAATTTATATTTTTGGAATCGGTGCAACAGTAGCTTTCGATCAAGACCAGATTCAATAATTTCTGCGCTCGGGAAGATAGCTTTTGGATTGCCAGAAATCCTACAGTCGCTTACGCAAAACAATTCCCCACTCCAGCCTCGGCGAAGCGGAACGAAGCTGCAAAATCGGTCGTTGCCGTTAAATGTTTAATTTCTATAGGGGAAGAGACATCAACACTACTTACATTATATACAAGTCGCAATACAGCAGCGATAACAATATATACAAGGTGACACTACCCCTGCAAGGTTAGCAAGAGCAGGGCATTTGCACTTAACAGACAGGTAGATTACTCCCAAGGTGTACAACAGGTTAGGGGATTATTCTGCCCCTGATCTTGAAACCTGTGTGTGATCAATATTGCTCAATAAATCGTTGTGGCGGATTTCTAATTCTCGAGGATCGTCTCGCGGGATTCTCTCCGGTAGGTTCAGTTGAACCGTTGGCTTCTTGATGGTGTCCTGGTTTCTTCGACGCTACAAGACAATATTCAACCGGTTTATTCTGATGCGGAACAGATGGTTTGGGTTCCTCCGGAGGGTTGTACTTCCGTAAGTGTTTTCGGTTACGCCTCATTATTCCATTGTTCGTCTCGACGGTGATCGCTCTAGGATTTTCATGCATCTCCTTGATGATACCCATCCTTTCGCAATCGGGAATATATACATGGTCTCCAATTCCGAATCTATCATTCTCAACCACACGATGTCTTTTATTGTAACTCGCAGCCATTTTCTGTCTATGATTTAAATCGAAGTGATTAAATCGAAGTGGCGTAGAACAGGGCTGGTTTTTGATTTTGCTTATGATCAGGTACGCTTGAGCCAAGCCCAAACCAGGAAATACAAGGTAATATACACCAGAATTACTAAAATACGTATGCTACGTGCTACCATTGAACATGACTATTTTTGACAAATTATTCGATTGAAAATTATTTCCCTGCTGGATTTACCTTCAGCTGATAATAATTATTACTCTGTGTATAGTCCGAATTTCATTTTCGAAAGTTCTCTCAACAGTCATAACCTTGAATGCCATCTCACGTTCACACCATCCCTATCGTCTATCAGTACTAATAAATCACAAATAGCGCCAGGAGCTGGTGATAAAGGAGTATATTATGAATGAGAGTCTGCGACATCATCCAAGCTGAGTTGTAAAAAGTGGTTTGAACATGATTGAATTCAAAGCTGTAGATGTATAGGCGCACTGAACATAATGATCTGGACTTGTGTTGATAAATCTGCCATTCGGCCTGTTCTCTTATCTGCCATTCGGCCTGTTCTCTGCTAATTTCATCTCTAATTCAGCCTGGTGCAGTCGGTCGTGGATGGTTACAACGTTAGCATCTTTGCATACGGGCAAACCGGGTCCGGCAAAACATTCACCATGGTTGGGAAGGAGCCAGACATGGGCATCATCCCACGGGTTTTCCTGAAGCTGTTCTACCTTCAGGAAGAAAATGAAAATCAAAACTCAAGGTCGAGGTAATAATAGTCAGTTATCTTTGGTATTAATGCCTGATGCTGTATTTAGTGCAGATGGGTTTCGGACAAAACGTCCGCTCACCTCGGCGCTCTCTCAACACTCGAAGAGGGAGTCATTGATAAATAGAATGAAACGCGAAATTTTCAATAAGAGCTGGTCGCTCGGCTCTATCAACATCCCATAACATTCTTCGGCTCCATTAACATGAGCTCGTGCTCATGCTACTGCCATGGATGATGCGTATCAAACCGAGACATATGTATAACTCCTCCCTTGATTACACAACGGGCAGACTGCCTATATGCGTGTATGCTAATGCGCATACCGAATGTGTGCAGCGTCCACTGCCTGGGGTTGGTCATATTCGGTGAGACATTGATTTTCTCATTAACCAATACAGTGTCGATGCATTATTATTATACTTCAAATGGCGAACTCTACAAATGCCGCCAGAATAAGAACAAGGGGAAATTTTATTACCGCAGACGTCGACCCCGCAACGAGAAGAACAAGATAGAACCACACCATTTGAATCGACCCCGTCAGAAGAAAAACAAGGGGAAATCTTATTACCGCAGGCGTCGACCGTGGAACGTTTGGAGTTAGCCGCCGACGCTGACGAGGCTGACGAAACGTATAACAGCCTTGTCAAGGAATACGAAGGTATCAAGCGTACAGTGGAAAAGCAGCGACTGGCCAAGGCAAGGATTTCAAAGAAAATGAAGGAAATCAAAGGTAACAAAGGTCGAAACACGAGATATAGAACAGACGGGCCAAGCCTCACTATGACTCGGACTCGACCCTCTGCTTGATGACTTGGACGCGGACTTGACTCGGTGGTCAGGGAGATGGCCGACGTGATGCACCAAGCACATCGATGACTAGGCCTGCTGCCGCGATTTCCAAGAACTGACGCGCTTGAAGACTGACAATGAGATTCTTCACGAACTACTGATGATATTTTTCATAATAATATTTATATTATTGAAGTTCTGTTCCTCCTCGAGTTCTTTGTCATCTCCACATATCGCAGCAGGAACGATGTTCAAATATACGCCACGGGAACGATTTCGTTTCTCATTAATACTTGCACTGGCACAATCTTGGCATTTGAAACTGGATTTGTTTCCTCCTTTTTTTCAGGTTTTTTATTACAATTGATGTTGATGAAGAAGGGTATTATGACTTTTACCACAATCTGCTTCTTCACACCTAGATTGATTTTTACATAGCAACATGTCCTCGTATTAAACAGTTACTGCATAACCCTGCGTTCTTGACAATCGCATAACCCTGCGTTCTTGACAATCGCAACACGTACGTTCTGCAGTCGGTTTGTCGATGAATATCTTGCATCTAGCTATTATATGATCCCAGAGGCGGCTCGTGACAATATCGGGTGGTGGGGCATCTAGCTATTATATGATCCCAGAGGCGGCTCGTGACAATATCGGGTGGTGGGGCAAGGGCCGCAAGCGACTTGTTATCAATATGACGTCACAGTAGCGTTTTTCAACGTTCATGATGATCACATGAATTTCCCGTAAACAATGATTTTTAACGTAGGTGCCGCGAGAGGTTTGCCGGTGGCGTGACTTGAAGTGCGATAACAAATGTTTTTATTCATTGTTTTTTATTCAAATGATTATTTTACAAAATGTACGCGAACTAAGAATCGTTCCCATGCCACGAATCAATCATCAGGGTATCCTTAGTAGCATGCGTTATGATTTCGTGGTAGAGATTACGCAAGCGCCGAGTAAGACTATACCAAAAAATACACAGACCAACTACCTACAAAGAGCATTCGCATGACACCTTGTGGTGTTTTAATCGTTCCATGCTCAGCAATTCTGTAAAGTGCTGCAGCGCCTCCGACCTGATTTGTATATGGTAGGATTCTCGTCCCGAAAGCTGGTAGGATTCTCGTCCCGAAAGCGAGTCAAATCGATTTGCCCTCGTTTTTCTAAGCCCGTCCGAAAGTGTTTGGTACACGATCCTGATGCGTTACGACCAGGGGATAAGCAATCAAAGCGGTGGCACCCATAAACGTAAAACATTATAAAAAGCCAGCTGTTATCCATGGAAGATTAATTACGAGTCTGCCCGCCATCATTCAAGCAGGAATCCAAGCATTGTGTTAAATTGAAATGCGAGCACATATCGCATTAAACAATTTCATGAATAAATTATTTCATCTTGATGAATTTTTTACTTTTTTTCCATGAATTTTTTACTTTTTTTCCATAGCCATAACAAAATATATCGGTAAATTAACTGTCAGTGTGCCTCGAGTAATAAGGATGAAAACCACTCACTTTTCCTTAGCCATAGACATGGTTGAGTTACCTGGGCTCACTTTTGATTGAAATTATTCGGAAAGAACATGTGTACAGTCGTCCGCCCACCAGCATTAATGTATGTCTTGTATAAGTATTGTGCGCGACGTGATTTCTTATTAGCAAAATGTTCAATAACGAGTTTATTGAAATCTGGAATTCCCAGAACCACGTCGTTGTGAATCGAGAGAACAGCAAACGCATTAAGCCTATATTGGCCAATTCTGTTTCTGAGAAAGGTCTTTATACGTTTCAATGTGCTGAAACTGCGCTCGGATTCCGCGGATGAAATCGGGGTGGTCAAAATGATATTCAGAAAGCTAGTTACTGTAGCAAAGTTGATCGAAAGCGAATTTTCAACTAGGAATTTTGAAAGTTCACTAGTGGTTTTAACTTCCGAAAAGGATGTATTACAATACAAACAAGTCAACTCGCTCTCCAACCGAGCAATGTCGATCATCGGGTAATAACGAGGCACGCTGCGCAGTAGTCCAGAAGGAAAATGAATTTTGTAGGCAGGGAAATTTCTCGGATTTAACAGGGCGAAAGTAACCATGCAACTGGTCACTATTCAGACGATGTTGGATTTGGGACATCAGTATATCGCAACATTCGTAAGCCGCAACAAGCAGGTTTTGCACACTTATCCCACGACGTAAAAGTGCTGTGTCACCAGCGAAGTGTACATTCTCCCGAATATGCGAAATTGCCTCACAAAAATGTGCAATACTCATTTGCGCAGTAGTACCATCGGCCATACGCGACTGAAAAGTGCTGTACAGTGTATCGACGTGCATGAAGATGTCACAAAAAAGCTTCAAAAAGAACAAAAATTCTTCGTCTTCCAGGAGTCGTTTAAGCCCCGCCGCTTCGCGTATGGAAGTATCATCCCAGACAGGAGAGCTCTCAATCACTGAGAAGCATTCCAGAAGCTCCACCCTACTATCTGACACTCGTTGCACAACTCTGGATTGGAAGTTCCACATCTAGGTAACCGGTGCTTGCATATGTCGCGCAATAAATCAGATCACTTTGGCGAAACAGAGAAAAAGGAGGAGAACCCAGAAAGATTTGCAAAGAATATCTTGACAGAATATATTCCTAAGCACATTTTTTTCACTACAAGATTGAGCTGATGCGCGTAGCAATGCAAAAAATGCGCATGCGGGTAAACTTCTTTCATTAAAACTTGTACGCTATGTCGCGATCCGCTCATGACTGCTGCGCCGTCGTAGGTTTGCGCAATAAGTTTCGACTCAACTGAATAGGGCTGTAATGTTTTTTTTTAATACGTAAGAAATTCCGACAGCAGTGCGATCGTCAACAGCCACAAAGCTATGGAATCGTTCGACTGGCATACCAAATTTCGTGAACCGAAAAATCACGACTAGTTGTGACAAACACGTAATGTCAGTTGTTTCGTCAGACTGAATAGATAGAAATTCAGCGTCAACAATCTCGGTAAACAAATGCTGTAGATAGATGTGATATATCGAATCAAGCACATCATTTTGAATAGTCTTTGAGGTACCCTTAGCTACTGTCGCGGTGTCAAGATGTTCGCGCAAAATGCTATCCATGGAAGCCGTGTATTTAATTAGATCCAAAAATACCCCCCCATTGAGAGAGCATTCCTTCTCATCGTGGCCTCGAAGGGGCAATTCATGAACTCCAATAAATTTAATGGCATCAATCACCCGAGAGAGAACATGCCTATAGTGGCGGCTCGTCCTATAGGGCAACTGGGGCATTGCCCCACCTAAAATTCTGTTCAATAACAATTTAACCATTTATAGACGCACAGCAATCAGTATATACCGAGATCACGGCGAAACCCGCATTATTCTTGTGCTTTCGCTAACAAATGCCCATACATAGCGAAGTCTCTGCGAAAATCGAATTCTCTTCTGTGTTTTCGCTTTGTGAATGCCTAGCCGGGGCTTGCCCCGGTAGCGCTCATAACAAGCTTTCACTATCTATTCTCTCAAAGCCGCGCACAATAAAGAAACGGTGATTTACTCTCTCCTATTCGTAAAATGGCCGAGCAAGTGGGGCAACTATGCCTGTCGCCCTTAAGGTGTGATGTAGCAATCGTATATATACCTGAACTCGGTTACCGTGATATGCGTTGACTCGACCTTCGCTGGTATATGTCGATTTTGACGGTGTTTCGCACCATGATAATTCCTGAAACTTGGTACGATATGTCGTGAAGGTAGTATTTAGCACTGCTCCAAGTTTCAGGCTTGCTACTCAAAGATAAGGGTGGTAATTTCGTTTCCGAAGTTCAGTGTGTGCTGATCTATCATGTACATTGTACAGCAAACAGATTTTACTCAAAAGCCGGTATTGGTCTCCATTGGTTTTGACGATGTTCCATACCGAGATCGGTCATGATATTTGGCACAGTAAGTCCTAATGTTAGTATCGACCGCTGTAATAAGTTATAAGTTTGTCACTGAACTATGTGGGTGGTAATTTCGTTTCCAAAGTCGAGTGAGAGCTGACTCTTCATTTATCGCTAACAGATTTACGCAAAAGCCGTTATTGGTCTCTATTGATTTTAACGATGTTCCATACCTAGATCTGTCATGAGCTTTTGCACGGTGTGTCTTGATTTTAGTCTTAAAGTTGACGCTCAATGATTGAGGCAGTTATTTCGTTTTCGAGGTCGAGTATGGTAGAGATGCGCGCTGATCTGATACTTAGCCTACCTACATCATTGCGGATCTCACGGAAAAGCCGGTGTCTGTCTGTGCTAATCTAGTCTGCGTTCCATAACGAGATCGGTGATGATATTTCCAATGGTATATCTCGATGATCGCATGAAACAGCTAACTAAGATTCTCGGTTTGCATTCAAATATTCACATAATTTTATGTTCGCCAATGTGCATTTCACTGTGTTATGTTCGCCAATGTGCATTTCACTGTGAAATTGTGGCCTACAAACCATTTGCTTACAATCCCCTGTCAAATGCGATAGCTATTTCATTTTCGATGTCGGCTAACAGCTGATCATTCGATCAGCCTATTCCTCGATCTATTTTACTCAAAGTTCGGTGTTCGTCTGTTTGTATTGATTTTGACAGTGGACCATGCCGGAATGGGTTATGAGATTGCGAATGCTACTTCTCGATGATTTCATGTTACTTCTCGATGATTTCATGTAACAGTATGCTAAGTTTACGGCTTTCATTCATGTATTTATTGATTAATATATTTTCCAACGGCGATTTGGCAGCAGACAGTAAGCCGTATGTGTTGCGTCACAATCTCCAGTTTCAAGGCCAAAATGTACTATGTTGTTCCGAGACCGAAGTTCCGAGGCTGCTGTCCTTAGTTCTTCCAAGACCATTCAAATTGATGTTCTGGATTCAATATGACAGGCCCAATCTATGAGATAACAATTGCGTATGTGTCCGAAGTCGTTGACCTTTGCAGTTAGGCTTACGCAATCTCTCGAGTTCTAGTCATTGGAATTAGTCTGGTCAAGTCAAGTGCGAACATGAATCGTATTGAATCTTTGCTCCGTACGTAGGCTAGTTTACGCAGTTGCCTTTCGAGCGAAAATTAAAGGTCTAGAAGTCTACTACTTGTCGCTTCGACATATTCCTGTCTTTTCATTGTATCGCATTTTTGTGGTGTATTGAACTGATAAAATTGCTAATAAAGCAATGATGATGATGATAGAAATTGTCCAGTCCATTGATCCAATCGTACGCCGGGTACCTCCGCTTTGGTTGCCTATCACCTGGTCGTAACTCGTAACCACCAGCTCAGTGGTCGTAACACACCAGGATCGTGTACGAAACACTTTCGGACGGCCTATCGATTTGCGTAATCACCAACTCCACGGTACCATGAAATCATAACGCATGCTACTAAGGATGACCTGATAATTGATTCGTGGCATAGGGACGATTCTTAGTTCACGTACATTATGTAAAATAATCCTTTGATTAAAAAAAAATGAATAAAACATTTGTTACCACACTTCAAGTCACGGCTCACCGGCAAACCTCTCGCGGCACCTACGTTAAAATCACTGTTGTCGGGAAATTCATGTGACCATCATATTAAAGTTACTTTTTTACGTTGGAAAACGTCATTGTGACGTCATCTTGATAAAAGTCGCTCGCAGCCCTTGCCCCACCACCCGATATTGTCACGAGCCGCCACTGCTATTCTTATCTACAAGCTCATGGTTCTTGCAGACTGATACGCGATAACTTTCATTGAGCTGCGACATTACATTTACTCTGCCAAACAATTTATATTTAACTGCACTAGCCATGTGCACTTGGGATTTTTGGTGCGCTTTCACACGCTCTGACAAATGCTTCAGATCACGATAACCAATTTTGTTCCAACAAGAGCCACTGCTTCCGGTAACGGCACTGTCGAATAAAAGACAGTAAAAGCAAAACGCCGTTTTTATCCTCGCTATAAGTAAGCCATTCATTCTTATCGAAATGCGCTGAAGAAAAGGCACGAGTGCGTTTTCCTCCGGCGTACGATTGGACCAATGGGCAATTTCTAGGCTGATACGGACCTAGTCGCTTTACCTCTAATTTTTGCTCTAAAGGCAGCTGGCTAAACGGCGTACGGAGCAAAGATTCAACACGATTCATGTTCGCACTTGACCTGACTACTTATCTGCAGAAATGGAAATGACTATAAATCGAGAAATTGTGTATGCCTTACTGGAAAGGTCAACGAGTTCGGACACATACGCAATTGTTATCTCATAGATTGGACAAGGAAATGTCATATTGAATCCAAAACATCATTCTGAAGAACTACGGACAGCAGCCTCGGAAATTCGGTCCCGGTACAGCTTGGGAGATTTTGACCTTGAGGCTGGAGATTGTCACACGACACATACGGCTTACGGTCTATAGTGTCTGTCTATATGTCTGCTGCAAAATCGCCTTCGGAAAATATATTACCGAATAAATACGTGGATGAAAGCCGAAAACTTGGTACACTGTTACATGAAATCATCGAGAAGTAGCCTCATGACCGTTTTCGGTATGGTAAACTGTCAGAATTAATACGAATTGATCAACGCCGAATTTTGCGTAAAATTTACTGAGGAATAGGCTGATCAAGCGATAAGCTGTTAGCCGCCATCGAAAACGAAACAGCTATCGCGCTTGACAGGGGTTGTAATTGTGAGCAAATGGCCCGAAGGCCACCATTCCACGGTGAAATTGACATTGGAGAATATAAAATGAAACTAAATATTTGAATGCAAACCGAGGATGTTAGTAAACTGTTTCATGATATCATCATCTCATCACCTATCTCAGTATGGAACACAGATACACCGGCTTTTGCGTGAAATCCGCAATGCGTTAGGTAGGAAATCCGCAATGCGTTAGGTAGGCTAAGTGTCAGATCAGCGCACATCTCTACCATACTCGAACTTGATAACGAAATTGCTGCCCTAATCATTGAGTGCCAACCTTGAGACTTGGCACAGCGTTCGATACTAAAATCAAGACATACCATGTAAAAGCTCATGACAGATCTAGCTGAGGAGCATCGTTAAAATTAATGGAGACCAATACCGGCTTTGCGTGAAATATGTTTGCGAGACATGACGGATCAGCACACACTCGACTTTGGAAACGGAATTACTACCCTAAACTTTGAGTAGAAACCCTGAAACTTAGGACAGTGTTAAATATCACCATCACGACATGACATACCAAGTTTCAAGAATTATGGTGTGAAACACCATCAAAATCGACCTATACCAGCAAAGGTCGACTCAACGCATATCACGGTATCCGAGTTCAGATATAGATACGATTGTTACATCACACCTTAGGGGCGACAGGCATAGTTGCCCCACTTGCTCGGCCATTTTACGAATAGGAGAGAGTAAATCACCGTTTCTTAATTGTACGCGGCTTTGAGAGAATAGATAGTGAAAGCTTGTTATGAGAGCTACCGGGGCAAGCCCCGGCTAGGCATTCACAAAGCGAAAACACAGAAGAGAATTCGATTTTCGCAGAGACTTCGCTATGTATGATGGGCATTTGTTAGCGAAAGCACAAGAATAATGCGGGTTTCGCCGTGATCTCGGTATATGTCGAGCGCTATGCGTCTATAAATGGTTACATTGTTATTGAACAGAATTTTAGGTGGGGCAATGCCCCAGTTGCCCTATAGGACGAGCCGCCACTGTATGATCCCCTGAGCATGATGAACATGTACTGTAGTTTCTTGTTCTTTGCACATTCTGATGAGTATAGGTTTCTTGTTCTTTGTCGGTGTTGATAATGACCGCATGGGTAGCATGAGAGTATACTTTTTTTGTGGACATGTTGTTTACCCGTGTCATCATTCTTTCGAGATTGCATTGCCTGATGCATTGATGAATTGGCAATCTTGGCTATTTTTGTCACAAATCTTAGAAAGATGTTACATTTCTTGATTTGCTGATTAGCTTCACATTCAGCTGCCTCATCTTCCCATTTTCTGTGATATTTTGTTGGCAGTCGACATGATAACTTGACAATATTATCAAAAGTATTCAAATCTTGAACCCGATTCAAGTGTAGTGAAACGAGATAACACTCTTTCATCTTGTTCGCCAGGTCCTTTAATGCACCAGCATCTCATGTTCGCCAGGTCGTTTAACGCACCAGCATCATCATATTTAATAGGAGGTGCTCTGATTCATCAAGAAATTTTCGTGAAATAACAATCAGGTTACCATATTGTTCGTCCAAAATTTCCATCGCTTTAACATACCCTTCAGTTGGTGGGTACATGGAACAATGCTGAATCGATTCTCTTGCTTTTCTGTCACAGCATTGTTGCAACAATGCTAGACGTTTTGCATTGTCGAATATCTTCTCTACAACATTTACTTGAAATTTACTTGAAATGACTCTTTGAACTGCGTATATTGGGGTATGGAACCACTGAATTTCATAATTTCAATTTTTGGAACATTCATAGCAGAGGCTATTGCATTTGCCAAGTCAGTAGCAAAACTTGTATTACTTACTGACATTGAAACTTGTGGTTGTACTGCAGGTGCAGATAGAACACGGATATCGTATTATTTCGAGGCACATGCTTTGGACGGTGAACTGTTCAGGATCCAACTTCATGCTCCTCCTTTTTAGTAATTAAGCTCGTCGGATCGATTGATGGAATGTCATTACTCATTGGAATGAAAGAATTGGAATGAAAGAATGTTTGATGTTACTTCAGCTGTACTGATGGATTTCGCAGTGGTATTCATCGGTTTCAGCACTCACGTAGTTTCTCTACTAACATCTTCATCAGCCTGCAAACATGCTGCTTCATATTTGTGCTGTGATTGCAGAGCCTTTTGTTCGGCTTCTAATTCTCTTCGCTTGGTTTCTAGTTCAACCTTTTTTGAGAATTGAGAGAGCAGGCGATAGCTTCTACCGTCTTGTTGCAGTAGATGACTTACATAGTGATGAAAGACTACATAGTGATGAAAGACTAGATCTGGGCAGAGTTGGATCAATTGTAATTTGTAATTGTAATTGAATGTAATTAATTACATTTTTCAATGTAATTGTAATGTAATTGTAATTGAAGCATTTTTATTTTGTGTAATTGTAATTGTAATTGTAATTTGACAAAAATTTTGCTCAATTACAATTTCAATTACATCAAATTGCTATTGAGACCTGACAAGCACAACATAAAATAATTGACTTATAATGCATTCTCTTTAAATGTCGACAAGGAATTTGATGGATCCATTTGCGGAAGCCCTTGAATGCGCCCTTGCGGGCGAAGTTTTTTTTATTTTTACCGCTATGCTGGCCTCGGCTGCCATTGTATACAATTATTAGCTTACTAAAGCTTACTAACCAACGGATGGATTCTCAACACGTGACTCACGATTGAATACGCCGAGAAGCGAACTGCTGAGCCGGCTAAAAGCAGCAGAATTGATAGTCCCATAGCTGGCGATCCAAGCGTCGAAATTTGATATGTATGGTCCTAATCGGAAGCTAGTGTCGCACTGATTCCGCAATAAAATTATATTTCCAGGCCATGGTACCATCCCAAAATAGTCGTGAAAGTCTGGGAATCGGCATTGTTCTGAACAATCGCTGGTCGTAATTGGTCATTGTTGTGGTCAAGCTGCTGCGGCGCTCTCACTTTTCAAAAAAGTCGGCCTTAAACGGCTATTTTGGAGCAGTTACATTGCCCTGACGAGATTTTAATTTGTATTTTCGGAATTAGTGCATCGATAGCGTACGATAAAGACCAGATGCATCAAATTTAGACGCTTGGATCGCCAGCTCTAGGACTACAAGGTTTGCTGCCTTTAGCCGGCTCTGCAGTACGTTTGTCGGTGCATTCATCCGTGACTCACATCTGGCGCATCTATCCGTGGGTTGGCAATCTACAATACGATTTCAGATCACGATGCTGCATCGTTACTTCGTCTGGCTAACTAACCAGATCACTGGATATTATATAACGTCTTATCTGACAAAGCACGGTTTTGTTTTTACTCCTCATCCTAATTCCTACGTCCCTCGATAAAAATGATATTATTTCTTTAATTATATACTATATACGCAAATCCAACACTTGCATATATTATAATTGCATATATTATAATACTTTTTTCAACGACATACTGCATATAGTTCGAAAACGTTTTTTCTTTTTATTAATTAACGGGTATTTGCGCATCATGAATGAAACATGAATACTTGAATTGTTGTTAATTACGACGCTACGGTTGTCAAGGAGCACGGTTGAATTTATGATTATTCAATTACATGTTCAACAGCAGCAATTGTAACTGTAATTGTAATGTAATTGAAGCATGCAAGGAGTAATTGTAATTGTAATTGTAATTTGATATTTTTAGCATGGAGTAATTGTAATTGTAATGTAATTGAAACATGCATGAAAGTAATTGTAATTGTAATTGAACTGAAATAATGTAATTGATCCAACTCTGGATCTGGGTGATTTATCACATCTTTTGATATAAATCACATCTTTTGATATAAGTTGATCTCTTACACCATTCCTGAGCGTCATCCTTCACATCTTCATACATCCAATCGTTGATATCTTCATACATCCAATCGTTGATATGTAATTCGATTTCTTGAAAAGGCCTTAACCTCATCTTCATACTCAAGTTTGATCATCACTGTCTGATCTCCATCTTCATGGAGAAGACTGACACAAATGTTCTTTATACATGAATACTCATCAAAGACTTTGTCAATTAATCTTGATTTCGATATCACCAAGCTTGCTTTTATTTTCTTTGTTAAGCATGAGATTCTACACTTTTAAATATAGCTGCTGTAGATTCTTGACCATCATTTGTACCTTCATGATATTTGCATTGACATCATGTGCCATCATAGTTTCTTGCTGCAAATTCATTGCATTTGTATTGGCAGCATTTGCCATCATGGGTTCTTTTTGCAAATTCATTGCACTTGTATTGGCAGCATGTCACATCATGGGTTCTTGTTGCAAATTCATTGCACTTGTTTTGGCAGCATGTGCCATCATGGGTTCTTAGTTGAAAGTTGTTCTTGTTAACTGCAATGTAACTTTCAACTGTTATTATTAACTGCAATGTAACTTTCAAATGTTATTATAACGATGTAACTTTCAACTGTTAATATTGTTAACTTTGAACTAACAGTTACTTCATCTTATGATTGAAGTCGGTTGCGGTCTGTGAACTGTTACATTATTATAATTCTTCTTCAGCGGTCACGTTCTAACACGTCGCTCTTCCAGTAGCCATCATACTTTTAATAGCATTTATTGAACGGTTAACAATATTCAACTCGCTCCAAACGAAAATAATATAAACAAATTGAAAGTCAATATTACAAGAACCGCACATTTCCCGGGCCCGTCACCGAAACATGTGCGGTGAAAACCCCGGCACGTGACTGCAGTTATTCACCCGTTTACACTTAACTCTCACTATCCTTTCCATTTCCACTAGCACAAAAACAAAAAGAGAATCAAGAAACAAACGCAAATAGCGACACAAACACAGAAAAAAAAAACAGACGAAGATGATGGAGAACAAACAAATAATCTCTTCGGAAACAGATTCGCCTTTAGTGGAGCAGAGTCAGACAATCAGTCCCCAAACAACACTATCGATCGCTACAACGCTATAGTTCCTCTGAAACAAACTTTCGGACGGATTCGGATTCTCAAAAATCAACATTTGCTAATCACTCACTCACTCTTTTCCAGAAATATTAATAATATTGTCAAGGAAGCGTTCCCTAACCGACGACCTCATTAGACGAAGCAATAGATACCATATTCAGCGATAAAGACCCACATATTCAGCGATAAAGACCCACAAACTCCCAATTTACAAGAACGTAAACAAGGTTGATATCTGGAAAGAAGTATAAAGGGGTGAGGCAGTCCTGCAGAAGATATCAAGCAGAGATGAGGGATTTTGAAATATAGACTACTTTTTCATGTATAATAACACCACAAAGGAACATTCGGAACAGGGAATGAATGGAATCAAGAGTGGCAATGAAAACTGCCTAATCATTATGCCTGATCCGTAAATTGGGGCTCTCACGGATTCACTTGAAGGGGATTTCAGTGATTCGCGGATTCATTTAATCTTGCAGAATTATTATTAGCCTAATAGTACGTAGTAGTGGTAGTGATGTGGAGGGGCTCTCATGGATTCACTTGAATATTTAGTGATTCGCGGATTCATTTACTCTTGCAGAATTATTTTTAGCCTAATAATAGGATTACTATTAAAGTGATGTGGAGGATGAGGGATCTAACAGCTGACCTACTAACAGAAAAGGCAAAGGAAATTTATTTCAAATACTCAATCAAATAAGGCAAGACATTTTGAGCGCCTCGCCCGTCGAATTTTTACATACAAGAACTAAGAGGATTTCGAAGACAAAGTTCGGCGGGTGAAGAGAGCCTCCGAAAATAATCAAGCAAAAGTGAGTGAATTTGAACTAGTTCTCTTGTGCAAGGAAATTGAGCAGCAGCCCATTGGTTAGGCTACTCTTCTGGTCATATATGAAAGTGGTCTTGTGTTTGATATGTTCAAGCCGCCTGATAGATGTTGAATACGCGATTGTAATGAGTAATGACTCACCAATGTCAGATACCAATTCATAACACCGACAAAGATTCGTGATTGTCGCAGGACTAATCGGAATAGGATTTTGTCAAATTGTGGATCAAGCACTTTGGTAAAAGTTATCGATCGATTTCTTGAAGTTGATGAAAATGCAAAAGTTGAACGTGTTGGTGGTTTTCAGAACGAAGGTGATAAACCATGTGTTATGACATTTGGCTAAATCATGCGTTATGACATTGGCAAGTGAAGTCGGGGTATGCCGAACTCTCGAATCCCGCGTGGTTAAAAAAAAAGTGTCTTTACGAATTTCAATCGTAACACGGGGTGCATGGAGCTTCCCGACCAGGGCAAAACTGTGGAGTGCCGCGGAGTCGGTACGGGAGCACCAATCGCTTCCTCGGGCCTTCCAACGTCCTGACGGCAGTCGAGCGTAGCTGGATGCTTGATGCTAGAATCTTCTGCCGCTCCAGTCGATCCGGGGTCGGTTTAGGAAGCGTGTGGAGCCAAGTGTGGTCTGCTGCAAGTGTGGACAGCATACTGAGATCCTGCCCCACGTGCTGAGCTACTGTCTGCCAGTGATGGATAGCATCACGAACAGGCACAATTCGGTACTTGGGGTGCTCCTGGACTGTATTCCAAGCTCCTCTTCTTTTTCCAGATGCGATGTGGACCGCGTTTGCGAGGAGCACGCCACATTCGCCAACAGGCGGCTGAGGCCCGACCGCATCCTAGCGGATCGTCGCCGGGTCTTGGTCATCGATGTGTTGTGCCCCTTCGAGAATGTAGTAGCCAGCATGGACGCTGCCGTTGCGCTGAAACACGCGGAGCAGAGTACAAGGACCTCTGTGAGTATCTCCGCCTTGCCACTGCCAAGGAGGTGGAGATGCACACGTTCACGGTCGGGTCCCTGGGGAGTTACCACCCGGGGAACCTGCATGACCACTAGGGCTGTTCAAAAATAACTTTTTTTCCCGGATTCCAGCCATTCACTGATTAAATGGTCAGGTTAACCTAAAAAACGCTGCACACCAAATTTGGTTTTCGATTCTAAGAGGTATAGGACTCCGCAGATCTAATTGAAATTTTAAATTTATTATGGAAAATTGAAAAAAAAATTCCAAATTTTTCTGCCAACCCCATGAGATTGTTGAGCTGTCTTCAAAGACGTTGCAAAACAAATTTGAGTCAATTCCGACCAGTAGACGCGGAGTTATGTGAGTTTTTCGTTGATAAATCGCGGATTATCCACCAATCAAGGATAATCCGAGAAATATCAAGGAAAAACTCCAATAACTCCGCTTCTACTGGTCGGAATTGACTCAAATTTGTTTTGCAACGTCTTTGAAGACAGCTCAACAATTTCATGGGGTTGGCAGAAAAATTTGGAATTTTTTTTTTTTTAATTTTATTGCTTAAATTAACTTTCAATACAACATCCATTGTAGCAGTATATTTATTAAACTCGCGGGTGCCTCTTTTCAAGAGTTATCGGCACACTAAAGGGATTTGAACAGATTTAAAAGCAAAACCAAAAAGGCAAAGTATGACGCAACAATCAAAATCACAGACCATGAAATTCGCATCGTATCAATGGCAACAATAACAAACTACGAAGTATACGTGGTAGGTCTGTGTTTAATTTTAAAGTGTTGGAGTCTACTATTATTCAGTTGAGCAAACCTATTTTATGCAAATGACCGTACGGAGTTCGCACGACAATGCAAATCAGCCGCCAAAACTGACTGTTACGACGATTACCAAGCATACGCTTCGGCAATTGGCCAACATTTAAGTGAGAACCCTTCTTGTGCTCAAAACTATAATGACCAAATGTTTACAGTCATTGCGAGAGGCAGATCCTTGTTTCATTTGAAAGCCCTAGAATCAACAATCATCCAATTGACCAAGCCTGTTTTATGTAGGCAAAAAGATTTTCTGTATAACTTACAAATTTCCCATTAGTGCGTTCTAATTCGTGTTTGTTATTGTTTGGTTTCAAAATGCTATGTTACTATAGTATCGTACTCTTCAAGTTTGTTATTGTTGCCATCGTTACATTGCGGACTTCATGGTATGTAATTTCTGATTGTTGCGTCATACTTCGCCTTTCTGGTTTTGCTTTTCATTCTGTTTATATCCCTTCAGTGTGCCGTTAACTCTTGAAAAGAGGCACCCGAAAAGTCTTCGAGTTGAATAATTATTTTACTACAATGGATGTTGTATTGAAAGCTATCTTTATGCAGACAGAAAGATTTCCTCTATAACCTACAAATTTCTCATTAGTGCGTGTTGTTCCGTGCGTGTAATTGTTTATTTACAAATTGTGCTGCTACTATAGTACCGTATGTCCGTATGGTTGCCAGTAAACTCGCCCCAAAGTATATTCGGCCCAGGCAAATTCGGCCATTACATCAGTAAATTCGGATTAGGATTAGGGTTAGGTTAGGATTAGGGTTAGGATTAGGGTTAGGATTAGGGTTAGGTTAAGAGTAGGGTTAGGTTAGGATTAGGGTTAGGTTAGGATTAGAGTTAGGTTAGGATTAGGGTTTAGGTCAGGTAATGGTATTGTAACTGTTATTGTTACTCTGGCCCTGGCCGAATTTACCGAGGGCCGAATTTACCGACGGCCGAATTCACCGACGGCCAAAGTGACCGAGGGCCGAATTCGACGGGCCGAATTTACTTTGGGGCGAGTTTACTGGCAACCGTCCGTATACTTCGTAGTTTGTTATTGTTGCCATTGATACGATGCGAATTTCATGGTCTGTGATTTTGATTGTTGCGTCATACTTTGCCTTTTTGGTTTTGCTTTTAAATCTGTTTAAATCCCTTTAGTGTGCCGATAACTCTTGAAAAGAGGCACCCGAAAAGTCTTCGAGTTTAATAAATATACTGCTACAATGGATGTTGTATTGAAAGCTTGTATTGAAAGCTATATTCAAGTTCTGTACCACGAACCAGCTGTTTAAATTAAAAAATTCAATTGGATCTGCGGATCCCTATGCATGTTAGAATTAAACCAAATTTGGTGTGCAGTGTTTTTTAGGGTAACCTGACGATTTAAGAGGTGACCGGCTTGAATCGAAAAAAAAAAAGTTATTTTTGAACAGCCCTAATGACCACCTTACGTGTGATGGGTGTTTCATTCTTCAAGTCGAGACTGGTCTCCGAGCGAGCCGTGGTCGCTTCTCAGCGCGGCTCTCATCGTGTCTGGAAGGCTCGAAGTAGTATATGGGACCACGAGAGGACTTCACCCCCCCCCCTACACGTGCCTTTATTTTTTATTTGTTTTTTCTATCAGGTATTTAGCTTAATCCGCTAGCCATCACGGGGTTCGACTGCAGGCAATCAGATCAACATAAAAGGGACCCTAGCGTGGTTTTAATTTTCGAGTGGTACCAAATGCTAGGGGGAGGAGTTCCCCCACGTCATTAATTAACAATCAACAGAATTGTTATCATAGTGCCTGCAGTCGGACCTCGCCGGTTCGCCCCTTTTTTCATGTTGTTTGTCGGCCCCCACCACCATATATTGTGCGTTTTTGGTGGGGGCCTTGTTTGTTGGTGTCCCCTGCCCTTGGGCGAACTAGCCATGTCTTCTCTGGCCCATCCATGTTTAATTAATATCGCATTTTCATCAATGTGATTTCTCGCCATTCATTTCTTGCAATTTGAATTTTCTCCTCACCACCGCAAATGGTGGGTATTGTTCCGAATTAATGTTTTGTAAAATTTCGAGGTGACCCAAGTCGCGAGTATATTTACTCATGAGTTTTTGGTTGTTATAAGAATTATTAAAATTATAATTGAAAATATGAAAAAAAATTTCAGACTTATTGTATCACGCAACGAGTTTATGGTTTAAATATTCAACTCAGAACATTAAGCGTCTCGCCCTGCAAATTTTCACATGAAAATGCACCCGGATTCCGGAAAAAACTTGAGGGTGAGGCAGGCGTGTAAAAGGCCGCAGTGTACAAAGCATTCATTGCTCCTCGAACTCGAAAACCAATTGGCACTGCTGCCAAATCTGCCAGAAGAAGAACAAGGGGAAATTTCATTGCCGCAGGCGTCGACCCCGCCACGAGAAGAACAAGATAGAACCACAACATTAGAATCGACCCCGCCAAAAGAAGAACAAGGGGAAATTTTATTGCCGCAGGTGTCGACCGTGGAACGCTTGGAGTTAGCCGCCGACGCCGACGAAAAGTATAACAGCCTTGTCAAAGAATACGAAGGTATCAAGCGGGCAGTGGTAAAGCAGCGAATGGCCAAGGCAAGGATTTCAAAGAAAATCAAGGAAATCAAAGGAGGTCGAAACACGAGGTGTAGAACAGACGGGCCAAGCGTCACTATGACTCGGACTCGACCCTCTGCTTGATGACTTGGACGCGGACTTGACTCGGTGGTCAGGGAGATAGCCGCCGTGATGCACAAGACACATCGATGACTAGGCCTGTTGCCGCGATTTCCTAGAACTGACGCGCTTGAAGACTGACAATGAGATTCTTCACGAACTACTGATGATATTTTTCATATTATTTATATTATTATATTAATAAAGTTCTGTTCCTCCAAGAAGCTCTTTTATCATTATATTATATATGAATTAATATATTTATAGTAATAACATTCATATTGAAAAAAAGCATATCGGACGTCGTCGTCGAGCTGGAATGTATCAAGTTAGCCGTTCACGCCCGTGCTGCCACGATTTAAAGTGATTTAAAGTATAACAGCCTTGTTTAGGAATACGAAGACAAGAAGCGGTTGCTTGTATTACGGCAGTGGTTCTTGACCTTTTTTCCTCCAGCGCCCCCTTTCAAAAATTATCGTGCTCCAGCGACCCCCAACTTCATATTGTAAGGAATGTAATAAAGACAATGAGTAAGAGGGAGGGCCGTAACAGCACTTCGTCAACCCCCTAAAAACGATTGCCTTGCGCACCCATAGCGTGATAAACCAAACTTCTGAGGGCTTATTGCCCCCACGAACCCCATAGCGTAATTTCGATGGTCAGCAAAGTTTGTGTGGCCTGGTCGCCTCAAGTACCAAAATGTTCTATAATGCAATAATGAATAGGTGGTAATTACATGTATAAGTCGCTATAAACTTTTTAGGCACAATTATTCGTTACCAGGGCCGTAACAGCACTTCGTCAGCCCCCCCCCCTCAAACAAAAACCGTTGGTCCTGGGCCCCTATCGGGCGATAAATCAAACTTCCGGGGGACTTGACCCCCAGACCCCCATTCGGCTGTCCGCTATTTGCTGATACTAGGTATCTACAATTCAGAGATGCCACTGATATATTTTGGAAAAACCCAGATTTGGACGTTGAAAAAAACCAGAAAAACCCTGATCATATATTTCACTCAAATTTATATGATATATAGCTGCAAAACAGTGACTGACAGTCATCAATGACAGTTATACGGACATAGAAAAAGTTTAAGCCCTTGATATTGAAATCCCAACTGTTCATTTTCATACTATACATTTTGCTCAGTTAAATGAGCAAATCCATCTAAATATGATGATTTCCTCTCGACACATTGCTACGGGCATTCGGTATTGAGGGGGGGGGGGGGGGGTCAAAACGTAGTTCAATATATATTCGTAATGTTTGTCACAATGCTAATCCCCATCTATGATGAGGATGATTTTAGGGTAGTTCCAGTGAATGTGAGCTGACCAGATGGATTAAAAATAGCTTTCGATTCAATCAACCTGCTTTCGATTCATTAAACCTGGGACAAGCACTTTTATCTGGGATGTTTAGTCGAAAAAGAAACTGCCAGATCATGAAATTCAGGGTACATTTGAATTTGACAAACTCCTCTCCCTCTGAATAAATTGCCCGGGTGCCCAAACTGTCTCTATGAGTGTCCCTGTTGAAAGTGAATATACTCTGATGTCAACACGGTAAATTAGTAAGATCAACATTTGGTCTTTCAATGTGCATTAATTGCATACTTCACAGCAGTTACATACTATTTACTGACACACAACGAATTTGTTGCAGCGCTAGCATTCAAGTCCTAAATCGTTTTGAATTGCAAAACAAATGCTCCAGCAACTCCTAAATCGTTTTGAATTGCAAAACAAATGCCTTGTGAAAATGACTCTCTGCGACCTAGTAGTTAGTATTCAAATAACCTCTCTCATCACGCCAAGACCTCTCATTTCAATATATTATTATTATTTACTATAGTAAATGGGGGTCTCTTTAGTTAGACTCAATCACAGTAGAATCCGTCGATATTATCAGATCTTACTAATAATCAATTTTGCGCCGTAAAATTGACCTGACAAACATGATGTTGAAAAAAACCCAGATTTCAAGAACAAAACCCAGAAACCCAGGTGATGGTCTAAAAACCCAGATCTGGGTGGGAAAACCCAGGAGTGGCATCTGATCTACATTGGGTGTCCATTTATTGAGGCAGCTATTCTCGTCTAGACGCGCGAAGCGCGAAAAATTTCACTAATTAATGATTGAATTGGTCAATATGATCGGGAATTCCAGTGTTAATTTGCTCTGAATACTCATTAAGGATATGTCCTATCACCACATCATCTACTGCGAAGCCATTTTTCTCCAGCACCCCCCATACCGCCCCCCTGAGCGTTTCCGCCACCTTCAAAATCGCCAGCGGCGCTGGGGGAAAGGTTAAGAACCACTGTATTACGGCAAGCATCCCTTTGTTGGACGCTGGGGGATGCGAAGCCCTAGCGGTACAACCATTAGTGTCCAATCACTCTTACTACCCAGGACGAGTATGGCCGCCAGGCCTTCATAGTCCGACCGGGATCTGGTACCGCATCGACGGGCCAGTATCCCGGGGCACAAGCACGGTGGCGGAGGGATAAGCGGTTGCAGACGCCCCCTCTATAAAGGCGTGCTTGTGCCAACTGTTTGAACCCCTAACAAGCGAAAAAAAGGAAGAAAACAGTAAAGAAGCAACCTGATGGGTGCTTGGAGTCCAACGACTCAAAGGGCCCTATTACGGGCGCTTGTGGCACATAGTGCTGCGGTGAAATCCCACAGGGCTGCCACAAGCGTCACGGGGAGGTTTACTGCGGTTCCTTCGGTTACTCCTAAAAAAATCTTCACGGCTTAGACGATACCACTAGCAAAACCGTGACTAGTACCAGCAAAACGAAAGCCGTGCGAAGTTTCATACTGTTTCGGACATGCAGCACAGTATGATACGCAATAAGGTCAAAACTAGCAAGTGCCGGACCTGTAGCAAGTGTGACAAGGCCGAAGTCGCAATGCAGTGACGTCGTCGTCGAGTTGGAATGCTCGAAGTTAGCCGGGCTGCCACGATGTAAAGTAAAACAGCCTTGTTAAAGAATATGAAGACATGAAGCGCGCAGTGGAAGTTCATTTCATAAACTCATGCCGATAAAATTCAAACAAAAAATGGCGATAAAGCGGATGTTTTGCCGCTTGATACTGTTGGGGAATTTGTGAATGTTGAAAATTGTCTGGCTATAGATGTTTCAGCTGAGTTGTGGCCTCGTCTTATTGGCCACGTTGGACGAGAAGTGATTACACAACGTGATGTTCGTGTCGATGAACCACGACTAAAAGATGAATTGAACTCCCGAGTATTGATTTATTGAGAAAACCTGCACCAAAAGAAATGAAATTTATGTGTGATTTGAAAGTGTGCGATTTGGTCAAGTCTCCTGTCGATGTAGATGGAATTGAAGCTCGTTACGCGTCAACTGATGATGAATTTGCCGATATTTTGACAAAGCCGTTACGTCGACAACCTGCTGTTACGAGAGAGTTAAGATTGTCCGTCACGTCGACAACCTGCTGTTTCTTGAGAGTTGAGATTGGTGTGGCTCATTGCCGTCGTGTTCAACGCTTAAAAATGTCTCAAGAGGAAGTGTTCAAAATGATGATTTTTATGTTACATGAGACCTTGTTGAACTATTGTATATATTGTACATATTGTGTATGCGTTGTATACTGTAGTAGTGTTTGGCATATTGTGGAACTCTGATAGCTAACCACTGGTCTCCAAGCATGAGTGAGAATGACTCCTATTAAAAGTGTTCTGGTATCGTGTAGCCTACGTTCGGGGTAATGTTTTGATACTCGGGTATAATTGGTTCGATTCTGACTTACCATGTGGTAGCACGACACGTCGCTCGCTGTATGAACAGGTCCGCTGTGAAATACTCTGCTGTGTGTGTTGGGCTGGTGTATGTCAAGTGTAAGGAATAAGAATCTCAAGCCACAGGTATAACGGTGTAGATTCTGAATCTCGTCAGGTGGTGCCGTGTGACTCAAAACGATGCACTTCGGGTATAGAAACGACCGGTTCTGCATTGTAACCTGTGGTTTGTGTTGTTGCTCTTTTGGCCGGTCCGACCGGTTCAACATTGGAATCCGTGGTATTTCGTGCAGATAAGTCCATTGCTACTTATTTATCAAGTCTAGAAATCAGTACCGATATGCCGAGGTTTTCGCCCGCGGACTTCGCGATGATCGATTCGATATCAACCGTCTTGTTCTCCGGAAACGAAGGAAGGGTATTCGGTTGGGATTGTTATGTTACCGTTTGATTAAGCAAGGCATGTACATTGTACATTGTACAGTTAGAAGATTTACTTGGCGTAGGGACGCTGTTCGACCGACCCTGCGACGGGCTTTCAACGCTGGTTCCGTAGATGTGTGGCCCTCTGTATTTAGCTGCATAGAGCCGCTCATTCCGTACATGTGTGTCCCTATGTAATTAACTGTATAGAGCTTTCCGATCGTATCTCTACTACCGCTTCTTTCGGAGCGATTTTCTGTTCTTCCAATGTTCGGGGCGTCCCAATAATTCAACTTATCATTAGCCATAATAGATTGCATTCGCGCCTCTTTCTTAAACCAGGTGCATCCTACATAGCCTGCGGAGTGGGCTAAGCCACAATTGAAACAATACGGGTCATTATTACACTTGTCGTGGGCATGTCTGTTTCCACATTTCATACATCTCTGCGCGATCCTGCAGTATTTGGCCTTATCCCCGAAACGGTTACAGTTGAAACATCGAGTGGGCGGCGGATCAATGACTCTCGATTGATAGTAATCGGATTGTACTGCCGCAGAGGTTTAGCGATTCCCGAAAGAACTAGCGAAGTGTCTTCTGGGTATTGGCTAACCGATCCGCTACTCCTGCCTTTTGATGCAGGACCTTCGGCTTCCTCGCTAGCTGCGCGTTTATGCCCGCCAGGTCCGTTCATCTTAGAACCCCTGACTACAACTATAGCAATGAACAAACAGTATCACTGTAACGCGAGACAAATGCCTCTGAAACTAATTACAAAGACTTTCTCCGGACTGATTCGCAAACGTAATGATCGCACTAAAAGCACGTCTTATCGCTACGACGTTCCGCGAGAGAGTGACTAATCCGCCGTCTTGCAACTGCAAAATTGCACTAACTTGCACTAATTGATCATGATCACGCTAGTGCAGAGGTGGGCAAACTTTTGAGCTCGCGGGCCGCATTCAACACCTGAATCCGTTCGCGGGCCGCACTATATAAAATTGGGATTATAAACCAAAACGCAATATTGATATTTGATTATATAGTGAGAACATGGAGATAATATATGTGCATATTTAAAACAAGCCAAACATTGCTTTGATGATATCGTACGCGTATCGTCAGAAACATATAGCGACGAGATTTCATAGGCTGGCGGACCTCAATAACCAATTTGTCAAAACTATAGAGATGAAAGTCGGTTAGCCCGATTCTTAGAACAGGATTGAAATTTAAACCTGTGAGCAGCGATCTGTTAATATATTTACTAATTCCGCTTTTGGTTCAGTTCCAGGACAAAGAATGCTGACAGCATCATAACCATGTTAGCTTCAAACACGCATCGACCATGTGTAGAAAAAATATAAATACCCCAATTAAAAAAGGAGTGGCCAATCTTAAATCCCACCCGTGATCCAAATTATGTCAATGTCGTTGCAGCTATCCCCCCTTATGATGGTAAAAGACCCCCCCCCCACTTATCGCCATATCAGTAAACACAACCAGGATGCTAGCAAACCTAACGAGTAGTTTGATGGCATGGAAAGTTACGACTGTGGATGCGAGATTTTTAAATGTGTAATTCCCAGGGTTGTAACCAAGTCACAAGGCACCGAGTCACAAGTCAATCTCAGTTTTATAGTTTTGACTCGAGTTAAGTCGAGTCATTTGCAATTCACCACCGAGTCAAGTCCGAGTCCAGGTCAGCGAAAATAGGCTCGAGTCCGAGTCACGGTATTATGACTCGAGCCGAGTCCAAGTCATTGTGTTGACTGCTCGGATTCATGTCAATGTCTTGGTAAACCCACCTTTTATAACTCCGTTTGATGATATCGAATGGTACACATCTATAATATACTAATTTTCCTTACTTTTAGCAGTTCCTGGCCACATTTTCAAGTACCAGTACCAATAGTCGAGATCCCAATAGCGTGACAACTTTACTATTCTTCGAAATTACAGTGAATCGTCGGTCTTCGAAGTCTGAGTCCCGAGTCATATGACTTGGTTCGAGTCATGCGCAATGACTCGAGTCCAAGTCGAGTCAATACACAAATTGACTCGAGTCGAGTCGAGTCCTTTCTGAATTTTGCGAAAATGACTCGAGTCATTACAACCCTGGTAATTCCGACTAAATACTGAGCAATAACTATGAATTGACTGTAAATCGCGCGGAGCGCGAAAAATTTTTTCAGTTGAGCTCAGCTTCGCGCCCCCCTAAAGTTGCTTTCACGCCCCCAAGGGGCGCGCGCCCACCAGTTTGAGAACCAATGTCTTAGAATTATCATGGTGAAATATACTAAGAAAATATCAATCAAGTCCCTGATGCATTAACTCGATTTTTAGTACGCATTTTATCAATTTTTTTTATAAGTTTCTTTGGACTCTCGCGGGCCGCACAGAACGGTGTTGCGGGCCGCATGTGGCCCGCGGGCCGTAGTTCGCCCACCCCTGCGCTAGTGCCATCAGTATGCTATCAATAATTAATCATCCCAAATGCGAAACAAATCATTTTCTTGGCACAGCTACCAGTAATTTCGTTATCGAAGTCAAATATGTGATTTTTAAAGCATACGCCGGTATCGGTAGGCTATATGTCGATTTTGACGATGTTTTATACTGGGATGGGTCACATACATGATTTGGTATGGTATATCTTGACGATATCATCGAGCATTGTACCAAGTTTCAAGTTTGTCACTAATGATTAAGGTAGTAATTTCCTTATTCAAATCGACTATATGTATACTAGGTGTGCGCAAAACTGAAACTAAACTACCAATACGCATAGTCGATTTAACGCAAAACTCGCTATTGATATGTTTTGATTTTGAAGGTCTTCAATATACGTATTTGGGAGAGAAGATTTCGCATGGTATATCTTGATTAAATCAGCTAACGAATTGTCAGGTTTGAAGGTTGTCATTTATTAATTGCGGCATTAATTCCGTTATCGAAGTCGATCGTCTATGTAGCGACCTGTAGCGTCTGGCATCTGGAATCTAGCCTACCGCATAACAGAATTTACGCAAAAGCCGTCACTGGCTGATGTCATTTTTGACGGTGTTCTGTGCCGAGTTGGGGACAAAATTTCGTATGGTATATCTTCATGATGTCATTCAAGTCCAAGTTTTAAGGTTGTAACTCAAGGATTAGGGTGTATTCATCGCTAACGAAATTACTGCCCTAATCATTGAATAACAGCCTTGAAAATTAGCACGTTAGCTGATATAATGAAGATATACCATGCAAAATCTTGTTTCCCAGCTCCGTATAGAACACTCTCAAAATCAACACATATCAATAGCGATTTGGGCGTAAAATCTGCTATGCGGTCGCCTATAGTTTTATTTTAGCGCACACCTTTACACATAGTCGATTCGGATAAGACAATTACTCCCCTACCCTATTACGTGATAGCCTTGAAACTTCGTACATAGTTAGCTGGTATAATCAAGATAAACCATACGAAATCTTGTCTCATAAATACGTATAGATTACCGTCAAAATTAACACATATCAATAGCGACTTTTGCGTAAAATCTGTCATGCGGTAACCTAGTTTCAGTCTGACTCTCACCTATGCATTGTCGACTTCGGTAAGGCAATTACTACCCTAATCCTTGAGTGACATCCTTATATCTTGGTACTCCATGTTTAGGAAAGAGCTTGCCATAACGTGAATGGAGAGATACTCTGATCCACCCGGACAGAAACGCGTGTATATCGCTTCCGGTTCTCACCGCAGTGAATTGTACAGGCTCGCCACGTTCGCCAAATTCTCTAGAGCAGTGCTTTTCAACCTTTTTGCGCTTCATTCGCACTTTTTTTGTAAAATAAATTTCATTCGCACACACTAACCGAAAATTGTTATGCAAAAGGAAGATGAAAATACAAGATTTGTTCAGATGTACAACAAATTGGCTACTATGTATCTTAAGCTCTCAAGTGATGCGGGTTCGAGTCCGACCGAGATCGAATTCAGAATTCCTATACTTAATTGTTGGAGGTTTGTCCAGGCTCCTGCTCGTCACCTCATCCGCGTAAGCGGTGTCTTACAAAAAGCCTAGAAGTGGGCCGTGCTATAAGTCCGGCCTAGTGTAAATGACCATAGCAGTCGACAAACACCATGAATACCGCAAACAAACAAACAAGTGTAGTGTCTCATTAAAAAGGTTCTATTTTCGTTCGTATTGATTTCAACTATTTCACTAAAACCCTTCTCTGTCTAACAAGTTGTTGGGTTTTGTACAAGAACGTCTACTATAGTGCTTGGATGGCCACAACTTAAAATTTGTTCTGCACTCCTATCCAAAATACAACGTGTTTTTCACGAGTGAAAAATGCTTGCAGGAAGGAATCGATTTTGAGAGCTGACGAAAAGGTCTAGGAGGCTCCATAGAGTATGTCGAAAGACTGAAAACCCCACCTGTTGGTGTTGAGGCTTTTGCCTTATGTCTTGGAAAATAAGGTCCAAACGATCAAGAAGAGTAGGCACATTGGAGCTCGCTACCTTATGAGACTTTTTTCGATTTACCATTTTATGTCTCGCGAGTATGTGGGAATAGCAAATAAACTGACGATACTGTGTGTTCTGCTCTTTAGCTCAATCTAACTTGAGAATTCATAACAGTTTAATATAACGTTAACGCAGCTTTTTAGACTACTACCAAAATCTGAGTTTTTGTGGCATCTCGCGACCCGAGCCACACCCATGAAAAGGAATTCATTTTGAATATTACAGTAGTATGCTACGATTTTACGGACATGTATGACATACAGAGCGCGCACACTACAATTCTATCCAACACAGCTCTACAAAATATGTCTGACGAACGCGATTTCAAATTAGGGTGCATTAAAGTTTGGACCGCAAAAGGGTATAATTTTTGGTCGACGCGGTGGCAAAGCTATCTGTTAATATGTATGTATTATCTCCTAAATTTATTGGAAAAATCCTGCGATAGCTTTTACAAATCTAAGGCCACGGAGTTGAGTAGGCTACTCTAGCCAATAAGCGAGACACGCAAAAATATGGTTTTATCATGAGAATTCATGATAAGATTTGTCCGACTGGTTTTTCTGGAAAACATGGCCGAAGAGCGTTGGGATGTACTAGTGTAGGGACTAGGGATGTGGAACGAGCGAGTTCAGGTCTCTGAGACTCATTCATTTCGAGGCCAACCCCTTTTGCGTCGGGTCAAATGAAGCCGCAAAGTTTTGGCCAACAAACCGCTGATGAAATGCGGTGCCAAAACATAAGAGTCGACAAAACCTTGTGCAACAAAATTAGCGATGCTGTATGGCCAAACCATTCGATATGGATATGCTCCGTTGTCGGCACGGAATAGTCCTGTTCTTGCAATCTGAGTAAGACAGTAGTACAACTGCGACACGCGTCGGTATTTAATAACCGTTGAAGGGGTAGAGATTTGCGTTACAGTAACTTGCAAATGTGAGTCTGCAATGATGGTATTTACTACTATCCTCGTGCCTCGCATTAATCGAACAGTTATTACGAAAGTATGATGATTTTTAGCGAAAGAAAGCAGAAAGTCAATTTGACGTCATTTTTCGAGCCTGTCGCAGGCTCAGACCGGCTGATATACTGTATTTCTGCCACTACACAAGCTTCCGAACCAGGCTTTTGGTTACGTAATAATTATAATGCGAAAATAATAATTCATTGCGGCTTGTGAGAGCTACGATTAGTGGTGCGTCGTAAATTAAACAAGTTTTCGCAATTGCGTCGCAACAACAAAAGTTACACTGCCCTTGAATTTCCTAATAGGTTGATTTGAATTATTCCAGGTCAGAAAAATCAACAATAATTATTCATGATTTTCATTCGCACTCATCCAAGATTTTCATTCGCACCGTTCCGTTCGCACCACTTTCGTCATTCGCACTCATCCGGAATTTTCATTCGCACCGTTCGCACCACCTCCGTCATTCGCACTGCAATTTTTTTCATTCGCACTAGTGCGAACCGTCACACAGGTTGAAAAGCACTGCTCTAGAGTATCATACGCAGCACGCACCGATTTCGCGTCTGAAGGATACTACTGGCTAGGATTTAGAGACAAAATCAAATGCTTTGGATGCAGTGTGTACCTCGAAAGATGACCGGGTCGAGTGCACGGCGTCATGACGCGAATTGTGTACGAGAAGCGTTGAACATACCTATTGTCAAATCGAATTTCAAAAGTTTATTGAGACAGTTTAAAGCCGTTGGAAACGCCAACATCAACTTTGCGAATATGGCTGATCAAGAGCACGAGTATCGGGTTAGGAATCTCGACTTGCGAAAGGAGTCGAAGCGTCGCGAAACCTTTGATAAATAGCCCATCAGCTATTCCATACCACGGGCGGTCGGCGAGTTGGCAAAACAAGGTTTATTCTACCTCGGTGACCTGACAGAACGCAGTACTTCAGCTGCTCCGGCGTTCTCCGTAATTGGAGGCCTACAGACGATGTATCTGAAATACACTTGACGTATCACCCGGATTGTTGTTTCGCACGTGGCGACGATTCGGGAAATGTGGCGCTAACCGGGCACGAACGAGACAATTTGGATAAGTTGCTTGGCGACAAAATACGACGTCTCACTTTACATCTACAAGAACCACAGGAACCCTCCGAGGACGAAAAGCGATGTCTTGAGAAACTATTTCCTTGTCTTAACCCCGTGAATCCTCTCATGTCGTCGTTGTCAAAAAGAATCGCAACCTTCGACAAGGGGTGGGAACCGAATAAAATTAAGGCCAGTGTTGAACAGTTAGCAAAAGCGGGGTTTTACTACATTGATTCGGACAGAACCAAATGCTTTTACTGTGACGGCGGGCTTCGTTGGGACCGGGAAGACGAGGTTTGGACAGAACATGCAAAATGGTTTCCGCAGTGCGAATACCTAATCCGAATGAAAGGTATCGAGTTTGCGCAACGTATCGAAAAGACACACCCGACTCTCAATCGTCCTGTGATTAGAAACCCCACAACCAGGCAAGAGTTGATCAAACGCCAAAAATTGGTCTGCGGAAACGTCACTCGTGCGATCGATCTATGAATTAAATAGAGGCGATAAAACGATTGTAGTGTATCAACACCTTTTGCGAGACTTGTGTAACTGTGTCTTTTGTGCTGATAACACTACCGACAAATTAGAATGAATTTCGTGTATTGTAAGATTATTTGAGCAATAAGAAGATGACGGGGTGGCAGTTGCTTACAACGCAAGTCAGTCGGTGTGAATAAGCAGGCGCGTGGTCAGCAAACGAAATACAGTCACTATTTCTGAGATACTCGAGTCAGTTTTGTCTACTATCACAGTTACCAACGTGCTGGAGCTCGACAGTTTTATGGGGACCTACTCTTTTATAATTAGGATAGAAAGCGATTTCACGATACTGACATTTATTTAAAGCTACTTGAGTACTTTAAAGCTATATTTTGTCATCCCGTTTGAAGTAAATTTAGCATGTGTTGTAAATCGCTCCAGCTATCTCGATAACCTCGCTAGAATGCGTAGTTTCGTCTGGATCTCAGCACGTTGTGTATACACAGGGAGTGACTGCAGTGGCGACTTGCTTCAGTCGAGTACCGGACGATTTCGATTTCACACGCGTTCCAAAGTACATCTTGTGAGAATGATGTACCACCACCCCGGCTATTCTCGATACACTGTAAAAAATAAAGGTGGGTTTTTGGCTAAAATTGAGGTGGAAACGATAATTCCTCCTTTTACAAGAGGTAGGAACATGGTACACACCTCTGAAGAAGGTGAAGTACGTCTTCCCACCTCCGACAATACATCATCCACCTCCAAAAACCCTCCTATAAAGTGATATAACATACATCACTTTATAAGGAGGGTTTTGGGAGGTGGAAGATGTATTTTCGCGCGAGATCATATAACGCATCACCTGATAATGAATCTGAATGCGAATGCATAATTGTAAAAGACCTCCATCTGTAGTTTATCATGATCACGCACGATTCAACAATGCTGAAGAGACTTTATTACACGTCCGTCCGCCGAAGCGGTCAGTAGCAAAAGCGGAAGTGAAAGCACGATGCGATGATACTACAACTGACGTAAGGAGCAGTATAGAACACAGCTGCTACACTATTCCGATCGAACTTGAGAAGTGCCTATAGCAGCAGTCTCACAAAATACCATAACAAAGTTAAAAATCATCAACAAAACCGCAAACACGGGCATGACCGCACTACATTAGCAGAACACTAGCCCTAAACTAACATCAATGAACAAATTCCCCAAATTAAAACCATAACAACGCCGTGCCACATCATGGGGAGAATTACCGCACCGGGAGAGACACAAGCTCCATCCCTTCCACGCACGCTTACATCAGATCCGCCAGTGAAACAGTTATTATGAAGTGAAGCAGCCAGTCAAGTCTTCAAACTTCTCATATTGATGCAAAACTGCTTCTTCAATCGGTTCAGTTAGCCAATGCCGTAATCGAATTTCCACCAATCTTTCAGCATACCGTTACTGTCCAGGAATCTTGAGAATTGCAGCCAAATGAGATGATTTGATGAGATGATTTCAGAGATGGGCGGATTTGGGGAATCTGTATCCTTCCTGATCCAACAGTCAAATAGGATTTCGGAGTCCGACAGCTGAGTAACAAAATTAGGATCCGAAAAAAATCCTGCTATTGCTTTAGTGCTATTTCACATAAATATAGCCTGCAAAACAGATATGAACATTATAATCAAAAAATTAGTATCAACAAATGCCTTATAAGGGTTTATATATATTACATTTCAAATCAATAATCTTAGGTACCGGTACGGTATATATTTTGAATATAAATGCAAGTGGTAGGAACTAGGCAGAGAAACTAAGATAAAAAGACTGCGAGAACAGAGAAAGCAATATTAGTTGCTTAATGGAGAGAGTTAACATAAGTAAACCAGGCATGCCATGATGCATTGCTGATGCCAACAACCAAATTAAATATTGTGTTACTGTGACTTGGCCAAGACCACTAGGCCTCCTACCATAATACTCCTGAAGAATGATACTAAATTTTCACAAGAAGTAAGCAGTCACAGAACAGCCATGTATCAAACAAAATGGATGAATCAATCAAAATTATCACTTGATAAAGCAGCACAGCAATGAATAGGAAATATAAATATTATTATATAACCAGCATGATGATGTGCGCAATCAATCAGAGAGTACCGGTAGTTCTTCAGTTCCAGTGTGTTTCCGAAATCATAAACATGACCAATTGACCATGCCAGCATATATTCATACATTACCTCACCACACAATCATTCCAAATGACAGCAGAAATCAGAACGACCAGTTACGGTACCTCTGCAACAACACGGACACCTCGCTCTTCTGTCATCCTGACAACTGATATCAAGTAACCTAATGGCTGATGAACATGCAGTATAAGAATCAGTGTCTGATGAACAACTGAATTCGAAAACAAACACTTCTGCAGCTCGCTTGCAGGAACCTGCCGTCGTCCTCGTTCAGCATTCATCATCACATCACTGCACAGAAACTTAATTATGTTGCTTACGCATTTCAAAGACGTGACTGGTATCAGCGGTTTCAACGTTGTCATATATTCCCGAAATCAGCCTGGGCTTGATCCATAGCAATGAATGCATTTAACTACGAAAATAATATCGAATAATATATACTAAATTAATGCAACGCATCAGTTACTTGCGCGGCGATTCCGTGAAGTCAGCTGAGTTTCCGCGGGAACCACATTCTCAACGGACCCCGTTCAACCATCGAGTTTCATAAACACCGATTTACTTATGGTTCGACTTGCATCTTACTATCCTTTTCAGTCAATTTCTAGTCTGTACTCAATAATGATAGTTATAATATTTATTTAGTGTACTAAGTAGTAATTCGAACACAAAAAGCGAAGATTCTAATATCTCATGCTGACTGATCAGCCATGTCGGTTACGCTTTAATTAATAAGCGTCCGAACCTCGAAGCAGACCCAGACAGATCGAAGAGACCGCGTTGGCGACGCATGTCTTCTCCTCTTGAATTACATTATGAAGATTATTCTTATGACTTGTGCTTTTTCTTACTACACAGACAATAGTTGTACGTTTTTAAATATGAACCGCTTCTTCCTGTTAAGGAATGCGGTATGAACGCATTCTTTTCTCGCTAGCATAAACCCGTATATAGTTGCTCAACTGTTCCTGTCGTTGTCGGCTGTCTGACGATCGGCCGCCATATTGGAGAATGGAGATTACATTACGCCACGTGAAGAAATGGAAGGTGAGACGATAATGCACTAATGAATGAATTTTCATGCTTCAAACTTGCCTTTTCAAATCTACATGCTTAAGTCAGAGAGAGTGAACTTTGTTTCAGTTCAGTTGAAATAATTGTTCAAAAATTTTAAAAGTAACTGCAATTTATGGTCATTTTCTGATATGTTAGGCTCACCATATTTTGGAAATCAAATAAGAGGACACTTTTTCAGAAATTTGCAGCTAGCAAAACCGGAGTAAAATTCTGAAAAACCGGTTAATTTTTCCCACTTTGTGATCGGTTGACTAAAAAAAAAAAGGTCATCACGTCTGCTCAGAACTCAAAATAACGTTTTTACTCCACATTGCTAGGTGGATGACTAAAAAATAAAATAAAAAAAAAGGTCATCTTTTCGCTCAGAGCTAAATTCACCGTTTTTCACTCCGAAATAGCCGCCGGAGCTTCACTTCTGTGCTAATATGCGACATATCACTCGCAATTTGCTCTAAATCTGCCTAAATTTTCAAAAAAGAGGACAAAATCTCAAAAAAGAGGACAAAAGGGCGTCCTCCGAGGACACTTTCAAAAAAGTCAAAAAAGAGGACAAATCCTCTTAAAAGAGGACGTATGGTAAGCCTATGATATGAAACCATGCTATATAGTAGATCCAGTAGGGAATTGGTGTACGCAGCACAATTAGGCGACTGGCAGGCTGACTATCACTTGTAGCTGGGGCTGGGCACAATGATTCGAGTACCCAAACCTGAATCTTGAATTTAGTATTAATTCATATGATTCGAGTCGAGTAGTAAAATACGATATTTTCGAGTACCGGTACTGATATTACTCTTCTCTCCACTGAAAGCTACTTTATACCCTGGAATTATAGTTTCGATACTAATTTTCACAGTTGAAGCCTTAAACCTTGATTGGCGGTATCGTAGCATACGAAACCTATCGTACCAAAGCTACCAAGGTTACTGGACGTAGCATATTTCCGAAGTCATGATCATCCAACAGCATCGTCACCAAGTCGAATGAAATTGATGAAGTCGAAAAATACCAAAGCATTTTATATGTGATGGATAAAAGGCATTAAATTCTTGGTGGTGGCAGAAACGGTACATATTTCAACTTTGACATCTTACATTCTGTTATGACGCCATAATGAGTGATACTTGACCCGACTCGAAGCATATTACGTGATTCAGAATTGAATCACTCAGGTACTCGATTTTGCCCAGCCCTACTAGTAGCATGAAAAGTTCGACTGGCTCATGAAGGCAAAGTAAAGCCTTTAAATTTAAATCTGCTCATTTTTGCTGCTTCATCTGTTAAAAAAATGATTTGAGGTTCGGTTTGATGAATTTTTCTCCTAATGAAATATTTATTCTGTTTTACTGCATATTTCAAATTTCGACTGCTTTGCAGAAAAGGGTTTCGTCTTCTGTCCCTGAAGACGAGATGAGCATGATTTCCCCTCAACGCGGAATTGGTTGAAAATATGATTGATAGGATGAAGCGCAGAAGCTGACATCGATGTCCCGAAGACAAAATGATGGATTGTGATTGGTATGTTTTTCTCTTTCTGCTATTATATCTATTACTTTTGTTGTAATAAAGCTGTTGATTTTGACATAAGCATTGATCTCTTCAAATATTTGTATTGAGTAGGTAATTTCCATCTATAAATTGCCTCTCAGGATATAGGCCTATAAAGCGTTCTTCAGTCATGTTGCAATTGCACAGCATCAATTTTCGCACTGTTTTTAATCTATACTAATCTGTCATTACGACGCGACGCGTTGACGCACTCCACTCTGCTGTATTGTAATGAGTTGATGTTGACCTGTATGTATTCAGTGATCAACTTGGACTTATAATATATTTTGTTTTACAGCATCTCAAAATCTAGACCGGATTGTTTCTATACCTACAATTTTTCATGAAGGATGTGGCAATTTCTTCCAGGTTCAACAGGTACGGATTTTTATAAATATTATAAGTACCTGTTTGCTTAAAATTTGGGATGGGAAAAACTATTCCACTACTGGCACAAAATCGAGCTTCAACTGTAGTCGAGTCGTGAAGATTCGGAGGCGATTTTAAATACTGAAAATTACGTTTTATATTATCAATTATTGAATTATAGTATCAATACATTTCTGTTAATGTGGTATATTCAACCTTTTTTAGTGAGGAGCAAACCTAAAACCGGTGTTACAAGCCCATGCTCCCTTTTCAGCTCGGTCCCACAACCCGCAGCTCTAACTCTGGGTCCGTGAAGCACATCTTTATGGTGTTTGCAGACCTCTAAATTTTTTATCTGAATGGTAATATAATTTGTGATTTTCTTAGCTCGGGTAAAGCATCACTTCGGATATTTCTAGGTTATTACAGTGTAGAAGTAGTGATTTCAAATCCATGTCAAAGCTACTTCAAGTGGAAGTAGGAAATGAAGGGCTGCAAAGTACTCAAGTAGTTTCGAAAAGTAGATATCAGCAGTTATCCGAGGTTGCTACTTTAAACTCGCCAAGATGTATATTTGCAACTTGCAAAAAAAGGACTATTGACAGGAGGTGGTTGGCGGTTGCACTATTATTAAGCATGATTTGAACTAAAAATTTAGGGGTGTCTGCACGGATGCCTTGCCCTGATGTATAAGAGAAGGGGTCCACACCGACAAAAAATTGAGAGCCACTCTACTAAAGGTTACTGTTAACATTAGCTGATGACTCAAAATGGTCATCACTTCCACCTGGCCAAGTCCGCGTATACATTGGCCTATTTGCTATTTGATATCATATGTTGACTGAAAATAGGATTCGCAGTGCCCTGCTGCCGGTATATTTCATAAGCTGAATACTGAAATAACATCAATGTGTGTGTGTGTGTGTTAAGTGTATGTTTGACCTGATGCTTCTTTCACATAATAATATATTTCTTCAAGACACCCGCATCCGCGTGCCCTACAATTTGCTACGATACAACGAAGAAAGAGTGGACCGTCTGGTTTGATGTTGAAAAGGTGAAGAATATCGAGAGCTTCCATGAGGCATTTGCAGTGATGCTAGAAATTCATTGGATCTTCGAAATGCAGTTTGTGACTGTCATGTCAGTTTTTCTGGCGCGTTTGCCAGGTGTAAAAGACATCAGTACTGCAGAGTATTCCAAACTGGATCACATTCGTGACTAATTTGCAAATAAAGGCATTGGAATGAAGGTGATTTAGTGTTTTGTGAAGGCTTAAAGTGTGGTTATATGCTGTACCTCGAGGATATCCGGGTAGGATGAAGTGGAATCCGGATAGGGCAAGGTGGAAAGTTGCCCACCTTGTGATGAGGTGGGAAAATAACCACCAGGTATAAAATAAGGTAGAAAATTTCCCTTCTCTTTTGAAGGTTTTTTTTTGGAACATCTTAAAAGGTGGGCTCAGTTTTTAGAGTGTACGACATTGGATCGTTTGGCTGTACTAAGGTGGGTATACCCCGACATGGTCGAGTGCGCTCGATCTTTTTCATGTAACGGTAGTTTGGGGCACTTTTACTATTCACCTATACATGTTTACACAGACCCCCGTATCCACGTGATAGCCTGCACAATGCCATCATAGCGTCATTTTTCCGATTTGGCTACCTAAATACCCGACTTTCGTAATCTAGACCCGCATTTTGCGTTACTCGTGGTGTTTTTTGGATATTTTAAGCTAACAAGGAGAACAAATTGACAGAAAGAGAGTATATTTGGGCGAAGGGGTGACATATCTGGGAAAAGGAGGACATATGCTCCCCTAAATGAGGTCGTATGGTAACCGTATTAAAATAGGATGGTCGATAGGGACATCAAATGGATCGCGTTGCTGTCAACCCGAAGACGCGAGTTTTGTCATACAGGCGGATTGATGACTGACATCGATTGTGTCACGCTCGATTGATCACAGCTGATTTGCGTTCATCACACCCCGTCGAAAATACAAGCATTCCAACGACGAGTGATGAGAACCAGTCAGTGTGATCACCGTTCCCGTCGAAAAAATAAGCAATTCTCTCAATACCCCACCGGCTGACGGTTGTGTTACTAACGTATTTCCAGACTCTTTGGACCTGAATTAAAAGTCCATCGTCACCGATCACCATGTTACAATACCAACAAAAACACCCCTACCAAAGGAATCGTACGTAACAATATCGTGTGAACGTGGTGAATTAGCTTTTCATATTATTATGAATGAAAAATACATAGATATATCCCGTTCGGGTAGAGTTATTATCGTTGTGTTATGGATAAGATTTTACCCATATACTCCTTGTGATGCCAAATCTGATTGCTCTATAATAATACCTGTACAGACGAATCAAACAGAATTCCGCCAATGAGTCGATACAAAGTTTCGCTGTACGCAAATTAATGCACAACGACAACCGCATTACAGCAGAACTATTTTGTCTGGACGGGGGGTTGGTCAAGATTCGTTTCCGGCGCAGATTTCATCAGTTTTGGTTAAAGCCCCACCGGATGCGGCCAAGTGTCTTTGAGAGTCGGATTTATGGTACATTTTACCACCCCAATATAAGGAAATACCAGGACTTTACGTGCCAGCCGGATTTTTTGGACTTTGATTTGGCAACCCTAGTCGCGGTGGATTCTGATTTCGAAATCTCCCACTCATCTTTACACCTCGCCGAAAGCAGGCTATAGATCGCATCACGTATGATCTGTCACAATTCATTCCCATTATTGCACCACCGAAACCGAGCAAAATAGGGTCAGTCAGCTGATCGCCGGTGAAGCGAGCTATCGCCGGGCTGGATGCAGGCAAATGGCCTTGAGAGTCGGATTCATGTTACATTTTGCCCTCACAACACGTGGAAATAACAGGACTTTACGTGCCAGCCGGATTTTTTGGACTTTGATTTGGCAACCCCGAGTCGGGGTGGAATCAGATTTCGAAATCTTCCACCCATCTTTTCAACTCACCGAAAGTAGGCTAGATCGCATCACGCATGATCTGTCACAGTTCATCCGTCATTATTGCACCACCGAAACTGAACGCGTTTTAACAAAATAAGGTAAGTCCACTGATCCCCGATGAAGCGAGCTATCCCGATTCGTCACTGTACAATTGAATCTGACATCGTACTCGCAGTTACCGAGTTGGAGCGGGAAATGCGAGGCTCGAAAGGATGATACAGCAATTCTCTGACGGTAACACTCCCCCGAATCAATATATCCGTAGTATGATGCCGCAAATATGCTTCGAGGTATTGGCATAACATGTATTGAGGATATATTTACGACACATACGCGAACACAACTGACTGTCTGCAGCGAAATTTGTCGACTTCGAGCGACAGTGCGTGGCTGCCGAAGCAATATTGTAAATATGCGTGGAGGTGTTGGCATAACAAGTGTTGAGGATATGTTACGGTACACGCGAACACAACTGATTGTCTATAGCGAAATTAGTCGCTCTCGAACGACAAGTGCGTGGTGAGCTCGTGATCGATATATATCGTTGGACAAAACAACGATACTAGTGCGTCGTATAATACCCGAGCTAGGGAGTTATAGTATACTATAAACCTGATCCTTGCGCCGCCAACGAACCGTAACCACAATTCTAATACCGCAACAATCCATACCATACCAATAGCTTTCAAAATATCAGGTGACGGGCTTCGAGCGATCGTCGACACATGATCCGTGCTCTGTGACCCGTAACAATAGCGGGGTTTATTTACATGGATATTCTTTCCAGTTCTCGAGAACTCGGACTGACCCTTATATTTAAAACCATAACAGATCATCTCCCCTGCCACAATCTCGGTCAATAAGCAGAGTACGATTCCGGTATGACACAGGCCGTGGGCGTCGCTTTGCACAGCCGAGCGTATAGACACCTAAAACACGCACCAGGATATCTCTATCAGGAGAAAACTCTACGTCAGACAACCACTATTTTTTTACGAGCGTTCGGGAGTCGTTGGCGTCGTAAAGATCATACTCGTTACTATCCAGGGAGCAAAAAGAGGTCAACTACGACAGTATGACACAGACCAGAATCGTCACCTTGCATCGTTTCGTCTGGCCGAACGCTTTGACAATCCACCTAAAACACGAGCCGGGATCTCACATACGGATCCGAAGGAACAAATACTATACTGACGTCATGTTTGATGGACAAATATTTCCAAATCCCATTGTGTTTACACGTAATTGGATTAATCAACCCACCGCGGAACGACAAGTCAAGACAGGGGAACTATACCGATTCTGTAGCGGTCGGTGCAACGACTTGCTGCAAAGACACGCTGGTATAGTGCTTGATTGGAGTCGACGCTACAGCTACAGTTCCCGTTGTACGCACTAGTTTACTGACTAATGACCGCTCTGAGTACTCTGGCAATCCTGATCACACACGCAGATCCAAGGAGCTTTCTTTTATAACACAGAACAGCGAAATAGTAGTAATAGTGGTCAGAAACTTGTAGATTTACCAGGTTCAAATGATACTGCGGTTAAACAAGAAATAGAAAGAATAAATGAAGCGAAATGGAGCCAATTGTCTATCTTACGACTGAAGCGCGAGCGCGCCGACCTCAGTATGCGGGCTCTGAGAACCAGTGGCGTAGCAGCCACTTGGCGGTTTTGGCTCTGCGCCAGGGGCGGCAGGCTCCAAGGGGGCGGCAAAATGAGGCTGCACAGTGAGAGAGAGAGAAGGTATTCTTTTTCGCCTGCACCATGGAGATGCTTTGACGACGGAGATGTGATATGGACTTCATAGTAAGGTCACCTAGTCTGCACCCCCGCTTTCTTTCTCCCCCGTGATTGCTGAGAGCCTAGCGGGATCATCGCGGGAGTCAGTTTTCGAGTCTTTGGTCTGAACCGGCCGGGGATCGAACCCACGACCTACCGCTCAAGAAGCCGGACGCATCACCATTACACTATCTCGCTCGGCACAGTGCACACAGCCGGCTAAAAGAAGCGTAATTGGTATTCCTATAGCTGGCGTCCCGTGAGCTAAAATTTAATCAAACAGGTCTCAATCGAAAGCTATAGTGTCGCGCTGATTCCGAGAACACGAATTAATATGTTAACATGGCGATTGAACCACTCTGAAATAGCCGTCAAGGCCTATTGTTCGGAGAGTTCGCAGAAAAAGGAGAATGCCTGGCGAACAATCAGAAGATGCTGGCCTCAGTGTTGTTGAAGAAGTTAGACGATGCATGTTTCAAGCTTTGGACAGATTCAAACTTGAAGGTGAAACTATAGGTTTACCGGCATACACCACTTAAATGATATGTTTGGATTTTTGAATTCCCACGCGCTGCTGCAAAGCGAAAGTCACAATTTATTCACCAGCGCTTTTAGAAGCACTTATGACGACGAGGTGGGCTTTTTGGAGTTAGCTGCGAAAGTTGTCATGCCTTATATACCTTTGAATCAGGGATAATATAAATCAGAAGATTGCTAGCTTTTCGTACAAACCAATATGAGGCCTCTAAGGCTTTAGGACGAACACAAATTAAGATATGATCATATGTCATAAGTTGTTCAACTTGAGATTTTTAAAGGGTTAAGAGGCTGGTGCGGAGCAGTGAAACCACGTTTGATCGTAGTGCAACAGCGTTTGATGTTTTACAGTGGTTAGTTAATGCAAAGCTACTTGATTCGACTTATTTACGTTCTACCATGAATGATGATCGGCTATCAGCTCTGTCGATTCTGTGTATAGAAAGAGACTACGTTCGAAAACATGAATTTGAGGATATTATCGCTGATTTTGCTTTGAGGCGGCTATTGATTTTCTATTTGCACAATACATTCGTTCACTGTTTCTTGACTTTATTATTTTTGGCCTTATAACGTTGAGACGGTGAGACTGAGACCGGGCATATTATTTGTAATTATTTTTATTGACAAGATTGCTTGAACACGAATCTATGTCGAAATATGCTGCAGTTTACTTAGGGGGGGGGGGGGGGGGGGGCGGCCTTTTAAGCGAGAGCCAGGGGCGGCAGCATATGCTGCTACGCCAGTGCTGAGAACACGTGCGTCGCAGACTAACTGTGCCGTCACAGCTTGTGGTTTCGAGAGTGACCTATTTACGCTTTCGCGCACAACGGAATTGGGACAGCCATTTACAGTCGGCGTGCATACCATCGAAATTAAAAGCCAATCCATTGTTGTTCGCGGGAAAATATAAAAAAAATACTAAATACACAAGTCTCGTGTCCAGAGGTCAAACGAGGTAGAATCAGGAGGCGAGTGGAAAAGTACAAGTAGATTTACTCAAGTCTGATGTCTGAGTACAAAGGTCAATCAAGATTCTTTGTTCTTTTTCTCTCTAACGTCAATCCCCCCTTTTATTCATTGCAGCACACAAGGTCATAAAAGTATTGCTGCTATATTGAGAATGAGGTATATCTTCAAATAATTATTCTATTGATAATCTTTGTTTGTTTATTATAAATCGCGAATGGGCGCGTCGTGCCCAAACATATAACTACTTACGACAAGTGAATAATACCGTAATCGGTATATAGATGCCGTGTATCGGTGTGTACAGGGCCGTACCAGCACTTCGCCAGCCCCCCAAACCATTGGTCTTGCGCCCCCCATATGTTGATGAACCTAGCTTATGTGGGGCTTCGCCCCCAGACCCCCTCAGACTATTCGCTTAATACCGCTACTTACTTATCCTCCACATTGGCGGCCGTCTAGTGGGTCAGCTTTTCTCTTAACGCGCGAAGATTTTCTATAATTCATGATTCAATCGGTTAATATGATCGGGAATTGCATGTCATTATGTTGCTATCAATTTTTTATCCTCTCTCTACTCTCGTAATCAGATTGACAGGTAGAGCTGAGTGCGGTGTGTTTGAAAAGGTAGGACTCCTCAACATTATAATTAAACATCTTGGGGCGTATACCCGTTGGCAGGAATGAAACAGCACTTCGTCAGGCCCCGCAAAGGGTCTGGGGCTCCCATAGGGTGATAAACCTACCCCCTATCACCATGTTCGCTTTTGCCACGAAATGAATTGTATACTGCTTAGCGAGCCAGTGCGAAGCGCGAAAATTTGCGAAAATTCGTGATAAAATCGGTCAATAAGATCGGGAATTGCATATATATTGCTATCAACTTCTTATCCTCTCTGCTCACGTAATCAGATTTACAGGTAGAGCTGAGTGAGGTGTCTTGGAAACTGCAGAGCCTGTGGGTATATGACTCCTTAACATGATGGTATTTCGTGACCTCCTGTCTGCTATATATGAAATATAGAATCGCCATAACGTAGGCTACGAAACTAAAAGACGCACACGATTTCAAATTAGTATTTCTTCACTGGCATATAATTCAAGAAGAATGCGATTTTCGCTGGGATTTCGGTATATATTGACTGCTGTGCGTCTATAAATGATAAATAATTGTTATTGAACCGAATTTTAGGTGGGGCGATGCCCCAGTTGCCCTATAGGACGAGCCGCCACTGCTCCTAACATATACCTGGAGTTACGTTGAGCTACGACGCGAAACCCCGGAATAATTAAAAAAAAACGAAATTTTTGACCCTTGAGTAAATATTTTCTGGTCTGGAATAATTTGTTCATACGGATAATACCTCAAGTGGTTACAACGTAATAGCTGGAACAATTGTAGCCAGAGAATTATGCTTATTCGACCAATCAAAGGAATTGATATCATTGTCTACTGTAAAAAATATAGCAGGTGTACGTGGCCAATCTTGACTTCATATGTTTATTGTATCATAAAAACAAAATCCGTGGGATTAGGGTGCTGACTATTTCTGTATAATTTGTTAATGGGGTAATATCGGTAGCAAGTATACAATAATCCCGTTTTACACTCTGCTCAATATTAACGTCACAATACTCAGACGCCGAATACATTGTCGGGCTGGCCTGGACCGTTAAGGCGTAAGCTTATATTCCCTTGCAAGTCCTCGTCTAAATTGTTGGCAAAGCGACGGAAGATATTGATTTTATGAGATTATTATCCATTTGATTGCCCCAGTTGAAACATTTGCCGACGTTTAAAACGTCAATTTATACCTTAGCATAGTGGCATTGTGTTGCCCGAGTCATCGCTATAGGTATCGTGTACATTAACATATGCTATATACCTTCACTACAATGTAGGGTTGGAATCAGAAATACGACGTCACGTGACGTCGTGAGGTTCACGTTCGTTTTCACACAGAACCTTTCAAAAAGGTTCACGTTCACACGAACCTGAACCTTTCAGAGGTTCACACCATCCCTAGTACGTACATACACCGCGCAAAGATTTGAAGTTTTGTACTCGCAAAATAAAACATTACAATTTCCACAACGAAGCTTTAAAAATCAACAGCTGCTGATGTAGCCTATATCATAACCGAGCCGTTCTTTGCCGTTTCTCGTAACGGCAGCATGCAGTGTCTGTATTTAGTAGAAGGCAGAATTTCATGGTCAATTTATCTTATTATCATATGACTCTATACTTTAAACGGGCGCCAATCGTTATTTTGCAATTCTTTACCTGCTGCGATAGCCATCCGCTTATATGCCATGATAGCGTGGGTTGTAGCTAGGATAAGGACCAAAACAGCAATTCGTTCTGCACTCTGGACGGTGGTCTTGGGCCCCAATACGGTGATCAATTTTCAAGTTGAAGACTGAATTATCATCAATAATATTAGTAATTATACTATATTACTATTCCTTTTCAAGCCTCTCTCAGCCCCCGATATAGTCAGATTTACTGTGGAGCTGAAGGTACGTAATTCATAATTATAACATCTGATATGTTGTTGTAATTACTTTATTGTATGTTGTTAATTCGTGACCTCCGGGCTGTTATGTATAACATCAAAAGATATTGAAGTCACGCAAACGTAGATGACGAAAAGAAGAACTTTCGTGAGACGCACGCACAAATAATTGCCCTGTCTTTATTCCTCTGTGGGTGGCCCGGGTGGCATTTGTATTGCTGGCTCAGATTCTAGGGATAGGATTATTAGTCACCAGACTCAGCGCGGCTATTGACAATGGACAGTGGACACGCATTCTCAAAGTTTTGGCCAATGTCTTTCTTAAGTAATACACTTCTTGGAGTCGCATGTTGGACGAAACTGCATTTGTCTTTTGGTATGTCGTGGCTCGGTAATGACCGGCCCCGAAATGCTTATTCCTGTAAATTATGCATACTTTTTCCATGAGGGTGAGAGGTATGCATTTCAAAATCAAGCTATCAAGAGATATTTAAATCGCGAAGCCCGAAAAAAATTTTCAAGTTAATTTAATCTCACGAAAATACTCTAATAATTTATGTTGGTTTTACCAAATACGTTTGATTCCCCTTCGAGCGCTCTCAACACCCTATTGGGTAGTTTGGGGTGCGGCTGTTACGGACCTGGCAAGAATGCAAATCGTTTGATGCGATAAATGGGTAAACTATGAAGTAACAAGCAAATAGTGCATCATTTATTGAGAAAGTCGTTGTTATCCCATTAGGTCTTTTCGACGCAATCCCTATATTATCTTCAATATATCTTGTAAGATTAGTTCTAAGAAGCAAAATAAATGTAATCGTGAGTAATCGTGATTACTTTTCCAATGTAATCGTAATCGTAATCGCGTGGTTCAGAAGTAATCGTCATCGCAATCGATTACATTCATGAAGTAATCACCCCATGTCTGGTCCCAACCCTAGTTGGAAGACTCGACATTGTCATCGGTTCAACAGTTATATCAAGTAGTTGATATCATTGGAACGGAATGGATGCTCTGATCTTGACGACCGCGAACCGTAAAAATACTGCATGAAGGCGTAGCCCCGAGTCAAATATATTTTTAGGTCTTTCCAAAACAGGGGTCGGAAACCCTTTTTGTCGAAGAGGTTATATTGAACTTTGATAGCTAACCACTGGAGTAGTATTATACACAGGGTTTATACGCGCCCCAATCACCGTCGAGTATTTGATCACGTGACATCTGTTAGCCAATCAGAATGCAGAACGAAGTGGGTGTGGTTCCAAAACGAGAGAGGTTTTGGTTGTGCGAGAGATGCCATAGTTCCAGTCCAGTAACGCTGAGATATTTATTACGTCATTGCGTAAGTTGATTACCTTCAATATGATTGCGTATTGCAGCATGTTCATGATTACGTCATATGCGTAGTTGATTACTTTAGTTATTTCGAGAGCGTCTTTGCTTAGTTCCAGTAATGCTGAGGTATGATTACGTCATGATTGCGTCTAGTTCCAGTCCAATAACACTGAGAAATATTTACGTCATTATGATTGTGTAGTTGTTCATGTTCATGATTACGTCATATGCGTGGTTCCAATACGAGAGAGGTTTTGGTTGTGTGAGAGATGTCATAGTCCCAGTCCAGTAACGCTGAGATATTATATCGTCATTATTACGTAGGTTGATTACCTTCAATATGATTGCGTATTGCAGTTAAAGCACGTACAGTATTGATTACGTCATATGCGGAGTTGATTACTTTAGTTATTTCGAGAGCGTGATTGTTTAGTTCCAGTAATGCTGAGATATGATTACGTCATGATTGCGTCTAGTTCCAGTCCAATAACACTGAGAAATATTTACGTCATTATGATTGCGTATTGCAGTTGAAGCATGTTCAGTAATGATTACATCATATGCCTAGTTGATTACTTTAGTAACGCTGAGATATGATTACGTCAATATTGCGTTGATTGCCTTTGTTATTGCAGTTGAAGCAAGTGCAAGGCAATATATAACGTGTAATATTTATTACATGATTATTCGCTGTACGCTGTAGATTGAATATGTCAAAGATTACATAATAGATCGTATTGACCCGATGAACTGGTACATGATTTCAATGATTATTAAAAATATTTTTAATAATATTGTTTATGAATTCGTTTGAATACGTTCACTGTTATAATCTATATGATTTCAATGATTAGTAAAAATAATTGAAATAAATCTCACAAAGTAATAATATAAAATTTGGCTAATATTGTGAATATCTAACAATCGTGAAAATAGCAAGTATCTCATGTTGATGAAAAAAACAGCCCACGTTGTTAGAGAACCAAAACATGATTTTAATATGTTTTAAATATTCCATTTTTTAAAAATATTAATACATTGGTTCTAACTTTGGAATAATAATTATTATATTGTTTTCATTATTCATTGAAATCATTGTCGCTTATAACGGTGAACATCTTTTTAATAATATTGTTGCTTTGTAAATATCTTATTGATTTTAGTTAAATTATCGATTATCTTGTGTTGTTGATGAATTAGTTTGTACAAAAGACGTTCACTGTTATAATCTACATGATTTGAATTTTAATAAAACAATTTTCGGTTTATTCGCAATCATATGCTCATGTATGCGAAACTGGTATTGCTTTTACATCGCAAATTTAAAAAGGGATTCTAATATCGAGAAAGTGTGCCAGGATCTCAAGGGAGCTCTATGCGTTGTTCTGAACGATTAGTAAATGTCGAGAAAGTATGTCAGGATCTCAAGGGAGCTCTACGCGTTGTTTTGTTGTGAATATGTTATCATTGCGAAATTAGCAATTATCTCGTGTTGTTGATGAAAATATTCAGCTTACGTTGTTATAAGCACCACAACATGATTTAAATATGTTTAAAATATTCCATTTTTTAAATAATATTACTTTGGTTCTAACTTTGGAATAATAATAATTATTATTAATAATATTTTTTCATTATTCATTGAAGTCATTGTAGCTTATAACGGTGAACATCTTTTGTACAGCAAGCTCCAAGTTTAATTAGAATTAGAGCAACACAAAATTCCAACACCTCGCAACTCTCATGAAAGTGCATCGTATCATTACACAATATTAAACTTCATTCAATAATCAACATTTCATTGTGACGTCATAAATTCGTATTTTAAATTCTTTGTGATGAGATGAGATTGTTTGATATGCAAGTCGCGCATGAAGCAGATCTGTCCACCCTGTACTATAGTAATGTGTTAAATGTGTACTCAAATGTATATTGTGAATAAGACCAGTTACGGTCCAGCTACCGTGTTTGTTAACCCATTGTGAAATGTCTGACGCCATATCTTCACCGTCACACTTATACTCAACGCGAACGCTATATTGAAGCTTAATTTCTTTATGTAGTACGTGCAAACATATGATGTGTCTCTCTCAATTTACTTTCAAAATTCATATGATACAACAGCATGGACTCTGAATGCCACTTGCAACATATGTATATGTATTTGTATGATAATATTAGAAACAGCTGGCCTCTATAGGGAATTAACTGAATACATTCATTGCCGATGGATAGTGTCGCAGTACCTTACCGTATGCACTACAAAACGCTATCATTTTACAGTATTAATGAGACACAAACCAAAGTAAAATTATCAAAAAATTGACTAATATTATGAATATCTTATGATTTTGAGTTAAATTAGCCATTTTCTTGTGTTGTTATTGTTTCACTATCACTGATTATTCTAATAATATTGTTGCTTTGTGAATATCGTATCAATTTTTTGTTAAATTATCAATTATCTTGTGTTGTTGATGAAAATAATTCGCTTGTATAAAATACGTTCACTAATATAATCTACAGGATTTCAATGATTATTAAAAAATAAGCTAATGCAAGTTTCCAGAATGCTGATGCTGGCTATGCTATTGGAGCCTTTTCAAATAGAATACGCAGTACGATTATCGATGGTGGATGCAAAACAATCCTAATTCTCAACAAATTTTAATTGTCTCGGAATCATACCTATTGCGATATCAACTCTCCGCATTTTGTTGTATTTAGGGCTATTGCACAAGCTATCTCCAATATGCTGCAATATAGACTGGTTCAAACTTGTCTAGGGTATTCACTTCCCGTCAACTAGTTTTTCAAGACGCATTAATAAGCGCGCGTATTTAATTACCTAATCGTTGGATGAATATTCCTGGCAGGCATAGATGTCCCCAGGGAACCGAGCTAACTTCGCTTCTATTCTTTTTACATTGTTTGCAAAGCACGGGTATTTTGTGATTCCATTAGACTTCAATGGTTCTAGAATACTAAATTAATGAGAGTTGAATAAACCGTCAATTAATTTAGCATAAAGCATATGATATTCATATTACTTAGAGCTTACGTCGTTGAACAACCCTGATATGATCATACGGCGAAAGTATAGCCCTAAATAGCGGTAATATCTCCTAAGTATAAAAATACCGTACCATTGCAAATTTATCTCTAAACAGAATGATCTGTAGCCTGTCGCATTCGAATTACTGAGCAGAATTGACATAGAACTATTAAGCAAAGCTGAAACATCTTCACTTCAGTTATCATTCCCTTGAGACTACTAGTTATAGCAGAGGCAGACAAACTGTGATTTGCGGTTGTAGCACTTCAATGAGTTCATGTGCGTTTCGCCATTTTGTTAAAGAAGTTTAACCTGATTATATATTAATGCATTTATAGCGTATTAGCAATATGCGAATGGTGGCTGTGGCGCTACAGGGTTCAAAATTAGCAATTGAACTCTCGAATTGAACCTGATCATCAATCAATGACAAATCATTGTGCTCAACGCTATTTTTATGTGGTTCACTGATTCACAACTTTTACTGATCCACAAAGCACTTACGTTAGTCTTAAAACCCTCGCTGAACCACAAATTTTCGCTGAGTCATAAAACAAAAAATCTGGCAAAATATACATTCAACTACACATCTAATACTTTACTATAGTACAGGGGTGGGCAGAGCTGCTTCATGCGCGAGTCGCATATCAAAAATCTTATCTTTAAAAGAACCACAACACAAAAATCCAACATATGGATTTATGACGTCACAAGGAAATGTAGGCTATCGAATGAAATTTATTATTGTGTGATGATAGGATGCGCAATTGTGCATACACGAGGGTTCTAATTCCAATCTAGTTTGGAAAAACTATGTAGCTCTAAGTCAAATTCTAATCTAGTTCTATTCAACCTGTTTCAGTTACACACGCTTTTCAGAGACACTGCGAGCTTCACGGATTTTTAAATTTTCAAAATTAGGATTGATCGATAAATATGATACTATTTATCACTTGTATAAATATCACTGTGATATCAATCCAAGCTTATGTGGCTTTGTAATAATTGGTTGTTTAGCAAAATCAATATTATGCTCAAATTATATCAGATATCGCATTGAATATAGCTAATCAAATTGTTATTACATATTAGTAGCTGCAGTCGGATTTCAACATAACGACCAATTTCGATGCACATGCTACGTTTTCGAAACGACTACATTATCCTATTCGATAGCTGGAGATATCAGTATTGTCTTCTAATGACTCGAGTCATTACAATCCTGCTAATGGATTTCTAATTTAAACTTTGACTTGGACTTATCGATCAAGTAGGTAGTGGGGGTACCTGGTTTTGTTACCAGCCTCGAGGCTATATTCTTTGGCAGCGATGAGGCTATTTATGTTCATCGCTCAGCACTTGACTATGGTGATGTGTATTTAGCACTATGTATTGATAATTACTTGCTTCCGAGAAATAAATAACATTCATTATACGTTAGATGATACTTTCCACAGATATTCTATTATGTGTTTTGAGACTACGGCGAGTTGATAATATTAATGCGTACACTTTCAAGAAATAAGGACGTTGCTAACATTCAGATTTTGCGTAAATTTCGCGTGATCAACTATGTACGATTTTTGTGTATTTCAGACTATGTATGTTCATTGTTCATGTTCACGAAGACTGCGGTATCGCATGGATAAATGCATCATCACTAATAAATTACTTGAATGCGACTCGATAACATTTATCCCTTGTAACGTACTCAAACATGATTTTAGGTGTATTTAGGACTATTTATGTTCCTGAGATCTTTGATAGCGCAATGATTCGGTATGATTTCTATATTATTCCACTCTCGTTATTGGACTGCGGTGTGACGCTGAGCCTATCTCGATGCCCGGGCTTCCGCATTAACTTTTTTCGATTTCTTCTGCCTTATGTAGATTTAACATAAGGAAAGTTATTTCACTCATAAAATTTGAAATACGTATTTGCTCGAGTTAAAGCCATAACGCTTGGAGTGAAATTTTACGAGGTTTTCGTTAATATTCAACTGGGCTAATTTCGAAATGTAAATTGAAAAACTCAAATATCGTATAGTAGGACTTCGCAAATTTTCGATATATTTTTGCTATTTTTTCATGGTGACAAGTCATTCGGAACGGTGAAATGCATTATAGGAAATAGATGAAACTGGTTCAATTCATCAAGACCCCTGATAAAAGTACATTGGATTTCAACATTTTATTAGCAGGTAATCGAAATACCACAAACTGGGCTAACCTTCGGAGTTGTTAAGTAAAGAAGTACTCGTACTTCTTCGGAGTACCCAATACTCTCAAGTCCTTATTATATTGGAGTGCTTCAACTTCATGATAGTTATAGTATTAAGCAGAAATATACCTGGAGTACTAATGTTTTACTTACTCGGAAATGACTACTTCTGTCTTATTTTAAAGGATTCCTCGCTCGACGCGAAATTTTATTAGGTTTTGAATAATATCCAACATGTAGGTTCACTTTGAAGGGTACTTCGTAAAACTCAAATATTGTACAGTGAGAGTTCGCAAATTCTCGATGTATTTTTTGGTATTTTAATTGCGGTAAGTCATTCTGCAGCGCGAAAATGCATCGTAGGATATAGATGAAACTGACACCGCTCACCAAGACCACTGGACCACTGAAAAAAGTACATTTCAATATTTTAGTAGCAGTAAATTCCTAGTAAAGTATAAGAAGTGATGATTTCCGAGTGAGTTAAAAAGTAAGTATTGAAGGTATAGTTTGGTCGAAAACCGAAAACTCTGAAATAGAAGTAGATGCAGTGTAAAAAGTTAATCACTTGATTAAGTATAGCGCAAGCGGAACAAACCTATACTTGAGTACTCCAAAATGTACAAGTACTTCGCTATGGACTCCCTCCACGTAAAAAGTGACTAGGTTTTAGACTACTTTATCGGTACTTGACAGTTTCAGTTTTAGACAAAATTTGGAATAAAAACTAGCTCATTCACTCACTTGGAAATCTCTTCTTTAACCTGTACTTGAGCGTAGCAAGTAAATCTCATTTATTATTAATTCTACACGTACACTTGACCATATTTTATGACTTACATAATTATTTTTCACTATATTTGAAGTCAAGTCTGTCAAATATCAGAATATGTTACGATGAGCTTATATTCGTTCTGTTTGATCATCTTGACTAACGATATTCACGCGGCGAGCTCTCCAGTGATAGCCTTGGGACTTGGAACAGTGTTATATGACATCATAGCGACACGAGGTTACGACAGTTTAGAATTAGCTACCTTACGACACCAAATTTCGTTAGTTCATCTCCACCTTCAAATATTGTGTTATAAAAATATTGTGTATACGCAACAAATACATATATGGCTTTGTTGTTGCAATCTTCAGAAAAAGTACTTCCCTCAGTAAGCAATTTCTCGTAGGCTATGCATATGCATACAAACGAGGACAGTTACATCAATGAGTGGTACCTTGTTGTATTAAGTAGCTAGTAATTAGTGCATGTAAGTCCGCAGCTACTGTTCAAGACCTTTTCCGCGTTTTTGCCAAGCATCCTCGTAAGGACAGACAGTCCCAATCAGCTAATGTAAGTGCGTGTGTGTAGGCCTATGTATGTATGAGGGGTCTTATGCCGGTTGACGAATGAAGTTGGTCGTCTATTCTATTCCGAAATAATCAAGTTAGTGGTTTTTAACAGGACCTGACCTCATAGAAACTTCAGTAGAATAACTTATAACTCCTCATGTTTACTCAATTAAATCTAATTTGATAATCATGTACTGAATCTTAATTTTCAAACGAGTTCAAATTTAACTCTAACTTATGAGATTAAATATAATAACTTTTCACGTTGCAGCGTATTTTACAGCATGAGCCAAGTGATTTCATAATTAACACAAGATAATTAAATGAATTTCTAGAGGATTTTAAGATATTCGTGTCATCCTCCTTCGTATATCATAAAAGAATACCTACTTCAGTCGATTTGTAATTATTTGCGCTGTGTTTGATCAACTCAATCATGTTGCAGTGTTTTAATAACGAAACTCTTTTACAGCATAAACCAAATAATTTCATAATAAACACAAGCTAATTGAATGAATTTACTCAAATGTAGTATGCCGCGCTGATAAGATTAATTATAATATACTTATCGTGCTACAGTGATTTTCAATAACGAAACTCTTTTACAGCACAAGCTAAGTAATTTCATAATAAGCATAAAATACCCGGTGTCCTTCATTTGTACTTATTTGCAGTCGATATTGTTTATATCCAATTCAGTCTTAGTTTGGTTATTGAGCTCATAAGGATTTTCACTTCATCATGATCCGTAAGTACTAATTGATGATACATCCTCTTTTCAGCTTGAAGATGTGAACTATAAAATGTTGTATACCGCGCTGATGAGATTAATTATAACATACTTATCATGTTACAGTGGTTTTTCAATAACTAAACTCATTTACAGCATAAGCAGAGTAATTTCATAATAAACATAAAATACCTGCTGTCGATGATTTGTACTAATTTGTGGCGTGTACAATTAACTCAAGCAGCTCTAAAACATAGGAAGCAGGGCGATGGGTATTCGTAGAGTTGAATAAACATAAAAAATATTTCCGCGCCCTACTAAACCTAATTATTCCTAACCCTACAACCTAGAAGGACGCGGAAATATTTTTTATGTTTATTCAACTCTACGAATACCCATCGCCCTGCTTCCTATGTTTTAGAGCTGCTTGAGTTAATTGTACACGCCACAAATTAGTACAAATCATCGACAGCAGGTATTTTATGTTTATTATGAAATTACTCTGCTTATGCTGTAAATGAGTTTAGTTATTGAAAAACCACTGTAACATGATAAGTATGTTATAATTAATCTCATCAGCGCGGTATACAACATTTTATAGTTCACATCTTCAAGCTGAAAAGAGGATGTATCATCAATTAGTACTTACGGATCATGATGAAGTGAAAATCCTTATGAGCTCAATAACCAAACTAAGACTGAATTGGATATAAACAATATCGACTGCAAATAAGTACAAATGAAGGACACCGGGTATTTTATGCTTATTATGAAATTACTTAGCTTGTGCTGTAAAAGAGTTTCGTTATTGAAAATCACTGTAGCACGATAAGTATATTATAATTAATCTTATCAGCGCGGCATACTACATTTGAGTAAATTCATTCAATTAGCTTGTGTTTATTATGAAATTATTTGGTTTATGCTGTAAAAGAGTTTCGTTATTAAAACACTGCAACATGATTGAGTTGATCAAACACAGCGCAAATAATTACAAATCGACTGAAGTAGGTATTCTTTTATGATATACGAAGGAGGATGACACGAATATCTTAAAATCCTCTAGAAATTCATTTAATTATCTTGTGTTAATTATGAAATCACTTGGCTCATGCTGTAAAATACGCTGCAACGTGAAAAGTTATTATATTTAATCTCATAAGTTAGAGTTAAATTTGAACTCGTTTGAAAATTAAGATTCAGTACATGATTATCAAATTAGATTTACTTGAGTAAACATGAGGAGTTATAAGTTATTCTACTGACGTTTCTATGAGGTCAGGTCCTGTTAAAAACCACTAACTTGATTATTTCGGAATAGAATAGACGACCAACTTCATTCGTCAACCGGCATAAGACCCCTCATACATACATAGGCCTACACACACACACTTACATTAGCTGATTGGGACTGTCTGTCCTTACGAGGATGCTTGGCAAAAACGCGGAAAAGGTCTTGAACAGTAGCTGCGGACTTACATGCACTAATTACTAGCTACTTAATACAACAAGGTACCACTCATTGATGTAACTGTCCTCGTTTGTATGCATATGCATAGCCTACGAGAAATTGCTTACTGAGGGAAGTACTTTTTCTGAAGATTGCAACAACAAAGCCATATATGTATTTGTTGCGTATACACAATATTTTTATAACACAATATTTGAAGGTGGAGATGAACTAACGAAATTTGGTGTCGTAAGGTAGCTAATTCTAAACTGTCGTAACCTCGTGTCGCTATGATGTCATATAACACTGTTCCAAGTCCCAAGGCTATCACTGGAGAGCTCGCCGCGTGAATATCGTTAGTCAAGATGATCAAACAGAACGAATATAAGCTCATCGTAACATATACTGATATTTGACAGACTTGACTTCAAATATAGTGAAAAGTAATTATGTAAGTCATAAAATATGGTCAAGTGTACGTGTAGAATTAATAATAAATGAGATTTACTTGCTACGCTCAAGTACAGGTTAAAGAAGAGATTTCCAAGTGAGTGAATGAGCTAGTTTTTATTCCAAATTTTGTCTAAAACTGAAACTGTCAAGTACCGATAAAGTAGTCTAAAACCTAGTCACTTTTTACGTGGAGGGAGTCCATAGCGAAGTACTTGTACATTTTGGAGTACTCAAGTATAGGTTTGTTCCGCTTGCGCTATACTTAATCAAGTGATTAACTTTTTACACTGCATCTACTTCTATTTCAGAGTTTTCGGTTTTCGACCAAACTATACCTTCAATACTTACTTTTTAACTCACTCGGAAATCATCACTTCTTATACTTTACTAGGAATTTACTGCTACTAAAATATTGAAATGTACTTTTTTCAGTGGTCCAGTGGTCTTGGTGAGCGGTGTCAGTTTCATCTATATCCTACGATGCATTTTCGCGCTGCAGAATGACTTACCGCAATTAAAATACCAAAAAATACATCGAGAATTTGCGAACTCTCACTGTACAATATTTGAGTTTTACGAAGTACCCTTCAAAGTGAACCTACATGTTGGATATTATTCAAAACCTAATAAAATTTCGCGTCGAGCGAGGAATCCTTTAAAATAAGACAGAAGTAGTCATTTCCGAGTAAGTAAAACATTAGTACTCCAGGTATATTTCTGCTTAATACTATAACTATCATGAAGTTGAAGCACTCCAATATAATAAGGACTTGAGAGTATTGGGTACTCCGAAGAAGTACGAGTACTTCTTTACTTAACAACTCCGAAGGTTAGCCCAGTTTGTGGTATTTCGATTACCTGCTAATAAAATGTTGAAATCCAATGTACTTTTATCAGGGGTCTTGATGAATTGAACCAGTTTCATCTATTTCCTATAATGCATTTCACCGTTCCGAATGACTTGTCACCATGAAAAAATAGCAAAAATATATCGAAAATTTGCGAAGTCCTACTATGCGATATTTGAGTTTTTCAATTTACATTTCGAAATTAGCCCAGTTGAATATTAACGAAAACCTCGTAAATTTCACTCCAAGCGTTATGGCTTTAACTCGAGCAAATACGTATTTCAAATTTTATGAGTGAAATAACTTTCCTTATGTTAAATCTACATAAGGCAGAAGAAATCGAAAAAAGTTAATGCGGAAGCCCGGGCATCGAGATAGGCTCAGCGTCACACCGCAGTCCAATAACGAGAGTGGAATAATATAGAAATCATACCGAATCATTGCGCTATCAAAGATCTCAGGAACATAAATAGTCCTAAATACACCTAAAATCATGTTTGAGTACGTTACAAGGGATAAATGTTATCGAGTCGCATTCAAGTAATTTATTAGTGATGATGCATTTATCCATGCGATACCGCAGTCTTCGTGAACATGAACAATGAACATACATAGTCTGAAATACACAAAAATCGTACATAGTTGATCACGCGAAATTTACGCAAAATCTGAATGTTAGCAACGTCCTTATTTCTTGAAAGTGTACGCATTAATATTATCAACTCGCCGTAGTCTCAAAACACATAATAGAATATCTGTGGAAAGTATCATCTAACGTATAATGAATGTTATTTATTTCTCGGAAGCAAGTAATTATCAATACATAGTGCTAAATACACATCACCATAGTCAAGTGCTGAGCGATGAACATAAATAGCCTCATCGCTGCCAAAGAATATAGCCTCGAGGCTGGTAACAAAACCAGGTACCCCCACTACCTACTTGATCGATAAGTCCAAGTCAAAGTTTAAATTAGAAATCCATTAGCAGGATTGTAATGACTCGAGTCATTAGAAGACAATACTGATATCTCCAGCTATCGAATAGGATAATGTAGTCGTTTCGAAAACGTAGCATGTGCATCGAAATTGGTCGTTATGTTGAAATCCGACTGCAGCTACTAATATGTAATAACAATTTGATTAGCTATATTCAATGCGATATCTGATATAATTTGAGCATAATATTGATTTTGCTAAACAACCAATTATTACAAAGCCGCATAAGCTTGGATTGATATCACAGTGATATTTATACAAGTGATAAATAGTATCATATTTATCGATCAATCCTAATTTTGAAAATTTAAAAATCCGTGAAGCTCGCAGTGTCTCTGAAAAGCGTGTGTAACTGAAACAGGTTGAATAGAACTAGATTAGAATTTGACTTAGAGCTACATAGTTTTTCCAAACTAGATTGGAATTAGAACCCTCGTGTATGCACAATTGCGCATCCTATCATCACACAATAATAAATTTCATTCGATAGCCTACATTTCCTTGTGACGTCATAAATCCATATGTTGGATTTTTGTGTTGTGGTTCTTTTAAAGATAAGATTTTTGATATGCGACTCGCGCATGAAGCAGCTCTGCCCACCCCTGTACTATAGTAAAGTATTAGATGTGTAGTTGAATGTATATTTTGCCAGATTTTTTGTTTTATGACTCAGCGAAAATTTGTGGTTCAGCGAGGGTTTTAAGACTAACGTAAGTGCTTTGTGGATCAGTAAAAGTTGTGAATCAGTGAACCACATAAAAATAGCGTTGAGCACAATGATTTGTCATTGATTGATGATCAGGTTCAATTCGAGAGTTCAATTGCTAATTTTGAACCCTGTAGCGCCACAGCCACCATTCGCATATTGCTAATACGCTATAAATGCATTAATATATAATCAGGTTAAACTTCTTTAACAAAATGGCGAAACGCACATGAACTCATTGAAGTGCTACAACCGCAAATCACAGTTTGTCTGCCTCTGCTATAACTAGTAGTCTCAAGGGAATGATAACTGAAGTGAAGATGTTTCAGCTTTGCTTAATAGTTCTATGTCAATTCTGCTCAGTAATTCGAATGCGACAGGCTACAGATCATTCTGTTTAGAGATAAATTTGCAATGGTACGGTATTTTTATACTTAGGAGATATTACCGCTATTTAGGGCTATACTTTCGCCGTATGATCATATCAGGGTTGTTCAACGACGTAAGCTCTAAGTAATATGAATATCATATGCTTTATGCTAAATTAATTGACGGTTTATTCAACTCTCATTAATTTAGTATTCTAGAACCATTGAAGTCTAATGGAATCACAAAATACCCGTGCTTTGCAAACAATGTAAAAAGAATAGAAGCGAAGTTAGCTCGGTTCCCTGGGGACATCTATGCCTGCCAGGAATATTCATCCAACGATTAGGTAATTAAATACGCGCGCTTATTAATGCGTCTTGAAAAACTAGTTGACGGGAAGTGAATACCCTAGACAAGTTTGAACCAGTCTATATTGCAGCATATTGGAGATAGCTTGTGCAATAGCCCTAAATACAACAAAATGCGGAGAGTTGATATCGCAATAGGTATGATTCCGAGACAATTAAAATTTGTTGAGAATTAGGATTGTTTTGCATCCACCATCGATAATCGTACTGCGTATTCTATTTGAAAAGGCTCCAATAGCATAGCCAGCATCAGCATTCTGGAAACTTGCATTAGCTTATTTTTTAATAATCATTGAAATCCTGTAGATTATATTAGTGAACGTATTTTATACAAGCGAATTATTTTCATCAACAACACAAGATAATTGATAATTTAACAAAAAATTGATACGATATTCACAAAGCAACAATATTATTAGAATAATCAGTGATAGTGAAACAATAACAACACAAGAAAATGGCTAATTTAACTCAAAATCATAAGATATTCATAATATTAGTCAATTTTTTGATAATTTTACTTTGGTTTGTGTCTCATTAATACTGTAAAATGATAGCGTTTTGTAGTGCATACGGTAAGGTACTGCGACACTATCCATCGGCAATGAATGTATTCAGTTAATTCCCTATAGAGGCCAGCTGTTTCTAATATTATCATACAAATACATATACATATGTTGCAAGTGGCATTCAGAGTCCATGCTGTTGTATCATATGAATTTTGAAAGTAAATTGAGAGAGACACATCATATGTTTGCACGTACTACAAGTAGTTAGATAAATGGGCGGAAGGTGCCCATTCGCGATTTATAAAGAACAAACAAACATTATCAAGATAATAAACAGAGTAAGAATTAGCTCATTCTCAATTCTGCAGCAATACTCGAGGGGATTTCCCTTCTGACTGTGCGGCAATTAAAAAAGGGGGAATAATTAGAGAGAAAACGAACAAAGAATCTGGATTTGACCTTTGTACTCAGACTGGAGTACTTCTACTTGTACTTTTCCACTCCTGATTCTACCTTGACTTCTGGACACGAGACTTGCGTATTATTTATTATATTTTCCCGCGAATAACAATGGATTGACATTTAATTTCAATGGTATGCACGCCGACGAATCGGTATAGTTCTCCCGTCTTGACGTGTCGTTCCGCGGTGGGTTGATTAATCCAATTGCGTGTAAACACGATGGGATTTGGGAATATTTGTCCGTCAAACATGACGTCAGTATAGTATTTGTTCCTTCGGATTCGTATGTGAGATCCCGGTTCGTGTTTTAGGTGGATTGTCAACGCGTTCGGCCAGACGAAGCGATGCAAGGTGACGATTCTGGTCTGCGTCATCGTAGTTGACCTCTTTTTGCTCCCTGGATAGTAGCGATCTTTACGACGCCAACGACTCCCGAGCGCTCGTAAAAGAGTATAACGTATGCTGTACAAGGTTTATTGAACAATATACACAATCTGAAAATACAAGTCACGAGCGTTCACAAAGTAGATTTTTCTTTGTTTACAAAATCAAAAACGAGGCGATCATTCACACGTTTATCAGAACCAAAAGCATCTAAATAATCGAGGGTACCTACACCTTGACCCTTTCTAATTAGGAAAGCGATACAATGTTCGCCGCACACAAACGAACGTAAAGACTGTAATTGCACACTAGTGAAGGTATAATCGTCCGCGCCCAATAACCTATAGATCTCCTTCTTCAGAGGCGGAATCCCGAAAGAGTCGTGAAAGTGCGTGCCATCTTGATCGGCGAAGATACAGATCCAATGCGAGCCGCCCTTCGCGTTAGGGTCGTAATTGATAACGACTGCGTACGGCTTAAGTAGCTTTGCTGGCAATAAATCGATAGCGAAAGTCCCGGCAAATAAATCTCGCGTGTCGCGATGATTGAATAAAATATGATTAATTTGATCGGTGTTCATACGGACACTACTTCCCGCTTCTCTGAGATCTCCAAAAGTTGTTGGTATTCTTTGAGACACAGTAGAGTCGCTCCTTCCGGCAACCCCGCGGTCAGGGTCATGTGAAGCTTCACGGACCCGGTCTTCTCGAGTTGAAAGCAGCCTTGATGCGTACGGTCTGGGGTCAAATCGAACGCAAACAGACTGTATCCCGCCTTATAATTCTCAGAGTCGATAAAAAGATCTTCCTGAGCATCCCACTTCCCGGTGGATTGGTAGACGCTGAAAAACCCCTCGAGGTTTGTGTTTTTATCAAAATCGAATCTGAAATTACGCCCGTACAAAAGTTTCCCGTTCACGTTGATAGCCAGATTTCCGACGTGATAGTGACAGAAATTAAAGGGGTTCCGAGTCTTACTACCGTTATAGGCAGCGGTCGGGACCAGACCAATCACGATTCGTCGAGGCATGACCCCGGAAATCAGCGTTTTCTCAATGGAGGTATCACCCGCTCCAAAAGAGTGATTACTCATTTCGAGCTTTATAATAGGGTATTTCGCCGTGTGCGTACGAAGCATCGTTTTGTGTGCCAAACTGACAGAGTCTGAAACTTGGATTTGCTTGACGTGCAATTCCACTTTTTTCAGTATGATTTTAGAGTCGGCAGACCCGAGGAGACAGAAATCGTCATCGTTACGGATTAATCGCAACGACAGATCCACGTTATCCAGTAAATATCTGTCCTGGTCGAATAAACCGAGCGGTATCTTGCCGATGACCTCGAGCGTTGCACTGTCGGCGGTCAGGGCTTTTCGTGCCGTGAAGCCGACGTTGTCTGCCGTGAAAGTATCCTGCTGTTTCATCGTATCTGGGATCCAGCCGATACATTTCAGATAGGTTTCCCCGGCCGCGCGAGAGCTATTTAGTAGATGAAAAATGAAGCTTTTGTAGGCGTGATTGTTGTCCGATGTGGTGATCAGCTTCGAGCCCAGATACAGATCGATCTGCTTGAATAAGGCGTCGAATATATCCGACACGACAGCGACGTTGTCTCCCCCGATCGTGGTGCAATCTTTTTTGGTGACTTGCAGTTGTATTTTCATAAACGAGCTGGACAAATCCAAGTAATGATCGCTACCTTTCACGTTAATCTCAATGACATCGCCCAATTTATCCGGTGTGGCGATCAACGTGCTGGTGTCGGCGACCGCCGTTTGCGTCGGTGGTACCGTGAAAATATCTAATCCGCTGTTGAGGCACTCGGCCGAATTTTCGTGCATCAATTTAGCCATCGAATATATCTCTCCGTCTACGTTTCTTGTTTGACGAAGTACCTCCCCGCGCGCCCTTTTTAAGCTTTTTCGTGGCTTTTCGTTTACGACCCCCGATCGCGGTATCGAGAAGCTGTAGACCTCCTTCTTTACTCCGTGATATAGCAGATTGCTTGAACGAGCGCCCGGCCACCAAATCTTTCGCGATATTTGACCCGGTACGGAGGATTTGTTTCCCCAGTATCTTGGAGCCTTTTGACACTAGAGGTAAGACCGCCCGGCCTATGGTTCGAAAAATCGACGCGAGTCCGCTACCGCTTTGCCTGGACCCCCGGTAAAACCCGTAATTCCCAGCTCCGGTCTGATAGTGGTGCAATACGGCTTCTCGGTCACAACAATAGTGCACTTTCATAACGACACCCTGAGATGTATCGTGAGGTCCAAACCCGAGATGTCCAATAATTCACCATACTCGTCCCTTATATAGATGTAGAAATACTCGAAACGGTCGAGTCTGACTTTGGCGTAGTATCGATTTTGAAATATATGGTTTTGTCGCTCCCCCTCGTGTAGCGCAACCACTCTTAGCAACGGGACCAAAGCGTCACCCACCGGCGTCGACTCGATGTCATTACAGTAGATAAAGGCGTAGAGGCTTTCGCACGACTCACGAACAAAGTTTATCTCCATAAGAGCAATCTCAAGACCTTTACAATCCATTCCGTGGGGTAGGGTAAATACGGGCCCGTCACCGGTCAGTGTTTGGAACGTCATCTCGTAAGTGAAGGGTCAATTCAATGTCACCACATTTAAGTTCTTTTCCAAGAGAATCTCTTACGCTGATGCGTACGCTACGGAAGCTCTTGGCATCGGCGGGTAGGTAAAACGGTTTCCTGAATGATACGTGCTGTCGCTTCATCTCCGGCACCGTAACGGGGATGATTCGTAGCAGTCTGGACATATAATCACCTACCGGGAGATGGCGCACGCAATCGCAATATATAAATAAATACTGAGATTTTACTATCGATGGGATATACCACGCATCGAATTCAATGTGCTCAACCTCGCGTAATGAGATCGGGACCTCTCCCTCCTCCGCGATGATGTCGTCAATATCGTATCTCTGATGCTCGTGTATGAGACGGTAGTTACCGAAATTCGCGTAAGGCCCGAGCGTAGATGTGAACAGAGAAGAATTCGGTGGGAATCCCTCGCATACCAATCGATTCTGGCTGGGCGTAAAGTACCAGTGATAGCCGTTCGCGAGTTCCTCGCTAATTCTTTGCATTAGTTGATCGACATTATCGAAATCTCCGGTGGGTAACTCATAGACTTCGGTGACGTCTTTGACAATCGTATTCCAGAAGCTCATGGCCCGGGTGGGTTCTGTGATCACAATTCTTTCTTGAAAGTCATGATTGAAGCTAATCTCTCGGAGAGCGATCTGTTTACCCTCCGATTCGATTTCAACCGGTAATTCAACCGTGAAATCGGGTCCGCTTCCGAATATCGTGATATAGCTCATAACGCTTTGACGGCTCCTCGACGGATCAGTAAAGTCACTGTAACGGGAGCTGTTTTAAACGCGACAGGGTTATTGTTCTTGTCACGAAGATATACTCGTATATTTCGAATATTACTCTTGGCCAGGGGAAAAAAGTAAGGTTTATCATAGACACAGTGCTGTATTTTTCCTTCTTGCGCGGTGACCGGAACGCTTCGAAGGAGAGGTACTAGCTCGCTGCCGAATACACGAGGTCTGATCAGATCGGTGTATATATAAATGGTGTCTACATCTTTCACGATGGTTTTCGGTCTGATTAAGAACTCTATTGGTTTTTGTTTCTTCAAAACACGATGTTCCACCGTAAAATAACGCGGAAACGTGTCCTCGATGCTGGTGAGACGCGGACCCGCACCACTGATTTTTTTGACCCGTATCAAGGGCTCGTCGGCCTGTGGAAATCGACTCTTGAGATACCTAAAGCTCAACCCGAACACGCCACCGGTATATTGCTTGATTGTAATTTCTTTCTCGTATCGCAAGCGAAACTGTTCCAACAGATCCGGGACACTGCGATACTTGCCGGGCGGTATGTAATACACGTGACGATGGCCGCTGTCAGAAAATTCGATACCCGCCCGCTTGTGGTCTACCGTGAACGTGGGCTGGAAGCTTACTGGGAACATGACCTCCGCAAGCGATGCCTCATATCTTTCTGTATCATATTTTAACTCGGAGAATAGTTGGGTTACAAAATCGTTCGCGGTGTTAGCCTTAAAAACGCTCATTGAAGAATTACTCGGTAAAACCAGAAGAGTCATCCTCGTCGGCGGTTTGGAGAGACAGTACCCTAGTTAGCGAGGATAGATCCGTCTGGGTTTCGGTGAATAAGTTGTACACAGTTACCCCCACGATAAAAAACAGTATCGCGAGCTGTAGAACCACCAAAGGTATCCGTAACGTACCCCGCTGCGATAAATCCATGATTACCACGGTCGAGTTGTCGTGTCTGTTTTATACAAAACCGTCAACGTAAGAGTCCATCGATTTTGGATAACCCTCCCAGCGCACTAGATATCTCCGCTTGCGCCCCCTCCCGATCACTTTCTGTATCGATTCGACGCGATAGACATCGTCTTTTTTATCGATGGCTTGTAATTCACTTTCGTAGAATGTTCCACTAATTACGTCCCCGTTATAATCTCGGATGGTGTACGTAGCGGGGCTCCCCCATTTCCGTGTGTGTACGTAAAATATCTCGCGAGTCCAAGACCCCGCTGTCCCTTTTGCAAACGTGGCACGTCGGGTGGTAATTCTCACTGGTTGATCGACGGTTAGCTTGGGTGACACCGGAGGTCCGGTTCCGTTGTATAGTCTATCGAACACCAGAGACGCGTTGCTATTGGTAACCTCCGACGGTCGCATTAAAATCGCGGTGTGATACGTTTGGTTATAGCTCTCTGCGATATCTCCCAGCACGTCGATGTAGCGATGTGTGCGGTTCTTGACAAAGTATCGATTCAATACATTGCGGGTCGTACGAATTACCCGCTCTACGACGCTAGCCTTAGTATCGCTGTTGGTAAAAAAGTGCTTGACGTGGTTGTCTCTAAAAAACCTCTGTATAACCGACCCCGTGAATTCTTTCCCGGCATCAGTCTGAACGACGTGTGGCCTCTTATGAGCGAATACCTGGTTGAAGCCCTCGATCATATCTATCGGACGCTTTCGTTTCGTGGCGTATAAAAACATATATTTCGAAAAACAACAAATTGACACCAACACATAACGATAGCCATCATTGCTACTAGAAATATTAGACAAGTCCATGAGGTCACTCTGGATCTGAGTAAATGGCCCGCCGACGATCGTCTTCTGTCGTTGAAATTTGCCTGTATACGGATAGAACAGGGTGTAGCTATCCTCTTGTTTCAAATCCTTCTTGTCGGGGTGCAAGTATTTACCGCGATAGCTCGCCGGGGCTTTGATATCAAAATATTTATCCTTACTCGTCATCGTCGTAGGCCGTCCACGACCCGTAGAGCTGGGGCGGCTTCCTGTTAGCTCGACGGCTACGTTTGATGATCTCTTGCAGTGGCGGTGATCTTTTGGCTATCTTGCTTGTGGTGGGGGTACTTGGAGACGACGGGGCTTTCGGTGTTACTTTCGAGGTGACCCGACCCGGCTTCACTTCGTGCAGTAATTCACGGAGAGTGGCTATCTGATCGTTCGTGAACCCGTTGGAGGTGTCGGTCATCTTCATCTGAAGAGGCTTGTCGATCTGACCCCGTTGACTTTTATACTTTGAGATGGCAGAGTTATACAAGGACAATTTCTTGTCGGCCGAAACGTCCATAGTCAAAATCGCGCTGATCGATCGGTCCAACTCGGAGTTCAAATCAGTCGCGTTAGAGGGAGCGAGAGGGTTAGGCGATATGATCACTTTTTTGAAATTCATTTTTTGCCAAAAACAGATTTCAGCAACGATGCCGCCAATGGCAGGATTGATAAGATACCGCTAATAAAACCCCCTCGTTGGGTGTTGGCGTGTAATACACGTCTCTTGGTCTTCAAGCTCAACTTTTTACTTGTCAGCTTTCGAATTTTGTCTTTATGCGGGTGTAAATTTTGTATATGGCGTTTTGACAGTCGCAGATTGCCGTTCAAAACATTCACACAGACTTCACAAAATGCCTTCACCAAACCGGAAGAGCTCCCCAATAATATATCCTTCCTTACCGCGGGCGACGCCTTGGACAGAAATTTCAAAGTCTCGCCGTGCTTCTTAATATAACAGTGACGTTTCGGCAGCGATTTGGTCCGAGCCATTATGAATATAGTGTCAAAGTGTCGGCACTTTCGCTATTTATAGTGGCGTGTACAACACGAGTTCATCCCCGGGAAACACCCCTGTTTTAACATGACTAGAATCGGGTGTGGCTTGGGTCAAATCTATAAAAATGTACCCGTGAGCGTTCTTTGTCGCATCGGCATACGCGTCAACTAGAAATTTTGAGTTACCGGGGTACATTTGCTTGCCAAGAACTCGAATCTGAGATCGATCTCTAGGATTACGCATGATAATCAAATACTGGGTGCTGAGACTGAGGTCCCTCGATCTTTTGGACTGGAAATATAGATTTTGTACCGCGAATATTGTGGTCACCGAGCCGTGATTCGCGTAGACTGTAAAAAAGGGGGTCACCCTGTCCGAAAATTCCATTTTATCGTCAATAATTAATAGAGTAGGACACGGGCGGCTTGTCGCCAACTCATCCAAAATGGAGAGATCCGAGTAAAACTCAACGCCTTGCAGCTCGTTAAAGGAGTCTTGGTAAGCCGTATAGCAATAGATAATTCTTTTAATTCGCCCCTTTGAAAGCTGATCGATATTTTTTATGACTTTAAATATAAAAGTACTCTTCCCCGAAAACGACGGTCCTGCCAAAAGACACGCCCTCCCTGTCGAGAAATCCATCACCAAGGCTGTTTTGACGCGACGAGACATGTATTCACAAACACACTTCTATATATAACAAGGACAGGTACACGAAAAAATATGGCGATTCAGAGCGTCACGCAAACCGTCCACACAACGAATCTTACAATGTCCACGAGACCGTGTTTTTACACCAGAAGCGAGGTGTCATAATCGACGCGAGAAGACGAGGCATCATCAGGGCTCAGCGGTGTCATGGCCAAGACTCGAGGTCTACGAGGGGGAGGGTAAGGTGATACCCGGCCGGGTGACTTTTTTGTTATGATTTTAGTCAGATTCGGTCTTGGTAGCACCGGCGACTGATGTATGTCTCTGGCACGCTGTGGTGTCGCCACGACAAACGGGGCAGTCAGATTCGGTCTTGGTATCACTGGCGACTGATGTATGTCTCTGGCACGCTGTGGTGTCGCAACGACAAACGGGGCGTCCACCACGGTAGGTGATGTGTCAACGGATTTAGGGGCGCGACGATCTTCTCTATGACCCGATCGGAGATAACCCTGGTTCATGAAGCGGTATCGGGTGTTGTCGTTTCTTTCGTGAGTCAAGCGCTGATCACGGCTCTGTACGCTGCAGGCGGCACGATCGGTTGGGTCTGTGAAGCCAACTTGACGACGATTCAAGATACGGGCATCAGTCAGCAGTCGGCTCGTCACATCATCGCCTTCATATGTGAACACAGGTAGAAACTGCAGCTCCGTCACACACCGCAACAGGTCGTCTCGAAAGCTCATCCATTCTAGAACACAAAGGATAGTTACACATGTGTCGGGTAATGACTATTACTGCTTGGTTACCTGGTCTCAAGGTGGTGGCAGTGTGTAGACACTCCTGCAACTCTTTCTTGAAGTGAATCGTTTGCTGATCGGTCAGATTGTCTTCCAGCAGAATATCTTTCAGCACAGAGACACGATGCCAGTTGGCTTGGGTGTCGCGGTGAAGTCTATCGAGTGAAAGCTGGCCACAAACATGACTAATGAAATCGCTAGCTGAGTTATGAGTCATCTGGAAAAAACAAAAATAACACACGTATTACAAACTGAAACGCCGCCTTCGAAAACTAGTCGCAAGCGACAGGCGTTGATGATAGAAAAAGCGTTCAATGTGGAATAAAATTTCACAGTGAGCACCAAAAGATAAACAATGTATGCCAACAAAATAGTGTCTTCGTTTTAACATGTCTTTGACGTGCCGCCGAAACACTATAAAATAAAATAATAGTAAGACTCCATACTTGTGTCACAATATACAACCCCACCTGTTTTTAGGAATTCCATGTGACTCGACAGGTCTTGTAGCTGAGACGGGCGAGGAGGACGCCAGCATATTCTTGTGTCTATGAATAAACGTGCCTTAGCAACGACAGAGAGCTAAGAGCATATTTACACACCCCCAATCTCCTCCAAAATGTTTCTGAGTCTTCTCACGTCCATGTTCAAAGCCTCTATCTTCAAGACCTCAGCCAAAAGCTCCATCCGGTCTGCCCCGCATTCGTGTCGTATGATCAGACCAAACAGAACCCCAATCTCAAACTTGTCTTTCTGCTCGCACGGAGGTAAATGATCGTACCCAGACATGTACTCCCGTAGCGGAAAGAATTCTGCATGATCAGTGTATTGATCCATCTGAGAATTGCGACAATTATGATTTCAATTTATGATGAATCATAACAGTTTCAACTCACCACGATTCCTTCTATACTCTGATAAAATCTGAAAAGAAAAAACCATTGTATTATACAATCATGAAACACAATACGCTTTTCCCCACCTGCTGTAAGCTATTGGCCTGCGGAGTTAATGCTATCGTCTGTAAACAACGCGAGAAAACGAGCACTATTGTGAAAGGTTCAAGATGCATAGAATAATTCGAGTCAACATGAAAGCATAATGCGAAAACAGGTTTAAAAAAAGCACAGAATACGGAAAGTGCACATTTGAAAAAATCATAGTTCCAAGGGTCTCGTATGAATACCGTCTGATTCGACTATTCGTTTACAGTAGAAGTGAGACAGGGCCGATCGAAATTGCTCATAGGTAAAAATGGAGGCATTTTTCCGTACAAAACCCGAATTAATATCCCCATGCGGTTTTTTCTCAAACAAAACTTTCCGGTAGATGTCAGCAGTCAGTTTGTTTACTTTTGAGAGCCCTTTGCATGAGTACTTATCCTCATTGCAATAATAAGTCTTTGCGGACAGACCAACGAAAATATTCGATTGTGCCTCAATTTTGAAAAGACCACTGGTCCGTTGATCATATCGATTACGAGCTTTACAACAGGCACGTTCATCATTGAACAAGAGAGGATTGGCCAAAAATTCATTACGGTGCTCGTCACAGGCGATTGCTGGAAAATATTTGTGAAAATTTTCAAAAAATTCTGCTTGTTTTTCGGGTCGTACAACTTTAAGCAGGCTGTCAGAGGAGATAGCGCCGTACCAGGAATCAGTGTCCGAGTATAATAGTTCAATGGACCGTGGCAGGAGGTAGGTGGACATATACGAATGGAACCGTAATAAGGCCAATTTCGCATAACCATACACAAAGTACCCAATGTGGTTAGGTTGGTTCCAAACATGTTTTCTCAATTTCATGGTCACCTCAAAAATATCTGGTGACAACTCAATCATTGATTTAAATCTGGAGTCATTTACCAAGACCATAGCTTTTTGACGGTTAACAATCTTGACATCAGAATATTTTGTACAATTCGAGATAGTTTTACCTATACAGGAATTTCCAATGTCCTTATAGAACTGTCCTAGTGGCTTCTGGGACGGGTCATCGTCAGCCCGTCTTCTAGCCTCGGTTATCGTATCTACAAGAGAATTGAAACATTCAATGGGTTCAAACTCGATAGCTTGAAATACCTTAGTAACGATTAACCCATTCTCGAGGTACCACTTCAATAGTGGTGTTATTAAGAATGTTTTTGTGGCCTGCAGAGTAGCAATCAAGAATTTCCGTGGCCGTTTCAAAAAACCATGTTGTTCAGCAAATGCTTTCATGTACGGGCCTATATCATCACGACTTACGTAAGCATGTTTGAACAGGGGACAGAACTCACTAAAATGCTCCTTGAGGTGACTAGGCACATGAATATCGACCTCAACGGCCCCAAAAAATTGATCTTTTGACACCAACTCTAAGAGTCTCGAACTTGAAAGGACCCGACATTTCACCATTTTACTGGATTCGAGAGTTTGAATAAAGGCAGCTATATCACTTCGTTGGCGCATAATGACCCATTGACATTCTGTGATGTACTCCAATTTATACCCCACTTTTTGAATATACTGGATTTTACGCTGCGTCGCGGCCCAGCGGGCTTGGCGATCCGGACTGGCTCCCAACTCGCAGCCGTGACCATGGTGAAAACATCCAAACAGCTCAAGTGCAACAGGCCCTTGTGGAGTCCTATAATACCCATCAATACAAATCTGGAGCAGGCCGATACGATGCTCAGGACCATTGAATTGATGTTGGATTTTGACCCCCCGACAGTGCGCAATGTAGCTTAGCCATTGGTGAGCCATTTTTCCATAGAGCGGTGCCGTTTTTGTCCTGGAGAATAGAGTAAAATCTTCATTAGGTGACCACAGACAAGGATAGCCCCCCGGTAATCGTGAACGGAGAGTATCCAAATAGAGACAGTTCGAATCCAGACCTAGCACCTGTTCTACAGGTAGAGCGCTATCGCCATAGATTTGGGGTTTGATTTTTGTGACTTTAGCCTCTGCATATCGCAATGAAACAACAGAAAGCCCGCCACGTAGATTTTCCCGTATCAAGGTGTGTATATGGCTATACTTTTGATTCAACAAGGTGAATACAGGTGGTATGCTATTAAACACCAACCTTGAGGCCAGAGAGGGCAAAGATATACCATGTTTAGCCATGTCAATTGAGTAACGAGCAAAGAGTTGCTTGTGCTTTGTGAGGGCCTCCAGTAACGGCCCGACATCTAAACTAACATAGAAAGATAGATAGTCACGAAAAGTAGTCATTTTATGTTCCGCCCACTTTGATTGACACCAAAGATATTGTTCATCAGTTATATTAGACCGTTTCAGTTTGTTATAAAAATGTATGTGGTCTGGGAGAGATTTTTCATCCAATACCGATAAATCAGTGAAATAGTTATACGGAAAAAAGGCCTTCGTTGAAGCGCAGTTATGACAACGTATGTATGCGTCATAACTTGTGCCGGCGCCAAGATACAAGGTCACATCCAAAAATCGAAATCGACCAGTTGACAAAGACATATACGACGTACCTCTCTTAACAATACTGATAGGGTCTGATAAGTACTCCACCAGATACGGGATAATCAAAGGTATATCATAACGAGACCCATTGAAAGAGAATACAGGTAATTGACTCAAATAATTCAAAAAACGATGTTTCAATAAGGTTGCTGGGCTCATACGCTTGACATCCGGCTCAGCGGTATGCATTTCTTCAGCAATACAATCTAATCGTTCCAACACATCATGAAATTGTTGACATAATGCCTCAAAACACTCACTTTGGATCAATTCAAACCGTGACATCATTCTAGCAACCAGCGCCCCAGGGTCGCCATCACTAATCAGTACTTCTGGAGTCTCGTACCCTGGGTAATTACATGCGAAGGCCACCGCGGCCGGGATATGATGATCTACATAGTGCACATTAGCAGTATCGTTTGGAGTCGAGCCTTTTTGTAATATACTCTCATAGTCAAAAACCAAGTTATACGGGTAGAAACGAGATGGTTTGGGCACAATTATTCCCAACTCGTCCAACGCCTCAAATATAGTAGGCTCGGGTTTGAACATACCCCCACGGTAGTGGTTAGGAATGTCTTTAAAGCAATTATGCCGTTGGAGATAATATTTTGAACTGAACAGGCGGTGACAGGTCTCACAGCTATAATTCTTGCAATATAAGTTCGAATTTTTAATATAACAAAAATGTCTCCCTCCCTCTAAATGAACGTGAATTTTCAACCCGTCCCGAGCACCGTGTCGTAGTATATACCCGACTCCTTCTTTCAACGTATAAACACAGATAGATACTTTAAGACATGACTCGACTTTATCTAGGTCGTTCATACACACCCCAGATTCGGGGTCCCCATATAAGGCAGAATATTGTGCCACCAAAGAGAGTGTTTTAGACTGCAAGTCACCACTACGATAATTACCATCGCAAAGCATAACAGCGACACAGCGGAATATACAATAATGATCGTCATAGGGTACACCACGTCGATTTTTCATTAAATCCAAAACACTATTTGAATTCACAATAGACTTTGGAATTTCGATTGTACTACACCCAATTAATCTGAAGTCTGATTTGTACACGTAAAAGGTCACGTTTGTGACTGCCAAGACAACAAATTTAGTATCATCTCTTTGAAAGCGAGCACTCTCGAAGCCAGCGTCCAAGTCTATATCGTCTACAAATTGGTCAAAGTCACTGCGATTGGCAATCATTTTAGGTGTATCCAACATAACACCTGCGTTCTCGGACGCATGATAGTATCTCAATTCGCTTGTCTCAACATTATCAAGTATGTGGGCAAAAGCGTAATTGATTCGAAAACCATACTGTTGTGAGACGAAGATGTCCTGTAGATCGTTGATGACGTCACTTGGGCTGCGGCCGAGTATACGGAAATTGTGTAGACTGCGTATACTGTGCGGTGCGAGTGTCGAGCTGCGAATGGAGTGCCAGTTTTCTTCCACGATCTCGATCAGATTTTCAGGTATACCCAAGCTGCTTGGTTGTTCAAAATCAGACACAATTCTAACAAGGTGTCGTCGCCTAGACATTCTGGAAACAAAAAAAAACAGAATCAATAACAGGTAGGATAAAACACACATATATACATATGATATTACAGCATAAGCATGCGATAAAAACACGATAGTACACCAAAAACAGTTACACATTCGTATAAAATTTCATGGTGGCTCTGGCAGCTGACATCTCTTTGAGAAAGGCAACTTTCGCCCGCATGATGCGTTCCAGGGGTAATTGCATACGCAAATCCTGGCCGTTCGACTGAGATAGTATTTGCGAAATTTCTTGTTCTATCCGGTTATAATCTTGAGTGAATGTTTCATGAGAAGGAAAACTAGATCTCGAAAGTATATCATCCACTTCCCCCAGAATAGTGAACATCGCTTCCGATGGGGCGATTGAGATAGCCCCAACAATGGTCGCCTTGAGGTGCTCCATCATTCGTCTACTGTATTTCCCAAACCTCTCACCCCCAGGTCTACGTCTGGATGGGAATGCAGGAGGTTGGGCTGGATTTTCTACATTTTCTGGAATATCATTTGCAGGGCTAATCGCATCGAGCAGGTCTACCGGATAACCACCTTCCATCAATTCTGGTATCCCGTTATCAGCCATAGTCATGAGCAAAGATTTGTGATTGTAAGCTCAATTTACACTTACTTATAGACACTGTAGCCACATGACAAGCAGAAGAAGGGACTCAACACAGTTTAACAGTGCCAGCAAAACGCGGAAAGGAATTTTATGACCCTCCACTCGCCTTTTCCCCCAACCATTTGAATATACATACAAGCCTCTTTTTTTCTCTCATGCCATACTCGCATACCCAATTTACACTTACTTATAGACACTGTGAGCCACATGACAATTGGAAGAAGGTACTTAAAACAGTTAAACAGAGCCGTCAAAATGCGGCAAGAAATTTTATGACAATCTACTCAACCTTTTTCCCCCAACCATTTGAATATAAATACAAGACTCTTTTTCTCTAGTGACATACTTACAGGCATAATTACATCATGGCATGTAAATACAACCCGTACGAAAATATTGCCAGGAAGCGCAAGCTAGATACTGACTTTAAACAGGCTGCCCCGTCTCATATCCCAAATTTTGACAATGCTACCAGTCTCTATGGCACGCAAGTCAGTTTCGAAGGACGTGTACAATTGGCGTCGACCAGACGACATGGACCCAAGATGACTTATATGAAAGTCTTGATCACAGATGGTAAAAAATCTCTACCAGGGGTGATATTCAATGACAAATTACTGGACTGCATCGAAACTGCATACAGACAAGGTCATACTATGACATTCTGTAACATCAAGATCACTGCTGACGCAAGAACTGATGCCCCGTCATTAATCATTGGTCGCAATTCTACTGCTACGAAGAGCAAAGCACGCTTACCCTGTCCAGAGATGGTTGAATTCCGGTACGTGTCCGCGGAAGATATCCAAAAAGGCTTGTACGATGACAAGATTGTTAATTACAGAGGTCTCTGTATTGCCACGGATTCTGAATCCATTGGCACAAACATGGAGAGACAGCTACATTCATATGCACTAGTGAATGGTGACATTTCTGTTGATCTGAAAAATTGGGGTATTATACCGTTATTCACTGCTGACAAATACTATGATGTCACTCATCTACGTGTACAAGTCCGATCAGGCAAACGTGAGCTGTTCTTACAAGACTATTCGCGTATTTGCAAAGAATGAACTGTTTCATGTATGAAATAAAGAAACATGTGATTATTTTGTTGACACTATTCATCAGAGATTAGGGTTGGTTATAGTTAACTTTCTAACCTGCCAGAATACATCATCCTTTAATATCATACTCCTAGCTATCGTCTCGACTCAGCAATCTCACACGAGCGGTATGGAAAAGAGGTTATCAGATTGTAAAACCGCGTGTTTGTGAGAGCACTATACGCAGTGATAATTAAAACAGAGCGAGACAGTACCGCAGTACATTAACAGGGGGAAAATCGGTGTGATACTTAATCAATACTCAACTCTCGCTTCCAGTATAGTGACCAAGCGACGGCCGAGACCAATGTCCAACGTTTTCGAACAAAGAGAATAATTCCTCGACCCAGCGGGGTGTATTGCAGGACAAAGGCGCTGTGTACGAGGCGACATGGCTGTTTTCGAAAGCGAGATTATCGATCCTCGGCATAGCAGGATGGATCACAAAACAAAAGGCGCTATGCAGTCTACGCGCCCGCATGTCATTTTGGAAAGCAATATTGATCATCGTAAATTAGGTCTTGGACAAAGCAACGATAGCAGCGCGTCGTATAATACCCGAGCTAGGTAGTTATAGTATACTATAAACCTGATCCTCGCACCGCCAACGAGCCGTAACCACAATTCTAATACCGCGACAATCCATACACAATTATACACCACACCGAGAGCTTTCAAGGTATCCGTCGACGGGCTTCGAGCGATCGTCGACACGTGATCCGTGCTCTGTGACCCGTAACAATAGCGGGCTTTATTTACATGGATATTCTTTCCGGTTCTCGAGAACTCGAGTTGACACGTATATTTATAGCCATAACAGATCATTTCCACCGTTATAATTTCAGTCAATAAGCAGAGTACGATTCCAGTATGACACAGACCGTAGGCGTCGCTTTGCACAGCCAAACGCATCGACACCTAAAACGCGCACCAGGATATCCCATGTCAGGAGAAAACTCTGCGTCAGACAATCATTACCAATCCACATCGTACTATAAACTCGGATAGATACGTCTCGTTTTTTTTTTGTAAGTAAGTGAGAATCCACCTTGACGGTTCATCTGACCGGACGCGCGTTGACAATCCACCTAAAACACGAACCGGGATCTCACATACGGATCCGAAGGAACAAATACTATACTGACGTCATGTTTGACGGGCAAATATTCCCAAACCCCATCGTGTTTACACGCAATTGGATTAATCAACCCACCGCGGAACGACAAGTCAAGACAGGAGAACTATACCGATTCGTCGGCGTGCATACCATTGAAATTAAATGTCAATCCATTGTTATTCGCGGGAAAATATAATAAATAATATACAAGTCTCGTGTTCAGAGGCCGGGTAGAATCAGGAGTGGAAAAGTACAAGTAGAAGTACTCCAGTCTGAGTACAAAGGTCAATCCAGATTCTTTGTTCGTTTTCTCTCAGTCCCCCTTTTTTGATTGCCGCACAGACAGAAGGGAATTCCCCTCGAGTATTGCTGCAAAACTGAGAATGAGCTAATTCTTACACTGTTTATTATCTTGATAATGTTTGTTTGTTCTTTATAAATCGCGAATGGGCGTCTAATGCACATTTATCTAACTACTACTACATAAAGAAATTAAGCTTCAATATAGCGTTCGCGTTGAGTATAAGTGTGACGGTGAAGATATGGCGTCAGACATTTCACAATGGGTTAACAAACACGGTAGCTGGACCGTAACTGGTCTTATTCACAATATACATTTGAGTACACATTTAACACATTACTATAGTACAGGGTGGACAGATCTGCTTCATGCGCGACTTGCATATCAAACAATCTCATCTCATCACAAAGAATTTAAAATACGAATTTATGACGTCACAATGAAATGTTGATTATTGAATGAAGTTTAATATTGTGTAATGATACGATGCACTTTCATGAGAGTTGCGAGGTGTTGGAATTTTGTGTTGCTCTAATTCTAATTAAACTTGGAGCTTGCTGTACAAAAGATGTTCACCGTTATAAGCTACAATGACTTCAATGAATAATGAAAAAATATTATTAATAATAATTATTATTATTCCAAAGTTAGAACCAAAGTAATATTATTTAAAAAATGGAATATTTTAAACATATTTAAATCATGTTGTGGTGCTTATAACAACGTAAGCTGAATATTTTCATCAACAACACGAGATAATTGCTAATTTCGCAATGATAACATATTCACAACAAAACAACGCGTAGAGCTCCCTTGAGATCCTGACATACTTTCTCGACATTTACTAATCGTTCAGAACAACGCATAGAGCTCCCTTGAGATCCTGGCACACTTTCTCGATATTAGAATCCCTTTTTAAATTTGCGATGTAAAAGCAATACCAGTTTCGCATACATGAGCATATGATTGCGAATAAACCGAAAATTGTTTTATTAAAATTCAAATCATGTAGATTATAACAGTGAACGTCTTTTGTACAAACTAATTCATCAACAACACAAGATAATCGATAATTTAACTAAAATCAATAAGATATTTACAAAGCAACAATATTATTAAAAAGATGTTCACCGTTATAAGCGACAATGATTTCAATGAATAATGAAAACAATATAATAATTATTATTCCAAAGTTAGAACCAATGTATTAATATTTTTAAAAAATGGAATATTTAAAACATATTAAAATCATGTTTTGGTTCTCTAACAACGTGGGCTGTTTTTTTCATCAACATGAGATACTTGCTATTTTCACGATTGTTAGATATTCACAATATTAGCCAAATTTTATATTATTACTTTGTGAGATTTATTTCAATTATTTTTACTAATCATTGAAATCATATAGATTATAACAGTGAACGTATTCAAACGAATTCATAAACAATATTATTAAAAATATTTTTAATAATCATTGAAATCATGTACCAGTTCATCGGGTCAATACGATCTATTATGTAATCTTTGACATATTCAATCTACAGCGTACAGCGAATAATCATGTAATAAATATTACACGTTATATATTGCCTTGCACTTGCTTCAACTGCAATAACAAAGGCAATCAACGCAATATTGACGTAATCATATCTCAGCGTTACTAAAGTAATCAACTAGGCATATGATGTAATCATTACTGAACATGCTTCAACTGCAATACGCAATCATAATGACGTAAATATTTCTCAGTGTTATTGGACTGGAACTAGACGCAATCATGACGTAATCATATCTCAGCATTACTGGAACTAAACAATCACGCTCTCGAAATAACTAAAGTAATCAACTCCGCATATGACGTAATCAATACTGTACGTGCTTTAACTGCAATACGCAATCATATTGAAGGTAATCAACCTACGTAATAATGACGATATAATATCTCAGCGTTACTGGACTGGGACTATGACATCTCTCACACAACCAAAACCTCTCTCGTATTGGAACCACGCATATGACGTAATCATGAACATGAACAACTACACAATCATAATGACGTAAATATTTCTCAGTGTTATTGGACTGGAACTAGACGCAATCATGACGTAATCATACCTCAGCATTACTGGAACTAAGCAAAGACGCTCTCGAAATAACTAAAGTAATCAACTACGCATATGACGTAATCATGAACATGCTGCAATACGCAATCATATTGAAGGTAATCAACTTACGCAATGACGTAATAAATATCTCAGCGTTACTGGACTGGAATTATGGCATCTCTCGCACAACCAAAACCTCTCTCGTATTGGAACCACACCCACTTCGTTCTGCATTCTGATTGGCTAACAGATGTCACGTGATCAAATACTCGACGGTGATTGGGGCGCGTATAAACCCTGTGTATTATACTACTCACTGGACTCCAAGCATGAGTGAGAATGACTCATATTGAAAGTGTTCTGGTATCTCGTGTACGTTTGGGGTTAATGTTTTGTTGTTGGACATGGGAATTCAGTGAAGCCGAGCACAATGATTCCAGTACTCGAATCCGAACAAGGTAATCGTAATTATGCTTTTCAACATCGAGTACCCGACTGATTCGATTCAGAATGGAGTACAAGCCGCCGAGTCGAGTATTGTTCATTATGACGACTTCTCCTCGCCACTTATCGGGTATAATATAAATGTTACTAGTCGAAAAATTATAACGAGAAATGAATATCAAGTGATAAATAATACGGAATAAATAGTTCAGCTCAGTTAAGTATTCGACTTTTATTCAATCAATACACGACAATGAAAAGATAGGAAACGACATGATAGCTAAACGACTTGGGGCAGTCTTTAAATCTGACACCATCCTTGGCCTTGGTGATGTAACGAGGAGGCATGTGGACTGAATAAGCAACAGAAGACAATATAGGAACGACAAACCAGGTGGCGTGTGACTGTCGACGAGGTCAATATATCAGATCATGGTCCAGTAATCTCCAGCTCTGGCGAGTATTCATTCAATAGAACCTTCTTGTATTCCTTATCTACTGTCATTAAGCCCATTTACATGGTCAAGTCGTCTTGGAGCGACGTCATGAGACGGCTTGCCAAAGTGATCGAGTTTACATGGTCATGTTTATCGCAGCTCGAGTGATACACAGCACTGTGGGATTCAGCTGGGGAATATGCTACGGCAGTTGAGATATCCAGAAATACCTTCAACACAATTCTAGAATGACCAAATACGCCGTATATATATTCTTTCTGATTGTGAGTTGTGCAAGTTATATTGTTGGCTGTACTTAGTGTACTCGCTTCACAAGTTGTGACGCTGAACAAATAAGACCACGTGCATATTATAAAAGCAGTATCATGTACTGATAGAGCTTTCATATTCACCCATTTGAAATACGTGCCGGTTTCGTGAAATATGAACATGAAATGTTGGTAAGTTGCTGTAGTCTGTAAACACAGTACAGACCAAAGATGTAGAAAAGCTGAGTCGATATAGTAGATATTAGATCTCGGCAGGTAGTAGAAAGGGGGATTTTGTGTCGACTCAATTCAACGTCTTTTCCATGTACTTCAATAATGTACATATTATGCAGATGCTACAGCCTTTAAACATGGCGAGTAGAATATAGATCCTACATTAGAAGAAGATCCTGACATAATAACCTGTTTTCTACCACTGGGCATAACCTGATCACGGCTGCGTCCACACACACACCACATTATCTTCTACATATTAATCACATTTGCGGTAATTTAATTCAAAACGAATTGGCAAGTAAATAATGGCGACGTGAAAAATGAAACGAACGAAATTACTTGTAGTGCAAAGTAGTGCCAATGAATGAAACTATGAGAACAGTCAGTAATCAGAAGGTTTCATCGTCTGATGATGATAATCCCTCTGGCGTTTTCTTTTCAACACCCTGCAGAAATAAAATGAAAATGACGATTATTAGCTAAGACATTCGTACTGCGAAAATGGCAGAGGTAGCGAGTAACGAATGACTCCAACATTTTTTTCACCGATACTTACTAAAATGGATTTGATTCTGTACTATTTCCACTCAAGTTTTCAAGTTTTTATTATTATATTTTTTATTATTATATGACTAGAGAACTGACTTCAATCGCCACTTCTACTTGATTATCAAGATCAACGCTGACTACTTCAGCAATCTTTGAAAACAGCCACTAACACAAAATGAATTCTTGACTAAAATTTCGTCACATTCTGTCAAAAATGATCAATTCAACAATCCAAACGAATCAGTTATTTGGCAGCTAGTTGGAGAGATATATACTAAGTCTAGAAAGTGGAATGATACTCTGCCTGGAAGCTGAAGACCTAACAATATTGTGTACAGAGAACAAAACATTTGAGTGGCGGCACTGGTATAAACATTAACAAATTATTAGAATTGACAGCAAGATAACCAGCAGCAAGACATTAAAATGAGAATTAGTGCAGTTCCTTAGGCTGTAGTGATACTCAGCCAGTAATTGACCTAGCAGAGAGCAAAATGTTGTAAATAAAGCGAGCGAAACCTTCGACAAATGATACGATAAAACATTAGAATCGACAGTCTTACTAGAAGCAGAACAACAATCATGAGGGGTTGGAGAACAGAAGCCCGGGAAGTGACCATCAGAAATTACTGCATACTGGCCGAACAAATCCATGACCACTAACAAATGGTCTTTTAATAGTCAATATTGATACCAAATGACACCACCCCTATTTCACCGCAACATTTAGCAGATACAGCGCTGGAGTCAACCTTATATAAGCGCTAACCAAACACATATTAGTTCTCCCACCTACTACTTCGCGGATGGAAATACGCATTAAAGCGAACGGACGCGACTTGTCACACTCTTGCCATTTCTGCTCCTTTTTTCTCTTCGTTTCTCTCCTCTGTCGCTTCCGCTTGAGGAGAGAAACAGTCGGCCGCGTTTACGGATCGTGAATTCCCGGCTTAATGGTGATTCTTCCTCCAATGGTCAGCACCTTGAAAATTGAGAACAATGTTGTTGCAAAATGCATGACAATTTGAAAGTTACATCATTCTAATTATTCCAGTTATGGCCGTGAATCGTTACAAGTGCGGTAACCATAAGAATTATTAGCCTACTATACTTTAACTACAAATACAATATATTGTATGAAATAATTACCAATTCTTTTACGTTGATCGAGTCCCAAATAGATGAAATATGTCAAAGAATTTGCTAAAAATTTTTGTATAACAGAAATTTTTGTATATACAGATTCCAAAATTTCTCAAAGTGCACCTTTCAAAAATTTGATATCAAGACTCCCAACATTTTACAATTCGAAGTTGGATGGCTTTACCAGTACACGCGAACAGTTTGTATCGCAATTGACAATTATGTAGAGAACGCTGCGAGACATGTGAGTAGGCCTACCCTAAAAACGTTTCTCTGACATGGACATTAGGGCTCTTAAAAATGACTTTTTTTCTCAAATCGTTCTGGCTACTTGATAAAATTGCTAGGTTACCTAATTCAAGCCTACACACCAAATTTGGTTCAATTCCAAACTGTAGCCGCATTGCTACAGGAAAAGAAAGTTTCTATTTATTATTTTAAAAATAAATAGAAAAAATTGAAAAATTTTCTGTTCACCCCATGAAAGTGTTAGGTTATGTATAGAAACGATGTTCATCAAATTTGGTTCGATTCAAACAAGTGGAAGCGGAGTTATTGCCATCAAAAAATTTGGATTTGAATAAAATAGTATTTACGGTGGGCACCACTATAATAAATAATTAAAGAATTGTGTCACGCTGTCATACTGTTTTACGCAACTGTTATTATACACTGCATTGTTGCTGTGTTCTGGCTCCATTGATGTTATTTCTAAATTCGACATTAATGCGTCATAATTCTCCATCTGGTTTTGAATTAAACTCTGTTTTGCTTCCTTTATCGTGCCGGTAGCTCTTTAATTGGCACGCGAAAAGTTCTTCGGGTTTCAATAACGTTTATCATGAAGGTACTTTTGAAAGCAGTATTAAAATTTTGTACCACCAACCAGTTATTTAATTACTATTTATCTTCAAAGTAAAGGCTCATTGCATGAAGCAGGGTTGAAAGACTCCGAGTCACGATTTTCTGTTGACTCGACTTGACTCGGGTCATCTTCTTAAAGTACGGAAATGACTCGACTCATTGCGCATGACTTGAGACTCAGACGGCCAAGACCGACATTTCATGGTTATTTCAAAGAATAGTACAGCAAATCGCTATTGGGATTTCGTCTATCGATACTGGTAAAACTGCTAAAAGTAAGGAAAATTCGTATATTATAAATGCGACCCACTCGATATCAAAAAAAATATATAAAAAGTTGGTTTAACAAGACTTAAATTGGAAACTGAGCAGATAACACAATGACTTAGACTCTGGCTCGAGTCATAATACCATAACTCGGACTTGGACCTCTGCTCGCTGACTTGGACTCGGACTTGACCCGGTGGTGAATTGAAAATGACTCGAGTCAAAACTATAAAAGTGAGATTGACTTGCGACTCGGAGCCTTGTGACTTGGTTACAACCCTGGCATGAAGCCTCAATAATTACATGAGTGGGGTGACTAGACAAAGAACACAGTCACATTTGCAGCATATCAGGAATGTCTCTTACTATATGTGATCTAGTTCAAATGGAGGTTGATGAAAGCGTATTTCCCATTCTTTCCGACTCTGCTATAACTACACCAGACTGGGAACCTTCTTCAGGATGCTTCTTGCTGAATGACCAATATCGTCGCCGTCAACGGTACGAGTGCAAATGTCTGATACATCAATATAGGAACAGAATTAGTTGACTGTTCATGACCGTCCACGTTCAGAGTTGCATCTCAAAGATGCTAAAATAAGCCTAAATATAATCCAAGCAATACGATCGTCCACTTTGACTGACTGAATTTCTAAAAATAATAAACATAACACCTTGATAGCTTCCACATCTTACGTTTATATATACCGTCTGCTATCGGCACAACAAAGTATTTAAAAATAACAAAACAGATTCAACATACCACATATCTTGCAAAGGCTTTTGCTTTCATTCAATATGTCATCAAACTTCTTTAAATCCTCCTTTGTGGTGAGTGGCTTTGGAATTATTCTAGGATCAATTCCGACATCGTTTTATCATATACAATCTATGGCGGAATAAAAGTTTCGGATAAGTTCTGAAACAAACACAATTTTCCACACAAAAGTCAATTGCCACACGAAATGCCAAATGCTACGGTCCCATTTTACAAGGTATGGCGAGGTAACGTAGTGGTACGTTCCATTATAGCTAAACACCAATGAATTGTGGGTTCGAGCCTGACACGTCGACTCCATAATTCCTACCGAAGTGTTGGCCGTTTATCTAGGCTCCTCCTCGCCATCTGATCCGCATAGCCATGTCTTAAAAAGCCTAGGAGTGGGCCGTGCTATAAGTGGGCAGATGGTTGTCGATGAACTCGGCACTTGGTGATTTCAGCCCACAGGAAATTTCGTAATGAAGTGTATTAACAGCTATTATTAAATAGTATATTCATATTGAAATGAACCCGAATATTTTCGGCTGACACTCGTCAGGGGTAATCGTCAGCAACTAGTAGAGAATTGGAAAGAACATTGTATATCAACAATCGTATCACAAAATATGACGTCACCAGCATGAAATTTCGAATGAGAGAACGTTCAATGTACTATTTTAAGGTGATACACGAACTCCTTTTGTTGACAGAGTTTTGGTTGGTGTATTTTGATAAAAGTTGATTCCAAGGCACACAAATGGAATTGTGAACGACCTCGACCTACGATTCGAAATCGGTCGTCTCGATAATTATTCGCACAAATCGGATTATCCAACAGATGTTTGCCGATGGCAGAATTAATGGCCTTTGATCGATCAGCATCAATCTTAAGTGGATGAGTTAAGGGTGAGCTTTTCACATCGCGTGACGCACGTGTTCTGATAAATCTGGGGCATGTTGATTTATGCGGTCCTGCAGACGTCTTGACGTTCTTCCCACGTAGCCACAATCACAGTGGCACCTATATTCGTACACTACATTACTTTGTTGAAGTGCAGGAAGCACGTCTTTGCGTGTTGAAGGGAGCAGTTGTGTTGTTGTAAAAATCACATTGGTTTTGACTGTATCGTAACATTTACCGACAGCAGAAATCAATTGTTTTTCAAAGCGGGTGGAAATGGGGCCAATCCAAGGTAGATGGATATAAACATCTTTTATTGTTCGTGCGGTGGGCTCTGCTCGTTTTTCTGCGTTGAATTGCGTTAATTTCCTCTCCATGCCGCGGCTGATGACGTGTTCAGGGTAACCGTTATCAAGTAAGATTTTTCGGATGTAGTCAAGTTCTAAACTCAGTCTGTTACCCGAACATATCATCAACGCTCGCTGTAGATAGTAATTGTATTAATAGAATCAGTACAGGCAAACTTAGTCCGACATACCACCGCCGCCGCTCTCACGTTCTCGAAGAGTCCTGCGCTGAAACTGGCAGTACGCATCGTAACAATTGACGCCAAATGCTGCCAAGAGAGCAGTCTTTACTTTACTGTACTCCTTTTTATCCTCATCACTTAATTGCCTATATACTGAGAACGCCGCAGTGTCCAACAATAGAGGAACATATTCTTCTGGCTTGTTACCTCGCAGTTTCATAACGGTCTCAAATTTATCCAGCCACACAGCCACATCCCCCGAAGTAGCGAAGTCCACATACATAGGCATAATGTCCATTATCCTCACCGTCGACATATTGAGCGTTGATGATATGTTCGGGTAACAAACTGAGTTTAGAACTTGACTACATCCGAAAAATCTTACTTGATAACGGTTACCCTGAACACGTCATCAGCCGCGGCATGGAGAGGAAATTAACGCAATTCAACGCAGGAAAACGAGCAGAGCCCACCGCACGAACAATAAAAGATGTTTATATCCATCTACCTTGGATTGGCCCCATTTCCACCCGCTTTGAAAAACAATTGATTTCTGCTGTCGGTAAATGTTACGATACAGTCAAAACCAATGTGATTTTTACAACAACACAACTGCTCCCTTCAACACGCAAAGACGTGCTTCCTGCACTTCAACAAAGTAATGTAGTGTACGAATATAGGTGCCACTGTGATTGTGGCTACGTGGGAAGAACGTCAAGACGTCTGCAGGACCGCATAAACCAACATGTCCCCAGATTTATCAGAACACGTGCGTCACGCGATGTGAAAAGCTCACCCTTAACTCATCCACTTAAGATTGATGCTGATCGATCAAAGGCCATTAATTCTGCCATCGGCAAACATCTGTTGGATAATCCGATTTGTGCGAATAATTATCGAGACGACCGATTTCGAATCGTAGGTCGAGGTCGTTCACAATTCCATTTGTGTGCCTTGGAATCAACTTTTATCAAAATACACCAACCAAAACTCTGTCAACAAAAGGAGTTCGTGTATCACCTAAAAATAGTACATTGAACGTTCTCTCATTCGAAATTTCATGCTGGTGACGTCATATTTTGTGATACGATTGTTGATATACAATGTTCTTTCCAATTCTCTACTAGTTGCTGACGATTACCCCTGACGAGTGTCAGCCGAAAATATTCGGGTTCATTTCAATATGAATATACTATTTAATTGTATATTGAAGTTCTGTACCTCCAAGAAGCTCTTCTAACAGCTATTAATATGAATTATTAAACTAATAATAGTATTATCAAGTGATTCGTCAATCTTGTAAGGAGGTCAGGGCATCCGTAGATCATGCAGTCACGGCGTGATTAGATCACGGATTGCATAGCCGCGGGAAATAACGCAGCGCTCATATACCGACCACGCGCGGTCTGCTTGGAATCGATGGCGTGAGTGACGGGCCTGTGTCGTGTAAGTTTCGAGAAGATGGATCATGGCGTTGTATGTGAGATCGAAACCGTGGAGGATCAAGTGGCGCTTCTTCGTTTATCGATCACGACAAGCCAGTGTTCCTCATCAACAAATGTTTCGCATGATCACGTCAAAATAAATTATTTTTTGCTTTTGGAGAGACGATTCCACTCTCAAGTTAGGGTGTCTCGATAACAGGGTTGACGGATCCCAAGATTACGAGATCTACCGCGAGCCACGACACGTTTAAATTTCCTTTTTGATACTGTTCATTCATATTAAATGCATTTCTAATGCGAAGGTGTTCTAGTGCCAATTCCTCCAAGGGCCGAGTTCACCAAGTGAAGAGCGTCGCGTCATTTCCCGCGATTACGCAATCTGTGATCTAATCACGCATTGACTGTGTGATCTACGCATGCCCTGACCCCCGTACAACATTGACAACCACTCAAAGTGCCAAGTTCACCGGCAAACATTCCAGTAACCAATCATGGTGACCGGTACCGCTATTCCGGCCGAATTCACCAAGTGCCGAGTTTGTGCGGCCGAATTCACCAAGTGCCGAGTTCACTGGTAATCGGGCAGATACGGAATGATAATAATAAGAACCGGCCTGGTGTAAAATGACCAGTGTAGTCGAACCGGTTGCCGGAGAACCCGTCCCTTGGAGAACCCGTCCCTACCAACTCGGCCCTCGGAGAACCCGGCCCTTGGAGAACCCGGCCCTCGGTGAATTCCTCGGGAAATTTAGAAATTAATATGTATTAATAAAGTACTAATGTTATTATCAACCGATTTGTCGGTCTTGTAAGGAGCTTAGGGCATGCGTAGGTCACGCAGTTACGGCGTGGGATATTAGGGTTGCCAGAGGTGGGATATTAGGGTTGGTGGAGGTGGGATATTAGAGTTGCCGGAGGTGGGATATTAGGGTTGGTGGAGGTGGGATATTAGGGTTGGGGGAGGTGGGATATTAGGGTTGCCGGAGGTGGGATATTAGGCTTCCCGGGGGTCGGATATTAGGGTTGCCGGAGGTGGGATATTAGGGTTGGGGGAGCGGGATATTAGGGTTGGGGGAGGTGGGATATTAGGGTTGCCGGAGGTGGGATATTAGGGTTGCCGGAGGTGGGATATTAGGGTTGGGGGAGCGGGATATTACGGTTGGGGGAGGTGGGATATTAGGGTTGCCGGGGTGGGATATTAGGGTTGCCGGGGTGGGATATTAGGGTTGCCGGTGGTGGGATATTAGGGTTAGGATATTAGGATTGCCGGTGAATACAAAATTTCCCGAGGGCCGGGTACACATTTAATGCATTTTTAATTCAAAATTGTTCGAGGGCCGCATTCACCGAGGTCCAGAGTAGTCGAAAAACACCGTGAATACCACAACAAGTAGACCACGCGTGCTTGATATGCAAAATTTCCCGAGGGCCGGGTTCTCCAAGGGCCGGGTTCTCCGAGGGCCGAGTTGGTAGGGACGGGTTCTCCAAGGGACGGGTTCTCTGGTAATCGTCGAACCACCACCATGAACACCACAAACAAACAAACCAACATCTAACATGGAAAAGAAATTACCTTTACAGCCTTTGACAAACACAGTTTCCATTGAAACCAGCAATTTAGGTCTTATTCGAAAGCAGAATAACAACTGTTTTACCGGACATATCAAATCAAATGTTGGAAAGTTCATGTAAATTAGCCCAAAATATTATCTTACTGTGACCATATTCTATCAATATGGTCTGGCTAGCCAAATTCTCTGGGCCAACATAAATACAAGCTGCGTTTGGTTTCAACGATTAATAATCTTGTCACTGGATTCGAGGTATAATTGCACTCAAATATCAAATTTTGCTCCATTAATCAACATCAAGTTGAAAATGTCCATTCTTGCACCAACTTTTATAAAATCACGAATCAGTGTTCTACAGGTATGTATCTATATTGAGTTATATACCTAGAAAATTCAAGCATAAATATTACCGTATGATATGCCGTAGGTATAGGTACCGGTAATTCAGATGTTTGAAGCGACTTGGACAACTAGATAATTATAGTGGTCTAATTTCACTAAATTAGAGCGAAATGCCAGCAATATAATTGTAATCTAATTCGAAAAAAACGGTTTTGCTCTAATTCTAACCTGGAAAAGCTGAAACTTTTCTATAGTTGTCTACACCTGTTTTGCAGAAAGTCAAACAGCTCTAGGCGTCATATACTACAGGCAATTCGAAATACCCCATAAGCTATATGCTACTGCATATATACCTTTAACCCGCTACCTCAGTCAGTCACAATTCCTATATATTGACGGCATTTACCATACTGAAAGAGCGAACTATGCCTGGCTGCGACCTGTTGCGCGTCAAATCTTTGTATGGCGCGATGACGTAAAATTTGAATCGCCGAAATATTCTAGAAGTCACGCATCGATAATCATATTCCTAAACGTACAACATCTCACTTATTTAGTTATTCTCTGAATGAAACTATTAGCCATACTCGTTGAACATGCGAGATTACCGAAAGAGCGAATATATATATAATGAAGATCATATATATCAGAAGAAAACAAAACTGTTCGACCTTAGAGCAACAACGCGAATATACAACACCGGTGACATCCTCACGCAATAAAACGAAGGGAGAACATTGTTTTCTAATAGATAGAACGAAGCTACCGCATGAGATCGAACAAAACCGGATAGAATTCATCGTGATTGAATGTACCGACAAAGTCATTCTTTCTACGTATTTTAGTCGTACCCGCGAGAGATAAAAAATTTGCATTATTAGGTTAACTACCGGATATAACGAAGCCTAATACATGAGATGGAATAACACCGAGTATGAATTTATTCTGATTGAATATAACCACAAGACCATCCTACTACGTATTTTAGACATTCCCTCGACACTTAGAAAATCAGAACCTAATCGAGATGATCCCGGATGATCCTTTTACGGTTTTGTGTTTGCTGGGTGGATTCGTTTTCAAGTACCGGTACTGTTCAAGTCGTCTCCAAGCGACTCTGCGGAACGGATTGAGCTCAAGACGGATTGAAGCCGTCTGCCTTTTTCTGTTTTTCAAAAACGAGAGAGTCGGATTGACGAGTCAGCTTCGAAGCTGACCCAAACGGCCATGTAAATGGGCTTATTGGCTTGAGTGCACTTTTACAGGCAGCCCTCTGAAGAAGCTCCAATTCAAAAAGATTTTCTTCTTTTTGTTCCGTCTGAAAGATACATTGTTGGAAATACGACATCTTCCATTGCAAGTTCCTAACTAGAGTCGGTCAGTAACACAGTGCTTACCTGCACCATTCACCCAAGTGTTATGATTTTGGCTAAAACTGGGCTTGCATCAGTGACTCCCAACCTTTTTCGACTCGTCCCTCCCCCCTATCAAGCTCGACACAAATTTCCGCCCCCCCCCATATTCCCACAACCAAAAAAGAGTACATATAAACGAGGAATTTTATACAACTAAACTCTGATCACTGGTGAATTGACTTAAAAAAGTCAATTTTCGACATGACTCCCGAAAGACTCGTCTCCATGGATATAACACTGGCCAACACAAATTTTGGTGCCAAGTAAGTTTCAACGGTTTTAGGGTGTATTTGCATGTCGCTGAATCAAAAAAGGACATTAGTTTTGGCGAATTGGCTCTATTTTTTGAGATATTTCATTTTTTAGTTTCAAAAAATGAGTAAAAATACCCAATTTGGACGTAGTTAAAATTCTCTTTTTCTACAACTTTTATGAGTCTACATATGTCTTCAAGCATGTCCATACCGCATTCTTTCAGTTCTGAAGCGATATCGCTAAACTCGCAATCGTTAAAACAGAGAGCCGTGTAAACGGGAATCATGTTTCATGTAAAGATAAAGGAAAAATTAGGCGATAGCAGTAAACAAAAACAGCTGACGTCAAAGCACACGCAGTGTTGTTAGTTACGCTAAAAGTACATTCCGTAAGGTGTCAAAGTACTTTATACAACTATAGAACTAGGCTGTTGCTACATAGCTATAAAATGAGATATTGATGTCATGTGATAACTGAAGGTAGTACTCGACACTGTACTTGGTGTTCAGTTTGTAGAAAGCTGAAGAGATCACTCATGACGGTAGAGATATACAGTACAGCAACATATAGCCGGTTGCTAAATAACTTGTGCTGTCCAAAATTGGAGTGCTTTCAAATGTCTTTTTCCAAAGTAATGGGATGCTACAATAGCAAATAGACGTACCTGAGTATCTGGTCCAGAATGAGTATAGCATTGGCTTAAGAGACATTACCAATATGCATGTTACTGATATTTCAGTTCACAAATAAAAAATATCACATCTCAAAAACCAGAGCCAATTCGAAGAACAAATGTCATTTTCGGACTCATCAGCCCCAAAATACCCAGAAACCATTAAAATATTTTTGGCACTAAAAAAATATTTTTTGTTGATGGCCAGTATAATCGGTGGCATTGAATTTTGCACTATAGGTGGTATCTCGATTTTTTACGTATGTATTAGGCATCACTAATTGTAAGCGGATATAGTTTCTAAAATTAGTGAACCAATATAAAACATGTGCATATAGGTAGAAGCAAGGACAAAAGATCTATAATACCACAGGGGCTAACGTTCAAGTCTCAACAGTTACATAATCACAAATCACAAGCAATCCATGATGGGCCGGGATTCCCAGCACAGCTAACACACCTAAAATGACAGTTTCACGCAGTAATGCGTGTACCAGGGGGTGTGTACGTGTGTCTACTGCAAATCTTTGCAACGTCTACATACCCCTCTTTTCTTCTGTCGAGCCATAGTTCCTCATTCGAAGCACTCGGATTTCCTTTTTGAGGCTGCTCATGGCTGCCTTCGAACGTTCACACTAGAGTGAGAGAAACGTAAGGCACGGAATAAAGATATAGGAATATGAGCGATTTCTCAAATCACGACATAGTCTAACAAGATTCCATCGTGGTCTGAGAATTATCGTTCAGTCCAAAGGAAGCCTGCAAAAATTTATACAGCAGTCAAGCACGGCCTCATCGTGACGAAGCATCCCAGCAGCATATTCGTAGTAGGCCTACCAGGGAAAGTGATTTAAAAAATGGATTTGGTCGCGTCAAAGCTAACCACGAAAAATGATAGCGTACAAGTGCTTCGTTACATACGCCAGCACCTCTGTGTATATGGGGTGGCTACAATGGTAATGACATAAAGTGAAATCGGGTCAACAGCACTTCCATGTATAGGCTTTCGCTTTCTCATCCTTCCCGGTGTACTGGCAGATATATCCCAGATATACCTAACTCTGATCGGTGTTTAATTGACGAAGAAAAAAGGTCCTTCTTCCGAGCCGGTGCTCTGACAGCCACGCTGAATAAACCTTATTTTTCACCCAGGGTTTTACAGTGCATGTATTGATGATTTTATATCGGAATCTTGACATATCTTGACCGGTGATAAAAAACTAGTCACTTACCTCAGCTTTAAGATCGTCGATCTCCTTTCGGTGTTCCTCAAGCTCCTTATTTCTAGACCAAATTAACATTGTTTGACGTTCTATGTAACATCTGAACCTTTTAACATGCAAATTTTCTGGAACAAGTATTCTGGCACAAGCTAATTTTCTGGCACAGACCGTAAGAAAAGTACCACTTGTTGTCTCGATAATTTCATGGTTTAATATTCGCGCAGGTGAAATTTTAACATTGGGTTTGTTTCGCGCATGCGAAATTTTAACATGGGGGTTTGTTAAGTTCAAAGTTGCTCCAGACAAATTTCAACAGAACCTCGCCTGTGACATAATAATAACAGAAACGTGAGAGTTTTGTAGGCTTAGCTTGTCTAGTTAGGCTATAGCATACATATAGTTATCGGCAGTTTTTTGATCCCTTGTATTATTTTTCAAGTTCAGGCGACCATAAAGCAAAACAAACTATAAATTTATTGTTAACGAATTGGCAAACAATACCATAAGATAACTGGCAATCAACCCCCAATCTATCTTTTGCAAATAGCCAGAACCACGAATTCCAAAACACTACACATATCACAATAAGCCACAACTAACACGGGACCTATAACTTATGCCGCCGATAACTGCCGACTTCATTAGTGCCTCCACTGGCTTGAGCAAGGCAATGCAACAAATTCAAAGACTCCAATGCCAATTCAAACTCACAATTGTTGAAGACGGTTGGGTTCCTCCCCCATTTGGGCGTGAAGCAGCTGAAAAAGAGGTAAAGCAAATGACCTGAAGCAGCGGTCCCTATGTTTCTCTATAACTTTTGCAGGACCGACACAGTGCTATTAATTTGATATATTCCGGCTCAACAAAAATCAATAATGCCATAGCAAAAGTGAAAAAAAACGAACCAGTGAAAGAAATACCAAAAAGCATTATATACAGTAATAGTTTCATGCGATGGACGTGGAGGCCACTTGTTTTGTCATCACAACGAGTTTATTTTGGAAGTCAAAACTCTCATGTCGTGCTCTACACCCAACCATACTTGTGTTTCATTGTTTCATTTCATTCACTTGTGTAGAATGGTAAAGTCTCGGGTAGAATGGTAAAGTCTCAAGGTCACACTCAAAGGTGGTTAGAGAAGAAGCAACGAATTTTAGAACCATTTTTGGTACCATTTCAGATGGATTTGATCAGGGATGGCCAGGGTCGAACAACGTGACCCGAGTCACGATATTTTGGTGGTTTCGACTTGACTAGTCTTTTTACAAATGAGTATAATGACTCGACTCGAGTTAATTTCTGTATAGACTCCACTTTACTCGATTCGTTGTGCAACGTGCATGAATCGAGATAATTCATATTATTATATAGTAAAGGCACCACATTGTTGGTATTTCGTCTATCAGTTCCGATACTTGGAAAACAGGGCCAGAAACTGTCAGGACAGAAGTAAATTACTATATTATGAATAAAACGTAACTATACAGTTATATTCATTCGCAACTGGTCGTTAAATAGGCTGTCGAAGCTACCAATGTCTTACGGTTTATGTACATCGTCTGCTATCGGCGCAACAAAGCATTATATTATGAATGCGAGCAGTTCTATATCACTCGAGTGGAGTTGAAGTAAGTGGATTGAACCGGATTGAACTAAAAACTGACCATGATTCAACCCTATATTCCAGGGGCAAGAAATATAGGGCCCACGGGCCGGATCCGGGGCAGCGAAGGGATTTTGACCGGCCCGCAGAGAGTTTCGACCCTGAAAGTAATATTCTATTTTGAAAGTATTGACAAATTTATGCGTCACAGAACGAATCCAAGTTTGTCAACCTGAGAAAGATGGACACGAAACTACTTGCTCTGTTCTGTTCTATACATACATCTTTTAACCATGAACATAATCACAAGGCTGCGTTCCGAAAGAGTTTCTCTATACGACATGCAGCCAGAGTTCAAAGAACTTGGTGACAACTTTGACCGACCACAGCCGTCTGATTGACTTCAACAGCTATTGGCAATAAATTCATCAAACACTGTTTTGGGTCTCTATGCTTTACATTTGAATATACGCAATAAATACGATTTATTCCTTTGTATAGGTGGATAACGACGCGAATAATGTATATATTCTGTAATCCCACCCACCAAGTACTTCCTTTTCACATATCCGGCCCGCCGGCCGGAGAAGTTGCTTGCCCATGCTCTACTCACTGATTTGGACTCGGTGGTGAATTGAAAATGACTCGACTTGACTGGAGACAAAACAATAAAATTGAGATGGACTTGTGACTCGGAACCTTGTGACTTGGTTACAACCCGGGGGATGGACAACCTTTTCGGCCAACTGGTCACATTTACATTTACGAAGCATTGTGCGGGACACTTGAATGTTCATGACCTTTTTTAGTCACCAGATAAGAGCGAATTGGATTACGTAACGGTGAGAGAGTGAGAGTCTTTATTTTTATCAAACCAAAATACACAACACACGGCAGTGGCGGTGGTACAGAAAATATGCATGCACAGTATTCGGTATTAGATATGAATGATCGATAAGACCGTGAAGGTCATCTAGTCTAGTCCAGTGAAAACAAGACTTGTCGTAATACGCGTCAAAATCTATTGCTATTCTGTCATAAAAACTCGCCGCACTTGTCCAGATATATAAGCATCACACATATATAAGCATCACACCCAAACTAAATCATCGAGTCAAAATCATTGAAAATTCTATCGTCATCCGCGTTTTTACGACTAAATCGGATTGCATGGCTCGATTTTGATGAGACAATGCGGATATTAAAACCTCACATCAGTGGTTAGGCTTGAAATCCACCGTACCTTGTTGTTAGTCAGGTGCTTGAGCGGGACGGATGAACTTTTTAGTTAACAGGTTGTTATTTCGTTGGGAGGAATTTGGGCACATATATTGACGGAAGATGAAAAAGATTGGGACATACTGGCCTGCGACAACAGCGTTTGAGCTTTTGAATTCGATCAAATCTCCGAATGCAGTAAAATGACAAATAAAAAATGAAATATTTGTTGTATTGGCAGCCTAGGCATAAGCACAAACCTTTGTCAACGTTAAGAATTGCTTCTATGATATAGTGCAATGCTTTTCAACCTTTTTGAGCTTCATTCGCACTTTTTTTGTAAAATAAATTTCATTCGCACAAACTTACCGAAAACTGTTATACAAAAAGAAGATGAAAATACAACATTTATTTGTTCAAATGTGAAACAAATTGGCTACTATGTATCTTAAGCTATCAAGTGTCTCATTAAAAGGCTACTATTTTCGGTCGTTTTCATTTCAACTATTTCACTAAAATCCTTCTCGGCTAAACAAGTTGTTACGCTTTATACAAGAACGTGTACTAGTGCTTGGGATGGCCAGGTCTTAAAATCTGTTCTGCACTCCAATCCAAAATACAACGTATTTTTCATGAGTGAACAGTGCTTGCTCGAAGAAATCGATTTTGAGAGCTGATAAAAAGGTCTAGGAGGCTTCGGTATGTCGAAAGGGTGAAAACCCACTTGTTTGTGTTGAGGCTTTTGCTTTGTGTCTTGGAAAATAAGGTCCAAACGATCACGGAGAATAGGCAAATTAGAGCTCGCTAACTCATGAGTCATGATACGTTGCTCCAAATTTCTTTTCGATTTCCCGTTTTCTGTCTCGCGAGTATGTGGGAAGAGCAAATAAACTCGCGATACTGTGTGTTCTGCTCTTTGGTTCAATCTAACTTGAGAATCATAACAGTTTAATAACGTTAAAGAAGCTTTTTGGACTACCTTCAAAATCTGAGTTTTTGTGGCATCTCGCGACCCGAGCCTTACCCAAGAGAAGGAATTCATTTTTAATATTACAGTTGCATGCTACGATTTTACGGACATGTATGACATACAGAGCGCGCACACCGCAATTCTAGTGGCGAGTTGGCGCAGTGGTATTATCCGCGGCTGCAACACCAATGGGTTGCGGGTGTAAGTCCAACCTAGGTCGACTTCAGAATTCCCATACCTAAGTGTTGGAATACATACAAAATTTCCCATACCTAAGTGTTGGAATACATACAAAATATGTCCGACGCACGCAATTTCAAATTAGGGTGGATTAAATTCCTCAGCGTGTTGAGCTACCGTCTACTCAGATTGCAAAAACGGGACTATTCCGCGCCGAAAACGGAGCATATCCATATCGAATGGTTTGGTCATCCAGCATCCGTACAGTCGGACAAATCTTATCATGACAATTCATGATAAAGCCATATTTTCTACGTGTCTCGCTTATTAGCTACAGCACCCAACTTGGATTTGTAAAAACTATCCCAGGATCTTTTGCAATAAAATCAACAAATATTGCATACATATTAACAGATAGCTCTAGCACCGGGTCGACCCAGATTATACCCTTTGGGCCTTAATAACCCTTGAAGGGGTAAAAATTTGCGTTACAGTAACTTGCAAATGTGAGTTTGTAATGATGGTATTTACTATACTATCCTCGCACTTATCGAACAGTTATTACGAAAGTATGATGATTGTTTAGCGAAAGAAAGCAGAAAGTCAATTTGACGTCATTTTTCCAGCCAGTCGCAGGCTCAGACGGGCTGATAAACTGTATGTCTTACACTACACGAGCTTCCAAACCAGACATTTGGTTACGTAATAATTATAGTGCGAAAATATTAATTCACTACGACTTGTGAGAGCTATGATTAGTGGTAGGTCGTAAGTTAACAAGTTTTTACAATTGCGTCGCAACAACAAAAGTTACACTGAATTTTCTATAAGGTTTATTTGAATTTTTCCAGGTCAGAAATTGACAATTATGATTCACGATTTTCATTCGCACTCATCCTTGATTTTCATTCGCACCGTTCGCACCACCTTCGTCATTCGCACTACCATTTTTTTCATTCGCACAAGTGCGAACCGTCACACAGGTTGAAAAGTACTGCTCTATACCCGTCCAATCGTTCCATGCCATACTTGACAATTTTCCATACCATAGCAACATTCCTCCATACCATATTTGATACTTTTTCCATACCCTCGCAACTTGGCCATTACAGGGCTGTTCAAAAATAACTTTTTTTTTGAATTCCAGCCATTCAGTCATTAAATTGTCAGGTTACCCTAAAAAACGCTGCACACCAAATTTGGTTAAGTTCTAAACAAGTATAGGGCTCCGCAGATCCAATTAAAAATTTTTAATTTCAATAGGAAAATCAAAAAAAAAATTGAAAAGTTTTGCGTCAACGCCATGAAATTGTTGAGCTGTTTTCAGAGACGATGCAAAACAAATTTGACTCAATCCCAACTAGCAGAAGTGGAGTTATTGGAGTTTTTCGTTGATAATCTTTGGAATATCCACCAATCAAGGATATTTTAATTTTGAATATCGTAGTCCCCGCTTCTACATTCTCAGAGTCTGCGATTTTAAAAGTTCTATTGGTTATTTACACAGTGGAAGTTACGATAAGCGAAAGCCAATTGTAACGCGACAGCGATCGACTATCATTCATTTTTAAGATATTTGAATAGCAAAAATTATCAATAATATTAATTTCATTGATATCCGCGTCGCGAAACTTTGTTGTCTTCAAATAGATTTCGACCGACATGGATGAGTCATGAATCACAATTTGAGAGAACATATAGCGAATTTCTGTGCTATGCTATCAATTTGACAAATCGAAAGTAGGATTATTGTCATGGTTCTGGCAAAACTGGCAAAGTATGGAAAAAGTAAAGAGGCATGGAAAACACGTTCCATACCCTACCATAATTGCACTTTTCCATATTCCATACAGAAATTCCATTCCATACCATACTTCCATACCACACCATACCATACCATGCCGTGTTCTTCCTGTTCTTCTCGCGGCTGCATTTCAAATTGTCTCTCCAGTTCGAGGAGCTGAAAAAGGGGCATATGATTTACAGGATGCTGATATGACTGAAACGACTGCAACAGTGCTTCAGTTTATCTTGCATTCGAACAAATCTTCAAGTAAAAAGAAACCGGAATTACAAACCAAAAATCAACTAATTTCATATAAATAAGCAGGATGGATGATAATAAATAAACGAAGTACACAATTTGACAAAATCCTATTCCGATTAGTCCTGCCACAATCACAAATCTTGGTCAATGTTATGAATTGGTATCTGACATTGGTGAGTCATTATAATCGCGTATGCAACATCTATCAGGCGGCTTGAAGGAATCAAACACAAGATCACTTTCTTCTATGACCAGAAGAGTAGCCTAACCAATGGGCTGCTGCGCGATTTCCTTGCACAAGAGAACTAGTCGAATCGGGACAATGTATTTCAAATTCACTCACTTTTTCTTTATGTTTTTTGCAGGCTCTCATCACCCGCCGAACTTTGTTTTCGAAGTCCTCTTTGTTTACGTATGCAAAAATTCGACGGGTGAGCGGCCTAAAATCTCCTACCCCTTTTGCCTTCGAGTATTTGAAAATGATCTCCTTTGCGTTTTCTGTGAGCATGTCAGCCGTCAGTTCCCTCTTCCTCCACATCACTACCACTACTACGTACTATTAGGCTAATAATAATTCTGCAAGATTAAATGAATCCGCGAATCACTGAAATCCCCTTCAAGTGAATCCGTGAGAGCCCCAATTTATGGAGCAGGCATAATGATTAGGCAGTTTTCATTGCCACTCTGTTCCAAATGTTCTTTTGCGGTGTTATTATACATGTAAAATTACAGTTTATACTTTAAAATCACTCATCTCTGCTTGATATCTTCTGCAGGACTGCCTCATCCCCCTTCAACTTTTTTCCAGATATCAACCTTGTTCACGTTCTTGTAAATTGGGAGTTTGTGGCTCTTAATCGCTGAATATGGTATTTTTTGCTTCATCTCTATAATGAGGTCCTCGTTTAGGGAACGCTTCCTTGACATTATTATTATTAATAATTCTGGAAAAGAGTGAATGAGTGATTAGCATTTGATTTTTGAGAATCCGAATCTGTCCGATAGTTTGTGTTTCTGAAGAACTATCTTTAGAATCTGTTGAAAAATCCGAAAAACCCGGATCGAATAATGTTGTCGCATAATCTCAATTGTACATGTGCGAATGAAAGCTGCATCTCTGATCAAAGGCAAATAAAAAACGACAGAACTTGTTAGGTAATGAACATATAAACAACAAGCATCGAACAATACTACCAAATAAACACCAATGAGTAACAGGGCTGGGATTTTGTCATCATGAGAGAGTATAAAGTGGATGCAGATAACTTGAAAAATTCAGGCCCATATGGTTAGTGAGATCAGGGTGTAAGCCAAAAATGTCAGCAAGGCCAAAATTAGTTCATTATTGAACATAAAGTAAAATATTCGTGGGCAGCAGTGTTGGAGATCAAGTCACTACCTATCGGAATTCTTCATATAGGGCCAGTAAAGTATTTCCATGTTATCATTGTCAGTTTTTGAGTCAGAAAAGTTTTTTCAGGCCAAACTACTTTGTAAGGACAGACCAGAACCAATCAGAAATGAAGATAAGTAGTGTAATTCCAACATTATGTGCGGAAACACCTAACTTGCATACGCTAGGTCAATATTTGGTCAAAATCAAGTTTTTTAAGGTAAAAAAATGCCAAAATTTTGATCTTTAGGTCAAAATCTTACGTTTTTAGGTAAAGAAAATCGCCCTAGTCATTACATTTTGCTAACTGTTTTAAATACAGATGAAGTGCCGATTTATTCTAAATCGAGGAACGAATAAAGAGTTGATTATACTCGCAAAAGGCGCTGTATAGCCTGCGGTATAGCCTCAGTCTTTAAATATCAGCCAAAACACAGGATATCATACGAAACCTCAGAAAGTTTAAAAATGATATAGTTCAATACCCTACCCACCTACTTATTCACGATATACAATTATGAACGTATGAGCGATATTCGTTTGATTTAAATTATATGCATGAGGATTGGTTGACGTGAGCAAGTTTACGACAACGTAAGCTGGTGTATAAGCTCCGATCACTGCGTTTGCGATCAATTCATTTGTGATATAACAATGGAGATGAAGCGTACCACTTCCTCACTCGCTGCCTTCAATTAGCGATAATAACAGGACAAACAGGCCCAAGATGGCACAGGACGTAACTATAACTATACACCAATGGGGCAACATAATGCCAACTATTGCCATTGTCATTGTCATTTTGACCTGGTTAAATAGCTAAATGCGCTGCGCAACGCAAGCTACGACCTTTTGATACATTATTATTACCCATAACTGACTGATAGTTTGTTGCGTTCGTGGTCGTACTAAGTCACAGCGTTCCGAGTCGTAAGTCATTCTCTGATTGTAAAGTTTGACCCGACTAAAGTCGAGTCATTTTTTATTTTATCACCCATTCACTCCGAGTTCGAGTAATTCTACAAAAGGTCGCGCCCAAGTGCAAATCACAATTTTCAGTCACGAACCATCAGCGGGTAAAACGCAAAATCATGGATTCATTTGTTGGCAATCCGAACTTATACAAGATATACAGCGATTTAGTCGACATCGATTACTTGATGACTTGAAATTGACTCGTAAATTTTGTTTCAAGTCACGAGTCAATCTGCATTTTTGAAGCATTGAGTCAAGTCAAATCATTTTTCCAAGATGACTCTAGTCAAGTCAAGTCATACCAAAAAGGTGACTCGAGTCATCCCAACACTGGTTCATGGTCGCAAATGTAGGTAGACCCGAACAGAGCAAGTAGTTTAATGTCCATCTTTCTCAGGTTGGCAAACTTCGATTCATTCTGTGACGCATAAAATTTGTCAATACGTTTAGAATAAAATTTCACTGTCAGAGTAAAAACTTTCGGCGGGCCGGACAAAATCCCTTCGCGGGCCGGATCCGCGGGATGTAACCAGTGCCAATCTATCATCTAGACCAGGGCCGTATGTTGCCCGCCCCTTGTCTAGATAATAGATTGGCACTGGTTACAGGAACACAAACTGGACAAAGTGATGCTGATGGACAAATTGATAATTTCATACTTTCCCACAAGATATTTGTGAAGCATTTGTTTGAAGATATGGAGTGGTTTGTCTTTAATATGGGGCGGAATGGAGTTACATAAACGAGGACCTTGGAAACTGACAGTTTTAGGATGTTCTCGGGGTAAGAATAGATTCATAGATGGGCCTCGGGTATTGTGTGAATGGTAACTGGTGAGATGAGTGAAATATCGTCTAGAAAGATTTCTGGTAGGCTCTCATTGAGGTAGCCATGCATGAGCTTACCTATTTCATATGAGTGGATATCTTCAACATTCCAGATCTTCAAGCGACCATATGAAGGATTTACACTATGTCTGTGTCTCTGTGATGTCTGCGAGACAAGCCAATTTGACTGCTTTATTCTGTAGGCTTTAACCGATTCAAATATTTGGCTTTGGCTGAGCCCCACAACACGACACCATAAGTCAAGTGCGAGTGGAAAAGTGTGTGATATATTGTTAGTCGCGAGGAAAGTGGCAATAGGAAACTGGCTTTTCTTAGGATTCCTACGGCTTTCGATAATTTGATGCAAATTGAGTTGATGTGATCTCCCCAGGACAGGTTATTATCTATAATTATGCCAAGCTAGGATAGCGACGTCTGGAAGGTAAGCCTTTCGTTATTGAGCTTCAATACTATGTCTTTTGGAGTACCTTTTCCAAATAACATACAGTGTGTTTTTGAAGTATTGATTGTTAGACTATTGCTACACATCCAGTCATATATTTTTATTAGATTTGAATTATCCTACATGAATACTCAAGGTCAGCAGTGTTACAAGATGTGAGCATGGGAGATGTATCATCTGCAAACAGTTGGGTTGCTAAGTCCGATACATTGTCTATATCATTAATATATATTAAAAATAGGAAAGGATCCAGAACTGATCCTTGATCTACCCCCATTTCAATTTGGAGCTTATCTGTTGAAACTTCAGCATTTTTAACAAATTGTAATCTGCTACATAAATAGGGCTACAGTAGCAAAAAACATGATATTAGGTCGAACAGATCCACTGAATATTTGTTGTCTGGATTAAGGAGGTTTATATTGAAATCTCCCAACAGGTAAAAAGTTTTTTGCTGTTGGGTCAACTTCTCGAAGCAATTTTGCGGTGCACCTATGAATTGAGCCATCGATTGGTGAGGGTGACTGTAAATTGCACATATTATGATGTTTTCTCTCTTTTTGTTTTTCACCACAGTTATTTCAATCCACAGGTCTTCACAGCCTTGAAGATTCAGGTCAAACTGTGAAGTGATATGAAATTGGACATTGTTCCTAATATAGAAACCCATTGCTCGCACTACTGTGGGTGAATTTGCATTGATGAATATACAATATGGACGTCAAAAGGAAGGACAGTAGATGACCTCGTTTCACTTATGGCGATTACGTCAGGATGTCTAAGAAAACTCAGAAATTAACGAAGTGACTAAGCCACTGTTTTTAGGAAGTGATCTTACGTTAGCATGTAGCATAGTAATATAAGGGCTATCATCAATAAGAGTATTGAATTCTTCTATACTATCACAATTAGAGAATCCTAGATAACTTTTTGACATAGGTCTACAATAATTCCCTTGTTAGTTGCATGTTGTCAAGTGATGAAAATGGTAACTCCGAGTTTTGGCATTGGCAGCAATAATAATACTCATCAGTAGTTCCAAGATGATTGAATTGCGGTTTTGGGCGTTTCGGCAGTTTGGTGCACTTCAAATTGGTCCAGTAGTCACATATATCGCAGTAAATTCAAGGCTGATTTGACTTGCACGGTTTGTGGCAAGGGCCACATGGAAATAACACGGACATTTTCTTATCTATGGATCAGGCTGAATTAGTGATTACAGTTTATTCTAGGGGCCTGCCATACCTTTGTCAGATCATCATCACTCTGACTGTCCAAATTTGGCTTTCGTCGTCCTTTCTCAAGTAACATACTCCTTGCCTTGTGTCGTAAACTGACTATCGCGTCGACATAAACTAACTTAAGCTTGATTGAAGTAAATGTAACCAAAGTGGCTTTAAGCAACATACAATAGAACACAGCATACAGCAGAACAGAAAAGGATGAAGTGACAATGACGACAATGTGACGTGAAACGGAAGCAATCAGAGGAAAGCAATGATTGCCTAATTTCGGCGGATCACCACATTCTACCCCCCTTATTTTGTAAATTCAGATAGGCTATAAACAATGACAAAAACTCAATGACTAACAAGATTACCATACCGATCCGCTTGGTGCTTAACTCTAGTTGAACGCATAGGCTCGGCATCCTGATTTCCACTTGAATCATCTGGTGCATCATCTGAATGGTTGGATTCACGGGGCTGTTCGTCAGAGCACTTCAGTTCACCATTGGAATATTCGCGTCTTTGCTCGTGGCAATCGACTGGAGAAGGTTCAGCTTGTTGCTTTCCTAGATATCCGAAGGGGCTTCTTCAGCAGGAAAACGGGCGAGATCGTTGAGCGAGACGTTCGACTCGCGGCCGTTAGGAAGACGGGCACGTGCGTAAGCCGGGTTGGCTTCAAGAAGTTCTACTTCGGGACATAGTGTGTCGCCCTTGTTTCTGACGAATTTGCGTAATAAAACGGGTCCGGGCGTCAATAGCCAGGATGGCACGCTATTTCCCACCTACTTTTTCTTGTAAAGGAAAAAAATCGATCATGCGGTGTTGAATTGGTTGACGTGCAAAGTATCGAATTGAATATAGTGCATGAGGAGGAGCTTCATCCCAGCACGATTTAAATTATCTTTGACTTCATTGGAGACGAAAGCGGTGCCTCGGTCACTATGAACGTACCCTGGAAGTCCAAAAACGGCGAATAGTGTCGATAAACTCGACACTACGGTTAGCGCGGAAGTGTTGTGACATGGAAAGGCGAACGGAAAACGACTATATTCGTCTATGACAACGAACATGAACAGGGATTTGCTAGATTTCAAAGGCCCCTTAAAATCTACGTTGATTCTTTCCCATGGCTTCGTTGCTTTCACAAGCACTTGCGGATTGCTTTTGTAAAAATTAGTTTTGATTTGAGCGCAAATGCGGCAACGAGCGCAGATTTCACAGACGTCATTTAGGGAGAACGAGAGATTTTTCGAACGAACGAAATGATGCAGCCTTGTGTGACCGAGGAGAGTGTCGTGTATCCGGTTTCGATTAGAACTCAACTCACTGGTGAAATTGATGCGCAACATGACGATTTTGTCCGCGAAGACATATCAGCCGCAACATTCAGGCCCCAATATGTTAGGCTTACCATACGTCCTTTTTTAAGAGGATTTGTCCTCTTTTTTGAAAGTGTCCTCGGAGGACGCCCTTTTGTCCTCTTTTTTGAGATTTAGAGGAAATTGCGAGTGATATGTCGCAAATTAGCACAGAAGTTAAGCTCCGGCGGGTATTTCGGAGTGAAAAACGGTGATTTTAGCTCTGAGCGAAAAGATCTCTGAGCGGAAGTGATGATCTTTTTTTTTCTTCTTTTTTTTTTAGTCAACCGATCACGAAGTGGGAAAAATTTACCGGTTTTTGAGAATTCTTCTCCGGTTTTGCATGTCTGAACTTTAAAAAGTGTCCTCTTTTTAGATTTCCCAAATATGGTAAGCCTACAATATGTACAATATCATATGAAAATTGACCAAGCTCGACACGCCACAGCTGAATTTTGGTGTTTTTAATTTTACCTTTGGATATGCCGTTGAACGTGAACGAGACGGATTTCTGATCAGTAACAAGCGTGAAATGTCTTCCATGCACAAAATGAGCCCATTTACGAACTGCCGCGATAATTGAGGACGCTTCTTTCTCAATGGAGGAGTAGCGTATCTTGCTAGGCGATAGTGCTTTGGACGTGAACGCGACAGGTCGACCGTTTTGACTAATGATAGCTGCAATCAGGGCTGTGGAGTCGGTAAATTTTACCACCGACTCCGGCTCCGACTCCACACATTTCCAATATACCGACTCCGACTCCTGGGTCTTTAAACGTACCGACTCCGACTCCAGCAATATTACCAATTTACTTCGAAAATTATATGCCACATTGTCGGTTGAATGACTATCATACAACCATTAAACATATGCAAACATATAATTAACGGTGGCATGCTAAATTCCTTCATTGTGGCACAGCTCGAATTATCCACTATGCAATTAACATGAAAGAAAGATTTGCTAAATATCCTTCCTTTTTCAAGTTTTTATAACATGGACTCTCTAATATCCTGAAATGTATGAATCTTTCAAATATGGCAGATATCCAATCCTGTATAATAAAAATGTAGATTAAAAATCCAAGTGTAGCTCTTGTGTATGAATCAGCAACTAATAAAGAAATTGAACTTACTAATTTTGTCATTGCACACTATCCTGATTACAAACACAAACACTCTTACTACTAATAGACATTGGTCATAAATGGAATTTCGTTAAGTAGTCAAAGACCATAGTCTAATCTAGTCCATGTCTATAGTCTACATGTACTTAATCAAGTATTCAAGGATTGGGACTTGCAGTCTTTCTTAATCATTTGTTCGACCCAAACAGCTAAGCTACACTACTAATATTTTTAATTTTGGCAAGTAGGAAGCATCGTTTCGTCATATTTACATCATTTTTACAATTTTACAAAACCAGCCGATGCATTTTCTCTGTCACAGTATCATGGTATTCCAAAAATTACATCAATTTTGACTGCATCGCGAAAACGCATCTTGCGATTTTCTTCCCCTATTCAACGGAGTTGTAATTTGCAAGTAATGTCTAATTTTATCTATATCAGGGGTGGGTAACTTTTTCGGCGAAAGGGACACCTGAGATTAACGAACCATTGCGCGGGCAACTGGAATGTTGATAACCATTTTTTAGTCGTCGATATGAGCGAACCGAATTAGGTAACATTACATACAAGACTTATATTAATACGCTCTAAAATTGATATCAATAAGTCATGCAACCGTGCAGTGCGCAATCAGGCCCTGGTCGCGCGAAGATCGAATTTTTTTTTTGCAAGATAACGACTAAATTAGGCTATATCAATAAATATGTCGCTAACATACATTGGGGGGCGCATTGTATACCACTGGGCTCATTTGACAAGGACAGGATTAGTCGACGTTTAGACATAGCAAAATCGACAGTATAAGTGAACATGCCTCTATTATTTTGTGCAAATGTTTTGTCGATGATCTCGCTGCGAGTGTACAAGCTAAAGTCGCATGTTGGACGACACGTTATCTCCTAATTGCGAATATAGTTAGACTCAATTTCGTGAATAATGTTTATTTATAATTTTCAGAAGGGGGCTCAAATACTGAATGCAAGAAATCTAGTGACAATGAATCATGCGAAGTACCGAGAAAAATTTCAAGTCAAATAAATCTGCTATAAGATATTCTACTTAATGGTCACATACGAAGATCTGGGATAAATGTGGCTGGCCCCTGGATACGTCAATGCGTCAGAACTGTTGTTTTAGTCATCATCAAATTTCGCGGTCATGCTAATCAAATTTTGGTTGGCCATGCAATTGTAGGCTACCTGATGTCATAAATAATTTCGAGAAATACCTTGCAGGCCACACATAACCTTCTCGTGTGCCAAATTTGGCCTGCGTGCCACGGGCTGGCCGCACCTGATCTGTATGGTTATTAATAACAGCGATTGGTGGTACATAAAAATTCTATTGAAAATTCTTTGAAAGCAAATGTTTTCATGATAGAGAAGTTGGAGTCGGAGTCGAAGTCAGGGCCATTCTCACAAACTCCGACTCCAGTCAGTATTTTTCCACCGACTCCGACTCCGACTCCAGCTATGATCGTTTTCACGACTTCGACTCCGACTCCATCAAGCGACAACTACCCCGACTCCGACTCCACAGCCCTGGCTGCAATGGCAGCATTAGAGAGAGTTAGAGTATTTATTTTCATCCAACCAAAATACGTAACAAACGGCAGTGATGGTGGTACAGAAAATATGCATGCAGAGTATTCGGTATTAGATAGGAATGATCGATAAGGCCGTGAAGGTCATCTAGTCTGAACACATATCGCACTCATTGCGAACGGACTTTTCTCATTGATCGCACCAAGCGTTTTGAATCGTTGAAGGCGTTAGTCGCAGTTTAGCAAAGCGGAAATTTGTCTACGGAATACAAAGGGCGGATTCTATCCGAAAAGTTTGGCAACCATTTCACCATTTGGCATAATACGCAAACATGCCACACACCCGTTTTAGTTCAGGATTAGTACGTGGTGGCAGTAAATCGATTGACGGCTTTAGTCTTTCGGGGTCCGGTTTGATTATGCCTTGTGACGCGCGATAACCGAGCAAGTCTTTTTCCGTTGAGCGGATGATCGACTTCGAATGATTGAAAGTGAGGTTGAACTAGGGTTACCATATTTTTGTAACACAAATTTCGGACGTTCTTTATCGCCAACTAGCGGATTCTAAAAGGAGGTATCAGAACATTGTCGATCAATATGACGTCTCACCAGAAAAGATATGTCTTATGGACTAGTCACGATCCAGTTCAGGAGTATGTGGTTGTGTGCTGTAAGTTGTAATCAGGGCCGAAGCCACATTTTTCCGCCCCCTCCCGCCTCAATAAACTCTGATCTTGGGCCCACCGCAGGGTAATCGATGCAACCTCTGGGGGCTTAGGCTTACTATATGCATACGGTTTTTATATGCATCTGGTCGTTAAATGATTTGAATGAATTATGTCAATAATATTGGTTCTTCCATGTATTACTAGATAATTTGATCAACTCCCCGCCCACATGATCAGAGTTAGCGGTAGAGCTGGTGGAAGAGGATGCCTTCGAAAATGCAAGGAGCGTAATTCTACATCGTTAAGTCATGTTGATGTCACACCGACAAGACTATTTATCAGCCTAATATCGGTGCGCACTGCACCAATGAGCTATATAAAACCGCACGTCCGGTCGTGACTCCATTTCCAATATGAAAAGGTTCCGTGGCCGAGATCAGAATTTGTTGAGCTGATTACCAAATAAACGTTGGCACATTTGCCCAAACTTGCAGACTTACTCACGGTCTATTTTGGAAGCTGATTACGTTAAACATCTTCGCGAGCCCCAGAATAAAGGCAAACTACCCCAGGTTTAAAACCACTATATTTGAATAGAGCATCCAAACGGTCTGAACCGACTCTACAAATATACGGTTACTTTGTATAATTGCGATTACAATTAGACTTATTTCTGAAAATGAATATTATTTTCATTTATTTTTGATCGCAGTTTTTTGCGAGGGTGGTAGTCTCCATATTAAAACCAAGATATGGAATACTAAATCGCGCGCAGCACGAAGAAATATTTAATAAGCGTAAATCTGCCCAAAAATAATATTATTTATGTTGATTTAGCAAAAAATTATGTGCTTACTTCAAAATTCAGGACATTTAGGCATAATTTAGGAATTCCTCCCGGACGCAGTTTTACCAGTGAAATTCGGACATGTCCTGGAAAAAAAACTCTAGGGTTTAACCGTTCAGCAGCATTTAAAAAAGCGTTCAGATTTCGGTCGTGGTCGTCGTTATCCATGCCGCAAACAGTAATATTATCCAGATAAGCGAAGGTGCCAATGAGTTTGTTGTCTTTTATGACGTAGTAGATTATTCTCTGAAATGCTGAAACTCCGTTGGTCACTCCAAATGGCAATCGACGGTATGGATAAGGATTTCCAGCAGCTTCGAATGAAGTATATGGACGATGGACGATCATCAGGTGATCGCGACCAGAGTGAAGTTATCACACAAATCGAAGGGTACCTACTAAATCCGACATGTAACAACATAAACGGTTGTATCACGATACTCATGGCAGAGATGAGCACGGATTAGGATTAGGTTTTGAAAAAACAGGATGTGTGAAATTGTCGGATTTGGATTGGATTTGGATTAGACATTTTTTTCAGAACGGATTAGGATTTGGATTGGATTTACCTATTTTCTGGGAGATTGAAATGTCGTGTGGCGAATGGCGACAAACTTTATTCAGATCAGTTATTAATGTACTTATGGTTACTAAGTTACCTTGAATCAAGTGAACCGTTGGTTATGAAAGAAAATTTTCGAATCCCTCCATTGCATAAATTAGTATTTTTTCTGAATTTCCTGTTGGAATCGGTTTAGGATTGGACATGGACTTGAATATGAAAAAGTCATGGATTAGGATTTGGAGTTGGATTTCAAGGTTCGGATTTGGATTGGATTAGGACATAGAAATTTCAAATCCGCTCATCTCTGACTCATGGAACAATGGTGTATCCGGATATGGACCCTGACACATGATAGAACGTAGATAGAACTCTGTCCATACCAAATTTTATGTAGATCCGCCGCGGAAAACGTGTCAAACGTAAACAACTATGATTTATCGCAAGTAATATTTCAACCAAATACAATACGCGAGAAGATGTTACCATTTCGATTATCTATACCGCATCAAAACCTAGTCACGTTCGGTAGTCGAAGCTTGTCCTGAAGCATGTTCGAACTAAGTTTCATCGAATTCTACCGTCCTGTTCCGGTCGAAATTAGAGTCTACTTTCAAAAGAATCCGTGGGATTATCGCCTGGCCAACGTCTTTCGCAAAATTACGCGTATAGCTCTCGGATGCAAGACGCCGATATTTCTATCATAGACAAATGCTCCACTTTTAATCACGTTCAGGAGTCGAGGCTTGTCCCAAAGCATAATCGAATTGAATTTCAGCGAATTCTACCGTCTCGTTCGAGTCGAATTTCATCTCTACACTTTTAAGAGAAGTTGCGCGAGTATCATCACCTCGCCAATGTTTGTCTAAAAATAGCACATAGCCATCTGATTTAAGATGTCACCATTTCAATTATCGATACCGCATCAAAATCTAGACACGTTCCGTAGGCGATGAAACTTAGTTCGAACATGCTTCAGATACCTATCAAAATATAGTGGCAGTTCACCCTGATGATAGCGTTAGCTATGCATAAATTTCATTACCTCAAATTTGAAAATGTCTTCCACTTTCAATACTAGAATTTGGTAGAAGAAGAATGTCTGAAACGTTGGAAAAGGTTGTGCTGGACGATCGAAGTCTGCTCATTATTTGGTCGGATATTCTTATGAGTGTATTATTCACTCCAAGTTACGCCAGGTTCTACAGTATTTGCTGTATCTGAAAGAGGAATGTCCTGAAACTACGAAAACTCAGGATTGTCTTCTTGATCCAACCGTTGAGGAGGTTGTCAAAATGTGGAATATGGCAAGAATAAAACCTATTAAGCAAATGCACCACATGCCAGGTGGATGGGGACTATTCAATATTCGCAGTATATGTTCATGTGGGCTGATCAGATGCAATACTCGTCAAGTTTCGTTACTCAACTGGATCGAACGCAAGAACTTGTTTCTACGCTAATTCTATGTTCCTGCTTCGCTGGACTGCAGAGTTGGGTTGACACGCTGGGAAACGACTTGCAGTTCATTCAGGAGATACGCGTTTACACTGACCATGCGCTTTTTGTGTCGCCGTCATTGATGACAAGAAGCTGTGCTCGCCAGAAAGCTCGATGATGCCTTCCTTCTCAAGTTTGGAAACTTCAGCTTTAATGAATTGTAGATCGGCTTCGCTGTATCTTCTGGATTTAGTAGCGATCGGTTTGCAATTCGGTGTCGTGCGAATGTCGACGAGGTTTTTCGTCCTACCAAGTTCAAGTTCAAGTATATTCATAAAATTTCACCACTTCAAAACATAACAAGACTGCAATACAATGAATGATAGGAAGATGCCGAAACGACTAGAAGTATTAGTCTCAAGATCAGACACCCACCAAGGCCTAGGCGATGTAAAAAGAAGGCATGCACAGTTGCACACTGAATCAAAGCAAAAGAAGCTAATAGAAAGTGGCAAGTGGCGGAAGGCGAGATCGATATGTCAGGTCGTGGTCCGGTAAATGGTGAGGCGGGGCCTACGATATCGTAGGCCCCGGGTGAGGGCTGACTAGTTAGTATTCACTCAGCAAAAATTGCTTGTATTTCGAATTGAATGCGGACATGCTCGACGACTGTCGGAGCCGGCAAGATCATCATCATCATCATTGGTTTATTAGCAATTTTATCAGTTTAATACACCACAAAAAATGCGATACAATGAAAAGAAAGGAAGATGTCGAAGCGACCAGGAGTTGTCTATGGAATCGGACACCCACCTTGGCCTAGGCGATGCAAAGAGGAGGCATGCTCACTGAATGAGAGTAAAGAAGATAGTATAGAAAAAGGAATCGACAAGAAATAGGGCAGCATGTCAGGGGAAGCGAGATCGATAGGTCAGTCGTGGTCCGGTAATCTTGAGGATGGACTTTATTTATTTAGTATAGTAATTATTTCGACTTGAATGTGGACATGCTCGTCGACTGCCTGATGGCCAGCGGGATACTGTTCCACACATCAGGTCCGGCATATTTGATAGAGCGATGATCTTTTCGGTCGATCATATGATATTTGGACGACGTGGACGCGCGTGTGTTGTACTTGTGCGCTTTTGATTCAGAGGTAAAGAAGTCATTGAAGTATTTGGGGCAACGACCGCAGTGAAACTGATACATAAACTTGGCGATTTCTAGTTCCCGCATATCTTCTATGTTTAGGACGCCGAATCTCCTCAGCAGCGACTTATTGGATGGGCAGCCAGGTCCCTTTGGGGCCCTAGCTATGATTCGGAGTACTTTATGCTGTAGTTTCTGCAGTGGCTTGAGTGCAGTTACTGTTTCACACTTCAGGTTCGGCATATTTGATAGAGCGACGATCTTTTTTGTCAACCATAAGATAGTTGATCGACGTGGACGCGCGTGTGTCGTACTTATGCACTTTTGATAACGAGTTACTTCATGTACTTTGGCAAATCCGCTCATCTCTGGAAGACTGCGAAGATATCATTGACTCGTCACGCTCCAACGGCTTGCATTTTCACGCTTTTCCAGCAAAGCCGCTCGGAGCGGGACGCGGCACGCGGGTAATGTGAAAATACTATATCATGCCTATTACGGTGTTCGATGCTAGAAATCAACTTTTCCAAAATTTGGAACGGAACAAAATCGCTCTCGACGCGGTCGTCATCGCTGACAAAACCAAGTATGCGCAGTACGTCCTTGCTATTATGGGTCAAGCCCACGTTAAAAACATAGCATACGAAAAGAAATTTTTTGTGAGAGTCACAAGCGACAATTGGAAGACTCATACCGATTATCACGGAGCTTTTATGGGATCTACCGTCGATCGAAAAAGCGATATATTTTCCTTCGGATTCACGCACCGTAGCAAAGATGAAGTTTCTCTGCAATTCGCCTTGTGCTGCGTTCAGAATAACGTATCGTACTGGGACAATAACGACAATCGAAATTATTCAGTTTATATCCCGCCTAACCCGTTTGGAAGAAAATGAAGATCTGTTTTAGTTTTTGAACCCATGGATTCGTTTTGATAATGAGTAATGAAATAACTAATCAGACAATCAGACCAACAAAACTGATCAAAAATTGTCAACAGGCACGGTATGTCTCGTAAGATATGTTTTTCAGTGGTTTATTGATCTGATAATAATGACAATTCAATATGGGATTAAAAGCCTAATCAGTTGGAATTTCAAGTCCTCACTTCATCGCTATTTAAGACTAACATTGCTAAAATTCAGACCATCTTCTTTGACTGTCTAGAATTTGAGACCAAAATTGCAATTCATTTCTCAAGATATATTCCATTGTCTTTGATCATACCATTGATTTTGTTACTGTAGTCATAAAATGTCAAATTTTAACACTACAAGACAATTACATGACCTATTTCCGTCCATATTAAGTGACATTTTATAGTGCTATCGTCGGTTGACCAAATTTTGCAGATGTTAAGCCGTATGTTCGGACACACTTTTCATTTTCAAACCGCAATTGTGACTGTTGTCGATATTGCTGTATTTTTGTTGGATTCTGCAATTTTTTACATGATTTTATGCAGTATGCCAAGGTTAGAGGCTATGGTGCTAAGCATTGACATTGTAGTATGATGATCAGTGAAAAAAATCAGTTTGATGAAAATTTGTTTTGGGTGCTTCTGTGTAACAAGTCTTTGACATGAACACGCCATGTTTGCTATACACTACTACTAGTACTGTAAATTTCTTTGCTTGCTTGACTGAACATAACCTACTGGTTTGCTTTGTGCCAGCATAAGCCTCCATGCGATAGTCAAAAATAACATGCCAAAGTTTCAATGTTTTGGATACATAATTGCCTCGTCGCTCTTCCATTCATTTTGTCTTCATTTCCAAGCTAACAAGCTTTTTCGCTATAGGTGTGTCAGCTCAGATAAATTTGAGGTATGTTCTTCACTTACGAAATGTCCGACACGGTCAGAATACAACCATGGCTCTTCAATGTGAATCTTGAAGACGCGATATCGGTAGAATTGAATAAGAAGTTAGCAAATAAGGTAAAGCCAGGTTTATCATTAGTATAGGACCACGTATCAAAGTTGATTATTTGACTTTCTGTGATCACTTTCAGGTTTTCTACAATGTTGGACTTTGCATATGCCTTTTCGATATTTTGGAAATTATGGATTCCTACATATTTCCCGGTGACGGTGCAACGCATACGAAAGGTCGGACCTAGGCGCTAATATTATTGTTTTCATGTGTCTATTTACAAGAAAAAAGTTTGATAGAAATATACTACATGGAGGTGAAGTTTAAATCAAAGCAAAAATATTATCGACTGTCACTGAAACCTGAAGATATACAATTAAATAGTATATTCATATTGAAACAAACCTGAATATTGTTCCTGACACTCGTCAGCAATTAGTAGAGATTTGAAAATAACACCCAATTCTCTTCTAGTTGCTGATGATCGATTACCCTGACAAGGTTTATTTCAATTTGGGTTCATTTCAATATGAACATCCATTATTCTGAAGTTCTGTACCTTTGGAGTCTCTGTCACTGAAATTTTGTTTCTTGTTCAGTTAAGTTCCGGTATGTTATATTCCGTCCGTTTATTGACGAAGTGATGGTGGGCAACATAAAAAGTTGCAGTCGCGACGGTGTCACAGGTGAGAACGGACAATTGATGTCAAAACAACATCATTAATCGTGATTTACGCAGTAACGATGGGATTTTTCGATGATATCGTAATACCGCCAAGCAACCTGCCTCAGCCATCGAAATTTGACGAAAAGGAACAGGTTTGTGAGAAAGCTTTGTTATGAATATAGCTGGCCAAAATCGAATCCCTCAGTGATTTGATTTTGAATCGGATATTAGGCTTCGAATCGAGTATTTTAGTATCATTCCTATGACGTCACAACAGTATGAATGATGTGGAAAGTTCAAATATGTACCTTCTATGCGACCATACTCATTTCATTGCACTGTATGACCATGCTGTGTGTTAATCACGGATTCACATATATGATATTTCCACTAACGTGCGTGACTTCGTATGCTGCGATATGATCAATCGAGCTTTCCAGAGTGGAAAACGATATCATCAAAAGATTCGAAACTATATTTTTCTTTGATAAATTAACTCTTTAGTTAGCAAGGAATGTATATTTTGAGTATTAGAAAAATGAAACATATCTCAATATTTGACCCGAATCCTTCTGCCCAGCACATGTTATGAAAAATTTTGGTTTAAATGTGACTGTGCCGTCCATCAGGTGTGGATATGGGAGTATGGGTCTGACGATGGAGAGACGGCGGAATTATTTATGGACGTGGGTGAAGAAATTCGCTTTCGGGTCGCGGCCGAGCATTTCGTCGATACAACGCCGACGTCAGCCGCGGCTGCCGAAACGTCGAATAACGAAGCGAAAAGCAAAATTCCTTATTCCATCGAGGTAAAGTATTGTACAATTTGGCCAGATATGGTCTGTAGGAATGAGTGAATAAAAGCTTTTTGTTCAAAAATCGAGTTTTTTTTCAAATCCTCACACATGACCATCAATAAAAATTGACTTAGGGGGTTTCCCCCATTTTCCAGTCGGCTACCCCCGATTTCTGCGTGCGAGGGGGTAAAACTGCCCAAAGTGGCAACCACTGGTCGTGGAGTCATGATATATTAGGGTTACCATATTTCTGTCGTGGAGTCATGATATATAAGGGTTACCATATTTCAGCCACTCAAATTCCGGACACTCTTTAGTGCCCACTGGTGGATTTCGAAAGGAGTTATGACGTCACACTAGCAAAGATTTGCTCATAGACCAGAGGTGGCCACGATCCGGTTCAGGAGTATGTGGCTGTGCTTGTTTTATAATCGGGACCGAAAGCACATGTTTTCAGCCTCCTCCCGGCTAGCGTTGGGACCCCGGGAAATCCCGATCCCGGGATCCCGGGATTTGAAGCAATCCCGATCCCGGGATTAATCCCAATGGAATCCCGGGATTTGTGAAGAGCATTTTCCAAGGCTTACGTAACGCCACATCTCATATTTAGGTAATAAAGCAATGTCACAAACTCTGCTGATTGTCTAAAACAATTCACAATTATTTGATATTGAAGCCAGCTATGGCATAACAATGAACTACACAGTCACTTCCGTCGTAGTCTACGAATCGTAGCAGTGTAACTGAGTATCGGAAAGTCACAAGGACGGTGCTGCGGAGGTGAAATACAGGTCGAATAATGGCGAATTTCGAAGATGTCAATGCAAAGAGAAAATCATATGTTTGGCGAAACTGTTTGTTTCATAAATCTACATAAAAAGTCAAATGCAACTTGTGTCAAGACGTTTTGAAAGCTTCAGTGTCTAGCACAAAGGGACTAATAACGTATTTAAGGTCCGTACAAATGATAGTAATTAAATCATGCATGATTCAATCGAACACGTCAAAGAAAGATCAGGCTAAAATAAAGATGAGGAAGATCGATTCCTCTAAAATAAATCGCTTAAGCCTCGCATCGATGAACTTCTTAACCAGTTAACTACTGTGGACGGGTTAACATTTATTCAATTATACCCAAGTGAGCGAATTCGTCGAGCCTTCAAGGCTTATGGCTATGACTTGTCAAAATGTCGCAAACGGGTTCGTGACTTGGTGATCGAGCACAGCAAATAAATCCGTAAGTGTGTGTAAGAAGAGCTTATGGCAATGAAACGCAGCATTGGACGTTTTTCGATCACGTTTGACGAATCAATTTCTACACGAAACAGGCGGTACACGAATTTAAACATTCATTATCCGAGTGGCCTTCGGTCGCTGGGTTTCATTCGCATTCAATGGAGCATGTTTTAGCGTCAAAACTACAAGGAATAAATGTTTTCTGTGTAGCTTGTATGTGTATTTTACTACTTTGCTGATCCGGGGAAATCCCGGGATTGAGAAGCGCAAATCCCGGGAAATCCCAATCCCGGGATTTCAAATCTGATCCCGAAGTCCCAACCCTGCTCCCGGCCAAATGACCAATGATTTTGAGCCCACACTGAAATCGATGCAACTTCTGGAGTGAGGGTGCATGCTATGTGAATTTGGTTTCTATATGCATCTGGTCGTTTAATTATTTGAATGAATTTAGTCAATAATATTGGTCGATCCATATATTACTATATAGATACTACCCTCTGCCCACATGATCAGAGTTAGCAGCAGAGCTGGTGGAGGATAAGAAGTTCGAGAATACATGGAGCGTAATTGCACATAGTTAAGTCATGTTCATGTCCTACCGATAAGATTGTTTATCCGCCTTATGCCGGTGCGCACCATGGAGCTTCATAAACACCCCACATCCAGTGGTTTCCAACCTCTTATGGTCGCGACTCCATCTTCAATTTGAAAATGTTCAGTGGCCCAGACCAAAATTTGACGAGCTGATTAGTAAAATAAGTCCTGGACGCTAATTTGAACAGTGAAATTCTGGATATGTCCGGGAACTTCCGGACGTATGGCAACCCTATGATATATAGCTCGAACGCTGCTAAAACTACATGTTTCTATCTGTCCTAAGAAGAAAGTTTCTCTATTGTGAACACAAAACAAGTTGTAGCCAAAAACAGTAAAACTGCTATTGTTCAAATTTTGGCATGTTACACTGCAGTTTGCAACATACAGTGCAGTTATCAATAACACATTGGCTTGTTAAAAGTAGATAAGTTCATGTTTGCGACCAGTGTTGGGACTTCGGGATTTTTTACTGACTAATACCGGGATCTGTGAAGTAGTAAAGCACACATGCAAGCTACACAACTCTATTCCTTGTAATATTGACGAAAAAACATGAGCGCATCAATAGTTTAATCTTCTAGACCAGGGGTTCAACTTTTTTGCTATTCACGGTCGCATTTCGATTACATATACAGCATACCGTAGGAGAGTCGTAATGCACCACCTTGTCGCGAAACATATTCTAGTAATTCAACTCTATATATAACCCTTTATCATTTACAGGCGACAGTGGCCGACTCGGGGCTGGGATTGCTCACTTGGTGGGGCTGAACTCACGCGATCAAGTGACACAGCAGCTTATAAGACAGAGCCACTGCACAAAGATTGAAATCAAAGCGCACAAGAACGGAAGCAGATACCTTGGATTGGTTACATCCCTCGTGATGAAGAACACTTTAAATGCAAGCACCATTCGTCTATATTTGCTAGCATCAGTAGCTGGCTAAAATACGAAGATGAGAGCAAATACATTAAAATGGCACTTATATTTTGGCAACCAGGATATTAAACAAATCACGAGTCAAATTTAACTTGGACCAATTCTTTTAAAGTTTTGGATGAAATAGAAGGCCTGGGATTCATACCTCACTCATTTTTCTCCACTCTGATGAACATGTCTATTGTAACAGATATAAAGACAAGTTACCATGCCTATTTTTCAATTATCGGTTCTGATATGCAATACTTCAGTCCAGTCATTACAACCCTGGTGGCACCATTATTCAGTTTGTTTCATAAATATTTACGAGTGACATCATGCACTGCGAGTAGGTGGTTCAGCAATGACAATATCAGTGGTGCAGTTTAATGCCATGAACCCATTCATTTACTTTTATATTGTTGCCGTGGAATCAAAATCTGCCAAAAGTCCATTTTACAGATTTTGAGAAAATTAACTTGATGTGAAGTGTTAATTTTCTTCCGGTCGTATCTTGCACATATGATCAACTTCGAAACAATGTGACACATATGGCCGAAAAAAAAAATGAATATTTCACTACACCTTGATTTTACTATAACTTTGAAAAATGGAATTCAAAATTAGCTAATTAGTTTCCACTGCGGCGACATAGCTACGAGTGACTTCATGCACCGTGTGAGTGGGTGGTAGACCGTTTGCAGACAAATTCAGCAATAAAATTCATGGATGATACATACGGAGTGTTCTATTCAAATGCATTGTGGCAATATCAGAGTCTAGGGTAGCAATATATATACGGTGGCAATATCAAGAGTACAGTATAAGTAGATAACATTACAGAGCATTTACAGGTCGCTGTGCAAGATTCAGTATTAAGACAAGGTAAAGTGTAAAAAGGCTGTTACGACACAAAATTGGTTGAATAAAGCATCCCGTCAGCAACTAATTAACATGATACCAAAAGTATCCACTGGATATAATCCAACCGTAGTACATGATTCAATATCATTTCGTACAGGGCGTGAGATTACAGAGGGTATTTGCTCAACGCAAAAATGTTTGAATGAATTTTGGTAGAAACAAATAGGCAATATCATTTGATACATAAGCGCCAAGAAAAAATCATTTGGTATTTGAATTTTCACATAATGAAAATCGTAGGAATAGTAGTATGCACTGAAATGTAGTACAGAGAACTTGCAGTTTGCCTTACAAAAGTTACTCGATACCAAAATGTAGCGCCGAGGCGAGCTTTCAATAAATTTGTCGCAATATCAAAGTTGGAAAGATTACAGATTATTATCAATTGATAAAAACAAATTTAAAATCTAACGATAAGGCAGAATTACTTGGTATTTTGATAACGAAAAAACATGGCATTTGATTGGCAATAACAGAAAATCATACCAATAGTATCTACTGAATGCGAGCCAAACTGAGGCTACAGCATAAAACATTGAAGAATTGGCATGATCATAACGTTTCCAGCAGGTAAAATGGCTCAAGTACAAAGAAAATCTTCGCCAACAAGTACGACGGCTGCATGAAAATGAGTACATACAAATCGATTGCCTCTCATTAATATATCTGTGTTGTCCTTGGTAGAAAGCATGCTGTTGGCCTTGCAAAGGTTAAAAACGACAGTTTCAGCACAGTGACATTATGATCACAAAAGATGCGTGAATATTGTGAGTTATGCTGTGACAGAAACCTATCCTATTAATGAAGAGTAAAACCGTGCATTAGTTGATGTCAAAGATGCATTTTATACGGATGGCAATATATAGGAAATTTGGGTTGATTCCAACATCTCGGAACTGAAATTACATTACAACTTCATTATATGCGGAGTATCAATGCGCATTAGTTGACATCAAAGATGCCATATCTGGATGCATTTATACGGGTAGCAATAAACAGAAGTTTGAATTCATTCCAACAATTCGGAACTGAAATAACATTACATCTTCATTTTACCAGTGGAGGAAAAGCATGAGACACCAATAAATTACAGACATTTGTGTTGCATAGCACAATGAAACAAACTATGACTAGGGCTGGGCTCAATGATTAGAGTACACATGGAACATATAGTGCAAAGCTATGCTATGGGGTTGTTCAAAAATAACTTTTTGTCCGGATTCCAGTGATCCACTTATTAAATTGGCAGGTTACTAGAAAAAACGCTGCACACCAAATGTGGTTCAATTCTAACCAGTATAAGCCGCCACAGAGCCAATTTGAAATTTCAAGTTATTATAAAAAATTGAAAAAAAAAATTTTTCTGTCAACCCGATGAAATTGTTAAGTTGTCTTCAAAAACGATGCAAAAACAAATTCGACTCCATTCCAACTCGTAGAAGCGGAGTTATTTGAGTTTTCCATCAATAATTCTAGGATTACCAACCGTCAATGCTATTTTTGCAAATCCAGAGCTTTCAAATGCAAGAGCTTCACTTCTGCCAATTGGAAGTGAGAAAAACGTGCTATGCATCGTTCTGTTAGGTAACTCACTAATTTTATGGGGTTGACAGAAAATTTGAATTTTTTTTTGTCAATTCTTTTATAATAATTTAAAAAATTTGAATTGGCTCTGCGTGGGCTTCTACCGGTTGGAACTGAACCAAATTTGGTGAGCATGGTTTTTCAAGGTAACGTAACATTTTAATAAGTAGACATTAGATACCTGTGAGGTCGTTATCAACCCACAGCATTGTCACAAAGTGTAATGAAATAGGTATGGTCGACAACAAACCAAATCCTCTTCAATATGATGTAGCAGTGGCATTGTATTTTTTGTGGTCACATAAAAGGTAGGTACATGTTCAAACTTTCTGCATCATTCATGCTGTTTTAGCATCATAACCACTAACCAGTGACACCCAGCCCTATTACTGTGAACTACAATGCAATATGGCCATTCTAATTTGCTCTTTCGAAGGGATCGTAACACGGGCAGAAGATATTGAAAAACACCGCCACCAGCACACAAACTATGAATATCGGGATGGACGCTTTCATGACTATGTCTTCCCACTTTTGACGTCGGAAATTCTTCAACAAGAACAGTCCGCACAGCAATCCGGAAAGGGCGCCGGCCAGGTGGGCCGCGTACGACACCGGATCGGTGTTGCCCGGGTCTCCGTAACGCCTGTACAGGGCAGTGGCGAAGTCTGCGACAACTAAAGGAAGAGCAATATGGAAATGATTGAAAAATACCTTAATTTTAACACACCGTAAGAGCTGAACTAGGAAATTTTCAGATTTTTCAAATTAAATTTTTGAATTTGAGGTATAGGTGATTATTTTTTTAAATTTGATTAGAATTAGAACTGCTCCATTTGCAAAAACTTGAAATTGAACTCTATTCCGAAATATAAAGAAACAACAAAAATCAAGTTCAGTTCAAATCAAATTAGAGTTCATCCTCATAAGCCTGAGAATGACAAATGTCTGTACAGCGAGCTCGCACTATACAGTTCACCTGTAGCATTTTCACGAAATTAGATTCGAGTTAGATCATAGAAATACTTCACAAATTATATTACCTATACCGGCATTTAGCTGTAATTACGCTAATTATATAATTAGAATAAACTAGTTGTCAAAGTTTGCCCACAATCAGGGTTAGGTAGTGAATTCCAAGGCACCGACTATGCTGAGAAAATGTGATTGTCAAGGTAATACTTACTGAAGCATGACACAAATACCGTTCTGATAATAGCGTACGACAGCTTCATGGAGTCCCAATTCTGCAGAAGAAAAGTATGGAGTAATAGAAAGACAGAAATTGGTGTTACAGCCCGCATTGCTCGAGTATAAAGTCAGTAAAGGAGTACTTCCACTTTTTCAGAGTATTTGACTTGAGTCAATTTGCGTATTGAATCGATTTGGACTCGACTTTTTGTGTATGACGTGAGATTCATATCGACCCAGACAGGATATTATTGTAACGTCGAAGAATAGGAAAGCTACCGCACTATTGGTATTTTGTCAATCAGTACTGGTAATAGAAAAATAGTGCCAGAAACTGTCAAGAGTGAGGACTCGAGTCTAAACACTACGACTCGGACTTGACCCTTTTGCACCGTGACTCGGGCTTGACTCGGTGGTGGATTGAAAATGACTCGACCTGACTCGAATCAAAACTAAATGAGATCGAATTGTGACTCGGTACCTTGTGACTTGGTTACAACCTCGATGCCAATGATGACTACTTCCCGATCCCACTTAGCAAATTGAGGGTAGAAGCCTAAATCTCACCAATATGATGTTAGCCAGGAACGCAAAGAGCAAAGCGAAATCACCGCCTGACGCGCCTACTAGGAAAGTGCCGACGTCGAATACAGAGGAGCCGAGGGAGCCCGCGATGACGCCTATCAGATAGATGGCCATGACTCGTAGCGAACCGTGAACCAGTTCTAACGGAATTCCCAGCACCAGTTGAACCATAACGTTGGACAGAATATGGCCAATCCTGCAACGAAATTTGATACGTTAGTCATTAATAGATTCTTGGAGGTGCAGAACTTCAATATACTATTAATTATTATATAAACTTGAATACTTTCGGCTCACATTCGTCACAGTTTAATTGCCAGCAACTGGTTGGAAAAGAACATGAACAAGAATTCGAATAATCGAGCCAAACAGATGGCTTACGCTCAATGTAGACTACTATTTTTAGACAATACACAAGTTTCTTCTGTTGGCACAAACTACAAACTAGGTTCTCGAATTTTGATAAAAGTCGACACCGAGCCACACAAATGAGAAAATGAACTGTTGATACACATTAATTTGAACATTTTTGTGCAATAATGTGTAATAGTTTTTCTAGTTCAGACAATATGTTATGCCAAAATTTTCCATTATATAGGTCAAAAATAATAATCGCCCGACTGATAAGTCTTTAATGCTAGCTTACCTAGTTGCCACGATAGCAGGCAGATGTATAACAGCCAAGGGCAAGATAGGTAAAGATATTGAAAATGCCCTACCCTGCATGCACAAACATATAGGTCAGGAATCTCCAGACTTGTTCGCGGTGATACGGACTGAAGAGCAGAGGGCTGTGAAGGGCAGATTGACTCAAGCTCCACCAAGTGGTCACAGGAGAGCTCACAGAGTGATAAATAAAAAATCCGATCTGTTAAAAAGTACAGAATTATTGCTGAGGTTTATTTATTCAGTTTTTTTCACGCTACGGGTAGATATGGAGTGCGGTACATGTTTTTCTGTAGTCTGTTTTTGCTTGGTACACAAAAATCATAATATGCCATGTAGTAAACTACATTCAAGTACAAGCCACAAATTTAGAATTCACCATTAATATAAAAATCCCATATCTACATAACAATGACACCTTCTGTACCTCCAAACAATAAGTTGGGATTGCAAACATCATTGTTGCTCTTTTTAATATATTCCGATACGATCCCCAAGGGGGCGTGTCAAAAAAAGTTTGAGAACCACTCCTATCGGGTGACTGTGTAATCCCACCGATTTTGAATATTCTATTATGTTGATCGTGAGTTGAGACACAAATCCCCTCCAAGCAGTGTTAGAGAAAATCGCAGCTTAGCACAAGAATTCACTTCTGGCATAGACGTTGCGTACTCATTGTGATGCAACAACCCACCCAGTCGGAGTTAAGCAGCGTCAAATCAGTTTGGATATTTACTCATTTTTAGAAAAGACCAAGTTTCGAAAGAGTATGGATATCCTATAATTTGATGACGAAGCAAGACTTTTGGACTCACTATATGCTTCGTTTGCTACTGCTTGAGAACTGAAAATTTCTATCGAATATTTATGGACATCACTGAAAAGTATATGCAGTCCCGGCCCGGGTATACGCAATGAAATATTTACCGACTGCTGACTTAGATAATTATAGTTGTTACTCTAGTGTAGAGTTCATTTCCATCAGTTGAACACTACATATTGGCCTGCTTGCCTACATTATACATATATTTATACATATATGTGTAGCCTATATGAATGAAATAAAAAACACTATGGTAAAGGTGGCGAGATAGCGTAGTGGTATAATCCACAGCTGCATGTTCGTGGCCGACTATAGAATTCCTACTTAAGTGTAAGCCGTGTCTCTTGTCTCATAAAAGACTAGAAGTAGGCCGTGCTACAAGTCCGCAGCTACGGAATAAAAACTATGAAAATTGGACTGGTGTAAATGACCATAGTAGTTGACTAACACGAATACGGTACCACAAAACAACAACTACCGGTATGGTAAAAATGCAACATCTCATGTTGAAATACATTAAGAAAAAGTTTAATCAAGTATCCACAGCAATTTGATTTTTAATATGCATTTCATCAATTTTTTGCGTTTCTTGAGGCTTTTGCGGGCTGCCCGTCCCTGATCTACTATATCCAGGAGCTCAAAATAGCATAAAAATTGCAAAATGCATAGGCTATCTGGGAGGAATATAGAGATGTGAATAGCATTCAAAATAGGTGCATCCTGTGCAATTGTGCAGTGTTGCCAATAATTACGATGATTTCACTGATAAGAGTGATGTAGATTGCTACTTTTTCCTGGTCAGAGTAGCAAAGTGGCGAGTAAGTTCGATTGAAGAACTGTTTATGTAGAAGTCTAAGTACTCTAAAACTTAATTAACGATGGTTACAATGATTTCACTCATAGCATTGACGTAAATTGCACCAATTGATACTTTTCCTGGTCAGTGTTAGAAAACAAGTAGGCCTAATTTTGACTTGAAAATTACTTCCTGCACAAGTGGAAGTAAGCTAAACTAAATTACCCGTTTTACACTCTACTCGAACTTACCTGTACAAGGGTGATGGTGAGAATGAACAAGGGGGGACCCCCGACCTGTTCTTTACAATCAGGCACGCACGTGTAGTGTTCAAAGTAATATGAATCTTGTTCCGGGCTTACGATAACAGCACTGAAAACGAATTTTTAGTTAGAATAGATCTCACTTTGCAATAAAGAAGTGGTCGCTAACTATCATACTTTGACAACTAGATAGGCTTATTCTAGTTGCGTAATTAGACTTATTAGAATTATCTAGTTGTCCAAGTCTGCATAAGATACGGGAATAGTATAATGCACATACTTGACGAGGGCTCTGTTGGCTCGTTCTCGGAATGGCTTTCTCTCTCTCCTCACTTCTCCTTCGTCGGCATCACCCTACAAAGATGAGAGTCATTTAATTAACCGAACGATGGCTTGGGGGTCAAACCCCCCTCACACTTCAAACTCGAACCTTGGCCCTTTTGAAATTTCGATGAAATAAAGATTGAATCTATTATTGAATATTGAATGTGTTTTAGTTAGATAGTTGCGGATTTTTAAAGGTTGCTAGTTCTAATTCTAGTTGCAAGTCTCCAAAAGTGAGTACGGTGGTTCTAGTTGTAGTTGCAAATTTTGAAAATCCAAAGTTTGTACATGTCAGACAGAAACACCTACCAAGTTATTAAGGCGAACCGCTTCTGCCATTGTTCACGTGTTAAGTCGTGGAATAAAATTCAATAAATACACTACCACTGAAAAGAAATCACTTCAATAAACGAAGACTTCAAACAGATAGGCTTACTACGTGGTTATATACGTAAATTTACATAAACATCACATTCACTTGGTTCAAGACGTATAAGTTCAAATTGTAAAATAAGATCAATCGTAATTTGAAATCAAAACCAATATTCGCCACATCGCATATAGTCCACAGTTATAACTTTTCAGAATTGAACTCAGAAGCACAGTACAAAATATTAAACATACCGTAGTAGGCTACGCCAGATATTTCGTATCACAACAGTTACTAATTCCTTGTAGTATTGTGTGCAAATAAACGGGTTCAGTTTAGTTTAATAACAATCTCGTCAGAGACAACACCACACGATTGCGATACAATAAAAAGATAGGAAGTTTCAAATCGATTTGGCAAAGTCAAGCAAATCAGATTCCTTCAATCAAAAGTATTGAGAGAGTCTGGCAGTGGCAAGAAGTTGAAATTGTTCAATGCAAGCACCAAGATCATAATAATTGTCACATCAACTATATAATATGACGCTTCCAAAGCAACGATCGACTTCAAATTGAGACCAAACTACAGAAGCTACTCGATAACGTGGAAATATCACATCTTAGCCTAACTGTCCTGTAATATAGGACATCGTATGCAATATGCGGGTGAAGTATTTCTTTCGATCTTGGAAAGAACTAGGCATTGAAGATGCTGAAGCCTGATAAAGCTGCGAGGCCGATGGGCGATGGGGCATTGGAAATAGAATGAACATCACCATGGCAGTGAATTTGCTATTGCAGTGATCCCCAAATCTTTGTCTCCGCTTCCACATTAAACATAACTCAAAATACTATCATAATTTCATAAACTGATCGAAAAACCTTGGAATATTATTTGACACAATAATGGCCTCAACAGATAGTGTCTAGAATCTAGATTGTTAAGTTGGAGAAATCATTCAAAGTGTTGGAACTAATGTATTTTGGACAACATTACCAATTACCAATGGGTTAGGGACCACTGATATGTGCTATCGTATTGGGGATATGATTTTTTTTTGAAGACAGTAAATTGAAGAATACCCAAAACATCATTTTGACCATAAAATACAACACTAGAAACACTGACGACGAATAGGCTAGAAAGAAATTTAAAACAATTCTAAAAAAGCATCAACTAGATAAAACACAGCAAACACACTATACTACAAAACTTCAACAGTTAATACCTTACAAGAGCAATTCCTGCGGCTATATTGAATTGTGTATTTCACTTGAACTAATGTAATAGAATGGAACCAGAGGGGCCAAACAGTTGTACGCCAAAGAATAATAAAACAAATGCAAGCAGCCTAAGCAGGAGATTGTGTTCTATATCCACGAGTCGCAAGTTATATGTGCAAATGTTTAAAAAGGTTACAATTAAGCTCCAAATAATACAAAAGCAAATGTGGTCAAAGTAATCATCGTAGGTAGTCAAATTGAGGTAAAAGTAACGTCATAAATTTCTACTCAAGTACAATCAGCGGTTTCCAAGTTGGGATTTTAGGCTCAATTTTGCCTAAAATTGAATACCGGTAATGTTCAGAAGAGAAATTAGTCTAAAATCATAGGCCTAACCACTTGAGTAGGTAGTACGAGTTCTCAACACCAACTGGAGAACTCTGAAAAAGTGACAAGTACTTCGTTACTGACCACTTCTGTATACTTGTACACCGTACAAAAATCTCTTCTTCAAATATTACCGGTTAGTCGATAAAATTGTCACGTTGGCTAAAAAAATGACGGACAGCAAATTTGTCCTAATACCAACCTGTAGCAAAGAAACTGTAGCGGTAGAAAATTTTAGACTGAATGAAGAATTTTTTTCCCAATTTTACCGGCAAACAATGCATACAGTAACAAATTTGGCTCAATTCCAACCCGTAGAAGCAAAGTTATGGGAGTCAGAAATTTTTGATTGAAAAAATAAAAGTATTTCCGATGCGTAATTCTATCATTGAGCTCAAGCGATTATTCAAACGTTCGTATTTTGTGATACGATTGTTGATATGCAATGATCTTTTCAATTCTCTACCAGTTGCTGACGATTACCATTGACGAGAGTCGGCCGAAAATATTTGGGTGTATTTCAATATGAATATACTATTTAATTGTATAGGCTATTGACTACAAGAAACTCTTCAGATTCTGTAATTAATAATGATTTTATCAAGTAGACCTAGCCACTAAAATTTAAGAAACAGTTATTTTCAAACAGTTTTACTGTCCACAGCACCCATCTGATAGCTATGATGCATTAAAACCTCTCTACAAGAAAGAATCTACATAGGCCTACCGACTCGCCCACAGACTTAAAAGCGAAATGATTCCGGTTGGCTATCAATTCTTTTCAGTCTTATGTATGCATCCGTACCATATCCTTGCATGCTCTGTATAACAAGGCTGCCTCCCATATACTCGGCATAACACTTTGACATCGGTAATCCAAAGCCATGCCCATGCATTTGGCTTTTTCCATCGGGACCTTGATTAGCCATACTCATCATATCAAAAAAGGGATTATCCATCGTTTTTTTGCTGGTATCTTCATCAGCCGTTGTGAAATTATATTCAACAACTTTATCCACAAGTGTGTGAGGAATGCCCCCACCACGGTCTGATACTTTGATGATAAAGTCAACTGGATTATTGACGATCGTTATTATTATGTCTGGGATTGTGCTACTGATTGACGAAGCGTGGTGTTCGACACTGAAGCGCATTGCATTTTTGAGCAGCTCACATAAAATATAATCCAGCGGCATTGGGATGTACGGAAAATGCGCGTGAATATGTCCACAAACTCTCACTTTTGGTGCACGGCCGTACTCATGCTCACACATTTTCGTAACGAATGTAATCCATTTCTCAATAGCTTTGGCTGGGTAAAATTTCGTGTGAATCATGCCAATATGATCTTTTTCTTCTTTATGCAATAGAATATGATGCATCGCCAAAAGGCGTATAGCAAGCCGAGATGTTAGCATACGGTCCAGAAATTGACGGGCCATGTGAGCTTCAAGCATTTCTTCGCTCAAATGTTTGTGGCATTCGCGAAAAGCAATAGCCATATCATTTACAACCTCCGTATGGTCGTCAAGCAATCGTTCCAATAATGAAGCATATTCATTCACCTGATCTTTAGTCTCAATTTTCGGGAAGCTATGAAGAGCTTTGAATGACTGGGTGTATAAATCAAGGACGCGCAACATTGTCGGGTTACAGCCAATTATGAAAGGCAGTCCGTGTAAAGATTTAATTCTGTGTGCCACACGTACAGGCAGTTCACGGTGCAAGTATTTTGCGCTTTGCAACAAATACTTATCTCTATTGCCATGAGATTCTCCAGAATACAGAATCATCCACGGAGTGATACGGACTGATTTTTCTTCAGCTACACGCTCGATCTGGCTTTGGTTGTAATAAGCTGCAACGGTTTTGGCTCTTTCTCTTGCTTCCGGTGAGTAGTAATGCTTCCATTGCCGAAAATTTTTCAAAGCGGATTGATAGTGTTTTAAGATACTCCGATGAGCCTGGATCATGGTTTAGGCCAGGGTATATTTGATCTGATAAACAATTTAAGAAATGTTTCAGATATTGATGGAATTACCATTAGACAATGGTCGGTCGATCCATTGTAAAAGTACGATTTGTGTATTTTTAGATCGTAATGTTTACAAAAACTGTCATTTTCCTGCACTGCCAAGTTTCAGCAAAATCCTGGGACATAACTGCGTCCAAAATCACCCTCCCTAACCCAATTGACAAATCTCTGTATAATCGTTCAGTTATATTTTTCATCTGAACAAGTCACACACAATGTATACAATGCGATGTACACACAAAATTTTTAGAAAATGACACCGGTAATGCAACTGATCTTGTCTTAAACTTTTCCCACTCATACTAGGCTAGACTAGGCCCATCTCAAACCCTATTTGTTCCTGTTCCTCGCACGTAATCGTACAGTGGAGTGAAGTGACAAACAGTGAAGTGGCAAACCGGTCCTAACTGACAAAATAAAACCATACCGTAACGCAACTCGGGGCCCCCTAAGTCAATCCCGTGCGTGCATAAGCTTGACGTAACATCGCTAAGTGTAAGTACAGCAAATGATTGAGCATTGCTAAAGGGCAATTCCCTGCACAGACAACCGATGTTCACACCACTACCTCTTCAAATCTCTTGAAATTTGGTACGCGCACAGATGCGCTAATTCCAAACATGATGAACCTTATTTTATGAAAATTGGACTTTGGGGTCAAAAGTTACGTCTCTTTGAAAATTGTCAATTTTCTCCTCATTTAGGTCTGCACATTTCAGGCTATATCAATGAAATATTCAAGGTGTAGCTATATGTTGGACGACACTTGGATTTATCTGAAGCTTGTCTGATTATAGATAACTAACCTACGGATAAGATGCGCATCACGTGATTCACGGTCGAGTGATGCTACAGTCGCAGATTTGTCGTCTCTTCATAGCATTATAGAAATTAAACATGGAACGGCAACGACCGATTTTGCTGCTTCGTTCCGCTTCGCCGAGGCTGGAGTGGAGAATTGTTTTGCGTAAGCGACTGTAGGGTTTCTGGCAATCCAAAAGCTATCTTCCCGAGCGCAGAAATTATTGAATCTGGTCTTGATCGAAAGCTACTGTTGCACCGATTCCGAAAATATAAATTAAAATAATGATCAGGCACTGATCCACCTAGAATCCGTCCTCCAAGTCTGAAATATCGGCATTGTTCGAACAATCGGAGAGTCGCAACGCGTCATTGTTATGGCCATCGTGTTGCGGTTACCGATTGTTCTGAACAATGCCGATATTTCAGACTTGGAGGACGGATTCTAGGTGGATCAGTGCATGAAACCAGCGTGTGCTCAAAGGTGGTGTGGACACTCGGAAAATCACGTGACTGTCACGCCGAGATGCCTTTTTTGACTTTGTTATTGTCGATCCGTCTGCAACTGTAATTAAAGGCAAAATCGCTATTGCTTTTTGTTGATTTTGACTATGTTCCATATCGAGTTGGGTAACAGGATTTGGTATGGCCGATTTGGCCTGAGCTACACTCTGCCAGTCAGCGTGCTGTTGAAACTCTTCAACACTCTCTTCCTATCAAAGTTACAATACGGAATTCTTTGTTGGGGTGCTGCCTGCAAGAATACAATTGACCCCTCACTGCAAAAACCTCAGCATCGGATCATCCGTATCATTGCCAAACCCCCACGGGGGCCTGGATGTGCAACTGATAAATCGCTTCTCAAAAGATGTGGTGTTCTAAACTTAGAAGATATGAGAAAGCTAGAAATTGCCAAGTTGATGTATGAGTTCCATTGCGGTCAATGTCCCTCAAATTTCAACGACTACTTCACCTCAGAGACAAAAGCGCACAAGTACAGCACATGCGCGTCATCGAAGAACAACTACCATATGATCAGGACTGAATACAAGAAAACGCATTGCTCTATCAAGTATGCCGGACCCCAATTGTGGAACAGCATCTCGCCGGCTATCCGACAGTCGTCGAGCATGTCCGCATTCAAGTCGAAATACAAGCAATTTCTTCTAAATCAATACTAGCCAGTCTTCAGGATTACCGGACCACGACCTAACATCGACCTCGCCCTCCGTCACATGCCACCTCATTTTGTCGCTTGCGTCTTATATTCTCTGCATTACTTTTCATTCAGTGTGCATGTGCAATTGTGCATGTGCATGCCTCTTATTTACTTCGCCTATAGGCTAAGGTGGGTGTCTGATCTTAATGGCTACTCCAAGTTGTTTCAACACCTTCCTATCTTTTCATTGTATCGCAGTCCTGTGATGTCTTGAAACGATGAAAATATGAATAAACTTGATTGATTGATTGATGGTATATTTTGATGCTGTCATCTAGCACTGTACCAAGTTTCAAGGCTGTGACTGGATGATTAGCGTAGTAATTTCGCTGTCGGTGTCGAGTATCTGGTAGATCAGCGCGCACCGATATATTGCCGACTTTGATAACAGAATTACTATGCTAATCATTGACTGACAATCCTGAAACTGTGAAGTTGGGTAACACAACAAAGATATACCATACCGAATTTCGTTATCCATCTCGGTATGGAACACTTTCAAAATTCACATATCCAATATCAAATTTAGCGAAAATTCCTTTATGCGGTAGGCTCATTGCCACATCAGCGCACCCGCGGACCCTTGATACTCGACTTTGATAACGTACTTACTACTGTAATTATTGGGTCACAGCCTTAAAACTTCGTTCAGTGTTAGATGTCATCACGAAGATATGTAGTACGAAATTTTGTTATCCATCGCCGTATACAACATAATCAAAATCTACACATACCAATACTGTTTTTCGTTAAAAATCAGTTATGCGGTAGGCTGAAGGTCAGATGATTGCATCTTACACTGAACCAATTTTTGAGGGCGTGACTCGGTGATTAGGATAGTAATTTCGTTATCATAGATTCATAGTCGAGTATATCAGGTTGATCGCTGACCTGCCATCTATAGCCTACCGCATTACAGATGTTTCACAAAAGGTGGAATTGCTATATGTAGGTTTTGACTGTGTTTTATTCCGCGGTGTTTAACAAAATGTCGTATTATATATCTTGATGGAGACATCTAGCACTGTATCGAGTTTCAAGGCTGTGACTCAATTATCACGGTAGCAATTTCGTTATCAAAGTCGCGTATGTCAGGGTGCGCGCTGATTTGGCATTCAGCCTGCCGCATAGCAGATTTTTCGCAAAAGCCAGTATTGGTATGTGTACAATTTGAATGTATTTTACACGGCGATGAATAATAAAATTTCGTATTGTATATCTTGATGAAGGAATCTAACACTGTACCAAGTTTCAAGGCTGTGACTCTATAATTACAGTAGTAAGTACGTTACCAAATTCGAGTATCCAAGGTCTGCGAGCGCTGATTTGGCATTGAGCCTTACGCCTTAAGGAATTTTCGCAAAATTTGATATTGGTATTTGTAAATTTTGAAAGTGTTCCATACCGAGATGGATGAAGAAATTCGGCATGGCCGGACTGGATCCGGATTTTGAATTTGGGGTGACGGTCGGATTTTAGCCGGATTTTTTTGCTGTGATATGATTAATTAGCATTGTTCTGGCAGGATTTTTTCGGATTCCGAACTGGACATTCACCAGCCGGATTTCTTTGGACTCTGAATTTCCAATTGCAAGCCGGATCCGGATAGATTCGGATCCCGAAATTTTGGAATCCGCCCATCTCTGGTCGTAACCACCAGCTCAGTGGTCGTAACACACCAGGATCGTGTACGAAACACTTTCGGACGGGCTTAGAAAAATTAGGGTCAATCGATTTGCGTAATCTCTAACTCTACCATGAAATCATAACGCATGCTACTAAGGATGACCTGATACTTGATTCGTGGCATAGGGCGATTCTTAGTTCACGTTCATTTTGTAAAATAATCCTTTGATTAAAAATAAATGAATAAAACATTTGTTACCACACTTCAAGTCACGGCTCACCAGCAAACCTCTCGCGGTACCTACGTTAAAATCACTGTTGTCGGGAAATTCATGTGACCATCATAAAGTTACTTTTTTACGTTGGAAAACGCCATTGTGACGTCATCTTGATAAAAGTCGCTCGCAGCCCTTGCCCCACCACCCGATATTGTCACGAGCCGCCACTGGAGAGAGATATATGATATTCTTTTTCGCATGCACCATCGATATGCTTTTGACCACGGAGTTGCGATACGGCCGTGATGTCATCTAGTCTGCGCCCCCTTTTTTTTGTTCTTCTCCATGCTATCCGTGATTGCTGAGCGCCTAGCAGGATAGCTGCGGATACCAATTTTCGAGTCTTTGGTATGACCCGGCCGGGGATTGAACCCTCGACCTACCGATCGAGAAGCCGGATGCATAACCATTACACTATCTCGTTCGACCCGATCGCTCAAATTTAATAAACTTGATCTTATTTGAAAGCTACAATCACGCTGATTCTGATAATATACATCAAAATCTGATCAGGGAAATGGAACCCCCTCGAAATACCCCTCAAAGTCTGAAAATCGGCATTGTTCTAAACAATCGCAACGACGCTGCACAAAAAATACATATATAGAAATTTTTTTTAATAAATATGCATAATGTACAGAAATGAGTCCGCCCGTATTAAAATAATTATGAAAGAACGCCAACCTAAAATCGTATGAATCCGTTTAGACTTTGGATGCTTTAGTGCAGCCTGCGGAGTGCGACTAGCAGAGGTAGAAGTAGAAGTAGCGACGAAAAAATCTACTCAAGTACGAGTAGAAGTACTTCTACAATAAGCCACCTAAAACTACTTGAAGTAGAAGTAGAATTGACCAGAGGTGGTCAGTAGCGGAGTACTTCTACTTTTTCGAAGTACTTCAGTAGTTTTCATCTACTTCTGGTACTTACTCAAGTAGATTTAATTTACGCTACTTCTACTTCTACTTCCTAATAATTTGTGATCTACTTACTTACTTTTCGCTATTTTCAGTTTGTCAAGTAGAAGTAGTTTAATCTTCCAATCAGGAAGATAACCTGTGGAATTTTAGGGCTGTTTTCACGGAGTATCAACATTTAATTTTCATAAAAGTTAAGCAACGCCCAGAATTTTTGTCGCGTTTGCCGCTCAGTAGATACGGAGTAACCAGTATTATTTCACGAAAGTATCGGTGAATACAATTTAGGTAGCGGGTTTGCGTGGTTCCGTTCACAGTTCACACCGCATTGTCGTCCTTCGCCCGTATGAAATATTTCATCACAGTATATATGGCGCATCATAACGTTTGAAACTAATGTTTCGCAATCTAGCATTTACTTAATCATATCGTAATATAGCAGTCCATGGCGTGTTCTTATCTGGAAAAGTGGACTCTGACTTTTTCAGTTTTAGAGCTGTTTTAGCATACCACCTTTGAAACTTTCTAGACTAAAGATATGAAATACATTTTCCGCTTTTAGAAGTAGTATCTATATTTCTCTTTCAATTCCCAGTATCATATACTTTGAGACGGGTTCGATTCCCGTCGGAGGTTTATCTGGGCTCCTCTTCCCCTGCCGTTGCCGTTCTTACGGCGACAAAAAAGCCCAGACAAAGACCCGACGAAAGAAAGCACTCACAATGAATGGAAAGAACTAGTAGAAAGGGCCGCGGATTCAAAGAGATCAACATCGAAAAAGAACTGTGACATCGGGCACTCTAGGCCGAGGTGGATGTTAGAGTAAAGGACCGCTACTGATGCGTGTCGTTCGACATCCTCCTATCTGTTCATGACATCGCATTGTGTCTTATCGCATTGTACATTTTGTGTGTGACTTGTTCAGATCAAAATATAACCTAACCATGTTATGTTATGTTATGTTAGTTCTAATTAATATTTGAAGAGCTTCTTGGAGGTACAGAACTTCAATATACAATTAAATAGTATATTCATATTAAAATGAACCCGAATATTTTCGGCTGACACTCGTCAGGGGTAATCGTCAGCAACTAGTAGAGAATTGGAAAGAACATTGTATATCAACAATCGTATCGCAAAATATGACGTCACCAGCATGAAATTTCGAATGAGAGAGCGTTCAATGTACTATTTTAGGTGGTAGGACACGAACTCCTTTTGTTGACAGAGTTTTGGTTGGTGTATTTTGATAAAAGTTGATTCCAAGGCTCACAAATGGAATTGTGTTGGAGTTGCTGACGATTACCCCTGACGAGTGTCAGCTGAAAATATTCGGGTTCATTTCAATATGAATATACTATTTAATTCTAATTAATACAAGTTATTTTGTCTGGATAACATACATGTTGAAGTATGTAACATACATGCTGAAGTATGTAAGTTCGTGCTACGAACGGCCTTCCCGGATACTACGAACTTCTATGAATGGCGGCCACGGCAAGGAACGCGCACGCGTGCGACTCGCGAGGCAATCCACGAAGGTATTCTTGCCTACGCAGACGACCTAGCCCTGCTTGCCCCGAACACCGCATCGGCACAGCGCCTCATTAACCAGCTAGAGGCCGCCGCTGCTCTTGTTGGCCTCCAGATCAACGCTAAGAAGACTGAGGTTCTGGCCATACCAGCTCTACCGGAGAACGCGACACCAATTCAACTGGGAGATATCGATCTCAAGTATGTAACGAGTTTTGTATACCTCGGTATTGACGTCGCTGACTCTGGAAAAGCGCTCAAGGCGAGGCGAGCAAAGGCCTGGGGCGCGGCAAGACGGCTACATAGCCTCTTCCATTCAAGTGCCTCAACCCAGCTCAAGACCTGCATCTTCCGTGCCACTGTCGAGCAGGTTCTTCTCTACGGAATAGAGGCACTCACGCTGACAGAGTAGCTGGCTAAGACGCTCAACGCTAACTACGACGCACTCCTCCGCTATGCACTTGGCATTCACCACCCGCAGCATATATCCACGAACGCATTGCGAGAACTCACAGGAACGGTCCCATGCCGTCTACTGGCAGGTGAACGACGCTTCCGCCTAATCGGCCATCTAGTGCGGCATCAAGACGAGCAACCAGCCGCCGCCATAATCAATCACATTCCCACGGAGCCATGGCACAGAGGTGGCTGGAATCGGAGAACATGGCGCTCGACAATGGAGACTGATCTAGCGCAACGCGGGCTGTCGCTTGAAGACGCCCACGACCGCCTACGATGGAGACGCTTAACACGAGCCCATAACTGATTATCTCGATGTTCTTTTGTCTCCTGTTTTCTTTTGCCCTTTTTTATTTTATCTAATTGAAAAAGTCGATATATATATATGTTGAAGTATAAAAGAAAGTGTCGTAATGCCTTCAATTTCCGGAAAGAAAGCTACGCAATATGGCATTTTTACGATCCACCATATTTTTTATCAACGTTTACTAATCGCGGAAAGTGTTTACACCGCATCCTATACAACTTCTCCGTATTGATCTTCGACTAAACTAGGGGCCTTATAATATGAGGGAGTGCGTCATACCATGATATTTTCTAAAACGTGCTGCTTGATTAAACATAGGAATATTATGGCATTTTCATATCAACACTATCATTTTCATCCCATGATGCGGACGAATGCTCATGCTGTCGAAAATTGAATACATCCTGGTATGCATCAATATGAATCAAGCTCGGCACCTTTCGCATAGCTCAGTTCGCACCTTTTGACAATCCATGTGAACGAATTACAATCGTTTTCACAACTACTTACTCACTTGAGTAGATTTAAAGTCAGTCAATTCTTCCTCTACTTCAAGTAGTTTTAGGTTGCTTATGGAAGAAGTACTTCTACTCGTACTTGAGTAGATTTTTTCGTCGCTACTTCTACTTCTACTTAAGTAGCTTTCTTGACTACTTTGACCACCTCTGGAATTGACTGACTTTATATCTACTCCAGTAAGTAAGTAGTTTTGAAAACAGTTTCAATTCGTTCGCATGGACTGTCAAAACCTGCGAATTGAGCTATGCGTAAAGTGCAGATAGCTTGATTCGTATTGATGCATCCCAGGAGGTATCAATTTTCGACAGAATAAGCATTTTTTCGCATCATGAGATGCAAATTATAGTATTGATATGAAAATGCGATACTAACCATTTATTTACTAGAAGACCCCGTTTTTAGAGAATATCATGGCATGGCGCCCTACCCCATATTATATTACTACACTTTCTTTGATGCTTGAACATGTATGTTCTGCAGACAAAAGAACTGAAAGTAATTAGAACTCAAAGTATGATACTCGCCATTGAAAATGATATACAAATACCGCTTCTAAAAAGCGGAAAATACACTTGATGTCTTTTGTCCATAAAGCTTCAAAGGTGATCTGCTAAAACAGGTGTAACGTTGAAAAAAGCTGGATATTTCAAATAAGCAAGGCACGTAATGGGCTGCTAAATTACGATATGATAGGTAATTGCTAGATTGCGAAACGGTAGTTTCAAACGTTATGGTGGGCCATATTTACTGTGATGAAATATTTGATATGGGCGACAATGCGGTGTGAGAGGAACCAAGCAATCCGGTAATTAAATTATATTCACTGATACTTTCGTTAAAACATATTTGTCACTCCATCACTACTATGCGCTAAGCGCAACAAATTTTGTGGGCTTTACTTGACTTTTATGAATATTAAATGTTGGTACTCCGTGAAAACAGCCCCGAAATTTCTCAGACTATCTTTCGTATTGGGGGATTAAACTACTTCTACTTGACAAACTGAAAATAGCGAAAAGTAAGTAAGTAGATCACAAAATATTACGAAGTAGAAGAAGAAGTAGAGAAAATCAGATCTACTTGAGTAAGTAACAGAAGTAGAGGAAAACTACTTGAGTACTTCCGAAAAGTAGAAGTACTTCGTTACTGACCACCTCTGGCGACTAGTATATGAAACGGCACTTCGGCGCTGGTCATTTTCATTGTAGGAGACACCACCTAGAGCAGTGGTTCCCAACCTTTTTCGTCTCGTGGCCCCCTTGGCCGATATTTTAGCTGAAATTCCCCCCTATGAAAAATTTGCCCGTGACTGAAAAAGGTACTTTTTAACGCACAACCATTTGTTGACTGAGCAATTACTGGACAATCATATTCAGATATGTCGAATGCGGACCGCACTACACTGTGGTAAAGTACAGCTAAATTTGATCTGTTTTTTTTTTTTTCGGTCGAGTAGCCGCTGACGAAAAATAAATCACCAAGTCGGCTTGCTATGGCCTTGGGCTGAATCGATGAATTTTCTATGTCTTCACATTAGCTCATATGTTGGCTTAAATAGATATAACAATTTCACCAGCGGCCTTTTGCTGAATTCGACTTGAGTTTTTGCTGCTTAGTAGCAATTTGGTCGAGAGGCTGTCGCGGACCCAACGAAATCGTCTCGCGGGCCTCACTTTATTAAGGGGTGTAATATCTATGGAAGGCATTTAAACATACACCCAGCTGAAAATTCGCCAAAGAAAAATACAATTGTAAAGAATTAGTTTCTACATAACAGTTCTACCATAAAAATCTAAAAACCTTGTGAACCCAGTTTGTTTGTTTTGAGGTGTTCATAGTGTGTGTTGACTACTATGGTCATTTACACCAGGCCAATTTCCTTAATTTTTTTTTATTCCGTAGCGACCGACATATAGCACGGACCACTTCTAGGCTATAATAAGACACCGCTTACACGGATGAGATGGAAGTAGGAGCCTAGACCAACCCCCAACACTTAGGTAGGAATTCTGGAGTCGACCTCGGTCGAACTCGAACCCAGAACCCATTGGTGTTGTAGCTGTTGAGTTTACCACTGCGCTATCTCACCACAAATTGTGAACCCAGTGTATCTTCCGATACAACGCCAAAGCCAGATTCCCCCCTAAAAATTTCAAAATTCCCCCCAAGGGGGGAATTCCCCCCCGGTTGGGAACCACTGACCTAGAGTCTAGTCCAGTGGTTCCCGACCTATTCCCACCCACGTATCATTTTGAGGTTGTATGCAGTGCTTGCGTACCACCTGCATAAGTTACGCGCGCCGAGGGCGGTCGAAAAATTTTACATCATTTGTGACGTCATAATCACGTTTGTGATTTATGCATGCTAGGTGTAATAACAAATTTTATTAAAACCGGGGTTGATGGGATGCATGAAATTGTTTTTTCAGCACCAGTCAAAAAACTTCAAAGAACTAAAAATCAACCCCCCTGACTCTAATAGCTCCCTTTGGTCGACAAAACGCGTACCACAGGTTGGGAACCACTGGTCTAGACGTTTCGGGCAACAATCGACTCCGTGCGGTGTGTGCGCTTCCAAAATGACTGGCGGCTATAAAACCTCGATAAAATAACCGCCGCATATTGGCTAAAACGTTCGACATTGATACGTCCATACTGCCCAGTCGGTGTAATGACCAGTGCATGCCGAATAGTTCAGCGCCCCGGCTTGAGCCCCACGTATCAAATGAGACCCACCGAGGAAAATAATGAGCCCAGTTTTATCAATATGCGAATGTGGAATCGTGTTTGTCTCACGAAAGGAGATATTCTTTTAGTTTCGTCTGGAACGTGTAAGCGATTCCAAAATATCTGGAGCAACGGCCTTTGCCGCTTTCCGGTGACCTTTGCCGCTTTCCGGCGACCTTTGGAGCTTTTCAGAAGAATGTAGTGCCAGACCAACCCTAATGTGTCATCTAATCCAGTGGTTCTTTTTCACCCCGCGGACCGGTAAAACTTCAAAACATATTTGGCGGACCGGTGGACTTTCAAAAATTGAAATCAACTCTGTGTAAAGTATACAGCCGTTTTATTGCAAGTATACGGTGGTAGAGAGTAACAGTTTGAGAATTTTGATCGTAAATAATTATGTTCATGATGGCATCCATGTGATTTTACTGTAGTGAGTCAGCCGAGTCGAGGTAAAATTGCCTTGCCCAGATAAACGTGCTACCGCCGAGAGTCGTTTACAGTCTTTCGCGCCAAAGCCCGTGCTGGATTTAATCGACCACGCTAACTCGAATAATATTATTCTCTTCGACAATATCGGGCAGCATATTGTCGTGCTACCCTGCTCAATGCTCATTGTCCACTACCGCACCAGACGTAGGCTACTCTGGCTACCCCGAATACAATGCGCCGCATGGCAACAGCTATACCTGGACATTCACAAAATTCTGGCCAAAAAGCACTTCTTCAGCCCACCCCCCGAAAACATTGATCTTGGACCACCCACATGATGATAAACCAAACTTCTGGGGGTTTCACCCCAAAGACCCCACAGCTGGATGGATTTTTTCACCAGGACTTGCGAGCACATTCATTCTACTCAGTCTAGGCAGATAGTTTACGTAACCTAATCGCACCAAGCGAGAAATTTTTCTATAATTTGTGACTGAATCGGTCAATAACATTGGTACTACTAATGCATATATATTGCTATAAATCGTTTATCCTCTCGGAATTATCAGATTTTCAGATAGAGCTGAGTGACGTGTCGTCTTGGAAAATTTAAGGAATGTAATTATTAATTAAACATATTCGAGTGATGGGCCTATTGGAATAATTACTTTGTTACATGTCATTATTTCGTGACCAACTGTCCGTTATATAGTGAATAGATATTGAAATCGTACAAGCGTACTGAACTAAAAGACGTACACGATTCCAAATTAGTATTTCTTCACTCGCAAATAATTTTTCTCTGAGGTATGGCATTTGTCCTGTGGGGTACAGATTGTCAGGACAGTAAGATTTGGCGCCAGCCATTTAGGCACCTGGAGAAAATCAGACATAAAGATATCGAAATTTTTGGTCAACAAAGAGCAGTCTTATTCGGTGCAGGTTTTCTCGGTGCCGAATGTCTTAGCACACTTTTCGGAGTCTCATCTTAGCCTAAACTTCATTATGTGTTGGTGCGTCGTGGCTCGGTAATGAATGACGCTGAAATGCCTATTTCTATAAATCATGCGTATTTCTTGAGTTAAGAGCACTCAATAATCAAGACATTTAGTGACACTAAGTCGCGCAAAGTGCGAAAAATAATTGCAAAATGTTGGATCTAGTTTGAAAAAAACTTTATAATTTATGTTTATTCAAGAAATAATTTTGGGCCCCTTCAAGCTCAGCCCCGCTCCAATTGCGGGTTTGGGGTGCTGCACAAAATGAATGTATCGAAAACGAATGGTCGCGAAAACTACGGTTGAGAACCACTGATCTAACCGACTTCTATGATATAGGGGTGGGCACATTTTTCATCATCAGGCCATATCACCGTGGCAACATTGATGAGGCTGTCACTTATTGGTTATAGTACCGAACACAGTGGACTTGGAAACGACCACACCAACCACAGAATATCGATCATAGCGCGACTAAAAATAAATGATGCAAATACTACGTACATTAAGAGATAGGTCAAGTGCGGTATAGCGACCAAAATTTATAACCTTCACTTGCGTAACCGGTGCCGTTGCCAGCTACAGTTAAGCGGTTGGTGGGAATTCTTGCTTGAAACGCCAAGTATGACAAAATTAAAAATGTTCGGCACGTCAGTTCGTAATATTTTGACATATCTTGACATTTTGGCACGCTGCATGCGAAAGGTTGCCGACCCCTGACCTAAGTAATACTATGAATATACCGTTCTTTATTGCAAATATACAGTTCGACTAATTTATTAAATTATGCTTGGGAGCGGTTATACGCATATTACAATCAAAATTTCTAGTGACACCAAGCAATTCCAACAGCGATGATATCATGATGATGATCATTACAACAATATACAAAATGCAACGAGTATATAGGCTATATAGGCCTGTTATATGATTTTTCGTTTGGCGACTAAACTATAATTATTGTATTATCCATGTTTATAATGGACATGCAGTTTCGGGTTAGTCGCAAGGCCCATGTTCTAACTAAATCCCTAACCTACAGGTGAAACTAACGCTTTTTCGCATGCGTAAATATGGGCTTTACAATGCTACCTAATATGTAGGCCGTAGGGCCTACCCGATATAGGAGCCATATACTGATCTGCGCATGATGAGTAAATAGTAGCTTCTCGTATGTGTTGTTTTATCAAGCTTGTATCTACGAATATTGAGTATTCAACGAAATTGACGGAAACGATGTGGAATGAATGCAAATTTTGAGTAAAACTTGTGAATCAATAATCATGCATGACATCATACACACCGCATATAGGAGCGAATACAAAGCATGTGATCTACGTCACGTTTCGAATCGCAAATACACGCATGATTTCCACTATACTCGAAAGACTTATGACGTACTACGGATAGCAGCACTAGATTTGTTGCAGAAATCGTTGAATAACAGTGGCCATGCAACTACAGAGAAAAACTTATCGGCACTGAATTTGTTAATTTCCTTATGCATCAATATGCTATATATGGCCAGTTGGGCTGCACCGGAATATTCATCTATGTAGTTGCAGCGACAGAGTATGATAAAGCGCAGAAATTACAGCATGCAGGATCATTATTCAATTCTAACGTTACACAAGCATTACTAGTAGCCAGAGTTCAATGTCATATTATAGATAACCAGGGTAAATCTTTGTTAGCTATGTATAGTCAGATTGAGAGACCGCATCTTATCGTTTCGACATTCTCCTATATCTGTTTATTGCATAGTATTTCGGCTCACTTTGTGTTTCTTGTGCAGAGCGCGCGAGTACTGAAGGCCCATCGATTGATTAGTTTGACCACTATAAAATTTTCAGCTTTTCCAAATTATATTAGAATAAAAATTATAGCTATACAGCTTCTCCAAATTAAATTAGAATCAGAATTAATAAATTCGCGAAAACTTGGAGGTTGAATCATGTTCAGTTCGTATCACTCTCACAAGCACGGGAATGACATATGCTTGTGCGCTGTATAGTAAGCCTGGCTCGTTTCGCACTATTCCGTTCTCCTAGCATTTTCAGGAAAAGCAGAAATTAGATTAGAATTGAAATGAGAGCATAGAAGCATTTCTCAAATTAGATTACAATGAGCTTACCGGCATTTCGCTCTAATTAGTCAAATTCGCTGCACGGATCCCAAAATGACCCTTTCGACGATGTAATAATCCGTTATAGATGTTGGCAATACATTCATAGCTACTTATTGGAATATACTTGTCGCGCGTCTTACTGCTTTTCGTTGTCGTACTTCGCTGCCAATAATTATATCAAACCCTGTGCATTGTACAATCTTTCATACGGTATATTAATAGCTAGCGTATTTTTACCGAAGATCAGGGTACGTGGCCTAATGCATATCGTACGATAAAAGTCGAAGTGAATTCGTAACGACATGAAGAATCTAATATCAGGATCAACGGAGAAAAATTATGTTATTGACAAAATTATAATAGCATTCGGTAAGTTGTTTTATAGGTAATTTTATTGCTAATTTTTTTGCTAATGAGTAAGTAATAATAAAGTCTTTACAAAATATTTGTTTCAATCGGCCCTGTTCTGTATTTTGGTTTGATGAAAATAAGGACTCTCTCTCTCTCAAAATAATCTCCCTCGGCGATAAATATTCAGAAACCGACCATGTCAATTATGGTTTGATGTGATATTTTAGAAATCATGATCCTATTCAATCTGGTTTCGGGGGAAGATATCGACATTTGCCAAAACCCAGAAGGGATCATAGCACAACAGAACCGAGCAGGCGATCAGCAATGGATCTTTAACGACGACTCCTGCAGCGACAACAGCTCTGACAAGCACGTGCTTGTTTTAAAACTTTTGCAAAGTGATTTGTTTCTCAATGACCGATGCGCTAGTGCTGTATTATATACAGGTTAGTGACTTCTCCGTACATTTAGCGTGAGCGGTTATAGCATTGGCGTTGCAACTGAACAATCCTAATCCAATGTTATCGGGAAACCATGACACTGTGATCTGGGTATTTACAGCGCCAGGAGAAACAAGCAGATACTTTTGTAATCAAGAGCCTGGATTTTGTGTAAAATACTCGCAAGAGCGCACCTATATCAATGCAGTACCGGAACTGATAGAAAACTGTACACACATAGAAACGCATATCCGAACGGAATTACTCCCATTCAAAGTCTGGAGTTTCGAAAACACACCAAATTTTCAGATTCGATATATGCTGGGTACCTCATCACGTAAGGACAGAAATATACAACCGGGTGAGTTTAAGATTGGAAAATAATCAATAGATACGATAAGCGCCCAGCACGAAGACGGACCGGAATCGATTCCCGTCAAAGGTTTATCTGGGCTCCTCTTCCCCTTCCGTTGCCGTTCTTACGGCGACAAAAAAGCCCAGACAAAGACCCGACGAAAGAAAGCACTCACAATGAATGGAAAGAACTAGTAGAAAGGGCCGCGGCTTCAAAGAGATCAACATTGAAAAAGGACTGTGACAGCGGGCACTCTAGGCCGAGGTGGATGTTAGAGTAAAGGATCGCTACTGATGCGTGTCGTTCGACATCCTCCTATCTGTTCATGACATCGCATTGTGTCTTATCGCATTGTACACTGTGTGTGACTTGTTCAGATCAAAAATATATCCAACCATGTTATGTAACTAGAATACGATCCACTGTCGTTTAATAAGGGTCATGATAACATGAACCCGCTGACTGTAATCAATGGCCAGGTTCAACCGATTCTCTAGGCCTGTCTCACGAAATTTTATGAGATCAGCGAGCCGGTAAACATTACTGGTTACTATCAATGACTTGTAACAGAACCGGTTTTATAATACGACATTTGTGATGGAGCCGGCTGACAAAAAAAAAATTAATCCACTGATTTTATCCCGCTACCGGCGACAACTAGACATCTATATAGACAAGATTTGACGTCCTATATAACAACACAGAGAAGTATAACTGGCTTAGGCCAAAATGCATAGTTATTATGCGACCAATTGATTTCCTTATACGTTACTCGCATGGCACTAATGCTTGCAAATCATAGTCCGTATCAGCTGACGATTCCCTATACTTACTCAACCTTTGCTCTTTTCTACCTTTTGCGCAATTTCATACCTGGGAATAGCTAGTTATTCGACCACACAGAATTGAACCAGCTGGCTACCTAATGCGCGAACTCGGGGCCTATGATATTCAATATTTACAGCGCCAGGAGAACCAAGCAGATACTTTAGTAATCAAGATCCTGGACTGATCTCCAAGATCTCAACTGTGGTTTGCTCCTATTTCAGGCGTCTCGAATAACGGAAAAATTACGACATCTCACACCGATAGCGACGTGACGCATAACCAAATTCTGGGAATGACGTTCGGTTTACTCTTCGCAATCACGCTCTTGATTGCAATCCTGTTGGCAATCAGGTTGGTAACGCAGCGTCTACGAATTGTAGTCAATAGTTTGCAACGTACTCATTTTGCAAAATGAACCACTTTTTGGAAAATAGTGTCTACGAATTGATGATAAAGAAAATTTTCTTCACTGGGGTTGTGGTGTGCTCAAGTATAGGATATATTTTCATTGGTACTAGAGATGATTGAAATGAGGCGATGTGTAAAATGATGAGCGATGTCAAAAAATGTCAAATGTTAAATGTAAATAGAAAGTTACCTATTTCAGGACGTGGCAGTTAACAAAAGCAAACTCGACGCTCAAAAACCAAATTGTGAAAACGACCGTTCGTTCACCAAAGGCTTCGGATGGCATACTACCTATTGATCGGCCGGAACATTCCGAGAAAATCGAAGTCGTGAACGAGCTATATGAGCTGCGATAGCGTACGAGAATAAGATTTTTAAAACGCGTATAGCGAGGGGACGATAAGACATTCCAAGAATTCAGTGAATAACCGGCGGTTTGGGTAACCAAATAGTCGTTTTGTGACAATATCACCGCACTCAACGATTCATCGGAGTATTAATGTAAGTAGACTTTCGATTATTACGGAATACGGGCTGTAACACGCAACGAGGAACGAATGAAAATAATGAATGGCAAATTAAACATGATCTGTCGCTGACACGTAATACGTCGTATGCAAATGGGGATTACACTTGCTGGAAGGTTGCAATGTTTCTGGAATGATCACCACACGTTCTTCAGATCGTGATATTGAATTAATTGCAAGTTAGCCTCGTCGGAATAGCATTAAAGCCGGTGGTCTGGAACTATAAGCCCTCCATATTGTACGGGAGTCGGAAAATATAACGAAGAATGGAGAGCGTTGAAATAATAAAAGCAATAATGGAGACTATTTATGCGATATTGATTGCATCAGAAGAAAATATACTTCGACGGGAAAGCATGTCTCCGGGTTATCTTGGAAAGAAAACGACTATCCTACTTTCCAAACATGCGTACTTTGCAATGTTTTGAATATAATTGTGATTGGAGTTGAGAATATATGACTGTAAAATCTTGTCGTTGATTCCAAATCAAGTGCTCTGCTGATTTTCATGCATAAAAAATGATAGCATTGAGAAAAATTTCACAAATTAGATTGGAATCTGATTACCGGCATTGCGATCTCATTAGTCTAATCTAGACAACTAGAATTATGTAGTTGTCCATGTCTGCCGCGAAGTGAAGGTGAAGCTAATATTCGTCGAAACACTTCCCGCTGATCAACTCAAATCGCAGAGTGACGTGGACCTGGAACGATACCGGTACGATGCGGACGATTTGACATTTCAGCGGATGATGGAATTTTCCAACTACTTTGGTGTCTCGGTCCGTGTTCCCGATGAATATCTGAAAAGTTACGTTTTTTTGACATTGGTCTAATAACGCTTGGCAGAGGTATGATTGGAAATAGCATGTAAATTGGCGGTGTTAATTTACGTAATTGGATAACTGGAATATTTTCAGCTTTTCCGAATTAGATTAGAACTGAAATTATAGCTGAACGGTGCTTATCCGTATTAGATTAGAATTAGAATTACTGAATTCGCAAAAACTTGGCTGTAGGCCTATAGAGCGGAGCGGATCGACAAATTCTCTGGTCCGGTTCCGCTCCGACTCATCAGGAAAAGTACTGATTCGGCTCCGGTCAAAAATGGAAAAGTCCTGTCGGATATCCAATCCGGCTCCGGTCCATGCTCCGCCGTGACGGTATACGGTGTTTGGGTAAATTTATAGATATGGGTCGTTTATTTTCGCACTGGCTTGGCGGTTACTTGCGTGTGGTTGGTTGGTAGTTATTTTGTTACAAAAGTCATGCTTATCAATTAAGATTCTGGCCGTATCCAAAAAGTACTGATTCAGCTCCGGCCGTATCAGAAATTGTACTGATCTGTATCCGATCTGGCTCCTGCCAAAATGAAAAAGTCCGGCCAGATATCCAATACGGCTCCGGTCCATGCTCCGCCCTACTATAGGTCAGTCGAGCAACTTGCACAACACGTCGGCAGTAATTACTAGGGATGGTGTGAACCTCTGAAAGGTTCTGGTTCGTGTGAACGCGAACCTTTTGGAAAGGTTCTGTGTGAACACGAACGTGAACCTCATGACGTCACATGACGTCATATTGGTAATTCCGAGCCTACATTTCAGTGAAGTGATATATTAATGTACAATACGATATCTAGTAACGACTGGGGCCTCATTATGCCACAATAGTGAAGTACATACTGACTTTTTAAAGGTCGCCAAATATATCAACTGGAGCAATCAAATGACATAATTAACCCAATCAATATCTTCCGACGAAGAGTTGCAAGGGAATATAAGCTTACGCCTTAAACGGTCTATAGGCCAGACCGGAATATGTACTCGGCGTCTTAGTACTGCTACATTGATATTGAATAGAAAGTAAAAAGGGTTTCGATACTTGCTGCCTATATCATCCCATTAAGAAGTTATATAGGAGTGTCCAACACCCCAATCACACCGATTTGTTTTTTATGATACAAAACACATATCAAATCAAGATGGTTTCCACATACGCCTGCTAGATTTTTTTATATTTGACAACGATGTATTCCGATATGAATTTCATTGATTGGTTGAATAAGCATCATTCGCTGACATGACTATACCTACATGTAGCGTATTTCGCTCTTGATATTGTGTGATTACGGGTCAAGATCAAAGCAGAGAGTCACTAAATATTTAAAAACGGAAAACTGGATGTTTCGAGCAAACTTTTGTAACAAATCAACTAAAATTTTTGAGATTGTCAATGTTGCATGCTCGTTTAGTGTTGATTTTTATGCTGTCAGTGCCATGCATACAGGGGCCCGCAGTTGAAATGCAATGAATTTTAACCAAAAATTTTAACAAATAACGTGGAAAATTACAATATATGAAAAAGGTTCACAGTGCAGAACCTACCAAGGTTCGTTTGTGAACGTGAACCTCTAAATTTCTGAGGTTCACACACAGAACGCGAACGTGAACCTCGCGTTCACACCATCCCTAGTAATTACTAAATGAATACCTGCGTGATTCAATGTTGACTTTATAGCCGCATTTGTTAGGCCTATTTCGAAGTACGTGGCAGGGCAAAACAAATCACATCGGAGGGTCGCTAGATTTCCACAAACATTGCCAATACGAAGAGACTCTTGGAAAGTACATAACTTATATATATGATATACAATTAAATAATATATTGGTATTGAAGTAAATCGGAATATTTCCGATTGACACTCGACAGGGGTCATCGTTAGCAACTGGTAGAGAATTGGAAAGAACGTGGTGTATCAATATACCTTGTCAACTCCGTATTCTTGAATCGTCACCGAGTCGCACTGGACCTTGTACGTTTTCACCCACTCATTCATGTCTGACCGCCCTTGTAGGATGACGCCGGCTATCGGCAGACTGCTTCCCAAGTCAACCTGGATCCATTCGTCCGAAACCAAAGTACAGCGTATGAATATTGGGTCATGGCAAAATCGAGAACGTGAGTGTTTCGATTCCGAATCTAGTTTTAGGCTTCGAGTTAGGTTGAATATCACACGTTAAGACGTCGTCATATGAGTATGATGTATGTGGAAAGTTCAAAGATGCATTTTTACGACGCGCAGATCAAAGAAAATATTGCTAATTGTGCACTACATCACAGAACACTTGATATATTTTCGGCCATGCCTATTTTACTTGTGGCAATGCTGTGGGTTGATCAGACAGATATGTCATTTTCACTGACGCGAGTAGCTTTGTATTACATGTTTTGTATGCTGTGATACGACCAATCGAGGTTTCAAGGCTTCCTAGGTGGGAAAAAGAAATGAAACTATCACTCTCGTTGATAAATTAACTCTTGTGGTGGAAAGGGGCTTATATACTTTCCGTACCCGAAAAAACCATGTCTCCCTATACGCGACGCGAATCATCACTATCAATTCGAATTCCCGTTCTCATTGTCCCATGCCCAGGCCGTGTTATTTTTGGCATTTCAGGAGCCATGCCAAAACTGCCAAAAATAAAAATTTGAAGATGCCAAAAATAAGCAAATTTTGGCGTATGCCAAAAATGACACGGCCTGCCAAAGAGTGTATTTCGTTTATGGTGTTGTGTTAACAGGACCGCGTTACAAGCAAGATGAGCGTTTGTGAAAGGCAGGTTTCATAATATGATAAAACGGGTATCAATGAGAAGCTGCCGCAGTACTGATTATTAAAATACAAATTATATTCTGCTCATGGAACTGGAACCCCCAAAAACAACCACGATTTTTGCATTGTGATCGAGTTGAACATTGTGACGCAACAAACTGTCTGGCTATTTCTGAGCTGCATAGTCTTGTTTTACCAGACAGTCTTGTTGCGTCAATGTTTTTAAACAAGCTAACTTTCCCAGGACTCTTCCATGCGAGTTGGTAATATTAAAGCCACCTGAAGTGACAAAAGTCCTCCGAAAATATATCGGTAGACTGAAGGAGAAATGATAGTCGGGCTACTAAATAGAATGTGTTGAGAGACAACACAGGAAACTCCTGGAAAAGGATCGGGAAGAAAATTCTTTCCGCGATGATATCGATGGCACTGGCGAAGTGATCTCTTTTCATGATGCATGGGAGCCGGTTCGGCCCTCCAAAGATTTTGAAGCTCTGAAAACCTTTTGTGGATGACTGGCAACATTCTTTCCCTCAACGGCTACTGTTGAAGCCGATATTTCCCAGATTCGCTGCGCGAGAAATGAATTTAGGAGAAACTTAGCTGATTTGAGTTTGGAAGCATTGTTACAGTGCAAACGAGTTAAGTCATTTCAACAGCTGTAACAATCAGCTGTTGAGCGTGTTTGTTAGGCTTTTCTTTTTCTTTTTGCTTATATTGGCACCGATTCCGATGGATATACTGCACATTTTGTGGTTTCGTTTGATATTATTAACCCATGAAATCGTGAGGTTTTTTCTTCTTATTGTTTGTTGGCACTGATTATACGTGGATGCTGCACATTTTGTGGTGTCTTTTGACAAACTAGCCCAAATAAAGCGTTTTTGTGACTAATTCGAGGCTGAAACTATCTATTTAGAGGACGATGCCAAAACTTCCAAAAATAAAAATCGAAAAATGCCAAAAATAAGTTATTTTTGGCAGTTTTGGCATATGCCAAAAATATTACGGCCTGGCCCTAATTACAATGTTAGATTCACTGCAGCGTTACGTATAATTAATTCTGCAATCGGCAAACATCTGTTGGATAATCCGATTTGTGCGAATAATTATAGAGACGACAAATTTCGCGTTATTGGGAGGGGCCGTTCACACTTCCACTTGTGTGCCTTGGAGACGACTTTTAGCAAAATACACCAACCGAAACTCTGTCAACAGAAAGAGTTCGTGTACCACCTGGGAATAGCGCACAGAACGCTCTCTCATTCGAAGTTTCATGCTGGTGACGTCATATTTTGTGATACAATTGTTGATATACAATCTTCTTTCTTATTCTATACTAGTTGCTGACGATTACCCCTGACGAGTGTCAGCCGAAAATATTCGGGTTTCATTTCAATGTGATATAGCCTACTATTCCATCGTTACGTATAAGGAATCGAAAACTCTCCTATTAATGTATGCCTTACGATGAATTCTGTACAGCACATCAAATACCCACCAGGTGTAGAAGCTGCCCAACCGCCTCTGAAGTTATCTCCAGTCATTTCAGTATCAAGCCTCGCTCTTGCCGGCGAATGCTTCACGTCTACCTGAGACGAAGCGGTTATCGCGGAGTCCGGAATATCCCCGAACTTCATTCCCATATAGCATCGGGTGGCTGTGATAAACAGACTCACTTTACCGTACATATGCTGTTTCATCTGAAATCGGCTTACATCTGGGCCGAGTTTCTATCTTCATCTCGAGGGCTTCTAATTTGGTTTGCAGGGCGAGGTTGGATAGTTCGCTATCAAGTTTCACTTGTTCCAGTTTATCTGTAGACGAATACGTGGTGAGAATGTGTACAAATGTTACGGAAGCGTAAAGGGTATAGGTCTACAGACTTGTACAAATTACCAATCTATTTTGTTGCAGAGTGAGCAGTTCTAGTTCTAGTTGCGCATTTTGGAAAACATTTAGTTGCCGATCAACTATAGAAAACAGGTGTCGTCGTCGTCGTGAGTCATGATACCGGTGTTCTGTTTTGTGATGTTGTAGTAGCAATTGCTATAGCTCCGAGTCATAAATTTACTACTGGCATTGACATATCCACGGGTTTGGTTTTGGGAGTCGATTCCGATTAACTAAAAATTAATGAATTGCTTCGGAATTGATAGTTGTATTTTAGTTAGTTAATTGGTTTTTTTTAAAGAACGTTTGTTCTAGTTCTAGTTGCGCGGTTTAAAAAGTGATTATAGTTCTAGATCTAGTTGCGCATTTGGAATATCCAGCGTACAGTTTGTACGAGTCTGAGGTCTACAGCTTTACATCCGACATATTTTAGGTCCGATGTCATCCGCTAAACGATAGTAGGGGAGATGTGGTACCGATGGATCAAAAATTGGAAAATGATCGCTGGCCCCAAAATGTTCAGCCGAAAACATCAGATCTTTTGCTGGCTCAGCACTTTGATACAAGCTCTACCTATCGCGCACATATACATGAATATCCGTCTTTTCAAAAAATATTTAAGGACGTTTAAAATTTGATGCTCGAGCGTATCATCGGTCCCCACCCGGTGGGTCCAGTGGCACACGACCCGGGGACCTATGACACATATACCCTAAAAAACTAAAACATGACAACTTTTCTTGCTCAATATTATAATCTAAGCTACAGCAAGCCAAAGAAGAATGTTCGGTCGCAACCGTCAAAAAATAGAATGAATATTTACTCAAATGTTGTCATAAAATCACGTTTCGATTTAGGCTCGAGCTTATAAATTTGAGGGTACATACATATTGCCCGAAAATCGACAGTGTGACATCCAAATACCTCGTTATAGCGATAAAACGTCATATGCAATTATTACATAAAGATTTTCTGTACGTAGGCATGTTTCACTTGTTTCATGATTAGTATGCTTGATTATTTTGCTTGATTTGGCTATTGTATCATCGGTCCCCACCCTGCGAATTTTATACATGAATCGAAAAAATTCCACTAAAGGAAGGCACCGAAAAAAATTATAGGTGCCATTATATAGCCTGATACAAGCCCTACACTTCACAATAAAAATGATTGCTGGTTTGTTCCTGTTGAAGGTTACAAAGAAAAATGTATATGTCGATTTAAATTTAGTTTACACCCCCCAAAACAAAAAACATCTGTGAGAGACCCCATAGCTCGCGCACGTCGAATTTTTTTGTATGTGAGGAAAGATTTTGGCAGCATGCAACTGAAGACAAGTTAACGGAGTGTAATCATGGAATTATCATTGAGAATTTTCAAAGTATTTTCGGTCCCAGTGATCCATCGGTACCACATCTCCCCTATATTGTGTTGTTTTACAGAAATCAATCAAAATACACTCTATACCTGCAAGTTTCTTGTTTTCTTTGAGAAGAAGCATTGTTACCAAACTTTTCGCTGATGTTACGCGCCTTTGGGGATGAAATGCCGTGTTTTGCGGATGATACGGCAACATCACGTCACCTTCTGCCATCACCACCGCAGCCATGAGAGAGCAAAGATGAATTACGAACAACATTGGTCCGGCGATAGTTAGCTTATCTGTATATATTATATACTGTTGTAGTCATATGTTCCAGTAAGAGTACGTTTAATCTCAGGACCAGCGATGTAACTTGTAGTAAAAATATTTGTAGATTGTAGTCAAACTAGGAGATTCCAACGCAACTGCAAAGCCATAATATAAATATCTCACTGTTCGCACAAACTGCACGCATGCTGAACTGAACTGTATACCTTTCATTAACACCTTCCGTGCCGTAAGTGTATATATTTGAATGATTTCAAGGCAGATTACTTGCCTTCATGCATAGCCTATAACATCAAATATATAAGTCGACCCAATCCGCCGGTTGACATTTATATATCCTGGACGACAGCAAAAAGAGGTCACAGAGTTATTCGGGCGATCAAAGCCACCGATTTAGCTCGAAATTTAACTGCCAATTCGTCATCAAATAACGACATACGCTATTGCGACAGCAAAACCAATGAAAATCGCATGGCGTGTCACAATGCAGGGCGACTTTCTAAACCCGATACCCTCTTAGAAGTTGCTGCTGTTACGCGAGTAGAATATATTGATGCAGATCATAATCGTCATATTATAATCCTCATTCCGAATATGGCGATAAATATTAATCGGTGATCGGTTGGCGGTTACTCAACTTGATTGCTCTCTGTCAATTCATGTTTTTCAAATTTGAATGGAGGAAAAAGACAAGAAAAATGTTATCGACGACAAAGTTGCATTACTTTGTTTAGAGCAGCAATGCCTGAATTTGTAAAATTTCGCAAGTGAATTTTGTCTGACGCCGTCGTTCTTAAACTTTACTAAACTGGCGAATCCTTACGGTAATCCGCAAGCCATCAGCGATCCCCCCCCAAATCTATCATGGCTAGTTTCAGTATAGCGCGCACCTAGTATAAATACGAGACTTTGGAAACGAAATTATTATCCTAATCATTAAATGACAGCCTTGATATTTGGCACAGCTTTAGCGTACATAACCATGCGAAATCTTGTCTCCGAACTACGTATAGAATACCGTCTAAATCAGTGGTTCCCAACGTGGGCGATATCGCCCCCCAGGGGGCGATTTGGCGGTCTAGGGGGGCGAAAATGACGAAGGGGGCGACAGGGGGCGAAAATAGCGAAGGGGGCGATAGGGGGGCGATGACGCGTCAAAACGGCTGACTTTTTTTTTTTAGTCAACCCACGGAAATTTAGTTACAAAAGGGTGTCAAATTGGACATCGAGCCGAAAATTTGACCTTTTTTTTTCAGTCAACCCACCGGTGATTACAATTTGTATGCCCAATTTTCGGTACACAAAATTTGGGGGGCGACGATAGGCGTCGACCTTGAAAAGGGGGCGATGGGTCGAAAAAGGTTGGGAACCACTGGTCTAAATCATTGGTTCTCAAACTGGGGGCGTGAAAGCATCTGAAGGGGGGCGAAGGTGCGATTTACCTCCAATTCGTAGTTATTGCTCTGTGTGTAGTCCGAATTTCATATTTGAGAATTCTCTCAACAGTCATAATTCCATGCCATCAAACTATCCGTTGGGATTGCTTTGTGATATGACGATAAGGGGGCGCGGAAATTTTCACTATCATAAAGGGGGGCGTGTCTAAAAAAGTTTGAGAGCCGCTGGTCTACATCAAAACATATCAATGGCGATTTTTGCGTAAAATCTGTTGTGTGAGTTTAGCCTAAACCGCACGCCTGTACGTGTACAATGTACATCAGCGGTGGGCAATTATTTTTCTCCGCGGGCCAAATGAGAAACAGAAAATACGTTTTCAGGCCCAGTCAGAAATTTTAGCTATATATTCTCCAGCGTATTGATTTTATTTCTAAATTGAAAGCCGTGGATGTGTTGATATTGGGGAATGAGAAAGTGACGGTTAATTACCAAAAAAAATATTTATTTGCCGCCATATTTCGAAACAATGTTAAACATGATACATTTTGAACTCTCTTTAAACACCCTATCCGCGTTTTTCTGTCAATATATTAAAATGTATTTGCGATGGCAAAAACAAACCGTCGTTAGCCCCCCCCCCCCGGAATGTTGGTCTTGGGCACCTCATGAAGTTATAAACCAAACTCCTGGGGGCTTCGCCCCCTGACCAGGCCCCATTGGGATACACGTTGTTAACACTGCTTCTGAGAGAGATTTCTTGTATACACTAATTGGCAATGTTTTGCGCCGTTATCGCGCGAAGCGCGGAATTTTTCCACGATTCATGATTCAATCGGGTAATAATATTGGTAATTGCTTACATATTGCTATATCTTTTAACCTCTTTCAGCCCGCGTAGTCAATTATACCGCTAGAGCTGAGTGAGATGCTGTATTGGAAATATTCGGGCGGGCCCGTTTGTATAATTACCTTAATGTTATATGTTGTTATTTCGTGACCTCCCGTCTGCTATGTGAAAAGATATTGAAATCGCCAATGCGTACTGAACTAAAAGAGGCACACGATTCCTAATTGGTATTTCTTCACTGGCAAATATTGCCTATGGACAATGGGACAACATGGTTTTAATAAGGGCATTTAATAAGGGCAGTCCTTTTCGGCCAAGGTATTCTCGCAGTCGAGCTTTTTCCCCCTTTACGTGCTTGATCAGCACGTGCAATTGCAGTGCCTTCTCGAAATCCCGTGTTGGCCTAAACTTCGTATATATATCTTGGTGCGCCGTGGCGGGGTAATGGCTGACGCCGAAATGCCCAATTCTATAAACTCCTGATCTCTAAATCACGCATAGCGCGAGAAAGATTTATGTTTATTCACGAAATAATTTTGGGTGCCCGTCGAGCTCGCCCCCCAATTGAAGGGGTTTGGGGTGAGGAAGTTACGGTTCTGGGGATACTATAAAACTTATTGTCTTGGTAGCTGGTTTCCGAGAAGTGTGCAGCTTACCGAAATGGCTTTCTTGTTGACCCAAGCTTGCCGCTATTCCGAAATTCGTCGTCTCTTGATCGAGTGTATAGCCTATGTCATCGTGTTTTTGTCATAGAACCGACTTAAATTATACTCCCTAATCACGGCGACGTGCGCAGCACTAACTACTAAAAAGACAAGACAGTTAGTAAACAATTAGTTAGTCCCCCGAACCTTCTTTGAATTTCGACTTTCGGCTTTATTTTTTTTACATCCTTTATGGGTGGAGATATATACTCATAGAAATCACAGGCACTGATTGATTTGTTTTACGAATTAGGGATTTGGAACGCATCACGTAACAATTTGAAACACAGACCGTTGTAATGCGTAATGTGACAATCGCAAAGAAGGTTTGGTGACTTCTTGTGACTTTAATTGTAACGGCAGAATTTTGACACTGACTCTACTTTGAATCTGGATTAGGCATGTGACGTACGTATAGGCTGCGTAATCGCAGCACGTTAATGAACAGGCTTGATGGTAACCGAATTTACGGTCCAGTTCATACAACCTATGGTATTAGTCCACGCAACAACATTAAAAAGTTGGTTTTATATTTCAATTTCAAGCAACCTTACGCGGGCCGCACAGAATAGCTCCGCGGGCCGCACTTTGCCCAGGCCTGATGTACATAGTCGATTTGTTTAACCTAATTACTTACGCTAATCATTGAGTGACAAACTTGAAACTTGGCACAGAGTTAGATGGCATCTTGTCAACCTTTTCGGTATCGAACATTCGAACCATCGCTAAAATCAACACAGTCCAATACCAGCTTTTATATTAAAGGCGTTGTCCACTACAGTATATTTCAGAACAGGAATATCGATTCAGTACTCGTCGAAGCAACTTCCTCTGATCAGCTCAAATCGAAGAGTGTAATGAACGTTCACGGTAATGGGAACTATCCGGACGTAACGACAGTCCAAAGGCGAAGGAAATTTTCCGACAACTTTAGTATTTCTGTCGGTGTTTCCAGTGAAGGTCTGCAACCAAAGCCATTGGTCAATTTTGGACAACCAGAAAGTGTTCAATTTTTCCAAGCTACATTAAAATTAGATGTATAGCTGCACAGTTTCTTTTGATTAGAATTAGTATTACTGAATTCTTAGAAATTGGAATTGGAATTGAATTAATTTCCGTATCGGAAAGAAATACAGCAGAAATCAAGTTTCTGTCAAATCAAATCAGCGTTCATTTTCGTAAACATGAGAATTGCGAATGTCTGTGCACCAAGTTTGGATCGTATCGCACTATACAATTTTCCAGTAGTGTTTCCAAGAAAACCAGAAATTAGATTAGAATTTAAGTTTCAAAACGTTTCAAAAATTAGTTTACCCACATCTCGCTCTTAAGTGAAGCTAGACAATTAGAATTATGTATTTTTCCAAGTCCGAAACAACAGAGCATCACTGTCCCCATACATCCTCGCCCTTACCTTATCTGCTCCGCTTTCCTGGACAGTCACTTGATCGCATTGTACCTGATACGTCTCGACCCATTCATCTCTGTCAGATCTGCCTTGTAGGATAACGCCCGTTAGCGACGTTTTGGTTCCGAGGTCGACTTCGATCCATTCGTCTGTACCGGCTAAAATTCAACGCAATTTCGATTTTAGACCGCATGTAACTCATCGAACATGTAAACGGAAGTCATAAAAAGGATATTGGACGTAGAATCATAGATGTGGTCAGTAACATACTCCATTTTGCTCATTTGAAAATCTTTCCTGGAATACTCCTTTTTGCTCTTTTGAAAATATTGTTTTACTTCTACCTCCACTCAGGGCCGTAACAGCACTTCGTCAGCCCCCCCCAAAACGTTGGTCTTGCCCCCCCCCATAGGGTGATAAACCTAACTTCTGGGGGGCTTCGCCACCCAGACCCCCCTGAGGCTTTACCCTTTTTATGGTTACTTATCATCTGCATTGGGGGGGGGGGGCTTGGTGTATCAGCTTTTGTCGCCTATAAGCGCGCGAAGCGCGAAAATTTTCTAGAATTCATGATTGAATCGGTCAGTATGCTCGGGAATTGCATATATATTGCTATCAATTTTGCTCTTCTCTCTACTCATGTAATCAGATTTGCCGGTAGAGCTGAGTGACGTGCACAGACATTTGCCGTTCTCGAACTTATGAGAAGGAACTCTGACGTGATAGGAAATGAACTTGTTTCTAATTCCGAATGTAATCTGAAAATCTGAAAATTTTCCACAATTGTCCAGCTCTGTCTCGAGTATAATTCGTGCGACGAAGCCAGATTCAAACGCTCAAGTCTAATTTCGTAAGTCTATACCTGGAACCACTGCCGCCCAGCCACCCCTCTCGTTCAGTACATTTTTCTCGGTGTCGAGCCGAGCTCGCCACGGCGCATGTAATGCGTTCAATGAAGACGAAGCACTGATTTCACTGTCCGCTATGTCACCGAATTTCATCCCCAAGTAACAACGCGTCGCTACAAATAATGAAAAGAATCAGACATATAATAGATCATGACTAGAGCCCGGTCGATTATTATTATTAAAGGCTCGGTAATATCAAGTCGGCATCACACTTCGAAATAAATATTGGTATCGGCCATTGAGGAATATCGGTAATTTTCGCGAAGTCTCAGTCCGGCAGCGGGTAGTCAGAGAGCTATGAACAGCGACTGCGTGACTGGGAATATCGATCTATTATATTTTACATGTTTCCAGCTGCAGCTTGTCTAGTTTATTTATTGTCCAGGTATAGCAATGGCTGTAAAGCAGTTTGAACAAATACTCTTGAGTTTTGGTAATGCGCTTTAAGCTAGCTGCCATATCTTTTGAATATCGGATAAATATAATATCATCGAGGGAATTAGTAATAGTTTTTGTCCGATATCGGTCGGGATCATGACGAATTTGTGCTGACGTAAATAGTCGCGATATGTTCAATAAATGACTCTGGAATCCACCGAGGTGGTCACTAACGCAGGTTTTTTTGCAGTACTCAAGTAGGTTCCGCCTACTCGCACTATATTTACTGATGTGGTTATGCTTTAAGACGGCTTTCACTTCGCACAAGCATTAGATTGATGGGTTAAGATCAGAATATGATATCATTTTGTATATATATAACATTTTCATATTGAAATAAACTCGTCTGGGGTATATAGCCTACGTCAGCAACTAGTAGAGAATTTGAAGGAACATTGTATATCAATAATCGTATACATACCTTATACAATGCTCTTTCCAATAGTATTTTAATTAGTGAAGATTACCCTTGTGTCAGCCGAAAATATTTAGGTTTATTTCAATATGAATATGTTATTTAATTGTTTATTAAAGTTCTGTACCTCCAAGAAACTCTTTAAATATAATTTTGTATCTCATTATTCACAAAAACATTTCAAAATAGCAGCAGTGAGTTCTAAGAGCACAATTACACGCACAAGATACATACTATACAGAATATAATTGCTGTGAATTCGCAACATACATTTTGATTGGGCGTTGAAGCTTTGTTGAATCGCACTGACGGTCTGCTGAAGCGAGTCGAGAGCTGTTTGGAAAGCCTGATCGGTCTGAGACAGTTCAAAAATCCGTTCGATGTTCTCCTGTATCTTTCCGTCGAGGCCACCTGCACGTAATCGGGACATTACTGTGCCTCGTAAACACTTGTGTGTAAAGTTATTTGCCATGATAACTTAAAACTATTCGTAAGCCAGTATCAGTGGTTTTACCGGATGTCAACACACAAACTATAGGCTACTAATAGGCCTACATATGATTAAGGAGAACACGCATGTTTTGGCCCACATTCGTTGCAGGCAATTAGGCCCGATCGGTAGTCGAATTGTGACTGTAATAATGGTGTGATAGCAGCGTACGCAGGGGAAGTTGGGGTTCGAAATACAAACCCCTGACGGCTTGCAGATTAACGCAAGGGTTTCCCGGGTCATAAAAGGTTAAAAACCATTGCTTTAAACTTTAATCTTTCATGACAGGTGTGTCATCGGAACTATAGGATTAGAAATAGAGGCTGTTGTATTTTAGCACAAACCGCCCTACGATAACAGCATTCTAATTGAAATGTAGGCTATCTGTTATGTTCGCGTGCATTCGGGTTGGTAGCCTTTGCTCTGGTTAGACAGAGAGAGAGTGAGAGAGAGAGAGTGAGAGAGAGAGAGAGAGAGAGCGAGAGCGAGAGCGAGAGAGAGAGAGAGTGAGGGAGTGAGAGAGATAGAGATAGATAGATGGATAGATAGATAGATATATAGATAGATAGATAGATAGATAGATTGATGGATGGATGGATGGATGGATGGATGGATGGATGGATGGATGGATGGATGGATGGATGGATGGATGGATGGATGGATGGATGGATGGATGGATGGATGGATGGATGGATGGATGGATGGATGGATGGATGGATGGATGGATGGATGGATGGATGGATGGATGGATGGATGGATGGATGGATGGATGGATGGATGGATGGATGGATGGATGGATGGATGGATGGATGGATGGATGGATGGATGGATGGATGGATGGATGGATGGATGGATGGATGGATGGATGGATGGATGGATGGATGGATGGATGGATGGATGGATGGATGGATGGATGGATGGATGGATGTATAGAAAGATAGAGAGAATCTTTATTTGTTCATCTACACGCAATTGAGTGAAATCTAATAAGATAAACACAGACACGCCGTTTCATCAAATTCGAGTCATATAGACCAGGAATATCTTGACTACAATCAAAACTAAAAACCTCAATAAATACCGTGACTCAAAAATTAACTACATAACTAGTATAGGAAGAAGTATAGCGAAAATCGGCGAACTAACAAAAATCGAGCTCTCCTATGAGTTATTTGTTCTGTTGTTGAAAATTAAATACATTAGAGAAAGTGTGACAAAAGTTTAGACCTTACTCTATCCCGGATTTGCTTCCAGGTATCAAAAACCAATATAGAATAATATACCTATACTTGGCGACGAAAATATGGTATCAATGACACTCAACGCAAGTCCGGACACCTCTTTATTCATTGCGTCCAACGAGCTTTGCTGAGATTCTTTCAACTGCTTCACCTCCTCTGAATATACAATAACATATGATAGGTATAATGCATCAGTTTCAGGGGATTCGATAGCAGTGCTTCTAAACCAGTCACATGCAGTCCTATCCCTAGAAACTCTTGGAGGTACAGAACTTTAATATACAATTGCATGAAATAGACCCGAGTCTTTTCGGCTGACACTCGTCAAGGGTCATAGATATTCATCAGCAACTGTAGGTGAGAATTGAAAAGAACATTGGAGATGCGATTGTTGATATACAATGTACTCCTCAATTTCCTACAAGTTGCGACGATTACCCCTGACGAGTGTCAGCCTAAAATATTTATTTTATTCCAATATAAATATTGTTCTGTCCTATTCGCATGTCATACAATAGAAAGAATTTACCGGCGAATACCGATTGACTTTTATACTTGCGGATTGCTGAGCTAAACACTGACTAATATCCTAATATCAGAAATCAGTGTCTATTGCCTTACCGCTTAAAATTTGATTTTCCTGAATGAGAAATAGCCACATCGCCATTGAATATTCGACTCCTGCGTTTCGACTCCTGCTTCCATACCGTGGTAATTCAACTGGTATGATCTCTGTCATAATCTGTGCATACGACATGCTCAGAAAACACGTAGCGAAAAATATCAGTGCCATCGAGTCCCTGTGATACATATTTGCAATGCTAATATTGATAATGCAATAATAAATGCAACAAAACTGATGGCTAAGACGTGCATGCAGAAATATCCTATCCCAGGGAAATTCGAAACAAGAATAATTCTTAAGAGCTTCTTGGAGGTACAGAACTTTAATACACAATTCAATTGTATATTCATATTGAAATGAACCCAAATATTTTCGGCTGACACTCGCCAGGGGTAATACTAAGCAACTATAGTAGAGAATTGAAAAGAACATTGCATATTATTCGAGTATAATTCTATTCTAAGCAGTCCAAACCTGCACAATTGAAAGCAGAAAACATTGTCATACGATAATTTTACTAAATATATGACTTGCAAAAGTAGCCTATTTATCGTCGCTGTGAAATCAATTGCATTGTTATCATAATTATGTCCATTTTACATATTTCGAGAAAATCAACTTCACGAAAAATATTCATTTTTATTCGGCCACACCTAAGCTGTGTTTACCTTTGAAAAAAATGTGATAAACATAAAAATGACCCAAATAATACCGGAAGGAAGTGAAAATTTCGCAAAAACTTGATATCATATAAATTTGAAAATGGATCTCAAAATTTGAAGAATAGACATAAGGTACTTTGATTCCACAGCGACGAAATAGACCCAATCCAAGTCTGAAATTTAGAGCATGGTCCTACGTAGCTGAGATACCAGACGTGGACTGGGTATATGAGAATTTGACCATGCGACTCTTCACCATGTGAGTTAAGATGAAGGTTGATTTGGGTGAGAGTTGGTGTTATAGTTTTAGGATCACAAAGGTACATGTTTGGCTGTTGTTTTTCAATATGTTGAGCAACCAAAGTCATCATCTATCATTACCACCTATTTATTCAGTGGAAGATTAGAAGTGAAATATTGCCATGCTATCGACATACGATTGCTTTAACCATTCGAAATTGCCGAAATGTAGATACAGAAGTCAAGGCCTTATTCCTACTAATGCCTGATAATAGCGGCCACGCCTATACGGTGACTTGCTTAAAGACGGTTTATCAAGATGATATGCAGCTACATATCAGTAAAACATATCTGCACTGCATATTCTGGCAACTCTATATCGAAATTGTACTCCACTTGGCTGCTCGATATTCGCCCCTGATATCTGCGCGTTTCGCTAAGAGCCATAATTGCAAATATATAGGCTGGACTATTGATATGATTCTTGAATGTACCCACATGACCACTTTTCATGCCTTTTTGCTAACCTCTTTTGTTTAACCTTAAAAGATGTTTGATTCATTAACTTTTAGACAGTCAAACTATCTTCGTATTATAAATATTATGCTTAACACCAAACATAAACATTTATATATAGATAGTTGGACGTTAGAATACTAGAAACAGCATTTTAATCGTATTGCGATTGTGAGCACACGCGATACTTGTAATCGCGAGTTCACTATATAACGAAAAGGCAAATTGTAGACCTGTACGTATAGGCATATAACGAAAATATCATTATGCTTACTGCGTATAAGTAGCTTAATTAAATTAGGTATATTTCGTATAGTGATATGGGTGATCCGAATCCTGTTCACGTTGTTTTTCTCCGATCGCTCTGATGCTCTGGCGTCATATATTTGTGGTTTCACTGTCAAACCAGACAGCTGTATTGTATGGTAGTGCTGTTCGTTTTTCGTTAAATCCCAAAAGAAGGATTCGGCCTATACAGCATACGGTCTATACAGCATACGACTGCGTCAGATTTTTCAATGCCTGGACTGCATTGGCTTTTCGTCTTCGTGATGACGTCGTGGAACATAGAAGACACGCGGCATCAAAATTGAAAAGCTACAATTTTTTTACCTTTACCAAAAAAGATTAGAATTAGAATTATAGCTACACGACTTTTTCCAGATTGGATTAGAATTAGAATTACTGAATTCGCAAAACTTGGGAATTGAATCAAATTCCGAATAAGAATGAAATTTCAGTTCGTGTCAAGTTTTAGTTCATTTTCGTAATCACGAGAATATCGAATATCTGCACAGAGAGCTTGGTGCGTTTTGCGCTATATAGTTCTTCTGTGTCATTTTCAGGATAACCAGAAATAAGATTATAATCAAAATGATGAGTATAGAAACGTTTCACATTACACTACCGGCAATTCGCTCTAATTAGATTAGACTGATTGGATTATCTCGTTGTCCAAGTCCAAGACTGATTCGCTGTCAAACAAGTTCAAGCCAGAGTCGATAAAACAGATGTGGAAATATAGTCCCCATAACAATACTCCTTCTACCGCAGGAACCACGAACAACAAATATTTGAACCAATTATTTGAACAAACCTCACGATTATCTCGACACGATCTAGATTAGTTTTCGAACGTTGCCTGGCGACAAGCGACATGTTTGAGCCGCGCGGATCCTAAACAACCAAACAGAATCAGCCCTATCGCTCTGATTGCGTCACGTATGTCGGGAAAGATTTATTTAACAACTCAAACGGATCGAAGTATTTACTGGTAAATCCATCCGTGTTGATCGTGTCAATGATTAATTTTGATATCTTCTTGAGCTTCTTCTTGACTTCACCTCCCAATTCAAAGCATTTGTTATATCACAAAGTTACTTACTACAACGACGCCAAAGATTCGGACGCTTGGGCGATGTTTCACCACGGAATCAGCGGATATCCCGACGTGGGAGGTCTTTGAGCAACAGCGCAGCCTGCATATTTTGCATCCAGTGTTTTAGCCAAAGTGAGAATTGAGGATGAGGATCTCAACAATGAAACGACGCATAACAGGCATTTGACGTAACTAATGGGCCTAGAACACTTCACGGCGATGTCAATGCATCTAAAAATGGATTGTCATATCGACTAAATCTATTTATAACCTCTTATTCATGCGACTAAAATATTTCAAATATATCATCTCAAAGAAAGATATAATACTACATAAATAAAATATAGGTCTTGGATAATCACAATAACATCGCTTCGGTGAACGAGAGAGACCGCAGACAGGTGCAGAGGCGCACTCATAAAATTCGCATTTTCCGGCAACTCTTGAAAAGTATTCAGGAAAAATTTCAAAATATTATACCCCCTTAACCTTAAACGAAATTTCCCGCAATCCTGTCCATGAACAACCCAACTTCTGATGGTACCTATGGTAAAATCGAAAGGACTATTGACATGAAATCACGCACAGCGCGAAGAAAATTTTTGAGTTGGATAAATCAGCCTAGAAATATTCCACTGTTAGTTGATTCATAAATAATTTTGTGCTCTAGATATAGCACATAGGCCTAACTCCTCAATGCATCTCGTACCCCCTGATTTTGTGCTTCGTGCCTCCCAAGGGGTCCACGGATCCTTCATATGAAATCAGAGTTCTCTTTTGCTTACTTTTGTTTTCGTTTCCTTACTCGTTGTTCGTATATACTTGACTGAGGGAGGAAATGGATTATTATTACTTCCAAATATGCTCGGGTGACTCCGGCCTTGGAGACTTTGGTGATATCGAGTCTCCCTGTCTATACATGTAATATATGTTTGGCAAAATTCTCATTTTAGTACTTATGGTTGTGGTTATTTACAACTGTATATCATGGTGGCTGTAATAGAAGAACTCTCTCTCTCTCTCTCCCTCTCTCTCTTCCTCTCATTATCATAAGCATGATAATAGCATAAGGTTACCATATTTTGGAAATCTGAAAAGAAGACACTTTTTCAGAATTTTCAGACTTGCAAAACTTGAGAAAAATTCTCAAAAAAAGGGTAAATTTTTCCCACTTTGTGGTCGTAGAATAAAAACAGTTCAGCTTTCCCTCTCAGCGCCCAAAATACCGTTTTTGCCTCCACATTGTCAGGTGGTTGACTAAACAAAAAAATACCTAAATACCCGGCGCCGGAGCGTCACTTCGTAGCTGATTTACGGCATTCCAGTCGCATTTTGCTATAAATATGACCTACATTCTCAAAAGTGGGACAAAATCTCAAAAAAGTCCTCCGAGGACACTTTCAAAAAAGTCAAAAAAGAGGACAAATCCTCTTAAAAGAGGAGTCATGGTAACCCTAGAATAGCAAATGTCTGTACAGCAGGCTTGGCTCATTTCGCACAATACAGCTCTCCAGTAGCATTTTCGGAAAAACCAGAAAATAGATTACAATTAAAATGACAGCATAGAAACATATCACAAATTAGATTAGAACTACCGGCATCAAGCTCTAAGCTCCATAATTAGACAGCTAGAATGATCTAGCTGTCGACGTCATGGTCACTGGTCAGCAAACATGTCGTCAGATTATGCTGAACGACGGCATGTTAACTAGCGAATGTTTGGCTGTTGTTCGAAAAGCCCGGTCACCCAGCAGTCCGCGTGTCTTGGAAAAAGAGTACAGCAGGCCTACTTCTAAGTAGCCTATAACTTTGATGCTATATATTGGCGTGCTTACTATTCTTATAATGGCTAAAGAGTACAATGCACAATTTGTAAATGTGTGAGTTTGGTGTTTGATTTGACGGCTATATTGGTAGACTATATTATAATCCAGCCAGACCGGATGTCGCCTTTTAAGCACAAGGGTGGAGTACTGTGCAGTGGTCACTCTTGGTATAGTTCATCGTATTATATATTATACCTGATGACATTCGAGGAGGAGATCAGATATTAAGAAAATACGTTCTGATATTTACAGGAATAACATTTGAGTACGGTAGATAGTCTTAAGATGTCAGTCTACCCACAATATCAGCAACCTGCATATGCACCCCCTCCACCTCCAGGTAAGATCAAAACATAGCCATACTTCGCTAGAAAGGAAAGTAGCATATGACGGATGAATGGTGCACACCTCGAAATCAGGCGTTTCAAACATATGACCCCCAATTGATCTCATCTGGCCCCCGTACCAGTTTTGAGTGAATGGAAAATGCTTATATATTATTATCCAACACATTTCTAAGAAACGCTGACCTTTATTAAATACTCTCCTGTAAATAATATCACAATGCAGCAAATGTCGAACATGTCAATAGGCCATCGCTACCAGATTCCAAGAAAGCACATTGAGTTCAGAATGTTTTGGAAAACAGACTGAAAAATAGTTATTCATAGCTGCGAAAACGCCAATGTGAAACCATTGCATGCAAATTGCAACCGGAATGATGATTACTAGGGCGATTTTTTTTTTGACATGTCAAAAAAAGTCAAAATTAGGTAAAAATTGTAGCGTTAGGTCAAAATTTGTCAAAATTGTTTACAAAATCAAACATTTTTCGACCTCTACATTTAGTTTGTATCGTAGATTTTGCGCTGTCTGTGAACTTATCACTTGATAATTTACAGCCTGTAGCCTACTTTATAGGCCTACCGTTGTAAACGGCCCATCGTCTGCTCACTGTAAATCATAAACGGTCAAATAAAACAAATAGTGACATGGTTTTATGGTCAACGTACCGCAATATCCTAACTGAAGCAAGACTGCTTGGGCATTGCATGGTTCTTACATCAAGAAGCGCAAGCTGAAAAATTGTGATATAGAAAACATTGTCAGAATGAAGCAACACGGTGCATCGCCAGCAAGCAGTGTGCACACAACTTCAGTGTTGTCAGCTAACAACTGCTGCTGTTGAACGTTCTTTCTCCATTCTTGACAAGCTACTTAGTAAGGACAGACACTTTCTACCCGAGATAGCGCAGCGGGGCTGCAACACCAATGGGTGTGGGTTCGATTCCGACCGAGGTCGACTTCATAATTCCGATAGCTAAGTGTTGGAGGTTTACCTAGGCTCCTCCTCGCCACCTCATCCGCGTAAGCGGTGTCTTACAAAAAAGCCTAGAGGTGGGCCGTGCTATATGTTGGCAGTTATGGAAAATAATGAAGTATATCGGCCTGGTGTAAATGACCATAGTAGTTGACAAACACCATGAATACCACAAAACAAACAAACAAAACAAACACTTTCTACCAGAGAATGTAGGAAAGTATCTTTCGTTGTACTACAGCAAATTTTAATTATTCCACCATAATACGTAATGTAACTACTGCAATTCTTCATAGGGCCAGATTTCGTTAAAATACTAGTTTTTTCATGTAAAAATTTATCAGTTTTTGAGCCAAAACGTTCTTTCAGGCCAATCTACTTTGTAAGGACAGACAGTTCCAACCAGAAATGAAGATAAGTAGTACAATTTTAACATTATGTGCGAAAACACCTGATTTGCATACGTGAGGTCAAAATTTGGTCAAAATTTAGAGGTCAACGTGAGGTCAGAATTTAGATTTTTTAGGTCAAAATCTTCCGTTTTTTAGGTAAAAAAAAATCGCCCTAGTGATTACTAATTATGAGCGAAATACCAAGGTCCGCCTTTTCAGTTAAATCTCTAGTATTCCTCACAATGCATACGCATGACCGCGCCTAACGTAAAAGGAGCATGGAAATACGTCAACTTATATCGTCGCTAACGCCACCGTTATAGCAGTTTATACCTGTGTTCAATCTGGCAATCATCATATTTTTGCCAATTTACTTGTTTGCGAATTAATGTATTGGTGGAATAGAGCGCCAATGATCCGCAATATAATGTATACGATTTAATCATGTATCAGCTTGATGTGACCGTGTATGATCGACAATGAGCAGACAATGGGCCGTCTACAACGGTAGGCCTCTAAAGTAGGCTGCAATATGTAAAATATAAAATTATAAGTTCACCGACAGTGCATACATCAGGGGTCGGCAACCTTTTGGTGGTCGCGGGCCAAATATCAAAGGCACAACTCATAGGCGGGCCGGACTTCTCATACTACAATTCATACTCACTTCAGTATATTACGCTACATTGCTCAATCTCAACCATACCAATCACAAAAAGAGCAAATGCATATTCACACAACAACACAGCATTATTGTGAAACTTGATGCTGGTTGCTTTTTGAAAGTTTTTTTTTACATCTGGTACCAAGTCAGATGATGCAAGAACCAGAACATTTTCTAAATGGGCGTCGGAAATGCGCGATCTTAGTTTGCTCTTCGTTTCTTTTGCATGGCTGGTCAGTGGTCAAGCTGGGATAAAGACCACTTTCAAGGATGTACTTTTTGTAAAGGTCAAGTAGCGATATGCTCTTTGTACGGAATTTTTCCTTCAATTCGTCACTGAATTGCATTTCAATAAGATCATTTTGAAATTCTGTGGGTATGGTAATAACTTTTACAGCAAACGAAGTACTGAATAGCCTGAATTTATTTCGTAGAGAACGAATTTCGGAAAATTCAGTAATTAAATTAGTAGGCCGTGCTACAAGTCGGCATATCTACAGAATCAAAATAAGGAATATCGGCCTGGTGTAAATGACATTGCAGTCGGAAAACAACACAAATACTACAAACAAGTGGAGCCATTAATGACATGTCTAATAGTATGTAATTTACAAGCTGCGTAGTGCGTACACTTGGAGCATTATACCGTATTCTACATCCAGTCGACCCCTTCTGAAATATCAGTCAGTAGCAAATTCATTGTTGTGATAGCTAGTCATCACCCGAATGAAATGCGATATCTGGTAGGCCTACAACCCATCAGAGTGGCACATGATACACCCGTTAAAATATATGGTACACGATTGGGTGTACGCACTCGGTTGAAGAGCACTGTTCTTGGCAACTATCGTTAACTCTGCAGACAATATTGCACTGCACTTGGTATGGTATAATATCAGTATTCCGCCTACGCATCGGTTTTATGTCGTACCAACAGAGTAGTACAACGTAGGCCTACTTATATCTTAGCAATGCCACAATTTTTCTAAACAGTGCTGGCACTGAAGTTTGAAACTCAACAACTAATTATGATGCCGCGGGCCGGACGATTTCGCGTGGCGGGCCGTAGGTTGCCGATCCTTGCCATACATCTACGATTAAGACGAAATGCAGGATGCAACAAAACTCTGACTTTGTAAGCAATTTTGACAATTGTTTGACCGAACGTCACAATTTTGACAAAATTTTGACTTTTTTTTGACATGTCAAAAAATCGCGCGAGTAATACGTTATCAGCATTAAGTAATATTGTTGAAAACTATTGTCCGATTAAGCATAGTTTCACAGTTCAGCCCAGCAATTTCAACCAGACCTTCGTACAAAATGCGGCACCTCCGCCACCGACCAACAACTTCCATCAGACCATCATACAAAGCGCCCCGCCTCCACCGCCACAGAACAATACGACAGTAGTGATGGCGCAACCGGCCGCTACGGCAACGGTTCAATTCAGAGCAGGCAGCTGTCCAAGATGCGGGTAAGTCGAAAATAATAATATGATGAATGCTCTGTTATATGACGAAAATGTTCGAATTGTTTCAATACTATAGTTCTATATATTATTGTAAATTGTTGAAGTTCTGTACCTCCAACAGCCTCTTCAAATAACATGGTCACACGACAAAATTACTTGAATGAATCAGAGCTGCACTTTTACTCAGAGCTGGCCGTTAACGAATTACTTCGAGTATAATTTACAATTCTACTTATAGTCCTAGAGCAGGAGTCACCAACGCGGTGCCCTCGAGCCCCAGGTAGCCCGGGAGGACCAGATGAGTAGCCCGCCAGCCTGTTCTAAAAATAGATCGAATAGCAGCATTTACCAATATTCGACAGATTACTAACAGTGAGCTTTTAAATATATAGATTTATTTATTTAGCTATTCTTGTGTAATTCACACTAACATGTAACTTACAAATGACAATACATATATATAAATACTCAAAATGATGACACGCCTCACCAATAATGCACATCTGTAACACTCACTCAGAGTTGCAGCGTCAAGTTACATACCAGAGTACATCGCATTGGTTAATAGCATGCAATGCCAGGCTTCCAACGGACTAATATAGGAAGAACAGATAACATGATGTCCGGTCTAAAGTGTGACATGATTTATTTTAAAATTTGAGTTGACTGTTGTTGAATAATTTATTTATGTTAACATGGTGCAAAGTAATTCATAATTTCTCAAAAAATTCTTAGTGGCTAGCTACTTGAAATGGGATGTTTTGATTTAAAAGACTCTTTTAGAAGTTTTACCGCAGTGTGATTCCTGCCCAGTGCTATGAATATCAAAGCGGAAATTCCGTCTGGTATGGGTAAACGGCGGGAGTACCCAAGAAGTACCTCTTGGTTGCAAAAAGATTGGTGACCTCCTGCCCGAGAAGCTACTTGAGAACCAACTGTGACTACTTTGACCATCACATATACGTGAATCCAACCTATTCCAATTTCTGAATTTCAGGGGCTACATCAATGAAAAATTCTCGTGCTGTGGGATCACTCTTTGCATTCTCTTTTTTCCATTCGGATTACTGTGCTTGTTCCTGATGAAAGACAGACAGTGTGATTCGTGTGGAAAAAAATTCTAGATCGCGTGAAGTGCGTTATGTGAGCCATTGCGACTATAGGAGTAACAGCAATCGACTCGTTGTGAAACGATTTAATGACATTTAATCATTGAGCAAATGGATTTTCGGAATAAAGGTTGATATGCATTGAATTCCAGATAAGCAATCTAACACCTGGAATTGTAATTAGATAGAGACGCGGGAATCACCATTTGTTTGAATAATGAACATGAACGCGGCTTGAGTCGCATTTTGGATTGATTCGGCTTGTACCTAGGGTTGCATTTGAAACAAAAATCAATTTAAAACAAACATAGGCTACTTAAAACAAGGCCCTAATTTAAAACATGTTTTTTATTGTTTTTTATGTTTTTTTTTTCAAATCATGACGTCACAAATATTCAATTGTAACGTCATAGTGGATATGCATTGACAATAAAAAAAAAATCGGGTAAATATAGCTCCTTTGACGAAATATATATATTGCTGTTGAGCCGACTATTTGGAGGATTCCAACCATCCCATATCGATATACGTCGGCTATATCGGGTGGTAATTGTCCGTAGGCTGATACAACATGTTTTTTGTAAAGTATTCACACAATTATGGCATAATTTTACAACTTAAAAAAAAACACTGTTTAAAACATGTTTTAAACAAAATGTTTTAAAAACACCGTTTTATTCAAATGCAACCCTACTTGTACCCGAGTCATTGCACTCGAGACGAGACATTATACATCAACGGTTCTCCAACTGCGGGGTCCTGTGTCATTTTAGGGTCAACAAGACGATTCTCTGGGACCGCGAAGCACATTCCAAAAAATTAACATGACTGCGAAGAATTTTGTTGGGTGGAAAAAATTTTCCAAACCAGATTCGAAGCTCCAAGGAGGACTTAAAATTATTTCGTAAATCGAAATGAGTAGAGTATTTATGGCAGTTTTATTCAATTTGAAATCGTTCTTCGTGCCACGCGCTATTCAGTAGTTGCTGACTCCAGAAAAAGTGAACGTAATTCCCAGAAATGGTTCTAACTGTACAAACAAAACCTTTAGATAGGCAAAATTTCAACTATGACTGTTGAATATTTGTGTCTTAAAGGTTGTGTGTTCTGGCTACATTTTAGCCCTGTCATCTGTCATCCAAATCCATGTAGGATTTCGGTGGAATAGATTTGAATTCAATGACCGGCTACCGAAACAGCGCGTAAAGTAGGCTACATCCTTATTCTAAAACAATCGCCAATTATGGGTCCTCATTTATGGCGTATTGCCGAAAGTGCATGCATGCATGACACACAGATATTCAACAGCGCGTAGTTCCGCACATACGATACTTATTGAACAGATTTATGCAAGCCGGCTGTAGTTATAGTGTAATGCAAGACGAAGCCATTCTGACGGCAGTCATGGGATGGCCAGTCATGCCGAAGCTGTTTTGCCTGCGATGTTACTGCTAACGGGATTAACCATATCGAAAACGTAGACTGAATCCAAAAAACAAAAGATTGCAATTGATGACGTGGCCGATTCTAGTGCGGCTGGTAGACTCAGGAGTAGCAAATTTATTGACATGAACAATCAACATATGTGTCCGAGTCCAGAGTCCACCATTTCTTGTACGTCAAATCCGAGTAAAGTCATGTCATTATGCGATACTAACTCGAGATAAGTCATTAAAAAAGTCAATGGAGACATCCCTTCAATGGCTGAAAATCCGCATTAATCAATGTTAATGATCCAAACAGTTCAGTATTAATGAATATGGTAAACAAATTCAACAAATCCTGGAAAATCTACAATAGCAATGACAGATTAAAGTTTTTCGATCAAGCGAGATTCGGTTCCGCTATCAATGCAAATTCTGATGTGATGATACGTCAAGTTTTGGACAAATGCAAAACTTGTCAGCAGTTTATTGCTTATTGCCGTCGTGGTCATCATAATTGTTAACGATCACGGTTACTTGAAGCCGGATATTCAAGAAAGCCTCTCGCGAATTGACTAAGCTACGATAGACGTCAGAAAACCTGGTTCAGATGTTTAGAATCCAGCTATATTATATTAGCGGCCACATATTAAAAGGTGACAAGCTCACAAAAGGTATTCGCGTGCTATATCCGCCTTGTATGTTGCGTCTGACAGCAACCGGTACGGTTTGGACTTTGGATACCTGCTCCTAACACCCGTATTCCCGGATAATATAGGATATGAATAGACAGACGGGCGTCAATATGAATTTGAAATATTTTGACGGTATACTCTTTGTCTTGGGCGTATTGGCGAAACACATAGAAAAATGATTCCATACGAACAACGATGTCTGAGAACCCACAAATGTATGCGGGGCGGAACATCGACAGCTGTGTATCTGGGAATTTACAGAATTATTGCCAGTGCATCAGGGATGAGCATGGATTTGGATGTGGATTGGAAATGAAACGAAGTTGATGAGTATGGTCGGATTTGGATCGAATATATGGAACTACGCTGGATTTGCATTTGGACTTGGATTGGAAAATAGTAAATCCTCTTATCTTTGTAGTGCGCTTTGCGCACCTTTGTCGATGCTGCGCCAGAGGCCAGAGTCATTCGTCGGTCGTCAGAGTATTTGATGCAGGTTATGGTTTATTACGTGAACATATATATTAAATCACACACATACACATATAGTAACCATTTAGAATATATATGACAAGGAAACAACGTAAAAATGATGCGGACATGAATATTGGTTGTAGGATGAACGGCGATGAAACCTTATGAATAGTGAGTCGCTTGTGAAAAATATAACAAACAACGGCATCTGCTTCGCCAAATTAATGTGACTGTTTGCCAGCCTCGATTTGGTACAGGCCTTAGTAACATGATAATCTACAGAAGGAGAGCATTGATATTTACTGAGGGCCCGATCTAGGGGAAGTTTGGAGACTTGCCATAGCTAGAATTTGAAACGGAGGAAAACATCAGCGAATACACAGATTGGTAGTTAGTGAATGCCGCTTGGATAGTAGCAATGCGTGGCTTCTGGGCGGGGAAATTCGTGTCATTGGAGTCGTCAGGATAATCTGTGGTGATTTCTCGAGGCACTTGAGCGCTGATTACTCTGTTCATTCTGTGCGTACCCCAGTTGCTTATGTCTGTGCTCGGAAGTGCATGTCTTGATTCCTTAGTTGATTGTAACCGAATTTTAATTGACAAAAACCTAGAAAGCTTTGAAGCACTTTAGTCTTTGTATAGCTTACCCAATCTTTCCTCGAAAGGTCAGTACACTACATAAACCTCACCAGTTTACTTTCATTTTAGATTATTTTGTAGAATCCACTTCCAGATTTCACGTAAAGTTTTAAATTGTGGTTTCATGAAGATGATGGCTGCAGCCAAATTCTTTTCAAGCTTGTTTCTAATTTGAGACCACTTTATGTTTAGAACGGAGTGAACTACATGCTAGTATTTGATCAGCAGATTTTTGTAACCTGATTCAACATCTGCACAGTCCACATATTGATGTTATTTACAGGATTTAATTCGAGCTATACTTAGAATGTCAGACTACCCGCCGAAATATGAACCTCCACCATACGCTCCTGCTCCAGGTAAGATCAATACCGTATTTAACAAGCAAGTAAGGTGGTCTGTGTAAGATAGTCTCTTGCGCTTTACGTTCGTATAGGACAGTGGTCGGGAACCTATGGCTCGCGAGCCATATATGGCTCTTTTGGACATAAGATATGACTCTTTGCGAAATTTTTTATTTTTGTGCCTTATTTATCAATATTGCAGCAACGTGTTATTAAATATTCAGCACGAGAAGTATGATTATTCTTGTGGATTATAAACATGTTTTTGATAGGTTAATACAGTGACGTATTGAGGGTTAGGGGCTCGCATCCCTTTTCAAAATTCTCAAATTTAAGTTGATGTCTCGCCAGCCACCAATATCACTCTCAAATTCGATTAGGCCGGTGCGAAATCTTGAATTGCACGATGCAGTCATTGATCAAAGAGACTAGGAGACATGGCAGCGCCTGTATCACAATGTAGTTTTCTAATATTCATTGTCTTTCTGATCTCTGACGAGAAATAAACTGCGATTACAGAAATCCCAATTCTATTTTCAATATTTAAAACAAGAGTGTCAAACACACGGCCCGCGGGCCGCGTCCGGCCCGCCAGACGATTTAGTCCGACCCGCAAAGCAATTTTGAGCAAATGCAAAAAACCTTGTATTATCCAGCACATTTCTAATAAAATGTTGAGATTTTATGTAAGAAATACTTCCAGTATAAATAACCCCCCAAGACAGCAAATGTCGAACTTGTTCACTGTTGATAACCACATAGCCACATCAAAGCCATCCGACAGCATTGTTGCGGTTTCACTCTAGGTACCATTAGGGAGAATTCGATGATAATGATCAAGAGGCGAAAACACCAATACGAAAACGTTATATGTAAGGTACATGAATCAGATAATAGTTACACGAAGAATACAATTCAAATATATTTGGTCGCAACGCTGAATACCGTATTATGATCCAAAGGGCCCAAGCCTTGCTCTCCAGAGAAACCCGAATCGTGATTTTAAAACCCTGAAATAAATTCTGACGCCCACGTTTACAGTAAAATCTCTTGGATAGGCCTACCTCACAACGAAAATGCGGGGTCAACTTCGTGTCACGACTAAAACAAAGGGAGGAGCATAGAAACATGCCAACTTGTATCGTCGTTATAGAGCTATCCTGTTATTGTGGTTTATAGCTGTATTCAATCGGCCGATCATGGTGGTTTTGTCTATTCAGCTGTTTGTGAGTAACATCATCGTAAGCATTGGCCTTATTTAGGATAGGCCTATGCAATATAATGTATATATTACTATTATGCACTGCTTTGATAATATAGCATTCCAGTGAAAAACGACAGTTTAAATTTAAGGTAACATTTTGGAATCATTTGACTGGTGCGGCCCGCGAGCGATCAAAATGTTTGAATCCGGCCCGCGACCCAAGTTGAGTTGGACACCCCTGATTTAAAAGCTCATTTATAATCACGCAATTCGTATCACGTTTGCATTTCCTCCGAACAATCCGATGACACGACCACCAAGTTTTGAGCAACAACAATATATATATAAGAATCATAAGAGCTGAACTCTAATTTTGCGTAGGTATGCGGGATCGATGACGTCACAAAGTGATGACGTCAAAATACCTCAGAATTGAAAAATGAGCCGACTCGCAAGCGATCAATAGTCGCTTGTATATGGTGACAAAATTACGATACTATTAAGCAGGCGCGCAGCCAGCCAGCCGCCCGCCTGATTGATTTCGAATTTACCGAGGTAGCATCAATTTATTAGGTACATGCACCGATGCCGATAATACATTAATGGGATCAGCTTCCTCGTGTTAGCGAACTCACACGTACGATGTACAATTGTACATGCTCGACATCTCCCGTTAACATAGATTACTAGCGAGTCCGACTGTGCGACCTCTACAACACCAACGAAATGAAGTTAGCAAAAAAATCTGACTTCATGTAAAGAATTTTGACAATTTTTTGACCTAGCGCTACAATTTTGACAAAATTTTTACTTATTTGAAATATCAATAATCACCCTGGTTCAGTGGTTCTCGAGCTTTTTGACCTCACGGCACCCTTTGAAAATGAAAAATAGTTAGCGGCAGCACGGTGGTTCTGAAATGTTTTGGCTTACGGCTCCTGCAACTGCCAGAATACTTGGCAGCACCCACAGTCGTGCACTTTCGGAGCACTCAAGTAGGCTTTGGTCGGCTTCAAAGAAGAAATTACTGCATTTTCTTTATCTGCTGACTTGTCACAAATACGTCTACGAATGGTATCATTTGACATCGAAGTCGCAGCTTTGGTCTCAAACACTCTTTTTTACAATTCTATAGTGCAAGGCGGGAGAAAAAATTTCCATGCTTCAGTGTGAGGTTCAGAATTTTTAGCTATTGATTGCGGGCATGACGGCAATTTTGATTTGTCAAATGTACAAACTTCACATCCAGTCCTATTTAGATTGTTGATCGTTTGCTATAAACTAGAATTATTGTGCGCATAATTCCAGAATTTCGACGAAATCTGTCGCGGCACCCGTACGAGGCGTAAATGTCACACTACTGTGCCGCGTCACACCGTGGAGAACCACTACCCCAGTTATTAGCATTCAGTAATATTGTGAAGAATTCTCTTGTCTGATTAAACACAGTTCAACCCAGTGCACCGGTGTACAGCACGGTCGGCCAGCCTATCATACAAAATGCTCCACCTCCGCCAGCGACCAACAATTTCCACCAGACCATCATACAAAGTGCCCCGCCGGCACCGGTTCACAACAACACGACAGTGGTAGTGGCGCAAGGGGCGGCAACGACTCAATTCAGTCCCGGGAGTTGCCCGAGATGTGGGTGAGTTCGATGCATTGAATTGAGAGAAGTCCCGGGTTCGAATCCGGCGCGCGTCGCTTTTTCTGATAGTTGGTAGACGAGAAATCCCGGGCAGTTGTCTGATTGAAGTGAAATGCAGGTTTTTGTTGTTTAGTCTTATTCATTGTGTTTTTCGGCGACACTGGTCATTTCCACTAGGCCGATATTCTTCATTATTATTCCGTAATAGCTGTCGACTTGTAGCACGGCATGCAGGTAATGCAGGTTATCTAATGTGTGAAATATTTCTATACTGTTATTATAATTATAACCTAAGTTCTGTTTTTTTCTGAAAATGCTACAGGAGAACGGTATAGCGCGAGACGAGCCCAGCATGCTACACAGACATTTGCCATTCTCGCGCTTGTCGGAATGAGTTCTGATTTGATATGAACTGAGCTTGATTTAGGAACATAATTCAATCATTGTTGGGATGACTCGAGTAAACTTTTTGCTTGACATGACTTGAATCGAGTCGCTGTGCAAAAATGACTTGACTTGACTTGACTCGGCGCTTTAGAAATGTGGATTGACTCGTGACTCGAAGCAAAATTTAGGAGTCAATTTCAAGTCATGAAATATGTGTTGTCGGTTAAATTACTGTATCTTGTTTAAGTTTGTATTGTTCGCGACACGCCAGTGTGACTTGTGAGAGCAACCAGTCATTCACGGATTGTACGTTTCACTGATCCTCCATTGTCACATCACAAATAAATTGACCACAAACGAAATGATCACAGCTTGCGTTCATGTACTAGCAGTAAATTTATCGAATAGCAATGTATCTCCCTTTCTTAGACGACTCAGTACATACATTACGCAGTGTTCACCTCAACCAACCCTTTTGTATGAGTTGAATTGGATGAATGTTTTTATGCGTTTATATTCTCACGGATGTGTAGATTGGTAGTGAACTGTACCATATCAATTTGTTTCAACTTCTAAAGGCTTCGTGTTCGATCTTCTATTTCGGCTCACGTATTTTATTAGCAGTTCTACCTGTGCGTGAGCGATACAACGGCATTTTGCATGTATATTTGATAAATGGCCAATCAATCTGTCTTTCACACAGCTAGCGAAATGTAATGACTTTGAATCATCACCAATACTTCGAAAATTCAATTTGACCCAGAAAAATTTCTAGTTGATCAATTCCGGGCCAAGATTTTAATTCCGGGCACGTCAAATTACCGTCAAAATCGCGATTCCAAAATATTCTGTTATTTGTATTTCAGGGGCTTCATCGGTGAAAGTTTTTCGTGCTGCGGGATCTGTTGCTGCATACTTTTCTTCCCGATCGGATTGATATGCCTGTTTTGCATGAAAAACAAAAAATGTGTTTCCTGTGGGCGGTCATTCTAGACTCTAGCGCGAGACGCGGCGACCAGGCGTGTTGATTTCTCTCAATATCACAATTTAATCGGGTGCATCTATTAGTATGAATAAAATAAACTGTTTTTCACATCAGTGTGGCTTTGGCAGTGAACGTTAATATGCTGAACTGTTTAGTGACACGCATTACTGTATATTGATAAGGAGAGCCACTGTCCAGTGTCCAGTGTTCATATATTGAGTTCATGTAGACATAAGAATACCAATGATGCTCGCAAAATAAGATAGTATCGTCGGAAATTATTTTACGAGCAATGTGTCGCCGATATCGCGACGGAAAATAACCAGTGTTGGACTTATTCAACTATAACGCCTTGCTATGAAATGATAGTTTTGTTGAATTTAGAATGGTTTTTCGTAGGAAATGATGAGGTCGATGTGAAGATATTACAAAACGAATTTCGCAGCCGCAGAATGCGCGAGCAGCTACGGATGTTCGACGGATTGGGAGATCCAGCATCCCAAACATAATACATCGCATCTCAGTGGAATAGCCTGTTATTCATCTTTTCAATCCACCAGGTTCATATCTCGAGCAGAAAACGCTATATATAGTTATCATACTATTGTGTTTATAATCTTCCAGGCATGCTGGTTCCGTCGTTTTTACTGAATTATATTTCGGAGCTGATTATAATTATGCTACAATTGCGCATTTGCCAAGGCCGTAACCATCTATGCTAATCATCTATGCCCGCTGCGCGATTCCATCCCCGCTGCGCGATTCCATCCCCGCTGCGCGATTTTATCCCCGCTGAGCGATTTCATCCGACCCGCGAAGCAAGTCTGAGCAAATGTGAAAATGCTTACACTATCCAGCATGTTTATGATAAAAGATTTTAGTAAGGAACACTGTCACGTGAATATTCCTCCAAGACAGCATATGTCGAAGATATTCATAGCATAGGCTACTATAACCACGCAACAATGGTTTTCGTTTTCACTATAGTCATCGTTAGGAATGAGTCGGCGACATTGACACCGAATTCCGAAAAGGCAAAAAAGTGCACAGCGTTTTATGTAAAAATCGACCGAAAATAGTTTTTCACGGATGCAAAAACGCCAATGCGAATCCGCTGTATGCAAGTTACAACACAAATGGTAATTATGATTAATAATAATGAGCGAATTTCCATAGTCCGTGTTTGAAGTTAAATCTCTAGTAATCCTCACAAGGCATACATGCATTCACGACAATATGACTGTGAAAAGATATCGGAAATATAGCCTATATCCTTTACCGGTATGGTAGGGTGTGATTACGAAAATATTCAGAGAGAGGAAATCCATGAGAATCGTCACGTATGAGAATACCTTTAAATAGGCACTGTGGCACATCAACAACTATATAAATGACAATAGCCATATTCACAGACTTATTACAGATGTGCTTACTAGTAGTATGTAAAGGTTGTAACCGACCACATACAGACAGCTCCAACCGACTGGGCAAGAAGTGCATTTTGAGTGCTTGATTTCGGCGACGGAAAACCAGCTGGGAGGCTGAATGAGCTCTATATTAGTTTCAGGTTCACACTGACAGTGTGGATCTGTGCAGACTTCAAGTTCACACCTTTGTCGATTGGGAGAATGGATACCCGTGGCAGTACCGACGGGTTGTGTGAAACTGACGTGATTCGTTACCGCTGGTACTGTTCAATGGCGCTCAACCATGGCGAAGGAAAGGAGATCTGCGAAAATAGTATTTGTTGCTACATGATTATAACTATTAATCGAAACTTGTCGGCGATGTGAATAATGATCTTTGGTCTAGTGATTTAATAAGGGTTGTTTCGCATTATCGGACTTGAATAATTGCTGCTCGATAAAAGGCGATTAAACTATTAAGGGCAGACTTGTAGAAACTAGAAACTACCAGTCGAGTTAGTTGACGTGTTTTTTAGCAGTTCTAGTTTCAGGGGTGGGTTTTGGGGGTCGAAACCCTTCCCATTTCATGTTCATGTTCAGTTCATCTGAAAAGCCAATCCGATTCCGCTAAAATTATAAATTAACGAATTGCTTCACATTTTAATCTAGTTGATTCTATTTTAGTTGGTTGCAAATTTTTGAAGGTCGTTAGATATTTAAATACGAAAAACACACTGCCAATGTTGGTACTGAAGTGTCGATGTTTAGAAAAAACTTTGTTACTATATCTTGGTATGTTCATTGCTCTTATATAGGTTCTTTATCGGAAGGTGAGGTTATAATCAGAAATTGTAATACAGCAATCGTTACGAATTCGCGCTCAAGTCATCTGTGTAATTATTCGTAAACCCGATGAGGCTCTGTTGATCAAAAATGTTGAACACCCCTGATCTATAGCCAGGGTTGCCATCGACATTGACCTAAAAATAAGGACAGTCGAAAAATTAGATTAGCATGAAAAAGCGTTTTTGTACATACTTTGTATTTATACGAGCCGTGGCCTATCACAGTCCATACTTTTCGTCAGAAACAATAAGCTCCAGCAACGCCTTGTTATTAGAAAGGGCTTCATGGATCTCACGACAGCTCAAGTCTAGGTTTACCTTTACTCAGGGCCGAAACAGCACTTCGTCATCCCCCCCCAATAAAAACGTTGGTCTTTCCCTACCCCCACCCCCATACGGTGAAAAACCAAACTTCTTCACCTCATTGTGATTAGAGGCGTCAACCTAGATGAGAAAAGGCCGTACACCAAGTTTAGACAAAATCTTTTTTTGAGCGTATGGAGCAAGAACTCCAGTAACAATGCTTGTAGTCTTTGTCCTGGCCGAAGAAAACTTATTGGCGATGTTGGAATTGGGGAATATTGCTTTGAACAATTGCAATTGTGCAATCATTGGTGAGGAATGATTGCTGGTGTTTGACAGTATGGAATGCTCTGGTATCCTCTGCAGCAGCTGCCTTGTCTTCTGTGGTCGTTGGTGCTGATCGACTTGTGGAAAAATTATTCATCGACTGGCTAAAATTAATCATTGTGACACACTTCCTGTGTTTTGGGGTATCAATGTGAATTAAAATAGCGGTCTTTCCTATGTCCTCCAGGTTAATGTCTCAATTGCAGATATTGCAATGTGCGAAACACTCGCCGTTCAAGCTTCGTTAGGTTCCTTTGAATTCTCTCTCATAATCGTCACGAAAAACGTTTTAACGCCTGCTCATTTTAACTAATCAGATTTAGCCTTAGTAGTAGATAAAACTATATGCGCAAGTACAATATAAGTTAGATAAATTTATCAATGATTTATAGCTTTATTGCTTTTTAACCAGTGTGTCGACTGCACTGCGCCTTTTTTCACTACGCCATGAATGCTGCCTTCCAAACAGCTTGAGCTTATTCTGCTGTGGACCAAACAGCAGGAACCTGGTATTGCTGTTTACTGCTAAAATGACGTCCGCTGCGATAGCTTGGTACAGACGAAACTTTTATACCACCACTCACTGCCCTAGCTATCTCACCACTTAGAAGGCAAATCTTGTGGTGTGTACGTCACGAGAGTTCCTTTCATTTATGGTGTCATAAAATCTCAACGCAAAAGCATAATTTTAGAATATTATGCAACACAGATACCAGAGGAAAACGATCGAAGTTCAGTAGTGGTTGAAAATAAGACAAAATAAGGACGTAAGTCAAAAATAAGGACATTTCTTATAAATAAGGACAGTTGAGTTTTCTAAGACGTGGACCTTCAAAATAAGGACAAATCTTAGAAATAAGGACGGTATGGCAACCCTGTCTATAGCATATAGATAACATACTATTATTATTATTATGTTATCAGCAGAATTTCCAATCTGAATCGATATCTACGCATAATTACGTTATTTTCAGGATTAAACTTCGAGCAAATACGCTATAATGTCAGTCAACCCGCAATACCAACCACCACCGTACGCTCCTCCTCCAGGTAAGATCAAAACAACATATTTGCTAAGCAAAGACATTACTTTATGTAAGATCATCGCTAGATCTTTCAGTAGGTAAGATGTACAAACGAATTATACATCTTCGTGGCCGTGTATTCGGTCTTGACTGACAGCGAACGGAATAATGAGTAATGTGCAAAATATAGGCTAGGCTACTATACATCCATCTCCAAATATATGTTTATATAATATATATGTTCGATACAAAGTTACATATGGGCTGAGGTGGTCAAAGTAGTCATGATCGCTCCTCAAGTGATTACAAAGGTGACGCAAACCAACAAAAACACTGATCTATACTTTACAAAAGCGTATGTGCACGAGCGTAGTAGTTTTAGGCCAAGATGCCGCCGAAAAAATGAAAACGCTACACCAACTTAATTCTCTCAAAATATGCAAAATCTACATAAGTTACTTTTGTTCCACATCGACGATATATGCACATCAAGTATGGCGTTGGCTACCTCGCCTTTCCATCTAACGTGAGAACGCTTTTGTTATGATCAACGCACACCACGTATTTATCGATAGACTCCACAACATGCACGGAGAACAATATATCACTGGCGGTGCCCTTACAGGAGAAGTTACTTAGGGTTACCGTACGGGAAGTAACTTGAAAATCATATCTACTTTACATTGGATGTATGCAATCTAACTTGATTGATTTGAGATCTAGGCAACAAGGCTTTGCCTAGCGCGTGCTCATGAATTGCCATTAGCATCATGTGAGTTGTCAGATGTGTATTGTAGCGTTACAGTTAAGTAGGGTTACGATACGTCCTCCTTTTTCAAGAAATGTCCTATTTTTTGGTAATTTGTAGGGATGGTGTGAACCTCTGAAAGGTTCAGGTTCGTGTGAACGCGAACCTTTTTGAAAGGTTCAGTGTGAACACGAACGTGAACCTCGTGACGTCACGTGGCGTCATATTGCTAATTTCATCTCTATCTTTCAATGAATCGATAACCTATATTAATGTACACGATATACCTAGCGACGGCTCGGGCCACATAAGACCACAATGCTGAAGTAGGCTACATATTGGCGTTTTAAACGCTGCTAAATGTATCAACTGACTTACGAAGAAATATAAGCTTACGCCTTAAAGGTCTAGGCTAGACCGGAAAATGTATTCGGCGTCTGGGTATTGCTATATTGATATCGTGCAGAGTGTAAAACGGGTTTCTATACTTGCTACAGATATTACCACATTAACAAGTTCTACAGCAGTATAGCCAACACCTCAATCGCACGGATTTGGTTTTAATGATGCAGTAAAGATATGAATTCAAGATTGACCCCGTACGCCTGCTAGATTTTTTGCATCAGTAAACGACATCAATCTCATTGATTGGTTGAATAAGCATCATTCGCTGACTTCGTATTCGGCTCGTGATGCTGTGTGATTGCAGCTCAAGCTCACAGCAGAGTGTCACTAAATATCCACAAACGGAAGACTGGATGTTTCGAGCAAACTTTTGTAACAAAGCAAGTAAAACTTTTGAGATGGTCGAGGTGCATGCTCGTTTAGTGTTGATTTTTAATGCTGCCAGCGCCATACATAGAGTGGCCCGCAGATGAAATGTAGTATATTTGAACCAAACATGTTACAATGAAGTGAAAATTGTAATCTATGAAAAAGGTTCACAGTGCAGAACTTACCGAGGTTCTGTTGTGAACGCGAACCTCTAAATTTCCGAGGTTCACACACAGAACGCGAACGTGAACCTCGCGTTCACACCATTCCTAGTAATTTGTCCTCCTTGTTAGCGCAAAATGCCCAGAAAGACACACAAATTAGGGGAAATGAAGGGCCGAATCCTCGGACGCCGAGTATTTCTGGAGTCGAGCTGAAAAAATGACCTATGGTATATTTCTTTTTTTAGTCAATACCTCTAATATAGGGTAAAAGCGGGTATTTTAGAAGTTAAGTAGGAAAAATGACCTTTTGTAAAAAATCTAATCAACCCAACCAAATTAGCTCTATAAATGTGAAAATCGCCCATTTCTCGTCCGCATTAGTAACTTTTGCAGTCCGTGAAAAGTGTCCTCCTTTCCGTATCTCAAAATATGGTAACCCTACACTTACTAGCATTTAGCAATACTTTTGAGAATTCCTGTGTGATTAAGCATAGTTTCGCAGTTCAGCAAAATGTACCGATGAACAGCAATTACAACCAGACCATCGTTCAAAATGCGCCACCTCCGCCACCGACCAACAATTTCCAGCAGACCATCATACAGAGCGCCCCGCCTCCACCTCCACAGAACAACACGACGGTGATTATGGCGCAAGGAGCAGCAACGACTCAATTCAGACCTGGGAGCTGTCCGAGATGCGGGTGAGTGAGCAAGAATAATTTGCGTGAGGTTCGATTCAACTCAATTTGTTGCTAACAACAATCAAAATCATCATTACAATACACCACAAGACTGCGATACAATAAAAAATTGGAAGGTGTCGAAACGACTTGGAGTAGTCTTCGAAATCAGACACCCACCTTGACCGGCTTAGGGAACTCAACCTAGAAAACATTGATCTAATTAGGCGCATTTTTACTGTCTAAACCGCGATTTTAATTAGATTTAATAAGATTTTAATATGTGCATTTCAGGGGCTTCATCGGTGAACATTTCTCGTGCTGTGGGATCTTTCTCTGCATAATCTTCTTTCCTATCGGCCTAATATGCTTGTTTTGCATCAAAAACAAAAAATGTTCTTCGTGTGGGCAACAATTTTAGATCACATCAAAAGGCGACTCGGCGACCAGGCATGATATGAACCCACTCGATATCACAATTTAACCACGTGCATTTATTGGTATGGATGGGTCAGCCGACTGATTTTTCTAGTTCACATGGATACGTATAGTGTGACGTTGGTAGTGAATATTGACATGCTTCACTATATAATATGTTATATTGACAAGGACATCTGCTGTTGATATATTGACTTTGTCAAGATATCTGCTTATCTACAGCGGCGTTTATTAACCAAAGCACAAGCTCAGCTTTATTCAATGAATTCACAATAACAATAATAAGCATCCGCCTCCAGCATGTGCCATCGCTGTAGCGAGTAGTCTCTCAGTATGGCTCATATCACTACATCCTCCTCTTTCAGTTTTCGTCATCGTCGATGTAGCGTTTCGGTTTGCGTACAGCTCGGCCGGATCTGGTAGTCTGTATGCTTGTGTTCAAGGCGCTTGAGGATGGTGTGCTGTCTTCTTGTTCTATCGGTATGGATGTGCTTGACGTGTCCACAACGTTTGTCAAGGTTTGCTCCGTGGCACATGTTTCCACATTTCTCAAGTAGGCCCGATTTCTGACAAGCTGTCGTCCTGTTGCCATTTGTACCGTGTATCTTCGGTCACTTTCACGCGATAATATGGTCGCGGGCTTCCAAACTTTATCTTGTTTGTCCAGCACCCGTACATTTTGTCCATGGTGCAGTAGTGGAAGTTCTTTAGTGTGCTGATCGGCGTATTTCTTCTGGTTTTCCACTATCCGGTCAACCTTGTCTCTGTATACCTGAGGTGTTGAGATGATATCATGAGTAGGCAGCTTCGTTGTGATGCGGCGGCCAAATAGCAGTTCAGCAGGGCTGGGCAGCACATTGTCGAGAGGTGTTGCCCGGACATTGAGTAACGCTGCCTGGATATCTCCTCCAGTCTTGATACATTTCTTGATGATAGGTTTGAGATATCCTATCTGTCTTTCGATGAAGCCATTGGATCTGCTGTGTCGGGGTGAGCTGGTTGTGTGCGTGATGCCCCATTCATCACAGAATTTGTCGTATTGGCTGAGGTAACAAGGTCCACCGTCACTGACTATTTCTTTGACGCTTCCAAATAAGCTCAGGATCCTTTTCGTTTTGTTGACGACGGATTTCGATGTGATCGATCGTAATTCTTGCACGATGGGGTATCTGGAAAAGTAGTCTGAAATGATCAGAAAGTTCCTACCTTTGATCTCGAAAATGTCAGTTCCGAGTTTCACCCAAGGTCTTGGTGGGCGTTCATGCATCTTCATCGGTTGTTTTGTTTGTTCTGGTAGGAGCTCCTGGCATGATTCGCATGACTTGCAGAGTGTTGAAATGTCGTTGTTGATTCCAGGCCAATATACATATTCCCTGGCAAGTCTTCTTGTCTTCTCGATGCCCTGGTGACTCTCATGCAGTTGTTGTAATATATCTGATCGCAGACATGTTGGAACGACTGTCTGATTTCCTTTGAATATTATGCCGTTTTCAAGGGCTAGCTCATCCCTGTAGTTCCAGTACTCTCGTATGTCCGAAGGTACCTCTTGAATCGTGTCGGGCCAACCAATGTGTATGGTTTCGGCAACGGTTTTCAAGATCGGATCTGTGGCAGTTTGCTGTTGTATCTGCGATTGCTTCACACTTGAAAAACACAAGAAGTCAATGGGCATATCACTTATGCAGCTGATAGGTACTGTGTTTGCACTGTGGTCGAGAGTTGCAGTCTCGTCTTTTTGGTTTGGTAGACGCGAGAGTGCATCAGCGAGCACCATGCCGGGTCCAGGTCTATAGGATACCACAAAGTCGTAGCCTAGTGTTTGCGATATTATTCTCTGTAAGCGAGGGGGTGCACAGTATATCGGTTTTTTGAATATCATTTCAAGCGGTTTGTGGTCGGTAATGACCTTGAAGTGGCGGCCAAACAGATAATGGTGAAATCTTTTTATGCCATACAGAATTGCTAGGCACTCTCGCTCAATATTACTGTAATTTGACTCACTTGGCGTCAGAGCTTTGCTTGCGAAAGCGACCACTCGCTCACCTTGAACCAGCGAGCTTCCCAATCCTTTTAGCGATGCATCCACTTCCAGAGTGACCGGTGAAGTAGGATCGTAGTATTGCAGGATGTGGCTGTCAGTGATTGCTTTCTTGATCTGCTCAAAGGCGTGCTGGTGATCTTCATTCCAGAGAAATGTTATATCCTTTTTGCAGAGGTCTCTCAATGACGCACTTGTTTTCGAAAAGTTTGGAATGTGACAGGCTAGGAATTGTGCCATGCCTAGGAATGTTTGTAGGTCCTGCTTGTTTCGTGGTGTCGGCATGCCGGTTATGTCACTGACTTTTGTCGGGTCAGGTTTTACACCATGATCAGTCAGGAGTCTTCCGAAGAACGAGATGCAGTTGGTCTTGATGCAACATTTCTTGGAATTGAGCATGAGACCCTCTTTTTTCGCAGTGTACAAGAAGTGTCTCAGTCGCCTGTCATGTTCGTCATTGTCTTTTCCGTGTATCACAATATCATCAGATATGCCAACACAACCTTCGCATTGGGCAATGATAGCATCCATTTTGGCTTGGAATATATCCTGTGATACATTGAGCCCGAATGGTAGGCGCAAGAAACAGTATTTGTCGCCAAGGGGGCTTCGAAATGTCGTCAGTTCTTGTGAGGCTGGTGATAACTTCACACTCCAGTATCCAGATTTAGCATCAAGCTTAGAAAATACTTTTGACTTGCTGAATTCTGGTAGGAGTTCTTCGACTGTAGGGATCTTGTGTGGATTTCTCTTCAGCGCTTCGTTAAGGCGTCTTGGATCAAGGCAGACTCGCAGTGTCTTATCTGCCTTCATTGCCACAGTGAGCGAAGAGCACCAGTCAGTATGTTTGGTGACTTTCCGTATAATCCCCAGGGTCTCCATCTTATCGAGTTCTTGCTTGATTTGATCCTTAATATGGATTGGGCATTTCCGCGGAGCATCTTGGAACGGTTCTGCGTTTGTGTGTATGTGCAGAGTTTCTTCACCCTTAAAGTTGCCAATGCCATCAAAGCAGTCTGGAAAACATTTTTTCAGGTCCTCAATGGTATCCACTCTAGGCGGCGTCTGCTCTGTATGAGGAGCTTTGTCCATGACACTGCATGTGTCCAGATTCAGTGTTACAAGATTGAGTGCCTCGCAGGTGGGCAGGCCCAGGATGCCGGGACCGTCAGTGTCGACCACATAGAATTTATCCTTACGATACTTCTTGCCATGTGGCCGTTTGATGCGGAGACTTATCGATCCAAAGCACTCAATACGCGAACCGGAGTAGTTCTTTAGCAAAACATTGGGTTCTGGTTGTAACGGGGTCGGATTGAATTCCCCGAATATTTCCTTGAAAAGTCGTCTTGGAAGAGTGTTTGCTCCAGCGCCAGTGTCGACCTTGATCTTCCAGCTCCCAGTCAACTTTGGGTTCATATGCTTGAATTTAATCCTGGTGTATGCTTCCTTACCCTGTTTGTTCTTGCAGTCGTTTACAGCTCCAATGGTGATCGATGAAATTGTGTTCGTTTGGTCATCATCACTATCGGGGTTTTGACAGTCGGTACTGCTGCTATCTGTGTCATACACTTTTACTTCTGATTGTCGAGTATGTCGACTCTTTTGATGTTTCTTTGACTTTCTCGGAGCCTTACGTTGGTTGCTCTCGTGTTGCTTGTTTCTCGCATTGCCGTCATTATCACGCTTCTTCGTTGCGCAGAAATCCTCCCAGTGGCCATAGTTTTCGCAATAGTTACAGCGAGATCTAAATGCTGGGCATTTCCAACCGTGTGATAGTCCGCATTTGTTGCAGGCCTTGTCTCTATCTCCTTTGCGTATTACGTCAATACTTGAAGTCGCTCCTTCGGGAGCATCATGGCTACTGTTGTATGTGTGTAGCGCTTCCAATTCCAAACCCAACTGCAGGGCTTCCTTAGTCGTGAAGCCTTTCTGTTTCTTCAAGATCTTCACTCTTAGTTTCTCGATTGGGGTGGATGCAACGATTCTTTCCACCAATCTCTCTTCTACTTCATTGTCTTCAAAATCACATTTCTTAGCTTTTTTCCTGATTCTGTGGACAAAGTCGGTCAGTGACTCATCCTTCAACTGACATAGCTTCGCAAATTCTAATCTGTGAACTCTGTAGCTCACTCTGTCACTTGTATCGATCTCCAGTTTGAGTAGTTCCCATATTCGTTCGGGCACTTTCCTGTCATCGGCGGACAGTCCCGATTGTCGTACTCTTCTGGCGCCTTCATCGCCTAATCCCATCATTATGGTCGCGGCTTTCTTGGCGTTATTCGTAGTGGCATTCAGCTCGAAGTATACATTTATCATATCCTGGAACGTTTCCAGAGCCTCGGAGAGGGGGTCATATCCCCAGTCCATCTTCGGAATCGGATTCGCCATTGTTTCTTACCGGAACTCGCTTCTCTGTCTACCCGCAGGCACACTGGAGTCTCTCGGAATCAATCTTCACGCTGACTTGTCTTTACACGTTTACCGCTGCCACCATGTCAAGATATCTGCTTATCTACAGCGGCGTTTATTAACCAAAGCACAAGCTCAGCTTTATTCAATGAATTCACAATAACAATAATAAGCATCCGCCTCCAGCATGTGCCATCGCTGTAGCGAGTAGTCTCTCAGTATGGCTCATATCACTACAGACTTTGTGTAGTGATAATAGATTCCCAATGATACTCGCGAAACGGAAATAAATTTTACGAGCTATATGCCAGCTGTTATTGCGACTGAAAGTAACCTAGTCTGGACTGATTCAACTAAGGTTTTGCTAGGGAAATATTTTTATTTAGAACAGCTGAAAGCGCGATAGTAGCTTCGATTTAAAAATGTATTAAGCTTAAGGACAATAAAGACAAAAAAGCCTTAGGGAGTAATAATGGCGATACTTCACGTCGAGCAGTGAGATGTCGTTTTTTTTTCGACAACTGGATACATATACGCCAATTCCAGTAAGAGATATTAACGACAATTATAGTTTCGATACTTTTTTCCCGCCTTGAAAGCGTTGGAACATCGAATGGCTGCACCAAAGCATGCGAAACATGTGTGGCAACCCACCCATTAGCAGATATGAGCGGGTTTGGAATTTCTATGTCCTAATCCAGTCCGAATCCGAAACTTAAAATCATAATCCAAATTCTAATCCAGAACTTTAGCACATATTCAAATCCGTGTCCAATCCAGTGATGAGCGGATAGTTCTTTTCGAGACTCCCAATCCCTCCGACAACTTTAGTGTCTGAGGAAAACTCCCTTCGACTCCGAAGAGCTCAATCCCAGACTCCGAGATACTCCGATGAATCTCGTCAAGTTTTCGAAACAGTGGCAAGCATGGTACACTTGGTAATGTGTTTTACTAAATTAATGTGATCATATGGTTGGCCTTATAGTATTTTTTACTCTTCAGTCCCCAATTGTAGTGCAGATGGCTGATTTTTAGGCACTTGGCAATCATTTTTGCCTGTTACCAGTCATATTACAACTTTACAAGGTGTCAACTGTCTGTGTTTTGGTTTGTAATCATAATCAAGAGTGTATTCTGGTCAGAGCTATCCAGAGATATCAGAGACAAAAGTTACAATACTCCGAAATTCTCCGAAAAAATATCTGTAGTAAACTCCGACTCCGCTCCAACTGTCACAAACTCGACAAAACTCCGCTCCGAATCCACTCCGACTCCACTCCGATGCTCATCACTGGTCCAATCCTAATCCGATCATAACTTGAAATTCAGTAAAAATGCTAATTTATGCAAGGGAGGAAGTGGACATTTTTCTTTCATAACCAACAATTCTCTTGATTAAAGATAACTTGGCATAGGTCTGCACCTCTCAAATTCATTGGCACCGAGTGTACCATAGTGTAGTGTACCATAAGTACATTATTAACTGATCTGAATAAAGTTTGTCGCCTTTCACCACACGACATATGAAAATCGGTAAATCCACTCCAAATCCTAATCCGTTCAGAAAAAAAAATATCCAATCCATATCCGACAAAATTTCATAAGTTCATTTTTTCAAATCCTAATCCATGCTAATCTCTGCTAATCCTAATCCCTGGTCGGATTTAGATTGGATTAGGACATAGAAATTCCAAATCCGCTCATATCTGCCCAATAGGGGTGTATTTGTTATCATTGTTTATTGTGGTAGTGTTATTATTGCTGAGGCCACCAAGTGTCTGATTACGACTAGGTAGCATGGACACTTGGTGGACACATGACAGAGCATGCTTCGTTATTTTCTATGCTGGCTGGTGTCGGGAGGACGTAGGCTATGATAAAGCACTCTGAAAACGACTGCTGTATGTATCTCTTTACATCTACAATATCAGGAGGTCTTCCACACATGTAATACAATGTGCAAAGCTACGCACGTTTGTGGAAATGACATTTCTGCGAAGTGGTGATCAATTCACAGCGTTGTCATAAAGTGCAATGCAATATGGCATGGTCGAAAATATACCAAGCATCTTTATTGGCGTAAAACTGACGTTAGTTCTTTGCAGTCGGATATGGACAATGTACATTGTACATGCTTGAACTTTCCACATCCGCGATACTCCTATGGCGTCGTAGTTAGTGATGCTCGAATAGTCGACTAGGCGCCTAACATCGGTTCAGAAGAGAATCACTCAGGTAATCCATTTTGTCCTACCTCATATTGAACTGGGTCGCTGCTAAAATCTCGATATCTTTGGCTCTACCTAGCGACATCTAAAACATCCGAAGCATGCATTTTATTTGCATTTATTTTTTCAAACGCGACTGACAAATATCCGCGATTACCATAACGGTTGTTCATAATCGCTAAGGTCAGGTGAGCGGATCTTCAGCTTCAGCTTTTGAATACCCTCCCGCACGATTTGCACTTTTTGTTCTTCCATTTGAGACAGCATATAATGCCGCACGGGAAGCAACAGATAGCGCACAGAATGCCGTTTGTCGTGAAAGGCCCCGGCCCGATCTCGCCTCTGCAATAAGCAAAGAAATAAGCCTGGGTAGATCGCACCTATTGGAGGTTTATCCGGAAAGCAAGCCGTGTAGCGCACTTGGACGACCAGATAATTCTAGTTGTATGAGTAGACTCATTGGAGCGAAATGCCTGTAATACACTTCTGAATAAATTTGTCTCTCCACATTGCCAGGTGGTTGACAAAAAAAAAGGTCAACTACTTTTCGCCCAGCCGGAGCGTCACTTCTGTGCTAATGTACGGCATAGCAATCGCATTTTGCTCTAAATATGGCCTAAATTTTCAAAAATGAGGACAAAATCTCAAAAAAGAGGACAAAAGGGCGTCCTCCGAGGACACTTTCAACAAAGTCAAAAAAGAGGACAAATCCTCTTAAAAGAGGATGTATGGTAACCCTAGTCTATATGCTCCTAATTTAATTCGAATCTAATTTCAGGTTTTACAGATAATCCGACAGCAGATTAGTATAATACGAAACGGGCCAAGATTGGTGTTCAGGCATTTGCCATTCTCATGCTTCTGAGAATGAGCTCTGATTTGATTTGAACTAAACTTGATTTTTGTAGTATTTCTTTCTAAGTAGAAAATTTATTCAATCGCCAAATTTTTTCGAATTTAATTATTCTAATTCTAATCCAATTTAAAAAAACAGCGTAGCTATAATCCTATTCCATTCAAATTTGGAAAAGGTTAAAATATTCCAATTGTCCAACTCTGCATTTGACAAGATTTGACAAGATTTCAAACCTCTGGCATACGATACATGTTATGGAATTAATCTAAAGAGCTTCTTGGAGGTACAGAACTTCAATGTACAATTGAACATTATCTTGGTATTGAAATAGACCAGAATATTTTCGGCTGACACTCGTCGAGGATAATCGTCAGCGACTGGTAGAGAATCGAAAAGAACATTGCATATCAACAATCGTATCACGAAATATGATAAGCAATCTTCTTTTCAGTTCTCTACTATAGTCTAGTGGCTGACTGGACCCTGACGAGTGGCAGCCGAAAATACTTGGGTTTATCTCAGTATACACAAATTATTTGATTGAAATTGATTTATATATAATATTATACGTATAAGGGGTAAACGTAGTATCCTTGGAACTCAAGTAGAAGTAGAAGTACCGTCCTCAATTTCTACTGGAGAACAAGAAAAAGTAGTGTAAGTGAAACAATAAGTACTCCAGGCCTTGCTTCACCTAGGAAAAAGAAAATTGTCAAGTAGAAATAATCTAAAACAAAACCACTTAAGGAAGTAGTACAACTAGGCAAAATATACTACAAGTAGACCTAGAAGTATTCTTCATTAGCGACCACCTCAGATTATACCCACCCGCATCTGGTACAGCTTCCAGCACTGAATCGAGCTTCTGTGCCTGAGTTACCCCCTGACCCCGTCCCAGCCATAATGACTGTGGGAGCTGCCGGTGCAGGTGCTTGGACTATGGTTTGGTTGTTTGACGTCGAAACAGGCGCTTGCAGAACTGTAAAATGCTTCAGTGATACTACTGTTCCTCGCAGTAGACTGATGGGTGTATACTGTATATATTATTTTCAATATGAAATTTATGGTTAACGATCTCAAATAACGGATATAGCAGTGTCCAATTGATTGACCGCTGCATTGTTTTCCAAGCACACAAGAATAGATGAATGATATCCTATTTGAGCCTCATTTTCAGAAATTGGTATTCAACGTTGCCTATAGCCTGAACCTCTCGGTGTTTGTAATCTACTATATGTGCTTATGTGACGATGCTAAATCAAGAATTCATTTAGCTATGAGCATGAACTCGCTTCTATCGCCATTGAAGATCATAGGCAACACAATTAATTTAGATTTTCCGTTGAAAATAATATTGTAACTATAGGGAAGATCGTTATTATACACTTCCAATTTATGGCTCATAACCCCGGCATCGCACCTGGACATGGCGTGGAGATGACTAAGCTACATTTGCTCTATCCATCCAGCAGGCATAGTTGAGATTTCCTTCATTACAGGAACTCTCAGAGAAAGGCATTCGACGGTGCTGTAAATTCTTACTTGGTGCAGGCGCTGGCGGCGGATACGGGTTGTAAACTGGCGGAGGTTGACCGTAGCCTGGCTGAGGGTATACTGTGTTCATCTTGAGACCGCTGCTGATTGAACCTTATCTAGCTGCAGTTGCAACAAGGATTAAATATATAACGATATACAAACAGACTCTGCTGGATATATTCTAGTCAGCGCTCGAGATTATTCTGGACCACGATCTGATACATTGACTTCCGGCTTCCGTCACATCCCCCTCATTTTGTCGTTTGTCATTTTATGATATCTTCAATTGCTTTTTATTCAGTGTGCATGCCCCTTCTTTGCATCGCCTAGGCCCAGGAGGGTGTCTGATTTCAAGGACTACTCCAAGTCGTTTCGAAACCTTGCCATCTTATCATCGTATCGCAATCTTGAGGTGCATTAATTCTCCAGCTGTGCGAAATAAATCACGAAAAATTTGCTGGGAGATGAAGATCCAGTTTTGGCCCTAATTTTCATTGAAGATAAATGAACTATTAAATTGTAATTCAAAGTTGACAAAAGTATACTTGCGATCGGAATTTTTTTAAATGTAAAATTGTCATGAAATTCTCTCTGAAGTCATGACATCCCATCAGTGGAGAATTGACCCACTGTTCAGAACCAGCAGATTATGCAATACGGCTTTCATTCCCAATTTAGTCAGCATACCCGAATTTGAACACTGAGTGAACACCATGATCACGAACACACCATATCATTTTGAAATATAGGTCGACCATCGCTATCACTTTAAAACGAGCGTATTCTCTTCAAATGGTCGACAACGCTACTATTTGATCTTGGCCTGATTCAATTTAAATTTCTGCTGCGTGAAATGTATATCTGAATGATGACTCCTTAATCTTTTATATTCACTTTTCAATTGCATCAGTAATGCGACTGAACAAAAATCACTGGCATGGTAATCGTCAAATATTTCTGGTCTGCCATGCAGCGTGAACCCCATAGATATAATGAAGCTGACGATGCCAGAGAATTCTTATTCGATGTATGCGGGGCCAAGAAATATAAACAGTTTGAATCAAATCACAAATCGATATTGATACATCCTTGATTTGCCACCTCCCGACAAAGGCTCGAGGATAAGTCTGGACGTGGTACAGCCATGGCGACCGCTTGGGTTCTACGGAAAGTGAATTCAAAGCAAATAGCGAAGTCGGTATCATCAGAAATCGGCATAAATAAATATTGTTGTTGGCAATATCGCGCTTACTTTGAAGTCCAATTTTGAAATCGGAGTCACTGATTTCATTCACCTACTCTCGAAGCGCCAGCTAATCAGTGCCCAATAATAGAGCGAAGCTTTGTGCTTCAGTGTCAAAAGAATATTATATAAATAGCTTCCTTTTGGCTCCATAAAGCATTGTAATTATGTACAATCTACGTATGCAATCATACTTTGGTGTATGGTGAATTAATTTGATGACATGTCGGAGGATATGGAACCGATTGTTACAGAAATGCACTCTAAAACCTACGAGTTAGAAGTATTGGCCTAAACCTAAATAGCGATAATGTACGTTTTCAAATATAATTATAGGCTCTACGCCAGTGGTTCCCAACCTTTTTCGGTGGCAGGGCCAAATTTAGAATTTCAGAGTACGGTCGGGAGCGCAGGAATACCAGGGCAATGAAAGGAACCCAAAATAGTCACCAAAATATGAAAATTCGCATTGCTCCGATCATTCGCTTGACGCCATTGACCATTGTGTTGCCGCGCGCCCGTTGTTCAGAACAATCAACCTTTGCTGGCTATTTCGGAGTAGTTTTATTGCCCTGACGAGATTTCAATTCGTATTTTTGGAATCAATGCGACACCTCATTTCGATAAACACCGTCATATCAAATTATTCGGACGCTTGGGTCGCGAGTAGGGCTGGGCAAAATCGAGTACTTTAGTGATTCGATTCTGAATCACGTATTTTGCTTCGAGTCGAGTCGAGTATTCGAGTATCACTCATTGTGACGTAATATCAAATGCCAAGGTTCAAATATGTAGCTTTATGCCACCACAAAGAATATAATGCCTGTTATCCATCACATTAATGATACTTTGATATTATTTTGACCCTACCGATTTCATTTCACTTTCTGACAATGTTGTGGGAGGATCAGGACTTCGGAAATGTGTTATTTCCAGTAACGTTCGTAGCTTTGTACCATGTGTCGTATGCTGCGACACAGCCAATCAAGGTTTCATGGCTTCCAAAGTGGAAAATGGTATCAAAACCCTAATTCTCGTCGTTAAAATAACTTTCAATGGCGAGGAACGTATAATTTCAGTACTCGAAAAAATCGCCTCTTGCTACTCGACTCGAATCATTGGAATAAATACTCGATTCAGATTCGAGTACTCGAATCATTGTGCCCAGCCCTAGTCGCGAGCTATAGGACTACCAATTATGCTGTTTTTTGCCGGCTAAGCAGTACGCATCTCGGCGTATTCAATCGTGGGTCACTTGTTGCACATCTATCCGTAAATTAGTTATCAATACCCAGGAACGTAACAGCACTTCGTCAGCCCATCGCCAAAACGTTGCTCCTGGCCCCTCAGGCTAGATGGCTGTTTACCGCTATTTATCATCTAAATCGGGTGTCCGTTTTAGGCAGCTTCTCTCGACTAATCGCGCCGAGCGCGAAAAATTTCTATAATTCACGATTGAATCGGTCAATATAATCGGGAATTAAAAATATATTGGTATCAATTTTTATCCTCTCTCTCTCTCCTCACGTAATCAGATTGATCGGTTGAGCCGAGTGAGTTGTGTTTGAAAAGGTAGGACCACTCAATAATAATTAAACATCTTCGAGCGTATACCCGTTGACAGGAACGAAACAGCACTTCGTCAGGCCCCTCAAACACTTAGGTCTTGAGCTCCCATAGGGTGATAAACCGACCCCCCGTCTCGTTGTTCGCTTCTGCCACGAAATCAGGATCACCGTTTAGTGAGCCAGCGTGGAGCGCGAAAATTTTCGATAATTCAAAATAAAATAGGTCAATAAGATCGGGAATTGCATATATATTGCTATCAATTACTTGTCTTCTCTGCTCACGTAATTAAATTTACCGGTAGAGCTGAGTGAGGTGTCTTGGAAACTGTAGGGCCCGTAAATAATAATTAAACATATTCGGACGGGCGGACCCGTTGGTACGACTTCGTTACATGATGTTATTTCGTGACCTCCAGTCTGCTATATCAGAAAATATAGAATCGCCCAAACGTACTAAACTAAAAGATGCACAGGATTTCAAATTGGTATTTTTCACTGGCATGTAATTCTTCCCTGCGGGATGGTAGCCTATTTGTCTCGTGAGGTTCAGATTGCCAAGACAGGAATATTCGGCGCCAGTCATTTAGGCGCCTATGGTCAATTATACCTATAAGTATTTTGTATATACATAACGAAGTTTCCGGTCAGCGTAAGAGAAGTCCTTTTCGGCCAAGGTTTTCTCGCTGTCGATCGTTCTGGCACATTTCTTGGAGTCGCATGTTATATGGCCTAAAACTTTACATGTCTTCGTGCGTCGTGGCGTGGTAATGGCCAACGCCGATATGCCCACTTCTATAAATCTTGCGTATTTTATCTTGGTGGAAGAGTATCCAAAAATGAAGGTACTTGGAAACTTGAAATCGCGGCCAGCGCGAAAAATTTTCGAAAAAGTTGCATAAAATTTCATAAAATATTCTATAATTTATGCTTATTCACTAAATAATTTTGGGCCGCCTTCTAGCTCGTTCCCCCAATTGGGGGACTTGGGGCGCGGCAGTTACGGTCCTGTCAATACCTATATCAACTGGAAAGTTAGGGCACATATCATTGGAACAGCAGTGACGTAATCTTAGCGGTCTACTCACAACTTTCATGTAATCCTAATTGAAAACTCCAGACTCCAAGCCAAGCAATGGTATTTTATAAAAAATTTTTTTTCATAAATCGATTTCTCAATATTTTTGTGGGGGCGGCAGAAAGGCTAGCTGGGGGCCGCATGCGGCCCTCGGGGCCGCGGTTGGGAATCACTGCTCTACGCTGTACGACATACTATATAAATCCGTTCGTGATACGCATCACTCGATGGCGATATTATTTCGGAAGTGTACCAAATGCAAATAGCGTCTCACCATAGTTGAGTACCTGAGAGATTTGGATCACCATCGTAGGTCCTAAAGGCATTTTTGTAGCATCAGTAGGTTACCCTTCGAGATCTCATGAAATTAATTCCCAATATACATATATACTTGAATATGCTGATATTTTCAAAGTTTTATCGAGAAATTGTTAATATAACACTCTTTACACGCAATCACAAAAAGCTTTGCTTTATTAATCGGCGACGGATAAATGGAGCTTTGAGAGCTCGTGAATCAAATCAGTGACACTGGTCTCAAAAGTGGGCGTCAAAGTTGGCGTGAAATTACTAACAACAGTATCCACAGTATTTATACAGAGTTCTGTTGGTACGGAAATCGTCATTCAATGTGAAATGTCACTTCTCGGAAACACTAGCAGTTGCCCCGACCATATCACGTCCGGACTTATATCCACGGTCTTTAGTCAGGTGGGGGCATCGAGGATACGTCAACAAGAATTTTTGTTCTGGTGGAAACTATTGATATTTTTCTGTACGCCGTATATCAAATTGACACTGTCCTTCGACTGTTCCCTACATAGCGATGGGGTCCACGCTACATAACAGGCAGATTTAGGTGATAGCGATGTCATATCATGCCGGTACTGTCAGTTAAATCGGTTATTGACACAATGGAAACGCGACTATCAGAGATGAGCGGATTTGGAATTTCTATGTCCTAATCCAATCCAAATCCGAACCTACAAATCCAAATCCAAATCCTAATCCATAACTTTTTCATATTCTAGTCCATATCCAATCCTAATCCGATTCCAACTGGAAATTCAGAAAAAATGCTAATAAATGCAACGGAGGGATTAGAAATTTTTCTTTCACAACCAATGATACCCTTGATTCAAGATAACTTAGCAACCATAAGTACATTATCAACTGATCTGAACAAAGTTTGTCGCCATTCGCCACACGACATATCGATCTCCCAGAAAATAGGTTAAGTCCAATCCAAATTCTAATCCGTTCAGAAAAAAATCTTTAATCCCAATCCAGTCCAAATCCGCCAAAATTTCACAAATCCTGTTTTTTAAAATCCTAATCCTAAACCATGCTCATCTCTGTCGCCAGTGCCATCGATCTCATCGCGGAAAGAATTTTCTTTCCGATCCTTTTCCAGGAGTTTCCTGTGTTGTCTCTCAACACATTCTATTTAGTAACCCGACTATCATTTCTCCTTCAGTCTACCAATATATTTTCGGAGGACTTTTGTCACTTCAGGTGACTTTAATAATACCAACTCGCATGAAAGAGTCCTTAGAAGGTTAGCTTGTTTAAGAACATTGACGCAACAAGACTGTCTGGCAAAACGAGACTATGCAGCTCAGAAATAGCCATACAGTTTGTTGCGTCACAATTTTCAACTCGATCACAATGCAAAAATCGTGGTTGATTTTGGGGGTTCCAGTTCTATGAGTAGAATATAATTTATATTTTAATAATCAGTACTGCGGCAGCTTCTCATTGATACCCGTTTTATCAAATTTAGTGCTCGATAAGCCGGACAAAAATGGTCGTAAAATTGCCTTTGGACAAATGGAAAGTATGACGTAAACAAAATGCAGTCAGCAGTTCAATCTCGCTGTGTCCACTGCCCACACCATTTAGGACACCATGCTTTCGCCCCTAATGGGTGGGCTGGACCCAGATTAAGAAACCTGCCTTTCACAAACGCTCTTCTCGCTTGTAACGCGGTCCTGTTAACACAACACCATGAACGATATACACAATTTGGCAGGCCGTGTTATTTTTGGCATATGCCAAAAATTGCTTATTTTTGGCATTTTCAAATTTTTATTTTTGGCAGTTTTGGCATCTGGCTCCTGAAATGCCAAAAATAACACGGCCTGCTCATGGGGCTCCAAGGTAGCCTTCTTACGGCTCTGATTGACCACTAAATATGCCACGCCATATAATATACGACAGTTGTTGTTTGTTTCTGTGAATATCTATAGCCAATTTCGGTATATGAATTCTAAAATGAGGGATATTAGCAATGTATAAAGCCGTCCAAGTCCGCTTTTGAAAACCCGGAAAGAGAAGTCTTGCAGACTTGCGTTAAACGCATGGGTGGATGGACCTGACAGACAAGGATTTATTTTCAGTTCTGCTGGTCGTAGACCTTTATATATAGTCTCAGTGAAGAGTAAATTTCGACAGAATTTTACTAACATCAATATAACGGCTTATAGTCAAGTATAAATTGCAATAAGTCCAATATTACTCAGCGTGTATAATCCTCCGTAAACGTGTGCATTAAGTGCCCTTAGGTGTCCTAGAGTGTTATCACATAACGACATAATAGTATGCTGCAGTAATGACATGCATTTTCAGTTGAATCAATGTATAGCAGTAGCCAATCATATCAATGCTGAAATACCCGATGATATAGAATCTATAGAAGTCTATGAGCATGAGCATGCTTTTGAATTAGCTGGACGGTGAGATCCAGAAGTAGGCTAGCTATACCTTTAAATTTTCGTTATAAGTAGCCTACTCAAGTGTTTTCATGCGGCTCCATACGTACTCTGAAGTTTAAAATGCGGCTCCGACATCCACAAAGGTTGAGAACCACTGGGCTACATCATATTTAGAACGCAGTGCCCTTGTGATATGTGTTTATATTTGATCAGCAGACTTTCTAACCTGATTCGATATCTATGCATATCTTTATGTTATTTACAGGATTAAATTTCGAGCAAATACGCTACACTTGAAATGTCGGCCCACCCGCAACATCAACCACCCCCATACGCTCCTGCTCAAGGTAAGATCAGAGTATATTTCCCAAGCAAGGAAAGTATTCTATATAAGATCATCACTGGGACTTCCAATGTGAGTAGGATGCACATACGAATAAGGTATACATCTTCGTGGTACGTATTCGAAGTAGATTAGCAAACAGCCGACAGGCATATACATAACATAAGCGAACAGAATAACGCGTAATGTACAATATATTCCACAATCTATACCAGGGGTCGGCAACCTTTCGCATGCAGCGTGCCAAATGTCAACGAATGTCAAAATATTACTAACTCGCGCGCCAAACATTTTGGATTTTGTCATATTAAGCGTATAAAGCAAGGAATCCCACCAACCGCTTAATTGCAGCTGGCATCGGTAACGCCAGTGAATAAAGTATTGGTCGCGAAGGGTATAAATTTTAGTCGCTCCCGCACTAGACGCTTAATATACGTAATATTTGGATCATTTATTCTTAGTCACGCTATGATCGATATTCTGTGGCTGCTTTGGTCGTTTTCAAATCCGATGTATTCGGTACCATAGCCAATAAATGACAGGCACATCTATGTTGTTACGAGGATATGGACTGATGATGAAAATGGTGCCAACCCCTGCATCATACAAGTCTGTTTGATGTCACATTAGGGTCGGTCTGGCACTATAGATTTGTCGGGTAACGTATCATTTGACATTTTACACGTTGTTCTGTAGCCTACTTTATTGGCCAGCTGTTCTAGATGATCCATTGTCTGCTCATTGGTAATCATAAATCACCGATTGAAACAAAAGGCGAGATGTTCAACACACTTAAAACGAGTGAAATTTTGAATAGGTCCGAAGTTTTTGCAACCCGATATCTCAAATCTGAATCTGAAACTTGACTGCGTGATGGACATTGGTTCTTATAGCTCAGTGGTTCTCATCGTTCCATTTTTGTAGTGTTATGTTGATATGTAATGTATACGAATAAAGATTCTCTCTCTCTCTCTCTCTCTCTCTCTCTCTCTCGTATGGGCGGATCGCGAGATGTTAACAGAAATTACATTTGAGTTGTGGTCTAAAAGGGCGATGTCGGTATGAAGCAACAGGTGTGTTACTAGCACCCCAGCAGTATACACTGAAATTCAATGCTGCCAACAAACAACTGCTGCTGTTGAACATTTTTCTCTATTCTTGCCAAGCTACTTCGTGAGGACAGACAGCCCCAACCAGAAATGTATAAATTACTACAATTCAAACATTATGTGCAGGAATGCCTAATTAAAATAACATTGATCATTTTTTATGTCAAAATTGTCGCCCTCTTGATGATATTATGAATTGAACAACGTATCATGTTACCATGGTAAAGGGGCTATTTCGCTGGGTTGTTACGATAATTCCACTTACAAAATTGATCAGGCGCGTAGCCAGGGGGGAGTTTCGTGATCGAAACCCCCCTTTTGAAACGCGAAACCCCTTCCTCTTGGAATGACCATTCTGACAATAATGCTCATGCTCAGTCGGAATTCAATAAGTCGTACTATCAGTGTTGCGCGCGGCCAATTAGCGAGAAGCGTGTAGCCAATTAGCTAGATTCGTCTGTGCACTGCACATTGCACAATGTAACGAAGGGGTGTCAAACTCAAATTACGTCGCGTGCCGGATTCAAGGCTTCAAATCATCCGCGGACCGGACCAATCAACTGATTCCAAATTGTTACGTCATGCCCTTGCTTTAAACCTAAATACTTTATTATCGAGTATATATCGATAATACACGGCTCATTTGGGGGTTATATTCTAGCAAGTCGCAACACCTTTATTCGCGAACAATGGAATTGGTTAAAATATTATTATTGTCCGGATGTATACAGTAGGGGTGTTCAAAAATGACTTTTGTTTAAATTCTTCTGGCTACTTGATAAAATTGTTAGGTTACCTAATTAAAGCACGCACACCAAATTTGGTTCAATTCCATCCAGTAGCCGCATTGCTACAGGAGAAGAAAGTTTTTTTTTATTATATAAAAATGAATGAAAAAAAAATCAAAATTTTCTGTTCACCCCATGAAATTGTTTGGTTGTCTACGGAAAAGATGCTCGACAAATTTGGCTCAATTCCAGCCACTGGAAGCGGAGTTATTGCCGTGGAAAAATTTTGGATTTGAATAAAATAGTATTTACTGTGACCAATTCTTTAATTATTTATTATAGTTGTGCCAACCGTAGATACTATTTTATTCAAATCCAAATTTTTCAACACCAATAACTCCGTTTCCACTGGTTGGAATTGAGCCAAATTTGGTGAACACCGTTGGCAAGTTTATCATACAAGTAAGTTTGTCAACACGAGGACATTGTATCATCGTCATTTACGCGTGCACTTAACCCTAATGAATTGATGCTATATTAGTAACTTCGAAAAAATCCAACCCCCTCCTTTATTTCAGCCCCCTCCCCATTATTTTTCGGTTGGCTACGCGCCTGAAAGTGATGCATACCAGCGCACAACTACTATGTACTTTACCGAATCCCGAATGTAAAAAGTAGAATTGCGTCCAAAACTGTTAAGCAGATGTGGTAGTGGTCTGAAAGTAGGCGGAACCAACTTGAGGACCCTGAAAAAGTAGTGGTATGCTACGTTAACGACTATCACATCTGCATATTACGTCACGGCTCCACGAAGTGCATGGAGAACAACAAAACATTGACGGTGCCTTTACAGGACACAGTTAGTAGCATCTAGAAGGGATAGTGTGAACGTGAGGTTCACGTTCGCGTTCTGTGTCTGATTGAACCTCAGAAGTTGGAAGGTTCGCGTTCACAAACGAACCTTGGTTCTGCAATGTGAACCTTTTTCATGTATAACAATTTTCACATCATTATAACGTGTCTTTGGTTGAAATTATTTGCTTTTCAACTTCGGACCACTCTCCACAAGCCGCTGGCAGCTCGAAAAGAAACTCAGCACCTTGCCAATATAAAAAATTATTTGCTCGAAAGTTTGCTCACAATATTCAGCTTTCCGTTTGTGAATCTTTAGTGACTCTGATGTGAGCTTGACCAGCAATCACAAAATAGCAAGAACGAGACACACTACATGCGGGTAGTCAGCGCGTTGTGCTTAGTCAACCAATCAATTATATTTACATCAACGAAATTGATATGAAAATGCATCGATGTCTAATGTAAAAAATCAAGCAGGCGTGCGGGATCTATCTTTATTTGATATCCTTATTGGCTACCCAACAAGGGTGTTGGCTACTGTATATTGCTGGCAAAGCGACGGAAAATGTTGATTTTGCGGAATTATAGCATTTCATTGTTCCAGTGGATACATTGGGTGACGTTTAAAAAAAACAGCATATATACTTCAGCATTGTGACATAATGTGGCCCGAGTCATCGCTAGCTATCATGTACATTAATATATTACTTTACTGGAATGTAGGGCTGAAATTGGGATTATGAAGTCACGTGACGTCATAAGTTCGCGTTCACACGAACCAAAAGCTTTCGGGTGTTCGCACATCCCTAGCATTTAGTATTATTGGTAAGAATTATTATGCGATCAAACATACTCTCTCAGTTCAGTTCAATCCACCGATGACGAGCAATTTCAATCAGACTATCGTTCAAAATGCGCCACCTCAGCCACAGCACAACACGACCGTGATAATGACGCACGCCCCCGCTCCAGCAGCGGCTCAATTCAGAGCCGGGAGCTGTCCTAGATGCGGGTGAGTTCAAAGTATTAAATGGAGATAGGTCCATGGTTCGAATCCCACGCGCGTAGCTTTATCTGATAGTTTGGAAGCGAGAGGTATCGACAGACTTAGAGAACTAGATAATTCTAGGTAATTATAACGAAATGCCGGAAATCTAGTTCGAATCTAATTTGTAGACTGTTTCTATGCTGTCATCTTATAATCTCTAATTTCTGGTTTCGCTGAAAATGCTACAGGAGAACCCTCTAGTACGAAACTAGCCACGGTTGGTGTACAAACATTTCCTATTCTCTTATTTGATATGAAATGTACTTGATTTTTGTTGTATTTCTTTCTAATTCGAGTTTTTGTGAATTCAGGAGTTTTCATTTTATTTAATTTGGAAAAATGCGTTGCTAAAATTCTAAATATAACTCGGAAAATTTGCTAGATGTTCAACTCTGGTCCCGGGTTTCCAGATGCGCCAAATTATGGTTCTAATTCAGTGGTTCTGAAACTGGGTGGCTAAAATGTTTATGCACCGCGTTCTAGCATTTCACATGATTATGTTTTACAAAATATCAAACTCCGAGCGATTTACCTCCAGCTCATATCATTTTGCTCTGTTCATAATCCGAATATTCATATTTGAGAAGTGTCTTGACAGTCATAACACCTTCCATGTCAGGATGGTGCGAACACCTGAAAGGTTCTGTGTGAACGCGAACGTGAACCTATGACGTCACGTGACGTCATATTGCTAATTTCAACCCTACATTTCAGTGAAGTGACATATAAATGTACGGTGTAAATGATACCTATCGACAACTCAGGCCACAATATCCCACAATGCATGCTGACTTTTTAAACGTCACCAAATGTATCAACCTGACCAATCAAATGCTAAAATAATTCCATAAAATCAATATCCTCCGTCGCTTTGTCAAACAAATTCGACGTGGACTTGCTAGGGAACATAAGCCTACGCCTTAACAGTCTAGGCCAGACCGGCCGAAGTATTCGGCGTTTAACTACTGCTAAATTGATATTGAGCAGAGTGTAAAACGGGTTTCTGTACTTACTGCCGATATTACCCATAAACAAGTTATACAGTATAGCCAACACCCCAATCGTACGGGTTTGGTTTTTATGTTACAGTAACCATATCAAATGAAGATGCGTAGGCCTGCTAGATTTTTTACATTAGATAACGATGTGTTCTTTATGTCAGTTTCATTGACTGGTTGAATTAGCATCTCCGCTAATCGCCCACATAGTCTATTTCGTTCTTGATGTTGTGTGATTGCGGGCCAAGCTCACAGCAAAGAGTCACTAAATTTTCACAAACGGAAAGCTGAATATTTCGAGCAAACTTTTGTAACAAAGCAAGTAAAATTTTTGAGAATGGCAAGGTGCATGCATGCATAGTGTTGATTTTTTATGCGGCCAGCGCCATAGAGGCTCCCGAAGTTGAAATGCAAACAGTTTCAACCAAAGATGTTATATAATGACACACCAGTGCACAACATACCAAGGTTCGTTTGTGCACGTGAACCTCACGTTAACACTAGTCCTACTTCCACGCCATCAAACAATGCATTGAGATGGCAAGGATTCTGGTAGATCTTTTTAATATTTTTTGATATGGCGATAAGGGGGGCGCGAAATTTTTCACTATCGTCGAGGGGGCGTGTCGAGAAAAGTTTGAGAACCGCTGCACTATAATTAGACGCATTGTCAAAACCGCGATGCCTAAATATTCTAATATCTGCATTTCAGGGGCTACATCGGTGAACATTTCACGTGCTGTGGGATCTTTTGTTGCATACTCTTTTTTCCGATCGGGTTACTGTGCTTGTTCTGCATGAAAGACAGAAAGTGTGCTTCGTGTGGGAAAGATTTCTAGATCGCACCAGAACGAGTGACCGCGAGCAGGAGTGGTGATTGCACTCATTTGATTGAATCAACTGATTTCCGTATATTCACATCAGTGTGGCGTTGACAGTCATCGTTATTATGCTTAACTATATTGTGCGACCAATTATTTTTGGGGCTGGGCGAAATCACAAACTCGAGTATCTAATTGATTCGGTTTTGAATCGAGTAATCATCCTTCACTCATTGTGACTTCGTAACAGTATAGAAGATATGGAGCTCTCAAACTTATGCTTTGCTATCGCAAAGAGTGTAATGCGAGTCCTACATCACATTGCAGATAATTCAGCGTTTTTCATTGTACTTTGCTACAATGCTGCGGGTTGATCACGGATTCACAGATATGTCATCTCCACTAACGTTCATCACCCTGTACTGCATGTTTCGTATGCTGTGATATGACCAATCCAGGTTCCAAGGCTTCCACAGTGAAAATAATATCTAAACTGCAATTTTCGTTGAAAAATTAACTCTTCGCGGCATGGAGCAGCTAATTTCAAAGCTAGAAAATATCATTTTTACTATCCGACAAGAATCATTACAATTAATGCTAGATTCAATTCGAGTGCTCGCATCATTGTGCCCAGCCCTAATGATTTCATATTCAGAAGGATAACCATTATTGTTCATATGTTGACTTTCTGTAATCATGAGAATTCCAATGACACTCGCGAAATAACATATCATTGACTGAATGAATTTCACGAAATACTGTATTGGTCATCACTGTCGAGACTGAAACTATAAATACCCTACACTACAGTGGTGTCGCAGAATACACGAGCCGCTTAGGATATTGGACATTGTACAAGTTAATAGTCAGTAATAATTGACAGCGGATTAATAGGGTTAATAATTGACAGCGGATGAATGGGGGATCGTACAATAGTCTCCAGATAAGTGCCACAGTAATAGATCACATCCCAAATACAGTACTTCTCTCATAGTGAAATAGCGGTGAGGTTGCTCATCTTTTCAATCCACCAGGCTCATATCGCGACCAGTTACGCATTTAATTTATATAGTTTTTATACGATTCTTTTTATGGTACTCAATACTCCATACTCAACCTCCTGTTTGTTCTTGTCACTGGTAACTATAGCTACGATCAACTTATTGATATCACTACGAGTCAGCCTTCAGACGATCCCACTTGTCAAACACACCCACAGACACATGCCACATTTATTTTCGTCGCTAGTACTTTCATTTTATGTTTATTTATTTTCATCCAATAAGCATGGCATTCACATGGTTTAGGGTTTTAGGCCAGAGTTGGGTGTACAATTGAAAGACTACTTCACGTCGTTTCGACACCCTTCGATTAAAACATGCTGCAATGACGAGTATATGCTTTGTGAAATATTTAAAGAGTTTCTCGGAGGTACAGACCTTCAACGTACAATTGAGTAGTATATTCGTATTGAAATCAAGCCGCATATCTTCGGCTGACACTCGTCAGGGGTAGTCGTCAGCAACTAGTAGAGAATTGGAAAGAACTTAGCATATCAACAATCGTATCACAAAATAGGACGTCTCCAGTACGGAATGAAATCTCAAATAAGAGAGCGTTCACTGTACTATTTTGAGATGGTATACACAAACTCCTTCTGTAGACAAAGTTTGGACTGATGTATTTTGATAAAGGTCGACTCGACGGCAAACACATGAAAGTGTGAGCCGTGAGTCACCCTTCCGATGCCGCGAAATATGTCGTCTCGATAATTTTTTGCACAAGCAGGATTATCCCACTAATGTTAATCAATGGCATAGTTTCTGGCCTTTGATCGCTCGGCATCAAGCTTGAAGCTTGAGGGGATGAGTCATGGGCGAGCTTTTCAAGGAGCTTGATGCACGTTTTCTACGATTGTTGATATACAATGTTCTTGACAATTCTCTACTGGTTGCTGACGATTACCCCTGACGAGTGTCAGCCGGAAATATTCGGGTTCATTTCAATATGAATATAGTATCCAATTGTACTTTCAGATTAGAATTTCACTTTCACGGTAGAAACTCTTTGCGGGCCGTATGTTGTCCGCCCCTGGTTTAGTAAATAAAAACTCTTTTATGAACAATTTTGGTCATCTTCATCGTGATCTTCTATCCCCGAAAAGCCCGCAAAGATCGACGGGGCAATGCTCCTTACTACTTGATCTATAGTGCTGACCATGCCACCGATTTATAGCTTTTGTGAAGTTGTCAGTCAACAACGGCCGTGTAGAGATGAGATATTGCAATAAAATAGATATGTTTTTAAAATTGTACTTAAATGCATTCCTATAAAGGCCACATGCATCTCCGTTTTGCTCTACACAACTTGTCTATTATGTTCATGGGAATCATGTTTGGTTGCACGGTTGGCATGGGCTTGTTTTGGATCGTACACTGAAGAAGCGCCGTTGGGTTGCAAGTCGACACGGTCTCTGTGCACACAATATCCACGCTGCGTACAAAAATCCGAAGTGATGACCTGTATTTTTAGTCGTTACCCCCTGTTGTCGAAGGGATCACGCCGTGGGTTGGTGAGTACGCACAAAATGAGGGTGAGTATAATATGAGTTCAAATATGTTCCTTTGATGCGACCACAAAGAACATGATCCGCTAATACAATAATGTACACAAATCGAATACATCGCAATAGAAAGTAATTTTTGTATTCTTTCGACCGTACCTATTTTATTGTACTTGTGGCAAGGTTGAGGGCTATCCCTACGGAGACGGGCAAAACCGAGCATCTGACCAATTCGATTCTGAATCGGGGTCTAGGCTTTGAGTTGAGCATTCGATTATCACTAATTATGAATTCACAGCAGATGAGGGATGTGCGAAGTTCAAATATGTACCTCAAAATTCCGTAACTCAAAACTAAGAAAATAAATACTGAAGACAGCCTATAACCACTGATTCGATAACTTTAATACGCATAACGCATACGCATACGCATACGCTACGCAAAAGTGTTTTCCTGCTATAGAAGGGGTATGGCTGATAAACCGCAGATGAAGTGCATTGATTTTCACCGAGCATCTGAATTAAATTTAGATTCAAGATTTAGGGGAGTGGTTCCCAACCTTTTTGGATGTATTTTCGATATACTAAGGGCTCCAATCTGCGATATTTTAAGTAATATATCGCAATATCGCATTGCGATAGACTAAATCCACCTGACTATGATGTTTTCGACAATTGACAAGTATTGAATATGTCGTCACAAGCCGGCACGGCGGCACCTATGTCTTCGTTGCTGCATCCGATGTTACTGACGGCTTACAGACTCTAGATCAGTGCTCTTCAACCTTTTTCGTCGTGGTACACCCTTTTAAGGTTTACTTGAAAGTGGTACACCCCTGACCGGATAACTCATTAATTCCGCATAGTAAGCCCAAGCCATGGATATTCAACCTCCTTGTTATCCACGGCCGTGCTTCGATTCCTTACATAGCATACTACCGCATTCCGGCGTGGAGTTGTCATGGCCCATCTGGACGTCATTTACACAGGACTTTAACTGCCGCACCCCAAACCCGTCAATGTGGGGGGGGCGATCTCGAAGGGGTCCCAAAATTATTTCTTGAATAAACATCAATTATCGAGTATATTTTTAAAAATTTGTTCAACTTTATTCAATTTTTTGTTGGCTTACGCTCGATTTAATGTCAAATTTCTTGATTATTGGGTCCCCTTCCCCAAGAAAAAATATGCATGATTATTAGCAATGGGCATTTCGGTGTCGGCCATTACCGCGCCACGACGCACCACGATATATGAAGTTTTTGGCCGTGTAACAAAATGCGATCCGAGGAGTGTGTCAGAATTATAGGCAGCGAGAAAACATTGGTCAGAAAGGACCGCCCGTGTGCTGACTGAAAACCCCGAGGGGACCAAGGCGCCCGCCCGAATTATTATTATTTACGGGCCCTACATTTTCCAAAACATTTCATTTTGATTGTACATGGTAAAGTAAATCTGATTAACTGGGCACAGAAAGAGAACAATAAAATTTATAACAATATACATGCAACTTCTAGACGGATTCAATCATGAATTATAGAAAATTTAACACCTCGCGCGATCTTAGACGCTATAAACTAGCCCACTATCGTGTATAACAACTTTCGCTGACGAAGTAGCAGTTAAAACGTAGACCGTGATGAGGGGGGTCTACTGTTTGGTTTATGACGCTATGGGGGCAAAAGACCAACGTTTTCTTTTTTTTTGGGGGGGTGGGGGCTGACGAAGTGCTGTTTCGGCCCTGCATATACTCATGCTAAATGGGCTACTGGCAACTTCACACCGCCGAGAGCGCTTGTGGTGTTCTGCGCCATAACTGATTTCTTGAGGTAGGCTATACATTACGTATAGAAGTTTTTAATTGTAACAGTAGTCGCGCGGGCGCAAAAAACTTTTACTTGTGGAAAATTTATTTCGTCTATAATATGTTTTTTTTTCTTCATATATTTCTGTCAACTATTTATCCATTCTTAGCACACGTGATTGATTAAGCGTTAGAGCTGATGGAGGGGGTGTAGGCATACATGCATATGAATCCGTCTTGGTATTTCTTTATGGGGTGCATCATTTTCCTTTACGGTTTGCATTTGTTTAGTGGGACTCAGATTACACTATATATAAAATACGAAAAATCCTGGTCCCCTGAATCGCGCCAAAGCTGAATAAAATTTTCAAGTTTAAATTCCTCAAAGATTTGAGAACCTATTCGTTAATTCAAATTGCATTAATGGACGTCACAACACGCTATAACTTAATTAATATGTTATGGGCCGCATAAATATTGTTTAACGGCTGCATGCGACCGTATGTCTGCAGGTGCTGGCGTGCTGAAATAAGGATGAACAATGCTACAACGTGTTTGAAATGCTAAATACTAGTCAAGACTTGAGGATCTGGAACACCAGCCCTAGCACAGTTGTTCGCAAACTAGACCCCTCGAGACACCCTGACTACGCTCCTGTAATGATGTACACTGCGCTATTTATAAGGAGCTCACAGAAAGTACAAATTCAATATTTATGAGCCGCTGCGGTGGTTTCCTCATGCATCTTTATAGACGGATATTGCAAGCGGAACATATGTCTTCTCAATCCTTTTCTACTCCAAAAGGAATCAGTAATTCCATACCAACATTTAAGTGATGTGCACAAACATATGCTTATGATACACCAAATGGAATATAACTTACAAGCTCGTACAGCTGGTATGAACATATTGTACGATAATGCACGCCCGGTCAACATATTGATGTTATGAAGCGTAAAATTTCCTGCTTATTGTGATAGCTATATAGTCATCGGTCCATTCTAATTCGGATCTGGTACACCCCTGTACACCCCATATAAGTGGTACACCCTTTTAAAATTTTGGTACACCCTAGGGTGTACGAAAACCCCGGTTGAAGAGCACTGCTCTAGATTACTATAGATGACTAACCTACGGGCAAATTAGTAATCTATATAGACCAGGGGTGGCCAACCTTTTCGGCTGAAGTGCCACATGAAATTGACGAACGAGTGAGCTTCCCACTAGCCGCGCCAGGCGCGTAAAATTTTCAAAGTTAATATTATTATTACTTGGGTATATTGCGGGTCGACTGTATACCGCCCGCTGGGCTCAGTTTACAAGGAAATGACTATTCGGCATCTGGACATATCGATATCGAAGATTTCCGCTAATATACGACAATCATTTTGTGCCTGCATTTCATCGTCGACGATCTTTCTGCGAGCGCAAACGCGAAAATAATTTTTCTCGTAATTGCGAATATAGTTAGACTCTATCGGCTAAATCAGGCGTTTTTCCATTTTCATGTGGGGGTAGGCTACAAAGAAAGAAATCGTGTGACAATGAAACACGCGAAGCGTGAAGAAAAATTTTACTACTTTTTTAGTTTATTGTGATGTACGACGGTTTACTAAAAATGTGACTGGACCCTGGATCTGCCAATGCGTTGGAACTGGTATTTTAGTCATCAACATCCCAACTGTCGCGGCCAGACTAATCATATTTTTGGCTGGCCTAGCAAGTTCACAATCTGAGCAATTCAATTTCGACAATAGGCCCTATAACAGAATTTCGCTAATATAATGGGAAATTAGCTCACGGGCTACTCAAAACCTTCTCGCTGGTCAGATATGGCCCGCAGGCCGCGGGTTGTCCACCCCTGATATAGATAGACACCTTCGATAGTTTTCAGAGCCGGAGCCGGAGCTGGAGCTGGAGCCGGAGCTAATGTATGATGGAAAAAAGCTCCGGAGCCGGAGCTGGAGCAATGCAGATTTACGGCTGCTCCAAAGCCCTGATCTCTACCATACTCGACCTCGATAACGAAATTACTGCACTAATCATTGAGTGTCAACCTTGAGACTTGGGGCAGTATTAAACACAACCATCACGACATGACACACAAAGTTTCAAGAATTATCATGGTGTGAAACACCGTCAAAATGGACCTATACCAGTAAAGATCGACTCAACGCATATGACGGTAACCGAGTTCAGATATAGATACGATTGCTACATCACACCGGGCAACAAGGCTATGTTGCCCCACCTGCTCGGTAATAGGAGAGAGTAAATCACCGTTCTTTATTGTGCGCGGCTTTGAGAGAATAGACAGTGAAAGCTTGTTTTTCGCGCTACCGGGGCATGCCCCGGCTAGGCATTCGCAAAGCGAAAACACGGAAGAGAATTCGATTTTCGCAGAGACTTCGCTATATATGGGCATTTACAATCGAAAGCAGAAGAAGAATGCGATTTTCGCTGTGATTTCGGTATATATTAGGGATGGTGTGAACGTGAGGTTCACGTTCGCGTTCTGTCTGTCAACCTCGGAAATTTAGAGGTTCACGTTCACAAACGAACCTTGGTAGGTTCTGCACTGTGAACCTTTTTCATATATTACAATTTTTACTTCATTATAATATCTTTGGTTGAAATTTATTGCATTTCAACTGCGGGCCACTCTATGCATGGCGCTGGCAGCATACAAATATTGACACTAATGAACATACACCTTGACGATCTCAAATATTTTACTTGCTTTGTTACAAAAGTTTGATCGAAATATCCAGCTTTCCGTCTGTGAATATTTAGTGACTATCTTCTGTGAGCTTGACCCGCAATCGCACATCAAGAGCGAAATAGCCTACTCCACATGTAGGTAGTCAGCGATGATATGCTTATTCAACCAATCAATGAAACTGATAACGTTTTCTGATGTAAAAAATCCAGCAGGCGTACGCGGTTAATCTTGATTGCATATGTTTATTGTATCATAAAAACCAAATCCGTGCGATTGGAGTGTTGGCTACTGCTGTATAACTTGGTAAAGGGGTGATATCGGTAGCAAGTACAGAAACCCGTTTTACACTCTGCTCAATATAAACGTAGCAATACTCAGACGCCTAATACATTGTTAGGTCCGGCCTAGGCGTTAGCTTGTATTCCCTTGCAACTCCTCGTCGAAATTGTAGGCAAAGCAGCGGAAGATGTTGATTTTACAGGATTATGATAACCTTTGGCGACGTTAAAAACGTCAATATGTACTTCATCATTGTGGCATCATATGACCCAAGTCTTCGCTAGGTATAGTCAGAGGTGGTCAGTAACGAAGTACTTCTACTTTTTGAAGTACTTGAAGTAGATTTTTCCTATTCACACTACTTTTTAAGTATTTATGATTTTAGACTACTTTTACTTTTACTTGGCAGTTTTCTGTTGTGTAGGCAAAAAGAAGAGTGGAATACCTACTAACTTACTTGTGAATAACCACTCCTACTTCTACTTGAGTAGCGATGGTGACTTCTACTTCTACTTGAGTAGCGATGGTGACTTCTATTTCTACTTGAGTAGCGATGGTGACTACTTTGACCACCTCTGGCTATAGCGTAGTGTGGGCTATCACTCCATTGAATTGTAGGGCTGGAATTAGCACTATGACGTGACGTGACGTCATGAGGTTCACGTTCGCGTTCACACAGAACCTTTCAAAAAGGTTCGCGTTCACACGAACCTGAACCTTTCAGAGGTTCACACCATCCCTAGATTGATTGTTGTGCGAATGTTGCTTTATAGGACGAGCCGCCACTGGCATGGGAGAACGGATATCGGACGGTCGTTGGTGACATTAGTTCCATCACCAGTTTTGTGTACAAGGACTACTCTGGCTGTTTTTAGATAGCTTGGGTAGACTCGATTTTCTATCATGAAGTTGGAACAATGGGCGATACACTGTCCGATATGCAAGCTTATCATTTTTAAAAACCATGATGGGATTTGGTCATAGCCGAGTATATGAGTGACCTATGAGCAGGCCGTGTTATTTTTGGCATATGCCAAAACTGCCAAAAATAACTTATTTTTGGCATTTTTCGATTTTTATTTTTGGCAGTTTTGGCATCGTCCTCTAAATAGATAGTTTCAGCCTCGAATTAGTCACAAAAACGCTTTATTTGGGCTAGTTTGTCGAAAGACACCAAAAAATGTGCAGCATCCACGTATAATCAGTGCCAATAAACAATAAGAAGAAGAAAAAACCTAACGATTTCATAGATTAATAATATCAAACGAAACCACAAAATGTGCAGTATCCATCGGAATCGGTGCCAATAAGCGAAAAAAAGAAAAGCCTAACAAACACGCTCAACAGCTGATTGTTACAGATGTTGAATAGACTTAAATCGTTTGCACTGTAACAGTGCATTCAAAGTCAGGTCAGCTAAGTTTCTCCTAAATTTATTTCTCGCCCAGCGAATCTGGGAAATATCGGCTTCAACAGTAGCCGTTGAGGGAAAGAATGTTTCCAGTCATCCACAAAAGGTTTTCAGAGCTTCAAAATCTTTGAAGGGCCGAACCGGCTTCCATGCATCATGAAAAGAGATCACTTGGCCAGTGGCATCGATCTCATCGCGGAAAGAATTTTCTTCCCGATCCTTTTCCAGGAGTTTCCTGTGTTGTCTCTCAACACATTCTATTTAGTAGCCCGACTATCATTTCTCCTTCAGTCTACCGATATATTTTCGGAGGACTTTTGTCACTTCAGGTGGCTTTAATATTACCAACTCGCGTGGAAGAGTCCTGGTAAGGTTAGCTTGTTTAAAAACATTGACGCAACAAGACTGTCTCGCAAAACGAGACTATGCAGCTCAGAAATAGCCAGGCAGTATGTGGGGTCACTATGTTCAACTCGATCACAATGCAAAAATCGTGGTTGATTTTGAGGGTTCCAGTTCCATGAGCAGAATATTATTTATATTTTAATAATTAGCACTGCGGCAGCTTCTCATTGATACCCCTTTCATCAAATTTAGCGCTCGACAAGCCGGTCAAAACTGGTCGTAAGATTGCCTCTGGACAAATGGAAAGTATGACGTAAACCAAATGCAGTCAGCCGTTCAATCTGGCTGTGCCCACACTATTTGGGACACCATGCTTTCACCCCTAATGGGTGGGCAGGAACCAGATTAAGAAACCTGCCTTTCAGAAACGCTCTTTTCGCTTGTAACGCGGTCCTGTTAACACAACACCATGAACAAAATACACTATTTGGCAGGCCGTGTTATTTTTTGCATATGCCAAAAATTGATTATTTTTGGCATTTTCGAATTTTTATTTTTGGCAGTTTTGGCATCTGGCTCCTGAAATGCCAAAAATAACACGGCCTGCCTATGAGTAACCTAACTAGATTAATCTGGAGTTCACCAGCGATGGACTAGACATGGACAGTTAACGTGGGTTGTTGTTGTTGTTTTTATTAACTCATATAATTGGCGCTTGCAACTCGTGGTTATTTGCGCCCACACAGTAAATTTCATAATCGCATAATGGCATGTCTACATGAACTTCAGTCTTTTTTCGGCTCATTTGATGCCTTCTTTCACGAGTTCGGCTCTCTCTTCGTCTGGGCTTTTCAATGCGCTGTACTACAGCGGGATCGGCGATGAGGAGCCCAGATAAACCTCCGACACATAGAAACATGGCAGAGCCGAGACTCGAATCATCAACCATCGATGTCGTGACTACAGTGTTTAACCAACTGCGCCACTCGCTTCCCCACGTTAACGTGGGTATTTGACCTCCGACAGCTAGTTCATTACGACTATGCACTGGAATGCGGCCTTAGGGTAGGCTACACAAGTAATTGAAATGCGGTTCGTCCCCCTGCCTTAGTTGCTGAAGAGTGTTGTCAGGTATCGTGCGTAGCTCATAGTTCAAAATAGAATGAAAGTGATGGTGATATTTTCTGTTGTATTTGTATTTCTTCAATATAACATTATTTCTTTGTGGTAACTATATGCCCGTCGCCCATATTAGGGAGCACAGCGTTGTACTGGTGTGGAGTTATCAAATCGTGATTGTTATACTGCGTCGCTTATTGTTATTAAATCATTAAAAACAACCATCATTTACTAATTATAAAGTCTAATTGTAATCGCAATTATCGGAGAACGGTTACTAGAGTCGGGTAAAGCCATTTAGATGCTTTAGTCAAATATATTGGCTCTAAACCTGGGGGTCGTTTGTCTTTATTCTGGGGTTCGCGAAGATATTGAACGTAATCAGCTTCCAAAATAGGCCGTGACTAAGTCTGGGCAATTGTGCTGACCGGTTTTCAGAAATCAGCTTATCAAATTCTAAGCTGGGTCACATACCATTTTCAAATTAGAAATGGAGTCGCGACCATGAATGGTTGAAAACAACCGGATCTGCAACCGGATCTGCATTTAGGCTCATAAATAGTCTTATCCGCGTGGCATGACATGACTTAACGATGTATAATTCCGTTCCCTGTATTTTCGAAATCATCATCCTCCACCAGCTCCACCGCTAACTATGATCGTGTATGGTCGGAGAAAGGATCCAAATTCTAAAGTAATGAACGGAAGAAGCAATAGACTGATTTCATTCACAAAATTTTACGACCAGATGCATATAGAAACCAGATGTATACAGTAAGGCCTCAGAAGTGACATCGATTACACTATGGTGGCTCAAGCTCAGTGTTTATTTGGACGGAGGGGGCTGAAAAAATGTTGGTTCGATCCTGGTTACAAGACACAACCACATAAATACACCGACGTAACGTTATAGCGGCTCTTTATCCGGATCGTGACCACCTATGGTCGACAGGTAAAGCTTTGCTAGTGTGACGCCATATTGACAGACAAGGTGTCATATCCCCTTTAAAATCCGCTAGTTGGGGCTAAAGAGTGTCCAGAATTTGCTGCGCAAAAATATGGTAACCCTACTATATCATTGTCTGACGGACATTCATCCATGCGTTTGACGTTAGTCTGCCAGAATTCTTTTCACGCATTCAGAAGCGGCCTTAGCCGGATTTAGACGTAACTAATATCCTTTATTTTAGCATTCGTGTGCAGAAATTGCCTATAACTACTCATAGAAACAAACAAAAACTGTCTATTATATTGTGTCATATTCAGAGATCAATCAGAGCCGCAAGACCGTGATTTTTTTCTAGTACTTGAATTACGCGATCCATGCCTCTAAGAGTTAATTTGTTAATGAAAATTTAACGTTACGATGCTATTTTTCACTGTGGTGGTCTTGAAAACCTGATCGGTCTTGTCATAGCGTAGAAAACGTGTAATACACAAAGCTACAAATCACCTTTGGGGTGTAGGACCTTCATATATTCTCTGAGGTAACATAAAAGGTACATATTTGAACTCTCCACTTCATTCATACTGGGTACCAAGCAATGTTCCCTCTATAAGCTGTGCAGTGTGCACGTACGCAAATGCGCAGTGCTGACACGGTCTCTGCGCACAGAAAATCCAAGTTGTGCACAACAAAATCCGAAGTGATGACCTTTTCTAAATTCGTTACGCACTGTTGTCCAAGGGTCTGCGCAGTCAGTTGGGGAGTGTGCGCAGACTCCTCAAAAATCAGAGGGAACATTGGTACCAAGGTACCAAACTCCCCATACCCCAAACACCAACAAAACTTTGTACTTGTAATGGCTCACACATACGAATTGGCGCTTATGACTTTTTAGGTCTATATAATTCAAAGATAGCAAGATACACGTTATTTCAAAGTCACAACTCTGTAGAAATCGCAGGACAGGGACTATCAACGACTAAAATCGTTCCAAACAGATTTCCTTCAAATGTCATTGTAACTTGATTGCATCAAGTCCTTAAAAAGTCGCAACGCATGTTGTACAAGCGTTGATAATGTGTCTACAATAAGCCGCGCTGGCAAAGAATTCTGTTAGTTATGATTGATTGTTAAGAGAACTCGATATTGAATGTCAATGAAATGTACGGATGGCGTAGGTTGCGATTTGGCAGTTGAAGTATCCATGTCAACAGGGCTCCGCGGCCTATTCTCGACGGTATTTTATGTTAGCGTTCAGAATATTTAGGCCATACTCATTACCGTACAAAAGCGCAGAGCAACTATAGATACCTAACCAACAACAGTGCGCCGCACTATTGCTCAATTGCTTGGCAGTTGAATCATCGCGAACAATTTAATACCGACCCATTGTAACATGACAATTGGTGCTAAATCACCATGAATACCTATAAACAATTACAATGTCTTATTGTGCATTCCATTAATCCAAGCTTGCCTTGTATTGAAAGTTTCCCTTCATGATAAAAAGACGTAAAGTGGAGCGCAGGAGACTCAGAGATCGAAGCCACCCAAGTGTCCTTTGGGATTTTGACTTCAATTCGATCTTTTCTATTGAAATTGCAGCTTTGAAGAGATGCGGTGGCGGACGCCGTAAGTAGGCTATAACTTACCGACTAATTCGTGCTAGATGAAGTTCACTTCATTTGCCTGATATTTGCTATATTATTTGAATTGCTTCAAACCAAAGAGTAAAAACAGTTGTCCACTTCCCATGTATGCATAGGGAAATGCAAGGGAATCGGAGACTGGATTCGCGTCCAGGCTGTCGAAATGCAGAGGGTAATTTATGCCGACGCTATTGACTTTGAGTGTGGCATGCAATATAACAGATAACTGCAGTGCTAAAAGATATACCGCATGGAGTTTAGTTAACGGTTCGATATCCAACGAATAGGGAAATGTGTTGTACAATGGGTCGAATGACAAATTTTTCGTCGTAAAGTAATTTCGAAACAAGAAATACAAATTAGCTTCAACGAGAGGATGAACGAACAGAAAACGCATATTTTCAATTTAAAAGAATAAAAAATACGAAGAAATAACGAAAGTGCATTCACTTGAAACAACGTGCCTCTTTTGTCCCATTGTTCCCCACATGCCGGAGAAAACGGGACAGTATTATAATGTTTAACACTGCATCAAATAGGCAGACACTGAACACTCTGCAACACAGTGGTTCTCTTACCGAGGGCCTGCATTAAAGCATCATCAACGGTACGTGTCTCAAAAGTTTGAGAACCACCACCAAAAGAACTAATGGGCAGTTGTCAAAGGCCAATGTCAGTTTATATTCCACAGTGTTTGGAATAACAAAAGTTGCATGGAGATCGCTGCCGTCTCCACATTGGTAAGGGGGTGGTCAGATAACCCTAATGTCCACCATTTAATACGTGACACATGGAGAGATGCGTTTACGTGGTGTGGGTGACGATCATGTTTCTTCGCTTTCTACAGTGGTGTAAGGTGCTATCGTTTCAAGTGTGAGGGCAAAGTCGATTCCAAATATGACGATTTCAAACGCATCCGGCTTATTGTTTGGAATACTATTATTGAAGCGGCGAGTTGCCGCCTTAACCTTGAGAGATATCCTCCATATAAGTTGTTAATACTTATGCTTTTATGCAGACGCGCGAAACGCCCGGAGCATCTACGAATACAAGCAAGATGTATGGGAGCTTTCGGAATGCTCGTGCTGTGGAGCGGAATCGCACTCGTAGCCGCGGCTTCCGTGTTTGATACGCAGGGACTTATCGCCATAGGCGTCCCATTGATTTTGGTGGCATTGTTCTTTTTGTATAAAGGTTTTAAATACCACAGGATTGCGAATCGAGAATTAGGGTCGGTCACTACTGTGACTCCAGTCACAACACCTAGAGTCCAGCGGCAGCAGATGCCAGCTCCAAATATTATCCAATATCCCAATGCTCCACCGACCTACTTACCGCATGCCGTCTACCCTGCAGTGTCACCTCCCCTAGCATCATACTATCCCACGACGTGATGTAAATTCCCTGAACTACAGTATGTATTTATTCCTATCAACCAGACCTGGACATATGCATAATTCTAGTTGTCTCATTAAACTGATTGGACCGGAACTTCGGTAATGTTAAATGTTTCTGTATGCTCTAATTTTAGTTCTAGTCCAACTTCTGGTTTTCTCAAAAGTGCTGCCGCAGAACGGTATCGTGCGAAACGAACCTATAGCCTGCTGTACAGACATTTGACACTGTGTTGCTTAACCGAAAAAAAAACTCTAATTTGTTACGAACTGAACTTGATTCCATTTCCAAGTTTTCGCGAATTCAGTAATTTTAATTCAAGCCTAATTTGAAAAAGATGTAGCTATAATTTTATTTCTAGTCTCTAATTTTGAATAAAAAACTGCGTAGCTATTATGCTAGATATAGTCTAATTTGAAAAAAAATGTGTAGCTATAATTTTAATTCTAGTCTAATTTTGAATAGAAACTGTATAGCTGTCATTTAAATTATATTCTAATTAAAAAAATGTGTAGCTACAGTTTTAATTATTGTCTAATTTTGTATAAAAAAACTGCGTAGCTATCATTTTAATTCTAGTCTGACTGAAAAACAGGTGTAGCTATAATGCCAGTTCAAGTCTAATTTGGAAACAAAAACTGAGTAGCTCTAATTTTAATTCTAGACTAATTTGAAAAGAAACTGCGTAGTTATAATTTAATTCTAATCTAATTTGGAAAAAAACTGTGAAGCAATAATTTTAATACCTATCCAATTTGGAAAAATAAACTGTGTAGCCATCATTTCAATTCTAGTCTAATTTGGAAAAAACTGTGAAGCTATAATTATAATTCTTATCTAATATGAAAAGGCTGAAATATGTCTAGTTGGTCAACTCTGCTATCAATCACATCGATTTCTGAGTAAAATGACAGCCCGTGCTGTACAGACGGGAATATGAATTGTTGAAATTGATTTTCATTTATATCGTATCAATAGCAGTTGATCACCATATATTTTAGGTGAGTGGAGCATTTTGATTCAAATATACCATGACTTCGACAATAAAATATGTGTTTACTTGTATGCAGAGTCGAGACTTGCGCACTGAATGACGCATTATATTATATGACTGGACTACTTAATCTTATACACGCACTGCGTTGCATATATTCAAATGGTCCCTTCGAGTGTTTCCTCGCTAGACATATATCAGTGGTTCACAAACCATTCAGAGCGTGACCCATATCTGAGTTCCTCGACCCACTATATCTACTCGCACACCGAGAGAGACACGTTTCTACTGTTAGCACGCTAAGTTTTACTGACATACATGGAACAGAGATGGTCCAGGCAACCGGACGGTTGGGACAATGTGAAGCTTTTTACAGACCTCGGTTGACTGTCATTTATTCGCTACCGTGGTCTGGTTACTGATGTGTCCCGTAAATCCTCTATGTTGTCATGTCTGGTGTGCAATCGCCAGTACTAGATGGCGCAATAGCTCGCGCCCCTTCGATACCACTCGTTGATCAGCTCAGAAATCGGTGGCTGCAATGAATTCATTAGCAAGAAATTCATTAGCAAGAAAATGGTAATCCAGTCATTACGACACTGCAATTATCCGTGCACGACATACGAAACGGCAGCTGTGTCATCCATCAAGGTCCGGCGTCGTACCGAATATCGGCAACCCTACACTACAGACGTCAGTATCTGCTATATAGATATGTGTCTGATTGGGGGATACTAACATTTAGGGTGGCTGCCATAGGTCAGCCGAACGAATAGCCTGATAAAGTGTCCAATTTATTCGTCCGGTACCAGACGAATATACACTTCCAACGCCATTGATTCAGTGAGGTAGATATCACTTAATTTCCACTTCGTAGCATTTTCAATACACTGTGATTTTGCATTGGGCGCTAGGATCAAGTGGTACCAGACTTACTCTGGTCACGAACACCTGGCGGGACATTCTCAAACCAGGATGATTGAAATTGGCAGTTGATTGCAATAAAATAAGTAAGCACTGAACAATAATCTGTGTCCTTAGCATTGGAACCTTTGATCTGATTTAGAGGAGGATGTCTATAGTATTTTACCCCCTCGGCCGCATATGTGATGACAGCTCTCGATATTACCGGATCTTAATCGGACATATTTACTTCGCTAAAACGAAACTAAAATAATATCTACTTTCGTGAGACGAGCACGATTTCAAATTTTCAATTAGTCGCGGGATTGGGGGGTGGACTCATTATTTTCATCGGTAGGTCTCATTTGATACGCGCGGCTCAAGCTGCGGGCGCTAGCAGTTGTTCTCAACCTTTTTCACCTCGCGGACCGGTGAAATTTCAAAAAATGTCTGGCGGACTGGTAGACTTTCAAAAATGGAAATGAAGCCAAGATGTAACGTATGCAACCGGTTTTTGCAATTATATGGTGCTAGAGAGTGACTTTAATTATCTTCATGATGGCATTCATGTGATTTTATGGTTCTGAGTCTGCTGAGTCGAGGTAGAATTGCTTTGTCAAGATAAACGTGCTAATGCCGAGAGTCGTTTACAGTCTTTGGCGCCGACGGCCATGGATTTAACCGACCAGCATGCCAACTCGAATAATATTCTTCTGTCTGACAATATCGAGAGAAGAAGCATTTCGGAGCCGAACCAAGCACCTTACCGTGCTACCTTGCTCATTGTCCACTACCACCAGACGCGGCCACTCTGGCAACTACAAATAAAACGCGCCGCACGAATACACCTTACAACAGCTATACCGCCCATCCGCAATTCCGGGCCGAAAAGCACTTCGTCAGCCAAACCCAACGACGTAGGTCTTAGGCCCCCACAATGCGATAGATCAAGCCTCCGGGGGCTCCGTCCCCAGACCCCACAGTTGGGTGGATGTTTTCACCCGTACTTGTGAGCACATTCATTCTACTTTGTGTAAACAGAGAGTTTATGTAGCTTAATCGCAGCAATAGCGGAAATGTTCTATCATTCATGACTGAATCGGATTACTCGCTGCCGAATTTTAGCACACCTTTCTCGCAGTCCCATGTTAGCCTAAACTTCATTATGCGTTGGTATGTAGTGGCGCGGTAATGCCTGACGTCGAAATACCTACTTCTATTAATCATGAGTATTTCTTGGAGACAGGCACCTAATAAGCCAGACATTCAGTGACACCAAGTCGCGCAAAGCGCGAAACGAATTTAAAAGATGTTGGAAAAGTTTTTTTAACACGCTATGATATGTGTTCATTCAAAATGCTTTTGGGCCCCTTTCAAGCTGGGCTACTCTCCAATTGGGCGTTTTGGGGTGCCCCAATTACGGACATGCACAAACGAATGAATCGAAAACGAATGATCGTGCAAACTGTGCTGTTTAGCGACGAGTCAGCTGGTATTTGTTTTGTACTTGTCGCTCGCATGTCGTCAAATGACACGTCTTGAACTTTAAGTCAAATCGAACATGCTTCCAGACCTAATGTTACCTCTCGAAGTTCTGAATCAGTTTGAGATTTGATGTTTCTTTATTTTAACAATGGACCAGCCTTCAACATTGCATCTAGAAATTAAGGTATAAAATCGTAATTTACCTGGCGGACCGGCAGGAATGTCGTCACGGACCGGCGGTTGAGAACCACTGCGCTAGACTATTCGGCGCTGGTCATTTCAGACAGTGGACATATCAATGTCGAACGTTTTGGCCAGGGTGGCCAAGGTGGGTGTTTGATTCCATAGACTACTCCAAGTCGCTTCGACACCTTCCTATCTTTTCATTGTATCGCATTTTTGTGGTGTATTGAACTGATAAAATTGCTAATAAACCAATGAACGAATATGCGGCGGTTATTTTTTTTTTCAAGGTTTTATCGCCGCCAATCATTTTGTCAGCGCACACACCGCACCGCACCTGAAACATAACGTCTATATGTCGTGTCTACTGCAGCGTGAAAATGACCAGCGCCGAAATGCCGGCTCATTTAATAGTCGCGTGTCCGCACAGGCTGCACAGTACATACTCCTACACTAAAGCATCCGAACGGTTTCATACGATGTTAAGTTGCAGTTCTTCCATAATTGCTATAACGGTTGGACTCAATTCTGTACATTATAAATATTTTGGGGGGGCTCCCACATTATAATCAAGAAATCAGGTTCCAATATATCGCGCGAAGCGCGTAAAAAACTCAAGATAAGTAAAATCTGCCTCCAAAAGACTCTATTTGATGTTGATTTAAGAAATATGTTTGAGTCACCTATGAGCTTCGTACATTTTAAAAACTGCTCTTTCACTTTTGGCTAAAATATGGTGATAATATGTCGTTTACGTCAAATCATTTGGCGTGCCATGAAAGATCATCTCGCGTGCCACAAATAGCATGCGTGCTGGGGTAGCGGGTGTCTGATATCAAAGACTAATCCTTGTCGTTCGACACGTTCCTATCTTTTTATTAAATCGCAATCTTGTGATGCATTGATTCGATGGAGCTTTTAATACTAAACCTAAGTAGTTATATAGATCGGTCAACCGGTGGCAGGGGTTCTTATGGGCGGGGTGGTGAGCGGCTGGAAAACCGGGGGTGGTGAGCGGCTCTTATTTCTTATGGCGGGGGTGGTGAGCGGCTATTGCGTCTTATGGCGGGGGTGGTGAGCGGCTCTTATTTCTTATGGCGGGGGTCGTGAGCGGCTGGAAAACCGGGGGTGGTGAGCGGCTCTTTTGTCTTATGGCGGGGGTGGTGAGCGGCTATTGTGTCTTGTGGTCGCACGGTAACCCTTTTCAGTATAGGGATCGGTCGCAAGCGGCTCTTATTTCTTATGGCGGGGGTCGTGAGCGGCTATTTCGTACTTTCAGGCATCTCTCTCGCGTGGTGTTGAATAGTCACCAACAATAACCACACAAACGGAAACGCGGCTTGTAAGAGGATTTACGCAGTGCGTGCGACCTATATTTCGAATGACCTGCGCGCTGAATTGTTACCCGTGCAGCTGTGTGCTACTATCGATTATTACACTATTCCATTCAGTGCGAAATAGTTTGATCGTAAATTATGATATATGATGTCGTAGTTTAGTCGTGTCAAGTGACCGATCGTGTTCTCTTTCCTCGCTATTGATTGCTAGCTGAATAATACTTTCGGCTTATTCGCTGCTTCGTGCCTACAAAATAGTCTGCTGTTCACAGTCGCGACTTCACCGCGATAGCGCAATTTTCACACCTCGATCAGTAGAACAACACTGCACTAACCCAGTTATCGAAACACATAGGTCATACATTTTACGTGAAATGAAATATTGTATTGTGGTATAGAAATATGCAAACTATTCTTTCAATTCAACAAGTCTAGTTAACGAATCGATTTTCAAGCTGCCGACACAGTTTTTAACACGAGTGAGTTGGTATTTCTTCCCGGGTACGAGCGAGGTTTTGTTCCATTGGTCCAAAACCACCTCTCCGGTATCGTCTTTTAATGTAAAACTGTATAATTTCAACTCCTTTCCGGCACCAGAATTGACCATCTTCTCCTCTCGAGAAACACAAGTAGCGGCGATCGATACGTATTCATCTTTATTTCCGTATACCGATTCACAGGTCAATAATGGGTATTCTTCAGTCGTATGTCTCGATTTTCCATGTAGAGTTACTGACGAAGCCCGTCCCAGTAATACAGCAGGTTTTCCAGTAAACTTGTCAATTTGGACCCAACCGGATTTGACCATGAGTTTTTTTCGTTTGGAGAATGCTTTCTCAATGACCCCGAACAATTCACGATTGAAACACGTGAAAGATATCTCTTCCTTATTACCGTCGATGAATATACCTTTCAGATATTGACTAACGCCACCTCTTTTGGGTGATGAGACGAATTTGACACCGACGTGAAAATTTGAAACTGCTCCGACTTGCATACTGCTGACGCTGTTCGATGCCATATCGTTTGGTAAAGTGAGAGTCATCAACAAATCCGTCGATATTTATAGAATTAGGTGGGTGGTATTGAGTGAGTTAACAGTCTTTGTATAATCCTGATGACCCGCGTGAATAGACTTGGATTGAAATAAACTTTACAGGAGTTCTGTAAGAAATGATACCGTTCACAAGCGACAAACGACACGAATGAATTTTCTTCTTACCCAGTCACTTATCAATGTACTGTAGTGAGTATTCAAGATGTCTGTTGCTAAATCTCTGTACACCGCTAGGGTACGTATGTCACTTTTCATCGCCGCAATGCTTATGACACTAAAAACCCCATTCCAGTCGATGCCGTATGATCGAATCGAGTTAACTAATGTGGTAAAATCGCACTTTCGAACACGGCTCACGTTTTCTCCATGTACATAGAAATCTAGTACTCCGTGAATGAATTTTTCCGTTTCGCTCAATGTGGGGGTTGTCAAGTTATGATAGTACAGAAGATAATTCTCAATAATCGCGCTAGTTGCCATAACGAGTATATGTAACTATCAACTGAAAAAGTAAACCATGAGAATGACACCACAATGTGTTAAAATGGTGAAATACACCGCTCAGATTTCGAAAAAACAGATGTTGGCGGGTGCGTTTGACATGTGTGGCGCAATAAAAATCGGCCGTTGCGCTAAACAGGAAATTCACTAAAGCGCAGTGCGCTGTGCGATTTTGAAAAATCAGATATCTGTAGCGACGTTTTGATCTGTGACACACTAAATACGTCCGGTTCTGAAAGTCGGAAACGCGATCGGTTCTGAGGATTACGCAGTGTGCGTGCGACCTATATTTCGAATGACCTGCACGCCGAATTATTTTCCATCCAACCGCGTGCTACTATCAAATTAAATCTATAAATAGCCAACACCCACGAGTCGATTGTTATACTTCGCTGTCGCAGACATAAACGTTGGTTGGAGCAGTTAGATTAATTATTATACAATGGCCGAGGTTCAGATAGATAATCTTGACAAATTTGGTTATGAACCAAATGCATTCGAATCGCAATTTGAAGAGAACGCGGATATCTTTGAAGTGATTAATCCTGGTGATCTGATGACACCGGATTTAAGAGTTGAATCCGCAGAACGCGACCTTACGGCAACGATCGAAATGCAGTCAAACTATACAGATATAGCGCGCCAGGCGTGGTTGAAGTCGGGTCAACTAGCTAGAGAAAGCGCGATTAACGATCTCACGAACTTGGTGACGATACCGTGTGTACCGACCGACGAGACAGCCGTTAGCAACGAATTACCGAATCCCGAGAAACCGTCGACTTCTGGGATGACGATACCGCGCCCCGCGGGGTTGCTATCGGCGACTGATACTCCTAAATCTGTATCAACCGGCAAGCCGACTCGAAAAAGAACCACATCGACAACGGCGGGCATACCACCGGCTAAACAGCTTCGCAATGGGAAATCGAAAAATTTGAATCGTACCGAACCCAGACAGAAGGTTGGTAAGAAACCTGTGAAATCTAAAAGTGCGAGTGACGATGATTTTCGCGACGACGTGAAGGGAAAAAAGAAGCAGGAAGAAAAGTTATGTCAATACACAGTTGACAAGATGGTCACCTACCTCCAGACTATTGACGTTGTTAAACCGCATTTAGGTTCAATACTATGTTATGTTGATTCGTTGACGGAGAAAAAAAATTTGACTGTCACAAAGCTCATGGCTGACATCAAACGATTGCTTACTGTCAAGGGTCAGCGTTGGAGTCTTGATGAGATTCAGCCTGAATTAAATACCGCAACCGATGAGTACTTGCATCGACTTCTAGAAATTAGAACGAAATTGAAGTATAATTTGTGATTGGGCTGAATGATTTTCATTGTTGTGAGTGTCTATTCTCAATTTCTGTTTTCCGTTTCAGATTTTACATTAGAGCCATAAATAAACAATAGCTTCTAAAAGCACAACCACTAGCGGCGCTGGTGCTCTTGTAATCTCGAATCAGCGGTTTAGGTCTTTCTCTCCGGGTGTCGAGCGGTGAACAACGTGGCTTACTGGTTGGGTATATTCGATCGCAGATTGCCGGATAAGGAGTTAATTAGTAAGTTATTCGGCACGATTACTTTGATTTATGAATATAATATGTTATTCGTTTATCCTACAGACAAAACAAGCGTCAGAATTGAAGTAAAGAATTGCATAGGTGAGTTATTACTGTTTAGAACTAGTGAACATGATGTAATTCTCTATGTTGTTGACAGACAGAGCAAACTCAAGTTGAACGCACGAGTCTACTGGTAAGTTATCCGCTATAACACAACGTTAGTGGACATAGATTGATGTGTTGCTTGTTTTATTAAGCATAAAGAATCGAAGACACCGGCAAAGAAACTAGATTGTAAGTAAGACTAGTTTAATGTTCCCCAAGTGCTGAATTTGACCGCGTGTTATTAATTTTACAGATGAGTCGACGCAGACGGAATCGTGTTCGCGAAGAACCGAATGCGCCACCAGAGATTGGGGACGAACGTCAAGAAGTTGTAAATCAGAACTGGCAAGCGATAAAATCGTATGTAGTGAAAAAGACTGGTCATGTGTATAATATTCGAGTCATCGGTCGGGAGCTAGCGGATGTTTTCCGTGATATACAAGCTATATTTTTCTCTGAGTCACATACCTTTAAAGTGAACTACGCACATGCCTTTATTTTATATCACACTGAGACTCTGCGATTTCGTTATTTTCATGCGTCGGCGAACGTCGATAGTGTATTAGAAACACCAGCGCTAATTTCAACACTATCTGAGTTTGATGAATTTGTTGAATCTATTCGCCTGGAAACCGCACTTGATTTGTTACAAAACTCTCGAGCAGATACAAAGTCACTACCAGTGTGTCTGACTAATGTCCAGTTTTATGTATACCCTACGAGTCGTTTACTGATTGGTTGAGCTGATATCGAAATACCACCAGGACTTGCACAATCATTTATTTATACGTCGAAAAACTAAGACGCCGATGTGTCTTTTCATGATCTCAATCATTCTCATAATGATCCAAGAAAATGATCCCGTCATTGAATTTTATTGAGATGTACTTGTATGTATTGCGTGTGGTGTTATTTGGATATATTTGTACATTTTGTTTGTTTAATATGATTTTTTTTATTGTTTGTTAATGTATCGTTTGTTTTCCAGGTGGATAACATTATTTCATATCTCAAGTCGGTTATGTCATTAGATTTGAATAGTTTACATATAGAGATTACATTGACACAGGATTAAGGGTTTAATAGGTAAGTTATTCGATGCGAATACTTTGATTTATGAATATAATTTGTTATTTATTTATCCACCAGACAAAACGAGCGTGGGATTAAAGAATTGAAACGGTGAGTTATTACTGTGTAGAACTATTAAGCATGATGTAATGATTTTGTTGTTGAACAGACAAAGCGAACTCAATGATTAAGTGGGATACACAAGTCTACTGGTGAGTTATCTGTTATATTACTATGTTAGTGACATAGTTTGACGTGTTACTTGTTTAGTATAAAGATCCAAGGAAGATACCGAAAAAGAAACCGCATTGTAAGTAACACTAGTTTAATATTCCCAAGTGTTGAATGTAACCACGCGGTATCAATTTTTACAGATGACTCGACACCTTTGGAATCATAAAGAACACGCACCGCCAGAGATCGACAACCAAAAACAACAAATGACATCTCAGAACTGGCAAGCGGTGAAATCGTATGTAGTGAACAGTAACCGTGTGTATAATATTCACGACTTGAACCGTAAGCGGTCGGATGTTTTCCCAGATACCCAATCGATCTGTCTGATCAACCCGCAGTTATATGAATATCCTACCGAGGGTGTGTTGATTGGTTGTGTTGGTATTAAACTACCGACATGGCTTGCGCAGTCGAAATCGATCATGCCATTTACACGTCGGAAAAATAAGAATCGGTACAATGACAATCTCTGCGCTTTTCGCTGTATTGGTCACTCGATAGGTAAAGACACCAAAGCAATGGCCCAACAATTCACTTCAGCATATGGTGTAAATGTAGAATCCGGTGTGACTCTTGACATGTTGGATGATATCGAGGATTTGTTTAATGTCGCTATATTTGAATACACCAAGACCGAGGGTAAAGCTAGCGCTCTCCGACGTAGTACGTTTGAAGGGAAACCTGTGTACTTACATTTAGAACATGCACACTTCTGTCTCATTACTGACATGAGGCGGTATATAGAGACCTATAAATGTGATGTTTGTCTACGATTATTTAACGAACAGTATGAATTGACCAGACACAAATGTACAACGGGTGTCGTTGAAGTGTTTCCAGGTGGCGTGTATACACCTCCTCTGAACATCTTTGAAAAGCTTGATTTAGAAGGGGTGTTTGTTCCTCACCAGCTTCGTTATTTCAAATACCGTATCGCGTTCGACATAGAGAGCATGTTTGAAAAGTGTGATATTCCAGATTCCTCCAAAACTTCATGGGAGTGTAAACATATTCCCATTTCGGTTAGCATCTCTTCTAATGTGGAAGGGTTCTTGGAACCGTATGTAATTGTCTCGAACGGTGACCCAAATGACTTGTGTGCGGAAATGGTTGATCATTTTCATGATATTCAAAGTGAGTCATTTAGGTTGCTACAGACGGAATATCAACACTACTTGGACATGCTCGAAACTAAAATTACCGAAATGAGAGCGCTCGATCCTTCCGAAAGAAAAATACCTCTTGAACGTTTACAAGAGGAGTTTATGCGATATTTAAAACAAATCCCTGTTTTGTCGTTCAATGGTGGTCGGTATGACTTGAACTGTCTCAAAGAGTACTTGATGGGTTTACTCGTTGATGAAAATCTGAATGTATTGAAACGAGGTAACAACTTCCTCTCGTTGACAACTAACAGACTTAAATTTTTGGATATTGTGAATTACTTGGCACCCGGGTTCTCGTACGATGCTTATTTGAAGGCCTTCAAATGTAGCGCCGCTAAGGGTCATTTTCCGTATGAGTTTCTGACTAGTTTAGAAAAGCTGGATTATACGAGTCTTCCTAGCCACAGCGACTTTTACAGCTCGCTAAAGGGTCGTAATATCTCCACAGCTGAATATGAAAACTGTTTGAAGGTTTGGAATGATAACAAAATGACAACTTTACGTGATTATCTCAAATGGTACAACGCAATCGATACTCACTACTTCATTGAGGGGTTAGAAAAACAATTTCAATCTTTCAAAAGTCAGTTCAGTGTGGATATATTCAAAGAAGCTGTCTCCCTACCCGGGGTTGTATCGAGGCATCTTTTCAATAGCATCCCACGTGATTTTACCTTGTTCAATGATAAACACCAGGATCTGGTTTCGCTATTCAGAGACAATTTAGTGGGTGGACCGTCAGTCATTTTCCATCGATATCAAAAACAGGGTGAAACTCGAATCAAAGAATTTTTTTACAAGGAAAACGCTCAGATTACCCAACATGTAACAGGGCTGGACAGCAATTCGTTATACCTTTTTGCTTTGAGTGAACCTAGTCCAACTGGTTTCCCGGTACATTGGCAACCACTCGATGCTGAGTGTACTAAATTCAAACCGGTGAAGACCGCACCGAAATGGGGGGGGACAGCAGCTCAATGGTTAAACTGGTATTCTCACATTCACAATGTACATGTCCACCATGCTTTTAATGGACCTGAAATACGCGTAGGAGCTCGTAATTATCCTGCCGATGGGTTCTATCGTAATTCAGCTGGTCAGGGGGTAATCTTGTCTTTTCTTGGGTGTCATTTTCATGCACATCAGTGCAGATTTGGCTGTGATGACTTGGAACGTCGAGAACGAACTAAACGTGTTCATGATTATTACAAAAGCCTCAATTATCAAGTCGTATGTAAATGGGAATGTGACTGGCGCACGGAGAAACAGGAAAATCCTGATATTGTGCGATATCTTAATGGCATCCAACCGCAATTGAATAGAACCAAGTCTGTCACCGCGCATAAATTGATGGAGATGGTAATGACCGGTACATTCTTTGGGTGTTTATCAGTCGATATTTTTACGCCAAAACATTTGCAAAGGAAGTTTGTTGAACTATGTCCGATATTCAAAAATACGATGGTGTCTCGCGAGCATTTGTCAGGACACATGAAACAGTTTGCCATTGATCGTAAATTACTCACCAAACCCACGCGCATGTTAGTTGCTTCATACTGGGGCAAGAAAATCTTGTTGACCTCTGACTTGATCAAGTGGTATGTAGAGCACGGATTGATTATATCAAAAATCCATGAGGCGGTCGAATTCACAAAAAAGACCTGTTTTGACAACTTTGCGAAAAATGTCTCAGACTGTCGACGCGCTGGGGACCGTGACCCTAACCTAGAGATTATTGCCCTGACACAAAAATTAGCCGGAAACAGCAGCTATGGTCGGGTCTTGATGAATCCACGTAAATTCAAACGAACCACCTACTGTGATAAAAGTGAATTGGATGTCAATGTTGAGGATCGCTTTTTTGTGAAATATGATGAATTGAACGCTGATCTATTTGAAGTAACGAAGCGACCTAAAACGATCAAGTGGGGTAACTGTATTCAAGTGGGGTTCTGGGTTTATAACAATGCTAAGCTCAAGATGCTCTCGTTTTTTTATGACTGCTTGTGTAAATATTTCCGCGACGAGTGCTTCATGCTATTAATGATGGACACAGACTCCCTCTATCTTTCGCATTCAGCCTCATTCGACGATATCCTTATCCCCGAGAAAAGAGATGAATTTTATGTGGAATACGAGAACTGGTTTCCACGCTATTTTTGTGACGAGCATCGAGCTGAGTTTTTGGCTGATCCGGTTTCTTTTGACCGTTCGCGACAGTGTTGCAAAGACACGTATGCCTATTACCTTCGTCAACCGGGTTTGATGAAAGTGGAGTACGAGGGTGGTACATCTTTCTGCGGTCTCCAATCCAAAAATTACTTTTGTGATGGACCAAAGAAAAAATTAGCTTCCAAAGGCCTCCAGAAATCCAACCCAGTCGATTTCGAAACTTTCCTGGGTGTCTTGACATCTAGGCAATCTGTCGGGGGAGTGAACAAGGGGTTTCGGTGCAGAGATAGGGGTGTCTATACATACAAACAACAGCGTAAAACATTTTCCTATTTCTATGCCAAACGCCGAGTGCTCGAGGATGGTGTATCAACCCTGCCATTGAATGTGTAATTGTATATTTTGTGTGCTATTGTATTTTATCTGTGTGTCTGCTATTATTATGATTTATTTGTATTTTTTATGTGTTGATGTGTCATTTGTTTTCCAGATGGATAACGCTATTTCATATATTGAGTCAGTAATGTCAGAATTGGATTTAAATAGTTTGCACAAAGAGACGCTTGAACTGGAGCAGGAATTAACACAGCTCTCGATTCACGGTACCGACGACAACTCACAAGACCGCACGATACCCGATCGATCCAAGGCGCGCCGTCAGGAACTAGACGAGAAATGGACCCGTGACCGAAGTGTCTGCATAGAAGCGCTACTTCAACTACAATTTCCTGATCGAAAGATGCCGAGTGATAACCACATCCTATTCAACAGAGCAAAGCTTACAAATCATGTGGTCCTGGGAAGAAATTGTTCGTGGATACCGCTTTTCGGTCACGAAGAGAGACAAGCCTACTTGAGAACCCGCAAGCGACATCGAAAATTCCAATTTTTCCTTGATCAACATCGAGTTGCAAACAGTTTGAAACGAACTCGTTCTGACTCTGAAAGTAGCGATGCTACAACCGATGATTTTTGCAAACATGATTCCCTTGGTCATTGTGAACATAATCCTGTGGTGAACACTGATAGTTTTAGGTGAAACTTTGTTTACAATCTGTGGGTGTTTTCGAAATGTCAACTTGTAACTAAAACGTTTTAGTAATAATATTTCCTGAAATCTGTGTCTTGTTTTACAGATGGCTAGTGATTACATAATATCTGTTCTGGAACAACCAGACCTGACTCGGTTACACGAAAAGACACTTGTACAACGCCGCGATCATGTACACTTCGTGGAGCTGTATTTGAATCGAGAGATATCGCATGAATTATACGAACAACGCGTGTCGAGACAACATAAAGATTTGAAAGAGTGTTCCAAGGGTGAATACTATAGTTGTTATAGAAACACTGTTAGATTTTAAAGCGCTATGAATCCTCTCTTATTATGAATCCTCTTATGTGATTTATTATTTTGCAGCTTGGGATCAGCTGCTTGATGACCTGAATAAAGCGTTCGTAACACTACAACTTCCACTGACGATGAGGGACAGATGAAGATTTCATAACCCGTGGAAAATTGTTAAATCGGACTCTACTGGGATTATATATTCCACTAGAACAAGATGACTACAACAGTGGATATTCCCAACCTTGTTGATATATAAACAAATGCACTTTATCGAGTTTTCAATAAACAACAAATGATGGAATTGATCCACCCATTCGCGTGTATTGTGAGTGGTCCTTCAAGAAGTGGGAAGACTACTTTTGTTGCAAAGCTGATTAGGCATGCGACATCAATGATTAAACCTAGTGTATCCAGGGTCGTATATTGTTACAATAATTATCAGGAGGTTTTCAAGACGATGCATAATGTAGAATTCCACGCGGGTCTAGATATTTTAGAAGAGTTGAAGGTTTGCTCTGAAGACACCTTGATTATAGTGGATGATTTCATGACTGAGACAGCGAAAATTGCAGACTACTTTACAAGATTTTCTCATCATTCGGCAAAGTCAATTTGCTATATCACACAGAACCTGTACCACAAGGGTAAAGGAGCACGTGACTTGAGTCTCTCGAGTTCGTATATGGTGATTTTCAAGAATCCGCGCGACCAACAGCAGATCAGTTTTCTTGGTCGACAAATGTACCCAAACTCTAGATTTTTAACAGAGGCTTATCGTGACGCTGCTAGACGACCTCATGGTTATTTATTTCTTGATGTCACGCAAGAAGCGCCTGAAAATCGACGAGTTATGACCAATATATTTCCTGGTGAAACCATGGTGGTTTATAGCCCGCTGGTATAAATAGCCAAGCACAGAGACGACTTTAAACTCAAAATGACGAAGGTGCCAGCTCGGACACGGCGGCATATACCCACACTAGAGTTCCTACATAAAAGTAAACCCGAGATACGCAAGCAAATTATATCGGGAGCCAGCAAAGAATTGATCGAGTGTATATGCGATTGTACAAAGAACATTTTAAACGGTAACATCCCTCTTTCAAAGTATAAAAGAAAGCGACTATCAGCTCATAAATGTAGTTTACGTCGACTTGTCAGGAAAGACATCCCCATTCGACATAAAAAACGTATTGTTAACCAGCATGGGGGTATGTTTATGACTCTATTATCAAGCATCCTACCCGTCGTCACTGGTTTACTCGGTAATCTTTTCAAAAAATGACTTCTTTTAAAAAAATCCTCATAAATCCGAGCCCGATCAACGGAGCTGACGTTCAGAAATTGAATTTGGATATCGACAAATGTATGAGCGACATATTACAGATGAACATACCCCAAGAACGAAAATTAGCCTTATATAACGACGCACTAAATCGTTATCAAACAAAACACGACACACTGAATCAACCGATGAAAATCGATATATCAGAACAAAGGAATCTATTTTCGGCTAGTGAGTTGGACGCACTGCGACGCCTGATCAAGGGTGAACCATCAAGGATTCCTATACCATCACCGAGTAGCCAACGAAGCAAAGTAAAGACTCAGCATGCCAAGACGAAAAGCGGTCGTACACCCAAGACCCCGAGACGATACGGATGGGAGCCATACTAAGTATTTCACGCCAGGGCTACCCGGTAGTTATCGCGGTGCATACGTATTCTCTAGAGGGCGGAATAGAGCCAAAGTCAAGGAGTTTCTTTCGAGCAAGGACGCGTACACAAAACATTTTCCCTACCGAAAGAAATTTAAGAGACCTAGAGTGATTACATCCGGTCTCGGTGTTCAGTATCAAACCGATCTCATGCATATGCAAAATCTTTCAAAAGAAAACGACAATTTTAAATATGTGTTGGTGACGATCGATTGTTTCAGTCGATTTTTATATCTGTATCCACTCAAAAACAAAACCTCGCAAGGTATTATTCGCGGATTCAAGGAAATATTTAAGGATCGTATACCTCATGTTATTCAAAGTGATCAGGGTTCTGAGTTTACCAATCGTGCGTTTCAGACTTTCTTGAAAGATAACAATGTGCGACATTTTCATACAAATAGTGAACTGAAAGCATCGATATGCGAGCGTGTTATTCGTACTGTGAAGCAAGTGTTATACCGTTATTTCACGCATAATAAGACTTTGAATTATGTCAGTGTCCTGTCCGAGATATGCCAGGGGTATAACACTACTTTTCACGTTGCTATAGGGTGTCCTCCAGCGGATGTTGATTATTCAAATCAAGAACAAATTTTCCATAGGTTATACGGCGACATGACCCCTAAAAAACCCAAACTAACTATCGGCACACCCGTCAGGATTTCGAAATCACGTGGTAATTTTGTAAAAAGTGCCTTGGCGAGTTGGACCGAAGAAATCTTTTTCGTATCTCAATGTCGTAAAGGTGACCCTCCTACTTATCAATTGAAAGACTACCATGGTGAAGTTATAGACGGTCGCTTTCAGCGTGAAGAGTTACAACCAATAACGAAAAATAATAATATTTACAATATCGAAAAAATCCTGTCTACTCGCAGGAAAGGAAAGAAAACGCAATATCTTGTAAAATGGTTGGGTTATCCGTCTACATTTAATTCTTGGGTCTCGGATTTGTATAAATAGACACCGAAAATGTTGTTCAACCAAACTATGGATTCTGATAACGTCTCATCTCGCATGGGTCAAGTCTCGAACAGTCTGAAAAACCAGATTGTGTTTATTGTACAGATTTGTATGTTAGTGTGTGTAATCGTGTTTTCATTATATCAAATTTCTGTCGGGGTGGATCGTGAGATATATTTAACGCTACTGTCTTCTTCACTTGGGTATTTATTACCGAATCCATCACCTCACCGTATATGTTGAAAGAAACAATAAAATGTTGTTGACTCTACCTTCGAATGCGAGTTTGGATAAATTTCCGAATACTAGCACAGATTTTCAAACGGAACTTTACAAAGAATTAGAAATGAGTCGCCATGAGCTGGGATTATGTGAGCTAACCTTCCCCAATGATTTTCAACCGCGAATTGAAGTGACAGCGAAAAGTATCGGTTTTGGATTTGTCGATGCGAATGGATACACCGATCGGTATTATATTCCCGAAGGCTCGTATTACAGCATCGGTGAAATGTTAGAATCGTACGAGAAATATTACATGGGGGACATTTTCATTTTACAAGGATTCGGAGACTTTAGAATCACATTCAGAAGATTAGTCACGAGTAAAAAAAGACCCAAGCGGGGTGTACCCATAAATACCGACGCCGCAGACTCTAGCGCCAGACACGTACCCCGTACCACACATGATTCACCCGAGCCTTACGGACTGATACCACTTGGTTCTGTGTTGGACACAATAACATTTAGACGTGTTGTATCCCGTCGCCGCGGAGTGGTAGAATTTATATTTACACCCGCGATAAAGTTGGAACGGATTGATAAGGTTTATGTGTATTGCGATCTGATACAACCAAGACCACACGGTAACAAGCTGCAACAACTTTTACGGGTGGTTACTGTAACCGCTAAACCGAATGAAAACCAAATCAATATATTCCCAAAACCATACTTCTTTGCTTTAGCGAGAAACAATTTTAGAACAATACGAATTTATCTACGTGATGCCGCTGGCAACCCCATTAAATTTCGAAAAGCACCAGTGACAGTGACCCTACGCTTCCGTCGTAGAGCTGTTGATTCAATATGAGTTACATCACGTTGTCTGGCACCCAGGGCGAATTCTCAGTGGTGTTACCGAACGAAATTATTTGTAATGAACTCGCATTGATGGATATGAGTTTTGTCAGTGAATCTCTTGATCGAATTATAATCAATCACGATCAAGCACTCTGGGAGCTACATAATGAGAAAGATCGAATAGTAGATGCGTACCTAACACCACTTGGGAATTATGCAAACAACCTCGAGTTGACGCGAAGAATATTAGCTGAAAGTTTCAAACACTGTTTCACCGAAAGAATCAACGATGAACTTTTCCGAATTCGTTACTCGAAACGTATCACACTCCACCCCACGGATATATTCACGAATTATTTCAGTGTAGTTGATCAAGTGTCGACACCAGTATGTAATGTCACGTCGATCAAACCTAAACCAACTCAACCCCACCTCAGATATCTTTTTGTGTATATCAATGTACTACGACATCATCCGGTGGGTGATTACATGAGTCAATTGCTTCGTGTGATCCAAGTAAATAACGAGATGTGTATGAGACAAGAAGTTGTATATGAAAAACCGTTTTATTTCCCAGTGTCGATTAACCACATCCGCGATATAAAAATCACCATCCGAGACCAATACGGTCAGTTAGTACATGATATAGAGACCACATTGACACTCCACGCACGATGAAAATAGTGACGTTAACCACCTCTATGCTTGGTGTTGATTTTGAACACAGACTACTCACCATCAACAACATCCCGACGAGATATTGTGAATTAGCCCTCATGGAGATCGATTTCACTTTAACCGAACCGGCGATTGGTCAATATTTGTTTGTGTATTGTGATATTATTCACCCTCACTTACTTGGAGATACGTTAGCGCGTTTATTACGAGTTATACCACTGACAACTAGTGATGTCACGCATAATTGGGTAGCGACAAATCCGTATTATTTCCCTGTTTCAAAAGATGTTGTAGATTCTGTATGTCTTTACCTCAGGGATGAGTTTGGGGAACCTATAAATATAATAAGTCGTTCATTGCAAGCTACATTTAACATTAGGAAGCGATTATGAAAGTTGTTTTCACGTGTGACCATCATTCTGTCCATCGTCATTATAACCAGACAGGTGATGGTTATGGATATTTTAGTGGTGGAGTTCAAGCCGGTTCCGGTATCGGGAGTTTGTTTAAATCACTTGGTCGTTTAGTGACACCTATTGCGAAATATGCTGGTGGTCAATTGTTACGGACTGGAGGTGAAATAGCGAGAGATCTATTACGGGGTAATTCGATCAAGTCTAGTGTCGTCAAGAGAAGTAAACAAGCTGGCGGTCGAGTGATTGATAAAATTTTAACCCCAAAAGCTATAAAAAGGAAAAAAACAAAGTCAAAGAACACTTCATCCAAACGTCGTCGTAAACAGCAGGATATATTCGACTAAGAACTATGTTGATGCACGCGGGTTCCAGAGAATGTCATAACTCGGGATTAAACATATTTAGTATACCCCACACACAAACCAGTATTGAGGAATCGCAATATGTCGTCGTCAAACCCCATAGTTTAGGGAATGTCATGGAAGTACAATTACCAAGGACGGATCGATATATGGATCTACAAAACACGTTCTTGAGATTACGTTTGAAGCTCACTAAACGCGATGGAACTGATTTAGCAAACGATACACAAGTGGGTCTGGTCAATAACATGTTGGATTCTCTTTTCAAACAAATCGATGTAACTATTTCAAATGAGGTTATCACAAATTCGGATAATTGTCATGCGTACAAAGCTTATATCTCTCGGTTGTTGAATGATACACATGATGCCTCGGAGAGTTTTGTGCAAGGACAAGGTTTTTATAAAGATGTCGCTGGATCTATGGATGTTCTTGGTGTAGCGAATACTGGATATGTTAAACGAAAAGACCTTACAAAAAACAGCACTCCGCTAGAGTTGATCGGAAAAATTCGAATGGGTCTTTTTGAACAGTCTAGATGTATGTTGGATAATGTCGACATGAAATTAAAATTTACACGTAACGAAGATAATTTCTGTCTGCTTGGCGACGCGGAAGATGTACAAATTGTTTTACTCGAAATGGAGGTGTATGTCAAACAGATGAAGATCGCTGAAAGTGTAAGCTTAGCACACAAGTCTGTATTACAGAAGAATACTGCCAAGTACCCCTGGATACGCTTACAAATGTCGACTCATACATTCGCCGCGGGTTTGTCGAAAATTGATAGAGAGTTAGTTAGCGGCACCATGCCAAAGAAGATCGTAATTGGTTTAGTTGAGACCACGACATTTAACGGTGTTCGAACCAAAAATCCATTCAACTTTAAACACTTTGATGTTCAAAATCTTTCGTTAAGTGTGGACGGGCGACAAATTAACGGACGCGAATTTCATTTCGATTTTGGTAAACACGGTGGACTCGAAGGTTATATGACACTATTCTCTCAGACAGGTCGCTGGGAATCCGAGGCACCTTTAAATATTTCTCGCGAAGATTATGTCAAGGGGTACACTCTTTTTGTGTTTGATTTGACACCTGATAATAGTTTGGGATGTTATCAACTTCATAAGACAGGAACTGTGCATCTGGTTTTGACTACATCGAAACCTTTACCAACCTCCGTAACCTTGTTATGTTTGAAGGAGTTTCAACATCTTCTACAACTGAATCAAAAAAGACAAGTCGTCGAAATATGAATACGTCTGAGATCGATGATATTCTCTATAACCACCCTGACACACAAAGTCTATATCTAGGAACTTATCCAGTAGATCAGTTACCGAAGAAACCAACTAGCGGAAAATTCGCTATCACCATTAATTACGATGAGTCGAGTTTACCTGGGTCTCACTGGGTGTCTATATACAGAGATGACGATACTCATTTTCATGATTCGCTAGGCTTCGGACCACTAAAACCTCAGATAATCGAATTCCTGGAGCCGGATGAATTTTCAGTGACTGGGAAACAGTTACAGAGTAAAACTTCAGATGTGTGTGGAGATCATGCTATCGCATTCTTGATAAAAAGAGCTCAAGGGTTTTCAACAGAGGAATACTTGGATAATTTTGGCGATGATAAAAAAGTGAATGATACGATTGTACATGTTTTTGTGAAGAGTTTGATTTCAGAGTAATAAACGAATGTGTAAATGTATATACTTGTGATTCTTGTTGCGCCTGTGAACAGCAGACTATTTTGTAGGCACGAAGCAGCGAATAAGCCGAAAGTATTATTCAGCTAGCAATCAATAGCGAGGAAAGAGAACACGATCGGTCATTTGACACGACTAAACTACGACATCATATATCATAATTTACGATCAAACTATTTCGCACTGAATGGAATAGTGTAATAATCGATAGTAGCACACAGCTGCACGGGTAACAATTCAGCGCGCAGGTCATTCGAAATATAGGTCGCACGCACTGCGTAAATCCTCTTACAAGCCGCGTTTCCGTTTGTGTGGTTATTGTTGGTGACTATTCAACACCACGCGAGAGAGATGCCTGAAAGTACGAAATAGCCGCTCACGACCCCCGCCATAAGAAATAAGAGCCGCTTGCGACCGATCCCTATACTGAAAAGGGTTACCGTGCGACCACAAGACACAATAGCCGCTCACCACCCCCGCCATAAGACAAAAGAGCCGCTCACCACCCCCGGTTTTCCAGCCGCTCACGACCCCCGCCATAAGAAATAAGAGCCGCTCACCACCCCCGCCATAAGACGCAATAGCCGCTCACCACCCCCGCCATAAGAAATAAGAGCCGCTCACCACCCCCGGTTTTCCAGCCGCTCACCACCCCGCCCATAAGAACCCCTGCCACCGGTTGACCGATCTATATAACTACTAACCTAACATATTGACTGAGATTAGGCGGTAGGGAATAAGTGCAATGGTCGGTTATAAGCCCCATAAGCCAACCATTTTATGCTCTATATGTACGAGCCCTTTTGCGATAATTACGCGATTATTTTTCCGCGTATCGTCTAATGTGATTTACAATGCGATGTCTCATTCATTCTCAACGAGAGTATATCCATACCAACCGACATTCAAATGGAAATCTGCATGTACCAGCTCATTCAATAGCGATTTTATTCCGCGCAGTTTGCAAAAATGCGTGATTTACAAGATGGCCAAAACCCGTCGCGTCAGTACTTATACTGATATTTCGTGGACGTTCCTCGAGAACATGAATAATATGATATTTGAGTAGCTAACTCGGAAGTAACTATTCAAATTATAGATGTATTTTGATATTGGTGCACTTGATACGAAAGGTGCCAGTCCTTGCATCACAGTCTACAAACAGTGTTGGGATCAAGTCACTACCTTCGACTCACGAGTCATCTCGAGTCATTGCACATTTTGACTCGAGTCAAGTCAAGTCAATCGATTTTCAAGGGTGACTCGAGTCAAGTCAAGTCACTCGTTTTTTGGAGGTGACTCGAGTCAAGTCGAGTCAAGTCAAGTCAAGTCACGAGTCAAGTCACGATTCGAGTCAAATTGAATTTTCGAAGTATATGTGATGACCCAACTGTGTACTGTGTGCTAACTGTGTGAAGGATAGATTAATTGGCCATTTATCTTGAATCAAATGACGATTATAAAGTTAAATATTCATGCAAAAAGGTGTAGCATAGCTCACGCACACGTAGAACTGATAATAAAATACGTGAGTAACTGCATAGCTACATGCTACAGTCTGATTTTATCAGCCAATATGAAGGATCGAATACGAAGCCTCGAGAAGTTGAACAAATTGATATGGTACAATAGGCACTACCCACCTTCACCTCTGTGAGAATATAAAGACATAAACTATATTCGTTCGATTTAAATCATACAAGAGTGTTGTTAAAGGTGCGCACTGCGCAATATAAGCACTAAGCTGCCTAAGAAACAGAGATACGATGCGATTAGATAAATCTACTGCTACTACGACAAAGTACGTGTGATGGTTTCGTAAGCGGTCAATTTATTTGTGATGTAACAATGGATGATCAGTGAAACTTATAATTATTGAAGACTGGTTGCTCTCGCAAGTGACACCGGCGTATCGCTAACAACCAAAACATACATAATATAGGGTGATTTACTCGACACCGTTTACTTAATGACTTGAAATTGACTCGTGAATTTTGCTCCGAGTCACGAGTCAATCCGCATTTCTGAGGCGTCGAGTCAAGTCAAGTCAAGTCATTTTTGCAAAGTGACTCGAGTCAAGTCAAGTCATACGAAAAAGGTGACTCGAGTCTGACTCGAGTCAAGTAATGACTCGAGTCATCCCAACACTGCTACATATTGGCAGAAGCGCGTAGCTTTACACCTATACCAGGTGTCACCAACAAACGGTCCGAGGCCATATTTTGCCGCTCGCAACCTGATTTGAGATTTTGGAAGAACAGCATTCTGAAATGCTGAAATTGATTTCAGCTGAAAAATATTGTTGTTGTTCTAAACAAGCCGCTCTCTGTGCCCAACATCACTGTGCTTCAATAGCGGATAGGGCTTCGGCGATGGTAATAGCATTCAATGGAGGAAGAATTTGATGATATGAAAGGGGGCATACTGCCTTGATGTGCAATGACCCAGACCACAGACCCCTGCAGCCTCCCCACAAGATCAAGTTTACGAGGAGATGGATAGTTGAACGGTACTTGCTGAAAAAACGAACCCTAAGAAAGAATCCTTAGTCACTGAATAGTGTTGTCAGGTATCTGCGAAGCTCATTGTGCAAAATAGAATGAAAGTGATGGTCATATCTTTGTTGTAAAATAATATTTCTTTTGTGGTAACTATACCTGTCGCCCATGTTAAAGAGCACAGCGCTCTACCAGTGTTGGGATGACTCGAGTCATGACCTGACTCGAGTCCCCTTTTTCGTATGACTCGACTCGACTTGTCTCGGCGTCTCAAAAATATGGATTGACTCGTGACTCGGAGCAAAATTAACGAGTCAATTTCAAGTCATCATTATGTAATCGGTGTCTATAAAAGATCGCTGTATCTTTCATATGTTCGGATTGTTCTCAATACGCTGTTGTGAACTGTGAGAGCGGCGAATTATATCCATTCAATGATTTTGCGTTTTACTGAACCTCCATTGTTTTATCACAAACAAATTGACCGCAACCGAAGTGATTGGAGCTTATAGCATACGTTTTCATACTAGTAGTAGTAGCAGTAGTAGTACTATAGTAGGGTTACCATATTTTGGAACACAAATTCCGGACGCTCTTTATCGCCCACTAGCGCATTTCAAAGTGAGGTATATTAGCACATTGTGAGTCAATATGACGTCACACTAGCAAAGCTTTGTCTATCGACGAGAGGTGGTCACAGGGTTGTAATAACTCGAGTCATGACTCGACTCGAGTCCGACTCGAGTCACGATTTTCTGATGACTCGACTTGACTCGAGTCATTTTTTCAAAATACGGAAATGACTCGACTCGACTCGGGTCAATCTGTGTATTGACTCGACTTGGACTCGAGTCATTGCGCATGACTCGATCCAAGTCATTGACTCGAGACTCATACGGCCAAGACCGACATTTCATTGTAATTCCGAAGCCAACACACTATTGGGATTTCATCTGTGGGTACTGGTACTTGAATATGCGACCAGAAACTGCTAAAAGTGAGGAAAATTGGTATATTATAAATGCAAAACATTCGATATCACCAAACTGAGTCCTAAAAAGTGGGTTTACCAATACTTTAACAGGAAACTGAGCATTCTACAATGACTTGGACTCGGACTCGAGTCATAATTCCATGACTCAGACCCGACCCTCTGCTCGCTGACTTGGACTCGGACTTGACTCGGTGGTGAATTGAAATGACTCGACTTGACTCGAGTCAAAACTATAAAAGTGAGATTGACTTGTGACTCGGAGCCTTGTGACTTGGTTACAACCGTGGGTGGTCACGATTCGGTTCAGCTTCAGGAGTGTGTGGTTGTGTGTTGTAAGTGCTAACCAGGGCCGAAGCCACATTTTGCAGCCCAATCCCGCCCAAATAAACACTGATCTTGAACCGATCGTAGGGTGAGCGATGCAAAATCTGAGGGCTTACTACATGCATCTGGTCGTTAAATGATTTGAATGAATTATGCCAATAAGCATATTCCGCTGGACAAAGAAGGTGCAGGTATAGCCTTGTACGGCTTTCTAAGTCCTGCACCACCCCTCCCTACTATCACAATGCGCCATGCGGGGAAGTCATGGACACCAGCGTTACTAATCAGGTCCTTGGTCTGACCCGGCCGGGAATCGAACGCACGACCTACCGACCAAGAAGCCGCACGCTTCACCATTACGCTATCTTGTCGGTTTACGCTATCTTGACGCTATCTGGTACATGGTTAAGTCAAAGTCCAATCAGCCTAAACCGACTCTATGAATATACCGTTATCTTGTAATTGCGATTACAATTAAACTTATTTCTGTAACTTAATGGTATTTTTGTTTATTTTTAATCGCAGTTTTTGCGAGGGTGGTAGTCCCCATATTAAAATCAATATATGTGTTACTAAATCGCGCGCAGCGCGAAGAAAACTTTCATGTAGCATAAATCTGCCCAAAAATAATATTGTTTATGTTGATTTAGGAAAAAAGTATGAGCTTTCTTCAAAATTCCGGACATTTAGGCATATTTTAGAAATTCCTCCCGGACGCAGTTTTAACAGTGAAATTCCGGACGTATGGCAACCCTATACTATAGAGATTGTAGTATCTCTATAGTAGTACCAGCAATATAATAGCAAAGGATTCTCCTCTGTTCGAAAGACTGGTCATTTGGTGCCCAGTGCTCACCTTCACCATCCCTCTAGTATGACTTAAATTGAATTTGAATATAGCTTATTTTACTCGTCAACATCTGGTGCAGGCTTAAATTGTATCCGATGGATACGTAATTGAGTAGTACATCATATAAATTCGATTCAAATATCTAAAATTTCAAATTCTATTCTCTATTTTCACGGAAAATTGTAGACGGAGGGTATACAGCAGTGATTCTCAACCTTTTTGTATTCGCTGACCCCTTTTGGACCGTCATGGACCCTCGTGGACCCCCGAACTTTTATTTATATATAGTTGGTGATGAGCAGCAACAAAATGACTTTCTTGAAAATGACATCATACTATTTACGTAGAAATTAGGTTGACTTTTATTATTTCGAAGCGAATTCTGCAACTGCATTTTTTGAAAAACCTGGTCGTGTTTTTAAAATCCGCGCCTTCGATTTCATATGACGAGTGCTGAAAATATCATTTAGACAAAGAAAGGTGGTGGAGAATGTAATAATAACGCGTAGCGCTCCCAACGACACATTTGGGTATGATCGCAACAATTATATGGCACCAAAATTGACAAACAATTTTTTATCGAACATATAACGTCAAGCCTGGTCATTTCTATCTCTAGTAGCTCATCTTGGAATTATTATGGAAAATAGTTATGTATATAGGCTTATATCACAGGAGAAAATGGATTTTTATGAACGTTTCGAAGTCACCGTGATTTACTTCACTAATCCAACTATTTATTTTTCACCTGATTCCCAGCAAACATCTCTATTCAGCAAAATATCTCTATCGGCAGGCTATTGGTAATTTAGCAACTAAAATCAGTTTGCACGTAGCATTTCAGCACGTAGCACTCAGTTTGCACGTAGCATCTTAGACGGTCATTCTGTTGATATGAGTTCTACCAGTAATGAAGCGAAATAACTCGTGATTTTCCAAATTTTGAAAATACAAATTAGGTTATCAACTATTCTATAAATTTGGAGGCTTCTCGGACCCCCTGAAAATGCTTCGCGGACCTCCGGTTGAGAACCACTGGTATACCCATACAGTTACCTACGTAGTATATGACGCCTCTTACATGTATATTTAATTCCATATTCAGATTGTGATTGCAATGACAAAATCATACCTCGAACTTCGAAAAGACAACTTGTCTTAAATTGTGACTAGAGTCGTGACTTGACTCGAGTCACCTTCAAACTTCGATTGACTTGACTTGACTCGAGTCAAAATGTGCAATGACTCGAGATGACTTGATCCCAACACTGGGGTTTCACTGGGTACACTTTAAAAAACAAACGTAGTTGCTAAACTGTGGGGCCTATTTTATCTCGATATTGAATCCGCGGCCTACACGAAATTTGAAAAGTCCCCCGCGACGCGTTGGCGGCCCCTGACCTATAGGCCGTCGTTGCTATGTGCGTCGAATGACTTGTCGACACGCCCTGGATATAGCTTGATTTTATACAACAAAGTGTGATTTAATTGTGAAACCGGATATTAAATGGAAGTATATTCACAATGTGGCATGTATAATGTTCGGTGGTAACAAAGGAATAGCTGAAGTACTTTTATTGTTATAATCAAAGGACGCGGAATCAATTTATACAAGTAAAACATGCTCATTGCTTAGTGGTGTGGTAAGAGGCAGCAAACGGTGATTGCCCTTCAGAAGTCACCGAATTATGTGTTTAGTAGGGAAATGACCAGCGGTCGGATTGAAATTTGTTGGTCAGCCAGTTCGAGCACAAGTTATATAATTTTCAGCCGGTTCTGTTACGCTAAATCATTGATAGTAACGATTATTTCTGAACGTTTAGCTAATCTCATAAAATGCCGTGGTGTTTTTCTATAGAACCGGTGCGTACCGACCACTGAAGATGTAGGTTACCTACATACCGACTATCACATCGGCACGTGTATTAATAGATTATGTTGCTTTGATTTGTCGCAGGTAGCACATCCTTTTGCGTTACATACAATCCTTTGTTACAACTGCAGAATTAGTTTTACTCGCAAACGGTCTCACGATGAACACAGTATACCCTCAACCAGGGTACGGTCAACCGGTCTACGGCCAACCAGCTTATAACCCGTATCCGCCGCCTCCGCCGCCTCCGCCGCCTGCACCGGCACCAAGTAAGAGTTTACAGCACCATCGAATGTTTGGGGTTATGTACTGAAAGCACTTCCATGCCTGACTTGATACAGAAAATATATAAATATCTTGTGGGTGTAACATAGATAATTACACGCACTCCCTAGAGTCTTAGTGAAAAGGGTGTGCTTGTGTATTCACGCCCGTCTATCATCGGTGATAGAAAGGTGTGAATACACACCCGTTGCACACGAACCGGAACTTACCTCAGATCCACTACACGGTATAAATCAAACATAAAATTTTATTTCAATTCTCGCCATATCATCCGCGTAAAAGCCTAGAAGGGGGTCGAGCTACAAGTAGTAACAGCATATTATTATATAGTTAACCAATAGTTCTATATATCACTGAGTTCTAATTGCAAACTAACATTAGACAAAATCTGTCAAATCACAACGTTTTTCGTTGAGCTCATCGTGAAACATCCATCGACCCAGGGGGCGATTTGGATTTTTTGAAGGAGGCGGAAACGCTCAAGGGGCGAAATGGGGGACGCTGGGCTCAGGAGGCGATATGAAGGGAGCTAAAAATGGCCTCGAAGTAGATGGTGTAGTAACAGCATTTTATTAATATTATTGTATAGTTAACCAATAGTTCTATATATCCCTGAGTTCTCATTGCAAACTAACATCAGACAAAATCTGTCAAATCACAACGTTTGTCGTTGTGCTCATCGCGAAATATCCATCGACCATTTTTTTGAATGCAGAGGTTGATTTTAATTCATGTAAAATAAATTTGGAGTACTTTTGGATTGTCAATTCCCAGTTATGACACTCCCGTCACGCTACCTACACCAAGTCCTACCTCTACCCATTGTTTTTTACCACAGTACTTAAAATAGGAGGGCCCCAGACCCAGGCGATTTTTTAAGGGGGGCGCTGGAGAAAAAAAGTTTAAGAACCACTGTTCTAGAACGTTAGAACGCAACGTAGCAGTCAATCAATTAGACAGTGAGATCTCACGAATTTCTGCCAATCTTCTATTGTTAATATCAAATAGAAAGTGATATAAACCCACACTACTACGAGAAACGATAATATCAATGTTGCATTTTACAGTTCAGCAAACGGCTATTTCGTTAAACCAAGCACCCGCACCCGCCCCGACAATCGTTATGGCGGGTGGAGGAGGTAACTCAGGTGAACAGGCTCGATTCAGCGCTGGAAGTTGTACCAGATGCGGGTAAGTGTAAAATTATAAGAAGAGTTACCACCTTTAAATCACATGCCAGGGTTCTGCAGTCTTTTCAAATGACTCCCCGGAAGACCCGGAATCACAAAAAATTGATTATAATAGCCACGTTTTGGGGCCTGAAATTTTATCGGAATTGGCACGAGACAAAGTATTGGAATCGGGATCGATTGTAATGACGACAATTATAGCAAGATCGAATCCGCTCACGTTCATCTATCATCAATAAATCAATCGACAGATTATATTTTTCATATACAATGTACAATGCGATATACAAGATGCCGAACGACCAACCAGTAGGGGTTGCTTGAACTAGCATCTACCTCGACCTGTTGCCCGATGTCACAGTCTTCTTCGATGTTATTCTTTCTTCGTCGGTCCTTTTTAGAAGCTATTGCTTTCTCTTCTTTTTTCTTCATCTGGTCTTTTTTTGGGCTTTTTTGTCGCCGTAAAAACAACGATACGGGGGACGAGAGGCCTCAAAGTCCAATGTACTAGCCGGCAAGATCCCTATTTTTGGATGACTCCACGGCCCGAAGCATCGATGCATGTCTATTCATTATTTTCCTAAGCAAACGGTGCTTGCAGACTGACATTGCACAGACATCGGAGAAATTTGGTTTACTAGGCCTAATATTGATAGTAGGTATAGCAATTCGAGCCTCGGGTGAAAAAATATCATTTTTAAATATTTGAATAAAATATATTTGTTGCACTTGGTATGGTGAGTATAAGCATAATTTATCAAAATTATGAGATAGACATCATGCGAGAGGAGAAATGCGCCATCATGTCATCATGAAAGCTCTGTTGCATTATAATTTTGCAGCTTTAGCGGACATTTGACGCGTCACAACCATAGGTAGAATAGTTCAGAAATTAACAAAAGATCGAATTGATATCACAGCATTTGAGCAGTGTTGCCTAATCCGGGATTCGGATGTGCTCCTGATAAATATTAAGTAGTCTCTTGATCATGTCATTGCCAAAGTCAAATTGAAACACCGTCGAGTTGAATTGAAATTTGATTTTATGAGGCGTTAGAGTTAATTTCCAGTTTTCAGATGTAAAATATATGTGGCACTAAATATTGTCAAATACTTCAAAATCCAAAATTTCGATGAAGGCCCCGTGTATGAGACCCCCGGTCTAGTGAACACGTCGAGTGCAAACGTTCGAAATCTCAATCCAACTCATCGCTTTGGTTCTGCATAAGCCGTTTAAAATTTAGGTGAGCGACGACACACAGGCTTATTTCTTTGCTTATTTCAGAGGCGACATCCGATCGGGACCTTTCACGACCGCCGGCATTCTGTGCGCCCTCTGTTGCTTCCCGTGCGGCATTATATGCTGTCTCAAATGGAAGAACAAAAAATGCCAATCGTGCGGGAGGGTATTCAAAAGCTGAATCTGAAGATTCGCATCACCTGACCTTAGCGGTTACGAACAGTGTATTCAAAAAATGGATATGAATAGTGCTATAACCTTGATAAGAAAGAATATTTTTCAATCGTAATTTAAAAAAGAACATGTTTAAATACAATATATGCTCGCATGCTTAATGCTATCAACGAAATTACTTGCCTAAACTAGTGGTTCTCAACCTTATTGTTGTCACGGACCCCTTTAGACAAATTCCAATTCTGCGAACCCCCGCCCTAAATTTTGCCTGAAACTCTATCAATGCACTATTGACTATTGTAATAATTATGATACTCAACTACTGTATTGCGTCAAATTGTTATTGTTGTTGTTGTTGTTGAAGGAGAAAGAAAGAAAAGCAGAATGAATGAACGAACGGAAAAAAGTTATATACCCATTGTCACAAAAGTTAAATAAACAATTGGCATAGTATTAAAATAAAGAAACTATAAAAAGTGGGGAAGTATACATCATATAAAAGAGAAGATAGGCTAACGACCAATCCGCTACATCTGCACGGCAGGGGAAGAGGGCCAGAGGATTTCAGCGGGAGTTTTGCCTCGCACTGAGGTTAGGACTTATCCGCTCTTCGCCAGGCGGTTTTCTATGGGGATAGGCCTATACATTGAAAAAAGTGACCTAAAGTGCCAAGGGGAAACATTTCCAAGTTAAGAAAATATTTAGAGAGGGATGTTGTGGTCTTCTTGGACTAAATGAGTAAAGTGCGCTGAAGTTTTGGACAATGCAACATGCATGTCATCTTCAAGGTTCATGTACTTTGGATTTAGTGTTGTATAGTGTGAGGTACAGTTATCGGTACAGTTTATTCTCACCTACTTGAGCCTGACACATTAGAGAAAGGAAATTGAACACGGACCCCATGCTTGCTTACGGACCGAAACAGTATTTCGTCACGCCCCCAAAGACTGATAAATTTAACCTCCAGGGAGCCCGGAACCCCTTTACGAAGACCCTTTCACCACTATCACAAAGACAGGGTTTCAATGTCATGAGAAGTTATCCTGTGCGATCGCCGAGGATGATTCGGCGCAGGCCAAATATATATTGAATGTTTGCACCACCAGAGGTCATGTGAAGGTTATTTTCGGCCAAAGCTTTCCAAGGTGCCTATTTTTTACGCATTTATAGGAGTCGCATGTCGACCGAAACTTTATTATTATTATTATTATTATTATGGAAACAAGTGGCGCTTTCAACCTCGAATTGTCATGGTGCGGTAATATAGGGTTACCGTACGTCCTCTTTTAAGAGGACTTGTCCTCTTTTTCGAATTTTTTCAAAGTGTCGTCGGAGGACGCCGAAATGTCCTATTTTTTGAGATTTTGCCTCTTTTTTAAGAATTTTAGTTAAATATAGGGCAAAATTCGACTGAGATACAATAAATCAGCACTGAAGGGACGCTTCGGCGGGTATTTCGGGAGATGAGCCGGAAAGCTGACCTTTTTTTCAAGTCAACCGACCAGGAAGTGGTAAAATTTATAATTTTTTTCAGGATTTTCCACCGGTATTGCAAGTCTGAAAATTTTGAAAATGTGTCCTCTTTTCAGATTTTCATAATATGGTAAACCTAGGTAATAGCCGGAGCCGATATGGTTCTTCTATAAATTATGTGCATTTTTTACCTTGGTGGGGAGGGGATCTCATAGGTTCTCATAGGCTCTCTGTGTGTGAACCTCAGAAATTCGGAGGTTCGCATTCACAAACGAGCCTTGGTTGACTGTGAACCTTTTCCATGTATTACATTTTTTTAGTCATTATGACATCTTTTGTATGAAATCATTTTCATTTCAACTTCGAACCACTATTCGCACGGCGCTGGCAGCGTGAAAAGTAATTGGGCATTGAATGATAGGGCACCTTGCCAATTTCACAAAAATATTTGTTTTGTTAGAAAAAAGTTTGTTCCGACATTTTCATCTTTCCGTTTGTGAATATCCAGTGACTTTCTGCTGTGAAAATTGTACGCGCAATCACACAATAGCAAGAACGAACTACAATTCATGTGGGTTGGTATAATCAGCGAATTGTGCTTAGTTACCCAATCAATTATTGACTACAACGGCATTGATACGAAGCATATGCATACTTGCATAGGGATATATCTTGATTTGATATGTTTATTGTATCATCCGCCCGATTGGGGTTTTATCTACTGTATAATTGGTTTTGAGGTAATATCTGTCGCAACTATACGAAAACCGGTATTTCACTCCGATCAATATAAATGTAGCAATAGTCTGATGCTCTGACCTCATTGCGCCGTCTCGCCTATACCGTTAATTTCTTGTTGAAATTTTATGGAATTATCAAAGCATGTAATTGTTCCAGTTTATACATTTGGTGATGTTTAAAAGTCGGCTGAGTCTTCGCTGGGTATTTATTAAATTAATATATTACTTTACGGAAATGTAGGGTTGAAATTATCAATATTACGTCACAAGATGTCAAAGGCGCACTAATCAAGCGGTTGTCCGACGTTTGACAGTGCAACATAATGAAAAACGACAGTTGACCATTGGAAAATCTCTAGCTTAGCTAGAACCGTTTGGCGCCAACGTGGGCATATTTTCACCCATGCTGGCACGAGGGACTCGTAGTGTAATAAAACCACGATATATACCGTTCTGATCGTGCTAGGTCGTTGCTGTTCATTTGTGCGAATAGATATTGTCTGTGCAAGTTCATTGATACCATACTATTTGATATAAATTATATATGGAAATTTAAGCCGGACGTCCGATCAGGGCTGTAATGACTCGAGAACTTTTCTTCGATGTGACATGATGTACTCGAGACGTTGAGCATGACTCCATCAAGTCATGTGACTCGACACATGCATTCTATATGACTTATTCATACCTCGTATATTGTAGGGTTGCCATACGTCCGGAATTTCCGGACATGTCCGGAATTTCACTGTTCAAGCTAGTGTCCGGGAGGAATTTCTAAAAATATGCCAAATATCTGGAATTTTGAAGACTTGACGTAGGCTCATAATTTTTCGTAAATCAACATAAAAACATTATTTTGGGGGCTATTTATGCTGATACAGTTTCTTTTTTTCGCGCTGCGCGCGATTTACAATAACATTTTTTGATTTTAATATGGAGACTACCACCATCGCAAAAACTGCAATAAAATATGAATAAAAACAACCTTCATTTACTGGAATAAGCCTAATTGTAGTCGCAATTATAGGAAAACGGTATATTCCTAGAGATCGCTAAGGCCGTTTAAATGCTTTACTCAAAGATAGTGGTTCCAAACGTGGGGGTCGTTTGGCTTAATTCTGGGGTTTGCAAATAGGTTTAACGTAATCAGGTTCCAAAATAGCCCGTGATTAAGTCTGGGAAAAGGTGCTGACTTCTTTTAGTAATCAGTTCGTCAGATTTTGATGTGGGCCACGGAACATTTTCAAATTGGAGATGGATTCGCGACCATAACCACTGGATCTGTTACCCAACATACAGCCGCATACTCCTGAACCGGATCGTGACCACCTTTGGTCTATGAGCAAAGCTTTTTCAGTGTGACGTCATCACTACTTTTGAAATCCACTAGTGGGCGCTGAAGAGTGTCAGGAATTTGGGTCGGACTAGTCTCGGTCGTTTTGTCTTTATGTTATCTGCTATTACTTTTCATTGAGTCTCATGCCTCCTTTTTACTTCGCCCATAGGTCAAGGGGGGTGTCTGATTTAAAAAGTGCTAAAGGCCGTTTCGACACCTTCCTACATATTTTCATTGTATCGCAATCTTGTGGTGTATTGATTGGATAAAAAATATGTTCTGACTTGATTCGAGTCAGAACTGCAAAAGTCTAATTTGCTGGTGACTAGGAACCTTATGCCGTGGTTACAATCCTGGATCAGATATATATATATTATTGATATTCACATTTGAGTTTTGAAGATGTATGCCTACCCACAATATCAGCCTCCAGCATATGCCCCTCCTTCACCAGGTAAGAACAGAACAGATTTGCAAGGAAAGAAATTATCGTATGACATGAGGGATGGCGGAAACTCCTAAATGGTTCTGGTTCGCGCGTAGACGGACTATTTATAAAAACTTCGGTGCAAGCACGAGCATATCAAGTCACGATATTATATCAAACAAAACCGATCTTGGTATGAAAAATTGGTAAAATCAATAGAGACCAATTCCGGCTTTTGCGTAAAATCTGTTTGCGATATAATTATGACGGATCACCTCACATTGGACTTCGGACACAAAAATACTACCGAAATGAAATGATTCAGTGCCAATCTTGAAACTTGGGACAACGTTCGATAGCCAGATCACTTGACCGCTGATCTCGGTATGGAACATTGTTAAAATGAATAGAGACTGATATCGAATTTTGAGTAAAATCTGTTGGCGGTATATGACGAATCAGCTCAAACTAGAATTACTAACCTGATTCTTGAGTAGCAAATATGTAACTTGAGGCAATGTTAGATACCACCATCAAGACATATATAGCCTACTAAGTTTCAAGACTCATCATGGTGCGAAACACCGTCAAAATCGACACAGACCAACAACGGTCGACACAGCGCATGGTACTGTATTGTAACAGAATTCAGACATACAGATACCACTGTTATATCATACTATAGTCGGGCAAGCTGCATTGTTGCCCAGCTGTACACTGATTTGGCCGCGTAAGATGAATAGAGAGAAAGGAAGAGTAAATGCCGTTTCTTCATTGTGAGCGTCTTTTAGATAGATAAATTTTGTTATGAGCGCTACCAGCGCACGTCTACAATCGAAAGCGAAAGCGTTTAAAGCGAAAACGCGAAAGATAATGGTTGCTGCACGTCCATAAATGGTAAACTACGTTGTAGCAGAGGATTTTAGGTGATACAATGCCCCAGTTTCCCTATAGAACTGAATAGGGGTGTTTGACGTCTAGTTGATTCGTTACGAGTCGTAACTTACAACTATGCCCTGAATGCGGCCGTGAATAGCAAAAAGGTTGGCCTCTCCTGCGACAGAACATATAGGCGTCCAGGTCACATTACATCAAAATAAAGTTTTTATCATGCGCGAAGAACACACTATCTGCAGTTCTCATGTTGTCCTTGGGGTCGTTCTGAAAATCCCAACCAGTTTAGTTTCACATGAGATTATTTTCTAGAATCCAATTCCAGATCCAGTATAGAGAATATATATTGGTACAAATCAGCTTGCTCCGCTAAGTAAAATCACGTCACTTCAATTATAGCCGAACGTCGCAATCTGAACAACTCTATTATACATATGTTTAAGTGGTTCTTAACTGGGGTCGTCTCAGACATAATCAGGGGTATCTCTAAGGGTTCCGCTGGAGGCCAAGACACACACTCAACTCATACATATGATTCGTGATAACACGCCTGTCTTTGTCATTATTGGCTGCACGCGATAATAGGCGCGATCAGTAGCCAAATTGTGACTGCTGTTGGATACGTCGTATGCAGTAGCGTACCTAGAACAGTTGGAGTTCGAAATCGAACCCCCGACACTCTGAAATGACGGTTCTATCACCAGTATTTATTAGCTCATCAGTAAATACGCAAGGGGTATGGATATCACGTTATTGCGTTTCGACATTACGAAGGCACTTTCTCAGGCGAGAGCGTCGCATTTCAAACCGGTCTTTGACTTAAAATAACAAACGACAAACTGATTTGCAATAAATATTCATTATGCTGTGTCTGTTTTGGGTGAAAATCATGATTAATGGGTCGTTGATGCACGCTGTTGATGCTCAGTTCATTTTCAGACCCAGGAATCTTTATTAATTTATGTGTGTAGCAGGGATATATAGAACTCCGGGATGGCTGACTTCTTTTTGGTCTATACATAAGTAGGGCTATATACCAACCTGCAATCTACCTCGAAATCTTCAGTTTCTTTCGCAAGTTAGCGATGTAGGTGTTTATACAATCGGGTTCCTTGACCTTTCGCCGCCTTCCTGGTGAGCAAGCAAGACATTCTAGAAAACATGGGTCTTCCCATACCTCAACCTTTATGCTAAGCAAACTCAGACAACGTTGAACATCAGCAATTTCATTCAGTAAATCATGAATACAGTTGTATACTTCAAATTAACCTAAATTTACCGACAGGTAATACATATAAAGGTGGATAACGAAGAAAATCAGTATTTTCTAAACGTTCAACACATTGTTTTCCAAACTTTTTCAGTGTGGGTGATAATTTTGAAAAGTATTTGGGAGAAGTAATATAAGTCAAACAGGAAAGAGTAACTATATGATGCTGAGACTTTTTGAATTGTAAAGGCTCTTTTGAATACTACAACACGCCAAATTTTCTCCACTTTTTCGTCGATAGACATTCCTGAGCTTTATCGTCATTGGCTGTGCAGTAGCAGTACATCCCGAATCAAGCTTCTGAAGGGTTCGATACTAATTCGCAAGTATTGGAAATTATGTGTAATGGTGATGCGTCCGGCTTCTCGATCGGTAGGTCGTGGGTTCGATTCCCGGCCGGATCAGACCAAAGACTCGAAAACTGGTATCCGCGGCTATCCTGCTAGGCGCTCAGCATCCACGGATAGCATGGAGGAGAAAAAAACGGGGGTGCAGACTGGGTTACCTTACGGTCGTATAGCATCTCCGCTGTCAAAGCATCACGATGGTGCAGGCGAAAAAGAATATCATATCTCTCGCTCTCTCCAAAAGATTTTCGGACATGATAACTGATTCAATGGACTGAGTAGATATTAAAAGCGTCGCTGCTGAGACACAAGACCCAAATTTCCAGATTGAAGCCAATATTTGAAGATGGTAATGCAAGTATTGTATAGCGGCATATCCACTGATGATGTGCTGTACAGAATGGAACGTCGCATTTCGTTTCATGAATCTGCAACAAAAATTAACAATTTAGAGATACAAATCAATCATAAACCCAATCTTTAAGAATAGCTTGATCTGGGGATTCAACCCAGTGGTGCTAAACCGCCAAATATGTTAGATTTTTATATCTCAATTCCAAATGCATGAAGCTGGACGCTTGTCCATTAGAGAATGAAACATCAAAGTTCAGATTGAATCGGGTTTTTCTGCATGGTGTCGTAATACAGAGCTCATAGTTTACTTTGGTCTTGACGTACGTCACAATGATGCAAGTGTACGGAACGAAATATCCTACACCTCTTTCAGCAACAGTTATATGTGAAAGCTATAAGACTATTAAAAAAAGTTCTTTAAATTTGGACAGTACAATTTAGCGATCTTTAGCAGTGGAATAGAGCTGTGCTTGAAAACTGATAAGCTGCTGGTATTTCTTTCAAAAGCAATCAAACAGTCAAACTGACGTTGGTGGCAGAACCCTTGCAGAAATTCATTAGCACCACCTATAATATCAAAAGGTATTAAATGTTGTTTCCAATATTTAGTTTTTAGTTGCATACATTTGTCCTATATGCAATTTAGGTTGCAAGGTACGTGCAAGATAAAAAAAAGTTGAGAAGTGACAACCACTGATTTAACCGCCATAATATTCCAGCTATTAATTATAATGTCGACAAAATGCACACTGCAAAGTTGACAAAATGGCAGAATGATCTTTACTATAGTATAGTATAGCAGTGCAATACAGGGGGTGGGAAACTGATGAGCTGCTGGTATTTCTTTCAAAAGCAATCAAACAGTCAAGCTGAAGTTGGTGGCAGAACCCTTGCAAAAACTTTATCAGCACCACATAAAATATCAAAAGGTATTCAATGTTGTTTCCAATATTTAGTTTTTAGTTCCATACATTTGTCCTATATGCAATTTAGGTTGCAAGGTGTGCAAGAACAAAAAGGTTGAGAAGTGACAACCGCTGATTTAACTGCCATAATATTCCAACTATAGAGTACAATGTCGACAAAATGCACAGTTGATAAAATGGCAGGATGATCTTTTCTATAGCGTAGTACCTCAAGCCATAAGCAGTTGATTCGCTCATCACAAACACACACACACACACACGACAATATATTTAAATGGATTTCAATCCTTGATTTGATATAGCTCACCAGAATCAGACGAACTTACCCATGCATGCTGAGCAGAGGTCCTGGCTGTGTCGCAAGGATTTGACGAAACCTTTTTAACTGTGATGCAGTTTCAAGAGTTCAATCTTCCTTTGCCACATAGGCCTATACAGCATTTCCCCATTGCCACATCATGACGATAGAGCTAACTTATCCATCATGAGAGAGTGGTCAACATCAAGTCGATTGATGTGATGAATAGTCCTGTCTCTGTCTTGTATCTTCAAAAGTTTCAGTGGCCAGCAAATGACTTGGCTATATTTTACAGTTCCCTGCAACGGAGGTATCTTTCCAGTATAGTGGCATTTGATTGCCAGTCATTAACAAACATATTCATGTATCACTAGTAGACTATCGGTATCTGTAAAGACAGATTGAATTTAAATGGTGCCTGGACTGTTATACAATTATGAAAACTTCTAACTACCGTGTATTGTATTGTACCACTTAACCACTACCATACTCCAAGGGTTTGTATTTTGCGTAAAAGTCTAAAATTCATCCTGACTGTTTGACTGAAATGCAACTTGCATACTGGTACTTAGAGGCTGCAGTTCTTGGTCATTTCACCCTATAAAACTATATAACTGTCTTCTAGGAAACCACGGGTAGGTATAGAATCATTAGGCTCGTTCGATACTCCTTTCCTTTCCTTTGTTCTCCATCATGTTCTACAATTAGGAACGTAGCATGGATGAACTATAATTATCAAGTAACCTATTACATAAAATCCTGACAGACGAAGGCACTCTAAACTGGCGGCAGTTACTGTACTGTACACTGTGCAGCCTAGGACTTGGGCTTATTATGCAATTCTATAGCATCAGATCGGTCATTAAAAGCACAACGTAATCAATACTAAAATCATCCTGAAATGTAATTCTAAACAATCTGCTACATCCTGATATGCACTTACGCTTATCACTGTAGCAAAACATACTCGATACGCGGAGATATTCCGAATACCAGCGATATATCGTACAGGCATACCGATACCGGTAGTGCCGATAATAACCTGCAGCTGAAGCTACATAACCAATACTGCTAAAATGATCAACTACCTGAACATCACATGAGTCCTCTAGCTTTATAAACGTTTATATATTGATATCATCTACCACCAATCACAAACTAAAAAGGCAATTCCGTTTCTCCAAGTCATGCACAGACAAAGCGCTGTCAACAATCCTATCTGCAGTGAGTGCGCGAAAATGACCCTACTTGTGTATGACCGCGATGACGCAATCGACGGAGTCAGCCATCCCGGAGTTCTATATATCCCTGGTGTGTAGTTATGTTGTTATGTGTATTGCGGCAGATATTTGGTTTTGTAACTCATAAAAATTTGGGTTTCCCTGGCGAGGTTAGCATGAGGGTTTTCCATTGAAGGCTATAAAACACCGATGTATAATAGTTGCAAGTAACAATGCGAGTCTGCACTGTTCAGTCAAGTGGAAGAGAAGGGGCTGACGCATCACCTATTTTTCAAGTTGCCACTAAAGATAGGACCAAGATGGAAATCGCGTCGAGTTGAGCAATCCTAATGGAATGAGTGCCAGAAATTTTGCAAATTAGTAAAAATTGAATAGTATATCCATAGAGAAATCAATCCGAATATTTTCTGCTGACACTCGGTCGTCAAGGGTAATCATCAGCAACTACAGTAGAGTGACGAGTGTCAGCCGAAAATATTCGGGTTCCTTTCGATATGAATATACTAATCAATTGTATATTGAAATTGTGTAGGGGACACACGTGACGAATGTAACTAGGGGCAAATGTAAAAATCGACCTCACCGCTACTAGGGTGGAGAAATCGCCTTGATATTTTGAGGACGCATGCAGTAGTTATGTATCCTAACATACCTGAAGTTACGTTGAGCTACGATACGCGAAACCCCGGAATAATTTTTAAAAAACCTCATTTTGGACACTAGAGTAAATATAACTTCTGCATGGTCTGGAACAATTTGTTAAGAAGAAGAATACCTCAAGTCGTTACAACGTAATATATCTAGCTTGAACAATGTTACCATAGTCTACCGTGATGATAGAAAAACTATAGGACTTGAATCGCCGGGAAGGCACCATAGTGTGACACTAATCATTGTCGAGCGTACCAGGGGCAATTGTAACACTCTGTTACTTTTACCCGGTTATGTTATCTTTTCAATGCTGAATATCTTTGTTCAAATGTTGGTATAACCATTTATTTACTGCAGATGAATCCTGCAACAGCCAGAAGTTCAATACCAGAACATATAATACCGTGCCATGCCAATTCTAACATGATCATTTGTCGGAACGGCCATACAGAAGTGATGGGGACGTGAATCTTAGGGTCGGGTATTTCCGTGATTCTACCACCCTTTCTCATGTTGATCTACTTTTGATGTGTCGAACTTCAATGGTCACTTAAAACTCTCCCATGACTGAATCCTCATCCTCTGACTTTGAGCACACCCCCTTGAATTTTGTCATTTGGTGTGAACAATTTGTTTTGAATTTACACAGAATAGAAGAATGCCATCAATTTCGACGCCATACAATGTTGTGTCGTCGATTTTCCGCACTATCGCCGGCCCATTCAACCAAGATATTTTAGCCAGGTCGGTTTCGCACCTTCGCAGGTGACCGAATGCCCAACCGATTTCGCAAACTGAACAACAGCACCTTAATTGAAGAGACCGAATATGTGTAGGGAGATGACGGAATGGACGTGTTTCTTGTACACTTTGAGCTCATGATGAAGGCACGAAGGGTGATACTGTATTCAAATACCAAAAATGCGATGGGAGTGGCCTGGAACCGTTCAAACTTCTCTCTCTTAGTTAAATGCAATATTACAATTTGTGCTCCCGTTTTCGTTGTTCATTTCGTTTGTTTTTAGTTATAAATCTGACTGTTATATAATTGCCCCTGGTTAAGGGGCGATTGTAACATTTTAGCGGCAATTTTCACGACCCAAAATTTCCATGATTGATTGTTGATCGAGTTCTATTTTAGTTTTCATATCAACTACATAGTTGTTGGCTTCTTTATATAAAACTTTGGAAATGAAATTTCCATGAGAATAAAACGTAATGTTCGAAAATACAAAAAGTTTTACAATTGTCCCCGGTCTCCCTACCTCAAAGAAGTTCTTCAATTGTTAAGAACTGATGACGCGTGATGACGAGGGACCTTGATAACACACACGGGCCCATATATAGCTGCAACTGGAGTGCAATAGTGCATTTCGAGAAGATGTTTTAGCTGCAGTTCAAAGACTGTGACCTATTCACACATTCAACTTTTACTAAGGCTACATCATATTTAGAACGTAGTGCAGTGTCCTTTTAATATGTGTTTTAATTTAATCGGCATACTTTCTAACATGATTCGTTATGTATGCATGTTTTTCTGTTATTTACAGGATTAAATTCCGAGCAAGTACGCTATAATTGAAATGTCGGCCCCACCCGCTTCTAATCAAGGTAAGATGAAAACATATTTTTAAAGCAAGACAAGTAGTATATATAAGATCATCACTAGGACTTCTTTATGGGTAGCATGTACAAATACGAATTAGGTATACATGTTCGTTTTCGCATATTCGAAGTTGATTGGTAGACAGGCCTATACATAACATAAGTGAACGGAATAACTAGTCATGCACAATATATTCTACAATTTGCATTCTGCATCCATGTTCCTGACCAAATATATGCATAGCCGATAAGTCAATCGAGAGCTGTGATCTTGTGGTTGGTGGTCTCCTCGCCATTATGTGGTCGCTGACACGCCCGCTCCTCGGCTGCTACTTGCAAGCGCTTTGCTTTAAATCTTAACGGCTTTTCTCAGGACTTCTTGCAGACTCATTCATGTTTTTTTTATCAATAATCCATACAATGGAACATTACAACGCAGCAATTTTGAAATTTTCTAAATTTTGGACAACCCTTATGCTCATTTATGTTCGTTGCAATGCTGCAGGTACTTTCTAAATGCTCAGATGCATCTTCACGACAATGTAAGATGACTGATGACTAGGGCGATTATTTTTTGACAAAGGCCATAAATTCTGCCACTGGCAAATATTTGTTGGGTAATTTTGTTTGCGCAAAAAATTATCGGGACGACTGATTACGTGTTGTCGGGAGAGGCCGTTGACGCTTTCCTTTCGGTGCCCTGGAGTCGACCAAGCCTGTCTGTCGAGCCAACCAAGCCTGTGTGTACAGAAAGAGTTCGTGTACCATCTAACAACAGTACATTGAGCTAAAACGCTCTGTTCGCCCCAGAGGTGGTCAGTAACGAAGTACTTCTACTTTTTCGAAGTACTTAACTATAGTTTTCCTCTACCTCTGTACTTACTCAAGTAGATCTTATTTTCGCTACTTCTACTAATATATTGTGATCTACTTACTTACTTTTCGCTATTTTCAGTTTGTCAAATAGAAGTAGTTCAATCCTCCAATCAGGAAGATAGCCTGAGGAATTTCGGGGCTGTTTTCACGGAGTTTAATTTTCATAAAAGTTGAGTAAAGCCCTGAATTTTCGTCGCGCCTAGCGCGCGCAGTGGATACGGAGTAACCAGTATAATTTCACGATTGTATCGGTGAATAGAATTTAGGTAGCGGGTTGACGTGGTTCCGTTCACACCCCATTGTCGCCCTTCGCCCATATGAAATAGCTCATCACAGTATGTATGGCTTATCATTACGTTTTGAAACTGATATTTCGCAATCCAGCATTTACTTATGATCTCTAGCATGTCCATGGCGTGTCCTAATGTGGAAAAGTGGATTCTGACTTTTTTTTAGTTTTAAAGCTGTAATAAAATACCACCTTTAAAAAACTTTCTGGACTAAAGACATGACATACATGTTCCGCTGTTACAAGTAGTATTTATATTTCACTTTCAATTCCCAGTATATTATACTTTGAATTCTAATTAATACCAGTTCTTTCGTCTGGATAACATACATGTTGAAGTTTAAAAGCAAGTGAAGTAATGCCTTTAATTTCCGGAAATAAAGATACACAATATAGCATTTTTACGGTTCACCATATTTTTTATTACCGTTTAGTAATCGCGCAAAGTGTTTACACCGCATCCCATACAACTTCTCCGAATTGCTCTTCGACTAAAGTAAGGGCCTTATAACATGAGGGAGGGCGCCATACCATAATATTTTCTATAATGTGCTGTTCGAGAAAACAGAGGATTAGTATCGCATTTCCAAAGCAATACTATCATTTTCATCTCATGATGCGGACGAATGCTTATGCTGTCGAAAATTGGATACCTTCTGGTATGTATCAAAACGAATCAAGCTCGGCACCTTTCGCATAGCTTAATTTGTACCTTTTAACAGTCCATGTGAACGAAATAGGATCGTTTTCACAACTACTTACTTACTTGAGTAGATTTAAAGTCAGTCAATTCTACTTTTACTTGAAGTAGTTTTAGGTTTCTTATGGAAGAAGTACTTCTACTCGAACTTGAGTAGATCTTTTCGTCGCTACTTCTACTTCTACTTGAGTAGCTTTGTTGACTACTTTGACCACCTCTGGTTCGCCGCGAATACTCGAAATTCCATGCCGGTGACGATATATATTGTGATACGATTGTTACTATACAATGTTCTTTCCTATTCTCTGCTAGTTGCTGATGATTACCCGCGACGATGGGCAGCCAAAAATATTCGGGTTCATTTCAATAGAGGTTGCACTGCCGGTGAACGAATCGATTATACATTATGCACCTTGTAGCCAGGGGTGTCAAAAATACGGCCTGCAAGACGATTTCATGCGATCCGAGAAGCAATTCTGACTAGATTGAAAAATGCCTATAGTTTCCAGCAGATTTCAATCAATTAATCAATCGACAGATTATATATTCAAATGCCCAAGACACGCACACACAATGCACAATGCGATATGCAAGACACACAACGCGATGTAATGAACAGATAGGGGGATGCCGAACGACCAACCAACCAGTTGGCGCCTCATGAACTGGCATCCACTTCGACCTAGCGCCCGGTGTCACAATCTTCTTCGGTATCATTCTTTCTTCGTATGTCCAATTTAAAAGCTATTTCTTGCTCTTTTTCTGTCTTTATCGGGTCTTTGTTTCTGGGCTTCTTTGTCGCCGTACGAACAACGACACGGGGGTGGTGTAGCCCAGAATAACCTGCGACTGTGGAAATCGAGCCCTCGCGACCTGCACGAGGGCGCCGACACTCACCCCTACGCTACCCCCCCCCCCCCCCCCCCGTTATTTCCAACTACTGTTGAGATTTGATCGTGGGAAATACTGTCATTAAATAATCCCTCAAGACAGCAAATGTCGAGGTCACATTAGGTCACATTATTACAACCTGACTGCGGTGTTGTGGTTTCACTCTATAGCAGTGGTTCTCAACCTGGAGTGGCGATTTACCTCCAATTCACGCGTGTTTCTCTAGATATAGACCGAGTTTCATGGTTTTAAATTCTCTCAACAACAGTCATAACCTTCCGTGCCATCAAACAATCTGTTGGGGTTACTAGCATCCCGGTTGGAATTTGTGATATGACGATAAGGGGCGCGCGAAATTTTTCACTATCATAAAGGGGGGGGGGGGTGTCTAAAAAAAGGCTGATAACCACTGCTCTACAGTTACCCATAGAAACAAGTATTAGGTGACAATGGCCGCAGATTTCGAAAAGTCAAAAAATGCATACAGTGTTCGTAATTTTATGGCAAAATGGACCAAAACGTAGAGAACTAGTTGTGACAATTTTCTACTACCCCCCCCCCCCCCCCCCCTTCCCATCAACATCCATCATACATCAAATCACTGTCAATTTTTAATATATGCAAGCCTTTGTTGCAACTGCAAAATTTGGTTTAGTCTCAAGCAATATCACGATCAACACAGCATCCCCTCCACCAGGATACGGTCAACCAAGCTACGGCCAACCATCTTACAACCCGTATCCGACGCCACCGGCACCAGGTAAGTGTTTACAACACCATCGAAGATCTATATAGGGTTCTGCAATCAAATATCACAGCTATGCCTGACTTGATACAGAAAATGGATAGATATCTTGTGTAACATAGATAATACACTTTCGAGAAAAAGGTGTGTATTCGCACTCGTACACTCATGATGTGAGGGTGTGAATATACACCCGTGGTACACGAATCCAGAAGATACCGCAGACTAACACCACGGTATAAATCAAGCACAGCATTTCAATTCAATTGAATCTTGCACGCAGGGCCTAAGGAAGGTATAGGCATGTAGTGGTGCGAAGCATGGACCGGAGCCGAATCAGCACTTTTCGGATCCGGCTAGAATTGTTATTGATACGCATGACTTTTGTAACTAAATATCTACCAAACACACGCAAGTTTTCGCCAAGGCAGTGCGAAAAAAATTCACGGAGCCATCGTGCCGTGTAGGGCGGAGCATGGACCAGAGCCGAATTGGATATCCAGCCGGACTTCTTCATTTTTAGCCGGAGCCGGAGCAGTACTTTTCCTGATACGGCCGGAGCCGGACCAGAGTTAGCGAGCCTTACGGTGAAATTTTATAAATACGCTCCTCCCTACAATTATATTACTGTTTTCAACGGAAAATCTCTTTAATGGTAGAATAGACAACGCGTTGTAACGGTAATAGAACTGGATTCATGATCATATGTGTATGAATTCTTTATTCATATTCATAATACATAGGTGTAGAAAAGCTTGCGAATTCAAAATTCAGGCTCGAATGGGACATCATTCATATATTTTTTTAGGGAAGCAGGGGTCGGGAACCTTATTCGACAAAAGGGCCATTTACCCTAAATTTCCAACTGCAATTCCCATGATTCGCCATTTGGTTTTGAATCCATCTCTGTTCCGTATCCTTTATCGTGCCGGTTGCTCTTGATAAGAGGCACGCGAAAAGTTCTTCGAGTCAATAAATATGATTTTACTGTTAAAAGCCGTGTTCAAGTTCTGTACCACCAACCAGTTATTCAAGAATTCCCAAATAGCCATAAATTGATATAAACTATTACGTCACAATCTAAAATCCGTGACCTCACTGAGGCACGAAATCAAAGTTAGCTATACGTGGAATTCGTCGTGTGCTGCATATTTTATGCGAAAATACCGAAGAGATGCTACAACGCCCCCACTAATCAAACGTGCGAATCAAGTAAGGTTGTAACCAAGTCACAAGGCTCCGAGTCACAAGTTAATCTCACTTTTATAGTTTTGACTCGAGTCAAGTCGAGTCATTTTCAATTCACCATCGAGTCAAGTCCGAGTCCAAGTCAGCGAGCAGAGGGTGGAGTCCGAGTCATGGTATTATGACTCTCGAGTCCAAGTCATTCTGTTGACTGCTCAGTTTCCAGTTAAGTCTTGTTAAACACACTTTTTATAACTCTATTTGGCGATATCGAATGGTTCGCATTTATAATATGCTGATTTTCCTCACTTTCAGCATTTTCTGGTGGCATTTTAAGTACCTGTACCAAATAGATGAAATCCCAATACTGTGGTCACTTTACTATTCTTCGAAATTACAATGAAATGTCGGTCTTTGCCGTCTGAGTCTCGATTTATATGACTTGGTTCGAATCACGCGCAATGACTCGAGTCCAAGACTAGTCAATACACAGATTGATTCGAGTCGAGTCGAGTCATTTTCGTATTTTGAGAAAATGACTCGCGTCAAGTCGAGTCGTCAGAAAATCGTGACTCGTCTGACTCGAGACGAGTGATGACTCGAGTCATTACAACCATGGAATCAACTGCATATTCGTCAGAACGCGGCATTCCAAGGAAACCGTCCAACACGCGCTAGGGTTGTCATATACCTCAATGGCTCTACTATGACGGTGACGCGCTGTTCAATCAGTTGCTCCAATCCACGAAAAATATTCGGCGGAGGGGACAATCGTGAACCGATATCATTAGGTTTATTTTACCACTCAATTCTCAAATTCTTCGGCGTTAAGATACCGTTGCGCAACTAGGCTACATTTTAACGGCGTTGCAAGCAAGATACCGAACAATCTGGATTTTAGATGACTATATTTGTAAGTTGAATTTGTAATTAGGAATTTCACTTCCATGCAATGTACTCCATTTCTCACCGATGATCAGGAAGAGAATGCGGATTTGGAAACTGCATTGTCATAAAGGCGTCACCAGAAACGCAGCAGTCAATCAATTTGACACTGATATCTCATGAATTTTTGCCAATCGGGAACTGTCAATATAAATAGAAAGCGCTATATACCCACACAGGCCTCACCACTGTGAGGAGCAATAATATAATTGCATTTTACAGTTCAGCAAGCGCCTATTTCGGTCTCAAACAACCAAACCATAGTCCAAACACCCGCACCAGCACCAGCAGCACCCGCACCAGCAGCCCCCACAATCGTTTTGGCGGGCGGAGGAGGTAAATCAGGTGAACAAGCTCGATTCAGCGCTGGAAGTTGTACCAGATGCGGGTAAGTGTAATATTATATATAAAAAAAACAGTTCCCACCCATATATCGTAGGCCTATGCGAGGGGTCGGCAATATTTTCAAATGACTGACCGGACACACAATCATAAAAATTTGATTATAGACACATTTTATGGCCTGAAATTTTATAGGCCTTGGCACCAGACACGGTATTGAAATCGGAATCGATTGTAATGACGACAATCATAGCAATATCAAATCTGCTTACGCCCAACGCAGGGGTCTCAAACTCGAATGTGCCCGCAGCATCGATATAAGTATTGAATATCTTTCCAAGTCGGCGGGACCTTGCAGACTGACATTGCACAGACATCGGGCAAATGGGATTTACTACTATTGTAGGACCAATCCACGCCTCGCATGAAAATAAAAACACATTTTGAACTATTCATATGAAATTTTGTTGCATTTGGTAGATAGTATAAGCATAATTTGTCACAATTATGAGATATAGATACCGTGCGGGAGGAGAAATGCGTCATGTCACCATGAAAGCTCTGTAGCGTTTTAATTTTGCAGGTAACGGACATTTGGCGTGTCAAAACTAAAATATTTTAGAAATTAACAAAGATCGATCTTATATCACATCATTTGAGCTGTGTAGTCGTATCCAGGCTTCGGGTATCTTCCTGATAAGCGGACTGTTGATCATGTTATTGAACAGGACAAATTAAAACAGCGTTACAGTGAATTTTAAGTTTTGAAATGAATAAAAAAGATACGTGGCGCTTAATACTGTCAAATACTTGAAAATACAAAATTTCGACGCGGGCCGATTAAAATGTTGTCGGGGCCGTGTGTTTGAGACCCCTGGTCTAGTGAATACATACAGTGCAGACGTTCGCAATAGAAATCCAACTCGTCGCTTTGTTTCCGCATAATCCATTAGATATTATGGTGTGAGAAGATACCAAGGTTTGTTTCCTTGTTTATTTAGAGGCGACATCCGTTCTGGGCCTTTCACGACAGCCGGCATTTGTTGCGGCATCTTTTGCTTCATATGCGGCGGCATTATATGTTGTCGCAGATGGAGGAAGAAAAAATGCAACTCGTGCGGGAAGATATTCAAAAGCTAACTATGAAGATTACTATAACCTTGATGATAAGGAATCTACCAATCGTAATTATATAACACATGTGTAAATACAATATATGCTTCGAATGTTGAAGGCTGTCTGCGAAATCCTTCGCCTAGACCAGTTTCTTAATCTGGTCGCCAGCGCCCCCAAGTGACGATCTGGATTGTGAAGGAGGCGGAAACGCTCAGCGGGTGATACGTAGGGCGCCGAAGAAAAATGGCGTCGAAGTAGAGCAGGGGCGGGCAACATACGGCCCGCGGGCCGAATCTGGCCCGTGATGGGATTTTGTCCGGCCCGCGGACAGTTTTCCGTCTTAGTTGATAATGTGACCCGCCGGCCGGTCTCTGGTCAATACCGAGAAAACCATTACCGAGAATGCAATGTATGCAATGCAGGCATGATATGCATATATACAGGTCGTGTGCATGTGCTATGCCTTTGCCACATTCGGTGTCGATTCTCAGACATAAATTTCTCGACAATGCCTTCTCAGAAAGCAAGAAGTGGGGAATCTCGGTAGACTAGGGCCACGGGGGTTCTGTACCAATAGCGAGAATGGATAGTACCGAGAATACGTGCGAGAGTGGAGCTTACGCGTAAGTCCGTAGAAGCGAATAGACTTGCATTATTGGCATTTACGAGGTACTCAGCCCTAATGAATTGATATATTGGTAAATTTGGGGTAACGGGCTTATCGAACGCCTTGAAATCTTAATTAAGGACTGCGCCATGCGTTGATTGGTCAGAGCGAAGCAGACATGACGGCGCCTGTATGACAATGGTGTCCAATGGTGTCCAATGGTGTCGTCATTATCGGCGAGAAATGACTTTGAAATCACATTGCTCTCGTTACAATACATTCATTACATCCGATTTATTCCTTGTAGCCTATATGGGGATATATTGGCGAATAATGTATCGATTCAGCTATCCGGCCCGCCAAGTACTTAATTTTCCTACATTCGGCCAGCTGACTGGAGAAGTTGCCCGCCCCTGAAGTAGAGGGTGCAGTAGAGACATCATTACATAGTAAAACAACGTTTGCAACATGTTTCCATGCAGGCAGTGGTTTATTATAATTCATGTAAAATAATTTGCGCATACTTTTATATCGCCAATCCCCGTTAAAATACTCTCGTGCCGCTAGTTCAGGTTATTTTCCACAAAATGTTCCGAACTAGACAGTTTCTCCCGTAGCGAACAGCGTATCGAAATCGAAGAAAGAGACGTACCACTTTTAAGAATGAGAGACCGTTGTACATTGTGTACACATGTACACTTTGAATCTTTTTGGTCAAAATGAATTACTAAATATATTTGTATTTGAAAAGTACAAAATTAAATCTTCAGAATATTTCTTCATCCTATCATAAATGATAATACTGTTTAGTGTTGTGACCCGTAACCTCACATGAACGTTAAATAACATGGGTTGCTTCTTTTAAAAATTAAAATACATTCATGTTAAAGTTAATAACTTGGTGCAGAACTAAATTTAATTCGAGCAAAGATCTCTACCACTATCCCAGTTGATTTACTACCAATAAAACAAACCCCAATACAATTCACGACCCCGTATTGACTGTGGCAGAGGTGAATTAGGGAATGGGATGTCTACACCGGGCTCGAACCAGACGGAATGAGACCGTACTCGATTGCTGTTATAACAACCTTGATTTGTACCGAAAATAGCACATACAAATATTATAGCGTTAATTAGTCGCAACCCGAAAAGGCCGTCGAACTCTTACGCCTTGTTTTTGCTACCGTCCTTAAAATATGGGGGGCGCCACACTCACGCAATTTTCGAAAAGGGGCCGTGCAGGATAAAAGGTCAAGAACCGATGGCTTATAGCTAGACGAATCGATATCGCCAGGTCCAAATATATCGATATTATACAGCATCGAGCTATTCCGATATCGCGTTGTGTCATCTGTTCATTGAATTGGATGCAGTTTCAAATCCAACTGGCGCGTACATCGGTAACACAGGAAGGCACGTGTAGAATCAATTAGAATAGAAGAATACATAGATCCTTAGCGAGATGACTATGTATTCACTACCAAAAGGGATAAGTGTCTCAGCAACCAGTGGTGCATACAGGATCGACACAGTACTTCGTCAGGCCCCCATATCGATTGATAAATCGAATTTCGGGGAGCCCACTGCCCCTTTACGAAGAGCCCTTCATCATTACCACAAAGAGAGAGAGAGAGGGAGTTTTATTGGCATGAGAAGTTACTGCGCGATCGTCGAGGACCATTCGGTGCTGGCCATTTAGGCTCACACGTACAAATGGAGCAAATATATATCGATGGTTTGCGCCATCGGAGATTATTTGCGGCAAAGGTTTTCCCTCTGACTATCATTTTTGTCACGCACTTAAGGGAGTCGCATGTTGGCCGAAACTTCATATGTTTTGAAGTGTCGTCGAGCGGTAATGGCCAGAGTCGAAATGGTTCAAAAATGCGTATTTTTTATATTGGTGGGGAGGTGTGCTCATAGGGATGATGTGAACGTAAGGTTCACGTTCGCGTTCTGTGTGTGAACCTCAGAAATTTGGAGGTTCGCGTTCGCAAACGAGCCTTGGTAGGTTCTGCAGTGTGAGTCTTTTTCATATATTACAATATTTCAGTCACTAAAACATCTTTTGTATGAAATTCTTTGCATTTCAACTTGAGATCACTCTCCGCATGGCGCTGGCGGCATGGAAGGTAATTCAGCATTGAATGATTAGGCACCTTGTCAATTTCAAAATATAGTTTGTCTGTTAGAAAAGTTTGCCCGACATATTCAACTTTCAGTTTGGAAATATTTATTGACTTTCTGCTGCGAGCTTTGTACGCAATCACGCAATAGCAAGATCGAACTACATTACATGTAGATAGGCAGGCTATAGTTAATGGATTGTGCTTTATTGACCAATCAATTATATTGACACCAACGAAATTGATATGAAGAATGCGACTGGATCTATCTTGATTTGATATGTCTGTTGTATCATAAAAACCAAATCCGCCCGCTCGAGGTGTTGGCTACCATAATTAGTTTTGAGTTAATATCTGTTGCAAGTATATGACAACCGGTTTTTCACTCCGATCAATGCCAATGTAGCAATAGTCTGACCACGCCTCAAGAACCCACTGTCCCTTCTATATCCTAGACCGTGAAGGCGCAAGCTTATGTTCCCTTGCAAGTCATCGCCGAAATTATTGGCAAACCGACGAAAGATATTGATTTTATGGAATTATCAATGTGATTGTTCACGTGCGTGTTCACACGAACCAGAGCCTTTCAGGATTCCGCACCACCCCTAGGTACTCACATTAAAAGCTTGCATAATATGGTATTTAGTTGCGATACAGTCAGAACACTATATGACTGTCAGAACTACAAAACAGCACTATATACGCGGAGGCGATACAGTGCCAGCGACATGTCATTCACAACAACACCAACAAAATGCAACTAAATGTGCTATACAGCACCAATGTTTGCTTGCGACCGTTCTACAGTGTTCTCGTTGTATACTATATATATATTCGTTCGTGATGAATCTGCTGATAAATTTAACACCTTCTATATTCCAACGTAGGTCTAACAAACTATTTTTGTCAAAACTCAAGTTAATAAATTTGAAAATTTGGTTATAGGTGTCCATTATAACTAGGGATGGTGTAAACCTCTGAAAGGTTCAGGTTCGTGTGAACGCGAACCTTTTTGAAAGGTTCTGTGTGAACACGAACGTGAACCTCATGACGTCACGTGACATCATATTGCTAATTCCAACCCTACATTGCGACAACGCAAAATGTGAAAAAGTGAGTTGAACATGATTGAACTCGAAAATGAACAGTGAACACAATGACTTAGACCCGAACTCGAGTCGCAACACTGTGACTCGGACTCGAACATTTGAATCCTGACTTGGACTTGACTCGGCAGTGAAGGGAAAACGACTTGACTCAAGTCAAAACTACAAAAGTCACATTGACTTCTGACTCGGGACCTTGGACTTTCTTACAACCCTGGTTCCAAGACACATCAAAGGTCCCGTATGATTTGTGATGATAAGCCCTTCTGAAATTCCAATATCATCTGCAATATTTATAAGCTCATTGCAATTAAAACCATGCAATTGCGCTTCGACCAAACAATGCGATGACACTTTCTAAGGTGAAGCCTCGCATTTCTGAAGTGGTTCTGAACAGGACCAACTGGAGTCACACTGATAAGGGAGAAATAGTCTATTCACTATAATGTTTGCGTTTTGTGTAAAAACGATGGTTAAATGGTTTCGTGTTTTACCTTTGTTGATGCAAAGTTAATTTTGGGCATCTGTAATCTATAGAAATGTATTCGATGTGCAGTTTCATGTGATTTGTGGTCTATTTTTGTTTTTGAAGAGCTTCTTGGAGGTGCAGAACCTCAATATTTAATGGTATTCATATTGAAATGAAACCGATATATTTTTGGCTGACACTGTCCGAAAATGTTGAGTGTCAGCCGGAATATTCGGGTTCATTTCACTATTCAATTGAATTTTTGTTTTTACGACTTGGTGAAAATTGGGGTTGTTGAGAAAGGTTAAGAACCACTGCGCTAATACAACCGAGTTTCGCAATAGTGCGATACAACAGCAACGTGGAAAATAAATATGCAAACGAAGAGACAAGTAAAGCACTAGTCAAACAGTCAAATCGACTAAAACCTACAATTACAGATTGATTAGAAAAACGAAATACAAATAAAGGACTGTTGAATCACGAACTGATTCCTTGAAAATAAGAGTCGCCACAACATCAAATCAGGGATGACAAGTGACATGCGCAATCGCAAACATATTTAAATCAATGATTTAAACATGACACACGAGTATCGCAACCTGCTGCAGATTAATTTTCGGACGTTGCCTGGTGATGGATGCTGAATAAGCAAACCAAGTTAGCCGCTATCTCTCTTATTGTGTCAAATACATACTGGAAAAGGTTTACTTATCAATTCAAACGGATTGATATATTTCCTGGCAAATATCTTCCTTAGTTATCGTGCGAATGATTAATCTAGATAGCTTCTTGAGACCAACTTCTTGCAAATCAAAGTATTTGTTTAATGTCGAAATATGCCAATGTTTCAACGACACCAAAGAATCAAAGGGTTGGGCGATGAAACGCCACAGTTTTCAACAGTTACCCCGCATAGGGAGATTGGATATATATATAGTCGGGCACTATCACAGCTTATATATTTGACATCCAGTGTTACAGACAGAGTGAGAATTTGAAGCGAGCAAAAATACGTCAATAATGTTATGACGCTAAAGAGGCACTTTGACGTAACTAATGAAAATGACGTGGTTCTGCCTAAGCCTAAAATCAGAGGACAAAGAACACTCCAAGGCCAATAGGTCTAAGAGGGTAACGGGGGAACACATCCCAAAGAGTGCGACAAATTCGTCTTTGACAAATCTTGACAAGTTCTGGCAAACATTTTTTAATATCTCCCGTTTCGCTACTGATAATGCAAATTTTCCGGTGTCGCGTATTCGCTCTGTATGAAATTGGAAGATTTCGGAATATTAATTAGTAAATTTATGTTATAAAGCGCCATGACAGCTTTGTTTTATTGCATAGAATTTAGGTGAATAATAATTTCGTTTCCCAAACTTCATTTATTTTCTCCTACACCTAAGCAACACTGACTTATTTAATGATACTACAGAATAGAGAGAGAATTGTTTCTACCGATATCGAATTTGCGTATACGTGATGTCGATTTTATGAACATGAATATCGAATAAATTAATCATCATTTCAAAATAGTGGCTGCGTAAGACTTCCGATCACTCCAGCGATCAGCGTAATCATTCATAGACCGGAGTTCCCCCTTTACGCACAAAGGGTTGGCACCTATTATTGACATTGCTCATCGAATTGTACAATGTACATCATATCTGATGAAAAGACATTCGAACCGGAGATCAGATCAGGATTGCAATGGCTTGAGTCCTTTCTCGACTCGACTCGGACCCCGAGTCGTAATTTTCGTGGTCATATAGTCATATAACTAGACACATTCATTCTATGACTTATTTATGCCTAGTATAAAAAATAGGTCCAGAAACGGTCTTTTATCTGTTTGAATAAACATGTTAAAGTGTGAAAAATGGGTAGGCCTATATTATGAATCCAAGGCCTTCGATAGCATCCAAGAGTTTCACACAAGTGAGTTGAACATGACTTAGATTTGGTACTGAACAGTAAATAGTATGACTTGAAATCGAAATCAATTCTTAGAATGAAATGTGTGCGGCCGTCGACACCTAATTCAGTTAGTAAGTGTTGGCGGCCGTTGACATGTAAGTTGAATTCACGAATTGACTCCCAAATCGTTGGGAGATTTTAATTAATCTTCGTGTTGCGCGCGATCCAGTGCTACTTCATTTTTCGATTTTAATATAGTAGCGCCCCTTGCAATCTGAGTCCCACAGTACAGATACGAACAGCAGAGGAGAATGATGCACCGCATATAGAAACACCAACTCGGAATCGTGTGCTAATCACGAAAGAAATTTGTTTCTGGTACGTTTGGGCGATTCTTATATCTTTCCCCTATACCAGTCGTCGGGAACCTATGGCTCGCGAGCTATATATGGCTCTTTTGGGTATAAGATATAGCTCTTCAACAAATTTTTATTTTTGTAATAATTTTATCTATATAACAGCAAATTTTAAGTAAATTTTCATAACGACCAGAATAATTATTCTCATGGTAGCCTAAACATGTCTTTGAGAGGTCAAGACAGTGGGGTATCCGGGGTTAGGTTCTCGTATTCCCCTTTTCAAAATCCTCAAATTTTTAAGTAGCTATCGAGCCTGCAACTAACATCACTCGCGAATTCGTTCTACCGGACATCGCGTGCCTCGAAATTTTGGATTGCACGATACCTTGATTGATCCAAGAGAATAGCAGACATGGCGACGCTTGTATGACAATGCAGTTTTCAAATACAAGTTTTCTTCCTAATCAACGCCGAGAAATGGACTGCCTTGGAAGTGACATTCACAACTAGAAGTTCAAATTAAAAACAACGCCATAGCCATCCATGTTCTTGATTGGTAAGTAGCTTTCTAGTACCGCCGTTAAAATGTAGGTGTGTAGCGCAACGTTTAGGTAGCCGAATACTGGAGAATTCCGTCAATATTTAGATATTCGGAATCAGTGCGACAATTGCACTCGATTAATAACAGTGATTAAAATTCTAAGCTATTTACGATGAGCTGCGCTATCAAAGGTGAGGCTTGGCCCGCCTGTGGCTTAACTATCCTTTTGTGCTTTATTTTCGAACAATAAATTTGAAAATTGCTTCACTTTTAGAGCAAAAAATGTTCAAAATCTAGTTATTAATAAACATCGATAGAAAATACCAATACAATCATTGTATCATGTAATCCAGTGGTTCTTAACCTTGCCTCCAGCGCCCCCCAAGGGGCGATTTCTATTTTAAAGGGGCGGAAACGCTCAGGGGGCGATATGGGGGCGCTGAAGGAAATGGCTTCGCAGTAGATGGTGTTGTATAGTAAAACATATCACCAACGAGTTTTCAAAGAAAATTAACATTCGATAAAACATGTCAAATCTCGAAATGTTTTGACGATGTTTGCTACATATGATTTCTCAAAAATTACACATCAGTTGTAGGTGAGTTAGGTGAGTTAAGGGTGAAAAGCTCGGTGAAAAGCTCACCCTTAACTCACCCGCTCAAGGTTGATGCGGAACAATCAAAGGCCATAAATTTTGCAATTGGCAAACACTTGTTGGATAATCCCGCCTGTGCGAAAAATTATCGAGACGACAGATTTCGCATACTCGGAAAGGGTCGCTCACACTTTCATTTGTGTGCCTTGGAGTCGACTTTTATCAAAATACACCAGCCAAGGCTGTGTCAACAAAAAGAGTTCGTGTATCATCTAAAAATAGTACATTGAACGCTCTCGTATTCGACATTTCGTGCTGGTGACGTCATATTTTGTGTTACGATTGTTGATATACGCTGTTCTTTCGAATTCTCTACTAGTTGCTGACGATTACCCCTGACGAGTGTCAGCCGAAAATATTCGGGTTCATTACAATATGAATATACTATTCAATTATTAATTATGTGCCCTACATTTTCCAAGACAACATCCCATTCAGCGCTACCGGTAAATATTATTACGGGGGCTGAGAGGATACAAAATATAGCGATACATAGACATGCAATTAACAATATTCTTGACCGATTCATTCATCGATTATAGAAAACTTTCTCGCCTAGGCGACCAGGCCACATAAACTTTGCTCAACATCGAAATCACGCGACGCGAGGGTCTTGGGGGCGAAGTCCCACGGAAGTTTGGTTTATCACCCTATCGGGGCCCAAAATCAACGTTTTTGAGGGGGCTGACGAAGTGTTGTTACGGCCCTACCTCTTACCCATTGTTTTATTAGTTCTTAAAATATGGGGTGGGGGGCGCTAGAGCACGGAAAGTTTTGAAAGGGGGCGCTGGAGGAAAAAAGGTTAAGAACCACTGATGTAATCTATGTATGTACTGCTGTAGTGACCTTGTTTGGCTCCACTTACGCATGTGAGCAGAGAAAATATGGTGCACACTACGAATTCCATTTATTAGTGCTACCAATACGTCACAAATTTTCAATTGTGACGTAACAGTGGATTGACATTTATGGCTCTTTGGGGTCACATTTGAAAATATTGGGTCAATATGGCTCTTCGGTCGAAAAAGGTTCCCGACCACTGACCTATACCCACAATCCTGATGGGAGGTCAAGAAATAACATTATGCAACAAAGTGACTAATAACAATTGGCCCACCCGAAAATGCATCATCATATATAACTTGCATTAAATGTACACCCCCTCCATCGAATCTACCGGTGAATCTGATCACATTGACTGAAAACGAGTAAATATTTGATAGACATATATAAAGGTACTAATATTAATGACGAAATTCATTCGCGAATCTGAAAGAAATTTCGCGCTTCACGCTACCATATCCAATTCCATTACATCCCCTTACATGACCACTCGCGATTTCGGTGCGTGTAGTGAGCCGATATGAATAAATAGATTAAACCGGAGTTCACCGCAAATGGACAGTTTAACATGCGTATTTGACGTCCAGCTATAGTTCATTACGGCTATGCTCGGAAATGTGGCCGTGAATAGCAAAAAGGTTGGCTAACCCTGGCATAGGCTAACGTGAGTGTCTGATTTAAAGAATGCTCCATATTGATTCGACATCTTCCTATCTTTTCATTGTATCGCAATCTTGTGGTGGATAAAAACATATACTGAACAGAACTCGACTTGACTCGAGTCAAAACTAAAAAAGTCAAATTGACTTGTCACTCGGAACCTCGTGACGTGGTTACAACCCTGGATCAGATACATCTATGTTATTGTTATTTACAGGATTAACATTTGAGTATAGTTATTCTAAAGATGTCAGCCTACCCGCAATATCAGCAACCAGCGTATGCTCCTCCTCCAGGTAAGATTAAAACATATTCGCGAGGAGGAAAGTCTCGTATGACTGAGTATCGTGCGAAGTCGGACTATTGTAGGTGTAGAACTCCCTTGGTACGCGATTGGTTTCATGAGAAAGATGCAGGAAATATGTCGATATGAATTGAGAGAAATGTACTACTATGATGCTATGAAAACTTATTGGTTACATTCTAATAGATACGGGGTTCGTTTTCGGCCCACAAACAACCCTTATCCCACCCACGTAATATGTAGCACAAATCTACGCACGTTAGGTGAAAATAGAATATTTGTGAAGTCGTCATTAACACACAGCTCACCTTATAGTAATAAGTTATTTAGCATTAATGAATATTGTCAAGAACTCTTGTCCGATTAAACATAGTTTCACAGTTCACCCCGGCAATTTCAACCAGACCATCGTACAGAATGCGCCACCTCCGCCACCGACCAACCATTTCCACCAGACCATCATACAAAGCGCCCCGCCTCCACCGCCACAGAACAACACGACGATAGTGATGGCGCAACCGGCCTCTCCGACAACGGTTCAATTCAGAGCAGGCAGCTGTCCAAGATGCGGGTGAGTTGAAATATTAACATGATGGATCCTCTACTATATAGTTGCTGACGATTACCCCTCCTGACGAGCGTCATCCGAAAATGTTCGGGTTGCTTTAATATGAATATACCATTCAATTGTATATTGAAGTTTTCACAAATTTTATTCTACTTGAGAACCAACACTGCTCACGAACATATTCGCGAATCCAACATGTTCCAATTTTTTAATTTCAGAGGCGACATCAAAGGAAAATACACGTGCCGTGGGATCACTCTCTGCATATTTTTATTTCCAGTCGGATTGCTGTGCTTGTTCCTGATGAAAGACAAAGAGTGTGCTTCGTGTGGAATGGATTTCTAGATCATGCGAAGAGCGTTATGTGGGACACTACGAGGAGACGAAACAGCAATCGACTCGTTATAAAACAGTTTAATGACTTGTAATCATTGGCACAAATGGAATATGAATAAACGTTGTACAATTGAATAGTATATTCAATTGTATATATGTACTATTCAATTGTATATTGAAGTTCTGTACCTCCAAGAAGCTCTTCGAATAAATGATATACATTGAATTCCAAAAAGTGTGTCTTCACAGCCTTGTATCACCCGTGATATATACGGACGTGAATATACACCCGCGGGACACGAAATCAAAACATACGTCAGACATACATCAACATAAATCAACTACAACATTGTATTTCCAATTATTATTGCACGTAGGAGCGGGGGAAGGTGTGCTCGGTAGGCGCGTAGGATTTATAAACGCGATATAATTCGAAGTTAGGCTAAGAGTGCAGTGTTGTAAATAGAGTGAAACTCGAGAATCGCCATTTATGTGATTATGGACTTGGCTTAACTCATTTTTGGATTGAATTGACTTTCACCCAAGCCATTGCACTTGAAGCGACGAAGTCATAGGATTACAGTCATTCAACATCGATATTTCTGAGACTGGGGTCCGGAAACAATTTTCAGGGACCATTGCAACAGATTGAAAAAAATTGCTGTGTATGAAGTACGATGGTAGTTAACCAAATACTATGGGTTGCCCTGCACCAGTAATTTGACCTTACGTCCGCGCTGTTGTCCTGGCAGTGAATTCTCAGTCCACGGATACCCTCGATGCAGTTTATTCAGATACGTCATTGTCGTATGTATATAGTGTAAAGGAGTCTGATATCTTGAAACGCTGAAACCGAGTTATATATACTCGGGGTTCATAATGCCATATTGAGAGATTATAATCGGTTCGCCGATAATATCCATTCAAAATATCGGTATCGGCCGTTAAAGGTAAAAAAGTTATTTCCGTGACGTCACAGCACTGTGTAGTAGCAAATCGGATAACTATAATAATGTGTGACCGATAGACTGGTGAATATTGATGTTTCTTATCGCTAGCAGGTGTTATTTCGACAACATTTAACAAATATATAAACCTGCCCGATTATGTCATGTTAGCGTGGGTCGTATAGATCGAACGGAAATTGTTAAAATTCTAAAACGGTTGCAATTAAATGCTGTGCAGTGTGCATTGTAGAATTTAGTAGTACATTTAGTAGCAGGAAGGTAAGTATAGTCATGCAGCCATTTCTGTACTTACAGTGACATCCTATGGTCACGTGGGAGTGAAGATTTACACTGGACAGATTTTTTGACTAGGCTTACCGATAAAATTTTGTTTCTGATGTGAGTTATTCCTCGGGAGTTATTAACTATGGGTAAAGTGTGGAGATATTCCTGTATTTTCCTAATATATCGGAGGGGGTTGAAACCTCTCCACGGAATCCATTTCATTCTGTTGTAGACAATAATAATAATCGTCGGATTATATTTTTATCTGAACAAGGCACACACAATGAACAAAGCGATAAAACACAATGCGGTGTATTGAACGGACAGGAGGATACCGAGCGACCAGTTGCGGTTGCAGTCTCTTACACTGGCATCCCCCTCGAACTAGTTCCCGATGCCACAGTTGTTTCTTCGATGTTTTTCCTTATTTCGCGGTTCTTTCCTGCTCTTCCCATTCCTAGTATGTGCTAGAGTTGCCATAATTTGTAAATCTAAATATAGGACACTTTTTCAAAATTTTTAGACTTACAATACTGGAGTGAAATCCGGATTAAACGGTAAATTTTTCCGACTTTGTGGCTAGTTGACTAAAAAGAAGGTCATTTTCCGGCTCGGCTCCGGAAATTGACACTTTTCTTTAATTCTCCGTTGGCTGACTAAAAAAAATAGACGCCGGAGCGTTACTTTAGTGATGATTTACAATTTTACATTATCTCAGTCGAATTTTACCCTATATTTAACCGAATTTCTCAAAAAGAGGACAAATTCTCAAAAATCAGGAAGTATGGTAACCCTGGTATGTGCGCTCTTTCATCGGGTATTTTTCTGGGCGCTTATCGTCACCACTATGCTATATCCCCCGTTAACCAATATTCCAGAAGCTGTTGCGGCTAAATGTGATATGATCATTGAAAAAAGTTTCTCAATGATCAATGAGAAAAGTTTCTCAATTTTGGTGCATGAGTAATGTTGCAGTCATGCCCAACGGCGTTGTCGGAGGCGTTGCGCGCTATTGCTATGGCCTACACATTCGCCTCCAGCTATCTTTGTGACAGTTTATTTTCGGTTCGCGTTCATGCGAAATCGGCGTGGCGGATTTCCAAAACACGCGACGATTGATCACATACAAACCACGCTTGTAGCACAGAGTCACGCACTGGAAATTACTTTTCTGTTAAGTCGCGATCGATTCATATCATTGGCACAGAGAACGATGAAATGGTCGAAAAATACCAACTGCTTTAATATGATGTACGACTGGCAATATATTCTTTGTCGTCGCATAAAAGGTACATATTTGAACTTTCCACATCATGTATACTGTAGTGACGACATCATAACGATGAATACTCTAATTCTCGACTTGAAGCCGAATAGCCATTTTAGAATTGAATCTCTCAGGCACTCGATTTTGCTCAGCCCTCGCAAATTTTGCAGAACATGATGTCATTGTCAGGAAAAGCGCAATTTTACCGTTCACACTAACCCATAGTTATTATTAAGATATTAACACAAGACAAATGACGTTTGCGGGATAATTAAGCTAAATATTAACTAAAACTTAGCGGGTTCGGGGTTGCATTATGCGGTAATCATATTTGAGAAAACAAATCACCGACGGCGAATATTGAATATTTCAGGCGTGAATGTTCAATTCGAATCGGTTGTGATTTCATTTTGCTACTCCTTAATCGTAACATGTATCATGTATTGTCTATATAATATATTGCGATAGGCCTAGGCCAGACCTGGACAAAGTGCGGCCCGCGGAGCTATTCTTAGCGGCCTGCGAAAAGTTGCTTGGTATTAAATTAATTGGAATTAAAACCTACTTGCGTGTACTAAAACCATGGGCTGTATTAACTGAACCGAATATTCGTTTACTCTCTAGACTCAAGTCAATGTAGCAAATTATACCTTTACAAATAAAGTCCCAAGGACAAGACGTCACCAAATTTTCTTTGTTGTCATTGTCACATTAGGCTAGACGCATTACACGGCATGTCTGTGATTCAAATTGCTACGGGATACGTTTCCAAAATCCCTAATTCGTAAAACAAGTCAATTAGTGCCCGCGATTACTAAATGTGTCATAATCACCCATGACGGATGAACGGAAATGTCAAAAAAGAAAGACGAAAGCTGAAATTCAAAGATGGTTTTGAGCACTAAATATTTGTTTACTGAAGTCAGGGGTAGTTAGTAGTTAGTGCCGAGCAGTTCACCGTAGGAGTATAATTTGGAGTATAATTTAAGTCGGTCATAAATCATAAAGCAAAAACACGAAGATATGCACTATTTCAAGGGCGTGCGAATTTCAGAAGAACTGCACGCTTCGCTCAACATCAAGGGTACTTCGCCATACTGCATACTGCTCGGAAGGCAGCGATCAAGACAATAAGCTTTGTAGTATCCCAGAGAAATTTTAATGTCTTGATAGAAAAATGCGGATAGGGATTTAAAGAGAGCTCAAATTGTGTCAAGTTTAACATTGTCTCGAAATATGACAGCAAATAAATATTATATTTTGGAAATTAACCGTCACTTTCTCATTTCCTAATATCAATACATCCACTGTGCAGCAATAATTAGCTAACAGCGTAATTACCTGATTTCAATTTAGAAATAAAGTTAATGCGCTTGAGAATACCCTACCGCTCAAATTGTTGACTCGGCCCGCCAACGCATTTTCTGCTTCTCATTTGGCCCGCGGAGGAAAATAGTTGCCCACCCCTGGCCTAGGCGGATAGTATATTGATAGACCGTACTTGGTCGATTCGACTTCCTCCTATGTGCTCATTATATCGCATTGTATCTTGTGAATCGCAATTGCCTACTGTATTGTAAAATACAGAGATATCTAGAATTCGATTTGGATATCCGTGGTAAAAATATAGCTACAACGGTACAGTGATCACGAGAAATGCATCATAAACACCGAGATCGAGAGTGCAGTATCGTTACAATCGTGCAATTCGTTCTTGTCTGGTGATTCACATTTTCTCACTTCAAGATACTTTTTCACTCTTGTATAAGAGTTCTGTGTTAACACGTTCTTACGCATTAAGGAAAGCGGATGTAGGAGATATACTAAATAACAGACGTGAGAGATTTGACTATTTGACAACTGACAAAATTTACGTAGGCGAGATTTCGAAGCCGTTAATTTGATTGATTCCTGTGTCCATGTCCAAGTCAGTTGGTATTTCGTCTGATCAAAACCCACAAGATTGTGACACAACAGGTTGATTTAACTGGCGACGTCGTCTCTGAGCTGAGTCGTATTGGAGCGACATCATGAGACGGCTATAGCCGAAGTGCTGAAAATGCGATCGGGTTTATGATTTACGTGGGCATCATATGTTTTCGCCGCTCCAGAGCTACCACAGTTTTGAATTGAGCTCGGTGTTATATTACGCCAGTGACAGCAGCCAGAAATACTTTTAAGACTGCCGGCAGTGGTCAAGGCAGTATAGAAACTATACTTCACATACTATAACTCTTTATGCCAAGAGAATATAACGTCGCTGCTCTCTAGGCCAGTGGTTCCCAATCTGTGTGCCGCCACAGATTCTCAGGTGGGCCGCGAACATTTTTGGAGTTTAGGAAATGAACTGTATAAATATTTTGAAAAAGGCCTGAAGACTAACACATCCGACTTAAAGACGCTTTAAATTCTTCAACAGCCGATAAATAAGCACAAGTGACAATGAAACCAGTTACGGCATCATAATATATCAAGCAATCAATCCGCAGAATAACAGATCATTGATTTATTCGGAAATACCCATTTAAAATGTAAAGCTATCTCTTTAAAAAAATGGATGGGTTTCAGCTGTTTTCTATGAATCCTATTCTGTGATCGGTACAAACACAATCAATATTGTGTTGAAATTTGCATCTTCATGGCTTGGTGAACATGGCTTTTCTTTTTTGGTGAAATTAGAAGCTGTAAACGAGAAACACTGCTTCGAATTGATGACAAAAAGCGGGTATGTTTGTGAACAATTCAACCATCTTTCTGTTGCATATGTTTTGTTCATATGATAAAGGATATCGATCTTTTTTTCGGAGCATCTTTTCTCGGCCTAAGTGTGAGGCGAGAGTTTTAAACGTTTTTAGTTTGCCACAAGCCGTAAAAGTTTGAGAACCACCGCTCTAGACCCTAACCCAGAGGTCTCAAACTCAAATGTGCTCGCGGGCCAGTTTTCCAGTTTTGACGACGCTGCGGGCCGCAGAATTTATAGTAGGGATTTGTCCTTGTTTTTGACTTTTTTGAAAGTGTCCTCGGAGGACGCCCTTTTGTCATCTTTTTTGAGAATTTTGGTCATATTTATAGCAAAACCCGACTATAATGCCGTAAATTAGCACCGATGTGACGCTCCGGTGGGTATTTCGGGAGCTGAGTGGAAAGTTGACCTTAATTTATAGAGGTATTCTATATCCTTCCAAGTACGCCTTATTTTGCGGGAATGAATTGTCTTATTGAAAGTGAGCCAATCAAGCAGACTGACAGTAAACACACATTGTCAAAATGTAATTTACTCCTGTGTAAATTTAGGCCTGGCACGAAAAGAATCATCACATTTATAACTATTTGAATAGAATTGTTGTTGAACTTGATATATAATTATAGGATATAGACACCAGAGATGAGCGGATTTGAAATTTCTATGTCCTAATCCAATCCAAATCCGAACCTTCAAATCCAAATCCAAATCCTAATCCATAACTTTTTCATATTCAAGTCCATGTCCAATCCTAATCCGATTCCAACTGGAAATTCAGAAAAAAACTAATTTATGCAATGGAGGGATTCGAAAATTTTCTTTCACAACCAACGATTCACTTGATTCAGGATAACCTAGTAACCATAAGTTCATTAATAACTGATTTGAATAAAGTTTGTCGCCATTCGCCACACGACATTTCAATCTCCTAGAAAATAGATCAATCCAATCCAAATCCTAATCCGTTCTGAAAAAAAATGTCTAATCCAAATCCAATCCAAATCCGACAAAATTTCACAAATCCTGTTTTTTCAAAACCTAATCCTAATCCATGCTCATCTCTGATAGACACCATATGGGCGGACATATGTATGATGCCATCATAAAAGCTATCGGTTATAATTTTGCAGCTACTATGAATATTTTGAATTTAACAGATTGATGATGGAGACTGATCTGAAATCAAAACATTTTTAGGTTGGGCATTGTAATTGTACCGGTAATTCCAATCCAGGATTCAGGTATACTTCTGATTAATAGGCTATTAATCTCATGGCCAAATATCTTCACATATAGGAGCAGAAAAATATAAATATAATATAAATATATTAATGAATGTGTCCTAGTGATTGAAATGTCGGAACGCTGAACGGCCCATTGTTGTTACATCGTTGGAGCGTACCACTACGGTACCTCGGTACCTTTAAGTTTAAGTGGCTTTGATAACATGGTTTAGCGACCAAAGATGTAACTAACAGATTGCCATAACTACTCGCTTAGTTAGCGAAATACCATGCTGCGACCTTCTGATCTATTACTATTTCCCTGATACGCGATTAGTTCGCTGCGTCCATGGTTCTAACAAATTCACGGCATTCCGAGTAACTCCCAGTCCACTCGAGTCATTTTCATTTTGCCACCGAGTAAGCCCGAGTCTGAGTAATTCTAAAAAAGGTCGCGTCCAAGTCCAACTCACAAGTTTCAGTCACGAATCGTCTAAGGGTCAGGTTTTGTCATCATGAATTGGAAATGTGGCGAAATAGTGAATCTTCCCACTGCATGGTAGCGTTTACAATTGATGTGATGGTGGAATTTGATGAAAATTTTCAGGCTTTCGGAGCAATTTAAGAGGAAATTTTCACTTTATAACCTGGAAAGACATATGTGACAAATTATTAAAAATCTAAAATGTCGTCGCGGGCCGCACAAAATGCTCTGACGGGCCGCATGCGGCCCGCGGGCCGCGTGTTTGAGACCTCTGCCCTAACCACTCGGAATCATGATCATACTCGGCTCAGATTCGAGTGCCCTAATTGTTGTGCCCAGCTCCAGACCTATATATAATTACGAATACAATATCCACAAATTATCATGGACAGAGCGTTCCAAGTCAGGTTTTATGATTGCTGGATAAGTCAATTTTTCACTCACAATTACCTCACATTCTATAAACACGCATTTCTGGGAACACGAAGAAATCAATGACCGCGGACAATGTCACCGGTTTTGTGCGGACCAGCAGAGGCTACGGTCGTGATGATTTACGTAATTACTAGTTTCTACTCACTACATCCTGGTGATACGAACGGTTTATTTTGAAGATATAGCGAAACCGATATGTGACCACGACTAACTGTATTACGTATATTGTCAGATTAAATTTCGAAAACAGTTAGCACCAGTACGGAAGCGATGGCGCAATCGAATCCACCAGCATACCCTGCGACGACTGTACGTAAGTATCGCTTACCACAACTATAATATATTATATACTAGACCAGGACTACCCAACCTATTTTACACCTGGGGCCCTCCTTCCTCCATTTAGCAGCGCAAATAGTAAAATATTATTATTATTTACTCAAAAAGCAAACAAAAAAATTCCACTCAAGATCAAAAAGTAGCTTATTGATGTACCAGTGTTTTTCTTGAATTTTAATTCATTTCTGTTTTATAATTGGGGTGATTTGGAAAAGATAAAATTTTGCATCACCCATGAAAAAGGTTGGGAAGCCCTGTTCACTAAACCGATAAAAAGACAAAACCGCCCCTAGCTCTGGAGACATCGCGGGCAACCCAGCTCCTTGTCTGATAGTCAGAGAATTTCCAAGTAAAATGTCAGCGTTCGGCAGCTAATTACCTATCCAGATAAATTTACTTCAGAATAGTTGAATCTGACATGCTTACTATTGATTTTGATAGGCATTGAGCGTTGCTGAATGTGCGGTAGGGCCTCACGTGCACTGTGCACTGTTAACCCATCACTAAAGGCATATAGGACTGAACTGATTTTAAATACTTTACAGAACAGACAGTGCAGCCACAAATGGCGAGAGCGCCGGGAAGTTGCCCTCAATGCGGGTATGAATATGAATATACAATATTTTACAGATATTACATGATGAAAATATTTTAATTAGGTTTAGATTCATTTCACGAATTTGCTTCAATGGTATATGCTACCACACACAATATTCGCATGCCAGAAGAGCAGCTTTGAATTTCCCATCCGCTTATCCCTGTATCACAGTCCATCATCACATCCATCATAGCTTCAATGCCTGCGGATCAATATCCATTTATCCATGTATCACATCATAACTGTTTCGGGTATCCAAACACCCCACTTTCCAAACTAGAATATCCCCCCTTTTTGAATCCCAAATCCAGAGGTGATATTTCTTGGCATATTCGCGCATTCGTAATTGATGCATGGCGAGTGTTTGCACTGAACGATCAATGCCAATATTCCCCTTTTTCTCGGATTCTTCTCTCGTCTGTGATAACGAGAGTAATATAGGTATCGTGTTACCAGAGTGTACACTGTACAGTGTACAAGTACAGGTACACTCTGGTGTTACTACAACACAGCGGGAGATCTCGCTATTTCGCGTTACAAATAAATTGGCGACTCGACTTGATATCTTGCCGTGTTTTAATCAAATGCCCAATGCGGAATCTGCAGATACATGAATGCATTTGATACAACTCGTTTGTGTGAGTAACAGAGTGGTGGCTCTCTCCCCAGGCACAAGTAGGTGGCGGCGGGACAAGTGGTCCGCAGGCGTCCCCAGCCAAAGCCTGCTTGTGCCAACTGTTTGAACCCTTAACCAGATGGAAAAAAAGGAAGTAAAACAGAAGCAAACCCAGATGGGTGCTTTTGTGTCCTATGACACAGAAGGGCCCTATTACGGCCCACTGACATTAACAATTGCATCGCACTTTCGCACACATTGGTCGTTACTCTTTACCATTCCAACATAGAAAAAAAGCTACATCAATTTAGCGAACGATATTATGTTGAATCAAAACTCATGGTGCATAATTTCAATGAATCCAGGTCCGCAGAAACAACCTGTAAACAATTCAGAGCAAAGACGAAGGTGTATTTGCGCGAATAATTATAAACCATGACAGTCAGGACATGTGTTAGAGGCCGAGTAACGATTAGCAAGACGGGCAGTCGCTACTCCAACAACCGAGCTAATTCATCGCCAATTCATCAATAAATAAGAGATTCCACATTCGACATTATCATTTGTGAAATCTGTTATGAATGATACCCGACCCGAGGTCGTGTTCTTATGTGAGCGCGAAACGGCAATGTCTCAGGCTGTATTGTAACTTGATCACACTGCACACTGCACAGTGCACACTTTTGGTAATTAAGGGCAAGTTATGTCTGTTTCTGCTGTTATCTCAGCTTACCAGTTGCGGTGCTATATCGCAATAATACAGCGGGGTTATGTGAATGAGTTACGGCCCGAAACGGATCGGAACGTCGGGCGGGCGTTACATCGAACTGAATCTCACAAATTATCACGATACATCAGATTCCGACTGCATATATTAACATTCGTGAATCTGGTTACGGTACCAGGCCGCTACTACTTATCTGAATGCGAAATTATAAGATTTCCCGCTGCTGCGTTGATTGAAATATGATCTGCACGCGCGTGTCGTCGATGTCGTAACTCGCTCGCAGTAATTAGAGGCGCGCCTACGAAGATACGTACTCGGGCTGCTATCGATCGTAGCGTACGACATTGGCGTTATATTTTAATATAACACGGCTATGTATAATATGTATATGCGTGTAGAGCTGTTAACACGAGCGAGATTATCTGATTCTTGTATTAGAAGCATTTGTGCACAGAATTGGTCCGATAAATCAGAACATATGGGTATAATTCAGAACATCCTTGTTGATGAAACACCCCCCTTCACTCTAGAACACCCCCCTTTATTCTCGGTTGGCTACGCGCCTGATCAGCGAAGTGTTACAAAATAAAATCTGCTGCCATACAATGTTTAGAGCAGTGGTCGGGACCCTTTTTCGTCAAAAGGGCCACATTGACCCCATATTTTCATTTGAAATTCTGAAAGAGCCATACAGGGATTTTATTGACTGTTACGTCACAATTGAAAATTTCAGACGTTATCGGGGCATGAAATCGAAGTTCACTGCGTGCGATTCGTCGTGTGCATCATATTTTCTGTGCATTATGCACTGATGTTATGTTATAAGGTCCGCACTAATCAAGCCGGTTTCCCAACGTTTGAGTATACGACACAATGAAAACTGACACTTGAGCATGAGACAATTTAAAATATACAATCAGCTTCCGGGATAATAACTTAATCGATGAAATCATTTCGCTAACATTGTTTCTCAATTCTCACAATCTTTGGCGGTCACATAACGTTGCCCAACAAGCCTATATTTACATGGCATTAAGAGCAAGCTACCAAATAAATTGGAATGAGAATGTCAGTGTCACTTCCAAGGGAATTCTTCTGGCGCTGATGATCAGGAAGATAATTTGGTTTTAAAAACTGCCTTGTCATACAGGCGTCACCATTTCTGCTTTTCTCTCTGATTAAATCAAGGCATTGTACAATCCAAGATTACACGGGTACAACATTGCGTACAGCGAATTATGATGTTGTGATATGATATTGATCGGAGCATTGAGTTTACCATTATGCAGACTTCGTATTGAACTCGGCAGATTAAATTTCCTCGATGTATGACCCGAAACAACTTGAACGGTACCGTAATTGCCTATTATACAGAAATCTATTATGTTGCATTGACAATGAGCAATTATATCAGAGGCAAATATTTGGTGCAAGTTTCCGGATTTCGAAAAAGGGTTTTATGACCCCTAGGCCCCCAAAATATGCCTCTGTTTTGTGACCTCCTAAAGACTTGTCTCAACAACAAAAAGAATAATAATTCATCAAAAAGTGGAGGCAATATTGGTAAAGAACATGCGTTTAAGCTGTCAAATTAGAAATTTATCAAAGAGTCATACTTCCTCATCAAAAGAGCCATATATTGCTCGCGGGCCATAGGTTCACGACCCCTGGCTTAGAGTATAGTGTTCGGGAATCTATGGCTATTTTGATGATAGTGTATGCTTCTCTGATAAATTTACGATTGTTCACTTAATTAGCATCTTATATAGCAACATTGCTGCAGCTTGTTTTTAAATTTTTTATAACGGCCGGGATCATTATTCTTGTGGTATCAGAGACAAGGGTTTGTGACGTAAGGACAGTGGGGAATCCTGGAGTGGCTTACGACTGGGAGCTCCCATTTTCAAAATCCACAGATTTATGTCAAACGTGTTATGGTAGAATGCAGTTGGTCGTAATTTCTTTCTGTATGTAGTTTGGTCGTACGTGTCTTGGATTATATCTGACAGCGGATTGATCACGTGTAGGGGTGGGCAAATCAAATATCAGGTTGATTCGATTTTAATTCAAATTCAGATCCTTTTCTACCACCATAAAGAATAGCATCCCAGTTCTACACCACATTAAACATGACGTGATATTTTTCGACCACAGCTATTTCATTGCATTTTTGATAATGTTGTCCCGGTGTTGGTCACGACTCCACAGATATGTCATTTCCACAAACGCGCGTAGCTTTGTGCTATATGTTTCGTCTGCTGCGATGCGACTAATCGAGATTTAAGCATCCTAGAGTGGAAAATAGTAGCGAAATTATGATATCATTTATTAATATAGCAGTTATTTGTAGGTATTTTCTGTAATTGGCACATACAGTATCTGCGTTCTAACGTGCCATATTTTAGACACAAAGTATGGTGCTTATTACGACGGATCCCAAGTATCGAACTTCGATTTCGTGTCGCCCAGGGGGGCATTATGAATTTTCCGATGTGCCGTAACCCCGTAACATTAGATCAATATCCGTTTTATGGCTCTTTGTGAAATGCGCTAGAAGAGATAGGTTAAATAGCCTATATGTATCTGGCTATTAACGGTCCCGGTCCTTGGTTTATATAGAATGAATTTGCTAAAGGATTATACTAAACCGCAATCATCTCCTAATCACTTTGTGTTACCAGGGGGTTCATCGATGAGGACTACACGGTCTGCGGAATCATATGCGCGATATGTTTTTTCCCTCTTGGACTGATCTGCTGCCTACTAATGAAAGAGAAGAAATGTCAAGCATGCGGCAGAAATTTCGGATAATGACTGACATCCATCCTTGTGTTTTGAGCTCGAATTCACACATAGTTGTCAATACTTTATTTTTCTCGCAGGTTTTATTTCTATTAACCCTTTTTGCCTCCATATCCACGCAGTTGTGTTTATCAAGTAATGCGATACTTCGACATGGCCCTATTGCTGCATAAATACACGTCTATGTTCGGGAAAGATATGGAATACGAAGGAATTGTGATACCGGTTGTCGCAATTATAGTATAGAGATCTCTAAAGGTGCGCCGGTTCAATCCAGTAACACCATACTTATGAAACATGTTCGGTTTAATTTGCGGTCCTAATACGATTTAGACTCCTCGTTTTGGTTGTAATCTCCCCGTAACCCAAGCCATGTCATCAAATGCTATTATAGTTATAGATAGGTTTTACCACGGATAAACTGCAAATATTTTCGCTTGTAGAAAATGTGAATACCAAGTAAATATATCATAATCTTCATTTTGCAATAAGACCGAATACAGAGACATCGTCATACAAGTTCACGAATGCTGCCTTTAAAGTGAGGTTCCGACGGCAGATTAAGCCGAAGTTGATCAATTTTTTGCATGTAGTCAGACGATGTTGTGTAAGCCTACGGACAATTACAACCCGATACAGCCGACGTATATCGATATGGGATGGTTGGAACCCTCAAAATAGTCGATTCAACATTAATAGTAGAGATAATTCGTCAAAGGACCTATATTTATCCTATCTTTTCAACTGTCAGTGCTGATCCACTATGACGTCACAACTGAATATTCGCGACGTAGCTTAAAAAACAATAAAAAACATGTTTTAAATTAGGGCCTTGTATTAAAATATGTTTGATTTTAATTGATTTTTGTTTTAAATGCAACCCTAACAACAAAACAAGATATCTTGGATTATGTAAAGCGCATGGTGAAAAATTTTATCGCGTCATCTGTCGCAAAAAACAGCTAAATATATTGTTTTTTGCATTCAACATGCACTTTGAAATGTTTCTTTATAGATCGATGTCCTCGTATTGATAAAATCCAACCATACAAAAAGACTGTAGCAGTCTACGACCACTACATGCAGCTAAAGATATCTTGGATTAGTTCCCCGCCAAATTATACTATGGGCACCACTGAAGACGGTCATAACGTGTTGATGCCATTTTAACGCAGAATAATGCTTATTAATGTTGTTTCTTTGGTGATATGTGCAAACGTTGGCGTATTGTAAAATCAAATAAAGTGAGGAAAACACTGGCATCGTGTCTGAAAATGAAACGTGCCAAACTGGGGTATAGCATTAATGTACGATTTAATAACGTTTCACTGATAGAACGACATGTTCTGTATCTATACTTAATATTGCCCAATGGTCGTCATTTCACTATCAGTATCCACTTATTTTTGGAAATAAACTGTCTGTCTCTCTCTGCTCCCTGTCCATTGTTCCGATTGGGTGACCTATTTCTTGCAGACTTTTAGCGGCAATTACATATCTGAAAAGTGTTTTTGATATTACAATTTGACGATAATAACGCTGGTCGACAGCCAATTTGCTTATTTTGCGACGATTGCTATCAACATTGGCTAATTTGGGGTCGGTGATCACAAATATCCACTTGATATTTGTTGGTTATCTCTAGTTATTGAGATATGCCACTATGTCAAACTGTACACACCAGATTATCCAGATTATAGCTAATCAGCAATCACTATTGACTTGTTTGGATACATCGTCCAACAATTGGTAAGATTCAATTGTTTTGTTATCGGAAGCAAGTGACGTTTGATGAAACCACCCCTAGAATAAAGGTTGGTATGGAGGTCGATGCCTCCAGAAGCTGAGTTGAACAGTGAAGGCACATCAAAGGCACAAGAACAGTGTTTGAGTGCTGAGTGCTGTTTGAGCCATGCTAGTAATTGCGGTACGCAATCGACTGTTGGACGTTGATATTGCAGCAGCAGTCGATAATATTTATTCCCGAGCCAATTCGCTCTCCAACATCGCGTTGTCAATTATTTACAAAATTATCGTCAATTCCATGAGTGAATATTTTACTGTTCTGGCAACGTCAGCAAGCAAAATCACCTCGGCGCAATGCATACTGTGTTGTCAGCATCCAATGAGATAGCGGTACTCCGACATCATAAAGTGTGCTATGGCGGTACAAGAATTATGAATGGCCTTGAATCATTGGTTCACTTGATATCACTGGTTGTAACAATATCAGTGGATATTCCATGGTTCATATTAGTACTGATGAATTGTTTAGTGGTTAGAATAATCACAAAATGATTTAGGGATCCATGTTGAAAAAGAACCCCTGTAGCACGAATACTGGAGTTAGCCTACTATGGCCAATCCGGTAGCCTTATTCAAAGCAAATACATTCCCCTACTGATGTAGCTCTAATGTTATCCATCCACAACCACAACTACCTTCAATTGTAGATATATACAATTGAATAATACATTCATACATAGCCTACTTAGTAGGCCATGATTCATATTGAAATAAATCCGAATATTTTCGGCTGACACTCGTCAGGGGTTATCGTCAGCAACTCGTAGATTTGTAGGCCTATAGTAGCTATATGAGGAGTGCTAATCTGATGAAAAACAAGTCGTCAACTCAATCAGCTACAATTTTGGGTTTTAGATATTTGTAAATCTGACTCTATAGCGTTCAGCGCCCACCAACCATGAACATCACTGTACGTCACTGTCTGGTACAATAATCGCAAGGAGAAATGCACCACAAACACAGAGAGTATAGTATCATAACAATCGTGTAACTCGTCTGCAATATCCTGCCTGGTAACTGACCCTTTCTCACTTCTAACTACACTTCTACGTTTAAGAGTTCACTGTTCAGTGCTAACTTGCTTCTAAGTTTTGCGGAAAGTGACTGCAAGAGGACTGAAATGATTTGAGAATTGAAAAAATTGACGTTGACGAGATCGCTAAGCAATCAAAATCAGTCTGTTGGCTCTTTTCAGTTTATTAGGAATTTCATTGGATCAAACACTACTAGATTGTCTCAGAGCTAATAAGTCGCCTTGGAGTGATGTCACCAGACGGCTTGCGGAAGCGCTGAAAATGCAATTTACAAGGTCATCAGTGATGATTAGGGCAAGTTTTTGCAACTTTTTTACAGCTTCCTGCAGCTTCCTAAATACTCGGAAGTTATGTAGAATGCCGCTTTAAGCTGTTTGAAGGAATCTTATAGTGCAACTTTTTGCAGCTTTTTCGATTTTTCATGAAAGTTTTTTTCGATTTTTCATGCATTCAACTTTTTACTGGAAATATTTGGTAGTATATGAAATTAGATCGCTTGATTATGTCACTGTTTTTTGAGAATTTTGGTGAAATACATGGCCAAATTCGAATGAAATACCGTAAATCAGCACTGAAGTAACGCTCTAAGGGGGATTTCGGGAGCTGAGCTGGAAAGTTGACTTTATTTTTAGTCAACTAATGGAGAATGTGGATGGAAAACTATATTTCGGTAGTGGAACTGGGAAGTTGACCATTTGTTTTATCAACCGACCAAAATGTGGTCTTTTAGTGCAACTTTTGTAAAAAATAAATGCAGCTTTCCACGGATTTAACTGCGACAAAAACTTGCCCCAGTGATGATCGTACCTGGAATTATGAGAATTCGAGGAATCTCATCCAAATGCCCATAGGAATCCAATTAATATCGTCCCAGAATCCAAAAAAATCCATACTTTATGACTTTTTTGAAGAATTTTAATTGTACAGCTGAGCTGAGCTGAGATACAGAAGCCTTTGCAAAGGTCTATATTTGCTTGTACTTTTGACAGATCAACTTTAGAGTCCTACCAATATTATCATAAGATGTTGGCTGTCCGTGTTTTGTTTAATTATTTTGGCTTGTAGTCAACAGTCACTTCAGGTTAAACCTATCAAAAAATATCCGCACAAAAGTTACAGCTATCCGAAACAAAATCCGACACAGGAGCGCCGCAGTTTGGCATATAGAGCTCTGGGTTATGTTACGCCAGTGACAACAACAGAAATGCAATTAAGACTGCCGACAGCACTCAAGGCAGTAGTCTACATAAAATAACTCTTTGTTTCAAGTGATATTATTCCGCCGATCGGAAAAAATACACTATCGGGTAAGATTCGAGTGCCCGCGAATCGCTGTTCCAAGCCTCAGCTATATATGAATTCACTATACATGAATTATAGGCCGAGAATTCCATACTTATAGAGAGCTCCAAGACAGTGTGATGGATGAGGATTTGCAAGTCATGTTTTATGAATGCTGGATAAGTCAATTTTAGAGTCACAGTGGTCTCGTGTTCTAAAAATCAGACTTGGACAGCCAATTCCAGCTGTCTGTTTTATATGAAACTGATTAGAGTGAAATGTCGGTAATCTAACTCTTATCTTTATTTCTGGTTTTCCTGAAAATACTACAGGAGAACTGTGTAGTGCGAAACGAGCCAAGATTACTGTTGCTGTGCGGACATTTGCTATTCTCATGCTTCGAATGAACTCTGATTTGGTATAAACTGAACTTCATTCAACGTCCAAGTTCTCGCGGATTCAGTAATTTTAATTCTAGTCCGATTTGGAAGGAAACTGTGTAGCTATAGTTCTAATACTAATCCAGTTTGGAAAATCTGTGTAGATATAATTCTCATCCTAATCTAATTCGGAATAGCTGAGAATTTTCTAGTTGTCAGTTGTCAGAGTCGCACACTCTAAATAAGCATTCCCGTGCACAACGGGGCCGAAATTAACGATTAGCATTCTGGGCGAAGGGTATATTTAACAGCATCGTTGAATAGTTTCAATATTACATTCGTTTCTCAACTCCATCATTAAACTACCACGAGAACGCAGTCAACACATTTGTACAGGCAGGCAGAGCTTACGATGGCGATCAGTTGCGCGAATGGTTGTTCCTGCACCACGTTCTGGTGGATCAGAGGTTTATTTTGAAGAGATAGCGAACACGATTTGTTACTGCCACTAACAGCATTGCCTATATTGTCAGATTTGATTATTTCAAATACTTCGCACCATTACAGAAGCAATGGCACAGTCTAATCCGCCACCATACCCCGTACGTAAGTATCACGTTCAACTATAATATATTATATACTAGAAGCTAGACCAGAGGGGGAACACTACGACCTGCGAGAATATGTGGCGCGGGCGGCCCACGAAATCCCGGAAAAAAAACGTTATAAAAATACTGATGAAATGTGTCTTAAAAATCCAATAATTACAGTGACTTCATAAAACTTTTTAGCTCCAGGGTCATCATATTTTTCAATATCCAAAAAAGAGGGCACATTTTACAAATTACAAAAGATTAAGTAAAACATTGATTAATATGGGGAGATTTGGAAATTTTACTGCTACTATTGATGTCTTGACTAACAAAGATGGTCCCTTTTTCCGATTCTACCTCCGAATGACCAGCCCCATTTATTATGGGTTGGAGTTGACCTATCTTAGTCAACGGTGCTGTCCAAATAATCCGGATTTCATGTATATGGCATTTTGTAGTTGTCTCTGTTCGATCGTCTGACTCTCAAAGCTGTTAAGGAAGCCGAATTTCGGAAAGGGGGACAATTTGGGCGTCCTTGAGGACATTTTGGATTTCTTGAAAAAGGAGGACAACAAAGTAGGAGTTCGTACAGCTTTTTTAGCGCGGACCCATCAAGTATCTCATGAGTCTTCACGGAGACCAAGCAGAATATTCATCAGTACTAATGTAATGTGAACCATGGCATATATATTGATAGTGTTACTGCTTACGGCTGCTGATATCAAAGTACACCAATGATGTCAGAGTACCGGTAGCTCATTGGATGCTGCAAACACGTGCATTCAATCAAAGTGATTCTGCTTGCTGACGTTGCTAGAACAGTACAATATGCACTCAGGGCATGGGTGTGTTATTAGATAAATGGTAAATAATTGATAACGATGCTGGAGAGCGAATTCGCCCGAGACTTAATTCCCACTTTCTACAATGTCAACGTTCAACAGTCGATTGCGTGTCGCAATTATAACGGCAGGGCGCAAACATCACTTTATTAGCTCCCGAAAACAGTGGTCTTGGGTCTTCATATCGTGTTCAAGTCAACTTATGAGGGCACAACCCCTCAGACCCTCTTCGACTTCAACTGCTGACGACTTCGAACATATTCGGCACATCATTTTACAGCTCATCACTCGAAACATACCTGTGGCGAGATAGCGCATTGGTATAATCCGCGGCGGCAACACCAATGGGTACGGATTCGAGTCCCACCGAGGTTGACTTCAGAATTCCTAGACCTAAGTGTGGGAGGTTTATCTATAGGCTCCTCCTCGCCACCTCATCCGCGTAAGGGGTGTCTTACAAAAATCCTAGAAGTGGGTCGTGCTATAAGTCAGCAGTTACGGAAAATAATGAAAAATATCGGCCTGGTGTAAATGACCATAGTATAGTAGACAAACACCATGAATACCACAAAACAAACTCGAAACATACTTTGGGCTGACCTGATTTTGTTTTTACAGAACCGACGATACAGCAACAAATTGCAGGAGCACCAGGAAGTTGTCCCCAGTGCGGGTATGATTACGAATATTAATAATATTTATGATTATTATATACTGGAAATATATTAATTAGATGTAGATCCATTTAGCGAATTTGCATTAATGGTTATGCTAAAACAGATACCACCCTCATCGGGTATATCGGCAAATCCGACAGTAATAGCCACCTAGTGGTCAAACCAAAACAAGGTTAACCAATTGTATACATATGTGATTTTAAAAATACTTCCGGCACCGAAAATGGTTATTCATGACAACAAGCCTATTTAGTAGCCTCGAATACACCCGTAATCAGGGGATAGAACCAATTCCGGACTTTGTACGCATTTGAAAAATATACTAAATATAGGATCGCTGGCACTTTATGGGATTGAGTAAAAGCCTAAATTTAGGATTGTTGGCAGTCAAAGTGTTAAGAGGATTTGTCCTCTTTTCATACTTTTTTGAAAGTGTCCTCGGAGGACGCCCAAATGTCCTCTTTTTTGAGATTTTGTCCTCTTTTTTGAGAATTTTGGTTAAATATAGGGCAAAATTCGACTGTAATGCAGTAAATCAGCACAGAAGTAATGCTCCGGCGGCTATTTCGGGAGCTGAGCCGGAAAGATGACCGTTTTTCATTCAACCAACGGATAGTGTGAAAGTAAAACTGTAATTCGGGGTTCGAGCCGGAAAGTTGACTCTTTTTTAGTCAACCGACCACGAAGTGGGAAAAATTTACCATTTGTCGGGATTTTCTGAAAATTTGAAAAAGTGTCCTTTTTTCAGATTTCCAAAAAATGGTAACCCTGATCTATGGAAACGATATAGGCTTCCTAAATCGCTATCAATTAACAAGCATCTTCTGTTGCCAGGGGATTCGTCGCTGTGAAATTCACGACTTGTGGAATAATATGCGCGATATGTTTTTTTCCTATTGGACTGATCTGTTGCTTTCTCATGAAAGAGAAGAATTGTCAAGTATGCGGCAGGCCGTTTAGATCATGACTGATATCCTTCCTTGCGTGTTTAAGCTCGTTCAATCACACCGAGTTTTTCATACTGTACTTGATTTTTCTCACAAGATGACATTTCTGATCCTCTTTGCATCCGTATTCAATATGCATTTGTGTTATTAAGTAATAAGATATGTCTTTATGGCCCTGTCGGTGCAAAAAGACATGTTCAATTGTTCATTGTTCACGGTCTGTAATGAGTTGTGTTGAACTTTTTATTTCTTGTGCAATGCATGCAGCTTACTTACACTTGCTAGGCCAGGGATTGTGAGCCTATGGGCTCGCGAGCCCTGCATGGCTCTTTTGATTACATGATACGGTTCTCTGGTGCAATAATTTATTTAATTTACCGCTTGTTTGATATCTTATTTATAAATATTGCTGCCACGTTTTTCTCAATTTTGATAATCACCAGAATCATTTTTCTTGTGGTAGCTAAGATGAGTATTTGTGAGGTCAAGACAGTGCCATAGCCAGGGAGAGGATAGTTGCTCGGAACCGAAATATTGCCAACATTTATCAGCTCGACATGGGAGATTAATATCATATGGAAATACGACAAATCTAAGGAAATGAGTTCAATTCGAAGTTTGAATAATTGTAAAAACATGTGGTTTATCTCGCACCGGCTACCAATACCACTCGCAAACTCAATGTATACCTAGGGTTACATTTAAAACAACATGTTTAAAACGAGGCCCTTGTTTGATGTTTTATTGTTGTTGTCTTTTTCTAGCCATGACGACCCGAATCTTTAATTGCGACGTCACAGTGGATTGGCATAGACAATTAAAGATATAGGGTAAACATGGCTCATTCGACGAAAAAGTCGTAAACAGACCAAAAATATCTTTAGCCGGGACTACATCGTTATGCAGCAATTTTACGATCGGCTGTCATCATCATCATCAGAACACCCATTCCGTACCAATGTTCGACTTGCTATAACTGTTGAACCGACGACGATTTGAAGAGTTCCTCCAGCCACTCCACATCATATACGTCGACTTTATTGGGTACAAATCCTCCGTAGGCTCATACTTCATCTTTTTTTACAGTATTTATACAATTATGCCCTAATTAAACAACGATTAAAAAAAACATTTGTTTAAAACACGGTTTAAAACGTTTTTTAAACAAAGCGCTAAAACACCGTTTGTTTTAAATGCAACCGTTCCCGGCACCGCACGTATTGAAATCTTGGATTGCACAATACGCTGCTTCAGTGACGTGCGGTCCAATGAGGCAGGTGAGGCAACGCCTCACCTGTCGTCAGGGTGAGCAGGCGAAAATTGTGAAAACCCTCCATGAGTCGATGATTATCGATATTTTACATCGATGTTCATAAATAACTAAATTTGAACATTTTTTCACCCAACATCATCAATTTGCATAATTATTATTCAACAATAGAGCGCGAAAGGAGAAGTGGGGCACGGGCGGGTCGTGTCTCACCTGCGACAATGCAATTCATCGTAAATAGCTTGGAATTCATAATAACTGGTATCAATCACATGCTATCGTCACACTGATTTCGAAAATCTAAATATTAACAGTGTCAGAGCACCAGAACCCCCCAAAATCGCCAAGGAAGGTAACATTCGGCTTTATTACTGACAATGCCAACTCAGAGAAACAATAGCCAGGTGAGGCACAAACGAATCTGCCTTATGCACTATTCGCTAACAATTGGATAATTGCAGCACAGTGAAAGTAAAACGCGCTATCGATTTCGGAATACAACAGTTTTAGTCTTATAGGAATCATATAGTAGCGACGGCCAATACGTAATGCGCAGCAAATACATTCCCTTACTTATGTACCTGTTATGTATTTTCCATCCATAGGTATACGTTAATTTGTGGTATGTGATAGCTACTTGCATAGGCTGTATTGTCGTTGTTTGTGGCCTTTACGCTGTGTTCAAGTGCAATACCTATAACCCTTAATGCTGGTATGTGATAGCTATACTTACATGGCCTGCGTTGTCGTTGCTTGTGACCTAGTGTCCTGGTGTACTTTCTTTCGAAATTCGGCAAATCTAGTGTTTCTTTACTGAAAACATATTTGTAAATGAGGATGCTATTTTCATGTGCTTCGAATAATTTATACCGGTACTTGGAAGAGATAGTATTGCAGGAGTATATGGTAACTGACAACCTCCAAACCTACATGAACCTACTAACCGCAAGCAGATCTCATTCGATCTGGCTTTCATTCGATCAGAGGCAACCGCTGCCAAGCTGTTGCAGAGTGTTGCAATTCATACCGCTGATACAGCTGTGATACATATGTGATACACCTGCTTGCGGGACTATATGATAATATACAACATTGTGTATTTCACGCCATATTAGGATACGAATAAGACTTCCGATTGCAATGATCACGAGTCTATATAAGCGCATGTTTAGTTGACTCGAGATGAGATTCATGCTAACCTACTGGAATACGTTAATAAACTGTGTATGAACAATATCTTGTACGAAGGACTTCATGACTACAACACCAGGACATTCTTTCAGTTAAGTACCAGACAGCTACAGCCAATATATTGGACATCTATTCCAATATATTGGACATCTATTCCGTCTGAGTTATACTTACAGAGACATAACCTTATAAAGTGTTGCAGTATAATTACATCCGTCTAAACTTGTCCATTTAGCACAATAGCGACCAGTCCTACATGTATTGTTGAATGTGGAATTGCAACGGCTATCAGTGTGAAAAGAAGATGCTCTTTAAACCCGCTGCTGTTGTTATTGACATTTTAGGTCTCTTTATCGTACTTTAAGTGCGTGTGTGCGTGTTTGTGTGTGTGTTGGGGGGGTTCGTGCCTCACCAGCCATGACCCTCACCGCACGTCACTGCGCTGCTTGTAATAAATAGTATGATATAGAAGTATCGTGCTTGTATGGAATTTGAATACAAATACTGACCATCAATAATCCATACCAATTAATGAGGAATAGTACTATAACTTCATATCATTTCATAATACCAAACTGCTTCGTTTATACATAGCGATGACACACTGGGGGTAAGTGAATGTGGCAGTGAACAGACTTGCACAAACTAATCTAGTTGTTGATGTTCAACTATAGATACTATTTTGATTACTTCTACTTGCGCATGTTAAAAACTGTGTAATTCTAGTTCTAGTTGAGCATTTACAAAAAATATATGCCGAACAACTAGAAAACAAGTGTCATCGTTTGGTGTGATTTGTGATTCTTGTTGTTCTGTTGCGCAATGTTCTTGCAGCCATTACTAGTTCAGAGTCATCACTACTGACAGCGGCGTAACCGCACCCCCAATTTCAAACTTGTACTAATGATCATGTGGATTTTTAGTTCGTTAGTTCTAGTTCTAGTTCTATAGTTACGCATTTTGAAAATCCAGTAGCCTGTACAAATATGCACGCGCAAATAAATATCGGGAATATATGAAACGGCATTATTAGTGCGGTTTGTTACAATGACAATTTTCATAGCGGGGCAAGATTGTTTGATGCAGTTCTGCGGAATTATTGAAGTATCTCTGAAAAATCTACGAAAGCGAACTTCTCAGTTAAGCGGAAGATTGGTTGGATATAGGCTATAAGGTCTATTGTTACAATCCTCGGTTCTATTGTTGTTATTTCTAAAGGTGATCGCTTCTTTTATAGTATGATACAACGGAATGGTCCCCATAGGCTGTAGACACTCAGGGTAGCTTTCAGTAATGCAGAGCCTCTCTTAATACGGTGGTCATAAACAAGATATTTACAGTTGTAACTTGTAATGATTATGCAAGAGCGAGCCCGGGTATCATCACTTCGTTTATATTTGCGGAAGTAATCAATCGATTGTTCTCATTCTATCCGCGCATCGATAATAATCAACAGCCTGAATTCACTAATACGCCGTGGAAAATGACATCCAATCCAAGCAATTACGGTTTTCAAGGTACATATTTCTACTAAAGCAGCGTTTACTTACAAATAAATATGAAGGATGTTTGTTTACATATATGCGCAGTTAGCACACAAGTGACGTGATACAGACGTATGGAGCAATCTAGTAATCTGACAGATTCGAACAACTTAATGTTCGGTCGATATTTTTATCAGACAGTTCTTTCCAATGGGGAAGCGCATTCTCTTCGTCAGTAGCGCCGGAGCCAGACAAGTCGAATAGTCACATAGGCACAAACGTGTCTTACACGACGAACACCCAGTACATGAGAGACGGGACCAAGCAAACGAGTGTCACAGGTTGCTTATTGTTATTATTGCGTGGATGGGAAATCGTATCAACGTATAGTTCTCATTGTCGGAGTCTGATCGAGACAGGATTTTGTGGCTCTATGCCGCGCAATTGCAAGCTGTATTTCGGTTATAGTTTAACGCCGTACTACATAAGGTGGCATTCAAAACAAAAATCAATATAAAACGAACATGTTTAAAACATGGCCCTTTTTTAAAACACGATTTTGTTTATCCATGACGTCAAGAATCTTTAGTTGAGACGTCAGAGTGGATTGACATTGACGACTGATAATATCGGGCAATGGTTCTTAACCTTGCCTCCAGCCTCCATGTCAAATCCCGAAATTTTTGTTCACGCTACGCGACGATGTTTGCTACATATGTTTTCATAAATGTAGTGGGTTATTATTAATGACGTTAAATGAATTGCGCGTACTTTCAGATCGCCAATTTCCCGTTAAAACACTGCCGTCACGCTTGCTAGGGTTATTTTCAACAAAATGTTTCGAACTAGGTATTATATCCTGCAGCGCACAGCTTGTGGAAATCAAAGAAGGAGGCGCTGTATATCACTTTCGATAGTGAGAGCCCCTTGTACATAAAATATGTTTTGAAGCTTTGTGCACGAAATGAATAACTAAATATACTTGTAATTGAGAGCTACAAAATTATATCGTCATAATATTTCTTCATCGTATCATAAAGGATGATACTATCTACTGTTGTGGTCCACAACCTCACATTGAACATTAAATAATATGAGTTGCTTTGTTTGGAATACATTCATGTTAAAATGAATAACTGGGTATAGTACTAAATTCAATGTGAGCAGATCTATGCAGCCCATTCTCAGTTGACTTACTTAGTCACACAAGAATTCCATTAATTTCCCCGTACTGCCAATCGCAGATGTGAATTCGGGATGGTTCGAACCACAGGGTATGGGGCCGTACCCTATTGTTGTTATAGGTCCCTGAATATACCACATACAATTATTATATGGTTTAATATAGTCGAGTGGCCCTCGAGCGCGATTAAAGCGCGAAATATTTCTAATACTAAAGTCTCGAAAAGACCGACTGGACTTTGACCTCTTACCAGGACCGAAACTGCTGCAGCCCAAACCCCCAATCTCGGATGGGTCAGCTCGAAGGGTGCCCTAAATTATTTCGGTGAATAAACATAAATAAGACATCATGTATTGACGACTCCCCACGAAAAAAACGCATAATTATAGAAAATAGAAATAGGCATTTAGGCGTCGGCCATTACCACGCCACGATGCACGAAGACAGACATTGAAGTCCAAGACAACAGCTCACTCAGCGCTACTGGTAAATCTGATTGCGTGGGCTTAGAGGATAAAAAGTTTGTAGCTACATATATATGCCACTACCACCTATTCATTCATGCATTATGGAAAATTTTGGCGCCTATATATGGCGATGGCGTACTGGACACACAAACTTTGCTGACCATCAAAAAACCGCGACGGGTTTCTTGGCCGCGAAGCCCCCAGAATTTTTTTTATCACGATATGGGCGCGCAACACAATCGTTTTTAGGGGGGCTGACGAAGTGCTGTTACGGCGCTCCCTCTTACCCATTGTCTTTATGACAGACCTTACAATATGGAAGGGGACGCTAGAGCCCGATAATTTTTGAAAGGGGGCGCTGGAGGAAAAAAGGTTACGAACCACTGACATAGGGGAAATAAAACATAGCTCCTTTGACGAAAAAGGCTGCCGACCCCTGTCATAAACGGAACAAAAGTGTCTTCAACCAGGACTACATCGTTAATCGTGATGCAGCATTTTTACGGTCGGCGGTCAGCATCATGAGAACATGTATTCATTGCTCCGTTAGTCACAGCTATGGAGGGAAAATTTGCATGGTATTGCTAGTTCTAAAATGATGAGAGCTATAATCGAAAGCAATGGTGGACGTTTTCACTGGTCATACAGATGAGAAATATATTCTTTATAAAGTTCATGTTTACAAATGCTGACTTGATGGACTTCGTTTTTGCAAATCAGCGATAATTGAATTTGGTTTGTCCAGATTCATGACTGAAAAGGTCCACCGGTTGAGTGGCCCCGGTGTACATTGTACGCTACAGCTCGTGGCCGGTTTTCCAGATTCGAATCAGGTTGAGATTTCCGTTTTCAATTATTCCGCACCCATTTAGTGTGTGACATGATGAAAGAATATGAAGATACGGATTTTCTTTACTTTCAGTTGAATACCCGACAGAATATTTCAGGGAAATGAAAAAGGTGACTAGACGGAAACTCATGAGAGTGGGTGATCCGTGCGACGAATGTCGGTAAGTGGGAAAACAGAATCCTTTATCGCGACTAACCATATTGTACTTGCGCGTATAGGTGGAACCTTGTAACATTTGAGGTTTGGTCTAAATTCAACAGATGTTGTCACTGACAGACTTGAGCAACTAAAAATATTTCAGATTTTCTAAATTTGATTTGAATCAGACCGATACAGTTGTTTCGAATATTGACTAGAGATAGAATTGCAGCTACGCAGGTTTTTCTAAATTAGACTATAACTAGAATTACTGATTCACGAAAACTTTGAAATTGAATCAACTTCAGTTCGTATCGAATTAGAGTTCATTCTCGTAAGAACGACAATGGCAAATGTCGGTACAGCAAGTTTGGTTCGTTTCGGACTACACAATTCTTCTTCAGCATTTTCGGGAAAACCAGGAATTATATTGAAATGAAAACTAGAGCGTAGAAACATTTACATTTAACAAATTAGATTAGAACTAGAATGCCGGCATTTCGCTCTAGTTAAGAAAACGAGAATTATCCGTTCACTGCTCGGTAACGGAGAAATTCTAGATTTTTGGGTGCTAAAGTATAGGTTTCGCATTCCCGTACTGGACTCAATGGTTACGCTTTTAAAATACTTCCGCTTCTTCAGAGCAGTTTTCATTCGATACAATAGTTACTTTTCACAATTTAGTTTTTGAAAACTTGGAATTACTTCTGGAATAAGTCGCATCACCTTTCCTGGTTCCACCGGATACAGAACATAGCATTTCTGGCATTTTGTGATAAAAAATGACTGAACACGGCAAAGAGTTGATGACACAACCAGACTTTGAACAACTATAGACAATTCCAGTCGCCTAAATAGACCAACTACAGCGAATTTCCGGTAATCTAATTTCAATCTAATCTGTGAAATATCCCTATGCCCTAATTTTAGTTCTAATCTAATTTCTGGTCTTCCAAAAAATGCAACGTACATCTGTATAGTGCGAAACTAGTCGAGCTTGGTGCACATGCATTTGCCATTCTCATGCTTACGAGAATGAAGAACTCTGATGTGATATGAACTGAACTTGCGCCAGCGGAAATATCCAGTCAGTAAAGCTGTACATGTCGAAGCAAGATTATATTCAACTATTATAAGGCATAAACATATCATTGTATATACTTTCAGATCCGGAAAAATGAAAGGCAGATTCACCACGTCTGGTCTGATTGTAGGAATCGTGTGCTGCCCCTGTGGTCTCGTGTACACGTTCGCCAGTAGAGACAGGGTGTGCGGCAAATGTTACGTAGCATACGATTATTATGGTTTAAAAATCAACCGCACCTGACCATGTGACACTGTCGCGACTATGCTCATCTATCATAGGACTGGCTATAGTGGCGCGCAGAAGCAATATATTCGCGCCAACGCAGGACAGCATACTATACTTTTAAACCGGTGTTACCAAGGGTTCTGCGAGCCAGCCTCAAGGATTCGTCGAAGTTCACGACACACACCCGAATCGTACAGCTGAAGCCAAGCTGATTCGCAGTAAACATTCATATTAATCTTTGTGTGAAAGTTATGTGGAATGAATTTGTTCTTATGACATTGTTGTTGATACACAGTTCATTTTGTGCACCAGTGTTATAGAGAGTCATGCATTAGATGCGCAATGTGGATACGCGCAAATGTGGGCTTCCAGATTATCGCATCGGTTCGGAAGCTATAAGAACCACTGATCCACAAAATTCGGGTGGATGTAGTTTCGAAAGTCCGATGTTGTTGCGTGGATACTATCATCGGTTTAAAAACATGAAATATCGTCCTACACATATATTGCATACATATATATTGTCAATATTATTATTTTGTTCTATAACTTATTCGAGCATCAACATGTATTTTTATTGATAACATATAGGGCCTTATATTATAGGCTTTATGTTACCATGATCATGATTATGTAGTAAAAAGATGACTTGATGATTTATAATGGCCGTCTCGTTGGCCGCCATGTCACTAAAAAGCTTCTCTTATTTTTGTAAATAGACAGTCTGCCTGTCTTTTTCTTTCTGTTATCGAAAGGCGAGTAGAACTAATAAGTCGGCAACGCATAGAATCAGAAATCAACTCACACGTATGCGGATGTTCCCTGTCCATTGTTCCGATTGGGTGGCGTCTTTGGTGAAGACTTTTTGAGGCGATACGAATCTGCAAGTTTTATTGATGTTACAATCAAGAGAAGATAACAAGTTTATGGCAAGACATATGCACAAAGTGCATGAGTGGACGGCCCAGCACAATGATCATTGCGTCAACGCCGCGAAATCCCAATTATTGAGCATAAATTCCGAAAGGAAACCGTTAACATCACTGGTTAACCTATTTCCAATTCGGAAAATCTGAAATACCATATGGAGTTTTACTAGACTCGAACATGTCCTGGAAGAGTCACATTCGGTCGCAAGAAAAAAAAGCATCACGGAACTGCGTGGTCTGTTCTACAGCCTTGGAGACGACATGCCAGTCTGGGTCGTTCTGATACTCTTTAAATCATTTAAATCATTTGCTACCATCGTTTAATTTTTCTTCTATTTTATTTTTTTCAACTACCGTAACATTTTTTTACAGCCAGACTGTTTAGAGAGTCAAGTGTACCTGTTTGATGCTGGTGTGATCAGACTAGATGACCTTCACGGTCTTATCGATCATTCCTATCTAATGCCGAATGCTGTACAATGTATACATGCATATTTTCTAAACCACCACCACTGCTGTGTGGTATGTATTTTGGTTGGATGAAAATAAAGACTCCCCCTCTCCCCCTCTCCTACAAACTACAACATCAGGTCCTCCGTTTCATAGCCAGGGCTATAAAGGGACCGGGATGCGTGTCCAACAAGTCACTGCCCAAAAGATTCGGTGTCCTAAACATAAAATATATTCGGAAACTAGAAATTGTCCAGTTTATGTATCAGTGCCACTGCCTATAGAAAACTTCAATAATTTTTTACCTCAGAATCAAAAGTTCACAAGTACGACACACGCGCGTCCACGTCCACGTGCGAGGAGCGTATAATTTCAGTACGCGAAAAAATCGTATTTTACTACTCGACTCGAATCACTAAAATTAATACTCGATTCAGATTCGAGTACTCGAATCAATGTACCTAGCCCTACTTCCGACACATGCCACCTTTTTTGTCAACTTTCCTTTTATATTATCTTATTTTACTTTTCATTCAGTGTGCAGTGCATGCCTACTTTTTTACATCGCCTAGGACAGGTGATTGTCTGATTTCGAAGACTACTCCATATCGTTTCGACACCTTCCTATCTTTCATTGTATCGCAGTCTTGTGGTATATTGAAATGATGAAATGTTTAGCAATAAATTGATTTGAATTGAAAAAAACAAACATTGGGATTAAATAGAAACCGGGCAGCATCATTCAGTGGGGTTACTTTATAATGAAGAGACTTTTGGATGTACAGAACTTCAATATACAATTGAATAATATATTCATGTTGGAATAGACCCGAATATTTCCGGCTCGTCAGGGATAATCGTCAGCAACTATGTAGAGCAGTGGTCGGGAACCTATGGCTCGCGAGCCATATATGGCACTTTTGGGTATAAGATATGGCTCTGCCAAATATTTATTTTTGTACTGAATTCATCAATATTGCAGTAACTTGTTAGTACATTTTAATCATGGCCAGAATTAATATTCTCGTGACAGTATAAACATGTCTGTTAGAGGTAAATTCTCAAATTTAACTTACTATCGCGCCGGCGACCAATATCAATCGCGAATTCGATGCACCCGATTCGAAATCTTGGATTGCACAACGCTTTGATTGATCAAAGAGAATAGCAGACATGGCGACGCCAATATGACAACGCAGTTTTCAAATACACATTGTCTTCCTGATCTACGGCGCGAAATGAACTGCCTTGGACGTTGATTCAAACTCGAATTACAAACAACGAGATAGCGCAGTGGTATAATCCGCGGCTGCAACACCAATGGGTGCGGGTTCGAGTCCGACCTCCGACTTCCGAATTTCGACACCTAAGTGTTGAAGGTTTACCTAGGCTCCTCCTCGCCACCTCATCCGCGTCAGCGGTGCCTTACAAAAAGCCTAGAGGTGGGCCGTGCTATAAGTCGGCAGTTACGGAAAATAAGAAGAATATCGGCCTGGTGTAAATGACCATAGTAGTCGACAAACACCGTGAATACCCCAAAACAAACAAACAAACAACGAACGTCATAGCTATCCACGTTCTTGATTGGTTAGTAGCTCTGTAGTAGTGCGGAGCATGGACCGGAGCCGGATTTTATATCCGGCCAGATTTTTTCAGAGCCGGATCAGTACTTTTTCTGATACGGCCAGAGCCGGATAAGTATGACGTTTGTAATAACTATACCAACCAACAACACGCAAGGAACCGCCATAAGCGAGTGCGTACCGTGCTGGGCCGTGCTGGGCCGGATTTCCGGTTGGACTTTTTCATTTTGGCCGGAGCCGTATCAGTACCTTTTTTCTGATATAGCCGGAGCCGGATCGGAGTCGAACCAGAGAATTTGTCGATCCGCTCCGCACTACTCTGTAGTACCGGCGATAAAATGTAGGCGTGTATCGCAACGCTATATTATGTTACCGCTGAATACTTTACGAATTGAAAAGTCGATCAGTATTTAGATTTTTGGAATCGTTAGAGTTACATTCGATTAATATCAGTTATAACAAATTCTAAGCTATTTACGATCAATTGCGTCATCAATGGTGACCGTCTGGCGTCTGTGCCTTACCTCTCGTTTCGCGCTTTGTTTTCGATATTAAATATGCAAATTATGTCATTTTGGGAGAAAAATGTTCAAAATCTTGTCGTTCATGAACATCGATAGAAAATACCACAATTTTCGTTCACTCGTCATCCTGACGAAAGCTTAGGTACTGCACTGCCTCACTTGCCTTCCCTGAACCGGCGTCACTGGTCACTGATGTGTCATAGCTTAGAGTAGGTAGGTAATTAGGCATATATACTGCTGTAGTGACCATGCTTGGCTCCACCTGTGCATGTGATCATGGGTTCTCGCGTTTAATAGGTTCATCACGACGAACCTACGTTCTCGTAACTCAAGTTTCGCGTGCTTAAATAAGGCAACCAGCATGATTAGTACGAGTACGAATAAATGTAGTGCACACACACGACGAATCTCATGTAATGAGTTGGAATTAGTGCTATTGCGACGTCACAAATTTTCCATTGTCACGTAACAGTTGATGACATGTATAGCTTTTTAAAAGTTAAAATGTGAAAAATAAGGTCAAAATGGCTCTTCGGATAAAAAAGGTTCCCGACCCCTGTAGTAGAGAATTCAGAAAAACATTGTACACCAGCAGAGGTGTCAAACTCAAATCGCTCGCGGGCCGCACCCCTGAACTGATTCCAAAATCATGCCCAATCTTTTCACTTGAGTGTTTTATTATCAAGTATATTTAGATAATAGTATATTACACAGTACCAAGGATCATAGGGACTTTATTCGTGCAAGTATAGCAACACCTTTATTCGTGAGCAATGGAATTGGCAAAAATACGGTGATTGGCCGGTTGAATACCGATATGAACCGTTAAAACAATGGCGCAAAAGACGATTCAAGTTGGGACATTTGAATGATCCCTTTGCTTCAATCGCAATCTAGCGTTACCCAGGTGTATGAGGAGATATAGTCTTTATTTTCATAACAAACAAAGATCAATAATGGTGGTACAGAAAATACGCATGCACAGTATTCGGTACCAGATAGGAATGATCGATACGACCTGGAGGTCAACTAGTCTGATCAAGAGATTTAACTACGACCGGGACATTTTGAGTCGGAAGTGACACCGCAGTGCGACCACAGATATTTGAATCGTATATTTTGTAGGACTGCTATATTCTCCAAGGTAACCGCATGTAGCGGCGTTTTCGCTTCTGTGAATAACTACGCTTTGGTCCATTTTTCCATAAAACTCTGAAATCAGTGTGCACATTTCCCCTCTCGGAATTAGGTGTCAATGTCGCGGGCTCGTTCCATGGTAACTACGGTGAAGCCACATCACCGCAGTCGGGTGGTAATAATGTGACCTATGGACAGACATGCTCGACACTTGCTGTTTCGAGGGATTATTTAATTGAAAGTATTTCCTGCAAAAATCTCAACAGTTGCTACAAGTGTGCTGCATTATATAAGCGGGTTTATTTATTCAAAATTGCTTCGCGGGCCGGATGTCCGACACCCCTCTAGTACACCAACAACCTTATCACCAAATATGACGCAACTGGCGTGAAAAGTCGGATAATCCTGGCAAATAGATGGCTTAAGCTCAATGTACCATTTTTAGATTATCCATGAACTCATTCTGTTAATGCTAAGTCGATCCTTCAATATTGTGCAAATGACGAAGGTTAAACGAAATATGTATCAGAATCGTTGGACAAAACTGTACTGGAACTGCAGCGTGTAAGTACGGTAACGCGCGACAGCCATTCGCCAATCGCCATACATAAAGACATATTGTTCATTCGATAATAGGCATACAAATACTCTTTGTGCCTTCACAATGGCGTCCGTATCTATAAGGGTGTGATGTCAAAGAGATTCCTTGTGTGAACTCATGGCCTATCTACCCCGATGGTTTGTGGGCCTTGGCATTTGGCAGTAAATCGAAGGGTATCGGTACGTATTGGTGTGATACCAAGCTATAGATATACATACAGGTCTATAGATGTTCCGAATGTGACTCGGTATCAATACGGGAACTTTAAGTTGAGTCTATCATCAGTCCAGCACGCCGTCCTTTCGAAGAAATTCGAATATAGCTCTATTGATACGAGTTCAGTACTCGTGAGGAATCAGGAGCATAGATCGCAAAAACCGTATATCGCTACTCGATTAGCATCATCAGAATATAATCGATTCCCGACACTTTGCCGCCAGTTTGACCATCCATTCTTTTCTCGCCAGGGTTATTCTCGTTGGGGAAACCCGTAGTTGAATTTTGGACTGAAGATGGCATTCGATCAGAGCAAATACGGCCTTCAAGGTAACGTGCGTTTCCTGGTTTCGCACACCTCGTATTGACATGCTCTCAAGTATAGCAAGGGTGGGCAACATACGGCCCGCGGGCCGGATCCGGCCCGCGAAGGGATTTAAGCGGCCCGCGGAGAATTTCCGGTCATATATGATAATGCGGCCCGCGCCCGGAGAAAGGTGGCCATTAAACTATTCGTTTCGTTCCGGTCTATACTCACATCTACGAGCAAGCATTTTCGAAAATGAACATGTAGAGGAGCCCTAGAGCTGCGTTCAACTCATTTCAATTTAGTGCTAAATTTTTTAGCATTCCGTAACACCACGGGACAACGATAAAATGAAAGAAAGGAAGGTGTCGAAACGAATTGGAGTAGTCTTCCAAATCAGACACCCACCTGACCTAGGCGATGTAGAAAAGGAGGCATGCACATTGCACACTGAATGAAAAGTAAAATAAGATAATATAAAAGGACAGGTGACAAAAAATGAGACATGTGACGAAAGGTGAGATCGATATTTCAGGTCGTGGTCCGGTTAAATAGAGGGCTAACTAGTATTTATTCAGTAGAAATTGTTCGACTTGAATGTGGTCATGCTCGATGACTGTCGGATAGCCGGCGAGATACTGTTCCACAAATCAGGTCCGGCATATTTGATAGAGCGATGATCTTTTTTGTCTACCATATGATAGTTGGACGACGGGGACGCGCGCGTGTCCGTAGCCTACTCATGCACGTTTGATACCGAGGTAAAAACGTTATTGAAGTTTTCGGGTCGCTGGCCGCAGTGGAACTATCACATAAACTTGGCAATTTCTAGTTTCCGCATATATTTTATGTTTAGGACACCGAATCAATTGAGCAGTGATTTGTTGGACACACATCCCGGTCCCTTTAGGGCCCTGGCTATGATACGGAGGACCTGATGTTGTAGTTTTTGTAGTGGCTTCTGTGCGCTAACGCTGGCAGCCCCCTAATCTAACTAATCCATTGCAGTCTTTACTAAGGGCGTCTGCGTCCGACATGCAACCAGAGTTCTATTCAATGACTTGTCGACAACTTTGATCGACCACCGATCTCATTGACTTCAACAGCTACCTTATTCAATTCAATAAATGCTGTTTTTGGTAGGGTTACCATGCGTCCTCCCTTAAGATTTGTCCTCCTTTTTCGTGTTTTTGAAAATGTCCTCCGAGGACGCCTAAATGTCCTTTTTCAGATTTGGTCCTCTTTTTTTAAATATTGGGTTAAACACAGGGCACCGTAATACCATAAAATAGCATTGAACTGACGCTCAGACGGGACTGGCGGGTATTTCGGGAGCTGAGCGAAAGTTGACCTTTTTTTTTAGTCAACCGACCAAGAAGTGAGAAAAAGATACCATTTTCTCTAGATTTTTCTCCGGAATTCTGGGTTTGAAAATTTTGAAAAAGTTTCCTCCTTTCCCGATTCCAAAATATGGTAACCCTATAGTTTTTCGCCTCTATGCTTTCAACTTAAAATTCACAGTATATACGATGTATTCCTTTCATAGGTGGATAAATACACGATTACTGTGTTGATTTAGGAATCCGGCCCGCCAAGTACTTCATTTTCCTATATCCGGCCCGCCGACTGGAGAAGTTGCCCGCCCCTGAAGTATAGGAATGGAAAATCGAATGACAGCTGATCCCGGTGTTCACGCCCGAATTAAACAGTTTTTTAATGATCTATATTTTGATAACAGGAATAAAACACCATTCACTTCAAAGTACTAGCGTCTGGTACGAGTGTGTGCAGACTTGGAGAATTTGATAATTCTAATATTCCAATCAGACTAATTATGGGGCAAAATGCCGGTAACCTAATTATTTCCCGGATATGCTACAGTAGGACTGTATGGCAGTGGCGGCTCGTGATAATATCGGGTGGTGGGGCAAGGGGTGTGCGCGATTTAAATTGTCTAAATGACGTCACAATAGTGTATTCCGACGTGAAAATGTGACTTCGTGGTGGTCACACACAGTTTGTATGGGGTATATACATTAAGCATGGTAAACAAGACTTACGTATTTCAAATTATTCGAAAGAAAAATATCAAGTACAGTTGTTCATACCTGCATATTTTAACGTTTGTATCAGCGCGGCGTGATTTCATAGTTGCAAAATGTTCCTTGTTCATTGTTCAATGACGAGTTCATTGAAATATGGAATACCCAGAATGAGAGCGTTGAGAATCGGGAGCACATCTAACGCATCGAGCCTAATTACTGCAGCAAAGTTGATAGAAAGCGATTTTTCAACCATAGGAATTTTAAAAGTTCACTAGTGGTTAACTTCGGAAAAAGATGTATTAGAATATAAACAAGTCAACTCGAGCCGAGCAATGTCGACTATCGGGTAATATCGAGACACCGTTTGCAGTAGACCGCATGCTTCAGATCACGATACCCAATTTCGGTCGAACTATAGAGACACTGTCCCCTGGCACCAGCAGTGTAAAAGTGTATAACAAGGCGTCCTTATCCTCGCTTATAGCCTACGTCAGCTTTTCATTTTTTATCGCAATACGTTGGGAAAAGGTAAGAGTGCGGTTCCCTCCCGTGTACGATTAGATCAATTCCAGGCTGATAAGGGCCGAGTCTTGCCTAAAAACACTGAATTTCGCGTAAAATATATTGAGGAATAGGCTGATCAATTGATCAGCTGTTAGCCGTCATCGAAAACGAACTATTAGCTAACGCGCTTGACATCGGGTTGTCAGCAAATGGCTTAAAGGCCACAATTTCACGGTGAAATTGTCATTGGAGAATATAAAATAAAGTAAATATTTGAATGCAAACCGAGAATCTTAGTAAACTGTTTCATGAGATCATCATCTCATCACCTATCTTAGTATGAAACACAGTTAAAATTAGCACAGACCAACGCCGGCTTTTGCGTGAAATCCGCAATGCGGTAGTCAGCGTTAGGCCTACCATACTCGACCTCGATAATGAAATTACTGCCCTAATCATTGAGTGTCAACCTCGGGACTTGGCACAGCGTTCGATACTGAAATCAAGATATACCGTCCAAAAGCTCAAGACGGATATAGGTATGGAGCATCGTTAAAATCGATAGAGACCAATACAGGTATTGCGTAAAATCTGTTAGTGATAAATGGCGAGTCAGCTCTCACTCGAATTAGGAAACGAAATTACCACCCACATAGTTCAGTGATAAACTTTAAACTTGGTACGGCGATCGACACTAACACTAGGACCAACTACGCCAAATGTCATGACCGATCTCGGTATGGAACATCGTCAAAATCAATGGAGACCAATACCCGCTTTTGAGTAAAATCTGTTAGCGATACATGACGGATCAGCCAGCACACAGTCAACTTTGGAAACGACAGCATTACTACCGTACACTTCAAGTAGCAACCCTGAAACTTGGAGCAGTGTTAAATACGACCTTCACGACATAACATACCAAGTTACAAGAATTATCATGGAGCGAAACATCGTCAAAATCGACCTATGCCAGCAAATGTCGACTAAACGCATATTACGGTAACCGAGTTCAGATATAGATACGATTGTTACATCACACCTTAAGGGCATAAAAGGTTGCCCCACTTGCTCGGTAATTGTATGAATAGGAGAGAGTAAATCCCCGTTTCTTTATTGTGCGCGGCTTTGAGAGAACAGACAGTGAAAGCTTGTTATGAGCGCTACCGGGGCAAGCCCCGGCTAGGCATTCACAAAGCGAAAACACAGAAGAGAATTCGATTTTCGCAAAGACTTCGCTAGGTATCATTATCATTGGTTTATTAGCAATTTTATCAGTTCAATACACCACAAAAATGCGATACAATGAAAAGACAGGAAGATGTCGAAGCGACAAGGAGTAGTCTATGGAATCTGACACCCACCTTGGCCTAGGCGATGTAAAGAGGAGAGGCATGCACACTGAATGAAAGTAAAGAAGATAGTATAAAAAAAGAATGCGACAAGAAATAGGGCGGCATGTCATGGGAAGCGAGATCGATAGGTCAGTCGTGGTCCGGTAATCTTGAGGATGGACTGTATTTATTTAGTAGTAATTGCTTGTATTTCGACTTGAATGTGGACATGCTCGTCGACTGTCGGATGGCCGGCGGGATACTGTTCCACACATCAGGTCCGGCATATTTGATGGAGCGATGATCTTTTCGGTCGATCATATGATAGTTGGACGACGTGGACGCGCGTGTGTTGTACTTGTGCGCTTTTATGGTATTATGGTATGGGCATTTACAAGCGAAAGCACAAGAATAATGCGGGTTTCGCTGTGATTTCGGTATATATTGATTGCTGTGCGTCTATAAATGGTAAATAATTGTTATTGAACAAAATTTTAGGTGGGGCAATGCCCCTGTTGCCCTATAGGACGAGCCGCCACTGCTGTATGGTGCAAAACGATCCATGTTTGCTGCACAAAAGTACATACATTTGCGTTTCTCAGGGATATCTAGGACTATAATTTCTAGATATCCCTATACCCTCCTCATGCTTGTGAATGACCATTTATTGAACTTGATTTTCGTTGTTTCAAATCCAGAATTTCATTCAATAATTTTCAAGTCTTTGGGAATTCAGTATTTCTAATTTAAATTGGAAAACACGGTGCAGCTATAATTATAATTCAAATCTGGTTATAAAAAGCTGAAAATTTCCAAATTCCCGACTCTTGCGGCTATATAGCCTACGACCCACGCATGGAGTTCGTGAGCACATCCGTGATGTCGGGGCTACGGGAAAACGAACCGGTATTTTTTCAAATCATACCTTCGATAATCTTGGGTGAAATGCTACATCGCTCCCTGTACATTTGGCAGGGCCCTGTCGTGGTAAAACTTGCAGCTCTGGTATTGTGAAAGCCATTTTTCATCTATTACTTATTGTACTACCGATGTCAGGTGGTGCTACATTTGGGAGCGCTTTCTCCTCGTCAGTATCGCCGTCGACAAGCTCATACGATCATCTGAAACAAAATCACGCTTTCGGAGACCAGTCAGCCACTGTGACTTACGAAGCGGGAAATAGCATATCGCATGCGACCACCACACAGGATCTGGGAGACGGCACTAAACATACGAACGTGACAGGTGAGTCTGATCTGTGTCGCATTTACCAAATTGCGATCTACGTTTTAATAATATGGTAATGAATATGTTATTAATATGCTCAAGTTCTGAACCCACAAAAACGATCTTTAAGACGTAATCCTATGTTCCTGCGGCGACTAGTCAGGCCTCAAGATTACCGGAACACAATCTGACATGTCGACCCCACCTACCGACACATGCACCATTCATTTTTGTCTGCGTTCATTTACGTTACCCTTTCTTAAATCCAGTGTGCATGCCTATTATTTACATGCTGTAGACCGAGGTGTCTGATTAAATGACTATAATGCAAGTCTTTTCGGCACCCGCCCATTTTTCATTATATCACAATCTTGTGATGCATTGGTTTGATAAAAAAAAAAGTTGATAAATTGATGATGATCAGGGTACTTTTTTTCTGTTCAATCCGGTTCAACCCACTTTTTTCAATTCTGTTAGAGTAATATAGAATGGTTCGCAATCATAATATCGTTAATTTAGTCTCAGTTTCTGGCCCTACTTTCCAGGTATCAGGACTGATAGACGAAATACTAATCCTGTGGGGACTTTACTATCCTTCGAAGTTACAATGAAACATCGGTCTTGGCCGGCTTAGTCTCGAGCAGTGATGCAGTGATGCAGGCACATATCCAAAAACTACTGTCTACTTCACAAAATCTGAAATGTCAGAATTGAGCTTTTTTGGTAAAAGTAATAGCCACCCGAGTGAGTGGCACACGTTGGCAAAATCTACTTGATTACTCTGAAAACAGAAAAAACACAACGTTACTGACCACCTCCGGAAGAGGTATCATGCCGATGCTCAATCCTAACAGTCTGATATCAGCATGCCATATCTCATGCAGACATATTTCTTGAAGCGTGTACGTCTTGGCGAAGGTCCTCGCCCTTTAGTTAGTAAGCAGCTTTCTAATTTTGAAGATGGTTGTCGGAACATTTTTAAATAGGAAATTGGGCATGGATAAGAAAAAAGGTCGAGAGCCACTAATTTAGATTCTAGAAATATGCATTTCATCTCCATGATATCTCGTACAAATGCAAAGTTTTTCCGTTTCAGTCCAACTCCCACCACATTATTTGAAGGCAATGAACAAGGCGATGACCAGAAAGTTCATCCGGATCGGAGATAAATGTGACAATTGCCAGTGAGTAAAGAATAGCAGGCTGTCTATTTAATATGCAGTAGCAATAATAGAGCCTTGTCACAGTAAGTGTGCATGTACTTGTACACTGTACAAGACCAGTGGTTCCGAACCAGCGATCTGCGATCAGAGTTAAGGGAATAAATTTCTCTATTATATGTCCTCATTTTCGGATGCGTAAATATAGGGGGTAGCGAAAAGTTGTGTCGAGGTGGGTAAGGGGGCGATAAGACAAAACGGTTGGGAACCACTGGCTTACACAAGGGACTGTACCATGGAATACACTTTACTCAATCGCATTGCGCGTGAAATGATATTAACAAGTCCAACTACGGACGTTTCAACTGAAACTCACAAAATAATATCCAGGGAATGCTAGATCAACCCAAACCAGAATCGCATTATTCACATGCTTGCCCAATCAGAGATCACGAACGCTCCGGGACCACGCAGAAAAAATCCGACAATTTAAATTAAATGAATTCTATAATCTGCAGAAGTTATAAAAACTTAAAACTTGGACAGAGGGCAGCAACATGAAATTGTTAGCCGTTTCGGCACCATCACGAATGCGAATCCCGGGCTTAGGCCTACGCGCGGCAGTAGTTTTCCATCAAAATAGCCGTCGGTTTTTCCGACCCATTGGATTATTACATCTTCTTACTAAAAAGAGAGTTTGCGATATCCTGGACGACTCATAACTAGGGCAAGTTATTTTTGCAGTTAAATCCGCGGAAAGTTGCATTCATTTATTTATTTTTGACAAAAGTTGCACTAAAAGACCACATTTTGCTCGGTTGACTAAAAAAAAGGTCAATTTACCGGCTCGCAGCTCCAGAAATACCCGTACTTCGGTGCTGATTTATAGTGTTTTAGTCGAATCTGGCCGTGTATTTCACCAAAACCGAAAATACTTTCATGAAAAATCGAAAAAGTTGCAAAATGTTGCAACGAGTTGCATGAAAAAAATGGACAAAAGTTGCAAAAAGTTGCACTATAATAGGCTTACCATACGTCCTCAACGCCGCATACGCCGCAAATTAGCACAGAAGTGACGCTCCGGCGGGTATTTCGGAGTGGAAAACGGTGATTTTAGCTCTGAGCGAAAAAATGACATTTTTTTAATGAGCCACCTGGCAATATGGAGAGAAAAACGGTATTTTGAGCTCTGAGCGGAAAAGATGACCTTTTTTTTTTTTTTTCAGTCAACAGCTCGCTAAGTGGGAAAAGTTCATCGGTTTTTGAGAATTCTCCTCCGGTTTTGCAAGTTGCAAATTTCTGTAAAAGGGTCCTCTTTTCCTCTTTTTAGATTTCCAAAATATGGTAAGCCTACACCAGTGGTTCTTAACCTTGCCACCAGCGCCCCCCAGGGGGCGCTGGTGAACTTGAAGGGGGGCGGAAACGCTCAGGGGGCGATATGGGGGGCGCTGGGCTCAGGGGGCGGTATGGGGGGCGCTGGAGAAAAATGGCTTCGCCGTAGATGATGTGGTGATAGGACATATCCTTAAATTCCTGTCTTGGCGATCAGAACCCCAGAAGACGAATTCCATCTGGCAGGTAAAAATTATATGTCAGTAAGGAAATATCAATCTGAAATCGTTTGCGTCTTTTAGTTTAGTACGATTGGGCGACAGGTATATTCCTGTTGGACGATATCCCCGTTGAGCGATTCTATATTTTTTGATATTGCAGACAGGGGGTCACGAAATAACATCATGCAACGAAGTCATACCAACGGGTTCGCCCGCCCGAATATGTTTAATTATTAGTAACGGGCCCTACAGTTTCCAAGAAACCTCACAATGTTCGCTTTAAGTTTTGATGAGTCTGCGCACACTCAACAACTCACTGCGCTGACCCTTGGACAACAGTGCGTAACGACTAAAATAAGGTAATAACTCCAGATTTGTTGTGCGCAACGTAGATTTTATGTGTGCAGAGACCGTGTCAGCACTGCGCGCGTGCGCAGCTTGGAGGGAACATTGCACCTCACTTAGCTCTACCGGTAAATGTGTTTACGTGAGCAGAGAGAGGATAAAAATTGATCTAAATTTACATGCAATTCCCGGTGATATTGACCAATTCAATCATTAATTAGTGAAATTTTTCGCACTTCGCGCGAATAGGCGTGAATAGCTGCCTCAGTAAATGGACACGCAATGTAGATACCTAATAGGCTATCAGCAAATAGCGGACAGCCTAGTGGGGGTCTGGGAGTGAAGTCCCCCGGAAGTTTGGTTTATCACCCGATGGGGGCCCAGGACCAACGTTTTATGTTTGGGGGGGGGGGCTGTTACGGCCCCGGTAACGAATAATTGTACCTGCGGGCACGCCCGAATATGTTTAATTATTAATTAAGTGCCCTGTATTTTCCTATACAACAGCTCACTCAGTGCTACTGGTAAATCTGATTACGTGGGCTGAGAGGATAAAAAGTTTATATAGCGACTTATATATGTAATTATCACCTATCCATTCATGCATTATGAAAAAGTTTGGTACTTAGGGCGACCAGGCCACACAAAATTTGCTGACCATCAAATCACGATATGGGGTTCGTGGGGGCGAAGCCCTTAGAAGTTCGGTTTATCACGCTATGGCTGCGCAAGGCAATCGTTTTTAGGGGGGTTAACGAAGTGCTGTTACGGCCCTCCCTCTTACTCATTGTCTTTATTACATTCCTTAAAATATGAAGTTGGGGGGGGGGGGCACTGGAGCACGATAATTTTTGAAAGGGGGCGCTGGAAGAAAAAAGGTTAAGAACCACTGGCCTACACTATAAGATTCCTTCAAACAGCTTAAAACAGCATTCTACATATCTTACGAGTATTTAGGAAGCTGCCGGAAGCTGTAAAAAATAGTTGCAAAAGTTGCGAAAACTTGCCCTACTCATAACACAACAGAACACTGGTATCACGATTCGCGCCAAATCAAGACACGTGTTTTTTAGTTGGTCTAACTAAACTATCTTTAAAATGCGCAATTAGAACTAGAGCTACTCAAAATATCAGTGTAGTTAGTTGACCGTCAACCAACTAGACTGGTATAGTTTATACAAGTCCGGTTATTACAAACTTTTATACATTAAGATTACCGAATACCGTTTTTGTAAAAGTCAGCGTCTTGAAACAACAACGGCTAACAGATTGACCGAAAACTGGTTCCGTAAACATTTTTGCCGACAATAAAACGCCACATATTAGCGATATGTATTCTTGCTCTGAATAGTTCCGTCTCTCTCTATCTATTCAATGACACTAAAACTGCAAATATCCTTTTCAGAACTGGAACTTTCAAAGGCAGATTCACCACACCAGGAATCGTACTCGCAATTATCTGTTTCCCGATAGGACTAGCCATCCTATTCTCCGCAAGAGACAAAGTATGCGACAAATGTGGAGTGGCGTACAATTACCAGGGTGACAAAATTAAGCGCACGTAAACGCAATTAGGGACTATTCGAAATCGAGAAAACGTCGCGGTCATAACATAACATAACATGGTTGGGGTTATATTTTTATCTGAACAAGTCACACACAATGTACAATGCGATAAGACACAATGCATACCAATGCGATGTCATGAACAGATAGGAGGATGTAGAACGACACGCATCAGTAGCGATCCTTTACTCTAACATCCACCTCGGCCTAGAGTGCCCGATGTCACAGTTCTTTTTCGATGTTGATCTCTTTGAAGCCGCGGCCCTTTCTACTAGTTCTTTTCCATTCATTGTGAGTGCTTTCTTTCGTCGGGTCTTTTTCTGGGCTTTTTTGTCGCCGTAAGAACGGCAACGGCAGGGGAAGAGGAGCCCAGATAAACCTCCGACGGGAATCGAACGCGGGTCGCCTGCGTGCTGGGCGCTTATCGTAACCACTACACTATCTCCCCTGCCCTCCCCTGTCATCAAGGGAAATCTGCACTGAGTAGTCTCAATAACGATGTCGTCAAATATAGCAGCTGCCCACCTCGGAATATCATGTGGAAGAACTCTGCCGTCGACGAATTACACAATCAATCAAAGCATCAAACTCTTGACCAGCAGTTCTCAATTTTCATACCGAGTCGAAGTTCTATGATTTTGTTGCGTATCAACAAATGAACGAAAAACTCAACTTGACTCGAAATCTACATATGAATATTAATAACATGGGCGGATTACCAAATAAGCAAACCTTGAAATTTCGAAACGAATGCGGCCCACGGGCTAAATCCGCCCAACAGGGCACAATTATTGTGATGGTTGCGATTTTTTCTCTATGCATTCGATGAAGACATTTCTTACATTAGAAATAATTACGTTAACGATTTGTGAAAACTGTAATTTTACATCAAAATAAATGCACTTTACTGCGTATTATCTGAAATGGCTTCGGTACCACAGGTTGAGAACCACTGCTCTTGACTAAGTATTATCGACCTGAACTTTTCTCAAAGATCATAGAACACTGCATAGTGTAATCAATAAATAAAAATTTTAAAATGCCGCTCACTTCAGTGTCAGCGGCTTACATTACGATCCTACCATTCCACACTGCTAACGCCACGGCTCTCTTGGAGTACAAGTAGGCCTATACAGCAGCCTGCTAATACTGAAATACTGACCACCGTTACGCATAAGTCAGTGATAGCAACTCGCGAGAAATGCGGACCCGCGTCTCTACTCCTGCAGTTTATATGGAAGGCATAAGAATGAGAGAGAGAGAGAGAGAGAGAGAGAAGGATAGAGAAAGAGATTGTTGTATGAATATAGAAGGAGAGAGAGAGAGAGAGAAGGAGAGAGAAAGAGATTGTTGTAGGAATATAGAAGGATAGAGAGAGAGAGAGAGAGAGATTGTAGTAGGGAAAGAGAGAACTTTATTACTTTGCTAGTCACGTAAGAAAAAATACACGTTATACAATAGATAGGCCTACATACCAACCACACATCACATTACACTCTTACACAGTACAAGCTGAGTCTGATGGCGGCGATAAGATCTTTGCATAAATCAGATATTCCCATCAGGTAGACCCGCATATATAGCCCAGATTATTGTGTCATGTTTTGAAGCATATTATATATAGTCTTAGTAGCAGGCTACTAGAAACGTAGCGCAAAGTAGTTTCTGGATTCCTTCATATAAAACTGTAGCAGTGCTACTTCCTATCATAATATTCGTCAGATTGTCTATATTTTCATCCGCTCAAGACACACACAATGCGATACACATTTACACAAGTCGCAATGCGATATACTGAGCAGATAGTATACCGAAGCTACCAGTTTCTTGATCTGGTAACGGCATAGCCTACACCTTGGCCAAGCCCTTGTGCCATTTTCTTCTTTGAGTACCTCCTTCATCGGGCATTTTCTGGCCTTCTTTGTCGCCTGGGGTGACATGTCTGTCTGCTATGGCTCTTGAAAAGCAAGCATCCCTCACCTATCCTCGCACATAGCATTCCGACCACAGGAATCAGCACGCCGAGCAGAGATTTACTGATCCAAAAGATGTATCGCACAAGAGCGAACCGGAAATATCATCACCGACCCTGTTCAGTTCTTCACCGCCTGAGACGGCACTGTATCCAGTGCCGAAAGCTTGCGTCGATGACAAAATCTGTCTACTGATATCAAGCTTGTCACAGGATACGATTAGGTCACGCTGAATTCAACCCCATTATATCAGTTCGGACTGGGCATAATCGGGGGATACCCGAGAATCAAGCATGTTCGGGCAACTACGCATGATTCTAGGCGTCTAAATAGTGCTAAATGCCAGTAATCTAATTCGTGCAATGTTTCTATGCTCTAATCTGTTTTTCCTGAAAACACTACAGAACTGTATCGCCATCGCGCGAACGAGTCAAGCTTCGTGTCCTGGCATTTGGGATTTTCTTGCTTACGAGAATGAACATTCAATTTCTGGATTTTTGCGAATTCGACAATCCTAATGATGCTGTGTAGCTATTACAGATGTTGAGGATCAGGATTCTCATTTTTGTCTGACTGCCAGATCAGTACAGGATTCTAAATTTATAATGCATGACAGAGGCTTCCGGGATTCCCGGGACTTATTCTACTTTTCAGGTAACAGTAAAATTTGCACTAGCCTGCCTGCACACTGCACAGTACTGTTGAAGACAAGGAAATTAGAATTACTGTAGAACAACAACTATAAAAAAGCAACACTCAACAGTCAACACCCAACACCCAAGTAAGTCCCAGTAAAAATGTATTTGGAAAATGTCTTTCATCCAAAATGTCACAAGCAAACGACCCAACTGTCCTAGACACTGTCACAGTAAACCATCTCCGACTTCACGATTGCGGAGGCTGTTGCTGCTGCTGCGGCGGGGCACCGCCCGGAGACTGCATATCCGGACCAGGTGCCGGGGCAAATCCATGCGGGGGTGGCATATTTTGTCCCGACCCGACAGGGTACTGTGAAGGGTACTGCGACGCCTCGCCTTGCGAAGGTGGGTAGTTGGGTTGATACCCGGGTTGGGGGTGGTACTGGGGGTACCCTTGCTGCGGCCCGGGGGTTGGGTACGACCCGGGCTGTCCTTGCATTGGCGGAGCCTGCCCTGGTTGAACAGGTGCGCCTGTGGGTGGCGCATATCCGCCTTGATGCATTCCGGGAGGTCCGGGGCGCTGCTGTTGTTGTTGATAAGGTGGTTGGCTAGGGTAATGTGGGTGCTGAAATAAGAAAAGAAAAAGATAATGCTAGTAGTCTAAGACTAATATGAGCAAAATGCCGGTAATTTATGAAATGTTTCTATGCTCCAGGGTTGTAACCAATTCGCAAGGTTCCGAGTCGCAAGTCAATCTCACATTTATAGTTTTGACTGGAGTCAAGTCGAGTCATTTTAAATTCACCACCGAGTCAAGTCCGAGTCCAAGTCATTATGTGTACTGTTCAGTTTTTGAGTTAAATCCGGTTAAACCCACTTTTTCAATTCGACTCCAGTGTTTTAGAATGGCTCGCATTCATAATATCGTAAATGTGCGTAAATACCATCACCATTTCTAGACAAGGTAGGCGAATATCCTGATTGCTTAACGACACGTAGTAAAGTAAGCAAGTGGTACATGTGTCATAACATCACACGCTTGTAACGCCACAAAAACCCTTCACAGTGAACGGTGTCAACTCGAAAACATCAAATGCGGTGCACACTCTTACCCTGCGTAATCTTTGGTAAGGCCTGAAGCCGGCCTTGAGCTAAACGAGTGTGAAAAACTGATTTCGTTTGATACCCACCAGCACCGGTTTGGGCCTCATCGTCAAATTTTGCGACTCTAATGAAGATGCTTAAAATTTCTCACCTGTTGTTGCGGCTGTTGCGGGTGAGCACCCATCGTTGGGGGAGCGCCGTGCTGCGGAGGAGGGGGACCCATGCTCTGCGGAGGCATCTGCATTGTGGGCGGGGCCTGTTGAGGCGGGTGTGAAGGCGGCGGCAGTTGGCCCTGCATCTGATGTTGCTGAACATAAAATATATGTGAAAATAAAATATGCATAAATCGATAAGAAATATTAAATAAAGTATATTAAAAAGATAAGTACTTTGGGAGCATGCTGCATGAAAAAAATCTGACGTAGGATTGCTGGCCGCGTTACGAGAAATGTGTATGGACAAAATCGAGACAAAGACGTCGTCAGTCTCCCGTGTTTGTGCATTTAAATCGACTGAAAAATTTACGGAACATCAAAAAAATCCATCCACGGCACTACAAATAGGTGGTCCTCGAAAAACATATCAAGTTATCGCAACACAGACGCTATTTCCCTAAACTAGTTTCTATGAAATAAGTGAACTGTTCAAAATCCAAATTTTAAGGAGCAAATGTTTGTTTTTAAATATTGCAGTTTGCAGTTGAAGCTGGTGATTTATGGAATATCACAAAAAAAATCCAGAAAATATATGCAACATTATCACAATACAATTTTATACGAAATCAATGAACTTTTCAAATTAATAATTGTAAAAAGTAAAAGTAGAATCACAGGATTTGCAGAATATCACAAAAAATCATCATAAAAATCGAGCCTCACCTGACCAAGAGGTGGCGTCGACGTCGCGGACGAATGAGACGACAGGGCCGGGCTAGGCGTCTGCCTCGGATACATCCCGGCCGACACCTGCTGCATGGGCCGATTCGCCAAAGCCTGCCCCGGATGAGACCCGGCCTGTAGACCGGGCCCGGGATGATTGACTTGGGGCGTAGCCCCCTGACCTGGCTGCATCTGGGGTTGGTACTGCTGAGGTGCCCCGGACGGAGTGGATACTGATGATTGTGGAAACGCGTGTGAAGACGGGGGCGCTTGTTGCGGTACCTGAGCCTGGGGCTGCATCTGTATATTGCTTGGCGCCTGAGGGTGTTGGGTCGGAGGAATTTGAGGCGCTTGCGGCGGGGCGGTTGACATTGGAGGCTGTGCCGGGACGCCTTGCTGTGGTGCTTGTGGGGCGTTGGGTTGTGGTTGTTGTGGCTGTTGTGGGGTTTGCGATCGGGGCTGCATGCCGGGGTGGGGCGGAATGTGTCCAGGTTGGGGTCCGGGTTGGTGAGGGGGTCCGGTGGGGGCCGGGTTGCTTGCGGCTTGGCCGTGCTGTTGCTGCATCATCTGCATCTGTTTGGCCTGAATATCGACATACACAGAATCACACGACACAATGCAGATCCAACAATTCAATTTGTCGAATTAGACTAATGAGAGTATTCTACTCTAATTCTACTTTAATTTGAAAAATATTTCTATGATCTGATTTAAATTCTAATCTACTTTCCGATTATCCCAAAAAATACTACACGAGGACTGTATAGTGCAAAACCGAGATTGGTGTACTGTACAGAATTTGCCATTCTAATGTTCATGAGAATTACCTCTCTTCAATTCCAAGGTTTTTATGAATTCAGTAATATCAATTCTTGTTGAATTTGGAAAAGCTGAAAATTTTCGTAGCTGTCCGATTCTGGATCCAATCACTCAAAACAACTGCAGTATACTGCTATAACAATCATACGCATCATCGATAATATTTTACAACCCTGTTCGTTCATGAACTACATTTCGTGTATTACATCGAAACAATCTCTAAATCACATAATTTCGAATTCCGTGTTTGAATTTTTAGGACGATGAATCGGTCCTCACACACGCACAACACAAGCGATAAAAAATCAATTCCAAACCTGTTGCTGCCTGGCTCTGGCTTCCGCGTAACGCATTTGCTCCAGCAGGAAGAGTTGACGTTCCTGTATCAGCTGCTGCCGCTGGTGTTCCAGCTGCTGTCTCTCTCTCTCCATGATGGTTTCAAGCTCCTCAAAATGCCTGGACGAGAAAGTTCAGTAAGATATTCGATCGAAAGCACAATCCAACCATGCTGCTGCTTCTCTATTATGAAAGGCACACACTAGCACACGGGCATGTCGCTTCTATGAACGTGGTCAGCCATAATTATGACATGAATACTTCTCCATTGCTACATTGACGTTTGCATAAGAGCCCACATTTCTTCAGAATCAGCATCTACATTAGTAGATTGCACTTACATATAAAAAAATTTAATCAATATACTACAGTGGAATTTAGAACGAAAATAAGAAATAGCATATTTTCTAAAATGAATTACTAACATGAGGCAAAATCTACAACTCCTCCTTTTCACCACAAAATCGGCCGAGGGCCTAAACGGGATAATATTCGTACCTACACAATGATAAGCATCCATGTGAAATCGAACAGTATGATTTAATGATAATAACTAGGCCAAGTTTTTGTTGAAGTGAAATACGTGGAAAGTTGCATTTATTTTTCACAAAAGCTGCAGTAAAAAGTCGTATTTATTTTTAACGAAAGTTGCATTTATGTACAAGTTCCTTGAAATTATTAGGGTATGAGATACTGGAACCGTTCCGTATCCAAGGCACTGTAGCAAAACTCAGTGTTGGCGACTTCAACAAAATCAATAGCCTCAAAAAAATTGACCCAGTGAAAATATCATTTTCGGCGATCTAGCCTGAATGTACGTCAAATCAGACAGGACCTCAAATTAAAACGGCGGTGAAAAAATCTATTCACACATAGTGCCATATGCTTCCGGGAAAAAGTCAGTTGCACGAAAAATCAGAAAGAAGTTGCAAAAATTTGCATGAAAAATTAAAAAATGTTTCACGAAGAATCGAAAGTTATAAAAAGTTGCATGTAAAAAATGGAGAAAAGTTGCAACATAAAAATCCTCCTAACGGCTTAAAACACCATTCTACACAACTTCTGAGTATTTAGGAAGCTGCCGGAAGTTGTAAAAAAAGTTGCAAAAACTTGCCCTAACATAACTGTTATTCTCAACCCCTTCCTTGGCTCGATTGGCCACATACTGCTATAACATTATACCACACCTCAAAAATTACAATCCAAAACAGAACGGGTTCAAAATACACACAGAAAAACCACTACACCGTCCCCAATTTATATCGTTAAAACGGTTGATCTCCATCCCATCTCGACACAGCCTAGGCAAGCTATCATATCTCTCTGAAATGACAAAAGCAACCACTTTTTCGAAGTCTGCAAAAACTCCTGTCTGTCCGCTAGCAACGCGTTCGATTCCTCGCGCAGCCTTTCCGCCTCGTGATACTGGACCACGTCGATCTCTTCCAGATGCCTGCAAACAACTTGAAGCGGATCATTCATGCAGCTCGACCAGCAATCCCCAAAAATTACTTGCCCAAAAATTACTTGGCATTTTTCCAAAAGATCCTCAAAAATACTCGCATTTTTCTAAAAGATACTGAGACCTGAAGATACCTTCCTACTCAACCCTGGTCAGCGTACACCGTGCAGGTACTGCCATCAAACCACAATTAAGACTCGCGTCTGAGAACGATCCGAGTAAATTTAGTGACGGACTCGTAAATTTATATCCAATATCAACTTAAAATTCAAATTGAATTTATTTTTATTCTATTTAAAAACTGTATTCTGCAACAGGCTACTACGGTCCTTCTAACGTGAATCTAAGTATAACTTTCTGTGACTCTTATAACCGATCAAGACAGAAACAGCATGGTGTCTGAAATCATAATTTGAAAATTTATTCAAAAATTAACATTCTGATCCAAAATCTTATTTCAAGCTGTGTTTTATTTATTTTTGATCTCATTTAAAAACTGTTTTTCAGCATACTACGATTTTCCTTCCTAATCGAATCCAACCAGCAGTCTCTCTCTGCAGTTCATTCTGTATTCTAACGCAAATCTAACCAGAAGTCACTAGACACACAGCTTCCGATTATTATCAGTTATTCCTTGCCTGCTGGTTTATTCGCTGTATGCGCAGTTGCGCATTCCCTTAGATCTATAAATCCAAAAAAAGACATCACACACGGGTGGGCGAGACTTTGACGGGTAATATTTTCTCGAAATTAATAGAACACCAACCTCAACTTGATCTCCAGTTTCTTCATTTGCGTCTCTACGAGGAGAGCAACCAGGCTTTTGATTTTTCTCTCCTCCACCTGTTGACAAAGCAAAAATCTCCGCCAAGTTTCACACAGACATTTTTTTTACTCATTGCTCGAATAAATAGCAATACGGTATGATTAAAATATGTTTATTTTATGCTACCATGGAGAATATAACAGCCACACTATGCCACAAAGGTAATTTGTATCTTTGTAATGCACGTTTCTTTGCTATGATACGACCAATCAGGTTTTCAAGGCCACTACAATGAACTATTTGAAAGTAATTGAATTATTAGAACTAACACTCGAATCGTTATCTCCAGTCCTAGTCACAAGCTAAAGGCAGCTTCAAGCATCAACGCAATCAAAACAATACCGACCTGAGACAGATACTTCGCCTTGACGGCGGCGGCAGCCAAAGCAGATGCGGCTGCGCTCGCTAAATTGCCTTCCGGAATACCCTGGTTCAAAAACTTCTTCAGTTTCTCGGCCTGCAAGGTAATCACAAATGAATATTATCCTGCGCTTGTCATTAAACGCAACACCGCTTACTTTTTCTTTGTCGGTGGTCGTGTCTTTATCCGCTGAATCCTTTCTGGTTTCCGACGCGCCTAAATCAGGATTGGTAATTCAAGCCACCGTCAAAACAGAGGTTTTATCGAGAGAAACCGCTAATCTGGCAAATTTACAAACACTATAGCGGGCTTGGTCAACTTGCAACCTATATGTTCCTAAATTCCATCGAAATTAGTTGCAGATATGTGTTGATTGCATCACAATCATCGAACTCCATTACACTACTCCATCACACTAATGTGTGCGACAGTTACGATGAATCGAAGGGGTTCGAGGGCTCCAGTTTGTGAGTCCCCACGCTATCTTATGTGTGGACTAAGTCTCAAAGAAGTGAAGTTGAGTATTGAACGAGGAGATTCACGAAGTTATCTCACTTTGATCAACATCCATGGACTCTTCTTTGCTCTCCTCTGGCTTCTCATTCTCTTTATCTTTTGCTCCGTCAAGAGCTGCTTTGAAATACATGGTCAGCGATGTCCACAATTCCACAATACCGCGTCATCATTTACCTTCATCTTCCTTCTTTTCCTCCGTTTCCTTGGGTTTGTCTTTTTCTGGCTCCGTCCCGGCGATGCCGCTGTTCTCCAGGCCGAAAGCTGGATCCACGTTGCCTTCTTTGGCCGCCGCTTCCACCTGATTACAGCGAGAGGGAAAATGAGCTTGCAATGGCACGACAATGTAGCGGTAGGCCTACATATTGGTAGGGTTGGGCTTTGGGCATAATGATTTTTCTGAGTACTTAAATTATACACTCTCTCCCACTACAAGATTCAATTCTTCAACGAGACTTATAGTTTCAATACTATTCCCACTGCGGAATCGTTCTACTAAAATTGTGGATTTGCAGGATCAGGTCACGTGTTGAATTTTCCATTCAGAGCATTCGAGGAACAAGATTTGTATCAAAGTCCCGAAATTCGTGATTCTTATTGTCACGTTCTTACCTGGCGAACATGAGCGTCGATCAATGGCTTCGGGACTTCGTCTTTCATTTTTGTGAATTCCTCGATCGCTGCCTTCGCCGCTGATGCTGCTACTCGCGGGCTGACCTGAAAGAGTCAAAAAAATTAAATCATTCTCAAGCGATGACCACAAACGCTGTCCGTCATTAGGCTGTAACAGACATTCCAACTTCCAAGGTATTGATTACAGGCAGACTTGGTAAGATGAAATATGTTGGTGGGCCGGGTGAAAAATTCAATCTTCCAGCTTATCCTAATTTTATTTCTAAATTCATTGTTATTAAATGTTGCTCAGTGAGTGCGTTGATGTTAGCTGAACAGAAGGTTTCTGTTAATTTAAAAAAATATCTATTTGCCGTCATGTTTCAAAACAAGGGTAAACGTGCACAAACTATTAAAAACACAGGCTTACCCCTGACTACCAATATTTAGTGCTCTAAACCTTCTTTGAATTTCAGCTTTCGGCTTTCTTTTTTTGACATGCCCTGATTGCTTTGTTTAGCAGATTAGGGATTCGGAAATGCATCACGTAACAATTTGAAACACAGAACGTACAAGGAGTGACGTGACAATGGCAACTAATAAGGTTTCAACTAAACTATATGGAAAGAGGGACTTTAATTGCTACTCACACTTTGCAACATTGACTATATTTTCAATCTGGATTACGCACAGAGGTACTAGGCAGCGTAATCGTGGCATAGTAACGAACAGGCTTCAAACCCAACGAATTTTCTGATCGGTTGATGCAGCCTATGGTTTTAGTCCACGCATCAACATTCAAAAGCAGGTTTTACGTATTGAATTCCAAGCAGCCTTTCGTGGGCCGCACTTTGCCCAGGTCTGGATTAGACAAATTGGAGAAAAATGCTAGCAATCAGATTCTAATCTAATTTACTGGTTTCCTGGAAATGCTAAAATACTGTACAGTGAAGAGAGATTTGCTATAGTAGTGCTTATGTGACTAAACTATTTGATATACGGATTGAACTTGAGTTTTGTTGCATTGTTTCCAATTCAGAATTCAACTCGGTAATCCTAATTGTAGTCTAATTTGTAAAAACTGGGTAGCTATAATTCTAATTTTGAAGCTAAAAATTTTCAAGTAGGCCAACCCTGATTACAGGTACGATGGAGCACACACAGCGACTCACCACGGACGCCAGAAACGCCACCGTGCTCATCACCGGATTGCCGGCTTTAGAAAACGGGAGAGGTTGGTTCGCGACAAGGTGTTTCATCTCGCTATCGTAACCCTCGTTGTCGGCAGACACCTTCAGAGATCCTAAAGAAGATTCGTCGGTTTGGAACGGGACACATCTGCAGTATAAATGCAACTAGAATATTCACCTTCCAAATACGGATCTTCGATGGGTAAGCGTAAGAATTGCAAGATACATTCGTCTTGCGTTCGGCTCCCGACATGTTCAGACACTTTATTCCAATCATCCTGCCGATAAAAGATGAACGATATGATCAGAAAACTGATCGATCAATCATTACAAGTAAGACATGGCATTATGATTTGAGTATTGAATCTGAATCGAATATCAATATCAATTGCTCGAGCCGAGTAGGGAGAGATCATTCTTTCGATCTCTGAAATTATGCGCTCGTAGCCATTAGGAGTTCATTTTCAACGAAAATTATAGTTTCGAAAGGCGTTTCACCTGTGAAAACCCTGATTAATCACATCGCAGCAAACGAAACATGTAGTACTAAGCAACATACGTTGGTGGCAATGCCGTATCTGTGATGCCGTGATCAACCCAGAGCATTGTCACAAAGTGCAATGAAATAGGTAATGTCGAAAGATGTCAAATTTTCTTCAATGTGATGTACAACTGGCATTATATTCTTGGTGGCAGCATATAACGTACATATTTCACCTTCCCACATCTTTCATACTGTTATGATGTTATAACTAAAAGACTTGACTCGACGCAAATTTAAATCACTCAGGTATTAAGTTTTGCCCTGCCCTAATTCCAAGTCAATTGCAAAGTAGTACATTCATAATCAACATGGTTTTGTACCAGTCCGGGTCCCTATTTATGAGAGAGCAGCAGAATTCTATTTCTCATCCTACTAGCGAGAATAATATGGAAAGTTTCAATCAGTCACTATATACTACAGATGACAAACACTGCCAGAGCATGAATCAAACTAACCTTATACATTTCTAACCCTTCGAGGAGCAACAGAATCTCCTGGTCAGTCCAAGGTTTCGCGACAGCCGCGGCGGCCAACGTCTTTGGTTTCGCCACTTTCTGTTGCGGTGTGTATATGTCCGTGCGTAATCCAAAATTAGTTCCCAATTCTTCGACGGCATTTCCGGCCGCGGGTTTCTCCTCCTTAGCTGCGACGTCAGGCTAAAGAAAAGTCAAGATTAGCACGTCACAGTCAGAATTGTACAAACTACTGGATTTTCTAAATCCGCAACTACTTGAAATTACTCAAAAAAAACAGCAGCTAGTTGACCATCAAGTAACTAGGCCTACATTACCTAGTTTACACAAAACTGGTCATAATCCGTTCCATAGCGTAGCGAGCAACATACCTTGGAGTCTATCTTGGCAACTTGTTGACTATTCGTGAGCCCCGTTTTGGCGGGAGCCATCGGAGTCAAACCAGACGGCGTGTCGGCGACAATATGAAAGTGAGAAGTCGGCGGAGGGCCCATCAAAGTGGGTTTCGAATCGGGGTCGACCTGATAATTAATCAAGCCCCACATCTCCATAAAGGCGTGGACTCTGAAAAGAAGCAAGGGCTTAGTCGAGGAGAATTAGTGGTACATAACTTCAGTGTAAAATTTATTGATATACACTCGTCCGAGGCTATCCTTATCAACTAGTAGACAATTTAAAGCAGTGGATCCCAACGTGGGCGATTTGGCGGTCTAGGGGGGCGAAAATGACGAAGGGGGCGACAGGGGGGCAAAAATGGACAAAGGGGGCGACGGGGGGCGATGACGCATCAAAACGGCTGACCTTTTTTTTTTTAGTCAACCCACGGAAATTTAGTTACAAAAGTGTGTCAAATTAGACATCGAGCCGAAATTTTGACCCTTTTTTTTTTTTTGCAAAAACTCGAAATTGAATTAGACTCCGAATTAAAAAGAAATATACAACAAAAATCATATTTAGTCCGTATCAAAGTAGACTTCATGCTCATAAACATTAGAATGGCACATGTTTCTGTTTGTACACTGCACAGATCTCCTGTAGCATTTTCAGGAAGACCGAAAATTCGACAAGAATTTTAACTAGAGCATGGATACGTGTCACGAATTAGATTACCTGCATTTCGCTATAATTAGTCTAATGATAAAACCTAATTGTAAAAGTCTGCAAACGAGCAGCAGCAAAATTCACCTGATGATAGCGCATACATCGCCGGCCAAGTTCCTTCTGCAGGCCGTCGCGCTCAAATATTCCATCGGATTTAGTCTGTACGTATCCAACATGAAGTTGCGATAGGACAAATATATTTCGGGAGTCTTCGACTTGTTCTTGCTGTTGAAGAACTCTGGCAGCGCCCTGTAAAAGATGAACGAAAACGATTGAATCGCCCAATTATGCAACGGTGCACGCATCATGATTGCCACAGTATGATAAAGTACGGTATTCATCGAAGCCAGTTCTTCCTAACCAGTCGGTTGTGACATGTGAAGCTATTTTAGGCGGGCGGCTGGTAAGTCGGGGCCCGCTGATGCGAGTATATCAGAAGAGATCAATACTCGATTACGAACCGAATCACTCATTTACTCAATATTGCTCAGCCCTAGTCGTGAAGCATTTCTAAGTGTTTTCTATTCACTAGGGGTTATAGAGGGCTGCTTTTGGAACGCCAGCAATCTTGTATTCGATGACAGCAATTTTATAGGTATATATAAAAGCTTCCGGAATACTGAAAGTCTTACACGAGGCGGTTCGTCGCAAATAAGTTAACCTCAATTCTATATATTTCTGGATATTTTACAAATAGAAAAATCAAGCCAATCAAGCCTAGACCCGATCTGATAACACCTAATATACAACCACAACTGGTGCATTATCAATAAATTGCATGTGTATACATTGTTTCGTTTCTTATCAATTTGTGTTTCGTCCGTTACATCATATCTCACTCATAGTAGAACTTGCATTAAAAGTGAGTAGCGAACAGAAAAAGGTCGGGAACCACCATCCAAGGTACAACAATTTTGCGACATATATCTGCCTACCTTCTCTCTATGGCGTGAATTGCATTGTAATCGAACCAAGCCGCGTAGCTCGGAACAATGATATGATGTGTCTGCTCCGTTAGAGTCTCTTCTACTGGTTCAATTTCACGTTTGACCGATGTACCTGGTAAAAAATCATTGTGAAAACACATTTTCTAAGGGTATATCGCTTATCAAGAATGATTCCCAGGCAATGAGAATGACAAAATTACGAGTGACGACAACAGTGTCAATTGTCATCCTACTACAAACAGTGAGCCTGAGCACTTGACATAATTAAACAAGTCGACAACTTTTGAACTCATTTCAAACACAGCACACATGTAACTGAAGAACAGTTAGCTCAACAGTCAGAGTCATGGTAAACTGCAGAAGAAACATACCCTCACGACTTGAAAAATCGGTATGGCGCCATAAGATTGTTATAACTACAACCGTCAAAATTTTACATAATATTTTTCTAGGATTTTCAAATATGTGCATGACACATCAGGTAACGGTTAGTACTTGACAGCAACGCATAGTTTGCCAAACATCAAACCTTTGCAATGGACACTCAGTTACTGTCTGCGGATACAAGAATACCTAAGAGACTCTTTGAAGTACAGAACTTCAATATTCAATCGAAAAATATATGCATATTGAAGTGAACCAGAATATTGTCGTAATCTAAAAATAGTAGGCTACATAGAGCTAAAGCTATATCCTCTGAAGATATCTATCACAATGCTCTTACCAATTCTCTATCAGTTGCTGACAATTACCGACAAAGAGTGTCAGGCGAAAATATTTCAGTTTATTTCAACATGAATATATTATTCAGAAGGACAATTGTTTTCAGTACAAATTTATAGACAGCATATATTTTTCTAATGATGTCCGTTAGCATCAGTGGAAACAAGGTCCTAGTCAGAATCATAAAGCCACAACTAAAACGATATGGTATTGATTCAAAAGTCTTCCTAGAATTCTCGAATACATGTTTTAAAACAAGCATACAAGCATTCTACGAATGTGTCATAAGCTAGCAGGGAAGTTATAGCTTCCAACAGTTCCATGTGTAACGCAGCATCACCGACACGCTATCCACAATACCTGTAGTCATACCTTTCTGAGAGTCGCCATCGCCGACATGCTCCACTACATCAGATTCCTCCACCTCGCCTATTTCCTGAACATTGCCGCCTTTTATCGGTTGAGTCTCCAAGTCTCGTTTCGAGTAAACCTGGTGGTAATCACGATTGGCAAGATAACAACATTGAACCAAGCCTCAAATACCCCAAGGGCACACGAAATCTCGAGAATGTACATTCGTTTCAAGCTTACAAAATGAATTAGTGTAATTTGGCATGATTGAATGAACTCACAAACCAGTTCGATTCAGTAGGAGATGTATCCAACTAACCTTGTGAAGCGATATGTCATCTAAAACACTAAAATGTATATAGCTTCCTGCGCCCCACCATTCATGAAAATGGATCACATTCACCCACCCCACATTACTTTCAGAAGAGACTATACCATTCCATGTGGCTCGCATCTACTCAATCTCATTATTTTTGTTTCCATGTTGGCAAACTACATAAAATCAAAAGCAGAATGTTAAAATATGGCAGGGACATCTTGAATCTAGCATTATTCTACAGGTGACACATTATTGAGTCTAATCTTTTCCCACTGTCAGTAATTAATCAATGACCACGGATCACCATCTTAGCTGCTAGGGAAAATGTTTGACCAATAGAACATTTGCATCGTTACATCATTTGACTGTTGGCTTGACCAATCATCGACTACATAAATATAGAAATAAGGGAAACTCAATCACAAAACGAGCACTTTCAAAAACTATCAAGTTACCGAATATAATATCTACATTATGCTTTGAAACAGTTTGCATTCACACAGTGGGTAAGTGATAACTTGATATTGACCTATCACAAAATTCAAAAACATAGTTACAAGATAGATACACATACTTGTTTGGCCAGAGTCACTTCTTCCATCTTTGGCACGGCGGGAGGATCGTCCATATCCTTGGTGGGATCTTCGCCTTCCTCATCTTTCGAAGACTTTTTCTTGACGGACGCGGGAGTGCCGGGTCGTCCTTTGTTGGTTTTTTGCTTTTTCGGCAAAGGTTCAGGCGATGGTGATCGTCTTTTACCGCCCTTTTTTCGTTTCCTACGATCACCGTCAGAGCTGATGGGACTGTCGTCCTTACCGCCCTTGGCCACGTAACCTGAACGAGAACGTGTCAGGATATAGATCAATTACATGATTTGAATCCATCACGAGATAGATAGCGAATGGAAAGGCGTGCTTGCTGAACTAGAGCAATGCTATGCTGTCCCGAAATAATGATTGATGTGTGCGATGTGTGGTGGAATATTCAATATTTGAACAGCTTCTTTGAGGTACAGAACTTCAATAAAATTGAATAGTATATTCATATTAAAATGAACCCGAATATTTTCGGCTGACACTCGTCAGGGGTAATCGTCAGCAATCGTCGAATTCTCTACTAGTTGCTGACGATTACCCCTGACGAGTGTCAGCCGATAAATATTCGGGTTCATTTTAATATGAATATACTATTCAATAATATTCAATATGTAAACTGAAGACGGCTTTATCACTTTTGCAAATTTTACCAATAAATCACCTGGACAATGAACGAATCGTAATTTCAGAACAATCATTTTGCATTTTCAACATCATAATTAAGTTCTGTAGTTTGTGCGTTAGTCGATGTGCGTTAGTCGACAACTCAGTGCGTTAGAAATAGCAATATCTTGCAATGAAATTGATAACTGCTCAAAGAACACAACTAAATCCGGTCATAACAAGCCAGATATGCACCCAGCACAGGTGTCATTGCAAACTACGAAGATAGCTATTAAAACTGCCTAAATCTTGCAGCACTTGCTCATGTGCACAAAATTTTTCATGTTCCATATTAATCAACAACTTCAAAAGTATCTCTATCGAGCCCCTATGCCAAATGTACAGTGATTACGCTCATTAAAACAAGGATAAATATCTCATCGAAATACATCGTGTCGTTTTTGTCAATTCCAAATATTTTCAGTAATATAAGTAGTGTAGGCATGTGGCTGAATTCTGAAAGTTTATAAACTGTCTTAACCAAAAAAATGGTTTCAAACTAGACTCACTGCAGTCTTCGTAGGAACAGCAATTAGAGCCTGTATAGCTCGATAAAGGTCCAGCAATAGAGTGACATCACAATGCTTGAAATCTCGACAGAGAGAGCTACAGCGCTCATTGCTCTTAGCAATGCTAATTAGACAGAGAGAAAAACTCAACTTCGCTTATTATATGTGTACAGCAGTCCATATAAAGATCAACACGAATTTTGATAGATGATAGACATTAACATTTTCAAAGGCTAACTAAGAAATAATTTTTAGTGTTACTGAAAGACACAATATCTATGCAGTATCAAACATAACCAAAACTATAGGATCACGATTCGACCAAAGTGACCTGCAACTTTCAATCACTCAGTCATATACTTAAACGACCACACTACAGCTAACACAACTTCAACTGTATTATCACTTACTCATCGTGCTTCACATTGATGCAGTAATAACGTCCCAAAACAGCAACAGATTATCATAAACACAGCTCTGCTAACCAAGTAACACTATAGAACAAAGAATAAATGACAAGTCCATCAGTCACGAACAAAACGACACCACACATTAGGATTAGGATTACATAAGGAATTACTAAAACTAAATATATCTATCTTTAACCATAACCTAACCCCTGACTTGAATACAATAATACATACCAAGTGTCAAATTGGTACACCAATACACCACCACCACCACCACCACATAATTTACGCTCATACCCAGTAAAATATTCATTTTCGAATTCATCAATACAATAGGCTATACCTATGCATTGCTCAAATAAAAGGGATAGTCATTACATATCCAATGTTAAATTCACCAAGTGTAGAATTCAAAATGCCGAATCCACTACTATCACTACCCCTCATTCAAGACATAGTAATTCTAAAACCGTCGCACCTACGCCCTGTTGCAGAAAACTAGACACCGCGCCAACACAGCGCAGTAACAAAAAGGCGGTAATCTTACACCCGACATCCAAAACCCAAAACTTGCGACATTAGAACGGAAAATACGCGCTAACAGGCGCCAATTAGCGGCGAGCAGGCCAGTCCAATCTCGCGATTACAGCAATACCGTATCTCGCAAGACACACGAAAACATGCCCTGTCTGTAAGACGACATAGAACAACTGACGCCAGGAAAACGGCGCTCGTCCCGCGAGAGAATAAAAGAAAGAGGAGCGCCGCCGCAACGATGTTTCGGCGACCACTCTTCGAGAGACCAGAGAGAAGGGGAGCGCCTGCGGATGAGCGCGAAAAACGGAAGAGCGCGCGGTCGAGCGAAGCGATAGCTCGCGGCCAGCGCAGTGTACAAAATGAGACGGCGGAATTTTACGAAATTGGCGGGAGACTGTAGCGCTACGCTTGAGTTGTGATTTCGAAGACTGCATAGTAAATCGGTATAACAAATGCCGTTGCACTGATCGCTGCGGTTGTCTGATAAATATCTAGTTGATGATGACCATAGAATTCAACACTCTTAAACTCTTTATTCCCATCTAACTTACAATACGGAATTTTTCGCTGGAGTGCTGCCTGCGAGAATACGATTGATCCACTGCAAAAACTACAACATGGGATACTCAGTATCATTGCAAGGCTCGAAGAGGGCCTGGATGTGCAACAGATAAATCGCTACTCAAAAGATCATGTGCTTTAAACATAGAAGATATCAGGAAGCAAAAAATGCCGAGTTCATGTATCAGATACATGTCAGCATAGTGTCCTATACGGTGTGGACACAAGCAAATCTCACGGTCCAGTGAAATTGGTCTACGTCACACTCTCCATTTGGTCAGAGGCAATTTGACGGGTTAGTTTTGACAGGCTTGACGAGCGCAACAATGGCCAATACACTTCTGGTTTGCGCTGCGCCTCACCTGCTCCAAGACGGCATGGTTGCATCTCAATACCAAACACCGTTACAATGCAACATCCGAGGCTGATTTTGCAGGGATCCAGGACCATGAGCAGAAAAAAATCCATATTTTCGCAGTCAGTACCATGGTGGCTTTCGATTGATGCTCGACAAGCCGGTCAAAACTTACCATCAAATTGCCTTAAGCCAAATGTAGAGTGCGACGTAGACCAATTTAACTGAGCCATGAGACTTTCTAGTGTCCACGCCATATAAGGCACTATGATTGCAATCACTGTCCCACAAATTTTGAACGACTACTTCACCTTCAATTCAATTTATTGCTAAAAATCGGAATCCAAAGTGCCCAAATACAACACACGCGTATCCTCGAACAACTACCATATGATCTGGACGGAATATAAGAATAAGTCAAGTATGCTGGACCAGTAGTGCGGAACAGCATCTCGCCAGCTATCCGAAAGTCGTCGAACATGTCCACATTCAAGTCGAAATACAAGCAATTTCTACTGAATCAATACTAGTCAATACTACTCTTCGCTTCCTTTTATGTCATCCTTTCTTAAATCCAGTGTGCATTCCTCACATCTACATGCTGTAGGCCAGGGTGGGCGTCTGATTAAAAGACTACTACAAGTCGTTTCGGCACCCTCCTGTCTTTTCATCGTATCGCAATTTTGTGGCGTATTGATTTGATGATGATGACTCGGTGAATTTGACATTGGAAATGCATTAACTAGTATCAATATGGGCCCGACGCATCAATATGGTATACTAATTCGAGTGCGAGTGTTTCACTGAATAATAGCTCGAATCACGATACGATATCTACATAAAATGACAGTGATAATATGTCACTTCTGACAGAGCTGCGAGAAATAACTTACAACTCAAAGCAACAGAATAAGTATACAAATATCAATCAGCTTTCAGGACACTTTTACAGCTTTAGGCTAGAAAAATAGCATAACGATCCAATCATTTGACCAACATTATCTGTGTAAAAACATGTATTTCCTAACATAACTAATAACAGCGAAGGAGCTCAGGTACTCGATTTTGCGCAGCCTTACGCCCCTGCCTGTAAAACTAAGATTTATAATTGGGAATTTACCATTACCACAGATGCAGAAGAGTGTAGCCATTAATCACCTGATCGAAGTCCCGTAACGGCCTAGTTCGTCTCCTATTTTTTCCTACTATCGGAGTCAAAAACAACCATTACCTCTCCTTTTAGCTTGACCGGGTTGAATCAAATTGCCATCACTCGTGACCTCATAATCGAGTTCATTCATCCACTCATTATAAACGTCAAGGTCGTGAATCCATCTCTCGTGCACTTCCCATAAGCTCTGCTTTGAAGGACTGCTCGACACATGATCCGTGACTGCCTCACTACCTGCAAACACACGGAAATCCAAGCGTTTGTTACAGATGAAAACAGATTGTCAAATTTACAAGTGCAAAGTGCTACACACAAACACTGTTACTGTACAAATACTGGATTTTTAAAATGCGCAACTAGAACTAGGATTAGAAACAGAGCCAACCAAAATCCGCTACTAACCATCTAAAACACAACTGACTATATTCAATCTAATGCAGCTCATTAATTTTCATTTTATCAGAATCGAATATCTTTTCCACAAGAACATCAATGCAAGTTTCAAATAGGAGGGGTTCCGACCCCCGTAACCCACCCCTGCCTACACCACTGTGCTGCTGACTATGAGCTGCCAATGGCCTCAAGAACATCACAAACAGAATACTGGTGTATCAAACAGATCATCATAAATGGATCTTGATCACAGAGCGAGTGCAAGCTACCCAATCCCTGATATAGTGGAAAATCCAGCACCGCTCTCCAGTTTAAAACCCAAGTTTGAGCAAAGATAAAAACACAGCTGAAAGAAACTTGACGCATACGAACTTTAAAAATTAATCTCAAATCTTGCAAAAATAGATCGATAACTTACCAGGTATCCAATTATCGTAACTGTCCGGATAATACCAGTAATGCACCAACACATGTTTCTCTTTTCTCTCTATGACGCTAATGTATTCGTCAGTTGGTAACCCTGAAAAAGGTTACACCGGAATAGCACGGATCGGCTTGAAACGTGCATTTGAAACCATAGAAGATGCTCAACCATAATGCGAATAGAAAATACAATGCTGAAACGAATTGCTACAGAAATATATCTGATATACGTTCTGGATAGGTGCGTATCCAGCCCAGAGAAAAGGAGGGTGAGATAAAACAAAAGGGGGGAGAGTAGGGAAGATCGTCTAAAGTTGGAATAGATTAATCGGGTTAAATCTATGTACGAATGCCAATGCAACAAGGATGAGATCATTTTTCTTATGTAAATGTCTATATACACATAAACATATGCCAATTATGGAATATGAGAATATCGGTTTCGAAAGATTTTATTCAATTCAGTACTGATATGTCAATAATGACTTACAATGCAGGGAGAGCGAATCAAAAACATATTTCGCTGCGTAGGCCTAATTGATGACTGAATGTGGCGGCATAATATAATATTAATATTAGAATTTAGCTAGTTAACACAATGTACAACAAAGGTGTGAAGAAACAATATGCGTTCAGATTAAGGAATAAGCAGACTACTCTCACTGAGAGAACAAGAAGGTAATAGCAGGGGTAGAGGCAAGCTTGGATAGGAGGTAGAGGATTCCCTGATGCTACCCCCTATCTAAACCACTGGTTCTTGAGCAGGGATCGGAAACTTTTTTGCTCCGCGACAACAAGTTGCCAAACACTGTTCTGGGACGTGCAACCAAGTAGAATCATGTTACAAAATGATTAACATGACAAGTGTATTGATTCAATAACATATAACATAAAGTTAATTCCACAATTAGAAAATAATTGAATTCAAATGTCACCTACCCGGGGGTGCGGGATGAACTATATGAGACGCCGAGTCTTTGTCTTTCGTAACGGTGCCTTGATGCTCACAGATGATGTCCTTGAGTTTATTTCTAGTTTCTTCTGAAAACTCTGAACACACACAAAACATAGTCTCGAGAGGGCAACTCACCTATGATGTACAAACATACTTTTGTTAATTCACACAAATTGTAAAGTATTGTAAAATTTTAAGTAACACAATTTGAAGGAAGTAACGGAAACAAAACCATAATCTAAATTGACACACATGCCACAACCTAACGAAGCAATCATATTCAAAGAGACTCTTAGAGGCACAGAACCTCAACATAGTCATACATTTGAATAGTATATTCATATTGATACGACACAATAATATTCATTTCATGGTAACATAATCATTTTTTATGAGCTTGGTAGTGACTTGACCCATATTCAGAAGTCTGTTGACTTGTCCCTGTTACATCACAAAGAACGGATCACTAGCCGACAAGATAGCATAATGGTGGTCGGTCCGGCTTCTTGATCGGTAAGTTGTGGATTCAATATCTGGCCGGGTCAGACCAAAGACCTGATTAATAACACTGGAATCCATGGCTTCCCGGCTTGGCGCTCAGCATTACCGGGATAGCATGGATGGCTAGTGCAAGACTTGGAAAGCCTTACAAGGCTATTTCCGCACCTTCCTTGTCCACGGCATATGCATATTTACATCGTCATGAACTCGTGGTATGCATATGCGCAGATCGTGTGCGTGTGTATCATGATTCGGTGTATACACCGCAAAAACATCAAGGACAAAACTATACAATGTCCTATTCCAATATTTCGAGCAGAACATTGAGAGGTTGGCCACGGCATATTTTAGAAACGGAGAGGGAACAAGAGAACCACTGGTCAAACTTAATCCAATTCATCCAATTCAAGTCATCTTCATCGAAAAAAAATCGAAATTTTTGCTTTTAATTTGAATGTGAAGGCTAATAGGCTATTTCAATGAAACTAGTTAACCCTACCAACAAATAATTTTGCTCAGTTTCATTATTCATGGTATCCAAGATGGATTAGAATTATAACTAGTTTTTCTGTGTAAGATTAGAATTATTGAATTCGCAAAAACTTGAAAACTGAATCAGTCCGTATCAACTCAGTATGAGAATGGCGAATGTCCGAGCAGCAAGCTTGGCTCGCTTCGCATCATAGACTTTTGTAGCATTTCAGTAAGAAGCATGGATTAGAATTAGAGCAAAGAAACAGTCCACGAATTAGACTAGAATTAGATTTCCGAGATTTTGCTGTAACTCTAGTTGTCCAAGTCCGACTAAGGTAGCGTGACTTACCACGCAACCAATTAGCAACTTATCGTATAAGATATCAATCTCATAATACCAGAGGATCGACTGAAGTCTACATTCACTTTCTCTATAATCAGGTACACGCCCACTATACGCCTACCTTCCGACAACCATATCACGGGTCTTGTAAGACATCCATTCTGAGCGAGCGATTTTTCAATCAACATAAACATCTCCACGTTCCGATCCATCCTCGAAGGGTTTTGAAAATCAAAACGTCTCAGGCCCTGGTCGATTCGGAATTTGATGATGGTACTGAGAATGTGACACAGCCCTCCGCCTGTTAAGTGTCAATAACCGTGAGATGAAAGACAATGGGGGTTTCACTATGTAAACAGTGTCAGCTGATCCATAATCGCTGCAACACAACTCAAACAAGATCAAAATTTGTCGTAAAGGCACAAATCAGTGACTGAAAATACTAGATCCAGACCAACTTGATTGAATAACCTACGACGGTCGATAGCAAAGCATACCATATAGTAGTAAAATTCTACAATTCCATCTAGAATTCTGCAAACTATTACATTTTTCGATACCAAATAATTCCAATCAGTAGGAAGACTACAAGTACAAATACTACGATTCAAACTGGAATTCCGCAAACTAGTACAGTAGGCCAACAGAATTTTTAACTAAATGTAACTGAATCATCATATAATGAGTCGAGATTGTGAAGCACAACAAATCTTAGTGGTGCTACAGGTTAATAAGTCCTGTATTGACATTCATAATCTCGGGATAGCTTGCACGGAGTCACTGATCTAGGACAGTGGTTCCCAACGTGGGCGATATCGCCCCCCAGGGGGCGATTTGGCGATCTAGGGGGGCGAAAATGACGAAGGGGGCGATAGGGGGGCGAAAATGGACAAAGGGGGCGACGGGGGGCGAAAATAGCGAAGGGGGCGATAGGGGGGCGATGACGCGTCAAAACGGCTGACCTTTTTTTTTTTTTTTTTAGTCATCCACCTATCAATTCGGAGAGAAAAAACGTTATTTGCAGCTCTCAGCGGAGAAAGATGACCTTTTTTTTTTTTTTTTTTAGTCAACCCGCCGGTGATTATAGTCTGTATGCCCAATTATCGGTGCACAAAATTTTGGGGGGCGATGATTGGTGTTGACCTTGAAAAGGGGGCGATGGGTCGAAAAAGGTTGGGAACCACTGATCTAGGATAACACTTGTTAACATGCAACTGAATAGTACAATGGTACATTCATATTGAAATAAACCCAAATATTTTCGGCTGACACTCATCAGGGGGTATTCGTCAGCAACTAGTAGAGAATTGAAAAGAACATTGTACATCACCAAGTATTGTCTCCCCAGCATGGAAATTCTGGTGACTTGTCACAAAACGGTAAAATAGTGTGGAACTTTACCTGGCTTAAAGTCGTGGAAGCATTTTGTAGGAATTTTCGTCAGAGCCGGAGTCTTTGCGTTCTTCCCGAATGCGTCTTCTTGGAATTGCAGGAGTTGAAGACACAGACTGGAGAGATATTTGTTCGAAAACGATTCCACCTGAACAGAAGAGGGTAAATTCCGGAAATTGAACTTGTAACGACGTGGACAGCATAGGAAGAAAAATCCAACAAGCATAGCGGCAATATGAATGCATACGTCACCTGTGAAGAGTATTTCTTCAAATGCTTATTGAGCCAAACTCTCACAGGTTCAAAGGTTTGTATCGTGTCCGGTGATTCGTAGTACTTGGTATTCGGCCCGCCATCCTTTTTCTTGGAAGACATAACCTGTTTCAACTATTATAACAGCCTGGAAATTCAACATAATAATTGGACTTGGTCAATAGCGATATTTGTACTCAGAAACTGTCTTTCACACCTGTTTGTATAAAAGATATTGAGAGTGCGAAAAATGAGTACAATAATGAATATAAGGCATTCAATATCAGCCAAGAGTTTAAAAAAGCTGAGTGACTCGAGACGCAGACTCGGATTATTGATATTTCGTCTTTCAGTAATGATACTTCAAAAATATGGCCTCAAACTGTTAAGCGTGTGGAAAATTAATATTTTAATCTCAACACTAATATCGACTCGACCCTTTGCTCCCTGTCTTGGACTTGACTCGGTTATGAATAGAAAATGACTGGGCTTGACTCGATTCAGAATTATGAAAGTAAGTATGAGTTGTGACTCGGAACCCTGCAACTTGCTTTCAACTTGCAAGCATTGCTAGAGAACAACAGTTTATTCACAATATCCAGCAATTTACTATCTTGCACTCAGTGCCATTGTTCACTGTTGATATGATACCAGACCAGTACTGTCATATAACCATCTTCCCAGTATACTGAGTGACCTGCGGTGTCTATAGTATAGAATAGAATCCATAGAATAAATTGAAAATAAAAAAATCCTGATTCCATAGTTATTTCGTTTTCTTTTCCCTAATTCTCCACTAACTGACAGGCTACAGAATGGTAGTAAAATTGCAATATCCCAACCCTGACTCAAGCAGACTCCTCCATATGTGCCCTCCAGTGCCAATCCGCAAATATTAAATTAGTCTTGTTTGATATTATAGCAGGGTCCTGTTTCATGTTTCACAAGCTGAAGCTGTCAGCTGATAACACTGCCGCACAAAGACAACACCGTGCAAACGGCATTCGAAATTACACTTATTCCAGAAGCTTACCAGGATCAAAAGCACATGGACGCGGAAAGATAATATGTTGGCATAATAAGAAGACTCTACTGCAATAAGCCGTATGGAATATCGCGTGAGGGATTTACTCGCGCGACGAGGGGAAAGCAATAAAATACCGGAAATAAAATTTGGAAACAATTGACGCGTGACGATAAATAGCACAGGCGAAATGAAAACGTTTGGGCCATCAAAGAAATATTTTGACATTTTGTAACAATACTAATCGCCGGATCATATATTTTCATCCACTCAAGTCGTACGAAATTTACAAAGCGATGTAATGGACGGACAGGGTAATACTGAAACGAACAAGAGCGATGTCTCAATCTGGCATCCACTTCGGCCTAGTGCTCGAAGTATTGTCCGATCTTGATCTTTTCCACTGATCTATATGAGCATAAATCTGTTCGCGTCTTTCCTTTTTCAGACAGCTCTCCCTAGCTTCCAGAGATGAGCGGATTTGAAATTTCTATGTCCCAATCCAATCCAAATCCGAACCATCAAATCCAAATCCGGATCCTAATCCATAACTTTTTCATATTCAAGTCCATGTCCAATCCTAATCCGATTCCAACTGGAAATTACTTCATCATCATCATCATCATTGGTTTATTAGCAATTTTATCAGTTCAATACACCACAAAAAATGCGATACAATGAAAAGACAGGAAGGTGTCGAAGCGACAAGGAGCAGTCTATGGAATCTGACACCCACCTTGGCCTAGGCGATATAAAGAGGAGGCATGAACACTGAATGAAAGTAAAGAAGATAGTATAGAAAAAGAAAGCGACAATAAATAGGGCGGCATGTCATGGGAAGCGAGATCGATAGGTCAGTCGTGGTCCGGTAATCTTGAGGATGGACTGTATTTATTTAGTAGTAATTGCTTATATTTCGACTTGAATGTGGACATGCTCGTCGACTTCAGATTCAGAAAATTCAGAAAAAATACTAATTTATGCAATGGAGGGATTCGAAAATTTTCTTTCACAACCAATGATTCACTTGATTCAAGATAACTTAGTAACCATAAGTACATTAATAACTGATCTGAATAAAGTTTGTCGCCATTCGCCACACGACATTTCAATCCCCAGAAAATAGGTAAATCCAATCCAAATCCTAATCCGCTCCGAAAAAAATGTCTAATCCAAATCCAATCCAAATCCGACAAAATTTCACAAATCCTGTTTTTTCAAAACCTAATCCTAATCCATGCTCATCTCTGCTAGCTTCCTTGCGAGCGACATATGAGAGGAGTAGCCCAGATAAACCGACAACGCTTCGGCTCCGGCGAGAATTGAAGGCGATCTGGATGCGTATTTTGGGGTGGAGGTCCCACTGCAGATAGGGAAAACAATTGAGACCGGATTTAATCTCGGTGTTCTGATAAATCTACCTCGACTGTATTTTTCCCACTCTTTCTAAAGTCATAACGAGTGATAGCCTGACATTTGGCAATCCCGGTTTTGACGTGGACCGCGTTTAATACTTCATCATCATCATCATCATCATCGGTTCATTAGCAGGAAGAAAAGGAAAGGACATTGTTTATTTGTGTCCTTAATTTTTTTGCGGCATATACACCGACTCATGATACACATACACACGATCTGCGCATATGCATACCATGAGTGCATGATGTGCATATGCCGCTGGACAAGGAAGTGCAGATAGAGTATATAGCCTTTACGGCTTTCTAAGTCATGCACCACCCCTCCATGCTATCCCAGTAATGCATGAGCGCCAAGCAGGGAAGGCATGGATACCATTGTTACTAATCAGGTCTTTGGTCTGACCCGGCCGGGGATCGAGCCCACGACCTACCGATCAAGAAGCCGAACGCTTAACCATTACGCTATCTTGTCAATTTTATCAGTTCAATACACCACAAAAATGCGATGCAATGAAAAGACAGGAAGATGACGAAGCGACTTGGAGTAGTCTATGGAATCAGACACCCGGCCACCTTGGCCTAGGCGATGTAAAGAGGAGACATGCACAATTGCACATGCACACTGAATGAAAGTAAAGAAGATAGTATAGAAAAAGCAAGCGACAAGAAATAGGGTGGCATGTCATGGGAAGCGAGATCGATAGGTCAGTCGTGGTCCGGTAATCTTGAGGATGGACTGTATTTATTTAGTAGTAATTGCTTGTATTTCGACTTGAATGTGGACATGCTCGTCGACTGTCGGATGGCCGGCGGGATACTTTATATATCATAATATCATAAGTATATTCAAAATCATCGGTTCTATCACTTTCATCCGTTCAATATTAATGAGAGACATTGCGATGTAATGAACAGAGGAGGATGTTGAAGTTGAAACGACAACCACCGTCACTACCGCCATCGGCGCTAGTGAATGCGGTTCAACCACTGAGCTCACATCAGTAGCACGTTTCGAAGTGTCTGTTTTGCGGTTCTAACGGCGTCTTTACAAAAAAATCTCGTGAAGATCCGATAAAGGGCGGATATACAGAAGCAAAGAGTGAGACCTGTTCAATACGTGGCAGTTTACATTGTATGGGTTATGAGCGGATGACCGCTGATTGAGTGATTGATTGCAAGGGTCAAAATTGCAGGGTTTTATTGACTCGACTCGAGTCACGATATTATGAATGCGAGCAATTCTATATCACTCAATGTTATATAATATATATATATATATATAAACAGTATCCAAAAGATCTTGCACAAGACTAAGAATATCCATGGGATTGATATTGCTGCTTAAAACGCGGCATGGTAAGAAAACGCCATATGAAATAGTGAGCAACGAGCACACGGTCATTTGTCAAGAAATGCGATATTATTGTAACAGTCTTTATTTCACTTCTGGTCGCGAGAAATGTCACATTTAAGAGGCGCAGTAATAACGTCACAATATGTGATATTCGGATACTCCACTCGTAATCGAGATTAATCTATCCCTGATGCAACAGTGTCTCTCCTGCGCGTTTTAGGGGGACTGGGTATTCAATTCAATTCATTGTTTTACAATTTCATTATTTCAATACACCATAAGACTGCGATACAATGAAAAGGTAGGAAGGTGTCGAAGCGACTTGAAGTAGTCTCTGAAACCACCCACCCTCCTGGCCCAGGCGAAGTAAAAAAGAAGGCATAAATGCACACAGAATGAAAAGTATAGCTAAAAGTTAATAATATTAAATGACAAGCGACAAAATAGACGCAAAAGGAATAGTCATTCATAATTACTGATACTGGCGTTGTGATTACAGTACAGTCTATATAGCTCAGTATCACAGTATAAAATACCAACCTTCGTCGTCTGTTGGTGATCTCTGATCTCGTATAGGATACCGCTAGGTGGTGACACGGACTGATTTAAGTCAAGCTGGAATTCAGCTCAACTAACTTGGCGTCCTATACGATTGTACGTCGTAATATTGACACAAATTCGTTATCCATCACATACTTGAAGGAGCCCAAGAAAGCGATGTGTGCGAACGCGTTTATTTGCTCACTTTACCCAACTGACATAACTTCTCTCGCGACCTCAATCCCATCAATAGGATAAAATAATTCTTTGCCCGAGTGGAGTATATTTACCGAGATAAGTTAAAATATAGTGGTATGACCTGGTCTTGGCAGTAGATGCTTGAACCTGAACAATAAATGAACTTCTTTATTCCAGTTCCGCATGAGACAGCGTAGAAGTAATGATCATTTATCAACATTTATAACAGGCAATGTGTCTATTATGCCGGTCAGATTCAGTTCAGTTAATTAATAATCTCATTTCAAAACACCGCCGCAAGATTGCTGCTGAACGGGCCAGCATATTAGACTGGATTGCAGAGAATATCGAGACGAAGAATGATAGATTTTACAACAGATAGATGAAATAACATACACAGTATTCAGTAGGTGTAGTCAACTAGCAATTAGCAAATACATTAGCACCCGTGGGTCTATGAAGTCAGTTTTTGACAATACTTTTTCCTTCGAACAATTCATATAGTAAGCCTAACAGACCGACAAAAAAGCTTCAAACTACTTTGAGTTGGTTATACAAATTCACAGTCTATTATAACCAATCCTTATTAGTTGAAAAAGCCATAGACACAGTATCGTGTGACGGAGAGGCCTGCAGCCGATATGAATGTTGATTGTTGATAGTGCTGTTTTTGTCATCTAACTGATAGATGACTGACTATTTTGAAGAAACAATCTAGTTTCCCATAACCGCATTCGATGATATCTTCACGTTAATTGTCCGTTTTCACGGGAATTGACAATTGACATGCATGCAGCAGGACATAAGATAAATCGAATCGATTATAAGTAGCCTAGCTACATTTTGTTGCCTTGTACACAAAAAAGTATAAATAACGTGTAATTTCGCTGCTAGAAAAGATAGACTCTCACATGTCGACGCGAATAATTTATACAATTAATGCTGTATTCGATTGAGTAGGCCTACTAGAATCGTTTTGCCCAGCACTGTTAGTGAAAGGTTAGGTCAATATAGTAGCAAACTTCATTCATTATGCGATCAAGTTTCAAAATAATTTCAGACCAACGATTTATGGCAGCCTAGCACTCAGCAACTCGATTACGAATCCTTGAATCGCAACATAAAAGAAAACACGGTCATTCACGACAACTTTGCGTGATGAAGCGTAGCATCAGATATAGTTCATATCATATGTGGAATCAGGATGTCTGTATAGTAAGCGAAATCGTGTGAGAATACAAAAACAAACAACGTTTATTCACGTATAGCTTCTCAAAGCAAGTCATAGGGCCTACTCGTTGTACAAATGCAAATCGAAGTTTAGTGCATATGTGTCTAACTGTCTATACTTGGTATGATAGTGAAAGTAATCACTCTATTCAGTGTTAGGAGTTTGCTGTGACTTACGAAAATATATTGTGTTCCAACGGCATGTATAACTATGGGAGTATGTTGATGTGAAAACTCAGGTTATACATCGGATATGTGTGGATAGGCGGTTTCAACAATTTCGATTGAACACCTTTCGATATTGGATGGTAGTTAAAATATTCATAGATATGAGGCCGAAGATATTTTTGTATTCCTTCAGGCTACTATCTGTGAGAATGACGTAGCTTTATGTATATCAGTTAAATAGTAACCGAAGATAATTGCGGAACAATCCCTAGGCTACGACGTAATCTATCGTAATATTGCGTTATCGTTAGTGTAAGATGTGTGGGGGTAGGCCTTCCCATGATGGCCCTTCATTTTGAGGTCAAGGTAAAATAGTCATATTGTAGCCTACGATGTAGTTCAGTGTTCCCGAAACTTTATTACACAGAGCCATACTCGACAATTAGGAATACCCTTTGCAATACGTCACAACTTCAATCTATTTTATATATGGGTCAGATTATTCTGATCCATTGTCATCTGCCTCATGGGGCTAATCAGTCGTAAATTGCAACACATTTGAGTATTCTTGTCTGTGTCTCTTGCTATCCAGTATATCTTCACCCCGCCCATAACGTCCTTAATTCGAAACTGTTTTCAAAGCGCTTATTACGACTTTGCGGGGCATACATAATAGTGCGGAGCGGATCGACAAATTCTCTGGTCCGGCTCCGATCCGGTTTGCCAATTCTCTGGTCCGGCTCCGGCCGTATCAGGAAAAAGTACTGATCAGGCTCCGATCCGGTTTGCCAATTCTCTGGTCCGGCTCCGATCCGGCTCCGGCCGTATCAGGAAAAAGTACTGATCAGGCTCCGATCCGGCTCCGGCCGAAAATAAAAAAGTCCTGCCGGAAATCCGGCCCAACACGGTACGGTGGTTCCGTGAATTTAAAAATATGGCTCGTTTCTTTTCGCACTGGCTTGGCGGTTACTTGCGTGTTGTTGGTTGGTAGTTATTTAGTTACAAACGTCTTGCTTATCCATAAAGATTCTGGCCTGATCAAAAGAATACTGATCCGGCTCCGATCCGATCCGGCCAAAATTGAAAAAATCCGGCCCGATATCCAATCCGGCTCCGGTCCATGCTCCGCACTAATACAGAACTTCGGTTTGTGATTAAAAGCGTTTTGTTATGTTCTCACCTAATCATTGAGAGCTCATGTTAGTAAACATCACAGGATATTTCGATTGTTCAATTTAGAAATTCTAACGGGAATACTTTCGCACCAGTCTGTTTTGAAGATGATTTCAAGAGACTTTTTGGGGTACAGAACTTTAATATACATTTTAATAATATATTCATATTAGAAGTATATTAAAACCCGAAGCTTTTCGAGCCAACACTCTTCAGGGGTAATCGTCGGCATAAAGAGAATTTCAAAAACTTGCATATAACTACATTGCATATAGCCAATTGTGATTTCAGTAAATCAGATAAGCAGCGGTTGGTTACTGGTATTTTGCGTTGTCGTAAAGTTGAAGAATCCCATACATAGTCAATTTCAAACTTCATCATTCTCGTTGTAAAGCAGTTAGAATGCCAGGTTAAGAAGTCTGTTCACTGATTGATTGGTTGGTCGCAGGAAACTCGTTCTTACATAGCAATGAACATATTCGAAGAAATTTGATAACGATTTCTGAAATGAATGCGTCTTGTACGACTATGAATAACTAACCTCCGTAAGTTAGTAATCTATGTACGACATTACCACATATGCTTCATATATCTGATTTTATCGCGCATATAGATGTTGATTTACTGATTTCCCCAAAAGTCTGCAGTGTTTCATATATAGCGCCCATTTTTAACTCTCAGAGCCCCTAGTCGCCTGATTTGTATCTATAGCATCCTCTTTAGGGTTGCATTTAACACAAAAGTCAATTTAATACCAACATGTTTAAAATAAGGCCCTAATTTAACACATATTTTTTTAAGCCATGACGTCATGAATATTCAATTGTGACGTCATAGATCGCCATCAGCAATTGAAAATATAGGGTAACTAAATATCGCTCCTTTGACGAAATATATGTATACTATTAATGTTAAACTGACAATTTTGAGGGTTCCAACCATCGCATATCGATATACGTCGGTTATATAGGGTGGCAATTGTCCAAAGGCTCATACAACATGTTTTTTGGAAAGCATTTACACAATTATGGCATATTTTACAACTTGAAAAAACACAATTTTGTTTTTTATTTAAAGGCATTTGTTTAAAACACTGTCTAAAACATGTTTAAACAAAGTGTTTTTAAACACCGTTTGTTTTAAATCCAACCCTTATCCTCTTATTCCAAATCGCTAACTCGCACAGGAAACTTCCCTGGGATCCACTTTCAGAACCAGTGATATAATACAGGAGAAACAGCGGAACATTTTTTGCTGCACTGTCTTCAACATGATTTCCGCCGAACCTTTTTATACGACATCGCGCGTGAAATGTTATCCCTTGTCCCAGATTTCGTTCTGTCGCGTGGTACTTATTTGTAAATCTGTACTTGCCCACATATTGCCCCAATAGTTGCACACTTCCGTGTGGTAAATCCTCGAAACTACTTCAGTGAAAGTAATGGTCCCTAATTTGCTGTACCGCCCGCACATTCTAGTCCGTGACAGATCTGGCCTTACTGGCAAAAAGCGTCACTTCCTTTTTCATCAATAACAACAATAACAATATACGCAATCAAGAATAACGAGATAGCGATTGACTATTGTTTTGGGTTTATATTAGTCAAAATTATATTAATGCCCTTGTCACACGAAATGATATTAATTTTATGCCAATCTGCCTAGACTAAATCGCAATCATTTGATTCATTTGACTCGTGTGTGCTGTAATGGTCATCTTTAATACGAAAAAGAAGACTCAAAATTATATTTGACACTTGAAAAATATCTTTTGTGGTGTCACACAAATACATGTACAACACCCCATGTTTTCTGTATGTATCAGAATATTTTAAAAACTATTGCGACAGAGATACTGTTACGCGTAAACGCAAACACTTATATTCTATCCAGGACAAGTCAATTCAGCTCTTGTAACAAACGCAGAGTGTAAAACTTCAGTCAAGTGGTTGTGGAATATTGATCAAAAGGGCATCGATATTCCAGTAAACGCAGCAGGGTGATTGTTGTCGCTTTTCGGGACATCTTCAAGTTGATAATTTGTATTTATTTCCTTATATCAGAGTTAGTGCCCCTACATTTTCTATCAGTTTCAGAATGATTATATGCTGTTAATTATACGGAGATAGTCAAGCTATCTTGAGGTCGAGCTTTATACCTCTGATTACCCAGAACACAACCGTAAGTCTCCCGATGTTTTGAAAATACTAGTGTAGAAAAGTGGCAATAGAAAGCATAATCAAAGTACGATATTTCTTATATTACATCATGAATCTGAAAGTAACTCAAATGCATAATATGGCATCAATATTGAAGCCCATTCGCTAACCACTAGCCTACATTGTATAGGGGGTGAGGATGTTAAAAGAAAGGGAAAAGTCCGATAGAGATCATATACCCAGACGATGCTTACCAGTTACCAGTGATATAATTTAGTATATGAAGGTGTGGATCGTAGTACCTTGCGCTTTTAAAATAGTTTTGACATGAAGGAATCGAATTCTCAGGCGCATTTTCATCACATCAATACGCGGAAAATAGATGCAATGTAATTGATCCCGGTCTAATTGGACAATCTGGCATCAATGAAATGCATAACAGAAAACGTATTGAATTTGAATGAGTTACACAGGTATATGTCTCCGCTAAAGTGCTGTATATTCGATATGAGAGTCTGGAGGGCTGACACCGAACATTGTGAATTGAGCAATAGCCACTTGCAACTTTATAAGAAATTGTCCCGCAGTATATTATCTAGTTGGACATATACAAGCATAAAGAAGGAATTCGCAACAACGAATGGTTAGAATGAGAAACAACCCAGATTTTGACCAATTACTACAAAATTTGTGATTAGGCTATAAGCTGGGATTCTACAATAAGGATAGTGCGTTGGCAAGATGGTCCATGTCAGGTCGAAGTAAACGCAAATAGTCTTTGGCTATCACCTAAACCGAGCTGCGAGACCACGGACAGACAGGGAGTCTGCGAAGTATATCTTATGATTTCCTCTATTGATACGAGAAAATCCGACAATACCGAGGATATTGAGCCACCACGCAGGAAGTATTACGGCGTAAATACATCGAAAGTGATTGTAAATTGCAAAATTAAAGTAATACAAAACAGCTCGCGTAGTAAGCCGATATCGAGCATGGACACTTGGCGATTTGGATATACATTGAAATATTTCGGTGATATCTCAAAGCACCATGTCATATATTATAAAGTTGAGTACTTATTAGTGTGTACAATACAGAGTCGGACAATTTGAGAATGATCAGCTTTTCCGAACAAATAATTTCATTACCGATTGCTTCGAAATGCTTTTATGCACATTGGGTTGAGGACTTTTTGCAAATATATTATATTGGTACGTTTTAGCCGTGTCGCTATATTGATTTTGACTTATACAGTGGAAAGACATTTATTCGTATGTGTTCATGTTCATGTTTATCGACGTTATGAACCTACACCCTAGATTGACACCTCCTTGAGCATGCTTAGTTAATTAACGAAATGTTTTCGTCGTATCTCGTTATACTGGACATAAAATGCATAGCGATTGGTGGCGAATGTTACCTCCCACTTTACGCCATTCTATTTAGACGCGCTGTAAACACATCTATACATATAAAATATGAACCGCGCACCCTTGAAATATAATTACAGATTTCAATGGACCTGGAATAGGATTCTCTTAAAAAATACATTGCGAAATCGCTCTTGCGTAGACTAATAGATTTTGGTTATGTTTTAACGACTGTTCTGGTACTGTTTTTTTTTAGAATGTAGTTACTTACCTCTGCATATACATCTCGCGCACAAGGTCTTATCACTGTGAAACTATCAATATGGATGTATCAGAAATCGAACAGTTTTTTCACGACTTTGATACCGATCAACGCGGATACATAACGTTCGAACAATTTCAGCAATTTTGCGAAGATAAGGGCCTGCCCAATGTACAGGAGATATTCGAAACCATGGACAGAAACAATGATGGAATGATTGAACGAAGCGAATTTGTTAACAGCTTCAATTCGCTGGTAATGGACGACACTGTCGACGGCCGGGATACTCCCGGTATAGTGATCACCTGTGACGAAGAAGAACCGCATCAAGATGACACGATTGATTACGCTAGTCAAAACAATAACAATAACAATGAGGATAGTAAAGATGAGGATCACGAAATCGCCGCATCTGACCAGTTTTTGGAAAAACCATCCCGGATCAGACGGCGTGCTTCTACTCCGAGATCCGGCGCTTTGCGGAGTCAGAGTTGGCACACTCCGCGAAGTAGTAAATTTAGAAAAAGCAGTTCCGATGTAGCGTTCGGAAAATCCGTAGAAGAGCGAATTTATTCCTCGCACCAAGGAGCATGGGATTCTTTCGCGGAAAGCCTTGGGGAATCAATTTTTGGGTTATCAAGGTAAGCTATAAATACCAACATCTGATAAATGTTAAAACGATACCAAACCAGCTATTTTTGAGGCGTTATCAGAGCTGTGAGAATCATTTTTCTTAGGATCATATCACTATTAGATTTAACACTGTATGTTGCGTGTGTAAAGTAAAATCGCTCCTTCGTCGCGGATTTATCACCAACTATCGAGAACATGTCTGGTAAAATCTGGACGTAAGACAACGCTATACCGGGCCCAAAGATATAGTATTAACCGCCAATTGAACCAAAACTGTGTTGCACGATCGTTCCGTATGGGCCACATGGGACCTTGTTTATTGTATATATTCATTGCAACAAAATTCTTGATTTTGTGATACTATCGACTATCGTTTCGTAGTGACGTGTCTAGCCCAACTGTGTCGACGGACAATGGCCATCAATTAATCAATCAGTAGTACTAGGCCTATTATTTTTATCCGCCAAACACACGCAATATACAATGCAACGCCCGATATGCGTTATATTTATAAGGGATACGTTACACGCGGGAACCAATAACCTGGATCTCTGAAGGTTCGATTGATCTTTTGACTATATGTTCCGATCTTTCAATTTCATCGCGATTCATATGGTATTTTCAAGTAGTAAAACAGCAGATGAATATGACGACGATAATGGCTCAAAAAGCGTAAGAATTACACATACTTATTTAACTCTTTATTACAAAAGCGAAGTGCCGAGCATTGCGGACGATGAGCTAGTCTAAATACCACTTTACACCAAAATTTACGACCAGTTAGTTGAAGAAAAGTATTTGTCATTTTAATACTCAGATGCTTTCGGAGCTCCATCAGGTGAATAGGTTGCGACAAAACAGATTTGTAGTTTTTTTTGTTTTATTTATGGTGTTTCGGCTACTATGGCCATTGGTCAATGATCATTTATACCAGGCCGGTATCTTTTATGATGATTCCTGATCTTCCGACTAGCATGGCCCACGTTCATTCTAGTATTTTGTACGACACCACTTACGCGAAGCACATGCCGAGGAGGATCCTAGACATTACGACACTATGGTAGGACAGGGTTGATAGCAATTGAAGGAAGCGTGCGTAAGCTGGGTTGCTGTGCAGTTTAATCGTGGCCTGGCGTTCACGCGCGCTGCAGAGCGAGGAATCCTGAGTGACAGGCTACATCTGTAGAGGCTACTATACGAACTACAAACTGGATGTGATCACATACATGGCGCGTACGCGTACCACGCGTCGTAACAGCTGCCGCAGTCAAGAGAGAAAATCCAACGAAGAAAGAATCGCGATCGTATCCAGGAAATGACGCCATGTTGTTAGACAGATTCCGTCGATTCGTCGGAGCGTGTCGCGGGCGTATCTGAGATAATGGCTACGGATGAACCGTCAAGCTCAAACAGTATCAAATGACATTAGGGTAGGACATCGCTGTTCGAAATCTGCCTGGTCAATTACGAATCAAATAAGGGGCGCAACGAGTTCAAAGTACCAGTAAATGAGATAAGGTGGTTGATAGATAGCGAGGGTTGCTACTATATAGTACAGTACCGCACTGTCTAGTGTATTGTCGCGCTTTATTTCGCTAACGTTGTTATCGTGAGATGAGAAGGATAGTAGGATACGTCTGTAGCATAACTTCAAGTTCTAAGAGGCGTTTGTAGAGCTACCGGTAATTAACAGTAGATATTGCTACCTTATATTATCGTAAAATATATTGTTACAGTATGGCCGAACCATGGTTTGCGTAAGGATATAGGGTTAGCTCATTTTAAGTTTATCAAGTTGTGACTTTAGCTGACATGCGCGGCAATTGTAAGGGTGCTCTCCCTAATCCGAATTTATTTATAATTATAATTATAGGTACACGTTTTTCCAAATTTGTTTAGAATTGAAGTTACCGGTACTGAACTTGTAAAATGTATGAAGTTAGGCCTACAATAAATTCCTGTTTAGAAGATCAGTTCATTACATATCAAGTCAGAGTTCATTGTCATAAGCATGACAATGCTAAATGTCTTTACACCAATCAGTTATCCTGTAGCCTTTTCAGGAAAACCAGACATTAGATTAGTAACAAAATTAGAGAATAGAGGAACTCCATTTATCTCGACCATGACAAGAATTCTAAATTTTGCTCCACTGTATGTGCACTTGTGCACTGTGCAACAACTCGAGTAATAATAGGTTGACTTATACTGACAGATCTTAGAGCCACTTTAAAAAATGGCGGGTAGCAAAAAGGATTACGATTCTCGCTCCGACTCCACATGTGACCTAGCCTGCTTGAGAGGGCTTCTGATAGCCTTCAATTTCTTATTCATACTTGCCGGATGTGGGGCACTGGGCGTCGGAGTATGGACTGTGATCGGAAAAATGGAATATTCAGCACTTCTCACCACTGCTACGTACACAGCAATCGTGTACGTGCTCATCATTGTCGGAGCTTTCATACTGATAACTGGAATCATCGGATGCATAGGCGCTGCTCGAAAAAGCACACGTTCGCTCTCAATTTACTTCATTTTACTGTTGGTCTTGTTCATACTGGAAATCGCCGCGGGTATTGCTGCGTTCCTTTACCGCGAAACGATTCACGACGAATTGGCTAGCGATTTGATGAATAACATGAATACTCATTACAACCAAACCGACTACAAGCCGTTGACGCAAGCAGTCGACTCCATGCAACAGGAATTTGAATGCTGCGGAGTCACGAACCACACCAATTGGAAGGTAAGTTTTTTCAAATTTTGACTCATCCTTTTTCTCTTTGGCTAGCACACTTCGATCAAGACCCATATTGTTGCCGTGGAATCAAAGTAGCTAATGTGCATTCACCGAATAATCGGGGCGAAAGTAGTCCTTAAGCTCAATATAGGTCTGGTCTATTATCTATTTGGTGATACGATTGTTGATAGACAATGTTTTTTTTCAATTGTCCACTAGTTGATAACGATTATCCCTAGTAATTGATAACGAGTGCCAGCCAAAAATATTTGGGTTCATTTCAATATGAAAAATCTTTTGCATTGTATTCTTCAATTGTTGATAAAAATCGAGTTATAAGTCTTCCCATTTTTACAGCCATATCTTGGACATGGTTATGTTTGCCATATTGTTTCAAAGATAATGGCCGAAAGATAATGAAAACTTAGTTCTCTCGAAATGTGTAAAATGACCATAAGCTACTCTGATTCTCCGATATATTGAGTCGAAATGTTCATTTTGAACATATAATTTCCTGCGATTGACCTTCTACCTATGATTCCTACATAATCTCCCGTGTCTGGAGGAAATCGTGAATCCTTTCGAGTCCTAATTAAAGCCTGACTGATTATTATTGCTTTGTCAATATTACGCTTTAAAAGAAATATCGGTATCGACCAATAAAGGTACAGAATATGTTGTCAATTTTCGTGAAGTTGAAGTAGCCTACATAGTTACCTGTGCATACAGGTGTCCGGGCGCAGCCTTTATAGTATATTTCATGTCCAAGCGTAGCAATGGCTGTAAAGCTGTCCGAATTAATGCTCTGAAGTTTTAAGAGGCCGATATTCAGAATATGGGTGTTTTCAGTGAATGGGCTGTAATGACTCGAGTCATGACTCAACCGGAGTGGTGATTTTTTTGGTTAATTGAGTAATTGTGCATGACTCGAACCAAATCACATGACTGGAGACTAGGACAGCCAAGATGGACATTTCGTTGTAATTTAAAAGAATAGTGAAGTTACCACATTATTGGTATTTCGTCTATCAGGACTTCCTGATACTTTGAAAATGGGGCCAGAAACTGTTGAGACAAAGGAAAACCACTATATTATGAATGGGAGCGACTCTGTATCACTTGAGCAGAGTTGAAAAACGTGGGTTGAACCGGAATGAACTGTAAACTGAGCAGCGAACATAATGACTTGGACTCTAGTCGAATCACGATGACTCGGACTCGACCCTCTGCTAGCTGACTGAGACTTGACTCTGTGGTGAATTGAAAATGACTCGAGTCAAAATTATAAAAGTGAGATTGACTTGGGACTCGGTTACAACCCTGGTATCAACTCAAATATCCGATATCGGTCTGGCTCTATTCCTTATACACCGAAAGTTCCACTCAGGTGTCCAATGATATGAGAATATCCAAACTAATCCTGACCTGCTTGATTTTGTGAAGATAGAACAATATTTAAGATGCATTACTAGAGATGAGTCTGAACTAGAATATGATACAATATTGTAGTTAAGATCATATCGCAAACTGCCTTTATGATCCAAATATTTTTTTCAGGGAAGTCGTTTCTATGTCGAAAGCCAAAAGGATAAAGTGAACTTGCTAGTACCCGATTCCTGTTGCAAATCGGTGGTGACATACTGCGGCCAAAGCGATCACCCTTCAAACATCTACGCTATTATGGGGGACACGCCCACCGGTTGCTTGACTAAGCTTGAGAAATATTTTCAAAATCATCTAATAGTGTTAGCAATTGCTGGCTTTGCTGTTGCCGGGGTGCAGCTTGCCGTAATGATATTTGCATGCTGTTTACGGAGAAGCATAGTCGAGGATAAGATCAGATATAAGTAGGCTGCTTCGTTATTACCAGTATGGTAACTGAACGTCTAACCAGTGGAGTTTGTACCTCCAGATTTGCTGTCCTGGTTATGGACTGAGCTGGTATTTATCATTTTACGCTGCATATCATGGCTCACGAAGCAAACTTGTGTCTTAGGTTCTGCATCTTACAAAGTCAACTTTTCATAGTAATTGCTACTTGATTTTTCTTTATGTCTTAAAAATGTGAGCATGTCTGAGTTCCTGAGCGCTGAATGTGTGTGCATGGCCTTTTAAGTAGAAATGTCTGTTGTCTGCCTGATAATATTTTTAAACTATAAGGTTACTGTAAGTGTTATAAATTTTTTGGAGATGGACAAAAGTTGAAGTCTTGTACCTCGAAATTGTTATGTTTTTGGCAGCAATACGTTTTACCTCAATGATGATCATCGGTATTTCGCTTTTATGGCACTGTCTGATATGTGATGAATGATCATATTTGCTGCCTGTCATAAAGTGATATTTGGTTATCTGGAAACTGTCCTGAGACTCTTCAAAGAGTCTTTGTTCATTGTCCCCCCCCCCCCCCGATGTGGTTTCTGAATTTCGACTTGGAGGTACAGAACTTCAATTTGCAATTGAATGGTATATTCATATTGAAATAAACCTGGGTAATCGTGAGGTTATTAGCAATCTTGTCGCCAAATATGACGCCACCGTCATGAAATTAAACTTCGACTTTATAAAGTATGTGCACATCATTGATCTGGCAATTTATGTTCTGGAAAGCAATTCTTTTGTTTCATTGCATGATGTACACTGTACAGCTTAAGTTGTTACTGAACACTACCGACACTAAACAGTGACTACGAATAATACTCGTTATGGGCTCAACACGACCATGGCAATCAATCATTCATGTTTTAAATAGCTCTTCCAGTAGGAGAATTGGACACCAATTATTCTCGTCAGCTTCAGACTAATGTAATTATACTTTAATTTTACTCAAAATGTCGCGTCAGTGACAATTATCAACTTGCATTATTCACCTACATACCTTTTACCAGTTCACCCCAAATTCACTCCTCTACAACTGACATTTTATGAGGGTGAGTTTGGGTTAAACTTGCGTGCACATATGTTAGTTGCATCGGTTTTAAATCATGTCGTTTTTCCTATAAAATGTTGCGAGTACACATTGTTTTGTTGTTACTTTAACCGTGGTGGCTTATCAAATAAAATTGCATGACTTTTTGGACTGAAATTCGAGGTTTTGCTATCCAGTCAGATTTATCTTTCGAAGTGCACGGTTGCCAGCTCGCTATCGTTATGAATCGATGTCTAGGTATTTGTGTGATTCATGTTGAGTGAGGAGTTGTCTGTGAGTGGTCTGAAAGGCAATGTCGCCAAAATAGGATGGGAGCTACACGGTTTCTGTAGGTTAACGAAACATCCGCCATCAAGCTATGACGTCGATTTGACAGCATGATACAGTTATCAAATGCGATGCTCAACATGCAACACAACCGATTCCCCGAAGACTTTAGATATGATGTTACTCGGATAACTGCCAAAATTCCCGACTAATCTTTTAAATTACTATTAGTCGAATCCAGTGCGTTGGATCGTCTGACGCGGTCACATTTTCAAGAGATTATCTCAGAAGAAATAAGCAAGTCACAATGTCATCTGCCGTCATATAGAATTGTAATCAATTCCACGAGATTGCGGAAGGTGTCAAAACGGCTTGGAGTAGTCTTAAACCGGTCACTCACCCTGGCCTGGAACACGTAAATAAGAGGGATACATTGCACAATGCACATGCATACTGCATGAAAGATATAAAGAAATGGGTGGCAATGAAAATGAGATGGCATATGTCGATAGGCCGGATGTTAGTACAGTGGCACGATAATTTAATGCACATAACAACTTCACAGTTTCACCCGCCGCCTGAGTTCAGTTGGGCTACAACACGAGGAATATGTACGCAGGACAAGAAATCACGCACCACATACACATATCGAATCATTTGAGTTTTAACTCATCATCCGCACCATATTTCCAAATCTATGCCGCAGCGGCAGTTCACCACCAGCTTAAGTCTTAAGATTATATGATATACTGGCTTATGCTCCGCGTGTTAAATCCAAGGCTCCGAATGAAGCTGTTTGGTTACTCCTTATAAGTAAACGAAATTCTAGCGGTAACCGCGCTGTGGAGACGCGTGCGGATCGTGGAATGTCATAATGACTGACGGCAAATATATATCAATGATCCACGAAAACTGCCGCACAGTAATTCAGATGCACAATAGTACCGTTTCTCATATCTAAAATTGTGTGACTTTTGTTCTATATATTTTTGAGTAATGAGTAGGCCTAAATGAGAATCGCGATAAATATCTGAAAAGTTATTGATGATCGTGGCTTACAATACGCGCAGCTGAGCTAACTCTACAACTGTTATCATTGGGCTCTATATCCTGAGTAGGATACTCAATAATTGGAAATACTAGAAGTTGGCCTGCTAGGCGCTCAGCAATCACGGATAGCATGGAGGAGAAAAAAATGGGGGCGCAGACTAGATGACCTCATGGGGCCGTATCGCAACTCCGTCGTCAAAGCATCTCGATGGTGCAGGCGAAAAAGAATATCATCTCTCTCTCTCTCTCTCTCACTGGCCAGTCCACTCATCCACTGTAGATCCCGGAATTCTCACACAATCGATTTGGTACTCACTATGGGTACTGGGTAGTGCATGGCACGAGTTTTCTTTCACTACCCTACTTATACGCCCGCTGATCCTCTGATTAGATGCCAGTGTTGGGATCAAGTCACTACCTTCGAGTCACGAGTCATTTCGAGTCATTACAAATTTTGACTCGAGGCAAGTCAATCGATTTTCGAAGGCGACTCGAGTCAATTCAAGTCACGAGTCAAGTCACAATTCAAGTCAAGTTGCCTTATCGAAGTATGAGGCATGCTTACGTCATTGCATTTTGCTAGCTGTCAGAAGTACAGATTGAGTAGTCATGGATTCTGAACCGATGAACGAATATAGAGTTAAATATACACGCAACAAGGTGCTGTTTAGCTCACATATACGTATAAATGCTAAACTACATAAGTAATTACATAGCCTTATAGCTTATAGTTACCAGCCAAAATAAAAGAGAATAGAGAAACGAATTGATTAGATGCAATACTTTACCCATTTACAAATTGATATGATGCTATTCGAGCCTGCACCAATGGTCGAGCCAGTCGAGGACTATATAAACTATATTCGAATTCAATTTCAATAAAACAAGAGGTTTGGTCAAGGTAAGAAGAAAGAACAGAAATATACATTTTGCCAGTGGCGGCTCGTCCTATAGGGCAACTGGGGCATTGCCCCACCTAAAATTCTGTTCAATAACAATTCTTATCCATTTATAGACGCACAGCAATCTATATCTACCGAAATCACAGCGAAAATCGCATTCTTCTTGTCCTGTCGCTTGTAAATGCCCAATTGCCCATAGCGAAGTCTCTGCGAATATCGAATTCTCTTCCGTGATTTCGCTTTGCGAATGCCTAGCCGGGGCATGCCCCGTTAGCGCTCATAACAAGCTTTCACTGTCTATTCTCTCAATGCCGCGCACAATAAAGAAACAGTGATTTACTCTCTCCTATTCATAAAATTACCGAGCAGGTGGGGCAACATAGCCTGGTTGGCCTTAAGGTGTGATGTAACAATCGTATCTATGTCTGAACTCGGTTACCGTCATATGCGTTTAGTCGACCTTTGCTGGTATAGGTCGATTTTGATGGTGTTTCACACCATGATAATTCTTGAAACTTGGTATGTCATGTCGTGATGGTGGTATTTAACATTGTCCCAAGTTTTAGGGTTTCTACTTAAAGTTTAGGGTAGTAATTCCGTTTCCGTAGTTGAGTGTGTGCTGATCCGTCATGTATCGCAAACAGAGTTTACTCAAAAGCCGGTATTGGTATCCATTGATTTTAACGATGCTCCTTACCTAGATCCGCCATGAGCTTTTGCATGGTATGTCTTGATTTTAGTATCGAACGCTGTGCCAAGTCTCAAGGTTGGCACTCAATGATTAGGGCAGCAATTTCGTTATCAAGGTCGAGTATGGTAGAGATGTGCGGCGTGCGCTGATCTGACACTTGCCTAGTGCACATTTGCGTAAATCGTACGCGCGTACGATTTTCACTCTCTCACTAAGTTGGCCAAAACGAGAAGTTACGTCATCGCTGAAGGAAAAGTGAGAATAAATTTAGCGCTGTGCCGCATGTTGTCGCTGCCGAGTGTCATCAACGCAACAATCAAAATCACAGACCACGTGAGCTGTAAGCTTCAGTCACATTCGTGTGCGTCAGTTTACTTGTGAGAGAACAATGGAAACTGAGTAAAACGCACGATCGTTGTATGATAGGTCGCTATCACGGGTTAAACCAGCGTTCCGCGAACAATCCGACCATATGCAAGATACAGTGATTTTTATCGACATCGATTGCTTAATGACTTGACGTTTACTCGTGAATTTTGCTCCGAGTCACGAGTCAATCCACATTTCTGATACTTCAAGTCAAGTCAAGTCATTTTAGCAAAGTGACTCGAGTCAAGTCAATTCATACGAAATAGGTGTGTAGCCGTTCGGTCGTAGTCTTCGCTATCTAACTGAATGCGGCTAAGTTACTTCAGGTTCGACTGGACCCAGAGACACATTGCAGATTCGACGGATATATTACAACGAAGGCAGGCACAATATACACATCAACACTTCCAATCCAATCCAAGACTTAACACAGTAACAACTCCACACAAAGATACTCCAAGACCAACTCTCTACCAAGACCAACTCCAATCCAACTACCAAAGACTAACTCCAAAACTTCCTCTTTTCAATACCGCATGTTACCCTACGCATGACTGGTCTTACAACCAGATAGTCCGGAGTCAATATGGCTCCGGAGCCGAGCGGTTACACATCCCCGTTCCCAAGTTGAGTGATCTAGTAGTAAAGATCACTCACAAGCGACAAGAGGGAGCACAAATAAAAAAATATAAAAGTGGCAAGAATATGTACAAAGAAATATGATCATGTAAAACCAGTTACAACGTCCTACAACCGCCAGTTATACAAAATATCACAATATCCTCCAACAACGTAAAGACAGCCACCCCAATATCTTCAAAAGTTCACTCAACTGTCAAAATACAAAACAACATACTCAATCCACCAACAACGTAAAAGCAACTATTTGCCACAGACAGTTTCCAACAACATAACACCGTGCGCCAAAATCCAAGCCAACAACAAACAAAAACACGAGGTGTCAATACCCATCAACAATAGCAGTTCATTATCAAATCAAGCCACAGTTCTAACATCTCAATATCATGGGCGTAGTCCAAGTCCGCTGTCAAATCCCAATGTACCACCATCTCATTCAAACTTCTCTCAGAGTAAAAGTTTTACGGTGCGAGGGCTCCTTTATATTCACATCGACACGTTCAATGGCCATCTCACAGTCCATCAACGACTCGAAAGTTCCAACTATATCCGATACGATTACTACTCTACCAACCAAGTCCCATAGCGAGTTCTTGTTTCCAATTGACGATGCCACTGCTACACATTCATCTCCACAATCCTCAGCCAATTGCTCTTCCATCTCACTTCTTTCTTCATCATGACAATCATCATCATCAGTATCATCACACGACTTCAATGGTACCATGACTACCATCTCAGATCCAATATCATCAACAGGAGCAGTAACAGTCTCTTCAGACACTGAATCCATTTTACTCTCAAATTCAAGCGGTTTGTCATCAACGAATACATGCTGTTTCTCAAATTCCGCCTCTTCAACGTTCACAACAGCAACAGATTTTCCAGCAGACGAGCATACCGATCCATGTACCAAGTCACCACGTGTCACATTATCCATTTTCCCAACAGCACGTGTGTCCAATAACTTCACAATTTGTCGCGCTTCCTTCCCAAGTGCTCCTTTTGCGAACTTGTTAAAAAACCGTGCCAGTGCAACTTCTTCCTTCCTCTTCAATAAATGTCCACCGCATCCGTCTCCTACAGCAAGCGGCATCTCTATACCGGATCCAGCATCAGGCTGCGTGCTCGCCATTTGTAGCCGTTCGGTCGTAGTCTTCGCTATCTAACTGAATGCGGCTAAGTTACTTCAGGTTCGACTGGACCCAGAGACACATTGCAGATTCGACGGATATATTACAACGAAGGCAGGCACAATATACACATCAACACTTCCAATCCAATCCAAGACTTAACACAGTAACAACTCCACACAAAGATACTCCAAGACCAACTCTCTACCAAGACCAACTCCAATCCAACTACCAAAGACTAACTCCAAAACTTCCTCTTTTCAATACCGCATGTTACCCTACGCATGACTGGTCTTACAACCAGATAGTCCGGAGTCAATATGGCTCCGGAGCCGAGCGGTTACAGGTGACTGGAGTTAAGTCATTAGTCGAGTCATCCCAACACTGTATAGATGCTGAATACGTGCTAAGTGCCAAACGTTAAATTGTTTTCCGTGGAATTTAGATGAAATTGGAAATTAGAAATGTTATTGTTCCGCGGACAGACGCATGTTCTTTTACGAGTCACGTTGCCACTTAACTGTTTTTGGCTGTGGTTTTGGCTTAGGCTCATAACAGTATTATTTTCATGTCCGTAAGTTATGTTTGCTTTACAAAGAGAAAGGGGAACCCTCCCAATAATCAGGCGACACATTGTTGGATAAAGGAAAGGATGATTGCGACCAAGAAATTCCAACGATTACCGGATTACGGGAATAGCATTAGTCCGTGACTTCCAGGTTTAGGATAAATATTTCCGTCCACGTTGGATATACAATATTCACATCCAAACTTTGCGGCAGCCATGATTGATTAGCCGAAAGCACAGTATAATGGAGATTGACAACACAGTGCGCGTCTGTACGATTGCTAGAACGTCATCTGAACCGACCAGCCAACAGAGAATGTTGATATATGCTCTACTGCGCCATCCAAGGGCCTTTGTAAAATTTATCGCACGGCAATTGGTGCGGAGAAAACAGGTCCATATATAAACTATATGGTGTGTGTATCTATGAATCTCTCTTACATTTAGTGACGATTGTGCCAGCCACTCGTTAAAAATTGGTATTATGCAGTATGAACCGAATCATGTTCATCAATGTAAATGTAAACTTTGAATCGTACTTTCTTCAGTTACGACGGCATTGCCCAAGTTTACAAGACACTTGAAACATCAGCCAGCGACGAAACTATGCGAATTTACGAAGATATGATCCAAGGCATCGTCAAGGAGATCGCCAATATCCAAAAGGAAATGACGGACATGGAAATATCCTATGAGAAGTAAGTACCACGTGTATTCGCAGACTATGACTGGCCCAGCGAAATTGAAACGACTCGAATTGAATTCGCCTTTGATTAGCATGTTCCGCGATAGCTGATTAAGGCTGGGCAACAGGATGTGGTTTTCCATGACAGATTATCTTGATTAATGGCGTATGGAATTTAATCCAGCAAAGATGCGAATAGTATACAGTACAATGAATTCAGTAGCTGTAAATACAATTTAACACCAACATCTATCACGTCTAATTCCTCTATACGCAGGGTGCGGCTGATCTAATCCAATTAGAGACTCCAAATTCTAATAGTAAAGAGTGGATGCTGGATATTCAAAGGCGTGAGACAATGAGACATACGTTATTTTAAATTGGCGAGGCTGCGCGTACGAATGAGTATTTTGATAAACTTACAAATAGTGATAGGGTTACAAATGAAATATTACCAGCATCATGGTTCTGACAATTGCCGGCCTATTAGAAAATTCCAAATTTGCACGGTGTTACGATTATTATTACGTATACTCGAATATGATATGTACTATCAATACATGTAACAAAACATACGTATTGATCATCCACTAACGTAATCGGTGTCACATAACTTGGTTCAATAGTATAGGGCAGTCTTTGATATACAATTAAATAGTATATTCATATTGAAATGAGCCCGAATATTTTCGGCTGACACTCGTCAGGGGTAATCGTCAGCAACTAGTAGAGAATTGGAAAGAACATTGTATATCAACAATCGTGTCACAAAATATGACGTCACCAGCATGAAATTTCGAATGAGAGAGCATTCAATGTACTATTTTTAGGTGGTACACAACTCCTTTTGTTGACAGAGTTTTGGTTGGTTGACTTTGGCAACTCAAAAAGTTTTATCTTTTCCAAAGTAGACTAGGATTAGAACTATAGCGACACTGTTTTACAAAATAAGATTACAATTAGAATTTCTGAATTCGCGAAAACTTGGAAAATGAACAATGTTCAGTTCATATCAAATCAGAGTTCAATGTCGTAAGCATGTGAATGGAAAATATATGTACAACAAGCTTGGATCGTTTCGCACTATACAGTTTTCCTGTATCATTTTCAAGAAAACCAGAAATATATCAAAAATTAGAGCTCTGCACTATTTCACAAATTTTATTAGAATTACATTATATAATTAGGCAACTAGAATTATCTAGTTGTCAAAGTATGGTAAGGGGGCTTGAGCTGTCTATAAATAAAATTTAAGAATCTTGCAATGCGCTATTGCATGGATTGTTATGCATGTGAAAATATAATTTTCATAATACTATGTATAATATACTGCAATTCACCCTGACATTTTGGTTTTAGACTAATGGCCGTATTACGAAAACAAGAATTAATTCGAGAATTGCGTAATACTCGGATAGAAACTCGGCCTACAGTAAACTCCGGTTGGTATTACGATACACAATACCAATGCCCTATAGATTACAGATCAATGACTGCATCTGTTGGGAAATGGGACAGAATATAGACTACAGAAGTCCGTGGTATATGAGGTTTACGGTCGATAAATAGGCGAGCGAGATGTACGCTTGCACCGTTTGGAAATGTGCATGTGATTATGGCAGTATTAGGCCTTTATATCATTCCCTAATAACTTCCGTGTTAGGACAAGATTCGGAAACGAAACTTTGAACAGGAAGCATATCAGACGTCATGAGGCGCACAGTAGACAAACATTGCACAGTAGCACACGTATACATGGCACAAGTATCTGACAACGAGGTCATATGGCTGTTAATAACTCCATTATTTGTCTGATCATATGGATTGTGACGTATGGAGCGGTACAAGCGGTATACTACATTGTAGTGCTATATCATGCGGGTATTGCCTAACTTACAACTCAGAATATGGGGACTGAGATGAGGCATAATCGTGCGCTATGAGCTATTGAGCAAGCAATATACAGTTCAGTGCATATAATCGTACGCTATTAGGTAGATATTGAGCAAGCAATGGTATATAAGATACAGCACAGAGTGCATGAAACAAGAAAATATGCGGTCCGTCACAACTGACTTGTAAAAACGTAGTACAAGTTCTAGTTGCGAATTTAAAAAAGATTTAGTTGTCGAACAACTACTCTGTGAATCGTGATACCGATGTTCCGCTGTGTGATGTTCTTGCAGCCATCACTAGCTCACGGTAATCACTACTAACAGCGGCGTCTTCATACTCAGGGAGGGGGTTTTGGGGGTCGAAACCCTTCCCCTTTCAAACTCGAAATCCCGTTCATTTTAAGTGCCGGTTGTATCTCGAATATTTCTTAGGTCATTCACAAATCAGCAATTCGTATTATCAGTTATTAGTTAGTTAATTGCGGATTTTTAATGTCGTTTTTTATAGTTCTAGTGGCGAGTTTTGAAAAGTTAATTGTTCCAGTTTTAGATACGCATTGGAAAACCCAATAATTAGTACAAGTCTGACAAGTGACCATGGGCTCACCCGGAATTTGATCGACAACGTATGAATCGTCAAATATTAATTTACCTCAATTCGAACGACATCAGTTTCATATCTCATCAGAGAAGGACTTTTGTATCAATGTCCTTTATCAAATCACACACTGGTGCAGTGAGGTGCAACCGAGCATAGTCCGGCTTCAATGAGAATAGTCGCTAAAATGCCAGCGGACCGTAAAAGCTATTTATCCTCAATACAAATTGACGGATTCTTTTATAGACACGATTGCAAACTAAGCAAGCAACAGTGGCGGATGCCCAGTCAACATAAGGATAAGTTACACTAATGGAAAACGACGTCGATGATAGTTTGTATAGTAAGGTGTATTTGCAAAGACGAGATAACATAATGATCTAGACCCGCCATGATCAGGAATTAGTTTCGGAGGACGTGTAGCGATGAACAGAAGGCAAAAACATTCATAATAAGGGCGGTGCTGGTATCTTGGAATGCTCAGGAATTCTCTGTTTGAGTATGCCATAACTAAAATTCCAGTAGATTCTACATTGAGAGGCCTATTTCGTTCAAGCAGGCAATAAAATATCGGTAACGCATGATAAAGTTTAAAGCAGTTAACATACGATTCTGTGCCGGTCGTGAGATTTTAAGTTTTAGCACCTCAGATGTATAGGTGACTGCGGGTGTTTTCGAAAAATTTCAGTGTGACTTGACTTAATCGAATTGGCATTTCAATCAGGTCTAGGTTTACGAAGGGCACCCACTGCGATGCGAAAGTCGTACTGCGTTGGATGGTCAGAATTTAGTGGAATATCTGTGTGAAATGTGTGAATGCATCAGGATACATCACTATTGTGTTGCCACGGTGTGTCTTTACTGTTAGGATTTAGTATATTAGTAGGTATCATATTCAACGTTATTGTTGGGTCCTCACCTCAGTGACAGCACCTCTGACCACGTCTGGAAATTACACATTGCTACGTAGTTTTGATTTGAAATACGGTTCAGTAGTTCCGCTGTGATAGCCTTGGACGTTAACGGTTGTATTGTGAAGCCCCCATAGAGGCTACTTTGTTGCTGTTTGATTATGTTGCTTGTAAAATTCTTAAGCGCGAGTAAACTGTAAATACACAATAGTTCAGGAAAGAGCTCACGGCGGGGTGAGCGGAACAAATCCGCCAAGTTGGATTTAGTGTGGATATTTTCTTTGAAAGAGTCGGGAAATATGTATCACGGTACAAACGCATCCTTGCGAGTTTAAACTAATAGAGGTCGATGATATTCCCGTTTCTATTGAATAACCCGCCCTTTCTTAAGTGTAGCCTATACATAGACCGACAAAGAGTCGTATTGCTAATGCGAGGTTTTAACACGAAATCAAGTACGTAGCGACCGACTGTATTTCGAAATGTACAGTTTATGTATATGCGTAAATGACAGTGTAGAATTTCTGTAGTGATTACGAGTGTATGCTTATTTCTTAGTTGGAAAAGCGAGACATGATCAGCAAGGTTTATGCTTTATCACCGGGACTTAATACCATGACGGCCTGATTTATTTCGGAGGTAATCGGGCGGATTATGTAATTTTGCAGGATATATAGCCTATGAAGCTGTACTTTATCCTATGCTACCGGTACACAATGTATAGCAGTCGAAGCGCATAATGTGATAACACCGAACAGGTATGTTATGAGGACATTTGGTACAAAGCTACACAGCACACACTACACATGCTAGCGAAAATGTCATATCTGTGAATTTGTCATGAATCCACAGCGTTGTCACAAAGTGCAAAGAAATAGGCACGGTCAACATAATACCAAATTATCTTTATAGTGACGTAGACCTTGCATTATATTTTAGTGACAGCATGTAAGGTACATATTTGAATTTATCACATCTTTCATGTCGTCATGACGTCATCATGAGTGATATTCGAATATTTGACTTGAATCGAAGCCAAATACTCGATTCAGAATCGAATCACTCAGATACTCGATTTTGCACAGCCCTAGATTAAGAGTGGTAGGAATTCATACGTGATTCGTCTATCAACTGTAATTTAGTATTATACACTTATACACAATAAAGAATTCTCAGCGACGCAATAATAATGTTTCTGTAAAGTAACTCAAGAAAACGGCCGATGATACCGTCGTGTTTTGACCCATCTCCGCGCTCCCTCGAAATTGAAGAGAGCCTGCAATCTAATTTGTCTTTTGTGTAGACCCCAAAGCAATTGACATTAATACCCGTGTGACTACAAAAATGGGGTATTACATTAAACTTTCTCTGCGTGCGGGCAAACAGAGCTATCGCATTCTTTACTGCCTTCACTTTCGTGCCGTGGTATACAGGGTTAGTGCTCAAACGTACATTGCACATTGCTCAACCCCATACAAGTGATCGAGCAATGCGCAAACTTGTACAAATTACTGGATTTGGAAACTATGAATATAACTAATCCAGAACTAGAACTACTGACTTTTTAAAACTTGCAATTAAAACTGAAACTATAACTACTGACTTTTCATAATCCGCAACTTTATATAGAATGAGACCTAGAACTACTCAGTTTTCAAAACCCGCAACTATTAACGACCTTTATCAATTTATACACCGCATTATATAGTGCAAACTTCTGACTTAGCCCGCCAACGTATTTCCAGCTCCTCATTCTCAGAAAAATAATTGCGAATGCGAACCTCTGGCGCAGGGGTTCCCAAGTCATTGAATGTTAACCCAGTCCTTATGACAATTTCATTCATTAACGCGGTAGAAACACATCCCCAAACTACATTACCTCACAAAATCGTAAAAATAAGTAGTTTTACCTGACAAACTGTTAAGTAGAAGTGGAAGTAATCTAAAAACATAACCACTTGCGTAAATGGCGCAAGTATTGACAAAACCTACTTGATTACTCTGAAAAAGCAGAATATATTCGTTTATGAGAAACCTTTTGCAAATTGGAATCTCTTTGTTTTATGCCAGTAGTGACCATGATGAATTTCTTTGTACGCAATTCATTTTCGTGGTGCATATGACCAACAGGTGATAAGCACATAGTATTTTGTTTCATAAACAACAAAGACAACGACCTCTCCTTATCATACAATATATGAATTATTTTCGCACAACCGAACTATTCGTAATTAATACTTGTTTCAACTGGCGCATGGAACGATGATTCGAGTACTGAAATCTGAATCGAGTATTAATTCCAATGATTCGAGTCTGAGTAGTAACAGGTGATTTTTCGAGTGCTGAAATTATACGCTCCTTGCCAACATAGGAGTTAGTTTATCACCGAGCATTATTTTGTCGATACTATTTTACACTATGCGAGGCTGCTAACCTCTATTGGCCGTCTCGCAGCACACAAAACAGCTATTTCCATCCTAGTTTGTAAACGATTCCGTTCGCAGGGCGAAAGAAACGAGTCTGAAGCAGCAGGCGGCACTGGAGGAAGAGATGGAGAGTCAAATCTTGAAAGAGAAGGAACTGCGGATTCAAGAGCGAATGCTAGCCGACGAAGAGAGTGACAATATGAAGTCGAAATACGAGCTGCAAATAGAACAACTCCAAGGAGCGATCAAAAATCTCAAAAAGGTATGGCCTGCTGTATCACTGACCTATGTTATATATCATCGATATCAATTTGGAACATTTGACGTCTCATACATCATCTATTAGATCCCGAGTCCCGACCGATTCGGTCCACCAAAAAAATCGAGTCGATAACACAACTAAACTAATCTAATTTCTGAAATTTTCCTATATTATCTTATTTTGATTATAATGTAACTTCCGGTTTTCCAAAAAACAAAATGCAACAGAACTGTATAGTGCGAAACGAGCCAAGCTGGCTGTACAGACGTTTGTCATTCTCATGCTTGTGAGTACTGTGAGTACATATGAACTGAGCTTCATTTAACTTTTTGCGAATGCAGTGATGTTGATTCCAATCTAATTTGAAAAAAAAAATGAATATACTTATAATTCTAATTCTAGTCTAGTTCTAGTCCAGATGCAGCCTTTCTAGTTTATTGCATGTCCAAAAGCATATCAATAGATGTAAAGCTGTTCCAATATATGCTGTGAAGTTCTGGAAATGCTTCTTAATCTAGAAGTCTTTCCAGTATCGTCTGAATATATCTGGAATATCGGTGGGGGTGTTATTTATCGGTTTCATTGGTATCGGCTAAAAAATCCGATATCGGTCGAGCTTTAATTATAATAACCTTATTCTTGTATTAGCATCAATACGACACAACAGTATCCATCCGAATTGGCCAGTATATACTTGCCCAAGCTCGATCCCCTTTTGCGTTTCGTAGATATTGCCCATGCTGTTTTTCTAGCGAACCTACATATGAGGCAAGGGTTCTCAGACTGTATGGGGTCCGCAAACTTCTTTCAAGGGGCCGACTAAAATGCGAGTAATTAAATCCTGGATTTACAGCAAATTCCCACTAATATGTGGATTTAGCATGATTTTACAGTTGACTGTCGTCATGATTCTGAAAGATTTGGTCGCTTTCCTGGACGTTTTGAGCAGCGACAATCATTCCCGCGAGTCATAAATTAGGGACATGCTACAACAAAGTAATAAATGATGCGTAGTACCGGACGTAGTTGGGGGCGTAGTTTGCTAATCGTGTGTATAATTGGTAGCTATCAAATTACCCGTCACAGTATAAAATTGGGTCTCTGCGGCGATGAGGAACATTGATATGCACTCTCCAACGTCGTTGTGAATTATTGCAAATGTATGTGCAATTGAATAGCATATTCATATTGAAACTCGAATATTTTGTCATACGATTGCTGATATACAATGTTCTTTCCAATTCTCTACTATAGTTGCTGACGATTACCCCTGACGAGTGTCAGCCGAAAATATTCGGGTTCATTTAATTATGAATATACAAATCAATTGTATAATGAAGTTCTGTACCTCCAAGAAGCTCTTCAAATGTATACGCATAGGCTTACGTCCACGCTGTGAGTGAACACGTTACTGTTCTGGCAACGTTTGCACGCCAAATCACCTTGGCTAAATGCAGACTGTTTTTGCATCATCCATTGAGCTTCCGCTGCTCAAATATCATAAGCCATGTAATTCCGGTCCTTGAATAATAAATGGTCTGGAATAATATTTGATATCAACGGCCGTAACAATATCAATAGTCATACCATGGTTCATGTTAGTACTGATGAATTTTCTGCTTGGAGATCCGCGACGACTAAAAAATCAAATTTAGGAAGCCCCCTAATAAATGAATTCATCCCAATGGGCCTACGGAAAACTTGAATGTGCGGATGTAATTTATCACAAATTAATCAGCTCAGCAATAGCCATTGGCAAACGCTTGACATCGGAAAATCCTTGACAGTCGATATGAGTTAATTTTACTAATACGAGCGCTAATCGGGTGCGATTCACTTGCAGGTGGACGAGAAGTTGTCTTCGGGGTCTCCGTATGAAAAAGAACTTGAAAAGATGAGGGAGAAAGTACGAAGCTTAAACCTGGTAAGCCTGCAATTCGATAACTTATTATCTCAATGACGAAAATGATTATTATCAAGTGGATTCAAAACGAAACCGCTGGCATATCGTAAAATCCTAACAGTAGCCTACTCTACGGATTGGCGATTTGACCCCATCAATTCAATCATTGAATGAGCACAAATTTTCTAGTTGAAGTACCATATCATGAAGTATCAACAAACCTGCGTGCCAAGGGAGCAACTTAGTATCGCAATTGTACTGTGTCATGTACATCTCAATTCTAGCTTTTACGATTTGTATTATAGAGCGAATAGATTGAATACGACTAAAACTCAACACATTTACGCAGGAAAACTCAACATTAAAGCAGAAATTGACGGAGGCCGAGACGAATTTGATACTCCTTCAAAATAGCATGAAGGAAATGGAACTCGCTCAGCAGGAAAAAGACATTGCAATTATGAGGTTAGTTATTCGATATCATAGGTCAGTGCAGTCCCTTTAAGCAGTGTTGGATAATCGGAAAATGTCATTTTTTCGAAATTAGATTATAATTATTATTACTGAATTTGGGAAAAAACTTGGAAATTGAAGTAGTCCGATTTTAATGGAAATACAGCTAAAATCAAATTCACTTGATATCAAATCATGATCCATTATTTTCATAAGCATGTTACTGTAAAATGTCTGTAAACCAAGCTTCCCTCGTTTCGCATTATACAATTCTCCTGAGGAATTTCGAGGAAAACCCAAAATTAGATTAGAATCCAAGAGAACATGAAAACATTTCACAAATTAGATACCAATTAGATTACAGACATATACGCTGTACTAAATAGACCAAATCTTGATATAAGGTAATGATATTCAGACATAGGGCAGCAGTGGCATTGTATGTTGTATCGTTTTTCCTGATCATTTTTGTTGAAACCGAAGCGAAGAAACGGTGACAATGATATTCTATTTGGCAGGGACGAAGAAGTCGTGGACAGAGCCAACGAAGAGAGGGAAATTATTTCGAGAGAAGTCGAAACACTTTAGTGAGTGAATGCACAGAATCTTTGATGACTTCTCGCCTCTATGCCATGGCTTTATCGAAAAGGGTTAAATTACAGTCATCGACCACTGTTATCATTTAAGTCGCGACGCTTGTAATCTTATAAAAGATATGACCATAGCGAGTAGGAGTGGTCAGTAGCGAAGTAGGCTACTTGTTCGGAGTACTCAAGCATGTTCCCCTATACTTATGCACTAAACTTACTTAAGTGGTTTTCTACTCCCTCTTCCACTTGAACAGTATTTGGGCGGAACTCTTTACTTTTTACGATTAGGATTGTGTAAAGTAGAAATCGGTTTTGGGATATAAGTTTGCATCACAATTGCAATAAGAACCGCGTGAAATAGCCTCTGTACCACGGTAAAAGACAATTGGAGCGAAGTTTGACCAAAAACAAGGTCAACCCAACGTCAAGCAACCGTGAAAACCAGTTTTCAGGCAACGGCTCGGAAAAATTACCCTCTTGTTAGTCAATCCACGATCGATCACTATTTTCCTTGAAAATCTCCTGTTTCATTGTATGTTAATGTCAGCAAGAAGTTACCCACGTTAAATGGTCGCGCAATACATTTCCCACCTCTCCAGGTTATAGATTGTACCCCACACCGACTTCAACACTTTGACACGAAATTTATCTGATACAGCTCCAGTAACCGACAGCTGATAGATACAAATGACACCCTGCGCGCGGCGTTGGAGAAGAGTATGAAGAGCGGGAAGCACAGTCGGAGGTTATATAACGGCTCCGCGGATCGTATCATTAGGTTTGTTCATGTGAAATACATCACTTCTCGATTATATTATTGATCTATAAGCATTTCTTGCACTATGCACTTTACGAGAGGCTTTACATTGGGGATGCTGTGAGTCCTTAAAAGGCTCTGGCTCGTGTAAAGGCTCTTACTTTATAAAAGATTCGCAGTGATTATGAACATCTGAATTCAAGTGACCATCCCTGAGCCCAACCGACATCGGTATTTGAGCTGATACCGATAGCACCGGTACGGGTAGTACCTTCGCGGGTAACCCCGGTACTTTCGGCAGATATTCGAAAGATATGGCATCTAGATTGAGGCGCATTTCCGAAACAGCTTAACATCCATTGCTTTGGTTGAACAATTAACATGAAATAAACTATACAGAGAGGCTGCATTTGGACATCTGTGAGCTATACGATGCCAGTATTATCTGTCCGACTGTCGCAGATTATGGCTCCCCGGTTGTCTACAACCATGCTGTGACGTCATGAAAATTGCCGAATTTTTTACCTCTCATGGCCGATACCGATATTTCTGTCAATACTCAATGTGTGATATCACCTCGATATTATCGGCGAACCGATAATCTGACAGGATCTAAACATCCCTGTTTTACATAACGATATGTGTACACTGTAGACTTTTCCCTCGGATTTCACTGGCTACTTGATAAAATTGTTAGTTTGGTTGAAAAAACGCTGCACACCAACTTTGGCTCAATTCCAACCTGTAGAAGCGAGATTCTTGCAGTAGAAAGTTTTGAATTTATCATTAAAATATTAAAAAATAAAAAGTTCAAAATTTTTCTATATAGACCCCATAAAATTGTTAGGCTGATGGTAGAGATGATGTACACCAAATTTGCTGCAATTCCAACCACTAGAAGCGAAGTTATTGCAGTAGAAAAACTTGGATTTGAATAAAATAGTATTTACGGTGACTAACTCTTTAATTATTATTTATTATAAATCATGGAATTAGAATTTTTTCTACTGCAACAACTTCGCTTCTAGGGGTTGGAATTGTGTGCAGCGTTTTTTTTAACCAACCTTACAATTTTATCAAGTAGCCAATGAAGTATGAAGAAAAAGTTTTTTTTTGAACAGCCCTAGTGTACACTGTACGTACGGTGTACAGTGCAATGTACGTGAAGACGCATGATAGTTATATCAGTCAGATACAGATAGCCCTGCAATCCCACATCTACTTTCTCCCCAGCCCTGAATTGAATCCAAGCGGCCGTTCCTCACGCACATCCATGCAAGACGTGGACGCCCTTGCAGAATGCGACCCGGGCCGTAACGGGTACGCCCACGAATTCGACAGCGGCACGGGAACGTACCGGGACGAACTGGACGACTCAGAAACAGACCAAGGAGACGACTCGTACGCGCGTAGCTACAGACGCAACAAATCAAACTCGCGACATGACAAATACAGACGCGGCAGTCACGCTAGCAGAGCTTCGAGTCAAAGGTCTCGGCGGTATCACAGGCGTGATTACAGCGATGATTTTGACGAGGACGCGACCAACGTATCGGATATTACTGACGATGAGCTGAGGGATATTTCGCATAGCTCGACGCTGTCGTCTGGTTCGAGAAGCAGGCTGAGTGCGCCTCATACCCCCGGCTCGACGAGAAAGGTGAGTGTGCAATGTGCATATTATCATTTTGACTTGTTACCAGATGTTGAAAATCTTTCACAATGCAAGCACCATCTATAAGTATCACATTAATGATGCGTTTTTGAAGTGTGAATTGAATACATCTATTATGGTCTTTTTTGCTATTGGTATGATTTAGATTGCAGCAATGTAGCGGTATATGCTGAAGTGAATGTGAATTATATAGTATATATGAAAATTCCATAACAGAGTTGTACAATGTACATGGACTGGTGACCAGCAACTCTGCATATTGACTCATTAGATTAACCGAAATATACGAAATAATGGTATAATAACGACAGCAAATCAATATAGGCCTACTTCACTTCATTACGGCTAGAGTTTGGTTTGATTTAAAACAAAAATTAATTTAAAACAAACAGGTTTAAAACAAAGTTTTTATTGTTTTCATTTTGTTTTGTCATGGTGTCACGAATTCTTAATTGTGACATCACAGTGGATTGACATTGACAATTGAAAATATAGGGTAAGTACGGCTCCTTCGACGAAAAAGTCTTCAGGCCCCTATCATAAACAGACCGAAACGTCTTCAACCAGGACTTTTATGGTCGGCGGTCAACATCGTCAAAACACCCATTCCGTCCCAAAGATCTTTATCTTCGTGCTATAACTGTTCAACCGACGACGATTTCGAGGATTCCAGCAACTCCACATCGCATACACGTCAACTTTATTGGGTCCAAATCGTCCGTAGGCTCATAATACATGTTTTTTCGAAAGTATTTACACAATTATGACATAATTTTACAAAGTCTGAATTTTTTTAAAGGCATTTTCAAAACACTGATTTACTCAGTGTTTATTAACACCGTTTGTTTTAAATGCAACCCTAACCCTAAGTACACGGCACATGAAATCCATATAACTTTTACTACAGGTTATCACGCCAGATATTACACTAGGACACAACAAGCGGATGTATAAAGTCGTCATGTGCGGGGATTCGGGAGTCGGCAAGACAAGTTTCATATACAGAGCGTGCAGGAACGAGTTTTTCAAGAAAACCAAGTCCACTCTCGGTGAGGGGATCTACCTTATTTACTCAAAACGCAGCTTTGTACTTGAGAAGGGTGTATAGCGTATTTTATAGTGATGGCTGCTAAGCTCAGCCGTTTCACCGGACGCCCTAAAGGTAAACACGTCAAGACGTATATATGACGTATGAAGTATGTACTGTCTGTATATACCACGCATACATGAAATTTGCTTATGATCCAAAAATCACTCCCGACTTGAGTATTTAGGGTGGAGCCCAATTTCTCTGCTGAGTGGCGATTCTCTACTCAGTAACGATTTTATTACTCAACTCACGCCAAAAAGTATACTCACACTTAAATGCGTCCACATCGGCACTCAAATCTAAGTCAGCGCACCAGCAGACTTAAGTGTCAATTTTCACGGTCGAGCAGCCAACTGCAGGCAATATCCGCCAAATACCGGAGTACCGGTACTGTCGTATACAGGTACACTATTTCGTGATGTGAGGTTCTGCTGAGCGAATGACATCAGTGGCACTTGGACGAATGTTGTGTTTATAATTGTATATGTAATTATCTTCTGAACCCTTTCGACTTCTTGTCGTACGGCATCGCGGTATACCGGAGCGGTAACTTCTGCAATCTCAATGCGCTAGCATCCCCCGCCGTCGCCATTTTTACGGCGACAAAAAAGCCCAGAAAAATACCCGACGAAACAAAGCACTCACAAGGAATGGAAAGAACTAGAAAGGGCCGTGGCTTCAAAAAGATCAACATCAAATAGAACTGTGACATCGGGCACTCTAGGCCGAGGTGGATGTCAGTATAAAAAGAAAGATCGCAACTGCGTGTCGTTCGATATCCTCATATCTGTTCATTACACCGCATATTGTGTCTTATCGCATTCTACAATGTGTGTGACTTGTTCAGATGAAAAATATAACTTAACGATTATTATTAATATTACACATGCTCTTCCCACAATTAAATAGACGAAGCATCTTGAACAGACCCCTAGCATGAACCTCGATCAGCTGATAGAGTTCCTGCAAGTGCATGGTAATATCAGTGCTGTGTTGGGATGGAGTCGCTATACCTTCAAGCCAATTTAGACGATAGCAGCAATAAGCTATTGGAAACAAGAAATACTGAATATTTAAGCGAGAAAATATCTGGGTATTTCGGGAAGTTGAATGGTAGAGGAGCAAAGTGAATGGTTCAAAGAGAATTAGAAAGAAATCCTGAAAATATGGTAATTTTTCAATTTGTTCTCACGATATAGATGGATTCTTTAGTTCTTTCAGGCTTGCACTTACGTGTTCGCCTGCTGTGAAACTTATCTTCATAAATTTCGAATGGGTTTGTAGCGTCTTGCAAATATACTTCTGTGGGGCATAGGAACGTTCCGGGTATCTTCAAGGATTTATATATTTCAATTGGGTCATCTTCAAAGAGTGTGGATCAGCTGAGGGCATTCATTGCATTTAGATAAATCAGTGAGAACTGCGTCTACTTTGTAGGTCAGTGACGAAATGGGGACGACAGCGTCGTGTTGTCATGACAAAATCGCTCACGCGTGTCCGGTCGAAGGCAAAAAAAAATCTGGCAACGCTATCTCGGAAAACGACGCCTGGAAATCGATACTTAACTGAGCAGAGAGAATTGGCGCGCACTCAACGCTGAGTACCAATCGATTTTTAGTTGAGTGGAGATTCGCATTTAAGCAGTACTTAGTTGAGGAAAAGAATTGGGCTCCACCCTTAATCGAGGTTACATCCTCAAGCACACCTATTATACACTATAGATCAGTGTTTAATAACCGCTGCTATTGTGCTCTTAGCAAGGGCTCTAAACTCAGACTTGGTCAATTAAATGGTCCTAGTTGTGTAATCAGAATAATTAGAGAGAATGCCGGTAATCTAATTCAAATCTAATTTGTGAAATGTTTTATTCTCTTATTTTAATTCTAATCTTAGTCTAATCTAATCATAGTTTTACTGCAAATGCTACAGGGGAACTGTATAATGCGAAACGAGTCAAGCTTGCTGTAGAGCAGAGGTCTCAAACACGCGGCCCGCCAGATCATTTTGTGCGGCCCGCGACGACATTTTAAATTTTCAATAATTTTACAATATATAAGTGGTACATATATCTTTTCAGGTTTTAAAGTGAAAATTCGCTCTTAAATTGATCCGAAAGCCTGGAACTTTTCATTAGACTTCACTATCCGCGTCCATATGCAGTAGAAGTTTCACTATTTCGCCACATTTCCAATTCATGATGATAAACCCTGACCCTTAGACGATAGCCGTTTACAGCACTATGCTTAAACGATTCGTGACTGAAATTTGTGAGTTAGACTTGGACGCGACTTTTAATAGAATTACTCCTACTCGGGCTGACTCAATGGCCAAATGAAAATGACCCGAGTGGACACGTAGTCATGAGAATAGTAGTAGACCAGAAGGTCGCAGCATGGTACTTCGCTTACTAAGCAAGTAGTTATTGCAACCATTGGCAATCTATTAGTTACATCTTGGGTCGCTGAATCATGTTATTAGGCTACTTAAAGGTATTGAGTGCCGTAGTGCTACGCTCCAAGATGTAACAACAATGGGCTGTTCGGTGTTCCGTCATTTCTATACCTATGACACATTCATTATTATATTTATATTGTTCTTTTTCCGCTCTATATTCGAAGGTAATTGACCAGCTTAATAACCCACTTATCAGGAGTATACCCGAATCCTTGATTGGGCTACACTGCTGAACCCCAAATGCTGTGATTTCAGATCAATCTCTATTATTATAATAAATATCAATCTGTTAAATTCACAATCTTCATAGTAGCTGCAAAATTATAACGTGATAGCTTTTATGATAACATTATATATTTTTCCGCTCACATGGCTTCTACATCTTATAATTATTATATATCAAGTACAACAACATTTCTATTAAAATAGTTATAAATGCGATGATTTTTTCATGCCAGGCCTAAATTGATACAAGAGTAAATCACATTTCTATGATGTGTGCTGAATGTCAGTCTGCTGTATCAGCTCACTTTTAATAGCACAACTTCATCCCGTCAAAAGGCCTACTTGGAAAGACATGAAATAGCCTTATTGATGCTGCGGCCCGCGGCGTCGTCAAAAACTGGAAAATTGGCCCACGACCACATTTGAGTTTGAGACCTCTGCTGTAGAGTCATTTGCCATTCTCATGGTAATGAGACTGGGCTCTGATTTGCTATGAACTAAACGGGACTCAGCTTCTAACGACTTTCATTGACAGGAGTCGACTTTCAAATAAAGACGATCCAGCTCGAGCACGACAAGTCCATATCGCTTCAAATCTGGGACACCGCCGGCCAAGAGAGGTTCCGCAGCATATCGGCGTCCTATTTCAGACGAGCGGAAGCCGTGCTGCTCCTGTACGACTGCACCAACCAGACATCGTTTATAAACGTGCGCGATTGGATGGAGACGATCAATGTGAGTATACCGTGTGTCGCACTACAGTTGTACCCCACGGACTACTTCCCAAAGTCTCATAGTATAGATAACTAACCTACGGTGGTTAGTTATCTATACTCATAGTGTATACCCATATAATTAAAAAAAGTTTTTGATTGGAGTAACTGTTACTGGCGTAAGCGTCTTTTGTACATCGGCATCCGTGCCACCTAGAAAACAACTGCATTACTTCGTTATTAGTCACTCTCGGGCGATTTGCACAGAGGCGGTCACTGGTCAGTATAGCAGTACACTTCCACTTCATATAGCACTCAAGTCGTTTTGGAAAATTTCGCTTATTACTGAATTGGGTATCTGGTCGTACAGGGGGTGCGTATTAAACATAGGTACAGGCTTTTTCCCAGATTTGGCAAGCCATTTTAAGGGTGCATATTATGCATGGGTGCGTAGTGCGTGCTACACATGGACAATTACGGTAGCTATAATTCTAATCTGATTTGGAAAAGTTGAAAAGTTCCTACTTCCTAACTACCGCCCTTTTCAGGACTCCGTAAATCCGGGAACTCCGATCATGATATGTGGGCACAAAGTCGATCTACGCGACGAATTGGAGCTAACCGGCAGACCAGTCGTGGGACCTCAAGACGGCGCTCAACTTTCTGCGGTATGTCGTCGTTAGGTGGCGCAAATGACTCGCTTACAAAATAGATAACTAACCTATACTATGCATGTAGTTTGAACATTCGGGAAAACGCATCCATGGGGGGCGACCGCATGCCACTAGCAATTTCTGGTCGCTCCGATAACAAATATAGCAATGTTACAACTGAACATACCCCTGGATGTGCAGAACATGACGAGTGCAAACCGAAAATACTCCGTACTACAATTTCAATATGAATATATTATTCAATTGTATATTGTTATAACCAGGGCTTTGGAGCCGGAGCCGGAGCTCTACATAAAATTCAGCCAGAGCCGGGGCCGGAGCTGGAGCTAGTTATTTGAGGGGTAGCTCCGGCTCCGACGTATTTCATAAGATGCTATTATATATGCAACTAACCATATCTGCTGAGCTCACATAATTCAACAGCAGGCCTTAGCGAAATTAAGAATCTTTTCCTCTTTGGCGCTGCCTTTTCCGACTAACCATGTTCCTGGGGATTTAGCAGCAGAGCAGTCATATGTTCAATTTTCATACATGAGTGCCGAACCCTGGTATGCTGGATATGCCTGTGAATATTGTGGGTATTCGGCATACCCGCAATTTCATCACCAGCACAACCTTGTTGGCCAATTGTACGGTTCGAAAATAATGATCACTATGTATTACACGAAATGGGAGAGAGGATAAAAACGTTATTTCGTTGCACATGTCGATATGACGAGCCGGAGCCAAAAAATTTCATCTGATCGTTGCTATGAATCGGATGAGCAAATACTCGTTCTTTCGTGATAGTTATTTAATCGGGCCGTGAAATTGGACAGTGTTATTGAGTATGCAATTATGCATGCGAATTTGAATTCATTACTGCGCATGATCGTCATTAACTCCAGTAAGGATTTTCGAGCATGAATAGGGGATGGGAGAAGAGTAGCACAAAACGCCATTACACTCAGCGAACAATTGTCGCGGTGCGAGCTACTCAATGCGATGTCAGGACCCCATGGTATTTTATGCTGTAGACAAATTACTGATTTGATACGCGATTTCCAATTTGTAATCATCTGTTTCGCAAATTCATTCTTGATGTCTGCTTGATAGGCTACTCCAGTATTTCCGGATTATCGCGCACTGTGACTTGTAAATGTGCAATGTGAATACTGCATAGTTTAATTCGTTATGGGCATGACGCAATGTGCATGGCACAGTGTTTAATTCGATTCGTTTCATTTCATCGATTCGATAAACTTGATCAATAGCGAATGGACTGGTAACGAGTGCACCAATATCGAACGTCAAACCATTGGCCATTTGGTACAAATCGAATTTCTGTTGATCAGGTCGTGATGTCCGCCCATATTGCTCTTTGCTCTTACTACCTTTACAACTGAATAATAATCGCTTATAAAGATTGAATTGAGCTGTATGGCTTAATGTTAACGAGTACAGTGCCAGTGTTAAAACGCCGCGTCAGAATTTTCATACCGTACACAGCAATGGTATGGAGTTCAGTGCGTTGTAGTGTAACTATGACGTTTTCGACAATTGACAAGTATTCATTATGACGCCACAAGACGACACGGCGGCACCTATGTCTTCGTTGCTGCATCCGATGTTACTGACGGCTGACAGACTCAAGATTACTATAGATAACTAATCTACGGGTAAATAAGTAATCTACTTAGACCAGGGGTGGCCAACCTTTTCGGCTAAAGGGCCACATGAAAGTGACGAACGAGTGCGCTGCCCACTAGCCGTGTAAAATTTTCAAAGTTATATTATTACCTGGTATATTGCGTAGGCCAGGGCCGGCCAACCCGTGGCCCGCGAGACGGTTTTGAGTGGCCCGCGAGGTAATTTCCGAAATTTCTAATATCATGAAAAATGGATTGCGCAGATTGTGAACTTGCAAGTCCAACCAAAAATTTGATTAGTCTGGCCGCAACACTTGAGATGTGATGACTAAAATATCAGTTTCGACTCATTGACAGATCCATCAACCATTCACATATTGGTAGCCTATATCTTCGTACACTACGATAAAGCAGGATAATTTGCGATAGATTTATCAAAGGTAAAAAATTTCTACAAGCTTGGCGCAATATGTTGTCACTCGGTTTCTTGTTTTTAAAATTGGTGCCCTTTTGTGAAAATTGAAGAACACCCAATGTATCAGATTGAGTCTAACTATATTCGCGATTACGAGACAAAGTGTCGTTCAACATATGCGACCTTGCGTTTGCGCTAGCAGTAAGACCGTCGACTATGAAACCTAGGCATGAAATGATTGACGCATGTTGGTCGCAGCTTTCGATATCGATATGTCCATGCGCCGAATAGCCCAGCCCTCGCAAACTTAGCCCAACGATATACAGCAGGCCCGCAATATAGTCAAGTGACAATATTATTGACCTATGAACTTCAAAAAATTTTCGCGCTTCGCGCGGATAGTGGCCCGCGCAAAAGTTCGGCAATTGAATGTGGCCCTTTGGCTGGAAAGGTTGGCCAGCCCTGGCGTAGGCTTACCATATTTTGGAAATCTAAAAAGAGGACACTTTTTCAGAAATTTGAGACTTGCAAAACCGGAGAAGAATTCTCAAAAACCGGTGAATTTCTCCAACTTTGTGATCGGTGGATGACTAAAAAAAAAAAGGTCATTTTTCCGCCCAGAGCTAAATACACCGTTTTTTACTCCGAAACACCCGCCGGAGCGTCACTTCTGTGCTAATTTACGGCATATCACTCGCAATTTGCTCTAAATCTGACCTAAATTTTCAAAAAAGAGGACAAAATCTCAAAAAATAGGACAAAAGGGCGTCCTCCGAGGACACTTTCAAAAAAGTAAAAAAAGAGGACAAATCCTCTTAACAGAGGACGTATGGTAACCCTAATATTGCGGGTCGATTGTATAGGCTACCGCCCGCTGGGCTCAGTTTGCAATGACAGGACTATTCGGCATCTGGACATATCGATATCGCAGTTTCCGCTAATATACGACAATCATTTTGTGCCTACATTTCATCGTCGACGATCTTTCTGCGAGCGCAACCGCAAACACGAAAATACTTTCTCACGTAATTGCGAAGTTAGACTCAATCGGCTAAATCAGGCGTTTCTCATTTTCAGGAGGGGGTAGGCTACAAAGCAAGAAATCGAGTGACAATTAAACACGCAAACCGCGAAGAAAAATGTTACTACTCTTTTAGTTTATTGTAATGTACGACGATTTACTAAAAATGTGACTGGACCCTGGATCTGCCAATGCGTCGGAACTCATATTTTAGTCATCAATATCCCAAGTGTCGCGGCCAGACTAATCATATTTTTGGTTGGCCTTGCAAAGTTCACAATCTGAGCAATTCAATTTCTATAATATAACAGGATTTCGATTATATAATGGGAAATTAGCTCGCGGGCTACTTAAAACCTTCTCGCGGGTTGCCCACCCTTGATATAGACCGACACCTTCGATAGTTTTCAGAGCCGGAGCAGTGGCAATAATGGGGCTCCGGAGCTGGAGCCGGAGCTAGTGTATGCTGGAAGAAAGCTCAGGAGCTGGAGCAATGCAAATTTACGGCTGCTCCAAAGCCCTGGTTATAACTGTCGACCCATGCGCAAAATCGATTGTAACTGGCAATAAACGAAAGCTATACTGCCGCGCTGAATCCGAAAATATAAATTACAATCCGATCGCGGTATAGGAGCGCCCTCAAAAATCGCCCTGAAAGTGGGAAATCCACATCGTGTCGATAAATCGGAGAGTGAAATAGGTCCTTATTTGGTAATTGTATCGGAGCTATCCGATCGTTCGACATAATACCGATCTTTAACTGTACGAGTAATTTTGTGGGAGATCCACATTATATTTTTTGTGGTCGCGTAAACGTTACATATTTGAACATTCAACAACGTACAGACTGAAATGAGTGGTGCGCGAACATACTTGATTTGACTCGCAGCTTAACATTCTATCCAGGAACGAATCACCCGTGTCCTCGAATTTGCCCATCCGTAACCATACTTTCATTTTCTTTCAGAACTACGGGGTGCTTTTCGTGGAGACAAGCGCTCGTGATGGCTCTAACGTCAGTGATGCTATTACGATGCTAGCACGTCATATCCGCTTGGACGACGATGCGGACACCACCTCGGTGAAGAGTTTGAGTCAAAGCCCAGTTATTTCGGACAAAACGTGCTGCAAACAGAGTTGAAATGTTACCATTTTTCTTGTACGACATGCACTTATTACGGCTAGGGCTCGGCGCGATGATTCGGGTACACGAATCTGAATCGGGTATTAATTCCAGTGATACGAGTACCATCGTAATGCAGAGCTAACATTATATTATTTGTGGTCGCGTAAAAGATACCGATTACTGTATGAATATGAAGGCACTTGCGCTTCGGTATACGGTAGCTCAACTATACCGTATTCACTACCTATATAAACGAGGCCAGGCCTATACTAATTATGTTCTTTCGCCAAGCAGAAAGTGTGCGCTTAGACATTCATTAACGTCTATTTGTATCATGCTGGTGCCGTGACTCTGACTATTCAGCGCTCTTGACAACGCATATACTAGTATTGGATATAGATCAATGTTCAGTAGGAAATATTTCTTCGTTTACATGTCTGCAGACCTAACCTTCAACGTATTCGTTCACTATATTAGCGTTAACTGTGCGAATAGTACTATTTCAACAGCATCCGTAGTCAAACCTCCGTACGCATCACTCCCATCGAACACATGATGGAGCATGATTGCTACATTGCGATATAGACCACCTGTTTTAATCCGATCTCTTTACCTTGGAACGCGATCGATTATTATATTCGCATAGGTCCTGGAATATAATGTCGTGGTGCTGCTGTTTTTTTGTAGTCGGATTGGCGTCTATTTCTTTCATTTGTATAGGCATAGTATAGTTCCTAGTTCGGGTAGCGATTTCTTTCTTCATTAACGTTGACTAACTGAGAGTTAGACTGTTTTGTATGCTGAATAAGAGTTTCATGCAATTCGATATTGAGTGCAAGTATCGGGCAATTTGCAATATTGATCGAAAATTTGGTTTATCAATAAAATAATATTGAACGACTGTCGACTGCGAAAGTAGTGCATTGAGGCAGAATCTCAGCAGCGATGCAGAATCGATTTACGCATTCGAAGAAATTCTGAACACGCAAAAACTTGGCAATTGAATACATCCCGAATTAAAAAAGAAATATCACAAAAATCAAGTTCATATCATATCGGAATTCTACTCGTAATCGTGAGAATGGGAAATGTCCGTACACGACGAGCGTGGCTCGTTCCGCACCATAAACTTCTGTAGCGTTTTCAGGAATCATATCATCATCGATCAGAATCATAATGGGAGCATCTAAACAATTCACGAACTAGATTAGACTTAGTTTACCGGCATTTTACCCTAATTAGTCTAATTCAGTAGTCACCAATGCTGTCGCAGTAGCAAATATTCAAATGAGGGCTGTGAAGGTAGAATTGGAGAATGGGTCGATATGAATCAGCAGTTAAACATGGGTCAGTCGACCCTATACCAACCATGCGAACGCAGTTTTCGATTGCTTGCTCGCCTTCGCCCCCGTTGAGGCTTAACGGGAATCAGGTTAATATTTCCGAGCCTCGACGCGAAGATTGGCGCTTCAACGCGCAACTGAACTTGGAGACGGTTGTGTGAGTCCCGGAGGGAGAGAGTTACCTGTTCTTGGTAAGGAGCGGAAACCCTGCACAGTGCTATGAATGTCAGTCAGGGGTCACCAACACGCGGCCCGCGAGGTTATATTTTGCCCGCGACTTGATTTGAGATTTCCGAAGAACGCTTGGTACAGCATTTTGAAATGCTGAAATTAGGTTTAATATATCGTTGTTGTTGTTCAAAATAAGCTCTTCTCCTGTTCCCAACTTCACTTTTCCTCACTATAGCTGATACGGCTTTGACGATGGTAATAGCATTCCGTGGAGGAAGAATCAGCTGATATTAAGGGCATATTGCCTTGAAATTGACAAGCATTGGACCCAAGAGCGAGACGCTTAGAAACCCGCATATGGCTTCCCCACAACATCAAGCTTTACGAGCAGATAGTTTTCCAGCAAATACCGTGTCTATAGGTAACCCCAATATAGATTCTTTAGTCGCTGAAAAGTATTGTCAGGCATCGCGCGCAGCTCATAGTTCAAAATATAATGAACGTGATGATCAAGATATTTTATTTCTTTTGTGGTAACATGTACCCGGCCACCATGTCAGAGAGCACAGCATTGTACTGACGCGGCGCTATAAAAACGTGGTCGTTAAACTGTGTGTCCTATTTTATCTCGATATCGAATTCATGTGGCCCGCGGCCTCCACGAAATTGAAAAGTGGCCCGCGACCAATTAATAACATCTAATCGTCCAAGTCTGCAGTTGGAAGCTCGGTGCCCTTGATTGAATAAACACGAGACTTTGTTCAACAGCGATTCTTCGAACAGTGGTCAGAAACCAGGAAGCAATAATCCAGCTTTGTCCAGTCCCATTGGAACTATGACTTCCCTATGGCATTCGTCATGATTGAATTATTATTATTCGCACATAAACGACAACGTCAAGCAAATACGTTCCGCATCGACAAGTTCGTGAAGAAATAGGCTTGACACAACACCACGGCTTCATTGTTCGTACGCGAATCGACTTTCTATTTATTCGTGGTCGAGATTACTTCAGCGACCAAGTGCTATGCGTAACGGTTAAGTCTTGGCGAAGTAATGAGGAATGTTGAAATTGTAGTGAACGTTTTGGTCGTTTTACGGCTTGCTGCAGGGTCGTCGTTAACAGCCGGGGACTGCACAGCGGACTTGAAGTTCAACAAAGATGTTGATTACGACGAATTCGGATTTGTCGTTACGGAAGGGGTGACTCTGATCAAGACTTACAGTGCCCCGTCTCCGTTACAATGTCTGAAAGACTGCTGTAAGACAGGTGTGTTCCGATCTGAATTATTATATATTACGCACACAAACCACTGCTTCAAGTTATCTATGTGTAACAAAATGTAATACATTTATAACCAATAATCATTCTACCTAGCAAGTTATATGTATATAACACATACATTTATAACCATTGCAGGACGTTCTATATATCGCGGAATGAATTTAACTCACCCTATTACTGCCATCTTAGCAAGCTATATGTATATAACACACACATTTATAACCATTGTAGGAAGTTATATATATCGCGGAGCGAATTTGATTCACCCTATTACTGACATTAGCTACTGATCAGAGTCAGTCGAAAAGCTTTTAGCGAATAAATTAACAATATGAAGTTATTGTTTCGCATTCTTCTGAATATCTCTACCCCAAATGGCTTGTTTAGTTATATATATATATGCAACATATATACTTGTATTCATGTTATCATGTTATATACATGCAAACATTGTATCAATTCGTATAATTATACGGGGTGCTTTCGATGGGAATAATTTACTGGCATGTATAGCTACCTCCGTATACTTGACCAACTAACTATCTATTTACAATAGCCAAGTAAATCCCGCTAGATCAGTTTTATATGCGTAGCCATTGTATCAATTATAAATGTAACATTGTATCAATTTATATATATGTAACTTTATACATATGTGCTTTCGGTATGAATTGTTTACTGGCATGCACCAGCGTCCGTATACTTGATACCTGCTTGATAAGATAAGCAGGGATGCTCAACTAATTTTAGCAATGGTTCAGTTACAAAAGTTGAGAATTTGTTCAAGTCCGTTAAAACGCACATGAAATTACTTACAGTCGTACGAATGTAATACCACTAATACGGTATAACATATGCAAAATCCGGCGAGGTGGTATTAGTAAAAGCAATAAGCGAAATGTATATACTGTTCTTTTAGTCACAACTGGGGAATGGTTGGCATTTTTATCTCTTGTTAGTTCCTTAAATCTTAGTTCCAAGGTAGGAGAGCGAGTCGAAGGCAGTTTCCACTGACTATACTGATGCGAAATCTATTCTTTATAAAGATGTTTGAATACGTTGACACAGCGCTATAAGTAGATCAAGACCTAGAATTTGCACTGCGAACTTTCGAAGACTATACCAAGGTGCGACAGTAGATTACCCATGGATAAAGCTGATCGTTCTGCTATATTTAACATGATTTGCACTGCGCAGTGCGCATGTTCAACTTCACATTGCATCATAATTTTTATCAGAAACGGTGCATTATACATCGTGTTATATACCATCATTTCCTATACAATTGTATAATGGATCGACGGCTAAAGCAGCTCTGGAAACTCTGAAACAATGCTAGACGTGTTGAATACCGCTACAATTTGAATCGGGATATCATCAGGATGTTATGATAAACGTTATTTGATTTGAGAACACGATCGCCAAACAGAGCATACACGCAATTTTCGAAGTAGATTATACATCGAATCTTCGTTTAGTATGCGCCATATACCAAACAATATCATTCTAACTGATTATATTATTGCCATGAGCTAACCGGTTCCAGTGGATTTCAACTATATACAGGGATGTGAGGGAATCGAAGTTGATAAGGGCTTGTATAGTTGGCACCTTAAAGCGAATTTCACAAGTCTAAGGTTTCATATTGACTCACCGTCTCATATCCATTTCCCTTGAACTGAATCAAGCATAGAATGACCCGAGGCCTATCGTAGGCCCCGAAAGGCCCACCCGGTAGGATAACAGGGTATTTGGGACGTCAGGTCTCGATTTTGGAAAAGTACGGTCCGAAATACGGGCGCTTCGAGTACGACCTGGACCTATAGGCCTGCGTCTTCATATAAAGAACAAATATATAAATAAAACAAGCTGCTATGATTTGACGATTATTCATTGGGGAACAGATTATTTCCATGTCTGGTTAGTGGTGAATCTAATTTGGTATTTATTTTGCACACACAAAGCTCCATATTATAGGTAAGTCATTGCGAATACTTTTAAATATAAACTAAAAATTTGGCACATAGGTGATAGAAATGTTTGGTTTCTTCACGCTTTCATTTTAAATTGCAAACTGCATCTTGTCAAATCTAATCATAGAGTGCCTATAATGCCAGTTATATCACATAATAGCACGTTAAAGGGGCAATTGTGTTTGGGAGAGAGAGAGAGAGGGAGAGAGAGAGAGAGGAAATAAATTTTGGTTCGCGTCTTCGCGGTTACATAGCGCCGATACAACTAATGAGTAGAATCTTAATTTACAAGAAATTTTATTTGACCGTTATCCAGCGCACAAGTATGCTTCGCAAAACGATCAATTGATAACCAATGGTCGTATAAACCGACGCAAAAATGAAGACGTACTATCCGTGCTATGAATACGACCTTGTTCGTCAGGTTCAGCAGTAACCCGTAGACATCTAGCTCTATCGAATATTTTGCTTTATCAAATTCGTGACAGCTTATTATTTCTAGAATCATGTTCGACCGTGACGTTTACTCTGCAAAACTCTCAATGTCTCCACTACGCTTGCGATGGCGAATGCCCGACCAAAGACAGCAAAGGCTCATATGTCTACATCCTGTACAGGCCTACCGTATCGCCGGAACCAATCAATACACCGGAAAGTACACCGACAACTACCAAGGCACCATCTACTATTAAAACTACAACTCAGCTACCAACGATAACAACTTCAACCACGGCTAGAGTCACACCGACTACGGTCAAGTCTACAACTAAAACGGCGACTTCTACACTACCGACGACCACATCTACACATACAACTACCACATCCACATCAGCAGCTACCACATCTACACGGACAACTATCACATCTACACCATATACTACTACACCCACACCACCTGCTCCTACAACCACATCTGTCCCACTAACTACCACATCAACGACTATGTCTTCACCGCAAACAGATAAAACTAGCCTAAAATCGACAGTATCTACAACCACAACAACCACATCTGCACCACTAACTGCCGCATCAACGACTACGTCTTCACCGCACACTGAGAAAACTAGCCTAAAATCTCCTGTATCTGCAGCCACATCTCCTACTACAGTGAAAACAACTACTATCCATGATATACCATCCAAAGTTTCATCACCGCCTTTGAAATCAAGTAAACCTGCTGATAAGTTACCTTTGGAGCCGTCCATTCACGCACAAGCATCAAAATCAAACGCAACCACGAAAACGGTACCGGCAACAGGCCCCGTATTCAACACACTGGTTTTGGACGATTCTAAAGAATTGAATTCGGCTAAGACTACCACAGCAAAACACCTACGACCTATTCAACCACTGTCAACCAATACTACCTCAGATGCGATTCCTAAACGAGAAGGAAGTCAAGGTACCAACACAACACTATCAGATCACGAACAAGCCAGAAGTTTGAACGAGGGGAACACTGGAATCCCGTTAACGTTTTTATTATTCGGTATACTGATCGTGGTAGCGACTCTGTATCTCGTAACGAGTAACTTACGCGAAGGATTTAAGCGATATCGTTATCAGAGATACAACAAAGTACAGTACCTAATTGACGATGTTCGTCGGGACAGATGGTACGCCTGAGAGGAATATCCTGCGAGAAGGTTCATCTTGAAGACGTCAATGACGACACGACGCTGATGCTGGGAGAATACGCAGTGTCCGGACTGATATAAAATACCGTATAGCTTTTTTAGTGCAATAAATCTATTGGTAAACTATCTGCGATTCACAGTATTTGGATCTTTAGGAAGTTGCTGTAAATTCTAAATCATGTGACAATCAGCTAATAACCACTGAGGTTAACACGAAAGGGCGTAATATAGGATCATCGAGACAGCATCGACCATGATATATTCCTTCCTCTGTGCGTCACGTAAAAGCACTTTATGGTACGCTGGAAGAAATGCTCCTTGAACCTCTATTCAAACTTCAGGCGTTCCCAACCTTTTTACACCGTGGCTTCCTTTGAAAATAGAAAAAATGTGAATGGCACCCTGTTACTTTTAAACCTTCGACAATTTTTTTAAAACATCATTTTAATTAATAAATTGGTGTATACAGTTATAGTGAAGTGAACATAGAGATTATAAATTTAATTAATTGTCATTTTTTGATTTTCATGGTCCCTGAAAGAGGCCCACAGGTTGGTAACCCCAGGTTTATATTCAAGTTCGAATTATTTGTAATGTTAATCAACCCTTTCTTTCCAATTCTCTTCCAGTTGAAGATGATCCCTCCTGACGAGTGTCAGCCGAAAATAATCGGGTTTATTTCAATATGAATGTATAATTCACTTGTATATGGAAGTCCTGTACAGTGTTCTCTCTAAGCTGCGCACGTGCGCAAATGCGCAATGCTGACACTGTCTCTGCGCACAGCAAATCTCCGAAGCGATGACTTTTTTATTTTATTTTAGTCGTTACGCACCGTCGTCCAAGGGTCTGCACAGTTAGTTGGTAAGTGTGCGCAGACTCGTGAAAAATTAAAGGGACAATGGACTCCTGTACCTCCAAGAGTCCCTTGTTTGTATCAGTTCAAAACAACGCGAAATTTCGATGCAACGAATGAAATCAGTGCAAGAAGTCAAAGTGATCGGATGAGTTTACCAGGTTCCTGCACGTTATTGGGCCGTAATATTAACTTCTTTATTGACAGTTAAACTGCTAAATACACACATAATCCAAGGAGCGACCTGCTCCTCGGGAAAATTGCGAGATTGGAGCAAATTCCCAAAATTTCAGTAACACAGCAAAATTGTTATTTCTACTGCAACTTTTTATCAAATATTGCGCAAAATGTACAAGAGTGATTTAGAATACATGTCATACAACTTTTTCTAGTATGGTTCTATTCTCTTATAACAAATATCTATGTGATGGATTAGCTGCATCTCGATATTATTTATACGACAAAATGACTTGCAAGCTAGTAATTGAACTATCGCAGCCAAGCACGACCGTACCCGAACTATGTAAATATATTGCTTGAATATTTCTCTGACGTTAAAATGGTAAAAAATGAGTTTCCCATTTCACAGACGCCCACCCGAGACTGCCGAAAATTACATTTTCACTTAGTCAACTTTTTCAGTCTATTGATTTTGGTGAAATCGACAAAACTGAGTTTTACTGCAATGCTTCGGGTCAAGTTTGCAGACCTAGGGGTTCGGGGTGTGGTATTTTACTTGTTTGTGGGAGGGAGGGGTGGATTATCGCTATGCTGTTTGGGTTTCGGGGGAAATTATTTCCTCATTGCGCCGTATTTTCTCACTGCACACTGGCGAAAAATGTAGTTTTCGGCGGTCTCGCCGGACCGTTCGTGAAATGAAAAAGTAGCCTACCTAATTTGACAGCTCTGCGGGAGCTGACAGCGTAATGGTGTCATGTCAGTTTCAAAGCTAAACGGAACATAAAAGTGTATGCATCAGGGTTATAATGACTCGAGTCCGAGTCGACTCACGATTTTCTGATAACCCGACTTGACTCGAGTCATTTTGTCAAAATACGGAAGTAACTCGACTCGAGTCAATTTGCGTATTTTCTCGACTTGGACTCGAGTCATTTTGCATGACTCGAAGCAAGTCATATGACTCGAGACTTCGACGGCCAAGACCGATATTTCATTGTAATTTTGAAGAATGGTAAAGTAACCACACTATTGGGATTTCGTCTATTGATACTGGTAGCCTACTTGAAAATGAGACTAGAAACTGCTTAGAGCAGAGGTCTCAAACTCAAATGTGTTCGCGGGCCAATTTCCTAGTTTTCGATGACGTCGCGGGCCGCAGCATCAATAATAGGGTTATTCAATGTATAATTTCCAACTAGGCCATATTTGACCGGACCTTGCAGACAGGCATTCCACAAACATCTTGGAAATGTAGCCTAATTTGCTATTTTACTATTCCCGCTTGACACGAAAAACTCACATTTTCAAATATTTGAATATAATTGTTTTTGTGCCTGGCATAATTTTTTTAATTAATGAATTATAGACATCATGCGAGAGGATGCATCGTGACATCGTAAAACTGTCGAGTTATAATATTGCAACTAGTGAACCCTTAACATGCCACAATTTTATGTAGAATAAGTTAAATTTACTGACGATTGATCTAATATCATAGTGTTTGAACGGTGTAGCCTAATTCTGGTTTTGATATAGTCGTGCAGTTACTGTCATTGCCAAAGTCAAATTAAATCAGCGTTAGATTATGCCTTCTATTATTATTGGAACATATCAATAACAACTAGGGATGGTGTGAACCTCTGAAAGGTTCAGGTTCGTGTGAACGCGAACCTTTTTGAAAGGTTCTGTGTGAACACGAACGTGAACCTCGTGACGTCACGTGACGTCATATTACTAATCCCAACCCTATCTTTCAATGAAGTGATAGCCTATGCCCTATATTAATGTACACGATACCTAGCGAAGATTCGGTCCACATAATGCCACAATGTTGAAGTACATATCGGCGTTTTAAACGTCGCTAAATGTATCAACCGCGGTAATCAAAGGATATGATAATTGCATAAAATCAGTACATTCCGTCGCTTTGCCAACAATTTCGACGAGGACTTACCAAGGAATATAAGCTTACGCCTTAACGGTCTTAGCCAGACCGGACAATGTGTTCGGAGTCTGAGTATTGCTACATTGATATTGAGCAGAGTGTGCAACGGGTTTCTATACTCGCTACCGATATCACAAACAACAAGTTATGCAGCAGTAGCAAGCACCTTAATCGCACGGATTTGGTTTTAATGATACGGTAAAGATATGAAGTCAAGACTGACCCCGTACGACCGTTCGATTTTTACATCATAAGACGATATCAATGTCATTGATTGGTTGAATAAGCATCATTCGCTGACTACGTATATCGCTCGTGTTCGTGATGTTGTGTGATTGCGGGTCAAGCTCACAGCAGAGAGTCACTAAATATTCACAAACGGAAAGCTGGATATTCCGAGAAAATTTTGCAACAAAGCAAGTAAAACTTTTAAGGTTGTCGAGGTGCATGGTACATGCTCGTTTAGTGTTGATTTTTTATGCTGCCAGCACCATGCATGGAGTGGCCCGCAGATGAAATGCAATAAATTTGAGCCAAAGATTATAATGGAGTGAAAATTACAATTTACAAAAAGGTTCACAGTGCAGAACCTACCAAGGTTCTGTTGTGAACGCGAACTTCTAAATTTCCGAGGTTCACACACAGAACGCGAACGTGAACCTCACGTTCACACCATCCCTAATAACCACTTAAATATAATCATTATTGAGTCATTGTAATAGCATTGGTTCTTAACCTTTTTATCGATGGTAGGCTATACCTTGTGCTTCCAATAAGATTTCTCGTAGCCCTGTCCATTTTCAACTCAATTTCTGATGGTACCTATATTAGGATCAGAAAGCCCATTCACATAAAATCGCGCGTAGCAGGAAGACTATTTTCCAGTTGAATAAATTGACCAAGAAAATATTCCACAGCATATAGGCCTAATTCCACAATGCAGCTCGTACACCCTGATGTGGTGGTTCGTACCCCGATGGGGTCTACGCACCCTGGTTAAGAACTCTTGGAACAGAAATGTCCAATCGGCGAAGAATTCCTTGGTATTACAGCTGTAGAGCGTGATAGTACCTTACTCGCCACCGATAATAACATGGATAATGAGAACAAACAGCACCCAGCATGTAACTATACATCACGGGGGTTGGAAAATACCAATGGTCGCCATACTGACCTGATTTGATAGCTATAAACACTACGCAACGCAAGCTACGACCTTTTGACATATTGCTATTCCCATGACAGATTCATAGATTGTTGCGTTCGTAGGTTTACCAAGTCACCGTTCCGAGTCGCAAGTCCTCTGATTTTAACGTTTGACCCGACTCAACTCGAGTCATTTTTATTTAATCAGAGAGATAATCCGAAATCGAGAAATTTTACGATAAGGTCGCACCAAACCAAATCACAATTTTCAGTCACGAATCATCAACGGGTCTCGTTTTATCGTAATGAACTTGAAATGTGACGTAATAGCTGATCTTCTAGCTTCTACCGCATGGTAGCTTTTAAAAGTGATGTGATAGTGAAGTTTGTTTAGATTTCAGGGATTTTTACAGAAGTTTTAGCGTGATCTAAAATAGATATATGGCACTTGAATATGAAATTCCAAAATGTCGTCGCGGGCCGCACAAAATGCTCTGGCGGGCCGCGTGTTTGAGACCTCTGGCTTAGAGTGAGGAAAATTAGTATATTATATATGCAAACCATTCGATATCACCAAACAGTGTTATAAAAAGTGGGTTTATCAAGACTTTAACTGGAAACTGAGCAGTCAACACAATGACTTTGACTCGGACTCAAGTCATAATACCATGACTCGGACTCGACCCTTCGCTCTCTGACTGGGACTCGGACTTGACTCGGTGGAGAATTGAAAATGACTCGACTACAAAAGTGAGATTGACTTGTGACTCGAAACGTTGTGACTTGGTTACAACCCTGGTATGCACGATCGATTGACTATATAGCAAAGAAAGAAACGGAAAAAGCAGACACCTTGCAAATCTTAAACTGTTAAGTTACATAACGGAACCTTTCGAGCATCTCATACCCCAACAATTTAAAAAATATATGTAAAAATGCAACTTTTTACTGCAATCGTGTTAGGTCAAAATAATTCCGAGTTTCTCGCCATTTTAGTGCAACAAAAACCTGCCCTAGTGATGATGCCAATTATATCTCCAATTTTTACAAGATCATTTCTAATTAAGCAATCGGTATCATGTTGTTGCGTTTCGACCGAACAATATGATGCCAGTTTCCTAGGTGAAACCTCGCATCTTTGAAATTGTGTCTGAATGGGAACAGAGCAGAAGTCGCACGAATTTAAAATAAACATTCTTTACATGTTTCCGTTTTGTGTTAAAATTGTATTTTAATGTTTTCGTTCTTTTAAGACTATGTTGATTGCTGATACACGGCTCATTTTGAGCACCAGTAATCTATTGTAACGTATTAGTTGTGTAGTGAGGGAGATTTTCGTTTGTATGACTCAGCGAAGATTTGGGGTTCCGCGAAGGGATATTAGGATATCACTGTTAGCGCAACGCACCAACGTTTACTTGGAAGAAGGATGTTGAAATATCCCGTTTACAGCGTACGCTATACATCCGCGACCCTCTATTACGCAAACGGGCGTCCCGAAAATTCCCCACCGCATATCTGGTGCAACTTTAATCCGCTGCCCGTCAGGCAGCATTATTGGGCAAAAGGTCGCGATATCACTATACTGAGTTTGGTAGCCAGTTTAACAGTGGCTTGGTGCGTTATAAGTGCATTAGAACATCGTTATGAATATTACTATTCCATGGATTATATAGAATTATAGCAGAAAGGTGACACCAGCGTGACCTGTGTCGCGAGGAAAGCATTGGTGGTAACAGAGATGGTGGCTAAGTCAGTACGCGACAGACTCGGACAACTACATAATTCGATTGTCTAATTCGCATCAAATGCCTCCGGTAATCTAATATTAACCTAATTTGTGATATGTTCCCATGCTCAAATTTAAATTATGATATGATTTATGGCTTTCTTTGTTACCACGGAAGTGCGCTGTACGAAAGGAGCCAAGCTTGGAGTACAGACATTTGTCATCCTCATGCTTATGAGAATGAATTATGAATTGCACTTCTGAACTTGATTTTTGTTTTATTCCTCTGTAATTCGGAACTCAATTCAAGTTTAATAATACTAATTCTAATCGAGTTTGGGGAAACTGCGTAGCTACCATTCTAATTCATATATAATTTAGAAAAGCTGAAAATTATTTAGTTGTCCGGTGCGCGGCTGCCTGTGTATGTAATATCATGTGAAGCAGCTCATTTATTTATTTACCAGCAAAACTACGACAGTGATTATGACCAGATTGAGCCGTACAAACATGGATGTTATAGCATATCCCCAATGACACAAGTCGACATTTGATACGCCCCACCGTCCCTTATAACCAATATTCCAACAGTTAGGCGACACAAAACAGCAGCTCATTCCTGTTCTGCATTAAATGCATCGATTACTCAATATCCCCTGTTATCATTCTTTCGTATCAGTATTCAACTCATTGAAAAGAAGACAGTATTCTTACTTAGCTTAAAAGTTTTTTGCCCATTGGGTGGCAACCGTTGGCACATATCTGGCTTAACTTACTGCAACGAAGCTCCAGGACTATTGCTATGGATACCGAATCCAGTAAGTATCAGTCGCGATGCGAGCGATAATAATGTCAGACATGACAAAGTGACATGTGATGAACTCTTGACTCCACCCATAGGCCTCTTCTCCAAGTTTAACTACATTTTGACTACAAACAGGACCATAACAGCACTTCGTCTGACCCCCCCCCCAACACGCTGATCTTGGGTCTCCATAGGGGATGAACTTATGTAGGACTTCGCCCCCAGACACTCTCTGCGTCATTCGTTATCGCATCGATATAGTGCGCTATCGGTGGTGAACGAACTGTTGTTGTCTAGTCACGAGAAAATAAATGTGGGTATCAGATTGCCAGGACAAGAATATTAGGCGCCTACCGAAAAGGGCAAATTCGACATATCTATCTCTCGGTTTCAGCCAACATTAGGGGTTCTTTTGGGTCAAGGATCCTCGCCGTCGAGCTTTCTGGTAGTATAGTGCTTGGCAGAGTCGCATGTTAGCCGATAAGTCATTGTCAACGTCTTAGTGCGTCATGACGCGGTAATGACCGAAACCTATATCTACAAATTAAGCGTTTTTTCTTGGGGAGAGGTACTCAGCTACTCATATTTATATCCAGACAACTAGCGATAATATATCGCGCCAGGCGCGAATAAAATTTGAAAAAAGGTATAGAAATATTCAAAAATACTCAATATAATTGATGCTAATTCACAAACTAATTTTGGGCCCGTTTCGAACTTGGGGTTTGGGTTGCGGCAGTTCCGGACCTGATTTTCACTACAACGCTTTTAAGACGTAGCCTACTGATATTGCGATCACTGAAACCAAACCGTAGAAATCAGGACATGGAATGAGAAATGGCTTTGAGTGCAACACTTTCTCCAGTCCAGTGGCTTTTTCCCACTTCTGGTGTAGGCTCACTCATGGGAATATTGGCTGATCATCCGACTTCAATTTCCAGGTGATGATAGCAGTGGCTTCAGCGGAAATGTGGAACTAGCAGGTAGGAGTCAGAGTTAGTCAGTTAGTTAATAGTTAGCTTACCGTGCCGGGGCTCCGACCTACACCAGGAAGCCATCATACACCGGTCGCTGATCTTACGCTAGACTATACGAAAAATGACCAGTCTCGAATCCTTGGTTCAATTGGCTAGTGAGACTTACTGGATTCTATAGTACACCACTTTATACTATTTAGTAAATGAATAATAGATCGGGTGTTCAACCTTCTTGCTATTCAAGACCGCATTCTGATTACGTGTAGTCTGCAGTGGTTCTCAACCTTTTTGACCTTGCGGCCCGGTAAAACTTCAAAATAAATGTTGCGTACAGGTGAACGTTCAAACCAAACTTTACCCAAAATTTAATCACGAAAAATTTATGCAACGCAAATGTAACGTTGGAAACTTCATTTAATGCTTCCTCTTTGATATTATATATTTATGTGTGGTTCTACTGAAGTTACTGCAAGACAAACCTCGCGAAGTCTTGTTAAAGACCATACCCCGATTTTTCGGTATCCATTGAAAAAATGCGGCTTCGCTGTTTGTTATAGCCAATTATTAAATATCAGTTAATTGCACTGTCGGAATTTAATGAAGTTTGTGTAAAAGTCTCCGTAGCTTTCACATATAATTTATCCGTAACGAGTTGCAGGTTACTTTCATTCAGTTTCGTACAACACCTGCACCTTGTAACGAACGACAAGTTCCCAATCAATCTAAAATTTGATGTTTTATTCCTTTACTAGACAAGCGTCCAATTTCTGGCATTTTAGAATTGGGATATGAAATACTAATATCTATAGCTGTTGAGAACCAATAGTTTACACCGTGCGGCCGTATTCCAGAGGCAAGTCGTAATGGCCCATCTGGACTTGAAATATTCATCTGAAATTGGCTACTGGGGGACTTTGCGCCGAGCATATCCGTTGTGGAGTTCTTGATCATCAGTATGTCTTCTTGTGAAATACCTAGCGCATAAAAGTTTCTAATTGCAGATACTGAACGCTCCCGCTGCCTTACTATATGCGCGCCCAAATAGCGAGTATTGATGTTATGGAAGTAACTGGGAATCGTTGCCTAGTCGTGCGAAGCTTTACCAACTCCATGAATTAATTTTTGTAGTTGCAAATATATTACTATCAATAATGTTATCTATTCTCAGACCATGGGATCGGAATTTCTGGTGGAAGTGATGGACACACAATTGATGATGATGTATCTCCAGGTTATTATTAATCACTTCTGCTGTCCGTGGTTATTTTTGACCACCCTTCAGGATTATCGATATAGTCAAAATACAAATGGGAATCGCCCAAACGAACCCGGACAACTTTCATTCGTGATACACAAACGACTGCAAATTGTTATTTCTTTATGGGGTGCATAATTTTTCTCTGCTACCGGTGGGGCTCGGATTGCAAGGATCCTACTATATTAATAACGAAAAAAAATAACCCTGAATTGCGCAAGGTGCGAAGGAATCCTCAAGTTGCATTAAAATCTCTCATAAATTTGGGATCCAATTCTTCAAGACCTGTTGTAAAAACAGCACCAGTTGTTTCTTACGCCTCTGTCTGATTGACCGAATACAGCGGAGAATCAACTGTTCGTTTCATGGTCAATTGGTCAGGGTCATGCATAAAGGAAGGCATTGCTGCAAAATTACTATGCTGCTGCGTAATAAATAATTGCTGCAGCTGCGCGCCATTTCCGGCATTTTTATTTGTGCCTGTGAAATCGCCCGCCTGTCAAAGCGAGAAGGACGGTTTGCCAAAAACGAGGATATTTCGGCTTCCTCGTAGGCCATTTTCAATTTCTTGAAAAAGGAGGACAAATCTTCTTGAAGGAGGGCGTATGGTAACCCTACCATATACCTATTACCTACGCTTCAATTCTGGATACATTTGGTCCATAAGACCTTCGCTTCAACACTTCTAAGATAAACTCATATTGCGACCACCAAACCAAACCGCACAAATCAAAAAATCAGGAGACAGAATGAGAAATGGTCTTGAGTGCAACACTTTCACCGCTCTAGTGTCTTTTTTCTTCCAATTTGGGTGTACAAGGCTCACCTATAGGAATATTGGCAGATGATCAACCTACTTAGGGTTGCATTTAAAACAAAAATCAATTTAAAATAAACATGTTTAAAACAAGGCCCATATTTAAATTTCAAACCATGACGTCACAAATATTCAATTGTGACGTCATAGTGGATTGGCATTGAGAATTGAAATTATAGGGTAAATTTAGCTACTTTGACGAGATATCTGGACTATTAATGTTGAACCGACTATTTTGAGGGTTCATACCATCCCATATCGATATACGTCGGCTATATCGGTCGGTAATTGTCCGTAGGCTCATACAACATGTTTTTAGGAAAGTATTTACACAATTATGGCATAATTTTACAACTTTAAAAAAACACAATTTTTTCGAAAAGGCATATTTGTTTTCAATGCAACCCTGATCCTACTACTTCATTTTTTAGGATACGGTAGCGACGACCACTTAGTATTTCCGAAAGTTGCAGGTAAGACCTAGCTAGTTAGCTTACCGTGCCAAGGCTCCAACCCAGTAAGCCTTACTATCATACACCTGTCGCTGATCTTACGCTAGACTACGAAAAATGACCAGTCCCGAATCCTTGGTTAAATTGACTAGTCAGACTTACTGGACTCTATAGTATACAACTTTATACTATTTAGTAAATAAATAATAGATCGGGTGTTCAACCTCCTTGCTATTCACGACCGCATTCTGATTACGTGTAGTCTGCAATGGTTCTCAACCTTTTTGACCTTGCGGCCCAGTAAAACTTCAAAATAAATGTTGCGGACATGTGAACGTTCAAACCAAACTTTACCCTAAATTCAATTTCGAAAAATTTATGCAACGCAAATGTAACATTCGAAACTTCATTTAATGCTTCCTCTTTGATATTATAAATTTATGTGTGGTTCTGCTGAAGTTACTGCAAGACAAACCTCGCGAAGTCTTGTTAAAGACCATAACCTGATTTTTCGGTATCCATTGAAAGAAATGTTACTTTGCTGTTTGTTATAGCCTATTAATAAATATCACTTAATTGCACTGTCGGAATTTAACGAAGTTTGTGTAAAAGTCTCCGTAGCTTTCGCATATAATTTATATGTAACGAGATGCAGGTTACTTTCATTCAGTTTCTTACTACACCTGCACCCTGTGACGAACGACAAGTTGCCAATCAATCTAAAATTTGATGTTTTATTCCTTTACTTAATAGACAAGCGTCCAATGTCTCACATTTTGGAATCGGGATATAAAATGCTAATATCTATAGCGGTTGAGAACCAATGGTTTACAGTGTGCGGCCGCATTCCAGAGGCAAGTCGTAACAGTGTTGGGATGACTCGAGTCATGACTTGACTCGAGTCAGACTCGAGTCACCTTTTTCGTATGACTTGACTTGACTCGAGTCACTTTGCTAAAATGACTTGACTTGACTTGACTCGGCGTATCAAAAATGCGGATTGACTCGTGACTCGGAGCAAAATTCACGAGTCAATTTCGAGTCATCAAGCAATCGATGTCGATCAAAATCATTGTATCTTGCATATGTTCGGATTGTACGCGAAACGCTGGTGTAACCTATGAGGGCAACCAATCATTCAATGATCGTTCGTTCTCTCACAAATAAATTGATCGCCAACGAACTGATCGAAGCATACAGCTTACGTTGTCGTAAACTAGTATAGTAAAGTAATTTAATAGCAAAATGTCTATTTCTGTTCTCTGTTCTTAACTTAACCAAACCTGCTGCTTTATTGAAATTGAATTCCGATATAGTGCGCAGGTTGGAATTGTATCATATCAAATTGTAAATGGGTAATGTATCGCATCCCATCAATTCGTTTCTCTATTCTCTATTTTGGCTGGTAACTATAATCCGAGGCTATGCAATTACTTACGTAGTTAAGCATTTCTGCGTATATGTGAGCAATAAAGCGCCTTCTTGCGTTTATGTTTAACTCTATATCCGTTCATAGGTCCAGAATCAATAACCACTCAATCTGTATTTCAGACAGCTAGCAAAATGCAATGACGTAAGCATGCCTCATACTTCGAAAAGACAGCTTGACTTGAATTGTGACTTGACTCGTGACTTGACTTGACTTGACTCGACTTGACTCAAGTCACCTCCAAAATTCGAGTGACTTGACTTGACTCGAGTCACCTTTGAAAATCGATTGACTTGACTTGACTCGAGTCAAAATGTGCAATGACTCGAAATGACTCGTGACTCGAAGGTAGTGACTTGATCCCAACACTGAGTCGTAATGGCCCATCTGGACTTGAAATATTCATCTGAAATTGACTACTTGGGACTTCGCGCCGAGGATATCCGTTGTGGAGTTCTGTGTCATCACTATGTCTTCTTGTGAAATACCTCGCGCATAAAAGTTTCTAATTGCTCCCGCTGCCTTACTATATGCGCACCCAAACAGCGAGTATTGATGTTATGGAAGTAACTGGGAATCTTTGCCTATAGTCGTGCGAACCTTTACCAACTCCATGAATTAATTTTTGTAGCTGCAAATATATTACTATCAATAATGTTATCTATTCTCAGACCATGGGATCGGGATTGCTGGTGGAACTGATGGACACACAATTGATGATGATGATGCATCTCCAGGTTGTTATTAATCACTTCTGTTATCCGTCGTCATTTCTTAACCACCCTGCAGGGTTTTCGATGTAGTCAAAATACTAATGGGAATCGCCCAAACGAACCCGGAAAACTTTCATTTGTGAGACACAAACGACTCCAATTTGTTATTTCTCTATGAGGCGCATGATTTTCTTCTACTGCCGGTGGGGCTCAGATTGCAAGGATCCTACTATATTAATAACGAAAAAAAGTAACCCTGAATTGCGCACGGCGCGAAGGAATCCTCAAGTTGCATTAAAATCTCTCATAAATTTGGAATCCAATTCTTCAAGACCTGTTGTAAAAACTACACCAGTTGTTTCTTACGCCTCTGTCTGATTGACCGAATATAGCGGAGAATCAATTGTTCGTTTCATGGTCAATTGGTCAGGGTCATGCATAAAGGAAGGCAATGCTGCAAAATTACTATGCTGTTGCGTAATAAATAATTGCTGCAGCTGCGCGCCATTTCCGGCATTTTTAGTTGTGCCTGTGAAATCGCCCGCCTGTCAAAGCGAGAAGGACGGTTTGCCAAAAACAAGGATATTTCGGCTTCCTCGTAGGCCATTTTCAATTTCTTGAAAAAGGAGGACAAATCTTCTTGAAGGAGGGCGTATGGTAACCCTACCATATACCTATTACCTACGCTTTAATTCTGGATACATTTGGTCCATAAGACCTTCACTTCAACACTTCTAAGATAAACTCATATTGCGACCACCAAACCAAACCGTACAAATTAAAAAATCAGGAGACAGAATGAGAAATGGTCTTGAGTGCAACACTTTCACCGCTCTAGTGTTTTTTTTCTTCTAATTTGGGTGTACAAGGCTCACCTATAGGAATATTGACTGATGATCAACCTACTTAGGGTTGCATTTAAAACAAAAATCAATTTAAAATAAACATGTTTAAAACAAGGCCCATATTTAAATTTCAAACCATGACGTCACAAATATTCAATTGTGACGTCATAGTGGATTGGCATTGAGAATTGAAATTATAGGGTAAATTTAGCTACTTTGACGAGATATCTGGACTATTAATGTTGAACCGACTATTTTGAGGGTTCAAACCATCCCATATCGATATACGTCGGCTATATCGGTCGGTAATTGTCCGTAGGCTCATGCAACATGTTTTTAGGAAAGTATTTACACAATTATGGCATAATTTAACAACTTAAAAAAAACACAATTTTTTCAAAAAGGCATATTTGTTTTCAATGCAACCCTAATCCTACTACTTCATTTTTTAGGATACGGTAGCGACGACCACTTGGTATTTCCGAAAGTTGCAGGTAAGACCTAGGTAGTTAGCTTACCGTGCCAAGGCTCCAACCCAGTAAGCCTTACTATCATACACCTGCCGCTGATCTTACGCTAGACTGCAAAAAATGACTAGTCCCAGATCATTTGCCAGATTGACTAGACCAGTGGTTCCGAAACGGTGGGGAATTCCCCACTGGTGGGGAATTCAATGATTTCTGGTGGCGGATAGACGCTTTGTTCAAAATTATATACAGGGCAGTCTACATATTCACGGAGACACATGCGCAATTACCGTTACCAGTTAACTGCTCTGGAATGTATGTACTATGTATCGGAACTTATATAGCGTGCTGTTGTTCAAAAAACCTCATTCTTAACTCTGGATGGCCAATCATGGCGTCACAAACGCATCCAGCACGACTATTTTGACGTGAAATAACGCTTTCACGAAATTTTGAGCGTTACTGGTATCGGTTCACAATACGTTTTATGTTGCAGTTAAAGGCGATTGTCTTGCGTACTGGTGTGGTTGTGTGTCTTGTGTAGTCAAACCAGCAGATAGCTGCTCTGTGATGACAAAAGTGCTAGATAGTGGGGAGCAGGACCGTAACTGCCGCACACCAAACCCTCCAATTGGGGGGGAGCGAGTTCGAAGAAGCCCAAAATTATTTCGTAAATTAACATAAATTAAAGTATTTTTTTGAGAATTCATGCCACTTTATCAAAAATTTTTCGCGCTGGCTGCGCGATGTATTATTGCCGAATATCTGATTATTCGATACCCGTCCCCCACAAAAACACGTAGAATTTATAAAAATGGAGACTTCGGCGTCGGCCATTACTGCGCCACGACGCACCAAGGCCATGTAACATGCAACTCCGAGAAGTGTGCCAGAACGATCAGCAGCGAGAAGACCTTGGCCGAGAAGGAATGGCCTTGTGGTGACCGAAAACTTCGATATAGGCTATATACAATATACATATATGTTAAATTGTCCATAGGCAGCTAAATTGCTGGCGCCTAATGTTCCTGTCCTGGCGATCTGAACCCCACAGGGCAAATGCCATACCACAGGGGAAAATTATTTGCCAGTAAAGCAATACCAATTTGAAATCGTGTGTACCTTTTAGTTTGGGCGATTTCCATATCTTTTGACATAGCAGATATAGGAGGTCACGTCCTAGGTCCTACTTTTTCCAACACACCTCACTCAGCTCTACCGGCAAATCAGATTTATTGAGCAGAGAGGGGAAAAAATTGATAACAAAATTTATGCAATTCCCGATCTTATTTGCCGATCCAAACACGAGCTATAACATTTTTTGCGCTTCGAGCGTTTAGTCCAATTAAGGCGACGCACTAAACAGTATACCCAATGTAGCTGATAAGTAGCGGGAAAAAAGCGTAGATGCGCAGCGGGGCTGAGGGGGTCCTGGGGGGCTTCGACCCCAGAAGTTAGGTTTATCACCCTGTAGGGGCCCAAGGGCAACGTTTTTTGACGGGGCTGACGAAGTGCTGTTACGGTCCTGGTGGGGAATGAAGGCTCGGAATAAATCTGAAGTGGGGAATGAAGACAAAAAGGTTGGGAACCACTGGACTAGACTTACTGGACTATAGCACACCACCTTATACTATTTATAGTCACACAGTAATATACCACTTGACAAGGTTTATAGGTCTTTGCGCTCTACCTCTGTAATCTCAATGCAAATAACAGAAACTAATCTGAAAAAGACACGCAAATATTCATCATTATGTTGGATTGCGTTCAATCAATCACCATTTAATAATATTGAGCCTCTATACCGTATGATCTAGCTTAGATGAGCACGCAAACTGATTATAAACTATAGTTACAGTACACCAATCACTGGCAGTAGAAGTATTTCCTTTTTGACTCCCTCTGCGTACAAATATTTCTGTTCTTTGGATATCTCATTTCTTAATTTGTGCAGTAAACATCCCCGTGTCCTTGAAAGGGTTAGTTTAATTTGAAGGCGCTGTGATATATTTATGAATATGTTTCAGGCATGTTTTTCGCTCAATGCCATATAACACTATAGTTAAAACTGTACGCGTACCTCCGATTCTGAACTTCAGATCATACGTTCAAATGTATTAGTAACTTATCTTTTAAATGCATTTCCTTTTTAGGAAACTGTGAGGATGATCAAGACGTTTCGCCGGGGAATAGAACGCCGTTAATAGCAGGTCTTTGAACTTGATACGATTTGAAATTTCAGGGCGCACAATATCGACAGTGATTTTCCAAAACAGTTTGGAATCAGTGCGACAATCGATTTCAATTGAGACGATTATAAAACAAATCGTTGAACATGCCTGTGTGGGTCGCCATTTGGCAGAAACAACCACGCGTTGACTTCTGTAATCTGTGCGTTATACTATGCCTGTGGCCCTGGGTTTTCACGGTGGTTTTAATGTTCTATCTGCAAAGTCAATTATCGTTAACTGAGCAATGAGCACTACGCAATTCCTTGTCGACGACAAAGTAGCCCATGATTACAACACCAAACAGCAGCCGGGTTTGAAGTCGAGACGAAATGAAAAACGACAGTTGGACATGCGGCAATAGAGCATGTGACTTTTTTTATTCACAAACTAACTCCTAACCCTGACCGGACTTCAACACGCTTGCTGGCTCAAATGACGCGTGCATGAAGCCATAAGTCAAGGCCGGCCAACCCGGGGCCCGCGAGAAGGTTATGAGTGGCCCACCTCACGAGGTAATTTCCGAAATTAGTAATATTATTAAAAGTGGATTTCACAGATTGCGAACTTGGAAGGCCAACCAAAAGTTTGATTTGTCTGGCAGCAACACCTGAGATATGATGACTAAAACATCAGTTCGGACGCATTGGCAGATCCATGAGCCAGTGACATTTTGGTAGATCTTCGTATATTACAATAAAGCATAATAATTTGCGATAGATTCATCCAAAGTAAAAAATTTCTTCACGCTTTGCGCAATATGTTGTCACGTGATTTCTTGCTTTTAATATTGTTACCCCTTTCTGAAAATGAAAGAACGCCTAATGTATCGGATTGAGTCTAACTATATTCGCAATTACGAGACAAAGTGTCATCCAACATGCGACCTTGTGTTTGCGCTCGCACAAAGACCGTCGACGATGAAACCATACCATACCATACCATATTTTGGAAATCGAAAAAGAGGACACCTTTTCAGAAATTTGAGACTTGCAAAACCGGAGAAGAATTCTCAAAAACCGGTGAATTTTTCCCACTTTGTGATCGGTTGACTAAAAAAAAAGGTCATCTTTCCGCCCAGAGCTAAAATAACCGTTTTTCACTCCGAAATACCCGCCGGAGCGTCAATTCTGTGCTAATTTACGGCATATCACTCGCTATTTGCCCTAAATCTGACCTAAATTTTTAAAAAAGAGGACAAAATCTTTAAAAAAGAGGACAAAAGGGCGTCCTACGAGGACACTTTCAAAAAAGTCAAAAAAGAGGACAAATCCTCTTAAAAGAGGATGTATGGTACCCCTACCGAATAGTCCAGTCCTTGCAAACCGAGCCCAGCGATATACAGCAGACCCGTAATATAGTTAAGAAACAATTTTATTGACCTGTAAACTTCGAAAAAATTTCACGCTTGGCCCTACTAGTGGTTCGCGCAATAGTCCGGTAATTGCATGTGGCCCTTTTGCCGAAAAGGTTGGCCAGCCCTGCCATAAGTCGATGAAGTGAATACCGCGAGACCAATCAATGAAAACAATAATTATTGCTTGATAAAAGAATATAGGCCTAATCATAAGCAGTGGCACACCAGGCACAATGCGATATAATGAAGCACTGGTTTTTTCACATCGGTGAATACTTCCTTTCGACCCATCTATCCTGAAAGTATGAACTGAGTGTGAACTGTAGGCCTAGGCCTACCCCTTTTTACTTATACCTAGAGTGAAAACACAACATTACCGTCGGACGGAAATGTAGCATAATATGAACTGAACAATTGAGCATGAGCGAGCATTGATCATGTTCGACGTAGGCTGTTGTCTTGATGTATAATTTGTGTGAAAGTAATTCATAAATCTCATGCTGGATACAACAACCCTTTTTGATTGCCCGACATGTCTGCAATAAAGTCATTATTGGTGAATTTGCGGATAATCCGGCTACAAACGCATCGTCATAGATACAATGTAGGTTAATGGCGACTTGCAAAGGTTGGGCAGCGGGCACGCGTCAATCAGCTGCTTACAGTATTATAAGTCGTGCAATGCGCTTTCGTAGGATCGATTCGTCTTGCTGTTGACGCTCGCATTTTATCCTATATCCCAGCAGTAAATATAACAGGGCTGTTCAAAAATAACTTTTTTTTTCTGGATTCCAACCATTCAGTCATTAAATTGTCAGGTTACCCTAGAAAACGCTGCACACCAAATTTGGTTCAATTCTAACAAGTATAGGGCTCCGCAGATCCAATTGAAAATTTTAATTTAAACAGGAAAATTGAAAAAAAATTCAAAATTTTCTGTCAACCCCAAGAAATTGTTGAGCTGTCTTCAGAGACGATGAAAAACAAATTTGACTCAATTCCAACTAGTAGAAGCGGAGTTATTTGAGTTTTTCGTTGATAATCCTCGGCTTATCCACCAATCAAGGATAATCCGAGAATTATCAACGAAAAACTCCAATATCTCTTTTGGGAAACCTGACAATTTAATGACCGAATGGCTGGAATCCAGAAGAAAAAGTTATTTTTGAACAGCCCTTGCTTGACAGCGTATGTGTGATCGTGCCCTATACAAGAGCCTTCGACTTGAGTGGCGTAGGATTTCTAAGCTCAGTTCTCATTTGCCAACATTTCACAAGTCATTCGAATAGGGGCGGGTGTTATTGACATGTGCGATGCATAGGCCTGCCATCGAATTCATTCAATGGTATTTACCATGCACACTGCACCTCACCGAATTGATCCTGTGCCAGTGTGCCGCAAGGTCAAGAAAGCAGGGAAACACTGATGTTCACATTTGATGATACAGCCTGAATTTACAACTGATTTCGTTACTATGCAGCAGACTTGGACAACTATAGATAATTGTAGTTATCTAAATGCAGGTAATCTAATTCTAATCTAATTTCTGCTTTCCTGAAAATGCTACACGAGAACAGGAAATGCGAAACGAGCCAAGCTTGCTGTACAGATATTTACCATTCTAATGCATATGGGAATTAACTCTGGACTTGAATAAATTTCCATGTTTCCGCGAATTCAGTAACTCTAATTCTAATCTAACTTAGATAAAACCGCGTAGGCCCAATCTATAATTTTAATCTAATTTCGAAATGCTGAAAATTTACCGGATCGCAATGGAGCGCATCATTTCCATCACTTTTTCAGGCATGGTAATCGCTTCTATTACCGTGGTTATTTTGGTGCTGGTGATTATATGGCGGCATCATCGTACGACTACCGGATCTACCAATGACACCGACAAAACGGCAAGAACAACGAACCCAAGTATCGTTGTAAAGAAGCCATCTCATACGTGTGAAGTGGAAAATGAATATGAAATGGCCACAACAATCGCATCAATAGTGTAAAACTGTGCTTTTCTGCCTGTGGGAGTGTGGGATGGTACGCACTTGTGCGGATGAAAACTATACAGTTTTTAAAAAACACTTAATAGGATATTAGGGACAGTTTCTTCTTGCCTTTTGTATAGTTGCGACGCAACTGTAGATACCGTTGACATCAAAATGAGGAAGTGGAGTTCTCCACTAAATATAAGGTTACCATACGTTTTCCTTTAGGTGGATTTGTCTTCCTTTTTCAAGAAATCGAAAATGTCCTCTTTTATAGCTTTGAAAGCCACGCGATTGTACAAGCAGATAAGACAAAAACGGCCTAAATGACGTCAGCGACGGCAAGGAATGACCTTAGAGCTGGTCTTCCGGGGGTCGATTTGGAAAAATGACCCCTTTTTAGTATTTCCAGTCCAATTTATTATTATTATTATCCGTATTCTCGTCCGATTTTATAAGTTTGGCGATTTGCAAAAAGTGTTTGCTTTTCCGGATCTCAAAACATCGTAACTTGACTCAAGGAGTAATTTGGTAGCCCAATGCGGGGAGCTTTGAGATGAAGATCTGACCATTACTGGTCTGAAATTGTCGGAAATGATATTCAGCAGTAGGCCTAGCCGATGGCTTTACTTGTTGAACATTTGAATAAAAAAGTGCTTTCATTTTACTTTTGTGCAATAATTTTCGCATTTTTTGTGCGGATGAGATTTCTGCTCCAAAATAAGTGCGGGCGGTACTCAAAGAGGACGAAAGCACCGGTGTAGATTAATTCTACCGGCGGCCAAACCAACTCATCGGAAGTGCCTCAGCTTCAATTCATTTCTGGATTGTTTATTTCTCAAGTCGAGTGGCAGAACATTTGGGGATTCCATCGAAAATAGCATACAGATCGAAAAGTGCTGTGGGAAATGCAGTGTTGGAATGACTCGAGTCACTTTGCTAAAATGACTTGACTTGACTCGGCATGTCAGAAATGTGGATTGATTCTTGACTCGGAGCAAAATTCAAGAGTCAATTTCAAGACATCAAGTAATTGGTATCGATGAAAACCACTGTATCTTGCATATGTTCGGATTGTTCGCGAAACGGTGTAGTAACCCGTGCGTGCGTTTTACTGAGCCTCCGTTGTTCTCTCACAAATAAATTGACCACTAATGAAGTGATCGAAGCCTACAGCTTACGTTGTCGTAAACTAGTAGCAAAGTAGCCAAGTTTAACAGAAAAATAAGTATTTGTGTTCCCTGTTCTTAGCTCAATCAAACCTATTGTTTTACTGAAATTGAAATACAGAGGTGGTCAGTAACGAAGTACTTCTACTTTTTCAAGTACTTGAAGTAGATTTTGCCTACTCACACTACTTTTTAAGTAGGTAGGAATTTAGACTACTTCTACTTCTACTTGACAGTTTTCAGTTTTGTAGGCAAAAATAAGCGTAGAATACCTACTTACTTACTTACTTACTTACTTGTGAACCACCACTCCTACTTCTACTTGAGTAGAAATTCCGGCGTAACTTCTACTTCTACTTGAGTAGTGGCTACTTTGACCACCTCTGTTGAAATATGATATAGTGTCTATGCTCATAAACCATTGACGCAGACTCGAATTGTATCATATCAATATTTCTAAATGGGTAATGTATTGGATCTTATCAAGTCGTTCCGGCGTAACTTCTACTTCTACTTGAGTAGTGGCTACTTTGACCACCTCTGTTGAAATATGATATAGTGTATATGCTCATAAACCATTGACGCAGACTCGAATTGTGTCAAATCAATATTTCTAAATGGGTAATGTATTGGATCTTATCAAGTCGTTCCGGCGTAACTTCTACTTCTACTTGAGTAGTGGCTACTTTGACCACCTCTGTTGAAATATGATATAGTGTCTATGCTCATAAACCATTGACGCAGACTCGAATTGTATCATATCAATATTTCTAAATGGGTAATGTATTGGATCTTATCAAGTCTATTTTGGCTGGTAACTAATTACTGAGGCTATACAATTACTTACGTAGTTTAAGGGCGGAGATAATAAAGTTAGCTGATCCGGAAGAATGATAATCGTGTGATTAAATACTGTTAATCGCGACGCATTATAGATAACTAACCTACGTAGGTTAGTTATCTATAGACGCATAAAGTTGAAGGTTACGCGCGATGGCAAGTCGAGGTGTCCCGAGTTTTCAATCAAGTGGCTTTTTCTGTTGCATCACAATGCGAAAACGTGTTATAGGCTGTCAGTTGTCAATTTGTTGAATGAAACTAGAGATCCCACAATCTCTATATTGAAACATCAGCAGCCTGCTGATGACGATGATACTTCCACTGTAATAGGTAGAATTATCATTATCGCGAAATGAAAGTCGTGTCCAATTCGTACGGTACAGCTAGGAAACGGATTATATAATATTGATATCGCTCTGCAATGGCGGGTACATAATTCGTTGATTGTTTAATGAAGCCATTACCTAGAAGACAATCGGCACGGTCATTATCGGAAATATTTGGGCGTATGAATGGTACGGAGTGTACGCAGTTTCTATAGAAAACTAGTAGTAATCTAGTTATCTATAGTTTGTTAATTCATGAGATTAACACTAACTTCATGCGCTGCGATCAACCGGTTCCTTAATCCTGGGTTGATAAATCCTGACGAACGCGCTAATCGACTTTATTGCTAATCGAGCGAGATAGTGTAATGGTTATGCGTCCGGCTTCTCGAGCGGTAGGTCGTGGGTTCGATCCCCGGCCGGGTCATCAAAGACTCGAAAATTGGTATCCGCAGCTATCCTGCTAGGCCAGGGGTTCTCAGCCCTTTCTTGGTCGTGGCCCATTTTCCGGTTTAAAAATGTGCTGTGGCCCACCTGATATACTAGAGTCATAATCCTGTTTAATACGTGGTCATGGACAGCGCCGATATGCTTATTTCTCCAAATTAGGCGCATTTTTCTCTAACTGAGGAGATTTAAATCTCGATCTCCCGGGATATGAAATCGCGCGAAGCGCGAAAAAATTTCACGTTGAATAAATATCCCCCAACAAACGACCAACAAAATAATCTTGGGCCCCTTCGAGCTCCCCCAATTGGGGGTGTGGGTGCGGCAGTTACGGCCCTGGTAGAGCTAAAACTCCTAAGTAGATTATTTTCGACCGCTGCTCCATTCGCGTCGCGAAACACAATAAGCAGATCCCCGCACTGTGTAATTCCGACTTTAGTGATACTATTATGGGTAATATTATTATCATTCTGTGCCGGCATCGAACAATTCATTGGTGAATGGGGTACGGTATGGTATATAGCTCAGTGGGTACTACAGAGAAGTGGAGAAAGATTTTCCAATATGCATGATGCAGGCTACTTTGTATGTCTTGTACCGAAACTACTGGAGTTGCGATGTCAGAATATTCAATCCAATGATACAATCAAAATCTGTGACTCTTTCATTATGTACAATGATTTTCAGGCCGGACATTTTGAACCGACTTCAAAGATTAATGCGCTCCGATAAATCCTCAATCCATTAAGATTCGTTGCGGTGGTGCAGTTTACCTCCGCCAGAAGTTGCAAATAATTTTCAATTATGGCTGTTTTTAGCTTGCAATAATACGGCCTGCCGAAGTACAGTAAATCTGTACATCAATTGCACTTCATTGCGAGTTCATTGCATACCCCTTTCAACGGCATACGACATATGACCCTACCGGAATACTTGGTTACTTCAGCATTATCTTCCAGTTATTATACGCTTGAAATTATATTAGTTACTGTTTGTCGTAGGTTGTCATAGCCAGTAGAAAAAGTCACCGTTCCTCCCTAACGTTTTCGATTTGTATATGCTGAATTCATACGTGCGACTACGTCTAATCAGAGTCGGATGAAAAGCTTTATGTAGCCTACGTATAATTCGATAATACGAATATAATTTTAGCGAATAACATAAGAAATATAACTAAACTTACATTAATTCTGAAATTTTCTAAATAGCTCTGTGGCCCACCAGTGGGCCATGGCCCACTCTTTGAGAACCCCTGTGCTAGGCGCTCAGCAATCACGGATAGCATGGAGGAGAAAAAAACGGGGGCGCAGACTAGATGACCTCATAGGGCCGTATCCGCAACTCCGTCGTCAAAGCATCTCGATGGTGCAGGCGAAAAAGAAGATCATATCTCTCTCTCTCCCCAACTTTATTATCTCCCCCCTTCAAGTTCTACGTATATGTGAGCGATGTTTCGTATGCTGCGATAAGGCCAATCAAGGTTTCAAGGCTTCCACAGTGGAAATAGTGTCGAAACAACAATTTTCGTTGATAAAATGACTTTCAGAGTCGAGGAGCGTATAATTTCAGTGCTCGAAAAAATCGTCTTTTGCTACTCGACTCGAATCATTGTGCTCAGCCGTAGTTACCACAAAATAATTAAAGAAATACAAAAACAACAAAATACCACGATCATCACTTCAATTCTTTCCAACTACGAGCTAAGTACGACACTTTTCAGCGGCTAAAGAATCGATATTGGGGTTAGCTAGACATTGTATTTGCTGGAAAACGATCTTCACGCAAAGCGCCAAGTCTAAGTGCCTCGGTTTTAGAAGTGTCTGGGACATTGCACGACAAGGCAGTATGCCTATTCATATCAGCTAATTCTTCCGAATGCTGATATCATCGCCGAAGCCGTGTCAGCTATAGTGAGGAATAGTGATGTCGAGCATAGGAGTATATTTTGCACAAAAAAAATTTTGAACTGTAAGCGAATACAGCATTTCAAAATGCTTTACTGAGCGTTCCACCGAAATCTCAAATCAGGTCGCGGGCCGCGTGTCGGCTACCCCTGATCTATATCTGAGAAAGCACAGATAGTAGGCCTACTTGTCACTGAACTTCGGTACCACTGAATAAAAGAAAAGCACTTAGTCCAGTGGTTTTTAAGCCTTACACTCTGTGAACCTTCTGAAACCTCACAGTCTCAAAACACTGCACTAATTGCCCGTACACTGACTCGTTAGCAATCTGAAGTCGAAACGACGCCGATCAAGTTATTATTGATCCGCAGTAACGAAAATTACAATATGAATATATGCATAATTATGTTGTCAAATAGAAAAAAATATACTGGGCGAAGCGCAGAGCAACCGGAAGGCACGTGACTATTAAATTAGAATCGGATAACTGGGTATTATGTTATGCTGGTACGTGAGTTAGTCTTAGTGGCAGTCGACCGTATGAGGATTGTCACTACACCACGATTAATTATAGATTCGCAGATAATATCGAGCCGATACCACGCTTTGAAAGACAACCCGGTATCATCCATAGAGGTGAAACATCGTAAATTTTCGCGAACACACGGCATGGTAACAGCGAGTTACCAGAAACCATCAATACTCAAGTACACTCGAAACAGGCAACTTCACTGAATCCGTACGGTACGAAAAATCCAGCGCAGGAAGTCCACAGTTTCGGCGAAGCCTACATCCAGCAAAAATTACTCCATACGAAACGTGGATAAACAATTTTGCGTCACGAAAAAAGGCGTAACTGTGTAGCCACGTCACGATTGGAACGAAATAATCTCGCCTCGAAATATAGTAATATAGTATCGCGTATCGTTTACAATGATAAAGGTAAGCCGTGATAAAGGGTTACATAGCACAGAATGCCACCCGAATAAATTGGCAGTAAGACAGAAACCATCCCAAACATCTATAGTTGGACAACTGTGAAATTCTCAGCTTTTTCCAAATTAGATTAGAATTAGAATTAGCGAATTCGCAATAACTTGGAAATTGAATTTAAATCCTAGTTGGAAAGAAGTCCAGCAATCCAGAAAACCACAAATTAGATCACAATCAAAATAGAGCATAAAACATTCCACAGATTACATTACGATTACTGACATAATCAGTCAAATTAGACAAGAATTATCTAGTTGTCCAAGTCTGCCAATGCTGTTTCTTTGACCGATGAACAGCAACATAGCCCGCGCAAGAAAAGCTTTACATCGCCGTAGAGCTAGAGATAGCAAAATATGCTGACTTCGATCCAATCATCACTCCAACAGTGGATTAACCACAAAACCCCCAAAAAACACGCGATCCCATACAGATTATCGTACAGTGAATAATAATAATAATGATATCATCGCGAAAATCACGCGCAGGGTAGGCTCGAAAGCCATACGGATAGATATGATTTGTCGTACAGAGCTGAAAACGTCTAGTTATAACGCAGAGTTGAAATAGCGTCTTCCGCGATCGTTTGTTGTCCGGTACACTCGGTCCGAAACGACAGTGGCCGGTCGAATGTGTTGGCATCAGTCTGTATGAGGTTTCTGATGATTACGCGAGCGCGGCACGTAGATATTGTGACGCAACACGACTTGCTTCAAAGAGTCGTCCTCTCTGTGCGTTTTGTCAGTCTCTGAAAAATGATAGCGCTGTGTATTACAATCGAATAGTTAATGGTTTTACCCAGAGACACTTAGCCGCACGGCTGAAAAGTCAGTAGCTGTTTATAATACGATTGTTGGTATACTATGTTCTTTCCAATTCTCTACTAGTGGCTGACGAGTGTCAGCCGAAAATATTCGGGTTCATTGCAATATGAATATACTATTCAATTGTATATATTGAAGTTTTGTACCTCCAAGAAGCTCTTCACATAGCACAGCAGAAATTCAATACAGCAACAAACAAGACGCTCATATTGCCAAACGTGAAGCTACGGTATAACATAGACAAATTCAGATATGGAATAGCCGAGCAACAACACAACACTAACGAAATATTAAACCACACCAAAATTCTTTTTATATTTCGAATTTGGTTAACCTCATTTACCGACGTTCGCTTCTGATGAGAGTCAGTCGAAAAGCTTGGAGTGGAATAAATCGGGCGATATGAACATACTGCTACAGTGTACAATAGTTTCTCGTAGACTTGCTCGTGGACTGTTTATCGTAATAAGGGCATTGCGATGCATGCCAATTCTTGCTTGTTAAGTAAATATATAATCAGAATTCTCAAACTCCTTGGCTAAGGATAGCGGGATGAATTTGATAGCCAGTCATGAGATAACTTGAACTTGACATAGTTGAATCTACTAATTAAAAGTTTTCAATTAAAGATTATTATTATGTGTTTAACAATATCAAGTTATCTTTCGCTGTGCAAAGTAAAATAACTTGAAGCCAACTCACATTTACTGTCCTTCTTTCCCCACGAGGCGGCTCGTTGCTTTATGGAGCTCGGGACTCGCTTGGGGTCGACAAATTCTGAAACAGAACATCAACTATTGCACGAGGACAGCCTAAGGAGTACGCCATTATCGCGAAATCGTGCAAATTACAGAATGGTAACAGGATTTGAATTCTAGTGCAATCGTGTGAGGACGTTCACAGTTCGCCAAGATCAGTTAACTAATGTTTATCAGGTATTTAAAAACATAATTTGAATTCAGAATTTTACTCAAATTCCCGAAAGAAGCACACCGCCAAGAAAACTGACAAGAAGATAAAATTGAGTTTTTCTGGGGCATCTTGGATCAAGGACGAAATCGATCAGCTTTCTTTAAATCTTGAATCACATAAAGCTTTCCAAGTCCCACACAACTTTGCATATAGCGCACAGAATCCACGGAGCGATTTACTATGCCATCTAATAGGCCGCACAAGTTTTTAATTGTAAATTAATTAACTTCAAACGTAAATCAAAGCCATATCAAGCAAAGAAGCAGTAAATCAATGTCGTGCACATGCAAATTGAGTACAAACCGGACACAGGACGCGATCTTGCTCCGCTCGTTACGGAATCTACACCAAAATTAGGAACACGGAATTAGTCCAACACACAGACAAGTCACTGAAAACCATTTCACGAAAATCAAGTGCGTCGGTTGAGTAATAGCAACACGACAGCAACACACAACTTGACACACAAACACCGATATCACGTTTAAAATATCAATTTGTTTTACACTAAGATTAATCCTGGCCTAAAGTACATATCCTGCGTTGGTACGAAGAAACCAAAATCAAATGCCCGTTCCCAATTGTGAACAGCGACCAATAAAATGCATATTACACGCGCTACACGTTTTAACCACGGGCTTATACAATACAAATAAATACTTCAAGATGCGAAGTTAAAGGTGTGCAGAATTTTGGATTTGAAAAAATAGCATGGTCACCGTGAATACTATTTTTTTAAATCCCAAATTGTCTACACCAAAAACTTCGCATCTGCGGGTCGAAATTGAGATAAATTTGATACGCATCGTTTTTTTATGCAAAATTTCATGGGGTAGTCGCAAAATTTTTTTTTTTTAAATCTCAAGCTATATCCTCTGATAGTAATGATTTTGCTGGTTGTAATTGAGCCAAATTTGACGTGCTGCACTCTTAGACAACAATTTTATGAAGTAGGCAGTAGAATTTGAAACAAAAGACTTATTCTTGAACGTATCTAGTCTAGTCTATACGTACAATTCTTCAGTTTATGGGTTCCTACAGTAGCCAACTTCTGAATACACATTCGACATACATTAGCAGCCACATATACAGAAAAAACACGTACCTGGCCTAGGAGCGGGCTTTGGTTTGGTAGGCAATGGAGGCGGGCTCCCTTTAGCTGGTTTGGCAGACAGCGGCGGCGGTGAGGGCTTCCGAGGCAACATGGCAACTTTCGATACTGATTGCCCAAAATAAAACGTGATGAAACTAAATTGTGCAAACTGATATCGCGCATGCGTGTATCGAAATTAAATTCTACTTGCAGAAATGAATCGAGCGGCTATACCGAAAAATGTGGGAGGTAATTTCTGAATTTACCTGGTTTGGAAGATACTTGAGGCTTTTCTGTAAAACAAAATAAAAAATTAAGTAAAAAGGTGGATATACGGCACACATCTTAGCACTAAATACCTAAAATCACGTTTGCGTAAGGATTACACGCAGAGTCACTTGGGCAGACTTGGACAGCTAGGTAATTAGACTAATTATAGCGCAATGACGGTAAACTAATTCTAATTTAATTTGTGAAATCCTTCTATACTATAATTTTAATTCTAACTAATTTCCGGCTGTGCTCAAAATGAACTTGATAGCGCGAAACGAGCCAAGCACGCTGTACAGACATTTGTAATTCATGCGCTTATGAGAGTGAATGATTTGATAGGAACTGAACTTCATTCAATTTTCGAGTTCACGCGGATTCAGTAATTCTAATTCTAATGTAGTTTGGAAACAACTATTAATTCTAATCTAATTTGGAAAAACGGCAGCAAAAATTCTAATTTTAATCTCATATGGAAAAGCCGACTACTGATTCAAGTTCCAAGTTTACGCGAATTCAGTAATTCTAATTCTAATGTAGTTTGGAAGCAACTATTAATTCTAATCTAATTTGGAAAAAACGGTAGCTAAAATTCCAATTTTAATCTCACTTGGAAAAGCCGACTACTGACTCCATTTCCAAGTCTACGCGAATTCAGTAATTCTAATTCTAATGTAGTTTGGAAGCAACTATTAATTCTAATATAATTTGGAAAAAACGGTAGCTAAAATTCTAATTTTAATCTCATTTGGAAAAGCCGACTACTGATTCCATTTCCAAGTTTACGCGAATTCAGTAATTCTAATTCTAATGTAGTTTGGAAACAACTATTAATTCTAATCTAATTTGATAAAAACGGTAGCCAAAATTCTAATTTTAATCTCATTTGGAAAAGCCGACTACTGATTCCATTTCCAAGTTTACGCGAATTCAGTAATTCTAATTCTAATGTAGTTTGGAAACAACTATTAATTCTAATCTAATTTGATAAAAACGGTAGCCAAAATTCTAATTTTAATCTCATTTGGAAAAGCCGACTATTGACTCCATTTCCAAGTCTACGCGAATTCAGTAATTCTAATTCTAATGTAGTTTGGAAGCAACTATTAATTCTAATATAATTTGGAAAAAACGGTAGCTAAAATTCTAATTTTAATCTCATTTGGAAAAGCCGACTACTGATTCCATTTCCAAGTCCACGCGAATTCAGTAATTCTAATTTAAATCTCATTTGGAAAAGATGACTGCAGACTGCCGTTTTCATTTATGTTAATCACGAATTCTACACCATAAAAATATCAACTCACCTTTGTCAAAAGACTTGCTTTTCCACCGACTGAGGTCCGGTTTCCGGGCTGCGTTATTATTGTTATTATTATTGCTATTATTGTCTTCTTTTTTCTCTGCGGGCGACGCGGTTTTCTTCAACATCCCGCGTCCGAACGGTAGCGCCGACGATTGCTCCGAGTCTGGCTTGGTGCTCTCACCCTGCAGCTTGTCGGATGTCTGAGAGAATGTTACGGCGTTTAAAATCAAATGTAGGTGATGGCTAGCTATGCGCTGGGGTGCGTTTGGTTTTGAACAATTATGAAGAAGGCGGCTTCTTTTTCGAAACTAGATTTCAAGAGACACTTGGAAGTGAGTGGTTCTAGTTCTAGTTGCAACATTCTAAAAGTGAGAAGCTCTAGTTCTGGTTGCGACTTTTGAAAAGGGAGTAGTTCTAGTTCCAGTTGAGACTTTTGAGAAGTGAATAGAATTGAGAATAGAAAAGTTCTAGTTCTAGTTGCGGATTTTGAAAGATGAGTAGTTCTAGTTCTAGTTGAGACTTTTGCAAAGTGAATAGTTCTAGTTCTAGTTGAAACATTTAAAAAGTGAGAAGATCTAGTTCTGGCTGCGACTTTTGAAAAGGGAGTGGTTCCAGCTCTAATTTTAGTAACGGATTCTGAAAAGTGAGTAGTTCTAGTTCTAGTTCTACTTGAGACTTTTGAGAAGTGAATAGTTCTAGTTCTAGTTGCGATTTTTGAACTGTAGTTCTAGTTCTAGTTGAGACTTTTGAAAAGTGCGTGGTTTTAGTTTTAGCTGTGAATTTTGAAAGGTGAGTAGTTCTAGTTGAGACTTTTGCAGAGTGAATAGTTCCAGTTCTAGTTTCGGTTACGACTTTTGAAAAGTGAATAGCTCTAGTTCTAATTATAGTTGCTAATTTTCAAATTAAGTCCTTTGTCTGATTGTCACATCAATTTAAAAGTTTACAAAATTCACGCCAGGGAATCACAATAACAATCGGTTCCAGAAATGGACAAACCAACTCACCTTGCTACGATTGAGCTTTTTCAATTTCATCTCGGCGAGCACGTTACCCCCGAAACCCATCCCCGGGAGCCCCATGGCCCCGGCCGGGCGTCTTTTCGCCGCCGGTTCGCTTTTGGAGTCTTCCGTCTCCGCGTCGTCTCCGTTTTTAACGGAATGCTCTTCCTCGTACTCTTGCGCGGGTGTGGATTCTTTGTCCTGATCAATAGAAAGACCAATTTTTTTTCACATTACTTGAACGTTCTTACATTACAATCTTTGCCGAGAGTTTTGAATTCCGCCTTCATTAATCAAGACTGCGTTATTTTCTCTCCTGCTTGCTTAAAATATTGGTATCGTTTGCTTTATTATTTTAGTTTTCTACACGACCATGCTTTTGGGTGTTGAATAAATCGAGGTAAATATAGTTGCTAGTTTAGTAGCATGTTTCATTCAAGATGCCCATGGAGATACAGAACTTCAGTACCGGTATACAATTGCATAATATATTCATATTGAAATAAGCTCGAGTATTTTTGGCTGACACTCGTCAGGGGTAATCGTCAGCAACTAGTAGAGAATTGGAAAGAACATTGCATATCAACGATCGTATACCAATGTTTTTTCCAATTCTCTACTAGTTGCTGACGAGTGCCAGCTGAAAATATGCGGGTTTACTCAAACATTAATATGTATCATTCGTTTGTTTAGTGCAGTTCTGCAGTCCATATGCCTGCTGAAAGGAATTCTGAAAGTTTTTTTTAGGCTGAATTGCTCGTGAATTAATGGAGCGGAGATCAAAAATAGCTCCGAACTACGAATCATATTTGCAATATTCTCAGCCTCAATACAATGCCTACCTTTTTGCTCCCGTCTTTGTCGCTGCTCCCGCTGTCTTTCCGCCGCTTTTTCAGCATGTCGGGGGTGATTTGTCCCATGCCCGGCAATCCGAACCCTCTCGGCTTTTTCGGCGTTACTGCGTGAGAAGGAATACGTTTTCAGGCAATGTAAACGACCTGATATATTTTTATCAACTCACTTTCTTTTTCGTTCTCTTTCTTCTCCTCGTCCAGAGTGGGAACTTTTTCGAAGTCTGTGCTAGTCACCCTGAAGAGGAGTACGTTTTGTGATGTCACATTTGTTACTGGATTCAAATACCAGAAACATATGAAATCTAACCAATTTCACCTTGGGAATCACTAAACGGACGCATACGTAGGCCATACTTAGTGTAAAGTACTTAGTTACTGATCAGGGATAACCAACCACAATTGAAACACTATCATGTCGGCTCCCTGTGCCTTGTGCCATAGCCCACAGAAACTTACGATGCGCTGAAGAAATCATCAACGCTTTTATCGCTGTCTTCTTTCACGGCGGGTTTCTTTTGCACACGTCTCGCGGGACGAGCTCTCCCCTGCGAAAATACACAAGCTGCATGACGGAACAAAGACTATCGGATTAAGTATCAGCACATAGACATCTCTCTTTTGAAACTTAGAAATTGAATCACATTCAGGATTAGCAAGTAATACAACAAAAATCAGCTTCAGTAACCGTGATAATGGCAAACGTCTGTGCACCGAGCTTGACTCGCTTCGCATTATACAGCTCTCGTGTACCGTTGTCAGAAAACCAGGAGTTAGATTTGAATTAAAACGGGACCATAGAGGCATTTCACAAATTGCATTACCTACATTACATCTTTTAATTAGCCTACTTAGGGAATAAGGACTATCAAGTCGCCAAAAGTCTGCCGCTATTGAATACAGACACGCTATTAAAGCCTATGTTTATTGCAGATCAAATTCACTATAGATGATATTGGATACATTTCGTCCTGCAGAGCAAAATCGAGCCAGCAAACAAATCACGCCCACTGCACACCCAAAGGCACACCCATACTGTAAGCAAAGTTTTTTTAAATCAGTTACATCTCTCATTAAATATAATTGACAGTCATGCAAATGTAATGCGGTATAAATTAGCAAGAGCTATAAGCGAAATGTATGTATTGCTCTGTTAGTTGCAGCAAGTGGGAGAATTAGTATTATTTATAATGGACTCGGATTATATTGAGACAGATACAATCCCCATTCAACACTGGAAAGGTCGTATTCGGACTGCAGTCCGCCAGGTATGTAGCCCTGCCATAACCTATGGTAGAAATCCGATAAATATACACCTATTTACCACCATCTAATTTGCAGTGCACCTTGTACTGTACAAGCACATTAGGCAAAGTAACGCCCAGATACTGCCAAAGCACACAACCATTGAAACCAACTGATTAGAGCACTTTCTATCACGCCTACGACACGCCCGCATCAGCCCTAGGCAATCCCGTAAATAGATAGTCAATTTAGGCCAGATATAAACACTTGGACAACTACAAACAAGTTGATACCTCACCTTTGTGACATGCTCCAGTTTCCTGGTAGCTGTTGGCAGCTCGGGAAGAAAATCTGTGGATTCCGAGTCCGCACTGACTACTCCGTCGGGAGCGTCAACTGAAAAGACGCATATATTAAGTACCGTATTGATATCTCGAGTCCGGATTTTCGCGGCAACATCGAGAGCTGATTTAGGCGATTTTTTAGTCAGCTTCGGTACTCAGGGTAGCACGTAAATTTCCGCTCGATTACAATTGGAAAGTGGCAATTACCGAGACATCTAAACTACTTCAAATGGAGCTACAAAAGGAATGTTATGAAAAATGCCAAAGAAAGTAATTTTCAAAGGCAGATTTACTCGTGAATCGCATATCATTAGCTGTTTATCGGAGTTGGATATTTTCAAAATTGCGGGACGAATATTTACGAATAACGCAATATCACTCGAAGGTGCAATCAAGCATATCCAAAAACGAGTACCGATTCATTAGTTACTTCAATAGTTCTTTCCGTTAACTAAAACATCTCACTGTCCGTTTCCGTTACTGCTTTGACGGCGACCATATCTTCTTCCGGTGCGATATCCTTTTTCTCAGTTATATCCTCAACCGTTACGTCCTCTGTAGGCTCCTGCGCGGGAACTTCCTCTGCAAACAAAATCAAGTCATTTAGGATTAAACGCATAGCTCTAATTTAAATTCTAATCTAATCATCGAAAACTTGTGTAGCTATAATTCTAATTCTAGACTCATTCGGAAAAAAATGTGTAGCTATGATTCTAATTCTAATCTAATTAAGAAAAACAACGTATTAATTTTTTTTAGTTGTCGAGGTTTGCACTTAAGTATTCATACCGTTCACAGGCTGAGTTAGTCTTAAAGCGAATCAGTATATAATACACATGACGGCTACCTTTTATTTCGTCGGCTTCAGTAACTTTGGTCTCGGCGACTTCGGTATCGATCTTGGCTTCCTCGGGGCTGATATCGGGAGGCGGCTCGTCGTCAGATATCGCTTCTTCGATGGGCGACGCGGATCTCGGAGGGGTCGGTTGCTCTTCGACCTTCTTCTTGTAGTCGATGTCTGGAGATAAATTGCATCAGTAAAATATAAGTTCGCCTATATTAGATAACGTAATAGTAATATATGTGGTTGCCAGAAATTTGAAAATGAGACAATTGAGCATGAGACTTTATAACCCCCTGACGAGTGTCAGTTGAAAATAATCGCGTTTCTTTCGATATCAATATAATATTCAATTGTGTATCTGTGTTCATTAGGGCTCTCAAAAATGACTTTTTTTCTCAAATCGTACTGGCTACTTGATAACATTGTTAGGTTACCTAATTCAAGCCTAAACACCAAATTTGGTTCAATTCCAGCCAGTAACCGCTTTGCTACAGGAGAAGAAAGTTTCTATTTATTATCTAAAAATGAACAATAAAAAATTTGAAAATTTTCTGTTCACCCCATGAAAGTGTTAGGTTGTGTAGGTTATCACCGTCGAAAAATTTGGATTATGAATAAAATAGTGTTTACGGTGACCAATTCTTTAATTATTTATTATAGCGGTGCCCACCGTAAATACTATTTTATTCAAATCCAAATTTTGCGACGGCAATAACTCCGCTTCCGCTGGTTGGAGTTGACCCAAATTTGGTGAACATCGTTTCTATACAAGACCTAACACTTTCATGGGGTGAACAGAAAATTTTCAAATTTTTTTCTATTTATTTTTACATAATAAATAGAAACTTCCTTCTCCTGTAGCAATGCGGCTACTGGTTGGAATTTAACCAAATTTGGTGCGTAGGCTTAAATTAGGTAACCTAACAATTTTATCAAGTAGCCAGTACGATATGAGAAAAAAAGTCATTTTTGAAGAGCCCTAATGTTCATAAGATACGAGTAATTAAATGAATTAGGCCTACGTTCCATACAACCATGTTTGATTGAGGTTGCGCTAAGCCTACGCTCTAACGTAAGACCGATTTAGTTATCGAATCGAGTATAGAACCACATCCAACAGATAGCCGATAAGTGCTAGGTATCATTTTTAATTCAACTATGCGATACGTTATGTGACGCTTATAAAATCACTTTTAGCTAACCAAGGGAACCGTTCTTGAAGAACCTGTACAGGCTTTATCCGTAATAACTGCGCATTTTCGATCAACCGGTCGCAAATTCACTATCACATCGCTGCAAATCTAACTAAACACACATCTGATTTTAAGCGCTTCTTCGAGGTACAGAACTACGATAGACAATTGCATAACTTATTCAACATCTGATCTCACTAATCACATTCAAAAAGCATAACCGGCAAGCCTACACTTACTTCAATATCAGCCTTCTATGCTACAAGCAGCGCGACGTGATTTACTACGCCAAACCAATTTCGAACATATACTTATACAGTAATTCATTGCGACACTATTGCCAGCCATGCGGGTAACAAAAAGCCGTCCACAACTAGAGGTAAACACGCTCAGGCCTGTGGACCAGCATCGGGCGAAAACAAAGCAGCCGAGCGCCGCGACAAAGCAAGTTGAAACGCGAGCATCTGGCGAAAGATTGTAGTCACGCATTACTAACAAAGCTAGCTACACAGATCTAAATTTGCTTGATTACGACGGCGTAGATTTGCGAAATGAAGACCTCGATCACAGCGTTGGATAGCTAGAACATTTTCAGGTTATGGTTAGAATAAAACCTACACAGTTTTTTTTTTCCAAATTAGAAAAAATACAAAAGAAATCAGCATCACACCAGAGTTCATTCTGATGAGCACGAGAACGGAAAAAAACTGTTGTTATAATTCTAATTCTACTTTAATTTGGTAATAACTGTGAAGCTATATTTCTAATTTTATATAATTTGGAAAAGCCGAGAATTTTCTAATTATCCAAGTCTGCCCGAGTCGCAATCCTTACATCGCCTCGTAAATAACAAATTACCTTCATAGACTCTGGTTCGAATCAACACCCGCATCATACTGAAGTGCCTGCTGCTCAGTTCAGGTATGCCCAAGGGATCAAAGATAACGATGCTTTTCCTATAAATAACGCGCTAGCATCCAACCTATCAAGCTAATTGTAACGGTACATGCGATCGCGCCAAAGTTATACCTGGTTGTGATTCACAAGGGCTCTTACGCACGTTATTTACAGCAGAGCCGTGACGCGGGATGCGAAAAGCAAATCTTACTTATGTCAATTCTCGAGTTACCGGAATCGTGTTTGTTAAAACACGCACAATCGCTCGTTTCGAATGAAATCACGAAGCCATCTTCACGCCAATCAGCCACCATAACCGGAAATCTTGGAAGAAACAGTCACGTGCGTCTACGCGCCGGTACCACATGATAATATATTGATTTCAAACTGATTCAAGTTGACGTAGATGGAACGGGCCTGTTTACGCCACAACCTGCGCGGCTCTACGTGGCCAACCGTCAACAAGCTGTGCAACCCCCAATAAGAACAAAATTTACCACAATACATATCTAGTTCATTGCTATAACTAATGATGTACAAAAGAAGGAACCGTTGAAATATGATTTTCACACAAAACCTTATAATGAATATTCATTGCAAATCATTGTAACTTCGCTGTTCCCTTTCAGATGTCAGTGGAGAAACGAGAGTCTTTACCTTGGAAAGTGTCATCGTATTGTTGGTTCGAAACGCAACAGCGTGATACCAATTGCTTGATTGCAAATGAGCACATACAGTATATATGGGAGATAGGAGATGGAATTGGCATTTCAGAAGGACGCGGTTTCGATTTCGCCACTGCGCACGACGTATAATCACAACATCCATAATTCGGCTACTGATCTGGCCTAATTGTCTGCAACCTAATGATGGTCAAGACACGCGTGTCACCACGAATCATATGTATGAGTTCAGTGTGTGTTTTGACCTCCAAGGAACCCCTGAGAGTTGCTCATGGAACCCTGGGGTTCCGTGGGGCACCGGTTAAGCTTGAGAACCACTGGTCTACTGTAAATGTATTTTACGAACGCCAACAGCCCGCGCTTGAATGAAAGCGAGTGCATATTTCAATTCAAAAGTCGAAGAGACTTGACGATTTCAACATGCAGTACGAAATCAAGCCGCGGTGTCCGTCTACTTCATAAAAAAGTCAGGAAATTTCGACCTTGGTATCGCTCGTTTAAATCTGTAGACGGATAAAACTCTTTGGAAACGTAAAGGTTTTTACGGTAAATTATGAATAGTTTATTCATATTGAAATAAACCCGAAAAATTCAAGCTGACACTCGCCAGGTGTAATCGTCAGCAACTAGTAGAGAACTGGAAAGAACATAACAATTGTAATTTAGATATCTCAACAACAACAACAACCATTTCGATACTATGCCCGTCCTATTTGGTTACTGCGGTTTATGAGAAACATGTTTTAGCGTCGCACAAATTAAACTAATGACGAGTCAGTCCATATACGGAATCGGTTTCTATTGCTTACGAGACGTCACGGCGTACACAGCACCGACAACAATATTTGCTTCGCAACGGCGCAAATAATACAGTTGGCCCGTATACGGGGATCAACAGTGTAGATGGGTACACAATACACAAACTATACGCATCGTACTTTTCCCCGCATGGCCATTTGCAAATTAAAGGTAAGTTTGAACGGGGCCTGGTTTGGTTGGATTCCGTACTTGCAGACTTGTACGTACATTCGTACAAGCTACTAGATTTTCAAAATTCGCAACTACAACTAGAATTAGAACTACTCACTTTTCAAAATCCGCGGCTAAAACTAGAGCTAGCCTAGAACTACTCAAAAGCAATAGTTAGATTGGTAATTTGTGCAAGTTTGATCAACACAGATGCAGAAGCGATGACAATTCGTAACAGTCACCCCCTTCTCATATTATTGTCCATGTATATTAACACAAAACAATACCTGCAACATCTTCACAGTCGGTAAACTCCATAATTGGATATTCACAATATTTCGTCCTCAGCGTATACGATAGTACTGACTATCACCGACTATTACACTGCGCGAATTGCTACACGCCGTTCCTCTGCCTAACACCGCTGACCATGACAGCGGGAATCTCTGTTCCGAGATGATTTCTCGACGAATGAATGGGATTCGCCCGAATGGTACACAAACTTTATTGGTGTTGGCTTTGATAATACCATTCCTCTCATACTTGAAAATACAAAGGCAGCGTATTGCGCGTTCTTTGTAGCTATCTCGCTCTGTAGCGTAGAATCTCAGTGAAATTGTCTGCAGAACGCAACCAGACAGTACTACAATTAGGACTGTGCAGAATTTTAGCTAAACATTTTTTCAAGTTAGACTATAACAAGAAATATAGCTGCATATATTTTTTTTCAAACTAGATTAGAATTAGAACTATAGCTACACATTTTCTAAAATTAGATTGGAACTAGAATTAAAGCCACACAGTTTTTCCAAGTTCGAGTAGAACTAGAATCAAAGCTGCACAGTTTTTTCCAAAATTAGACTAGAACTGTAATAGCTGCACGGATTTTTTTTCAAATTAGATTAGAATCAGAACTATAGCTATACAGTTATTTTTAATATTAGACTAGAACTAGAATTATAGCTATACACATTTTTTTTTAATTTGATTAAAATAAGAATTATAGCTACACAGTTTTTACAAATTAGGCTAGAACTAGAAATATAGTCAGTGTTTTCACATGAGATCAGAACTGGAATGATAGCTACAATTTTTTTTTTCAAATTGGATAGGAACTACAAATATAGCTACATCGATTATAGATTGCCAGCATTTCGCTATCTAATAAGTGTAACTAGTACCAAGTCCGTACATGAGATTCTTCGACTCTGAACCGTGTACTAGGCTTCTAGCCCCGGCCCAGCTACAAATCTTTCTTACCTATAACGCTCGAAAACTTGCCCGATTCTCATCTGATGCTCGACTTACGATGCTGACAAGTATATCGTAAAACCAATATGATTAAGTCGTTACGATTAGTAATTATCGCTTCGGAGATAATCTATTAAGGCTACAAGCGATTAATTTGTGTAACGATAGTAATCGCGTGAGCTGAGATAGAATCGGGGCAGAAGTGAAGCGATGTTTTGCAGGTCATTAACCTGATTGTGAGGTCGCCTGGCATATACAAAAGCAGACTTGCCAACCATACAATTTTTGACCTTGCCTGCGCAGTATTTTTCCGACTTGGATTAGAATTAGAATTATAGCCACACAGTTTTGCTGAGTTAGATCAGAATTAGAACTTTAGCTACACCGTTTTTTCAAATTAGATCAGAATTAGAATTATAGCTAGACACTTTTTTTCTCCAAATTAAATTGGAATTAGAACAATAGCTACATTGTTTTTTTCAAATCAGATTAGAATTAGAATTATAGCCACACAGTTTTTCCAAATTAGATAAGAATTAGAACAATAGCTACACTGCTTTTTCAAATTAGATCAGAATTATAGCCACACAGTTTTTCCAAATTACATCCGAATTATAATTGTAGCTACACAGTTTTTCCAAATCAAATTAGAATTAGAACAATAGCTACACTGTTTTCTTAAATTATATAAGAATCGGAATCATAGCTACACAGTTTTTCCAAATTAAATTAGAATTAGGACAATAGCTAACTGCTTTTTCAAATTAGATCAGAATTATAGCTACTCAGTTTTTCCAAATTACATCTGAATTATAATTGTAGCTACACAGTTTTTCCAAATCAAATTAGAATTAGAACAATAGATACACTGTTTTTTTTCAAATTAGATTAGAATTGGAATTATAGCTACACAGTTTTTCCAAATTACATCCGAATTAGAATTGCAGCTACACAGTTTTTCCAAATTCGATTACAATTAGAACAATGGCTACAGTGTTTTTTCACATTAGATTAGAATTAGAATAAGCCACAGTTTTTCTAAATTACATCCAAATTAGAATTAGAACAATAGCTACACTGTTTTTCCAAACCAAATTAGAATTATAACAATAGCTACACTGTTTTTTAAAATTAGATTATAATAGAATTATAGCTACACAGTTTTTCTAAATTAGATTAGAATTAGAATTACCGAATCCGCGAAAACTAGGACATCGAGTCGATTTCAGTTCATATCAAATCATAGTTTGATCCACACAAGCATGATAATAGTAAATGTCTGTACAGCAAGCTTGGCTCGTTTCGAGCTATACAGTTCTCGTATAGCATTTTCAGCGAAGCTAGGAATTAGATTAGAAATAAAATTAGAGCAAAAAACATTCCACAAATTAAATTATAATTTGGCTATAATTAGAGAAATCTAGAATTATCTGGTTGTCCGAGTCTGGAGTATATCACTCAGGTCGTACTACAACGGAGATTGTGTCACGACAAAGAGCTGCTTGAACTATTCACAAACAAGAGTCCGAAATATTCCTTGAAATTTTCAAAACCAACTTACACGCGAAAAACTACCTATAGTATTGCCGCTGCCAAATTCACATCTCGTGAATTGAATATGCAAAGCAGACTCGTGCTCGGCGTGATTAGCGCGAAGGCGACAACATTTCGAAAAGTCACAGCTGCTATTAAGAAAGGTGCTAGCATGCATACGTCACAAACGCCGCAATTAACCGCAGATAACCGCAGGTGCCGCGCGCCCACGGGAATTCACCTTGGTAGTCGGGCGTTTGTGGAAATGGCAATCTGTGAAGCCTTGTTCAATAGGGGTGTTCAAAAATGACTTTTTTTTCAAATTGTACTGGCTACTTGATAAAATTGTTAGGTTACCTAATTTAAGCCTGCACACCAAATTTGGTTCAATTCGAGACAGTAGCCGCATTGCTACAGGAGAAGAAAGTTTCTATTTATTATATAATAAACAAACAAAAATTTCAAAATTTTCTGTTTACCCCATGAAAGTGATAGGTTGTCTATAGAAACGATGTTCACCAAATTTGGTTCGATTCCAACCAGTGGAAGCGGAGTTATTGCCGTCGAAAAATTTGGATTATCGATAAAATAGTATTTACGATGACCAATTCTGTAATTATTTACTATAAGTGTGCCCACCGTAAATACTATTTTATTCAAATCCAAATTTTTCGACGGCAATAACTCCGCTTCCACTGGTTGGAATTGAACCAGACTGGGTGAACATCGTTTTTATAGACAACCTAACAGTTTCATGAGGTGAACAAACAATTTTGAAATTTTCGTTCATTTTTATATAATAAATAGAAACTTTATTCTCCCGTAACAATGCGGCTACTGGCTGAAATTGAACCAAATTTGGTGTGTAGGCTTAAATTAGGTAACTTTGCAATTTTATCAAATAGCCAGTACAATTTGAGAAAAAAAGTCATTTCTGAACACTCCTATTGTTCAACCAGCAGCATTATCACAAATTGCAATGGCATAAGCATAAGGATGATCGAAAAATAGCAAATAAACTTTAGCAATGTCTTCTTTGTGATCGTACATATTTGAACTTCCCACATGAGTCCCATCGGTACTATATTAACCCAACACATCGTCACTACGTCCATGAAATTAGGTATAGCGATATTGCCTGGCCCGACCAGCGATTAGACTCAAGACAAGCCATGAAATATATCTACAAAATAAAATTCAAGCAATTCACATTTCCGCGTAAATCTGCTATTACCGAGACTTGTAACCAACAAAATATCACAGCACCGACATTTCACAAGCGTGATAATATCATCTAGCTAACGCTATGTCATATATCATGGCTCACGCGATTTACGCGAAAAGCGCTTGCAAAATGTCTTATTCACGGAAGGAATGACACCGCGTATCTTACACGCTGGGCCAAACAAGGACCCGCGCCAACTTACTTCCAAACATCAGCCATTGCTTTATCCTCTGCAAGCACATCTCGAAATCATAGAAGCGAACTTATGCAAGCGCTATACTAGCATAGCTCGAAAACGATATCTGCTTGCATAATTGAGAAAAAGCGTAAAATACATCACTAACAAAGACTGAAGCGTATCTTGTCAATTTGTAGGCAGAAATAAGCGTATTTATCAGATCAGGGTGTGAGATAGGTGTCCTTATCAAATCAGGCCAATTATCAAGGGGTTAAAACCAGTCAAACACCATTTCTTGTGGATTACATCCCGGAGTTGGCGGGTCTGTTCTATAACTGATTCACGCCGTAAAATAGGGTGGAAACCGGTGAACCACGCGAAATCCGAATGCGCTGTAGATGTAAACACACAACAAAAAGAGTCTAGTCATATACAATAGCAAAATATTAGTGCGGCGTATATCATCGAGCAGCGAATACATCGCATGTCTACATGAGATCTTAACACTATATCAACATTGCCAGGCCCGACATGCCATTCACTACGATCCAACAAAAACACTACACAAGTTCATCGACAATTCTCGGCCAATTAAAATCATAATTATATTTATATAGTTTTTATTTTTAAATTAGATAGAATCACCGAATTCGCGAAAACTTGAAAATCGAATAAAATTCCGAATTAGAAAGAAATGCAATTCGATTAGAACTAGAATTATAGCTGCACAATTCTTTCCAAATGTGATCAGAATTAGAATTATAGCTACATAGTTTCTCGATTCTTCCAAATTAGATTAGAATTACTGAATTCGAGAAACCATGAAAATCGAACCAAGTCCGGTTCGTATCAGATCATTCATTCTCATAAACACGATAATACTAAATGTCTGTACAGAAAGCTCGGTTCGTTCGCACTATACAGTTCCCAGTAGCATTTTCAGAAAAAGTAGAATTAGATTAGAATTCCAATTAAAGCATAGAGACATTTCACAGATTAGATTATAATTAAAATTGGAGCATACGAACATTTCACAATTAGATTACCATCATTTCGTTCTAATTAGTATAATTATGCCCACTAAAATTATCTAGTTGTCCAAGACTACGCCTGCAACGCTTCAAGGTTAAACTTTCGACCGCCCCATCTCCTCGAAGCCTACCATATATTATGCGGCCGCGTTCCGCTTTTCGAGGCTATTAAAATCACAAACACGTCCGTAACGCCAATTTCGATTCACGCAATTCGATCTCCGAATGGTGCTTGTGAAATGCTATTCAACCCGCCGACTTCCATGAAAATACTCGCATACGATTGCTCTGTAGATAGCTTTCTGTCGTCATACACGGCGGGAGAATCGTCACGGAATCTGATCGCATTGTGGGTTTTACAATATTACATCAAAACGACAGCCCTATAAAATGTACGGTTGCACTACACAAGACTGGTTTATCAGACCCTTTAATATAGGTGGATAGATTCTGACATATTCGGCAAGCCTAGCGACCAGGGTTGCATAGTTAGCTAGTGACTATACCACCCTAGATAACTTTAGTTGTCTATAATTAGACCAATGGTTCTCAACCGGTGTGCCAATTCGACTGCTCGAGGATGTCGCGACATAATGTGGTAAACAAGGTCGACGTATAGCAATAATTAAGGAAGCCAAATTGCGAGTATAATATAGTCGGCGGTTCTGAATATTTATATCCTCAATAGCCACAACGTACTATACGACATAATGAACTGACAGGACGGTCTCGTAAACTGTAGGTCGTAGGGTTACCATATTTTGGGAATCTGAAGAGGACACTTTTTCAAAATTTTCACTTAGAACACCGGAGCAAAATCGTTGAAGAAATGGTTAATTTTTCCCGACTTGGTGGCAGGTTGACTAGAAAAATGGTAATCTTTCCGGCTCAAATCCCGAATTACCGGCTTTCTATGACATTTTCCGTTGGCTCACTAAAAAAAATGTCATTTTTCTGGCTCAAATCCCGGAAACCCCGTCGGAGCGTTACTTGGCCGCTGATTTCAAATATATCTTGACCAAAATTCTAGGACAAATTCTCAAAAATGAGGACATTTAGGCGTCCTCCGAGGACGAGGTCAAAAAAGAGGACAAATCCTCTTAAAAGAGGACGTATGGTAACTCTAGCAAACTGGCATCCCCTCAGCCTAATGCCCGACGTAACGGTGTTCCATCTTGCTCTTTCATTTAAGGCTTCCTCGCTCTTTTCATTCTCTTCTTTGAACCCTTTCTAGATAGGAGCTTTCTCTGGGCATCTTTTTGCGAGCACGATGTAAGCACAGCGACGTATCGGAGCATTATCTCAGATAAACTTCCGACGCTTCGGAACTGCTGGCTACTGCCAAGAAGAATTAAACCGGGGCCTCTACCGTGAATTCCGTTGGAACGCAAACTCACCCACATCTAGTAGCATTTTGGATATTTAACAAAAAGGTCATCACCCGGACAATTTGGTCGTCATCTAGTCACCCCCGTCAGAATCGGGTAGAACAAAGACATGACGAAATTTGATTACTGATTTTCTTTTTTAATCATCTCGTCAAATTTTGCACTCAGAGTAGCCCACTCATTTATAACGCTCGTGGTATTTCGACATCTACGGCCATTTTACATCAGACCTAGTGCCGAACTTTCGTTCCAAACTTTTGTTAGAACATAACTTGCGTATTGAATTCAATTTCCAAGTTTTTGCGAATTCGGTAAATTTAATTCTAATCTAATTCGGAAAAGCTGTGTAGCCATCATTCTAATTCTAATCTAACTCTGGACGATACAATGTGAAGTTGAGCAGTGAGGTGAGAACCAATGTTTTCGGGTATAGAAATTATGTACCCCTTATTATTTTGTAAATGAACACTGTCGTATCAATACTTTATTGCCGCTGCGGGATCCTTGCATCCTGCTCCTAGGTACGTGATAAAATATCATGCAGTTTAAGAGATTGATAGAATAATTAGAGGTACTATTCAAGTTCGACTGACAAAACTATTGGAATTCGACCTAAGTCTGGCCCAGAAATTACGGTTGTATACAACAAAGTTACTCATATTGCAAGTGAATTTTACCACACATTGCAGCAAAAGAATGGATTTCAAGATTCGAGCACTTTGCGAGCGCCTCAATTCGTACTTGAGTTACGAGTGCTTCCTGTAGTAGTTGGCCTTTCGGCTCCGATGCGATTCAACAAATGAACCGAATCATATTAATCTTATTACGTTAAATCTTAACTCGAGATCGTATAATGCGCGTGTTTTCATTTGCCTTTCGAATGTCAACGGCTCTACGCTGGTGCGAACATTATATATATATTCGACTCGAATGGTATTACCACGATAAATACCGGTCAAGGTCGAGAGCCAGGAAATAGTGTGTATACAAATTCCAAAATATTTACCCCAATCGAAAATATTACGAAAAAGCACATTCACGACATCGCACAGTATATTCTAATCTCAAGTTAGCCTCCTGCTTCAACCGAGTACAGCAAAAGACATTTCGAAAATTCATCTGAATAGCTCAATAGAGTATCGATTGTTGTTTTGAGTCGAGACGAGAGAGACGATTTTTCGAGTACCAAAATGATACGCTCATGTCCATTATAAGAGTCATATTATCGACGAGAATTATCCGATACTATTTACTCGCCGTGCAAGCCTTCAAACCTCGACAGGTCGCATCACACTATCCGAAACACATAGAACAAAGCTTAAATCAAAAATTGGAGTTTTTCTTTGATAATTCTGGGATTATCCTTGATCGGTGGATAATCCAAGAATTATCATCGAAAATCTCTAATAACTCCGCTTCTACGGGTTTGAATTGAGTCAAATTTGTTTTGCATCGTTTTGAAAGACAGCGCAACAATTTCATGGGGTTGGCAGAAAATTTTTTTTTTGCATTTTATGGTAAATTCAAAATTTTTAAACTGTACGAATAAATTCAAGTGCAACGAAATATGAGTGGTCGAAAACAGACCAAATTATCTTTATGAGATGTGGAACTGTCATTATATATTTGCGGTCGCATAGAAGGTACATATTTGAACTCTGGTGACGTCATAGTGAATGATTGAAATCACGAATGACTCATCTGACCACATCCGCGTGCCATTACTTTTAGATCGGCGGTTCTTAACTTTTCCCAACCTGGCGAACCCTTACGCTAATCGGCGAACCCTAATTTTCTCGTTATGTCATAAAAAACAAAAATTTGCGCATTACAAATCGATTGCACTAGTATAAAATACTAGGTGCACAATATGCACTGCTCATCAACAACTCTAACAGGTGATTTTCGTACAAAACAAAAAGATTATGATGAATATTCGCTGCGTATCAGTGCGACATCCGCTGTATCAGATCGGTTCACTGCGTTATAGCTAGACTAACACGTGCGATAACTCAACCTGACCTCATCTCGCCAACCTTACTCTCTTCGCAAACCGCGACAGAAGCCTTCCACGTTGACGTTATAGCTGGACTAACTCACCTAGGGCGGGATTGATGATAGGTCGCTGCTTTCTCTTAGCAATGCTCTCGGCGCGTTTCTTTCTCATAGCGGGCAGGCTGGTGTCAGCGACGGTCGGTTTTTTCTCTTCCGGTTTTACGTCGTCCGGAACCGGCACCGGATCGTCGGCTGCAACCGTCGGCTTGTCTTCGGCCTTTGTTTTCTGGAAATTAAGGTTTAGAGCGCGATCATGATCGCGTCCCATTTCCCCGTATCTGGCGATGATAGAATAAATTTTAACGACGGTGTTCTGTTCATGATTGGGGTAGGCAGATTAGTGAGATTCCCTTTTAGAAACAGATTGGCGAATATATATTAAATTTGTCATTCGCGAACATCACTAGACATCGTATCGATTGCCTATGATGTCAGACCGTGGCCGCATGCGCTTCCAGATCTCCCACAGAATTTGAAACGATAAAACTTATAGAACGAAATTCTGCCCATTACAATGCCATTGCCTACACTGCAGCCAGATGCGAACAATAAAATGAGCCTCACGAATTCGTAAGTCGAAAAGATAGCATTTCAGGGAGTGCAATCGATTCTATGTGCAATCCAATCGCTATCTAATTGTTATTTTAAGTTGAACGGATCGCCATTAACAGTGACTTGATACTCACTGCTTTGCTTTGGTCATTTTTCAGGAAAATCTGCTCCCGGGCGGCGGCCTGCTCCTGTTTCTTCTTCTTCAATTGCTCAGTCTGAAATAGAAAATTCCAGTGAGATCCACAAGAATAACAAACGACGTTACCGATCAACACGCATATCACTAAAGCAGCCATGGAAGTCGCTACCACATTTAATGGTTTTCAATAAGACCACATACCAGTCGGGGGTGTTAACAAATAAGCGGCCGCCAGGCATTAAACCAGTGGTTCCCAAACGGTGGGGAATTCAATGATTTCTGGTGGGGAATAGACGTATTTGTTCAAAATTATATACAGGACAGTCTACATATTCACGGAGACACATGCGCAATTACCGTTACCAGTCAACTGCTCTGGAATGTATGTATCGAAAATTATATGGCGTGTTGTTCACAAAACCTCATTTTTAACTCTGGATGGCCAATCCTGGCGTCACAAAAGCATCCAGCACGACTAGTTTGACGTGAAATAACGCTTTCGCGAAATTTTGGGCGTTACTGGTATCGGTTCACAATACGTTTTATGTTGCAGTTAAAGGCGATTGTCTTGCGTACTGGTGTGGTTGTGTGTCTTGTGTAGTCAAACCAGCGTATAGCTGCTCCGTGATGACAAAAGTGCTGAGTAGTGGGGAGCAGGACCGTAACTGACGCACCCCGAACCCCCAATTGGGAAGGGGGGGCGAGCTCGAAGAGGCCCACAATTATTTCGTGAATTACCATAAATTAAAGTTTTTTGTCGGAAATTTATGCCACTTCATCAAAAGATTTTCGCGCTGGGTGCGCGATTTAATATTGCTGAATATCTGATTATTCGGTACCCTTCCCCCACGAAAATACGTAGAATAAATAGAAATGGAGACTTCGGCGTCGGCCACTACTGCGCCACGACGCACCAATGCCATGTATCATGCAACTCCGAGAAGTTTGCCAGAACGATCAGCAACGAGAAGACCGTATAGCCGAGAAGGAATGGCTTTGTGGTGACCGAAAACTTCGATATATATACAATATATATATATATATGTTTAATTGTCCATAGGCGGCTAAGTTACTGGCGCCGAATGTTCCTGTCCTGGCGATATGAACCCCACAGGGCAAATGCCATCCAGCAGGGAAAAATTATTTGCCAGTAAAGCATAATACCAATTTGAAATCGTGTGTGCCTTTTAGGTTGGGCGATTTCCATATCTTTTGACACGAAATAGCATAATGTAATGAAGTCAATATACCAATGGGTCCGCCTGAAAATGTTTATTTCTTATTTAGGGGTCCTACCTTTTCCAACACACCTCACTCAGCTCTACCGGTAAATCTCATTTCGTGAGCAGAGAGGGGTTAAAAAATTGATAACAAAGTACATGCAATTCCCGATCATATTTACCGATTCAAACACGAATTATATAAATTTTTTGCGCTTCGCGCGTTTAGTCCAGATAAGTAGACGCACTAAACAGTATACCCAATGTAGCTGATAAATAGCGGAAAAAAAGCGTACAGGCTCAGCGGGGCTGAGGGGGTTCTGGGGAGCTTTGCCCCCCAGAAGCTAGGTTTATCACACTGTGGGGGCCCAAGATCAACGTTCTTTTGGCGGGGCTGACGAAGTGCTGTTACGGTCCTGGTGGGTAATGAAGGCTCGGAATAAATCTGAAGTGGGGAATGAAGACAAAAAGGTTGGGAACCACTGCATTAAACTATACGCAAGCATAAAGATTATGAGATAGGTTCAGATAAGGTAACACCGCCGATGTTATTTGCGCGTATGACGTCATACTGCCACATGAGCGCGTGCGTAGTCTCGGCGTAATAACAACAAAGCCCACACCATGATAGACTGATATTTCCATTCCAAAAAGGCTTGATTCTCCTCAATCCTGCTGAGCCGCCTTTCCGAAACCCTCGCATTGTGCGAAACGATCCTTATCAATTCGCCTATGTGTTCACTCTGGACGTTGGCAGTCAAATGCGCCATAACTTGATCCGGGTAAAGGAAGCTAAAATCTGATATTTCACTGCAAGCGTCGTCCGCGTTTTCCCGCGATACATCATCACGTGACGTGGACAAGGAGTGCAGAATAGCTGACTGTCGTTGCAAGTTTTCAGATTTTCGCCTACGCTCGCTCCTGTTTTGCGCATCGTGATTTCGTGCGGGTGATTTCGACTGTTTTATTCTTGAAGTACGTCGCCCGCTAACTAGTGTTTCGTTGCTGCTTAACGGTTGGCCTTGTTGCCTAATCGGCACTGTCTTATGGCCAGTAGTTCTCTTTTTAATAACAGGAGAGTTCGGGGCTGAGCTGGTCCGCAAATTAGGCTGTCTCTCGTCAAGAACGTCGTCCAAACTACCGGTACGCCGCAACGTAGATACTTTATCTTTCAAAGATACTCTAATGCAATTTTCAGGCACACGACCGTGCGATGTGTACTCATTTGTAGGCTGTAATCTTCTACCACTGTAATTGCCTTGATCAGCGTCGGTTTTGAGACGTCGTGATGGTGATGCGGGCCTGGTGCCGACAAGGCGACGCCTGCGATTAGGGTTGCTACCCCGAGCTCTAGTGAACTTGCCTTCTTCCATCGGTTGTAACTTAGCCTAAGCCTCCATATCGAAGTAATCTACAAGTAATACTCTGTGTGGTGGACTGCATATTATGTCCAGGGATAGGCAAAATCGAGTGACCAAGTGATTTGAATTCTGAACCAACTTAGATAGCTGACGATCAACTACCGGTAATTACTGTTATTTTTAGTAGTTCTGGTTGCTTATTTCGAAAAGGCAGCAGTTCCAGTTCTAGTTGAGCATTTAATAAAAACTGGTTGCCGAAAGCACGTGCATTCGTTGGCGTGAATCGTGATACCGCTGCTCCGTTGTGTGATGCATTGATGTTCTTGCTGCCATTTCTAACTCATAGTTAACGCTGGTTCACCACTAACAGTGGCATAGCCACGGGCGGGTTTTTGGGGTCGAGTCTTGTATTCGAGCACGTCCTAAGACAGTTCAAATATGCGGCCAGTGAAAATAGTGCCAATTATTCGCGACATTCAAGATAATTTGGTATTTTCTCGACCATATGCCTATTTCATTGCACTCTGACAATGCTATGAGTTGATACCGACTTCCCGGAAATGTCACCGAGTCCTCGAATCATTGCGCATAACACTTATAATGTCAAATCCCCGTAAACTGGGGTTTGTGTATTTAAACGGACTGTACTAGAAACGATGCAAACGTTCGGTTCGAGTTCGTATTCGGCATGCCAACCTTGATAGATTCGGAGGCTCGCGTTTGCAATGAACCTTGGTAGGTTCTACTCTGTGAAGGTTTTTTGTGAAATAACTAGCATTTTTCCAGTAATCGTAACACCGCAGATCAAAATTCCTCGAATTTCAACCAAATGTGTCACAATCGCAGCCAAAATAATTCGACCCATTGCCAAGAGAGACTTTGTGACGTAATAGTTTGAGAACATCGCACGACATATCACGATTGACTAACTGCCGTCACAGCGGCTACCTGCTTGGCTTCGGGCCTATTATTCCCGCGCAGCAGCAGAGTTATCTACGCTTGATGAGACGAAAACGGTATATTTGCTTCAAATTAGCATTGCGGTGAAGTCAGAAGTTAGTGTTCATAGAGAACCTTCGATAAATGTTCGTGTATCGATTGCAATGATTAGGGTCGACGCTGTCACAGCGATTTTGTCGATGGTGTAGGCACTAGTATTGCTACACATATACACTATACAGTTAGTCGGCATTGGGCACTCTGGAGTATTGAGTAGTGGGAGATTATCGTTTCAAGTACTGAAACGGTAAGCTAATTGCCACAAAGAGTTGACTTATCAACGAGAATTATACCTTCGATACTATTTTCCACTGAAAGGCTGTAAACTTCGATTGGAGCGCAGCATACGAAACATGTATATTGTATATGTATAGTACAAAGCTACGTACTTTATTGGAAACGTCATATCCGTGAAGTCGTGAAGAATAGACAGCATTGTCACAAAGTGCAGTGAAATAGGCACGTTGAAAAATAACAAATTATCTTTAACGTTATGTGCAACTGGCATAAGGTACATATTTGAACTTTCTACGTCATTCATACTCTTATTACGTCGTAATTAATGATACGTCAATTCTATCCTCGAAGCCTAAGTTTCGATTACGAATCGAAGAACTCAAGGTACTGTTTTTTTGCCCAACCCTGACAGTTAGAAGCGGCTTTGTTGCAAAAACCACACCAAATTGGTGCCACCGGAGCATTTTCCTTCGAAAAGCAGTTTATCCAACACTGCGCTATTTCTGTAAGCCAAATAACCCTTTCGCCGTCGACAGTCGGTCTCAATCCACCTCGAGCCTTCGCGTAGGCCCAGCATTCACTGCGAGCGCTGCGTTTCCGCCGTCATAACGAGCAATTGCGTAGCAAAAGCAATGGAAACTTAGCCTGATGACGGCACGCAGGAAGGAAGTCTGCTGAAGTAACTCAATGTGTGCCGTCACCAGCGCTGTCAGCTCGGCGCACAATAGGGAGCCAGATGTGACAGCAGTAGCGGCGTAACACCCACGTTACAAATATCACCAAACATTGCCAGCACAGCAAACAACGTCCATAAACCCGCTTTAACACGGATCCGACTATACACTAGAAGCCATCCGACATCGAATTTTTCAGTCGATATCGATAAAACCGAAAACAACAGCACCTTTACCCAGACTATAGTTCTCAGACCCTGTACTACCGTGTTGTGACAACACGAAAATTGCCGACATTTTTGTACCTCTAAAGGCCGATACTGATATTATTTCAAAGTGTGATATCGATTTCATATTATCGCACCCGCTGTATTAGTATAAACTGTCAATAAGACCGGACTGGTTTTGAGGCCGGTACACCAAGGCGTGGAATTGAACGACACATTTCGTCCAGTTTTATGTGTTGGTCAATATTGTATGTTTCAGTGTATAATGTGGTGTGTCATACTAAATTCAAGACTGTGAAGTTGAACACTTCATCTCGTCTAATCTCAAGTGTTAGCCAACATTGTGTGTTTCAATGTACAATGTGGTGAAACATTTCATACCAACAACAACACATAAATTGGACGAAATATGCTGTGTAACTCCACGCCTTGAATTTAGAAGGAGTGTGTAATTGAAAGTTGGATTACCGAATCAAATAACCTCCGGTTTTCTCCCTTTATCTTTCTCGCGAGACTTGTCAATAAATCACGCGTTAAAATTTCAGTCCCATTTCCCCCTATGATGTCATCACGCAAGAAATTCCAGATTGCCGATGCGAATTCCGGCCTCATAGGCTTCCGGTATAAGATCAATTTATTCCAGCTACGTGCCGGATCGTTTGTAAGCCATAACCTACTGAATTTAACTGTAGCAAGGCCGCTGAACTGGCGGACCTTTTCATCGTTGAATCCGGACCTTATCTGTTTCACTGTTTCAGTATGTACTTGATTTTCTTTACAAAACCAAATGCACTATAGTCGTCTTGTGTCTATTTACAGCTGCGAGTCAGCGTTTTCAAACATGATCTTTGTAAAGAATTGATTTCGCGTCAGTATAATCAGTGAAAACCTTCACCACGGCCTTCGACTCTCACGACTTTAGAACCCAATCTCCCACTAGCTGCGACTGACAGAACGATAAATGCACTTCGCTTATTGCTTTTGCTAATAGCGCTTTACCCGATTTAAACTCGGACTCGGACAATTAAAAAATATTCAGCTTTTCCAAATTTAACTAATATTATGGCTACTTAAGGCTACACATGTTTTTTTTTCAAACTAGAGTAGAATTGGAATTTCTGAATTTGTGAAAACTTGGACACGGTTCAGTTCAGTTCATATCAAATCATAAGCACGAGAATGGCAAATGTCTATACAGCAAGCTTGGTTCGTTTCACACTGTACGGTTCTACCGTAGCATTTACAGGGAAACAAAAAATTAGATTAGAATTAAAATGAGAGTACAGGAATCACAAATTAAATTAGAGTTAGATAAACCACCATTTTGCTCTAATTATCTAATTAGACACCTAGAATTATCAAGTTGTCCAAATCCCGATTTTGTGTCTAGTCATACCGTATTACGACTGTAAATTGAACGATTCTCTGAGTTTTATAACGGACCAACTCAAATTTTATAACTTCGGTAACTTAATCTTCGTTAAAACATAGTTGAGCATCCCTGGTCTACAGTACCGCAATTACTTGTCACTTTCGATCATAAACAATCATTACAAATATCAAGTCACTGAGGTAAATGCGTCAAAGCCACCCAAAGAAAGTAGATCGATTATCTGGCTTATCGAACGGAGCATTGAGTCGCATACGATGACTATTCCCAATAACTAACATATAGCGGTCGTCCATAAGCAGAGTACGGTTAAACACGGATGTTTACCCAATAAGCAATTGTATGCAGGATTTCAGCAGTATGTCATCAGTCATGTAAAGAAAATCTTATGCGTACATCGTACCAATGAATGTTGTTACTAGCTCTAGCAGCGCTAGCCACAATGATTCGAGTGTTTTAATCCGAGTAATAATTTTAATGATTCGAGTCGTGTAGTGAGAGATGATTGTTTCATGTACTTAAAATATACGCTACTCGCCAATGAGAGCTAATTCATCAACGAGAATTATAGTTTCAACTTCAATACTAATTTTGAAGCGAAGTTATTGCAGTAGAAAAAATGGGATTTGAATAAATTGGTATTTACGGTGGCTAACTCTTTAATTATTTATTATAAAATCAAGGAATTAGAAATTTTTCGACTGCAATAACTTCGCTTCTAGTGGTTGGAATGAGCCATATTTGGTGTACATCATCTCTTCTGACAGACTAACAATTTTATGGGGTCGGCAGAAAAATTTTGAAATTTTGTTATTTAATGACAAATTCAAAACTTTCCACTGCACGAATCTTGCTTCTACTGGTTGGAATGGAGCCAAATATGGTGTGCAGCGTTTTTTTAACTAACCAAACAATTTTATCAAGTAGCCAGTGAAATCCGAAGGAAAAGTTTTTTTTGAACAGCCCTAATGTACTTGTACAATGTACATACATGTATTTCAATTTTCCACGTCATCCATACTGTTGTGACGTCGTAAAGAGTGAGCCTAACCTAGATTCAGAATCGAATCACTCAGGTTCTCAGCCCTAGTCGTAGTCGGTAGTCGGAGGGGTTATAGACGAACCAATCAGCAGCGACTTCGGTATATGTACGATATAATCTACCGATCATAAACAAAACAGAAAACAAAGATATTCAATGTCACAAGTTTAGGAACCATACTCTCTGTACGTTTTGTACACATTCATTACCCTCATTCGCAAGCATACTTACTCGAAAATGAGCCTCGGAAGATTGCTGCGAACTCCCAAATATAAATCCCAGAAAGCGACTGAAGAACAACCCCATCGTGTATCAATAAACACTAGAACAGATTTGGCTACCAATCTAAAAGAAACTTGTCACGCGTCACGTGACCAGGCTGCTGTAACCCATTGCCAGGAGCTATCACACATCAATGTCGCTTCACTAAATGATGCATCGGCGTAGAGTTGGTATATAAAACATTGGTGATATACATTGCGTAAATGCGTATGCACTGATCAACATCGTGAGCATTGTAGTAGCTGCATATCGTGCTGTACATCAGGTAGCTTAACTATAAACGAACTTCGCTCTATCGTTAGGCACATAAACTATACTCGTATATGGAGATAATTCTGCACTATACATAGTTTCAGCTCCTTATCGGGACAAAAGTTGAAGTCCCTCGTAGTTTTCTAACCGATCTGAGCCTTTTTGAAAAATTGATTAGTATATCCATATTGAAATAAACCCGAATATTTCAGGCTGACACTCGTCAGGGAAAATCGCCAACAACTAGTAGAGAATTGAAAAGAACAATCTACATCAACGATCATTGTTTAGCAACAATACATCATCAACTAGTAAATAACTGAAAAGAACATTGTATATGAACAATCGTAGTTATACAATGATTGTTGATATACAATGACCTTTTCAATTCTCTAATAGTTGCTGACGATTACCCCTGACGAGTGTCAGCCGAAAATAACCGGGTTCATATCAATATGAATCTACTATGCAATAGCATATCGAAGTTCTGTATGCCTCAAAGAGTCTCTTTCTGGATAAGTCGTTACCCTAAATACAGACCAATCGAATGAGCCAGATATATATTATTCATCACGATTTCACCTGCCAACAACGCGCTATAAACTAGAGGCAATCCCGCACCGAAGGTCCGCCATAAAGCATAAATACTCCACGAGGAAGTGTCTCTACATTCTGCCAATGTGCGTTGTGCTGGAAACGGGTCTAGTCATATCATTATATTTAATAGGAAAACCGGAACGGAACGTGTTTTGTACGGTAGATCGCTCTTCCGTTGGATCGCTGTGGCCGGTATAATCAATTTGAAAAGCATCAAATGAAATCCGTAACGCGATGCATTGCCAGAATAAAGGGAAAAATGATGTGAATTTCAATTTTGAATAAGCCGACGCGGGTAACGGTGTCATTATCACCTCGACCAGACTTTAACAACTAGAAAATTATCAGCCTTTCTAAATCAGATTTCAATTGAATTATGGCAGTACAATTTTTTCTTCAGATTACTCTACAATTAGCCACAATGATTTTGAGTCAAATTACCGGTAGACTAGAATTAGAATTACTGAATTCGCGAAAACTCGGAGATTCAATTACGTTCAGTTTGTATCAAATCAGATCTCATTCTAATAAGCTCGAGAATGGCGAATGAATGTACAGTACAACAAGCTTGGTTCGTTTCACACTATACAGTTCTGCTGCAGTGTTTTCAGGAAAACTATAAATTAGATTAGAATTAGAATATCGGCATTTTCCTCTAATTAGTGTAATTATACAACTAGAATTATCTAATTGTCTGAGTCTGCTTTGGACGAAGTTTGATACTAAATCCAAAACATCGGTGGGTATAGGCGTATGGCATAGTACAAGCTAGTCTACAATCCTCAATCCAAAACTATTTGAATCAAAAAGTGATTCGATCAACTAGTCAAATCTCTAAGCTAATCACATCTTCAAAATTCCTTACTTCTATAAAAAAACCGCTAAAATGACACACTGATTTGGGCGCTTTTAGGCTGGTTAACTATATCTATACAGTACAGTGCGTCAGCTTCACTTATATCACTGAATATAGCCTCGAAACATCTTGAAACTCAAACCATGGGCGCTCTAGTCCGTCTCCAGCATGGCTATCACATGAATATTAGATAAGACGCTACAATTTCGAATCTCAGACCTTACAGAATGCTAGCCTCTTGCAATATAGTTTCTTACGTCATTAGCTATGTCAGCGCTGACTCATTGCTGTAATTGCAGCATCGCCACAATGGCGGAACCTTCGCAAAGTTCTATTGTCGGGACCAAAACGGTTTGGCGTAATTCAGTTTCGAGTTATCTAACAGCAGCAGGTCTAGCAAACTTCATGCATAAGCAATGATATATCGATTGAGATATCAGTCATTCAGCTTATGCGTATCGATGAAGTCTTCCCGAGTATAGCTCAACCCAACGCAACGGTCGTAATCTTATTCCGGCCAAAAGAAATCTGGAGCTTTTGGATTTCCCATATACAGTTCAAGCCGATTTACACCTGACTTGGATGACTGACCAATTCCAGACTAATTTGTAAATTAAATTAAACTAAATTAAATTCTGATATAATTTCTGGTTATTCAGGAAATGCTACAGAACTGTACACTGTACAGCGCAAAACCAGCCAAGCCTGGCGCGCAGACATTTGCCATTCTCGTGCTTATGACAAGGAGCTCTGATATGATACGAACCGCACTCGATTAACTTTACAATTTGCGCAAATTCAGTTATTCGAATTCTAATATAATTCGGAAAAACTGTACAGCCATAAGTCTAGTTCTAGTCTAATTTTAAAAATGCGCAGCTGTGATTTTGATTATGATCTAATTTGGAGAAAAAAATATTTTTCTAGTCGCCCAAACTCTTTCTGACACTAGGGCGAAATATGATTCCGGATCCAATCCTATTTCAGAAAAATTTCCGGGTTTACATCGGGACAAAATCCAAAATCCGGTGCATCTCTAGCGCCCACGCAGCCAACAGCCGTCACGTATACCATGCCAGTGCTTGTATTGCTACCACGAAAAACGATCGAGATACACGGTGAAACCAGCAAAGCTATCGTCGGAATCTAAACCAGCATCGCGTCGTTTACATTTTAAAACTTGAGACTGACCAATTTAAGGAAGTTGAGCAAAGGTAGCAATATAAACAAGCCACTTTCAAGCATGTTGAACACTGGTCTTCACTATATCGCATTTACCAGATTATTATTGCGTACTGAGCAATTATCAGTCATAGCTGATGTCAAAGGGCAAAAAAGACGACTAATAACCTTGACTTCCAGATGCATACTCTGCCTGGTTTGTTATGTAATGATCTCTCATCAGTGGTTCCCAACTTATTTCTACTGATCGCCCCCTTGTCAAGCTCGACGAATATCTATCGTCTCGCATATTTTCAGATCCGAAAATGAGGACATCTGAACGAAGAATTTATACAGCTGACTCTGATCGCTGGTAACTTGACTACAAAAATGGTCACTTTTCGCGGCGATCCCTGAAAATCCCGATATCTGAGCATAGGGTTGTGGCGAGTTGAGCTTTTTTTAGACAAATTCCGCGGCAGTTCTGTAAACCGGCCCTGAACAATTGACACTTGCTAATTCTTATACCTCCATTCCATTGAACATCAATCGCAAAAAACACGCTCAAACCATTATTAACTGCCAATCACAATTAAAACCACCCTGTGAAAACCTATACCGAGAGTGCTTGCACAACCGAACTCATATACGGCATCATATCAGCAGCTATGACTGTACCGGTACATAAAATCGGATATGAGTCGCGTACGATTCAGAAGTGTCACGACACCTCACTCAAGGATAAACAGTCGACAATTGAAAACAACGCAACCTATCCAGGCCTACAGGAACGGTCCAACGCAATTTTAAGTATTTGCGTAAGGCGGCGACCATATACTGCGTTTAATCTATAAAAGATTACGTTTTCGGGACTGCAGGATACTGTGTTGCATGTTGTTCGAGTCACGCTGCTGTGAAATGCTTGGAAAATACGCTAACACATCACCAGACAGATCGGTTCGTTAGGATAGATGGTGTGTTGCACTTAGTGATGAGATCCTGAATTATTTTCCTCCGATACCTATTTTGTTTGAGACAATCGCAGGTTTTGAAATATTGTTACATTTCAAGTATGAAATCGTGAAACGATAAACTGTGGCCAACGATACGTTATCGTAGGCTCCGGATGAATATATATGGATTAATTCCACCATATCCAGAGGTGGTGAAATTAGTCATCGTTGGTGCTCAAGCAGAAGCAATGTCGTAAATTTTAACCCAAGTAGCCTATAAGTCGTTGTAGCGATTTCCAAGTAGATTTGCTCAAAAACTGAAGAGGCAGTCTTAAAATGATCTTCTAGAGTACTCCGAAAAATTGGTACAACCTCGTTACTGACCAGTGACCCCGCAAATCCACAAATGTTGGCGCTTCTTCCATCTTTGATATACCCCACCCCCCTCCCCTCACATCAAAAAGTGTTCACAATGACACCAATAAATGTTTCCCATGAACATGTCAAAATTTATAGACGTCAAAATATATTGTTTTTCGTGCTGGGATTGGGGTTGTGAGTACGGATGGGGGATACTAGGGTTGGAGGCGGGTTACGGTTATGGTTTGGGTATACCAATAGTAGGGTTGCGGGTGAGAAATAGTAGGATTGGAGGATGACAGATATCAGGGTTGGGGGACGTTAGGGTTAGTTTGGTGATAAAATCACCCTAGCCCTAATATCCCTCACGCCCAACACGAATGTCGCTAATCCCATCACCAACCGAACCACAACGTCCCTCACCCAAAACCCTAATATCTGTCATCCCTCAAGGCCTCAACCCTAATATCCCCCACCCACAAAACAAAACAATTTATTTTGACGTTAAGATTTTGACACTATCATGGGAAACATTTATTGGTGCCATTGGAAAGACTTGTTTGTTGGATAGGGGGGTGTATCGGAGAGGCGCCGACATGTTTTCCGCCGTGAATCATCTTTTATGAGAAGCTGGAATTTCGGAAGTTTCCAAGTAACATTTCCAAAATGAGATGGTGAAAAGTGAAATAACTACAAATTCATTCCGTCATACAGCGGACATTTCGAAACGCACCTAAGTGCGAGAACCCAGATTGCACCCGATATCCATTTAACCCACGCTGTTACGTCACATGGTGGAAATAATATACGGTGTAAACGTTTTACGATCGGTACGAAAACCTACCAGGGTTGTATTGCACTGGGACAAGGCGGTCAACAGGGTGTCTGCGACTTTGTCCGATATCAGAGTGGCGACGGCCAGGTTAAGCTCGCTGTGACAAAAGTTAACATGCGCGTAAGACAATTTGTAAGCACGAACACTGTAGGACTGTTAAAAAAAACTAAACTTTTCCGTCAGATTTCACTGGCTACTTGATAAAATTGTTCGGTGGGTTAAAAACACTCTGCACACAAACTTTGGCTCAATTCCAACCAGTAGAAGCGAGATTCTTGCAGTAGAAAGTTTTGAATTTATCATTAAAAAATAAAAAAAATTAAATTTCAAAATTTTCCTGTCGACCCCATAAAATTGTTAAGCTATCAGTAGAGATGCTGCACGCCAAATTTGGCTCAATTCCAACCACTAGAAGCCAAGTTATTGCAGGAGAAAAATTTACATTTGAATAAAATAGTATTTACGGTGACTAACTCTTAATTATTTATTATAAAATCATGGAATTAGAAATTTTTCTACTGCTGTAACTTCGCTTCTAGTGGTTGGAATAGAGCCAAAATTGACATTCATCATCCCTACTGACAGCCTAACAATTTAATGGGGTCGACACAAAGATTTTGAAATTTTATTGCTTTATTTTTCAATTGTAAATTCAAAATTTTCTACTGCAAGAATCTCGCTTCTACTGGTTGGGATTGAGCCAAAGTTGGTGTGCAGCGTTTTTTTTTAACCAACCAAACAATATTATGAAGTAGCTAGTGAAATCTGAAGGAAAATAATTTTTTAACAGGCCTAATGGACAAGCAATGGCACCGATTCGCAAATGCCACACACCTTGCAAGCTAGATCTTAAAATGAAAGGGAAATCGTATCGTTAAGAGAGTTAACGAAAGTGATGTAAATAATGAATAGGCTAACCCCTAAATTGATAACGAGGAGCTTAAACAGGTTTTTAGACATAATCACATACCCTTTACAATTTGGGTATTGAAGAATAAAATGTAGTTTTGGAATAACTTGGCATAACTTTTATTTTAATTGTATGTTATTATTCGCCATTGCGTGCGGTTCTTATGACGATGTCACTGACGCAAACTTATTCCCAAACTATTTCGACTTTTTAAAACCTAATGTGTAAAAATAAGCAGGTTTGCCAAAAAAATTGTTCCAATGGAATCTCAGGTTCGAATGGGCTATTGTTCAAGGCAATTAAAAAACGTAAAATTACTTCATTATTTACAGCTATGATGAACGAAAACAGTCCTAAACGAAACACAGAAGATCAAAAACATCATAGATCTGATGTGACTCTAGCTCAATATCTCGTACCTGATTTTATTGACGATTTCTTTGCTGGCTTCTGGTACGACCCTAGTCTCGACAAAGTCCTTCGGAAACTGGCTCTTCGCGGCGGCCTTTTCTCCCACGTCCCGGCTAATATCCTGAAAAACATATTCCAATAACCACATGCGCCATACGAACAGACGAGCATACCGATGTTCGGGGTATCAATTAGTCCCCGACAGATATGGGATTTTTCGAGCCGATTTATAAAAGATATGGCGTCTAGCTGACGGCACATTTCCAAAACCTCGGGGCGTTTAATTCAACAGCCTTGGTTCCATTCCAATCAGTAGCGGCATTGCTACAAGAGAAGAAAGTTTCTTTTATTATTATATTAAAATTGAATAAATTTTTTACAAAATTTTCTGTTCACCCCATGAAATTGTTAGGTTGTCTATTGAAACGATACTCGCCAAATCTGGCCCAATTCCTAACCAGTAGAAGTGGAGTTATTGTAGTCGAGAAATTTGGATTCGAATAAAACAGTAACCTGGCCACCGTAAATACTATTTTGTTAAAATCCAAATTTTTCGACTGCAATAACTCCGCTTCCACTGGTTGGAATTGAGACAGACTTGGTGAGCATCGTTTCTATATACAACCTAACAATTTCATGGGGTGTACAGTGAATTTTGAAATTTTTTCTATTTATTTTTATAATATTATTAAAAAAAACTTATTCTCTTGTAGCAACGCGGCTACTGGTCGGAATTGAACCAAATTTGGAATTTTATCAAGTAACCAGTACAATTTGAGAGAAACAGTCATTTTTGAACACCCGTTATGGACATGAAATATACTGGGAAGGATGCGTCTTGACACCCGTAAATGCTACCAGAAATAGATCAATATTTAAAGTCTAGCCGTCACAGATTACAGTTCTCTTGACTCCCGTTCACCTATCATGGCCGTTAACGATATTTCTTCGGAAGTGCGATATCGATTCGATATGATCGGCGAACCAATAAGCTTTAATTGATTTCGTTATTTCATGAAGCAAGTATAAGATAATTTTGCGGTTATGAAGTCACTGTGTCGTATGCTGAAATGTGAGCGACCGTGTTACTTACCTGGAAAATGTGCGGGCATTGCGATTCCGCGCTCTTGGTCATCGCGTTGACAGTGTTCTGAAAAACAACAACCATCGTATAGGAATAAATACGCGATGTCGCCGACTCTCCTGTTAAAGGTTGCTTTACGAGTGTCTCGGTGCCAAGACTGCACACTCGGACTAGTGTAGACCAGACATGGGGTGATTACTTCATGAATGCAATCGATTGCGATTACGATTACTTCTGAATCACGCCATTACGATTACGATTACAGCAAAATCAGGAAGTAGTCGATTACGATTACGATCACATTGGAAAAGTAATCACGATAACATTCATTTTGCTTATTAGAACTAATTCTAGTCTAATTTGGAAAGAAAATTGCGCAGCAACAATTCTAATTCTAGTCTAATTTGGAAAGGATACTGTGTAGCTGTAATTCTAATTCTAGTCTAATTTGGAAAGAAAATTGTGTAGCTTCTAGTTCTAATCTAATTTGGAAAGAATATTTTGTAGCCATAATTCTAATTCTAATCTAATTAGGAAAGGAAATTGTGTAGCTATAATTCTAATTTTAATATAATTTGTAAAATCTGAAAATATTCTTGTTATCCACGGTAGTTTCTGCGAATTCGGAACTATAATCTAATTGGTAAAAACTGTGTAGCTGTAATTCCAGCTCTAACCTAATTTGAAAAATTCGAAAATTTTTTAGCTGTCCGACTCGGGCGGTATAGGCCGAGTCAGGGCTCTGTGCAATGACGACGTAAAATATCGGGGTTTCGTATTGACAACTATATTTCATTCCCGACAGACACACCTTCACATGCTGCTGGACCACGGCGTCCATGTCTCGCGCCAGCTCGGTAAGTTTCAATTTCAAACTGCTGTGATCTCCCGCCGTCATGTCCATTCCCAGCCCGTAGATATCCGACAGTAGCTGAAAGAGATGAGGCAAATTGAGTTTGAGTTTGCAAAATTCATTAATGCTTGAGATATGAAACTTTTAAAATCAGGATCTAAGGATCTATGGATCAAATACAGCTGTTTAGAAGGGTCGAAACTCGAAAATGAGAATATTTATTTCATAATTGCAATTCGATGATAAAGTTTTGTCGCGTGTAATGCCTGATTTAATAGCAGTCTTTGGTTGGTGAATGTTTTAGCATTATAGGCATACTATTATGCAGTACTAGAAAAAATACGAGAAAGATTAAAAATTATATTTAAAAGCCTAAAATATTAAATAAATATCAAAATCTTGTTGCATTAAACTTTGCCAAATGCTTTTAATCAATTGTTTATCCTGTAAGCATTATCCGCAATCATCAGCCTTTAGTTAAGCTATATTATTGAATAATTCGGCATGTTTTAGGTTGTCTCTTGTGACATCTCAAATCATGTGTTATGCTAGGGTTACCAAATTTTGAGAACCGTAAAGGAGGACAAATTTCACGGGCCGCAAAAGTTACTATAGCGGACGAGATAACTCGGGTGATTTTCAAATTTACACCGCTGATGTCATTGTGGCGACTAAAATAAGGTCATTTTTCTGACTCGACTCCCGAAAATACCCGTCTCTCGTTAATTCGGCCCACGTTTAGCGTAATTCGTCGTCTTTATTGGTATTGCAAGCTAAAAAGGAGGATATTTCTTGAAAAAGAAGGACGTATGGTAACCCCTAATTATGCTACAGCTGCATTACCAGTTATTCGGCGAATCAATTGCATTTTAGCATTCTCTGATAATTATATCGTCGCGAAATATCAAAACAATTGCAAAGTATTCAGCAGGCAAAATTTTTTTGAAAATTTAGGTTCCGCTGCTATATAGTGCAATATAAACGCGTGCTTTGCTACCAAACACGTTGAACGCACCTCACACACGTAATCCGCGAACATGTGAAACAATGAAAAGACATCCTTTTCCGGCGGCATATTGGCAAATCACGTTTCTAAGCAACCGCTATCTTATAAAGCAAAAACAATTTCCAAGATAAGCACCACACGGCCCGAAACTGTATGAATTCCCGTTTCATGAAATATTCAACCTAATCGACCTCTGGATTATTTCGCTTAATCCATAACGCGTTACGGAGAGTTCGAAGTGAACTCCTACAAATTTACAATTGTACAATTATGCATACAGTGTCAAGCTTGAAGCTAAGTATCATTATCATGGTAATATATTATCGTTTGATACACGAAATCACGTAGTATTGATGAGGTAACTGAACTATACAGCGGACATGTACGCACAATAGTACGTTTATACATTTATGGCATAATTGTGCTATATGAACTCGACGCTCCACAGACATCGTTTTTAAGAATTGAATGTGACGGATTTATCGAAGGAATGGGTCACATGGTAACGATGTACGCAATTATACATGAAGTGTCAAGCTTTCAACCGCGTTTCATTAAGGTAATATGTAATGAACGTTTCGTACACGACGCACTTGCGAAGCATTGATGATGTAACTTGGTCGTAAATGTACATTTGTACAATTACACGTTTATGGCATCATTAACTATACCTATAACTATATAACTATACGAACTGAATGATCCACAGAAGAAACGCATTTTCTCAAGCTTTTCTCAAGCATTCTCATTCACTGTGCTTTAACCGCTGGCTAATCTCCGACTGTAGCTAATATCTTAGTATCTGACTGGAAATGAGAACCACACACCTTGTATACACATTACTGACATTCGATTAAACATGCAATCTACTTTGGCTGTGTGATGAGATGGCGGTCATGACCCACGAGATATTGACGGAAATACGCGACTGTTGTTAACATTGACGCGATCGTGTTATTGTGCGTTTCGACATACAGTTAGGCGGTGCATCACGGGATTAGAAAGATGTGGCCGGCGTGAACTAGCAGAGGGATGCTGATCAGCCACTAACAAGGTTTACTGGCTCGGATAAATGATATCATAATTACAACTGAAGAACTGAAAATGATAGTTTGTGTTCAGACCTGTACAATTACGTACAAACTACTGGATTTCGAAATGCGCAACTAGAACTAGAGATTACCAGTGAACTCGGCCTTCGGTTAACTCCGCCTTCGGTTAACTCCGCCTATGGTGAATTTGTTAATAAAAATGATTATAAACGTTGGGAATTGTATTAATTAATAATTATTAATAGTGAATTGGTGGTGTTGGACATGTCGTATGGATTTTATTCCCACTGGGGGGCGGTATCGTATGTCGGACGTATGATAATGTTATATTAGGCACATGGAGCTGTGTAATGTTGATGAAGAGTGCAGAACCTCAAGGATCAGACTCTCAAACGGAAAAACCACATTGCAGATGGTAAAATCGGTGTATCCCAAGATTAGGGTTGGGGGATATGATCCCAACCGTAACGCTAATCCATATCCGACCCGAATATCCCCCTCTCCTCTCCCAACGCTAATATCCCCCACCTCTAACCCTAATATCCCTCTTCCCCAATCCTAATATCTCTCTCCCCCAACGCCCCAACCCTAATATCCCACTCCAATCCTAACCCTCCCCTAACCTGAATGTCCCACACATCCAACCCTAATCTTGGGTTACCCTGACCCCTACCCGAACCATAACCCAATCCTAAGCCCCGCCAACCCTAATATCCTTATTCCCTAACCCTAATATCCCTCTTCCCCAACCCTAATATATATCTCTCCCCAACCCTAATATCCCCCTCCAATCCTAACCCTTCCCCAACCCGAATGTCCCACACCTCCAACCCTAATCTTGGGATACCCTGACCCCTACCCGAACCATAACTCAACCATAAGCCCCTCCAACCCTGATATTGCTATTTCCCAACCCTAATACCCCTCTTCCCCAACCCTAATATCCCCCTCTAACCCTATTCCTCCCCCAACCCTAATATCCCTAAACATAAGACCCTCAAACCCTAATCGTGGTATACACCGAATTCACCACGTGCGATTAGGTTTTTCCGTCTAGATTCTGATCATTGACGTTCTACAGTCTTGATCAACGTTACACACTTCTCACTTACACTATAGATAACTAACCTCCGTAGGTTAGTTATCTATACTTACACAGCTCCATGTGCCGAATATAACATTTCGAACGTCCGACATTCGATACCGCCCCCCAGTGGGAATAAAATTCATACGACATGTCCACCACCACCAATCCAACATTTATATAAATTAAACATTCAATAATTAATACAGTTTCCAACGTTCATAATATTTTTTATTAACAAAGTCACCGAAGGCCGAGTTCACCATGGGCCGAGTTCGTCATGGGCCGAGTTCAATGGGCCGAGTTCACTGGTCACCGAACTCGAACTAACGACCTTTAAAAATCCGCGACCAGCTATAGATTCAATTTCACAGCAACTCATTCATTTTGATTTTCTCGGATTCGGATGTTTCCGACATGAACATCAGCACAAGTTTGAAATGGGCGGGGTTTCGACCCCAAAACCCACCCCTGGCTACACCGGTGTTTGTAGTGATGACTCTGGGGCAGCGATGGCTGGAAGAACATCGCACAACAGAACGCCGGTATCAAGATTCGCGCCAAACGACGACACGTGCGTTCTAGCTGTTCGACATTTTTTAAATACGCGATTAGAACTAGAGGTACTCACATTTCAAAATCCGCAACTAGAGCTATAGACCAAGAGCTGGTAAAAAGCAGTAGCTGGTTTACTGTCAACTAACCAGATTGATGGTTTGTATAAGTGTGTTTGTGTGTCATGTAACTCCGCTACGATGTCGCATATTTCGGGATCGAATTACAGATACCGGAACCTTCAGTACACAGCCGTACCGCGTCTTAACCCGTCGTGACGGTTTCGATCTGTTGACCGTCGTATTCCATTCACGCGAGCACTGCAATCTAACTGCATTTAGCAACGGAAATTTTAATATGACACTTGTGACCAGACAGACACCAGACATTTTTAGCATGTAACGCGATGCGGTAGGAAAAAATACTTAACGATTGCGAGACCGCATGCATCACCGGTGAGAATCAGACAAGGTAATGCTAGTTGCGTAATTAGTTGGGGTGTTCAAACATGACTTTTTTTTCTCAAATTCTACTGGCTACTTGATAAAATTGTTAGGTTACCTAATTCAAGGCTACATACCAAATTTGGTTCAATTTCAACCAGTAGCCGCATTGGCTCAACTCCAATCAGTGGAAACGGAGTTATTGCCCTCGAAAAATTTGGATTTGATACGAAATAGCATTTACGGTGGGCACAACTACAAGTAAAGAATTGGTCACCGTAAATACTATTTTATTGATAATCCGAGTTTTTCGACGGCAATAACTCCGCTTCCACTGGTTGGAATTGAACCAGATTTTGGGAGCATCGTTTCTATAGACAACCTAACACTTTCATGGAGTGAACAGAAATTTTTGAGTATTTAATTTTATGTAATAAATAGAAACTTTTTTCTCCTGTAGCAATGCGGCTACTGGCTGGAATTGAACCAAACTTGTTGCGTAGGCTTAAATTAGGTAACCTAACAATTTTATCAAGTAGCCAGTACAATTTGAGAAAAATAGTCATTTTCGGACACCCCTGCTGTGCAGCGAGTTTGGCTCGTTTCGCACTATAAGAGTGCCGTTATAGCATCTTCAGGAAAAACCAGAAATTAGATTAAAATTAAAGTGAGAGCATAGAAGTATTTCACCAATTTCGCTCTATCAGTCTCGTTAGAAACCCAGAATTTTCTACTCATCCAAGTCTGCATATGCATAATAATATCTACCGTCGAATCGACAAGCTATTTCTCCCTTGTCCAACGCCGCGAAATTAACCTACTATACGTCGTGACACCGCGTTGTCGGATTCGGACTTTCCCGATAAAGCGATTCTTCACTACAAGGTGACAGCCGACGGAACGAAACCGGCGGGATCGCAGTGACGCGTAGTATCTTTGTGGAATCTAGTACTGGAATTATACGACCCTTGCCAGTTGCCAATAAGAGTTACTTTATCAACGAAAATTATACTTTCGATACTATGTTCCATTGCGGAAGGCTGTAAACCTGGTTTGGTCATCATACTGCGACGACGTCATAATGAGCGACACTCGGACACTAGACTTGACGCCTTGACATCGAAGCATGATATAAAGCAGGTACGGGCAACATACGGCTCGCAGAGAGTTTCTATTATGAAAGTATTGACAAATTCTATGCGTCACATCACAGAATGAATCCAGGTTTGCCAACCTGAGAAAGATGGACATGAAACTATTTACTCTGTTCGGGTGTATCACGTCTGCTATGCCAGCAACAGAAACGACTTCACAACAGCACACAGAGATCGTTACCAGCAGTGTTCACAAAGTCGGTCTTTCAGCCAATCAGTAGCTTATTATTTCCGGGTTGAACCAATCCAGATCATTAGCTTCTGTTTGCCCGCCCACTTCGTCGATGCCCCGCCCACTCGCTGACGGCTACTTTCAAACGCATTTAGACAAATCTTAGCGGCTTTCCTGCGAGCTTCTTTCAGGCCCAGGCCCATTATTATATTTTGAACAACCCTAATGAACATCAACAAGAAAAAGCCGCGTTCCAATCTGACTGATGTTCACACGCAATCTTTACAAAGGGTTACTACATACGGAATGCAGCCAGAGTTCAAATAATTTGTTGACGACTTCGACCGACCACGGATGTCATAATGACTTCAACAGCTACTGTTAATAAATTCGTCAAATACTGTTTTTGGTCTCTATGCTTCAATCTTAAAGTTTACATTAAATACGATTTATTTCTTGTGTAGGTTGATAAATACGCGGTCAATGTATATTGTATATATTCTGTAATCCGGCCCGCCAAGTACTTCATTTTCCCATATCCGTCCCGACGACGGGAGAAGTTGCCCGCGATAGATCCAGCGTAATGAGCATATACAATACATCACGCAAAATACATTGCGAACACAAACTGACCACTCATAAGGTCAGCGCGCAAACACTGACTAGTTCAAACCATCATGTTCTCCGCGTAATGAACCGAACGACCTATTTCTAGGTGCTTCCCCGAACGCAACAATCCAAATACAGAGACACCGTCGACTATCAAAAATTCTCAACAAGTCCGAAATCAACACGCGGCCGTATTGACGCTAGCAAGCTGACAGCTGACTACAGTCGGGGCTACGCCAAATCTGGCGCGTATTTCGCAACACACGTTGTTTTACCGAAGTCGAATCAAACCGTTATTGAACAACGGAGAGCAGCCGCATAAATTGCGTAGCTTCGTTGCCAACGGAATGGTTCGAATCAGTTAACTGTTCAATCACGAAAAATATTTGTATGGCCGTTGATCACGGCAGCGATAAGCAGGATTTGGCTAATGCTGCGAAATGAAACCTAATCTTTGAATGTGCGAAGCAATCGGAAGCAATCGGACGTATGAATGGCGCGATTAAAAAATCATTCTATGATACGCGGCGCGCAGTCAAACATTTGTTGACCTCGATATTGGCGAGCGAACTTACAAAGGGCGCTGTGAGTAAAGTCTCAGCTTGGCGTGATATAATTTGCCTTGGCTTTCATACAGAACAAATAAAAATCTATAATTCGTTACGAACATTCAACGAAATCGCGAATTTCTCAGCATAAAGTTTCGGGAGGCTAAGATATTTTTAATGCGGCGATTGCCCTGTCATTGGCTGCATTTAAAAACGCCAGCATGGCACACTTGCAGTTAAATCCAGTTTTCGATAAATTATACTGCGACTACACATATGATAGACCAGACCAAGGTTACAAATTGAAATATCATTTCGTGAGATCCCGGCATCCTCGAAACGCTGAAATTATTCTAAAAACCGCAGAAACCGCTACGGTGTAGTAGTGAACCAACTATATCCACAAGCTACGTCCATAACAGAGTTAATAGTAATATCAAAGGCTGCCCGACATTTGGGAATGCGACACTTTATCATGTAATTTTACGACCACGAAACTAACCCTTCTAACTAAACCCTAAATGCGTATACTCACTTCTCGGCTAAATCTCGCCTCAAATAGTGATATCGCACTGGAATCAAAGCTATTTCATTATACCAGACTTGGACACCGATATAATTATGGAATCTAGATGATTCTAGATATCTAATATGAATAATTAGAGCGAATGCCGGTAATATGATTACATAATCTAATTTGTCAAATGCTCATTTCAAATGTATCATAATTTCTTGGTTTCAAGAAAATGCTACAGCAGAACTATATATACAGTAGTGCCAAACGAACCAAGATTGCTGTACATATATTTGTGATTCTCCCGCTTGTGACAATGGCCTCTGAATACATACAAACTAACCTTGTCATTTGTTGTGTTTCTTGCCGACTCGAAATTTGATTCAAGTTTAAAGTTTTTGGGAATTCAGAATTCTAATTCTAATCAAAAAGTGTCGCTATAATTCTGATTCTAATCTTTTTCGGAAAAACAGAAAACTTTCCAGCTTGTCCAGCTATGCACGGCGCATCATCCCTACCTCTTACGTGCGACATGGTACCGGCGGGAACAGAATTCTCACTCGCGCGTGAGATAACTCTAGACTAGACTGCCACCAAAATCAAAACACGCCTTGCAGTTACACTTCTCAGGAGGCGGTTACGTCACCGCGAGCTCTATATCTAGTTACGGCCGCGATAAGCAAACTCGCAAAACTTTAGAATATCGGCTTTGTGCTCAGTGTGGGAGCAACTGTGAAGGCGGTTATCTATGGCGAGTAATATCCACCTTCTCACGCCAGACAGGGCGGTTATTGTGTCATTAAAGTCATCATACCGCACCCACTCCAAATCTAAAGTGCCCGATATTGGAAGAGCTATCCAATCGATTACGTAGCGAAGCCACGCGATTTCAACAGCAGCGTATACCAGACTTCTAGTTGTCTACTGTGAGCGGTTATCTAATTCTAATCTTATTTGTGACATTTTTCTACGCTCTAATTTCAATTCGAATCTAATTTCAGGCTCCTCTGGAAATGCTACAAAACTGTATAGTGCGAAACGCGCCAATCTTGGTTTACTGACATTTGCTATTCTCGTGTTCATGATAACGCGCTCTGATTTGATACGAACTGAAGTTAATTCAATTTCCCAAGTTTTGCGAATTCGGTAATGGTAATTCTAATCTACTTCGGAAAAAACTGTATAGCTATACGGTAATTTTAATTCTAATCTAAACTAGAAAAGCTGACAATTAGATTAGAATTGGAACGACAGTTTTATTTTATCATAGTTCATTCATAAGCGCGAGAATGGCGAACGTCTGTGCAGCAAGCTTGGCTGGTTTCGCACTATACCAGTGGTTCCCAACCTTTTTCGACCCATCGCCCCCTTTTCAAGGTCAACACCGATCATCGCCCCCCAAATTTTGTGCACCGATAATTGGGCATACAGACTGTAATCACCGGCGGGTTGACTAAAAAAAAAAAAAAAAAAAAGGTCATCTTTCACCGCTCAGAGCTGAAAGTAACGTTTTTTCGCTCCGCATTGCTAGGTGGATGACTAAAAAAAAAAAAAAAAAAAAAAAAAAAAGGTCAGCCGTTTTACGCGTCATCGCCCCCCTATCGCCCCCTTCGCTATTTTCGCCCCCCGTCGCCCCCTTTGTCCATTTTCGCCCCCCTGTCGCCCCCTTCGTCATTTTCGCCCCCCTAGATCGCCAAATCGCCCCCTGGGGGGCGATATCGCCCACGTTGGGAACCACTGCACTATACAGTTCTGTAGCATTTTCAGGAAAAGCAGATATTGGAATACAGTTTCAAGTGAGAGCGTAGAAGCATTTCACATATTAGATTAGAATTTGATTACCAGCATTTCGGCTTGACAGTCTAATTACACAGCTAGAACTATATATTTGTCGAATTCTGAAACGCGGGCGGTGGCTGTATTTTCGTACACGCCCGCTCATAACTGCGTATCTATCCTGCAAATGCATCAGCAATCTGCGTCTCAAGCTATTCACAGCGCGTAGCCTACGGCGCTATCACCGCCACCTGATATCTGCGAAATTCATATTTTCGAAATCGCGCTACGCGAACTCTACAGCTATTTACTGCTGCGAGAAATATTATCATTTGTCGGGAGGTACTACGGTATCAGGCTAGCTCGAATCACAATCGGAACGCGGCGGCGCGTGTCGAAGCCGACAATGGCATCGTGGTATAAAAGGCGAGATTACGAGATCCACTTGACCTATGCGAGGCTGGTACAAGACTGCGCTGTGACGCATAGCTATTCGGGCACCGGTAGAGTGGCGGTATAGGCAAAAATCGCCGGATTACAGTGAAGACCATTGTAAATAATCGCGGGTCTCGAAAAATCCACAAATTCTTTATATTTCGCGGAGTATTGATGTGGTATTCGTATCAATAAGTTTAGGTTCATGGTCTTAGAACAGGGTGCGCCATCAACAGTGGCCCTATCCGACCGCAACAAGGTAACCACGAGGGTTGCTTATATTCTGTGATACGATTGTTGACATACAACGTTCTCTCCAATTCACTGCTAGTTGCTGACGATTACCCCTGGCGAGTGTCAGCCAAAAATATTCGGTTCATTTCAATATGAACACATTACCCAATTGTATATCGAAGTTCTGTACCTACAATAAGCTCATATAATTCGAAAAGCTTGCAAGCCAACTCTAGTCCGGTATAGCATCTCACAAGGAAGTCGGTTCGGCGTATTAGCGTCGAAATCGCTACTAACCTTTCGCACAGCGTATCGGTTGCCCAGCACTTATGCCGATATATAATACGCTAAAAGCTATATGGTAATATATGACGAAGTATGCTCTGGTAAAACGCCCGCCATTTCAATCGCTGCATCTAACCGAGATCGCAAGCTAATATCAAAGACATAACACACGTTTGAAAGATATAAGCTCCATAGGATAGGATATATATTCTGTACTGTAGAACAGCAATGACGCAACAAACGTTATATTCAACCGAATATTATATCGATATTAAAATAAACCCGAATATTGTACAGAACATTGTATATCAACAATCGAATCACAAAATATGATGTCGCCAACATGAAATTTTCATTAATAGGCGCGAAGAGAGCGCGTAAGTTCAATGTACTATTTTTAGACGGTACAAGAACCCCTTCTATAGACACAGACAGGCTTGGTTGACGTATTTTGATAAAAGTCAACTCCAAGGCACTCAAATAAAGACGTGAACGGCCTCTCCAGACAAGACGAAATTTGTCATCTCGATTATGTTTCGCGCATACAGGTTTATCCAACAGATGTTTGCCAATGACAGAATTTACGGCCTTTGCCTCTTCTAGATCAAGCTCCAGGGGACCAGTCAAGGGTGAGCTTTTCTCCGAGCGTGATGCGCGTGTTCTAATAAATATTTTGTGATACGATTGCTGATATGAAATGTTCTACCCAATTGTCTACCAGTTGCTGACGATTACCCCTAACGAGCTTCAACCGAAAATATACGGTTATTTCGATATGAATATACTATTCAGTTATATATTGAACTTCTTTACCTCCGAGAGCCTGTTCATATTTGCAAATATACTTGACCAATCTTTCCGTCAGACCCCATCAGGTATTCGCCGATAATCTCATTAAAATTCACAGCAATCAATATAATATCGATAAGTTTTTTAATGTTCCATATCCATTCTTAAGATTAAACTCATTAAATAAGTTGATGAGCCCATAGCATCAGAGCGTGATAATAATGAACTCACGTGTTTGGACATGTTGGCGTCTTTCACGAGTCCCTTGGCTTTGACCACGACCTCGGTACATGAGGTGGACTCTTCTAGAAGCTCCAAGGCTGTGACTGCGTTGTCCACTTTTTCTGAGGAGGCACAAAGCGTGATATTCAGTATCCTGTGCAGCTATAATTCTAATTCTGATCGAATTCGTAAGAATCTGAGCTATAATTCTAATTCTGGGCTAATCCGGACCGTGCAGCTATGATTCTAATCGAATTTGTAAGAAACTATCCAGCTATAATTCTAATACTAATCGAATTCGCAAGAAACTGTGCAGCTATAATTCTAATTCTAGTCTAATTTGGAAAGAACTACGCAGCCATAATTCCAATTCTAATCGAATTCGTAAGAAACTGTGTAGCCATAATTCAAATTCTAGTCTACTTTGGATAGAATTATGCAGCCATAATTCTAATTCTGAGCTAGTGCGGACTGTGCAGCTATAATTCTAATCGAATTCGCAAGACACCGCAGCTATAATTCTAATTCTAGTCTAAATTGGATAGAATTATGCAGCCATAATTCTAATCGAATTCGCAAGAAACTGTGTAGCTATAATTCTAATTCTAGTCTAATTTGGAAAGAACTATGCATCGATAATTCTAATCGAATTGGTAAGAAACTGTGCAGCTGTAGTTCTAAGTTTCATCCAAATTAGACTAGAATTAGAATTACAGCTGCACAGTTTCAAATTTTAGTCTGATTTGGAAGAAAAAAGTGTGTGGCTATACTCCTGATTCAAATCTATTTTTGAAGAAACTGTGTACCTGTAGTTATAATTCTACTTCTAATTTAATTACGAAAGCTGGAATTTGCCTATTTGAAACTCTGATTTCGAAGTGACCGTGCAAATGCATCGGGGTGCAGCACGAGGCTCTACTCACCAGCGACTTTATCCAACACTTCCTGGGCTGTGCTTGTGACGGCTTGCTGCAGTCGGAACTGTTGGTCGTTAGAATTCTTGTTCAGGTTAGAATTTCTCAGCAGCAAATCCTGGACCTTGCCGAGAGAAGCCTGCGTTCGCTCGGGCTGACTTTTCATAGCGACCACCGCGTCGGACACGGGGTAAGGCATGAAACGCAGGCTGTAGTTTCTGTGAGATCGGAGTCAAAAGATCGGGCATTTTTTTGACATATCAAAATAAGTCGAAATCTTAGCGTTAAGTCAAAAAATGTCATAATTGTTAACAAATTCAAAATTTTTTTGCAACCTGCATTTCGTTTATATCGTAGATTTTGCACCGTCGGTGAACTTATCATTTGACATTTTACAGCTTGTAGCCTACTTTATATGCCTACTGTTGCAGACTGCCCATTGTCTGCTCATTGTGAATCATAAACATTCAAATGACACAAATAGGTTGACATGGTGTTATGCTCAACGGACCGCAATGTCCTAACTGAAGCAAGAGTGCGTTGACATTGCATGGTTCTTATATCAAGAAGCGCATGATGTAAAATTGTGATGTAGACACCATTGTCAGAATAAAGCACGGTGTGTCACTAGCAGTGTACGCACAACTTCAGTGTTGCCAGCCAACAACTGCTGCTGTTGAACGTTCTTTCTCCGTTCTTGGCAAGCTACTTAGTAGGCACAGACGCTTTCTACCCGAGGCTACAGGAAAGTGTCTATCGTTGTAATACAACAAATGCCAATTGTTTCTACCATAATACGTGATGTAACTACTGGAATTTTTCATGGGAGCAGATTTCGGTAAAATAAAGTTTTTTCACGTAAAAATTTGTCAGTTTTTTCGGGCCAAACTACTTCGTGAGGACAGACAGTTCCCGCTAGAAATGCAGATAAGTAGTACATTTCTAACGTTATGTGGGAAACACCTAATTTGCATACGTTAGGTCAAATTTGGTCAAACATAAGTTTTTTTGAGGTAAAAAAAAATGTCAACATTTTGATTTTTTTAGGTCAAAATCTTCCGTTTTTTAGGTGAAAACAATCGCCTTAGATATCACCCATGATGGAATTAATTGCATGCGACTTTATAACCGCCACAATAACCCTAACCCTGTAATTAACCCTTATATTAGGGCTGTTCAAAATAACCTTTTTTTAAAATTTCACAAACTACCCCGTTAAATTGTTAAGTTGCCTGAAAAAATGATGCGGAACCAATTTGGCTCAATTCGAACCTGTAGAAGCGATGTTATTGATGTTCAAAATTGAGGACATCTAACCATAGTATTTACGGTCGGTAGATCTATAACAAATAATGAAAAATTTTGCCACCGTAAATACTATTTTTTCAATTCCAAAATTTTATACTACAAAAACTTCGCTTCTACTGGTTGGAATTGAACTAAATTCGTTGTGCATCGTAACCAGCACAATTTTTAAAAATTATTATTTGTTTTTTTCAAGTAAATTCGAAACCTTTTTCTTATATAGCCATGCCTCTATAGGTTGGAATTTAGCAAAATTGGTGTGCAACGTTTTTATTAGCCAGCCTAACAATTTTATCAAGAAAAATTTGAACGAAAAAGTAATTTTTGATCAGTCCTACCTCATATAAACGCTAACCCGACCCTAAATGTAACTTTAACCCACATGCTCAATTGTCGCAAGTGTTGTTCCAAAAACGTTGATTTTCAAATTTTTTTAAATTTTACTGGCTACTTCATAAAAGTGTTAGGTTGCCTAAAAAGACGCTGTACGTCAAAATTGGTTCAATTCAAACCTGTAAAAGCATTGCTATCAGATAAGAAAATTTAGGATTTGATAAATAAAAATATAAAAATTTCAAATTCTACCTCACTAAACGTTAGGTTTTCTAGAAAAACGATGTATATAAAATGTGGATCAATTCGAACCGGAGGAAGCGAAGTTATGTAGTAGAAAGTTCTGGAATTTAATAATACTATGTGACTAATTCTATAATAAATAATTAAACAATTTTCCACCGTAAATACTCCATATTTTTTTATTAAAAAAAAAAGTTATTTTTAAACAGCCCGATGTCCACAGACCCGTCAGATATCTTACTTTTCCAAGGCCGACGCGATCTCGTGCAGTCCGTTCGCGGAAATTAGGTTCCTGTCGATCTGCAGTACTTTCAGTTTGGAGTTGATCTGAAGAGCTTTGGCGAGAACGCGCGCCCCGGAATCGCCGATCAGGTTACCGCTGAAAAAAGGGATCGAATTACGAACATGCCCGAGTGCTAGACAGACTTTTACATTTTAAATATGATACAATTTCTCGTGTTCCGGACAATGCTACAGGAGAGCTGTATACAGTCCAGCTCGCTGCACAGACAGTATTTCGACTTGAATGAGAACATGAAATATTCGGGGCAGTGGCCGCAGTGGAACTGATACATAAACTTTGCAATTTCTAGTTTCCGCATATCCTTTACATTAGGACACAGAATCTTTTGAGCAGTGACTTGTTGGACACACATCCTGGTCCCTTTGAGGCCCTGGCTATGATACAGAGGACATGATGTTGCAGTAGCTTCAGTGCGCTTCACATTGCAAATATAAAATGTGTACTTCACGACCAATCAATTTCCCCGTCTGCTATTTTAAGCAACTCTCTGCTACCATTTACTGTCTCACCAACACCAACCCACCTTATGTCAAGCGTTGACAGCGATGTGTTGCTACCGAGACAGCCGAGAATGATGGTGGCCCATTCCTTCAACTTCGAATCGTTCAAATGCAACGACTCCAGACACTGTCGGACAAAAACATCGTACGTTTGAGGCAATTTAAATGTTGCACATTGCTAGCGCCGCGAGACCAGTCCTCGTTTTCGTTTTGGCAAGGAAATTACAGGAAATACACACCGAGATATTACATAAACATCATGTGCTGAAGAATTATGTATTTGGGAAATTCTTCAATTATTAATTTTAGAACCACCTACCGTAAATGCGATTATTTTAATTCCAAAATTTTGAACGCCAGCAACTTAACAAATTCATGGGGTTGACAGTAAAATTTCAAAAAAAGGATTTATTTTCTTCCAATCAATTTAACTTTATAAACTATAATAGCTTCGCTCTGCAGGCCGGAATGGATCCAAATTTGGTGTTCAGCGATTTTTCAGTCACTTTTGAAAATCCCCAATTTACGGTAATGTAAACAAGCGAAGTTCACCCACCGATCCCTCTTCCTGGACAAGTTCCACGATGCTGTCCATGACGGCACGCATATGCTTTGGCTTGATGCCGTTGAAGTTTTTTCCGATCTTCAACTCGCGAAGAGACTTGCTTTGCTAAACATAAAGAAATACATTCGGTATCATATACATCTTTCTACTGGACCTGAAGAAGCTTGGAGGTCCAGAATTACAGTAAACAATTGAATAATATATACATATCGAAATGAACCCCGATATTTCCAGCTGACACTCGTCAGGGTAATCGCCAGCAACTAGTAGAAAAAGAAAATTGTATATCAACAAACGTAACACAAAATGTGACGTCACTGGCATGGATGGTCAGGTTTATCTCAATACGAATATATTTTACCGCACTATATTCCACTGGCGCATGTGGATCGGGGTTGTGGTTGTATTTAGAATCTAGCGGATTTACACGACAAAAGCCATGGTGTTTACCCAAAAAACTATCCGAGTGAGAAAGTAATTGCACGAGAGATGGCCAATAACAAATAACTACGTTTTAGGAGTGGTCAAGTAGGTTTTACCTACTCGGACTACATACTCAAGTGACCGTGTTTATAGACTACTGCTACTGAACAGTTTTTTATGCTAAATTACTTGCTTTTTGCCCGTGGGATTTCGAATAATGGAATGTCGTTTTGGGTTGAGTGGGCATTACGTTTTTCCAGTCAAGTTCGAGTACAAATCACGGTGTTCACAATTCAGTATCGATTTTCAAGTCATGTCTAACCCGCTTTTTTACAACTCTTGGGTGATAGTGAATGCCTCGCGTCCATAATATACTAATTTTTCTCACTGTTAAGATGATTAATCTAACAGGAGAAAGGCCTCATAATAGATAAAGGCTATCAAAATATACCACTTGAATTTCGCGAGTCGTACGGCTTGGTCGAGTCATTCGCAATGACTCGTGCACAAGTCGAGTCAATACACAAATTGACTGGTGTCAGGTCATTTTTCATATGTCAGAAAATGACTCGAGTCAACGAAGAATTGCGACTCGAGTCAATACAGCCCTGCATGACGGTGAAACCGAACAGACTATCAATAATTACCTGAATCCATGGCAGTAGCTTCGCTAAATCTGCATCGAGTCCGTTATCAGTGAGGTCCAACGCCACAAGGTTAGTCAATTGACCCACAACCGCCCCAATAACTTGAGCGCCTTGACTCCGCAACTATTTGAGAAAGGAAAAGTTTAGATTAGGTCTCCTACACATAAAATAATGCGTATTTTAAAATTTGAAGTAAACAGCCAGCTTGAGCCTAAGAACATTATTACATACGGTAACTATGATGCTTACCTCTGCACAACTGAGATTCACGCTGACTTCTAACCCCTCCGTGAAATTCTGTCGGAGTCCATCCATGAGCTGTCTGAAATCGAAGCGCACCGGCTAATTTGATTGATAAATAAATTAAATACGATAAATAAACTTCTTCCTGATTCGGAATTCAGTTCAATTTTCAGGCTTTTGCAAATTCAGTAATTCCACTTCTAATTTAATTCGGAAAAATGTGTAGCCAAAAAATTATAATTCTCATCTGATTTGGAAAAGCTGACATTTCTGCATCACCAGATGGTCACTCACGAAATACTTACTTTACAGCTTCGTGGGATACTTTCATTCCGGATAAATCGATCTCGGCGAGTGCTTTCGTGGTCTTGAAATACTGCAGGGAAAAATTCAAATGATGTTATCACTGTTCAAGTGATCGATCAAAGCGTATATAATATAATGAATAGAAATATGATGTTGATGTATTTCTACTTTTTGACATATAACAACTGAAACGTTCAAAACTTGCTTCCGAGATTTCAAAGTCCGTGAAGAGATTACCAGTAAGGTTATCAGTAAGTAATTCTAACATGCTTAGAAGGCATATGTGGTTCAGTAACGTTTTTCAGTGTTACTCCTCTTATTTTTGAATAGTATTGCTATGTGTCCTTGGGGAGAAAGGGTGATTTGGATTATGACTGTACACGTCATTCCATTAAAAAGAAATGAAGTTGGCACAAACTAGCAGTGGGGACTGATCAGTCAAAAACAAAATCTACTGGTTATGGCAAATAAGATTATATTTGCAAAAAATGTCATTGCTCTGTTATTATAATCTCCCGAGATGAAAGATATTCATAACTGTGCGCTTAACCAACATAATGCCGTAGATTACTAACTCATGTTTCAGTAAGGCTTTATGTAAACACGGATTATGATGTAATCTATTGCAGACCTAGAGCGTCACCACTAACGAAAATCTTACCTCTTGGAATGTATTAGGCAACGCATTGTCCTTGTTCTTTCTATGAAAATAACGCAGTACTTTAGCACACTACACATCTATTATTACACCGATTGGCAACTACGCTTCATCATGATATCATTTCACAAATATCTCGTAAAGAACACAAGCCCATGCACACAAAAATAACATTTACAGTTGCGCATCCACGAGCACCACTGTCGAATTGGCTTGACAACACTCGATAATGTAGCACATCGTACCAATGAAATAGGCCTGGTCACAGGAAGGCTAACCATGCATGGAATTTTGCTGAAAAAACAGCAATTACTGTGATATTCTATCATGCATGTACATATTAGCATTCACGAACACTCCGACTAGGAATATACAAGTAGATGACCATATATTCCACATCACTCTACAAGAATTTACCAATGGTTCCGATACTCGTACTGCAAATACCGTAAGATAACATTACTGGAAAATGCAGCTTGGGTCATCATTGAGCATAAATCCAGAATCCTATAGCATTACTTCCAGAACATAAATATAATCAGGCAAAAGCAATATGAATACTATTTACTTCTGTCCGTTTGGAGCTTTTGAAGAGTTGCTGCATTGGATACAGAGGCAAACGAATTAGGTATCAACGTGCGCCGATTAGTTATTGTTGGATTGGGTAATGCCTGTGCTGAATTGCACCATTTCCTAGTTTGTTCAAGTTACGATGATTTAAAATTCACCAAAACAAAATAATTCCCAAGGTTAAAATTTGATGCATTGTATTAATGATGCTCGCTACTGACGAGGGCTAGTCGAAATTGTTTTAATGCATAAATCAACAATATGAAGTTGCTGTTAGCGCATAATTGTGTTGCATATAATAAGAAACACAATAGCATTCAATGCAACTACATTGCTGACACGCTATACATAATACCAAAACTACAGATTATAAAATAGTATTTCACAGCGTTTTTGCACAAATGATATCTGAATAGTGTAAGAAAATTGAGCTTAAGCACTAGATTCTTCTCAATCATTTCAATTTTTGACGCTGGTGAGGTCATACTTGGTCTTATGATGGTTGATATATAAAGTTTTTTTTGAAATCTCCACTAGCCGCTGACGATTAGCCCCTGACACCCATAAATATTCAGGTTTACGAATGTTAATCAATTATATTTTTCGTTGAATAGGATATTCATATTCATATCGAAATGAACCAGAATATTTTCGGCAGACACTTGTCAGGGGTAATCGTCAGCAACGGGTAGAGAATTGGGAAGAACTTTTTTAAGCAACAATCGTATCTCAAAATATGACGTCACCGCCAACAAAGTCTGCGCCAACAGGAGTTTGTGTACCATCTAAAAATAGTGCATCGAGCTTAAGCGCTCTCTTGGCCCTGATTATTAGAAATTCCATGTCGGTGATGTCATACTTTGTGATATGACGTTTGCTATACAATGTTTTTTCCAATTCTGTTCTAGCTGTTGACGATTACCCCTGACGAGTGTCAGCCAAGAATATTCGGGATCATTTCAACATGAAAATACTGTTCAACTGAATATTGAAGTCCTGTACCGCCAAGAAGCTCGTCATATATTTTTCGTACTAGCAGTAGGTATTTCGACACAATTCATACATGTACCAGTCTACCAGTTCAGCAAAAGCTTCTCTAACAGACCCAACATGATCAGTCACATGGCTACAAATCTACGTCATACACAACAGATTCGTCATTTTAACACTATCTGTAATGAATGACCTCATTTCCAATAGAAATTAGTCATTGCTATGAGAAAACATGACTGTGTAACAAACGATTGCGGTAAACTCAAAGTCCAAAAGCGCATGCAGCAAGCAATAACAGACAACCTGTTGCCGGTGTATTCGTCTTCGATATAATGGGGCGGCCGTGCAGATATTCCCCTGATTGTGGCAAGACCAAATAGATTTGATTACAAGAGAAAATGCACGCGAAATGCAAGCACAAGGAATAGCGGATAGTGAATTACAGTCACCATGCAACAGTCTACAAGTGATTATCATGGAATCGGGAGATCAAGATTAGAGTCAGACCAATGCTATCGGATTTTGGTACTAGCACCTTCACCGATAACCCCAAATATTCGGGCGAAATTCGAAAGATATGGCAGCTAGCTTGAGGCGTACTTACAAGACTTTGGGTAATATATTTGAACAGCTTTACAGACATTGCTATGCTTGGCCAGAAACTAGAAAAGTTGCACCTAGACAGACTTAGACAACTGAATAATTCTCATTTTCTAATTAGAGTGAAATGCCATTAGACATCAAGCTGAAAATTTTCTGGTTCTCCAAGTCTGTTTCCAGGTGGGCCGATGGAATAAAAATCCTAAGATTTCGTCACTCGGTTCGCTTTTTAAGGTTTTTCACGAAAAAACAGATGGCCACTGGTAAATTTAGCGCTTTTAAGCAGACCATTTCCATTTCAATGCCGCGTCATTATAATAAGTTAATAGTGCAAATATTATTAATAAATTATTTTCATCGGTCACGCTCAATTCAGAAATATCCACGCCTAAAGACATGCTGGGTGACAGAATGTGAAAGTGTGCGGCAGATATTTTGCAATTTCAGAGGGAAAATAGTCAAGAAATCGAGCAAACGATGGGATTGCAGCAGAGAAAACACAATCAATGGAAGGAAATTGAGAAAACGGTGCATTAATCAATAGTCGACCTTTGGCGAGAACTTACTTTCCGTAAAAGAAATTCCTTGATATGTTTATGGTCTTCAACTTCTCCAAGCATCCTTTTGACATTGCACTGATATACTGCAAAATATGCATTAGAATCAAAGTGAATAAGCGTTAGGGTTGTTCAAAAATAACTTATTTCTTCAAATTTTACAGGATATTCGTTAAACTGCTGGCAAAAAAGAAAACGCTGCACACCAAAATCGGCTCAATTCCAAGATACAGAAGCGGAGCGATTAGAGTTAGGAAATTTTTGGTATTTAGGAGCAAAGTTATCATGGCACAAAATTTTCCATTTAAAAAAAATGGTAGGCTTGTTACAGTGGGAAACTCTTTAAATATTAATTATAGAACCAACCACTGACCACTTTACATACTACTAATTCAAATCCAAAATTTTGAACACTTCGCTTCTAGCGGTTGGAATTGAGCCAATTTCATGGGGTTGCCAGTAACATTTGAAAAGTTTTTAATTTTTGTCAAGCTTCTACAGATTTACTTCTATATCTTGGAATTGGGTCAAATGTGGTGCGCGGCATTTTTTAGCCAACCTAACAATTTCACCGAACACCCGGTAAAATTAGAGGAAGAAACCATTTTTGAACAATCCTACCAAGCGTACACAAATAAAACGATTCTTACAATCTCCACCGCGCAATCAGTGCCAGACATATCCAAGTGTTCGAGGTTGTTCGGTGTTGAAAGGTAACTGTACAGGCCCTGAAAGCGAAGTAATCATTAGACTGATGATAAGTATTCAATTCAAATGTAAGGAAATCCTAGTAGCATTCACTGATACCAGATTCGAGTCAATCCAGTTCCCACGCAGCATATAAGATAGCTAGAGACACACTCGCACCATGTACAAACGGCTCTGACACTGACATTATGTATTCTCGCAAAGCTACATGTAGAAAATTGCATATTTCCGAAAATTGAGACAGTGCCAATCTGGAATCGTAAAACTATCGCATTTGATTTACAATGCAAGCCAAATGACTTACGCCTGCCTCGTCGCCCTTGATGGAGTTATCGGAGAGTGACAAAGAGGTCAAAGATCTTGTGATGATGGGACTTGAGCGTAGAGCCTGACACAAACCACTGACTCCTTTAGCTGTTAACCCTGCGAACATTTATTGGTGTCAGTAACAAGTTTCAAACATTGCATGGCCCTTATCAGAAAAATCCAAAACATTACTACTGAGACTAACGTTCAAAGCAAATTAGATTCACCTGAACGGTCAAATTTCAACGCCCTCAAGCCTCCGCCTTGCCTGAGGCTGGGGAGGGATCCGCTGAGATGCATCATAGCGCGGTCTTCCAAAGGGTTATTGCTCAGATCCAAGTTTTGGACATGGCTTTCTTTGTTCTCTAGGAGTTCCTGCGACAGGCGGAAGGCCGTCTCTCTGAAAAAAATGCAGAATAGCTTGCATATGCACTAGGGCTCTTTAAAAATGACTTTTTTTTCTCAAATCGCGCTGGCTTCTTGATACAATTGTTAGGTTACTCAATTCAAGCCTACATACCAAATTTGGTTCAATTCCAACCAGTGGAAGCGGAGTTATCGTCGTCGAAAAATTTGGATTCTCAATAAAATAGTATTTACGGTGACCAATTCTTCAATTATTTATTATAAGTGTGCCCACCGAAAATACTATTTTATTCAAATCCAAATTTTTCGACGGCAATAACTCTGCTTCCACTGGCTGAAATTGAGCCAGATTTGGTGAACATCGTTTCTATAGGCCACCTAACCCTGTCATGGGGTGAACAGAAAATTTTGAAATTTTTGTTTACTTCTTTTTGTATAATAGATAAAAACTTTCTTCTCCTGTAGCAAGGCGGCTACTGGCTGAAATGGAACCAAATTTGGTGTGCAGGCTTCAATTAGGTAACCTAACAATTTTATCAAGTAGCCAGTACAATTTGAGAAAAACAGTCATCTTTGAACACCCCTAGTGTACAATGTACTTGTATGTACATGCATTATACAAACTACCAAGCTAGTTAGTTGACAGTCAACTACCTACCGGTTTGTTGAGTACTGGTAGTTGTAGCTCTAGTTGGGGATACTGAAAAGTGAGTAGTTCTAGTTTCAGTTATGGTTGCGACTTTTGGAACACCAGTAGTTTGTAGAAGTCTGAGTGCCAGTCTTGAAAATTTAAAAAGGTGACCCGGACTACCTCTGGTCCGACAGTTGATTTAGACTTCCGACACCATCAGATATGAAATTTACTGCAGTCGCGACTGAGTGAAATGACAAATGGTCACAAATAGCTTACTTTTGACTACAGCGATTTACTACCATACTAAACTACCATTTCAGAGCAACTCACCCTTTGAGCCCAACGCCGTCGAGCACAAGACTCTTCAAATGGGCCGAAGTTTTTACAACTTTCAATATGACATCAAACACATCATTGGACTGAAAAAGATGATAGAAAATGATGCCCTTTTTCAGTAAAGTAATAATCTTGCGTTAAAATTCATCAAAGCATAAATATAAATTACGATATTATCGCCTATTGTTAGCATAGTTCAATAGTTGGGAATTACAGTGTGATCACTCCAAATTTAACACGTGTCATTCCCATAAACAATAATATCATTATTCGTACATTCACACATGCTATAACTTTGTAATTACATAAATTTACTGCAAAGGCATACTGAACGCGGCTGAAGACTATCAACACCTTGCATTTACTTGAACTCATCTGCCTCTGAAATTGCATACGGAAAAGGTCTTACCAATTTCATGTTTCTTATGGTCAAGCCCTCGAACCATCTGTTGTACATCAGCACAGCAATAATTGGCATGTAGTCTCTGCAGATACATAGTTGCAGAGGTCATAAATTGGAACCCAGTAAACCAGCCTATGGTCGGTCCAGTCATAAGTCATTACAGGCAAAGGACCAGCATTCGTTCTCAATAATGCGATAAGACAGAGAAAGATTGTGTAGGTACATTATTATAATATATGTAGAATAGATATTCCTAGCACTACCAACATATCTTTATGAATTGCAGATTGATATCTTTACAGCCTGGGGAATATTGGCAAGAGGGTTTCAGATCTTGTATTAAAATATTCAAAGTTCTAGCAAACACCCTCATTGAGGTTCTTAGCAAGTTACACAACATATCTAGAGATTTCAGGGAACAGGGAAAAGTGCTTTAATATGACAAAAGTGGTGCTGTGATATTGCTGTTTTCACACATAAAATAAAATCATCAGTCATCCATCACCATAATACATGGGCTATCAATAATCTATTATAACAGGATACACGCAGAAAGCACTTGGTAAATATTTGACCAAAATGATAACAGCTGATTCATTCGCAATTGTCAATAACTAGTCTCCGAGAATCTCAATAAAATCATGAAAATTATAAGTTACTTGAGGTCCGGAAGATCGAAATCTTTCAAATTCAGCTCCTTGCAATTCTGAGACAAGTATATCGTGTCCACATCCTGAATTCAACAATCATTTTAAGTCCTTTAGATCAGCAAAGCAACATCGACTTGAAAAGCTTCTAGGAGGTACAGAACTTCAATATACAATTGAGTAGTATATTCATATTGAAATGAGCCCATATATTGTCGGTCGACAATTACCCCTGACGAGTGTCAGCCGAAAATATTCGGGTTCATTTCAATATCAATATACTAATCATTAATACCAATTTGACACAACAAATTCAAAGAAAATTAAGCCTACTGATAAAGATATTCTTCTTACCCAGCCAACTTCTTCGCGAACTGGCAAGCCCATGTGATTGCACATACATTGGTACATTTCGGAGAAATTACCGCAGGGCCCCGATTCGGACAAGTCGGCCTGGTTGAGCATGGCTTGAATGACCTTCTGCCGGTCCAGAGGTTCCAAGGACGCTTTCACAATTTTCCTGAGCACGCAAATTCGCACATGATAAATATACAATTGAGCATTTCCGGGTTAATTTAAATATATTATTTAATATTATATTGAAGTTCTGTACCTCCGAGCATCTCGTCAAATATTTCAAGTAATTAGGAGCTGAAACACTATAAATTGATACTATACTGTGCAATAGTAAAATTAAGGCTTCAGAGCTTGAACTGAGTCAAATTTGCTATGCATTGTTTTTGAACACGAATGGACATTTTCATGGGTTGGCCAGTGAAATTTGAAAAAAAAAATCAAAATTTTCAAAGTCCAATAACTTCACTTCTACTAGTTGAAATTGAGCCAAATTTGGTGTGCAACTGTTTTTTTACCAGCGTAACAATTTTAGCTAGCAGCCACGTAAATCTGAAAAAACAAAAATTTATAACAACACTAATAGACATTCAGTCTCATCCAAACTAATTTATATCATTCAGCAAGAAACATGCGACTCCAGATTCACAGTCAATTACGATGATCTGAAGATGAACTATTGGCGAGGAAATAACTTAAACGGCGTTGCTGGAGATGACACATTCCTTCATAAACAAATAAACTGCATAGCTTAGAATGAGTAATTTCTTGACAGCTTAGATGAGTCCTTCGGATTACAGACAGATGTATTAGAAGATATGGGGTTGAGCGGGTACATATTTATCATTCATAAAATAAGATATGAATTTGAATAGGATACTAAACATATAATCTGGACCTGTCCATGACAAAGATTTTACTCGATGGGGCTAGGTTGAGGGAAAAGACATAGCTAGCTTGGGCTAAGAAAAGTATCAGAGTGGATTCAGAATAGAGTATTTTGCTTCGAGTCAAGTCAAGCATCACTCATTTTGACGTCAGATGAGCATGGAGGATGTGAAACTTCAAATATGTACCTTTTGTGCTACCGGAACCACAAAATAATGATGCCAGCTCTACACGACAAAGACTATTGGAATATTTTAGACCAGGAGTCGCCAACTCAAAATGAGTATCGGTCCACTTTTCAAATTTCGTAGAGGCCGTGGGCCACAAGAATGCAATATCGAGACTGAACAGGCTACACAGTTTAGCAGCCACGTTATTCAAACTTTACGGCAGTACAACGCTGTGCTCTCTAACATGCGCGACGGTCATAGTTACCACAAAAGAAGTAATATATAATCAAAGAAATACAAATACAACAAACAGTATTAAGGCGATTTTTTTGACACGTCAAAAAAGTCAAAATTTTGTCAAAATTGTTACAAAGTTAAATTTTTTTGCAGCCTGAACTTCGTTGGTATCGTAGATGTCTGCACGGTGAAGTTCTCGTTTGACATTTTACATCTTGTAGCCAACTTTATAGGCCTACCGGTGTAAAGGCCCATTGTCGGTCAAATGAAACAAATAGGATGACATGGTGTTACGCTAAACGTACTCCAATATCTGAACTGAAGCAAGACCACGTAGGCATAGGTTCTTATATCATGAACGCATGATGAAAAATTGTGATGTTATAGATAGCATTGTCAGAATGAAGCAACACGGTTTGTCACCAGAAGTGTACGTACGCACAACTGCAGTGCTTCCAGCCAACAACTGCTGCTGTTGAACGTTCTTCCTCCATTCTTGGCAAGCTACTTAGTAAGGACAGACATTTTCTACCCGAGAATGTAGGAAAAAAAACTGTCCTTGTACTACAACAAATTTTAATTAATTCTACCATAACGCGTGATGTAACTACTGGATTTCTTCATAGGTTCAGATTTCGTTAACATAAAGTTTTTTCATGTAGAGATTTGTCAGTTTTCAAGTCAAGAAAGTTTTTTCAGGCCAAACTACACCGTAAGGACAGACAGTTCCAACCAGAAATGAAAACAAGTAGTACAATTCTAAAATTATGTGCGAAAACACCTAATTTACATACACAAGGTCAATATTTGTCAAAATTAAGTTTGTTAACAACGACAAAATCTTCTGTTTTTTAGGTAAAAAAATCGCCCTATTGATGATATAGCTACTACGTAATAGATATTGGAGCACAGCGAGACACGTTACTAGCTGAAAAACTATCTCCTATTGAAGTTTGATCTTGTGGGGAAACCTCAAGCCGTTTTGTAAGCGTCTCAGTATTGGCAGTATCTGAACCCTTGCCCGTCAATGCAATATGGCCATTGGCCATTCATACCGGCTGATTCTCCTTCGATGGAATGCTGTTGCCATCTCAGAAGCCGGTTCAGCTAGTGAGGTATAGTGATGTTAGGCACAGGAGGATAGCTTTTATAACAACCAAAATATTTGGAAACTGAAATCAATTTCAGTATTTACTTAGCTTTCTTCCGAAATCTAAAATCTGGGGCTGCAAAATATGATCTCGCGGGCCGCGTGTCGGTGACCCCCGTTTTAGACCATGCCTGTTTCATTGCACAAATGTGACTGGATTAATAGATTAGTACATTGTAACAATTGTCTGGTGTGCTATGAGACGACAAATCGAGGTTTCAAGGCCCTCACAAAATAGTATTGAAACTATAATAACTGTTGATAAATTACCTCTTCGTGGCAAGGGCGTATAATTTCAGCACTCGAATAAAATGTTCTCTCACTTAGGCCTAATCAGCTCGAATCATCACAATTAATACTAGATTCAGATTCGAGTGTTCATTGTGACCAGCCCTAGACATAACACACTTGCTGATTGCACGTGAAATCAATTTCCTTCTCAATTCCTAATATTTCTGATTACAACGTGGACTACAAAAAAATAAACTTACGAAAGCTGAACCGCAGGAAATATCGTGCGAAGCGACAGCGCGACCCGCCCGATGATTTGATCAGCGTCGTCGGAGCCAATCATTTGGAAAAAGAATATTTTCCCGTTGTTGATCGAAATAGTCAGCTGGAAAGATAAATATATTCGGTGAGGTTAATTCCAACTAAAGCCGAGATACTTAAGACATCTTATTCAAGACATTTTTGGAGATGCAGAACTTCAAGATACAATTGAATAATATATTCATATTGAAATGAACCTGAAAATTTTCAGCTGATACTCGTCTGGGGTTATTATCGTCAGCAACTAGTAGAGAATTGGAAAGAACATTGTATATCTCTACAATAGTAACACAAAATATTTAATTTAATTGGATTATAATGCGATAGGGATAAACGGGTAGTGTCATGCATTGGCTATTTCCAGGAAAACTATGAACTTGGTAACATTTGGTATTGTTATTTAGTGCCATACGAGGGTTTTAACCAAGTCACAATTTTAATTTTATAGTTTTGACTCAAGTCAAGTCCTTTTCACTTCACCACCGAGTCAATTCCAAGTCAGAGAGCAACGGCCTGAGTCCAAATCATAGAGTTTAGTGTTCAATATTGAGATTAAGGCGGGTTCAACTCTCTTCTGTGATACTCTTGGGTGATATCGAAGGCTACGCATTCATAATATACTCGTTTTTTCCACTCTAAACATGTATATTCAGATAAAATTTTGTCCGTCTATACTTCAAGTAAAGGTCGTGATACACTAGAATTAAATAATGTTATATAGCATGTCTCGAGTCATATGACTTGGTCGAGTCATATGACTTGGTCGGGTCACGCGCAATGACTCGAGTGTAAGTCGAGTCGATAGCCAAATAGACTAAAGTCGAGTCATTTCCATTTTCAAGAAAGTGACTCGAGAGAAGTCGAGTCAACAAAAATTGTGACTCAAGTCGAGTCATTACAACGCTGTGCCTGAATCACATTCGGAACTGTAGGTGATCCGTAAATTTTCATTAATCACTGACCTTTGTGATGCCACATTACTATATAGACGCGTTATGGCATTCCAATATGCATTCTTACGAATTAATGAATAATTGATTAATCACACTAGAAAACGATGAACTATGCAAATCAAAAACGATAGCGACAGAAAATAAAAAATTTGGAAAATTTATGTTCAAATAAATATATTTGCTTTTGATCTGACTAAGGGGAATGACAGCCAAGTCACGTGGAGAAGAAGTCTAGAATCAAGACTCCGTAGATGAATAAAAATTTATAAAAATCATTGAATAAAATCAATATTGAAAAATATCTTCGTTTTGAGATATGTAGCTTATCGAGCTTGAGCAATCCGCTTGCCTCGATTATTCGAAATTTCGTGCGCATGATGTCGTAATTGATGGTATGACGATACAAATTTCTTTTTCTCTACTAGTTGTTGACGATTACCCCTGACGAGTGTCAGTCGAAAATATTTGGGTTGATTTCAATTTGAATATATTATTCAATTGTATATTGAAGTTTTGTACCTCCAACAGTCCCTTCATATCAATATATATGCAAAATTTGAAGAGCAAATAACAACTATTGACATCAAAAACACAGCAAATCACAATGTTTGTCTGCCAATTGATTAGGTTTAATAAATTGGCAAATTCTTATCTCAACACCGATAAAGGTATTCGAATTAAAGAATACATCACACAAGATGTGAATGGGTACATAATTCGATCCAACCTAGCAACATTTCTGGCACGCCAGATTATCAGGCCTATATACAGAAAATTGTACATTTAATGACAGTCTGAAAATGCCTACGTATCGGAAGGAAAATAATCATCGCTGCTCATAGCCTTGGGATATTCTTCACTCCAAAGAAAGTGAAACCCGGTGACATAAGCACCACAAAAATACATCATAACGAGTCCGAGTGCCCGGTAATAAATTATACCTCGTTCACAGCCCAAACTGTTTATGAAAACATAAATTAATCGAGAAATTTCATTGGACGGTAAAGAAAGCACGTTGATTCTGAGCATACTGCGAAAAGTTCACAGGAAGTTAGAATATTAAATCTATTTATTAATGTCAATGTGTGGGCAAAAACTACTATACACTGCTCCAGAAGTGCGTTTCCTTTGAATTCTAGTTTGTCGGCCCCAGGTTCGTGCTTTAAACTGTTACGTCATACGTTTATAAACTCCTAATTCGTAAAATAACACAATCAGAGTACGTGATCAGCAGCCATCGTCACTAACAAACGTTGTTATGTCAGGCAATGAAAGATGCGGCTGAAGGCCGACATTTCAACAAGATTTATTTGTTTACTGAATTCAGTCAGGAGCAGGTCTTTTTAGTTTATGGCGAGTACCGATCACGTCTCCCTGTTTTAAGTATATAATTTAAGTGGGCATTGTGAGCAAAATCATGCATTGAATACATACACTAGGTTGATGCGGTCCAGCTAGCAAAGGCTATTTTGCCAAGCCACACAGAGCTAGGGACGCAGCTTAATATTAGTTGCGCATCGCCTTAGCAAGATGTAACTCACTGCTTTCGATTTAGAAATACAACTGCACGCCACAGAACATAATCTAAACCTTTGTCAAGACCCGCCAGAGTTGTGACCAAGTCACAAGGTTCTGAGTCCCAAGCCAATATCACTTTCATAGTTTTGATTTGCGGCAAGTCGAGTCCGAGTCATGGTGTTGTGACTCGAGTCGGAGTCTAATCATTGTGTTCCCTGTTCAGTTTTGAGTTCAACCCACTTTTTCCAAGTCTGCTCGAGAGATATAGAATGGCTCGCATTCATGATATCATAATTGCCATCAGTCTTAACAGTTTCTGGCCTTGTTTTACAAGTATCAGGACTGATAGACGAAATACCAACATTGCGGTAGCTTTACTACTTCGAAGTTAGAAGTTACAATGAAATGTCTCGGAGTCAAATGACTTGGTTCGAGTCATGTCTATACAAAAATTGACTCGAGCCGAGTCTAGTCATTTTACGCGTTTGAGAAAACGACTCGAGTCAAGTCGAGTCACCAAAAAATCCCGACTCGAGTCATTACAATCCTGCGGCCTGCAAATGTATTCTCTGCTTCACATTTGGCCCCCAGAGAAAAATAATTGCCCTAATATCACCCCTGCCCTAATATAGCCTGAGTGAAAATGAATGTCCCATCACGTTGTGCTGGGGTGAAATTATAGGTAAAATATTTTCAGATACTTACTCTGTTAGCAGTTGGGCTGTCCATGGACTTTATATCCAAAAAATGAAAATTTGTTTCAACCTGAAAACAAATAATAAATGGATGAAATAAGTTTCACTTTAACGATTTGCCCGCAGCAAATAATGAACTTGTGTCAATATCGGACAAAAATGAAGCACGCAACTCAACAAATACATCTGCATACGGTAGTTGCGGAATGCGTATATCAAAAAATGTTACGAACACCCACCTTGAACGGACTCTTCATTCCCAATATCAAGCATCTGTCAGGAGTCAGGGTCTGTGAGATTATAAGAACAGATTTGAATTTAACCAAGATTGCAACTACGATTGAAATTATTAGTATGTGAATTAATATCAAGCTTTTCGTATTCCTGATAATAATTGAGGTCTAGTTTAAAAACAATCCTACACAATGATGAAACTTGGGAAACGAAAAAACTTGAAATTTGAAATATAATTGTTACATCACTTCCCAACCAATGGATTTCTACCCATTGGTGAATCGCGACGAATTTCTAAATGTTACAGTTTTCTATTAAATATATCACAGAGGTCTGGTTTTGGTCGTTATGGAATTCCAGCAATCTTCTAATTGATATGATCGCAATTTTATATGTAGGTCTATAAATGAAAACTTATATGTGGTGCTTGGTTGAAAATAAGTGTACGGTACCTCAATTTCAAGTATTTCTGGACATTTTCCAAGTAGGTATATCAAACCAATCAAGCCTAGACTTGACCTAGTAATACAAGCTTAAGTTTCGCATTAATAGTAAATTGCATGACATGACGTATATACGTTCTATTTTTAATTGAGCAGTATATTCATATTGAAATGAACACGCATATTTTCAGCTGACACTCGTCAGGGGTAATCGTCAGCAAGTAGTAGAGAATTGGAAAGAGCATTGTATATCAACAATCGTATCACAAAATATGTTGTCACCAACATGAAATTTCGTATAATTGGGACAAAGAGAGTGCTTATGCTCAATGTAGCCTACTATTTTTAGATAGTACACAAACTCTTTCTTAATTGTCAATAATTTGACTTTCATTCGTTTGTTCATATCCAATTGTGGGTCGCACAAGGCAAGAACTACAGCACACTAAATCTTCACACTACTTGCATTTTCAAACTAAAACCATTGATAGGCGGCAAAAGGCAGAAACAGCTACAAAGCTGATGCAGTGAAGAATATTGTAATATCACTCTCATTTTTCTGAAATAAAGCTTGGAAACATAGGTACAATTAGACAATGGAGTATGCCGAAGCCATAACACTAATCATGCACAAAAATCTCTCAATCTGCAGCATGGAGCATGAACGATATAAATGATGGTTATTTAGCTGGACTTGAATAATAAAATCAGAGCATCTTGGCCAATCCTGCACCAAGTTGCATGACAACCTATATGCAGCGCTCAGGCATTTTTTCCTGCACATAACCTAATCGACTTCACGAAACAATCTCTATTAACAAATCAATGAGGAGCAAAAATATCTCATCCTTCCCTTCCTGAAATGACGGCCAATATGGAAATCAAACCATGCAAGGATCAATCGAAACGACGCGATTGCATGTTAATGAGAATTCAACAACTTCCTATTATTATTATTATGCTTAATTATAGCTTATGTGGATCAAATAATCAAGTATACGAATCTGAATCAGGTATTATTTCTAATGATTGGAGTTGGTTAGGGAGAGATGATTTTACAAGCACAGAAATTATACACTCCTTGCCATAAATTTACCAACAAGAATTATACTTTTGATACAATTTTCTAACGTAGAATTCACCTTGATTGGTCGTAATGCAGCGTACTAACATGTAGAACAAAGCTATGTACGTTATTGGAATTGACATATCTGTGAAACCGTGATCAACTCACAGCATTGTCGCAAAGTGCAATGAAATAGGTATGATCAAAAAAATTCAAAATTATCTATAATATGACGTAGAACTAGCATTATATTCTTTGTACAATTAAATAGTATATTCATATTGAAATGAACCCGAATATTTTCGGCTGACACTCGTCAGGGGTAATCGTCAGCAACTAGTAGAGAATTGGAAAGAACATTGTATATCAACAATCGTATCACAAAATATGACGTCACCAGCATTAAATTCTTTGTGGTCACATAAAAGGTAGGCCCTACCTATTTCAACAATCGACATTATTCAAATGTTATGATTTCATAATGAGTAAGGCGATTTTATTTGAAATGTCAAAATTGTTTCCAAATTCAAAAAATTTTTGCAACCTGCATTTCGTTTGTTTCGTAGATTTTGCACTGTCGGTGGACTTACCCTTTGACATTTTACAGCTTGCAGCCTACTCTATAGGCCTACCGTTGTAGACGGCCCATTGCCTGCTCATAGTGAACCAAAAACATTAAATGAAACAAATAGGTTGGCATGGTGTTATGCTCAACGTAGCGCAATATCTCAACTGAAGCAAGACTGCGTGGGCATTGCATGGTTCTTATATCAAGAATCGCATGATGAAAAATAGTGATGTAGACACCATTTTCAGAATGAAGCAACACGGTTTGTCACCAGCAGTGTACGCACAACTTCAGTGTTTTGCGCCAACGACTGATGCTGTTGAACGTTCTTTCTCCATTCTTGACAAGCTACTTAGTAAGGACAGACACTTTCTACTCGAGAATGTAGGAAAGTATCTTTCGTTGTACTACAACAAATTTTAATCATTTCTACCATAATGCGTGATGTAACTACTGTAATTCTTTACAGGGCCAGATTTTGTTAAAATAAAGATTTTCCATGTAAAAATTTGTCGGTTTTTGAGTTAAAAAATGATTTTTTCAGTCCAAACTACTTCAAAAGGACAGACAGTTCCAACCCGAGATGAAGATAAGTAGTACAATTCTAACATTATGTGGAAAAGCACCCAATTTGCATACGTTAGGTCAAAATTTGGTCACAAAGTTTTCAATAGTAAAAAAATGTCAAAATTTTGATTTTTAGGTAAAAATCTTCTGTTTTAGGTAAAAAATAATCACCCTATTAATGAGTGATACTCGAACACTCGTGGGCCTATATTCTACACTTTTAACGGTAAATTATAGGCTACTATGAGATGCACTTTTCAAAACATGCACACTGCACAGACAGCCTTTGCAAGCTGACATTAGAGACACAAACTAATATAGATGGATTATGAATAGTTGTCCGTGATATGACGTACCAATACTCTAAACTCCGCATGTCCGCCTTGTGATTTTTCCAATTTCACCATTTTTTTCAATGTAACCTTCATCTTCCGACCGATAGTATCCCGGATCCCTTCTAAAAATGATATAAGTTTGATTGGCTAGTTGATTGTGCAGTATTTTATCCGTTAAGGAAACTTTCACTAAGTCTTTGTGACAAGCGTTTTTGGCCACAGCTTCGTGACCATTCATAAAAGCAACAGTTATATTTATGCTTACAGCCCAACCAGCGTCGTACTACTGAGTAGATACCGAAAATGCTGATATATTCAGCGGAATAAGATATGGTGTCTAACTAAAGGAGTATTTCCAAAACTTGAACATATTTACTATTTACTATGTTTATTTCTGGTCTACCAACTACATATCAAGAGCATATGGCAGTAAACTGTGCTCCCTATGACCTTCAACATAGCCTACACGTTGCTGACTCTGATCCCGGATTGGAATCCCGGTACATTTAGAGTAGGCTAATATATTTGGTGTGCCATGACGGTTTTCGGCGTCACACCTGTGTGTAGTCTGTATAGAATCTTTGGTGTGCAAGAGACACCGATGCCCTATTGGCTCTGATCAGTGATTAGATATGAGTTTCGTGTAGGTTATCCAATGTTTTTCCATATATGTTACAGATAACATGAAATCAAACCCCATCGATCGAGTATAAGAAACACGATCGATCGGTGTTCGTGGGAAACACTTCTCTGTATAAGTAAATAAGGAATTCTCAACAAATTGTGTTGCATCTTCTAAGCAGGCGCATAAACCTATTATTTACAAATTGCTGATTTCTTTATACTCACGCTGTACTTTTGGCGGTACATTATTGGAAAATATGATTTCATCGGATGCCATCTGAAATATTTCGCCTTCAGAGTCCCACAGGACAGCTATTCCGCTCCTAATGCTTATAAATCTCCCTGGGAAATCTCTCGCAATACTACAATCACGCCTCGAACTCGAACAGTCGCGCTCTCACGCAAGTTCACTCCTATTTTCTATTGCTGTGACTGCGACATTGGGAAGTTGGTGAAATGGTAACTATTACAGAATAATATAGTAGATGTCGGACAGGCGAGGAAGTATAAATGTTTGTAAAGTAATGTAATACGTAATCCGACAAGCGCTTGGGCACAATACGAGTTGTAAACAAAACAAACATGATGTGAACTCAAGCGCAGCGTAAGTGATTCACGCCCTCACAAAACCATTATCATGGTTATTCGTTCCTCTTATAAAAATACATCATAGCATGCATCTCGCTCGACGAGCTTGGCCTACTTGTTGACTTGAAAATACATGTTTGGTTTCAAATTGATAGGCGCAACCTGACCGCCGAATAAAGATTAACATCGAAATACTGCTACATCGGGCACTTGACCGATGTGGATACCAGATAGTTAATCACAAAGAATTCTTTGGTTAATCCTATAGCGGGCGACCCGAACACTGATCTTCATCGGAAGCTATTGTCGAGTATGTATGAGTCCGAAAATATAAATTAAAATCTGGTCAGAACACTGCGCCCTCCCCGAAATCACCCTCAAAGTCTGAAATTGGCGTGGTTCCGAACAATCGAATTATAGATAGCCAACTAACCTACGGTTTACGTAGGTTAATTATAATCTGTGATCGGAATGCCAGTCCTTGTTATAGTCATTTCTGTCATGTATGTTATTGAATTTCGCTGTTGAATAAACAGTCACACACACACACACTCTATTAACGACTTTTATTCATCCTCATTTCCAACCTACCTTCTGATCGAATGCCTTGGCTTTCTACCAAAACGTCTTCTAGCATACTGACCGAATCGTCAAAGTAATCACTCGATTTGGATTTCCTTCCTCGAGCTGAGAACGATAACTTAAATTATTCTCCAGAAGATGACTCGGAATATAAACGTGTTTTTTTACCTGTATTCGCTCGCGGGGAGTTCGGAAAAAACACACTCGAATCATCAGATTTTTTGTTTCTTCTTACGGAAAAAAACTTGGCCGGGGATCGCGGTGATATTGGGTTATCTTCTGGGGTTTGAAGAGAAACGCCACGGGGCAGACTTCCTGCGAAATTGCTGACTGAACTCTTCAATTCTCTCTAAGAAAAATATGTATGTAATATGTATAAGTCTACGTAGATTTTCAATCGCATTATAACATCGGTTAAATATAGACTTATATGCAAGCAGTTAGTGCAGGGTTACCATATTTTGGAAATATGAAAAGAGGACACATTTTCAAAATTTTCAGACTTGCAATACTGAAGGAAAATCCTGAAAATGGTAAATCTTTTGCACTTCGTGCCTCGTGGTCGGTTGACTAAAAAAAAGGTCAACTTTACGGCCCATTTCCCGAAATACAGTTTTTCTTCCACTTCATCAGTTGGTTGACTAAAATTATAAAGAATGAGATTTTAATAAGGGCCAATTTTCTGGCTCAGCTCCCGAAATAGCCGCCGGAGAGTTACTTCAGTGCTGATTTACTGTATCTCATTCGAATTTTGCCCTACATTTAACCAAAATTCTCAAAAAAGAGGACAAAATCTCAAAAAATAGGACATTATGGCGTCCTCCGAGGACACTTTCAAAAAGGTCAAAATAGAGGACAAATACTCTTAAAATAGGACGTATGGTAACCCTAAGCAGTATCAGTTTATTAATATTCTCATCATTTCAAAACACCACAATTACGTTCATACAGAACTATTGGTCGCAATAATTCCGCTTTACGTGCTTATAAAAGCGATACACCATTCAATTGCTGTAAAAGCTATTGGAAATACACCGATAGCTTAGTCAAATCAAGTAGGGTATATAGGTGTTTGAGCAGTCGTATTGACACATGGTATCAGAATATCATTTTCACGGTACACTTACGCGATCTAGAGTATGACTGTGAACCCTCAATCTGTTGGTGGAGTCGGATGATAAGAACTGCATTGCGATTATAATCTATACGAACATGCACATTGCACACCAACTTATATTACAAAAACAAATCGTCAAAAATATTGCAGTAAATTAACAGGCGTGGCGTATCACAAATTCTTCCGACATAACATTGGATACAAAGCTAGCTACTCGGCCTCCCACGACTATCTTCAAAGATATTCTCACACTTCAAATTATCTACCTATAACTATAAAGTGGTGCACGGCGATCCGAGTAATAATTGTAATGATTCGAATCGAGAAAATAGTGCTGATATTTTTCTAGTAACGCAAATAGACCCCTTCACACCTAGAGTAATATTTACTAACGAAAGATATAAGTTCACCACTTCATTTCCGTCGTTAGAGTCTCCGAAAATTCGGTTAGCCGAATCTCAATGGCGCAAAACATGTTGCACGAAGCTAAAAATATCGATGTCCCGTCAATAAGTGATTGACGCTCACAATGGCACAAAGCGGGACGAAAAAGTTATAGTCCCAAAATACGAAAATATTTTGGATGACATAGCTGGCCTCATTTTTCCTGTGTGGCAACGTAGAAAGCAACGTTTCAGGTCATTGCTACTGTTGCAGCGTTATAATAGTTGGTACTCGACTCGGAATCGAATCACTATTTCAGTGATTCCCAACCCTTTTCGACTCATCGCCCCAGTGCGATTAGGCTATATGTATCAGCATGCGATAGATAGCACCAAGCAATGTCTCGTACATGACTCGCCTTTACATAGACTATAGGCTACACTCGTCTTACGGGATATATATGCTATCGCACAAGGCCTAAGTCAGTTTGGCAGCACTGGTCTGCGAGAAAAACATCAGTCAATGTGCTAATATCGAAAATATGTCAAATCTGTGCCTCATGCCAAGCCGAAAATAGTCAAGGTAAATGCATCTTAAATCGCTAAATTCATGAAATTTGGCATTAGAATATGCTAGTTGGAAACACTGATCCACGCTTTCACTGCCCACTAGATTCGGCGATCTCTCTCGATACGACTTGAGAACCTGAACTGCAGTCTCCAGACTGTTCGCTAATTACCAACGAATAGCTTCAAAACATTTTTATCGATTGGCCTAAACTCGGCATAAAGGACACATACCGTCCACACACGTACGGTATAAATCTATTACCGTGCTGTTTGATGTTACTCAATGTCGTTTCTTAGAGCATTAGGACGTAGGATATATTTATCGGTGTATATAATTATACCAGGAAGTAATACAAGATGACAGGGCATCGCTTCCATTGTTCCGGTATATAGTTCATATTGCTGCAGAAATCTCATGCGCAGAAACATTAATGGTTAATCGCGATGATGATAACATAGCTTTGCTTGCAATTTTGTTTTTGGAAATTGTTGGAATGTATGAGTCGACAAGGCCATTTATAGTTACCGGTAAGGTTATCTGTATAGTCAGAGGCTATAGAATCAAAGGATAATATGGCATAGGCTGACATCCCGGGAAAGGAAATTGAAGTCAAGCAACACTTATGAGTATTTAAGGTGTCCTTGCATATGAAAATGTGATGAAATTCATCAATATACTGAATGAAATCACATTCTTATTATATGTTCACCCTTAATGTGTTGGAAAGACTTCTGCCTTCGGAGACGTCACTTGGTCCCAGTTTGAACCCGCGTTTTAGTGCGCCGCTGAGACTGATCGTCTCTGGAATTTCTATCATGGATTTGCTGGTTCTGTCAAATATAAATATATATCATTATCAATGTCGACCACATCGCGTCCATGTACGGCAGCGTGCGGTGACACAGTTTCCGAACACTTACGATCTTTGCTTTCGTTTTGCGGAGGATTGCTTCCTCACTTTGACATCCACATCGAAATCAGTAATTTCATCCTCTGAATCGGTCATTATGAAGGTGAACGACTCATGAATGTGTATTTTATATGCTATAACGCAGGACAAGCATGTCACATTCGACGAATACTATCAACAGCTATTAACAACATGCATATTTTGCATACGCTCCTGTTGCAAGTGCACAGTGCACACTTCCTCTCAAGCAATTGGAATTCTATAGTATTCTTCACTTGGAAATCTCAGCCGGCTTGTTATGATTGCAAAGGGAGCGTGCCTCAAAATGTTTAAGAGCCACAGCTATAGATTGAATACCTAACAAAACAGACACGAGTCTAACGCCTATAGCCCGGGATTGTTGATCATCATTGCAGCGCATGTGCATTGTGAAAATATACGATATTTCTACAGATGCCTCACCTCAAGTATAGGTTTCGCCATCAAGCCGCGTCCATTCATGGATCGATTCCGGCTCATGTGAAAAACGAGTGCTCTTATGAATTTTATTGTTCTGATTTCGTTCACAGGCGATAGTGCGATACCGTGTACATTTTATAAGCAAGATGGTATCTTGATCACATGCTGCAATTTAGCCAAATCTCGCGTAGGCTTATTTCTCATTGAAGAAAAGGTAACGATTTGCAAATGCGTGATTGGACTTAAGCGAAAGTACAGTACAATGATTTCGCCGCAGAGAACAATAACTAGCACAGACAATGGGGTAGCGTATAGTTAGTTACTGCAAATTTTCGACTTCTCATACGTTCACTCCATAACGATGGACCCGCTACTCTAACCAGGGACCGGCAACATACGGCCCTCGGGCAGGATCCGACACGCGAAGGGATTTTGAGCGGCCAGCAGGGAGTTTATACCCTGAAAGTGAAATTTTAATTTGAAAATATCGACAAATTTTATGCGTCACAGAATGAATCCAAGTTTGCCAACCTGAGAAAGATGGTCATAGTCATATGAAACTACTTGCTCTGTTCGGGTCTACATACATTTTCGACCATGAACAATGAACATTAACGAGACAGTGCTGCGTTCCAATATAATTGATGTTCACGTACACTGTACAGTCGTTACTAGGGTTTCTACATACGACATGCAGCCAGAGTTCAAAGAACTCGTTGACAACTTTGACCGACCACAGATGTCTGATTGGTGACTTCAACAGCTATTGTTGATAAATTCATTAAATAGCCTACTGTTTTTGGTCTCTATGTGCTTTAAACATACATTAAATACGAGTTATTCCATGCATATAGGTGGATAAATACGCGATTAATGTATATATTTTGTAATCCGGCCCGGCAAGTAATTCATTCTTCATTTTCCCATATCCGGCCCTCCGAACGGAGAAGTTGCCCGCCCGTGTTACACCATGGTATCGTGGCCTACGTATCGTAGTATCTAGGCCTCGATGGTATTGTTAAAAATTCGCTCGTCCCTAATTTCCTCCCAGCTACAGCACCTTCCTGAACAGGGCACGAATACGGGAGCATGTGAACTGTATAACAACATCGAGAGAACATTATAGGAGGTGAAAATTCTCATGTACATCCCGTTAGGCAGATTACGCACGCCGGGCTGCGCTGTAGACTTGCTTCATCTGCTAACGAATTTCCTGTAGCAATCTGATCTGCGCTATTAACGGTTTTTGTTCGTCGACGTGAACTATAGTTGTGTCGAATCCTGCCATCATGCTGTATCAGCATGCCCATGAGGTATGTAACATCTTAATGCTCTTAGAAGACGGCAAACGTAGAGTATGACGCACAGCCGGAACTTTCTCATGAATACTCTTTCCGTATGAGAGACCTTAGCCAAATACTGATTCTGTTATGCTTATAAGCAATATTGCTACGCATTCTATTACCGTGTCGATATTTGAAATTATGTCTCATGCACAATGCACATAGGCTATACTCATCATCTGTAAATCAACTAATCGCTGCATAATCTTAGCACAGTTGTAGAGTGACTATATGATTATATCACAATAGGACCAGTATCGATTGGCCGTAATTTAAAAATCATACGAAGTATTGAATCGTTGACGTGTGCCTTTTCGCGAAGAAATTATAATTGAATAAATGTTTTATCAGAGTCAGTTCAGAAAACCATAGAAAATTTCATGATATGCATGACTGAACGACGTGCATAGTAAATACGATCCACGAGAGTATGACTAAACTAGGTCACTAGGCTACACAATTTGAATGATTGTATAAATTGCATGGCGTATATCTTGAACGACAATAACAGTTTTACCATTAATACATTGTTTCACTTTCAGGCAGATTTGGCAGTTACTTCCGAAAAAATCCGACGGGAGAAATAATCTGCCAAATCCTATTTTACCCTGATCCATTGTGTAACTCAACTGGAATATATTTCCCTGGAATAAATAACCAGAAACGTCGGATGTTCTACCCTTCAACGCGCTGTTATTATACGCTTCGACTTATATTATATTTCATTAAATTATATCTTCTGTTCTGATGTTATCGACCATCTTACTGACTGGTTTCATTCTTTGGTTCTATAATGAATGATTAAGTTATTGATTCACATCAGGAATGTATATTGAAACAGCAGACACAGTATATACTATACTGGGCACTTGATAATTGTTGTATATTTTACGGTTCTCTTTTCTGTCATATTAGAAATGCAATCGGTGCCGCGTTATGGGTATTTGCACAAACATGAATGTGCAAAACCAAAAAGCACATTGTTTATATGAAACGAGTTTAGCGTTGTGCATTACGAGCAAACGGGACTCCGTAATTCCATTTTAATATAGACCCGCCTTGAAAGTTAGTACCAAAATTTTGAATTAATTGAGACGACTCGATCGTTGACAAGTCAACACGTAAACGTTTGGGAACGGCTGTACTATACAGATATGCCATGACGTAGACTTACGGCTGACGCAATGTGACGTGAACTATGATACTTCTGCACTGACACAATACCAATGACAGAAGAATTGGTCATGCCAGTAAGCAATACATTGTTACAGCATGGGCAATGCTTGGAAACCAAAAAGGTTGGATTATCATATTCACGACCTCTAACCATATATAGGTCTAACCATACACATTCGCGTCCGCAGTAACCAACATGTTACCAATAGCTCAGTAAGTAGCAAAATTTAGTACAGATAATTCTGTTGCAGTTCTAATATTATCCCCCTGCACTAGAAAAGCTTCTTCATTTCAATTTTTTGACCCGATAGGCTTCTTCTTGCACCATCTGCATGTCCAATTCCCATGTATTTTACCATGCCCTGACGATAAAAAGGTCTAAAATCCACACGCATTCAAGGTCCTAGTCCCACACGCGTGGTTACGCGGACAAATTGTGCTATAGGTTTCGCTGAACGACGCAGGCGCGATTCATACGCAGATAAATTTACTGTCATGGTGTAAGAATTATGCAATCAAATTTGACTGAGGAAACCTATACAAGTAAGAAAAACACTTTTGCACTTCATCTTGGAGTAATCACATTGTCTTTTAATGCCACGATATAGAATGTGATGTTAGCGGTGTGAACTAATCGAGGATACACCCTTTAATGTTCGCACCTGCCTATAGTTTGCACAAAGCTATCGATGCTATGCGTTGCGTAGGCATGTTTTGAAAGTATCCTCAACGGAAGTATACCTGAGTATTCTGTCTACTTTCATTTCTATGCTGGACATCTTGCTTTAGGTCACTCGTGTTCATTAGCTCCACATTATCTAAACTATAAGATTCACGGCAGAAAACCTGGCGCACCATTCCTTACTTTCTTCTATAGAATCTAAATTTAATGAAGTGACTACGAACGATTGAGTGTTTGTTTTTGTTGCGTAGACGAATTGCTGCCACCTACGTTTCCTCGTGATGCGGACTAGCACAACACAGTCTTCGTTTTATCGACGCAGCACATTTTATCGAGTTGTTCTGAAGCTTACTGAGGCAGCGTGCACGAAACACAACACATATGATGCACGTTTTCAATAAATGCTAATTTTGATAGATGGTGGTTTGATAAATTAACCAGCCAGGTCATTTGAAGCGGCCCGCAAGATTCTTAATAGTTTTGCAAGTTTTTAGACCAACAACAAGGTGTTATATAATACTACACTTTACAAGCATACTGTATATCCACTATCCAGCCCCGAGATTGAGTTTGAAGTCCCTAAAGTAAATGAAGATGGAATATGGGACCGACTCATAAAAACCGATTTATTAGTTCCGCTGATCATTCATGAATAACGGCGAATATTGCAATCAAATGATAAAAATTGCGTAACTTCTTAAATTGAATACTCCTCATTGTTGTTTAAAACCACCACAAAACAACGCGGCCTATAATGACTGGCTTTGTGGCTTCGTGAGTGTATATTCCAGTGACGTGATTCATCGACTCCCATAAACGTGGGAATACACATAGCCTACTTTGTTACAGACTATCTCTGGAAACGACTATGCTAAGGTTATTTCAGAATTTATCACCACCTTATGATTCACACGAGATATATTTGTAGGACTACTCTCTGCTTCTGCTCATGTGTGACTTTTGCTGCGAGTAAATTGCAGTGCAATCACCAATGGCCACGCCACTGCAAACAGTTCCTTTGTCGAATTCGGAAGGATCGTCACAGGGAGCAGCTTTACGTACGATGATTCCTATACACAGCCAGCATATTTTTCATTACAGAAATACCGTTTATGGAAAGTACAAAAACAAAATCATGAATATCAGCCTTCACGAAAGCGACTTTATGTGATGTATATGAACTTCTTTTGTATCCAGTAACCATTATGGCTCTCCGGTATCGAGAGTTAGCTTACATATTGGCCGGAAGGCGTGCATTATAGGAATGCCATAATGCAAAATAGACATTTGTAGCATATAGTGGAACGTTTTACAAGAAATCTATAGACACGACTAAAGACCGAGCGATTATCAGTTCGCCGATAATATCGAGTCCATATTACACTTTGAAAGAATGATCGGTATCGGCCATTGGACGTAAAAAAATATCGGCAATTTTAGTGACGTCACAATATTATAGTAGGAGGTCAGAAAACTAGAACCCTTGACCGCTAGACTGGGAGTATTGGGAGTACTGGGAGTATTTCATATACCTTACAAGATGCAGCATTTCTAGTTTATTCCATGTTCAAGTATGACAATGGCTGTAAAGCTGTTGAAAAATTTTGCTCTGAAGTTTTGAAAATGCGCCTTTTGAGGTAGATTCCACCTAATTTGAAAATCGGCTGAATATAGCGGTGTTATCGATGTAGGAGTTAGATATCGGTTTATCGGTATCGCCCCAAAAATCCAATATCGGTTGCGCTCTATCACGACTCGTAATAAAATTGCACGGGCGTAGCCAGGCGGCTTCACCAATCCGAAATTTTCGAATTGGAGATTTTGACGTCATACATGATTATTTCGTCACAATATATTCATGATAGCATGCAATTGTCAAACCATATCCCTTTCCTAAAATTTTGTTTCAGCCAGCTTCGCGGTTATCTTAACTTTTGTTCTTGCGATTCATTAGTCGAACATCTGAGGATTCGGGTAGTTTACTGAACTAAATTCGCATTTTTTATATTACCATTTATTATTCAAGACACATCAAATGACGGTATACATCATTAGTAAGTCATGGGATCCGCAAACTGACTCATGTTCTGGCACATGCAGGTAGCGTAAACTCAACATAGCTAGCACATCATGGTGTAACAAATCATTCGTATATTATGCTTACAAAATTTATACGCCCACAGAAGCTTTACTGGAGAAAACGAATCATGAATCACACGCAAAAATCAAACCGATGATACGCTTAATTATACCTTGATGCATTTTATTATTGCGTGGTTTGCAATCGGTCGCCTACAGATATCGCCAGAGCGAGCTATCCAAATATACCTGTTCTCCGGTCATTGGAAGAAAGGCAGCATGGATGCATTGTACCAAGTACCCAGGTCGTTAGATACTGCGCCTTACGACTTGGCGTCTGAAGGGACAGTGCAGATTAACACCGAGAATACATATGAACATATGCAAGCGTCTCCACAAAATCCCGGACCAGTAGAAGGTTAGTAAAAGTCTGAGCATGTCGAGTTGTCGACACATGGCGTATTCATTTCCATCTCTGTTCCTTTTATGTTTTTTTTTTCGCTACTTTTCATCCAGCGTGCAAGCCTCTTATTTGCACATAGTAGAGCAGGGGTCGCCTACTCCAAACGGGTCATCGGCCACTTTTCAAATTTCGTAGAGCCCGCGGTCCACAAGAATGTAATATCGAGACAAAATAGACCCCACTTTTAGTAGCCACGTTTTCAAATCTTTACGTCAGTACAACGCTGTGCTCTCTAACATGTACGACGGGCATAGTAACCACAAAGGAAGCAATGTTTAAATAAATAAATACAAATACAACAAAAAATGTCACGATCATTTTATTTTGAACTATGAGATGCGCAATTGCACATGATACGAGACAACGTTTATCGGCGACTAAGGAATCGATATTGGGGCTAGCGAGACATGGTACTAGCTGAAACACTATCTCCTCGTAAAGCTTGATCCCGTGGTGAAGCCGTATAAGTCGTATCCAAGCGTCTCCGTCTTGGCAGCAGTGCCTGGGCCACTGGACGTCAGGGGCGATACCCCCAGTCACATCAGCTAGTGAAGAATAGCTAGTTGACGTTGGTTCGGGAGAATAGCTTATTTTGAAACAACAACAACAATATTTTGAAAGTGAAATCGATTTCAGCATTCCAAAATGCTTTACTTAGCATTCATCAGAAATCTGAAATCGGATCGCGGGCCGCGTGGTGTTAAGCCCTGCTCTAGATTTCAAGGTGGGCCTCTGATTAAAAGACTATATTCCAAGTCGTTTCGGCACCCTCCAATCTGTTTATAATATCGCAACCTGGTGGCGTTTTGATCTGATATAAAAAAATCAAAAATGCTTGACCCTATCAATGCAATTGGACATTGCGAGACAAATGAAAAGACAATGCGTCACCCACCACATATACACTTTATATAAAGCAGCAGCAACGACGCCGACATCGAAATGTGGGAAAAGGCTTTCGGAAGACAAAGTCAAGTTTGTGATATTTGCGTTAATATTGGTCAATTTTGTTCTTGCAATTACGTCACTGGGAGTTGTTGTACAGGTGAGCGCAAACTTAATTGTCGGTCGGTCACTGCTCTTGCATTGTATAGTAATTATGTGCTTTGGCGAATGTGATATATACAGGTTGATTTCCTGGATAAAGTGAATATTTATGTTACGAGATCTGCTTATGAAATGCAATTCTCGAATTCGAGCAAATATACTCCACTGTGAAATAGCCTACGTAGATTAAAAGTTCGTCGGATTCCCGCCCTTAACATAGTCTGCTTTCTGCTCTGCAAATTGAAGAAATTGCAGACTGGAATCCTCAGTTCTGAGGACTGTGTGAATATTACTGTTAATTCTCCAGGGTTGGTTCGATTTGTTTCAAATAAGGTCAATTTTGTTTGAAATAAGGTCAGTCTCATGTTTGAAATAAGGATAGTCATGTTTGAAATAAGGTCAGTCTCATGTTTGAAATAAGAATAGTTATGCTTGGAATAAGGTCAGTCGCTATATTCATTATAATGTCAGTTGCATATCAACATATCCAAGGCACGATTTCCCAGTGGTAAACCCAGTCCTAACACATCCAAGACATGATGTCATAATGGCGACGTATAGTCCGAATACGCCCACGACCACACCAATTGGTCACAGGGTTGTACAATGACTCGAGTTATTTTCTCGAAATATACGGAAATGACTCGACTTGACTCGACTCAATCCGTGTATTGACTCGACTTGGACTCGAGTCATTGTGGTTGACTCGAACCAAGTCATATGACTAGAGAATCAAACGGCCAAGACCGACATTTCATTGAAATTTCGAAGAATAGTAAAGCATCCACACTGTTGTGATTTCGTCTATTGGTAGTGGTACTTGAAAATGCTACAGAAACTGCCAAAAGTGATGTATATCTAGTAGTATATCCAAATGCGAACCATTCGATATAACCAAACAGAGTTATAAAAAATGGGTTTAAAAAGACTTTAAACAGGAAACTGAGCAGTCAACACAGTGGCTTTTTTATGAAAATTAAATGTTGATGCTCGGTGAAAACAGCTCTGAAATTTCTCAGGCTATCTTCCTGAGTGCAGGATTAAACTACTTCTACTTGACAAACTGAAAATAGCGAAAAGTAAGTAAGTAGATCACCAAATATTGCGAAGTAGAAGTAGAATTAGCGGGAAATTGGATATACTTGAGTAAGTAGAAGTACTTCGTTACTGACCACCTCTGCTTATTTCAAACATGAGACTGACCGTATTTCAAACCTGATTAACCTTGTTTAGTATTTACGTCGTGAATGGCGTGTGTGTTCGGCCTCTGTTGCCATTCAAACATGGGGCCTGGGGTGGGTTCGGAGGGTGTTGACACTCAGACATCGTGTCTGGGGCGTGTTCACTGTTCAGTAGGGCTGTTCAAAAATAACCGTTTTTCTTGAATCTTGCTGGTTACTTGATTAAATCGTTAGGTTGCCTTAAAAACGACGCACACCAAATTTGAATTCATTCCAACCAATATTCGCGGATTTCGTAGAGTTTGAAAATTTTTAATTTGCCTAAAAGTGCAAAAAAAAATTTTTTCAAATTTTTCTGCCAACCCCATGAAATTGTTACGCTGTCTTCAAAAACGATGCAAAACAAATTTGACTCAATTCGAAGCCGTAGAAGTGGAGTTATTTCAGTTTTTCTTTGATATAGTTCTGGGACTATCCTTGATTGTTGGAACATCCCAGAATTATCATCAAAAAACTTGAATAACTCCGCTTCTGCAGCTTGGAATTGAGTCAAATTTGTTTTCCATCGTTTTTGAAGACAGCGCAACAATATCATAAGGTTGGAAGGAAAATTTGTAAAAATTTTTTGCATTTTTAGGCAAATTCAAAATTTTCAAACTCTACGAAATCCGCGAATATTGGTTGGAATGAATTCAAATTTGGTGTGCGTCGTTTTATAAGGCAACCTAACGATTTAATCAAGTAACCAGCAAGATTCAGGAAAAAAGGTTATTTTTGAACAGCCCTACTGTTCAGACATCATGTCTGAGGTGTGTTCGGCCCGTGTTGCCATTAGGACATGGTGTCTGAGATGTGGTTCGGCATGTCTTGCCGTTCAGACATGGTGTCTGGGGTGTGTTCGGACATCATGTCTGGGACTGACAACTGACCTTACAGTGATTATAGCAACTGACCATATTTCAAACATGATACTGACCTTATTTCAAACATGACTATCCTTATTTCAAACAAATCGAACCAACCCTCCCTCCTCTGTTAATTCGCTCTTGTTTCGTCAGAACAATAAGGAGATCGCGAGGACTATCGCACGTCTCGAGGAACTGCAAATGGGTAGGTGACGTAATGGCAACGTTCGTACGTCTCATTCTCATATTAATATAAGCATTGGTAGACTTAAATGTCATGCTATGAGTAACAACGACGTTCTATGTTATAGGAACTGGATCACCTTTATGTTTCCATGCACCATTAATCATCATTGGCGTGTTAATAATATCACTATTTCGAAGCATCGTAAGGCTGCAACACCAATCAAACCTAACCTAGGCCTGTAATGGCAATCAAATTACCGTGATATCGAAATATCGATAACACACTCTCTGCGAAAAGACTGTGTATTTCCACCCGTGTACCACCCATGATGTATGGGTGTGAATAAGAATATACATCGCTAAGAGTGCATATGTACAACTTGCTGTATTACGATAAGATAGTTCGGGATTCCGTCCTGTGTTTGAGGACTATGATATCCTTTGCTGTCATAAAACGGTTAGATTCAGTTACATTCAGATCAACAGCGATTGTAATGGCGTTTTATACATTTGCATGGACTCATTCAGCGTAAGATAATATACAGCATGGTGATCGCTTGTGTATTATATAAAAACAATATTTGACACAGATTTGACAATTCATGCCATCTTCGGTTAAATTTCTTTCCATTCCAAACTTCTGATTGCTCGCTGCATCGTTTCGCCATCATCAAGATCAAAATCATTAACCCCATACACCTTATCCCGTCGTATACATAGCGATTGTATGATATCGTGTGTATGAACTATAGTGTCGCAGGGTTCGCCACGATTTTCTACAACGAAACTAATGATGCTAATGAAGTTAATGATGCTAATGAAACTAATCAAGGTGGGGTTCTTAATTAGGGTTACCGTACGTCCTCCTTTAGGAGGATTTCTCCTTCTTTTTCATGTTTTTGAAAATGTCTTCCGAGGACGCCCAAATATCCTTCTCTCCTTTTTGAGATTTTGTCCTCTCTTTTGAGAATTTTGGTCAAATTTACTGTGAAATTGGAGTGAGATACCGTAAATCAGCACCGAAGTAAAGCTCCGGCGGGTATTCCGGGAGCTGACCGGAAAATGACTTCTTTTTTGTTAGTCAACCACCTGTAAACGAGACGGAAAACTGTATTTTGGCCCTGAGCGAGGAAGTTGGCCTTTTTCTTGCTGGAGATTTTTCTCCGGAATTCTGGGTTTGAAAATTTTGTAGAAGTGTCATCCTTTACCGATTTCAAAATATGGCAACCCTATCTTAATTGTAATAGCAGTAGGATTTTTCATTTACGATTAGTTGTGGCAGTGCAGTGTGCACGCTAGTTTAGTATTGGACATGTGATCGCCTACTAATGCAATTCGATATACTCACAGAAGCAAAAGAGAAGCTAGAGAGTCATCTGACTTCAGTAAATGATACCTTAAGCTCTGGCATCGTAACTCAAGGTAATACTAAACGAAAGGTTTTATCCATTCTTTCAGACATGTCCTTTATCGCAGAATATCCCAATGCACAAGGTCTCGTTGAGGCGATCGAATTGCTCAACAGAACCGTTGCGGACCAAGGAACGAAATTGCGTGATTTGCAAGCCAGCGTAGAAGGCGAGTATACATCACGGATCAGAAGTTCAGAACCATGCATGTCCTTTGTACATAGAATGATTAGGGCTGACGGCCTTAGCGCAGAGCTATAGCTATACTGTTATAGCCTGAATCCCATAAAACATCCAAGTCGGCCGAATGCGTCTCGCCTGTTGATTTCATATATACCGCGCGATGTGATGCAATTGTATGATGCCAATATCATTCAGCACGACCCTATCAAAAGTAAGGACTTTAATGAGAAATACTTCAATGCAAATATCCCGCAAGAGAGCAAATCTAGAACAGGTTCAATGAATTCATGACACAATATATCAGTCCGGCGACAATGTTGCGTCTTCACTAGATTAAATAGTCAGTATAGTATAACAAGTATAGGCTATATGACATCGACACGTTTCCGAGAAAGGGCGCATGGAAAGCAGAGTTTTCAAGTGAACAAATACAGAAAGCTCATTCACAGGCGAAAACGCCAATACTAAACTGATAGGCTATGCAAGTTACAGCGAATGCAATGTAGCAAATGATTGTGGTCGCAATGATATATATAACTTCTGAAAATGCAACAGACAGCAGAGAAATAACGCAGTATTCTTTGCTGACTGCGCCAATGCAATGCACTGATTGATTTCGTATAGGGCGAAATAGGTAGTTTGTTAGACTTTCACAATGCTTCCTACAGTATATCGATTGATATTTTCGTTCGCAATGCATCATGCCAGAGCCTTCGCCTAACTACATCTTATAGCGCAGTAAAATACCGGTACTACCGGCTACTTGATTTACTTTACCAGATCGTTTTGATCCCTCCTGTTATTTTCACTGCACTAATTTCTGTAATGTATTGGACCGTATAATGTAATTTTGAAAATTTAAACTGATATTTTTTTCGCAGAATATTCGAACGTACAAGATCTCACGATGACAATCGGCTTGCTCAATCAAACCCTTGTCAAGCAAGCAACGAAATTGGATCATTTGCAAGCCGGTCTAGAAGGCGAGTACTAATCACGTCTAAGAACCTAAAAGTTCCAATAAAAGCTCCTCTTTAGATGTAGTGCATGCATCTGACCTATACCAACCTCGATGCAACATGCACAAATCAAAATTAGCTATTTTCAACAAAATTCAGATCATGAACAATGTCATCAACGTGCTCTCAAACTCAAAGGTTGAGTTGAGTCATCCCAAATACTGTCTCGCACTCTACAGTACTATAAAGCATGAGTTGTTAAAGTATGTGGGTCGCGCCACTGTACGAGTGGCGCGACCCACATACTCGCGCGATTTTCTGCGGATATTTTGTTCGTGTCCGAGGTCACGGTGCTGGGTACACTATGGCCAACAAGCCAGGCACGTAAAATGTCGTTACTAAGAAATGGCTTGATCATGAAGATGTGCCGACCTTTACATCACACAAATTCGATTGAATTCATTATAAAATTAGTCCTACATCGGTTTGTCTGGAAAACACCGTCTGATACCGTTGGGATACTTTATCGTAAGGGTACGCAGGAAGACATGAAGTTTTGGCTAAAATACGCATGGGAAAAGTGCGGTACTTAAATGATCGGCGGAGATAAAACCTTGGCCAAAATTGTCCGTCGCTGGTTGGCCGAAACCTTAGATATTGGTATGTCCGGCTGTCGAAATGGTCGCCACTGAATAGTCACTTCCTTGTACTTTAAGTGCACACTTGCACAGTAGTACAACTGCGAACCATGGAAAAATGCACCACAGTTTGAAATCGCGAGGGTCAGATGTGTTTCATAAAGCTGCGTTACGTACAACTGTTGTCGGCGCATGAACGCAGCATAGGCTACTAGTATTAAAATGTATTATTTTTGATGTGTGTGGCTTAGGGCTGTTCAAAAATAACTTTTTTTTTCTGGATTCCAGCCATTCAGTGATTAAATTGTCAGGTTACCCTAAAAAACGCTGCACACCAAATTTGGTTCAATTCTAACGAGTATAGGGCTCCGCGGATCCAATTAAAATTTTTAATTTATACAGAAAAATTTTAGAAAAAAATTTCAAATTTTTCTGTCAACCCCATGAAATTGTTGAGCTGCCTTCAGAGACGATGCAAAACAAATTTGACTCAATTCCAAGTAGTAGAAGCGGAGTTATTGGAGTTTTTCGTTGATAATCCTCGGATTATCCACTAATCAAGTTTTTGAAGAAAGCTCAACAATTTTATGAGGTTGACAAAAAAATTTAAAAAGTTTTTTTTTTCAATTTTCCCTAATAAATTAAATTTTTTAATTAGATCTGCGGAATCTTATACTTGTTGGAATTGAACCAAATTTGGTGTGCAGCGTTTTTTAGGGTAACCTGACAACGGGAACGCAACAACGTTAATGCTTCTGAGGTTCAAGCAATTTCTTGTTGGGATATTCTACTGATGCATTGAACGATTGAATAATGCATTCATATTGAAATAAACCCCATTACATTCGGCTGACACTCGTTAGGGGTAATCGCCAGCAACTATGCGACTATAGTAAAGACTTTAAACGTACGTTGTAGCCTATGTCATTCAAAAATCGTATCGCCAAATACGACTATTCGGTTAAAGCGTTGTGCGTTCAAATATAATCGAGGCGGACAGATGGCTTAAGCTCAATGTACTATTTTTAGACTATACATTAACTCCTTTTGTTGGCACAAACTGTAGCTTGGCGGATTTTGATATAAGTCTACCCACACAATGATAGCATAAATGGCCTCTCCCTACGGCGCGAAATATGTCGTCTCTGTGATTCCTCGCACAAATTCAATATTTGTCAATGGCTTATTAGCTAATGATTTATTGAACATGGTTATTGCGGGGTTGTAGTGACTTGGGTCGCAATTCTTCGTTGACTCGACCCGAGTCATTTTCTTAAACATTGAGACATTCTAGATGGCTTGATTCAAGTTTTGTCTGTCAGGACCGATAGACGATATAAGCTGCCTTCTATCTGTTCGAATATACCCGCATGTTAAGAGTGAGAAAATGGGAGGCCTTTGATATTACCCAATAGCTTCAAAAAAAGAATTTAACCTGACCCGAACTCGATAATGAAAAGTGAACGCTATGACTTGGACTGAAGCTTTGTTTGCTATATGACTTGGCTATAGGTGGTGAATTGAAAATGACTCGACAAGTCAAAACTATATCAGTAGGATTGAGTTGTGACTTGGAACCTAGTTACTTGTTTACAGCCCTGGATTATTGTTTACTATTTTTCAGTTGTCATGGGCTCGGCTTTGAGGTTCAAGGGTGGATCGTTGAGCTCGGGGCGAGTCGAAATATCCTATAACGGAGTGTGGGGAACCATATGCGACGATAGCTGGGACATCAATGATGCAACTGTCATATGTCGCATGCGCGGTTACAGTCATGCCACAAACGCCAGCACCGTGGCGGAAAATAATCGAGGCGAAGGCAGAATATGGCTTACGGATGTGATGTGCACTGGGGAAGAAGCAACAATCTGGGAATGCGAGAAGAGTGCGTGGGCTGTTCACAATTGCGGGCACGAGGAAGACGTTTATGTAGAATGCCACGATCCTAAGTAATCAGCATGGACAGCAACAGTGGTTATTATTCCGGTTGATCAAATGAAGTTATTATTTGAAGGATTCCGACGCTTCGGTTGCTTTCACTTTCGGGCGAATTAAGCGGAAAATCGATTGTTCGTTTCATGGTCATGCGTAAAATCGGATAACGCATTCGAAATACTATACCGTTGCGTCATAAATTAATTTTCAATTACACTACACTGCAGTAGGCTAATCGGCACTGATCGCTTAAAACGCAAAAGAGTTTACCATATACCATATATATTGTACAGTAGTTCGATACCAAAGGACTCAATAGATAGAGTATTACTATGCAGCACACACACACACACACACACACACACACATACACACAGGGTTAAAATAGTAGCCTACAGTTATTCATCAAATACGGTACTAAGACAGGCAGTAACGACTGAAAGGGTATTTTCACTTGATAAAATTATACCACAAGACAATAGTTATCAAAAGCTTTTATCCCGGAAAAAAATCATTGATGGAAAAGTTAACAACACTTGTCGATTGTTACTCGCATGGATCGTCATTGATTCACCATAATTCCTCATCCTGTGTTGAAACGAACGAAGTGCTGCTTACTGTGCCATATTATAACGATAGGAATTGCGAGAATGTGTCCGAATTTGCTGCTGTTTTGCATGCAATTTATACTTTTGTTCCGTTCCCTCGCATTTTGGTCGACCTAAATGACCGTCCGGGTAATCCGGTGTCCGAATTAGGCGTATTCAACCGTATTTATTCGAAATAATTATAGATTATATTACCACCTTCACCACATTCTTAAGTGGTTATCTCCACTATTACTTGTCAATGGTTTAACTGGTTTATGGAGAGTCCTGTATTTTCTTTCAGTGCATTAGGATTAGGGCATATATGCCTTTTGTTACGCCTGTAAATAGACGTGACTTGGTATTGCAATGACTTGGTGTCGATTCCAGTAATTCTGCATTCTGCATTGTTACATGTTATGTGTTTTGGTTGAATACGTTTCCAGTTACAGACACCCTATCCAGTGATACTCAGAATGGGCTATTTCCAAAACGCGAACACAATAGACGCGTGTCAACAAACACAACACTGCGACGTAAACGTTTACAGAGAGGAAATTTCCTATGGCTGACAGAATTCGCTTAAAATATACCAAATATACTGCTTCAAAAGACAGGCTCGAACTATATTAAAAGAATATGCACAGAAAATTGTGAAATATATTACGTAATGCACAGGCACAATTAAAAAGTGATGAAAAGTAGGCTCATTAAAAGAACACATCACCCGAACACAATTTTGACATAGGGTAGGCTATATTTTCGACAATGGAAATCACGCTTAGACTCACACAATAGCAGCGCAAACACATTGATGTCACGAATACTGAAATATGGAGAAGAGAACGAGTCTCTCGGGTTACGCCTGTAAATTGGGAAGTTGATAAATCACAATAAAAGGGTAGCTAAAAGTACCCTTAATAGACGCGGCGGTTGAATTTATTTGGGAATTTTCTACTGTTCTCCTACCTACATAGAAGCAAGCTCCCGTGTGTGAAAAGACACTTGGTATTTTCTTCAGATGTGTTGACAAAGCTTGACCTACATCAACCTTGCAGTGGGGAAAGAGTAGGCTATATATTGTTACGCTGAGGTGAGAGAATGAGTATGGTCTCACAGAGAAGACCATGCGAATTGATATTCGGCTTGTCTAGAAAAGGTGCAAGGCAGTGAGATTAGAAGTCAAGAACTGTTAGTGTTGGTTTGGTATATTTATTATTTTAAGGTTAATAACCTCTGAACTTGCATTTAAGGCGAGTGCTTGCCTGTCCGATACATGATTTTGCGCAGTTTTCGGCCTTACGTGTCATTACTGGACACGAAAATTCCACTCTGAAATCACTTTCAATTTTGTACGTCCCTGACAGTCTTCCATGCGTCAGTAACTACTGTTTTTAGCTCTAGTTCTAGTTGCGGATTTTGAAAAGTGCGCATTAAAAAATCGTTGCCGAACCACTAGAAAACACGATGAGTATATAGTCAATATAAGAATTGTTGTTGCTGGTCATGAATCTTATTGTGTCCTATTCGTGTATAGGTCCGACATTAGCGAGTACATTGACGACCCCGTACATTAGCAAGACAACAGCATTCAAATCGAAGTTCATGTACCGGCATTTTCAACCGAGGATATCCACGTCTGAGATGCATCTGGAGACCAGATAAATTTATAATGGTATTATGTGACCTGCTAAACATATTAAGAGCCATGTAGCTTTTCGCCGCTTCCAATTTCCGTTAACTTGCAGCCTATGATATACTCCTACAGGTGGATAAAAGTTTTGATTCAGTAATTCGCGAAGTCAAATACTTCGTTTATCCGGATTAGAGCTTTTCAACCTGGGGATCGCGAAACCTCTGACCTTTCTTAATAATCAGCTTCACGAATAGGCTTTTAGCAGGTTTGGGTGAAGACTCTTACCTTATTTTCTTCTAGTAATCAGCATAACAAATTTATAGGTTTTCAAATCGGAAATTGGGCGGCATTAATAAAAAGGTTTTTGAAATATTGATCCGGACACATCTTTCGAATGGTAAACATTCGCGCCACTGATTTATAAAGTACTTATGTCAGAAGTATTGCATATTTCGAATCCATGCCGCATAGAAGTTAAATCTGTGCAATCCAACGTATCCCAGTATAGAAGGTTGGCACCGCACGTATAGTCTTCACGGCTCATTCCAATCTCTTCGAAAAAATTGTCATCTAATCGTGAATTGACAAAACATAAAAAGAACGAGCATATATAATTGTACCATCGTAGCTGTGGATTGTTTAGGAAACACCAAAAGCTCCAAGATTAAGAAATATCAAGGTGTGGGAAGAGTAATCAGTCAGAAATGAAAGGTCCCACTGTTTGAGAACGAAACTAAAACACACATTTCCGTTACGCGGCTAAGACAGAGGGTTGGGCGCAATGATCCGAGTATTGACTGTAATGATTCGAGTTGAGCAGCGCGAGTCAATATTTCGAGTACTGAATTTATACGCCTCTTACATCATACCAGTAGACTACATGCAAAGCTAGTGGCAAAGTGCAATGTATGTTCATAAAAATGGTATTTGCTCCAAAAATAAGTCGTGATCAACCCGTGGCGTTGTGTCATTAGTATGGTAGACAAATACTAAATTATTTCTGATAAAATTGAACGGGAAATACTATATTCGCGAAAGCTAGCCTACATTTTCCAGCTTGAGCCTATGCGTGTGGCATTCGAGAACTCGGAGATTAAAACTTGACTTGGGAATAGATTCACTCATCACTAGGGCTGGGCAAAATCGAGTACCTACGTGATTCGATTCTGAATCACATATTACGCGTCGATTCGAGTATTCGATTATCACTTATTATGACGCCACAACAGAATATACTGTATCAAAGTTCAAATATGTAGCCTACCTTTTATGCCACCACAAAGAACAAAAAGCCTGTTATCCGTCACATTAAAGATACTTCGGTATTTTTCGATCATACTTATTTCATTGCACTTCTTGATAATGTTGTGGGATGATTATGACTTCGGAAATTTGTTATTTCCAGTTACGTTAGTAGCTTTGTACTATGTCTCGTATGTTTGCGACACGACCAATCAAGTTTTCCAGGCTTCCTCAGTGAAAAATAGTGTCAAAAGTATAATTCTCGTTTGTAAATTAACTTTCAGTTGCGAGGAGCGTATAATTTCAGTACTCAAAAAAATCGTCTTTTACTACTCGACTCGAATCATTAAAATTAATACTCAATTGATATTCGAGTACTCGAATCACTGTTCCCAGCCCTACTCAGCACTCGTTTTGCCCTGTCCGATATGGTCATCATATTGCTCTCTTACTGAAGAACTAATTCAGCATCATCGTATTTCTCTACTGATGCTGTAGGCCTATATTTTCCATCATAAATACAATCCAATTCTCAGATCATTGCATATGATCCTTGAAGTTCGATCCACGCGTAGGTCCCTATACATAGAGTTAATAGTAATAAGCCTACGATTTTTTGCGCCAATAGAATCTGTATCTTGCACGAAGATATATCGACAGTTTTAGTTCACCCACGGTCATTCCCACGAAAATAAATGGCTCAGAAAGGAGTATACCACAACAACTTTGCCGACATATCAGGAGAACCTACCGAGTCGAACACGGTGACGACGGCGGCCCTGTCTAACCCCAAACAAGGTAACCATGCGATTGCATATATTTGGTGATACGATTGTTGATACACAACGTTCTTTCCAATTCTCTACTAGTTGCTGACGACCACCCCTGACGAGGGTCAGCCGAAAATATTCGGATTCATTTGAATATGAATATGTTAATCAATTATATATTGAAGTTTTGTACCAAAAAGCTCTTCAAAATTATAGCCGCTAGCATTAGATTTCTTCTGCTTGAAGCGCATGAGTCATAAATCTATTGTTCTTGAATGGTATTATTATCATAAATAGAGCCGAACGGTTATTACCGTTTCGATTGTCGGTAGAGGTAAAAATATCGGCAATTCTCGTGAAGATACAGCTAGGGTTGCATTTAAAACAAAAATCAATGTAAAACAACCACGTTTAAACACGTTTTCTGTCATGGCGTCACGAATATTTAATTGTGACGTCACGGTGTGATAGCATTGACAATTGAAAATCTAGAGTAAATATGGCTTCTTTGTCGAAAAAGGCTTCCAACACCTGTCTTAAGGACCAAAAAATATCTTTGACCAGGTCCACATTGTAATGTAGTAATTTTTACGGTCGTTGGTCATCATCATCAGAACCTCCATTGCGTGTTGATGATTTATATTTAATTGTTGAACCGACGACGATTGCGAGGGTTCCAACCATTCCATATCGTATACGTCAACTGTATCGGCTGCAAATCGTCCGTAGGTTCATGCTACGTTATTGGTCGAAGGTATATACACAATTATGGCATAATTGTACAACTTTAGAAAAAAATATTTTGTTCTCTTCAAAATGGCATTTAAAAAAAATTGTTTAAAACATGCGCCATTAGTTTTAAATTCGACCCTAATCACAGTAGTGGTCGAGCATAGAAGCATAATTAATACCATTAATTTCTACTCAAGCACAAGTCGAAGTATCATTTTCCCAGTAAGTAAAGAAGTAAGTATTCTATAGGCTAAGTTTTGCATAAAGATCTGGAAACTGTTAAGTTGGAGTAGAAGTATATAGTCTAAAATCGTAACCATTTGAGTAATTAGTGCAAGCACACAAAAGCTACGGGAGTACTCTGGAAAAGTAGAAGTACTTCGTCACTGGTTACCTTCGCTTACAAGCGTTCAGTGCCTAGTTTATTTCAAGTCCATGCATAGCGATGGTTGTAAAGCTATTCAAATGAATGCTCCGAAGTTTGGAAAACGCGCCGTAACCTGGATGCCATATTTCCTAAGTATATTGTTTGGATATCTCGGGGTTATCGGCGAAGGTGATAGTTATCTGTTTTATCCGATATCGGCCCGGCAAAAATGCACAATGTAAGAGGATCAGTTTTACCGACACTAAATCGAATTTCTTGGATTTATAATTCACAAGATTTACAAAACTTTCGCGGGAGCTTATGTAAATTCGATTAAAATTATAATTATAGCTACAGTTTTTTTCCAAATTAGATTAGAATTTGAATTGCTGAATTAACGAAAACTTGAAAATTTAATCAAGTTCAGTTCATCACTGTAGGGTTGCATTTAAAACAAATGGTTGTTTAAAACACTTTGTTTAAAACATGTTTTAAACACTGTTTTAAACAAAGGCCTTTCGGGATTTTTTTTTCAAGTTGTATAATTGTGCCATAATCGTGTAAATACTTGCCGAAAAACATGTTGTACGAGTCTACGGACGATTACCATCCGATATTACCGACGTGTACGATATGGAACCCTCAAAATAGTTGGTTCAACAGTTACAGTACGTATAGATATTTTTTCAAAGGAGCTATATTTACCCTATATTTTCAATTGTCCATGTCAAGACACTATGGCGTCACAATTGAATATTCATGACGTCATGGCTTAAAAAATAAAAATAAAACATGTTTTAAACAAGAGCCTTGTTTTAAACATGTTTAGGTTAAATGGATTTTTGTTTTAAATGCAACCCTAACCATAAGCAAGGATACGTCCACTGTCTGTAAGCTTCGCCCCGTTTCCAACTATGCAATTCTACAATCTACTGAAATTAGTTTAGCATAAAAATTAGAGCGTCGAAACATTTCACAAATTAGACTACTATTAAAATTTGACCAAATAAATATTTAATCAATTAAATTACACTTAGAGCAAAGAAACATTTACCAAGATAGATTAAAATTAGATTACCGGTACTTTGCTCATAGCTTAATTTGACAACTAAAATTATTTAGTTCTCCAAGTCAGCTCATAGGTGTGTCGATTTTAGTGGTATAAGTCGTACATTTTTCAACACTTATGCACAGGGTTTAGTGTGGGACTGAGCAACCTCATGCTGAAGATTGTAATCGTGCTGCTCACAATTTCGATTCTGCTGTCGCTCTCCGTTTTGATTCTCGCAATTTTGACTTACGTTACGGTAAGTGCATTATATTCACACCAGTAAAAACTTTCTGGGTCCTCGTGAAAAATAATCTCTGTTTAATCAAAGTGATTACGATGTTGTGTACGGATGTCAAACATACGGCTCATGGTTATTTGGTGGGCCTGGAGGACGGGCTATTTCGCCAACAATAAAATATTTAATAATTTATTATGTTGCTCAATGCCTTCGCAGGCCGCACAAAATATTGTCACGGGCCGCATGCGGCCCGCGGGCCGTAGTTTGCCCATCCCTGGGTTAAGGTCATTTTTTTTTTTGAAAAACGACCAATACATTTTTCAGAGAATCGAGCATGCGGAAATCAAACAGATTCAAGATCGCATTGTTAAAAATGAAGGTAATGTCGTATAACCGATATATTCAGCCGGTAAATATAAATAGATATTTGTCATTCTATTATATAGCTATATACTATTGCGACTGGGAGCAGTCTATACCATAAGTTTATGCTTGTAAAAACTGCCAGATACTATTAGGTAAACCAAAGAATTGGCGGTTATTTCATTGTGGGTCAGGGACAGTAATGTCGTGATAATTACTGTTCAAACTAATCAATTCTATTATATTAAGTTCCAATGATAGTTTTTCATTGTGGGCCAGGGACAATGATATCATGATAATTACGGTTCAAACTAATCAATTCTGTTATATTAAGGTTCCCATGATAATATTTCATGCAGAGCTACGCCGTAGATCATTGCATCATATAATTCTTGGAATTTCGATATTATAGCTACATTAGGACAACTTGATCAAACAATTCAAGCTCAGGAACTGCGATTGGATACTTTGCTCAAAGAAATTCAAGGTAAGGTCGTCGAAAGTTACCTTACGTAAATGCTAGTGTGAAGAAACGGTAGGAAAAATAGAATCACAGCCGATCCCAATGATTTGAGTCAAGTCAGCCATATCCAAAGCATTTGTTGATGTTTTTGTTTAATGCCGCGTAATGGTATATTTCTCGCGAAAACACAATAAATACTCACAACGTAGAGCATATAGATCTCGTAACACAAACAATGAACCATAGGTCGCATACAGAACCGAAATATAAATTCCATCTGCATGTATATTACAGTATTCACGGTGACAAAAAATTCGTTTTAAGATGTACAGCGGTCACAGCAAAATCAATCGAATAAAATGGACTCTACATTAAGGCAACTTCAAGGTAAGTACACAGAAAAGCATCATCATAGATATTGATAACCAGGATTAATAGATCAGTTGGCCACTGTCACGCATGGCTGGGGAATTGCTACTCCTTATGCTTCGAAATACATCATATTTAGACTTCGAAGGAATACCCGTTGGGTTATAATGCCTTTCTCAATAGATCAGTCGTTTTCTGCTAATTAATGTGACTCCTGAATATGATGTGTCTTGACTAGGGCAAGTTTTTGCAACTTTTGCAACTTTTTTTACAGCTTCCGGCAGCTTCCTAAATACTCGTAAGATATGTAGAATGCTGTTTTAAGCTGTTTGAAGGAATCTTATAGTGCAACTTTTTGCAACTTTTGTCCATATTTTTCATGCAACTTTTTGCAACTTTTGTCCATCTTTTTCATGCAACTTTTTGCAACATTTTGCAACTTTTTCGAGATTTCATGAAAGTATTTTAGATTTTGGTGTAATACACGGCCAAATTCGACTGAAACACCGTAAATAAGCACCGAAGTAACGCTTTTACGGGTATTTCGGGAGCTGAGCCGGAAAATTAACCTTTTTTTTGTCAACCGAGCAAAATGTGGTCAAAATGCAGCTTCTGCAACTTTTTTCGAAACTAAATGAATAAATGCAACTTTCCGCGGATTTAACTGCAACAAAAACTTGCCCTAGTCTTGACCTCAAGCTAAATCGTGCGAACCCCGGTTAAGAGCAACTGCAATAAATGAAAAATAACAACCAGACATTTTTCATGCAACAGCAACATCCATTTTCTGATTTCTTATCGTCGTTTCATTATTAATTACTTTTCGTTTCCAATAGTGCTCACACCGCATTCACAAACAGCCGTGCGTCTGGTCGGAGGAAACGGGTCGACGTCGGGTCGCGTTGAGGTTTTGTACCTCGGAGAATGGGCGACCATATGCGATGACTTATGGGACATCGAAGACGCAAGAGTGGTCTGCCGCATGCTTGGCTATAACGCCACTTCTGCTCTATGGGAGGCTCACTTCGGAGAAGGCACGGGGTTGATAGCGTTGAGTGGAATGGAATGTGTAGGCACCGAAGCTTCAATTTGGGACTGCCCGGGAAACTCTTGGGGATACGCTGAATGTGGCCACGACGAAGACGCATCGGTCGTTTGCGAATGAATCTGCATAATCAGCAACTATAGGACATACTAGCAATCAGACATGGGGTGATTACTTCATGAATGTAATCGATTGCGATTACGATTACTTCTGAAAGACGCGATTACGATTACGATTACGATTACAGCAAAATCAGGAAGTAGTCGATTACGATTACGATTACATTGGAAAAGTAATCACGATTACTCACGATTACATTTATTTTGCATCTTAGAAGCTATGTTGGAAGACAATATATGGATTGCGCTGAAAAGGCCTAATGAGATAACGAACTCCCTTTAAAAAAGATGCGCCATTTGTTTGTTACGTCATAATGTATCCATTGCCCATTTTCATGGAGGTCAATTTATCGCGCCCAACGATTTGCATTCTTGCCAGGGCCATAACTGCCGCACCCCAAATTTTCCAATAGGGTGGAGAACGAGCTCGAAGGGGACTCAAAAAATATTTCATAAACCAACATGAGTTATAGAGTATTTTCGAGAGATCTAATTAACTTGAAAATCCTCTCTAGATCAATGATTGCCAACCGCGGGTCCGAGAGCTGCATGCAGCTCTCAGCTAGCCAACTTGTGGCTCCCCTTGACGTTGGAAAATCCGACAAAAATAATATAAAATCAATCTATAACATAAAAAATGATATTCAAAAATTTCACTTGCTTTGCTTGGAATCTGGAGTTTATAATTTAGGTGAAGACCAATACCTTTGGTGTCGAGTAGCGATTCTCGACTCAGCAACGATTTCGGCACTCAACTCACGTCAAAAAGTATGCTCGCACTCAAATGCGTCTGGATCGGCACTCAAATTTAAGTCTGCTCATCATCAGACTTAATTGAGTGCATGTGGTGTTACAACACGTTTTACAACGCCATCTGACCAGCAAACCAATCGATTATTTGACTTGATTGTTAAGTTCAACGGCCGCATTGAATGAATGCTTTTTAACCATGATGAAATGTTTTCAAGTCATATTGTAGTTAATGTGGCCACTGACCCTATATAGTAATTTACAACTTGAGTTGCTAGACAGTAGACATGCAGTCAGATATAAAGACATGACAATTTGTTTATGCGTCTCACGAAAGTTTTTCTTTTAGTCTGCTACGTTTGAGCCACTACAATATCTTTTGATTATATAACAAACCTGAGGTCACGAATTAAGAACATACACTAAAGCAGTGGTTCCCAAGCGGTGGGGAATTCCCCACTGGTGGGGAATTCAATGGTTTCTGGTGGGGAATAGATGCATTTGTTCGAAATTATATACAGGACAGTCTACACATTCACAGAGACACATGCGCAATTACCGTTACCAGTTGACTGCTCTGGAATGTATTTATGAAAAATTATATTGCTTGTTGTTCACAAAACCTCATTTTTAACTCTGGATAGCCAATGATGGCGTCACAAACGCATCCAGCACGACTAGTTTGACGTGAAACACCGCTTTCGCGAAATTCTGAGCGTTACTGGTATAGGTTTACAATACGTTTTATGTTGCAGTTATAGGCGATTATCTTGCGTACTGGTGTGGTTGTGTGTCTTGTGTAGACAAAGGAGCAAATAGTTGCTCTGTGATGACAAAAGTGCTGGATAGTGGGGAACAGGATGGTAACTGCCGCACCCCAAACCCTCCAATTTGGGGGGGGCGAGCTCGAAGAGGCTTAAAAATATTTCGTGAATTAACATAAATTAGGTATTTTTTTGGAAATTTATGCCACTTTTTCAAAAAATTTTCGCGCTGCGTGCGCGATTTATTATTGCCGAATATCTGATTATTGAGTACCCGTCCCCCACGAAAATACCAATTTGGCGATTTCCATATCTTTTGACATAGCAGATATAGGAGGTCACGAAATACCATAATGAAACGAAGTCAATATACCAACGTGTCCGCCCGAAGATGTTTAATTCTTATTTACAGGTCCTACCATTTCCAACACACCTCACTCAGCTCTACCGGTGAATCTGATTACCTGAGCAGAGAGGGGATAAAAAAATCATAACAAAATATATGCAATTCCCGATCATATTGACCGATTCAAACACAAATTATATAAATGTTTCGCGCTTTGTGCGTGTAGTCGAGATAAAGGGACGAATTAAACAGTACACCAAATGTACCTGCCAAGTAGCGGGAAAAAAAGCGTACAGGATAAGCGGGGCTGAGGGGGTTCTGGGGGGCTTCTCCCCCCAGAAGTTGAGTTTATCACCCTGTGGGGGCCCAAGACCAACGTTTTTTTTTTGGCGGGGCTGACAAAGTGCTGTTACTGTCCTGGTGGGGAATGAAGGCTTGGAATAAATCTGAAGTGGGGAATGAAGACAAAAAGGTTGGGAACCACTGCATTAAAGTAATTATAACAAGAAACCAGAGGTCATAATTATGAATTACGTTGCCCCAGCTCTACAGGTAGGTAATTGTGTGGCGAGATAGCGCAGTGGTATGATCCACGGCTGCAACACCAATGGGTTGCGGGTTCGAGTCTGAACGAGGTCGACTTCGGAATTCCTACCTAATTGTTGGAGGTTTATCTAGGCTCCTCCTCGCCGCCTCACCCACGTAAGCGGTGTCTTACGAAATGCTTCGAAGTGGGCCGTGCTACAAGTCGGCAGATACGGAATCGAAAATGCATAAAATCGGCCCTGTTTTGGTTCTGGTTCCAGCTACAACCCACGCTAACGTGATATATAAGCCCATGACCATGGCGGCAGGTCCCAATGTTGAATAAAAATTATGAAATGAAGATAGGCGCCCGTTTCAAGTAGAGTCATATGAGAATAAGATGAAGCGAACATAAAATTCTGCCTTCAACTTAATACATATATTGTACTGCAAGCTGCCGTTAGGAGAAATGGCAAAACGGCTCGCTTATGATATATATATCACCAGCTGTTGATTTTTACTGTTTCGTTGTGGAAACCGCAATGTTTTGTTTGACGAGTACAAAATTTCAAATCTTTGTCCGGTGTACGTACGTACTGGATAGGCCTACTGCTCGCCAAGCAGCAACGGTCAAACTGCCTTTAACTAAGCATAAGCATAACCAAACATCAACACATTTGGTACTATTTTAAACTATAGGCAGAGCGGAGATAAATGATACTGCTGCGAGGTAGGGGCGTGTGGAACGCGTTGATAACCTGACATACAGCACGGCGGGTGTTTTTACAATCAGACTAATGGACGAAGTAGGTACATCGAATATCTATTTACTGTGGATACTTCCTATACACAATGACGCTCAAAGCTAATAGCCTGCTTCTGACGTAATAATGAGCAGTGGCGTTTGAAAATCAGACGCTTTTGCTGTCACGAACCTGGTATAACATATTTTCCTTATTCACGAATGTTCAGTTTATGTCATAGTCCTCGTACAAATAAAAAGTAATCGTTCTTTCACAGAGAAATCGATTAGATATGGGAAGTAGTCGATTACGATTACGATTACTTCGGAATTTTTTCGAATGTAATCGATTGCGATTACGATTACTTGAAAATGCTGTAATCGTCGTAATCGATTACGATTACTAATCACGATTACCCCATGTCTGCTAGCAATACAATTAGCACAAAGCACCATACCTTAATAATCGGGAAGATATATAGTAAGAGTAACCATTTTGGCGATGGAAAGAGTATCGTATTAGGATGGTACTGGGAACTACTTTTTATCTCAAGGGCGTTCGCGTATTATTCACACCATGAATGTTTCGTATATCACAACTACAGAATATCTTTATCAGTAGGGCGATTATATTTTTACATGTCAAAAAACTCAAAATTAGGTCAAAATCGTTGCATTGAGTCAAAAAATGTCAAAATTGTTTACAAGTTAAAACTTTTTTGCAACCTGCATTTCGTTTGTATCGTAGATTTTGCACTGCCGGTGAACTTATCATTTGACCTTTTACAGCTCGTAACCTACTTTATAGGCCGGTGGTCGCGAACCTATGGCTCTTTTAGGTATAGGATATGGCTATTTGCCAAATATTTTTTTTTCAAGGGGGGAGATAGCGTAGTGGTAACGATAAATGCCTAGTAAGCCGGTGGACCGGATTCGATTCCCATCGGAGGTTCGTCTGGGCTCCTCATCCCCCGCTGTCGCCGTTCTTACGTTCTGATGCGTGTCGTTCGGCATCCTCCTATCTCTGTTCATTACATCGCATTGTGTCTTATCGCATTGTACATTGTGTGTAACTTGTTCAGACGAAAATTATAACCCAATGATTGTTGTTGTTGTTGTGTTGAATTGATCAATATTGCAGCGACTTGTTGGTAACTTTTCATCACGGCCAGAATAATTATTCTCGTAGCAGTATGAACCTGTCTTTGAGAGGTAAAGACAATGCCGTCTTCAGGTTTAGGGGCTCGGGCCCTCTTTTTTCGAAATCCTCAAATTTAAGTTACTGTCGTGCCGACGATCAATGTCACTCGCTAATTCGATGTGCCCGACTCGAAACCTTGGATTGCGCGATATACGTTGATTGATCAAAGAGAATAGCAGACATGGCGAAGCCCATATGACAACGCAGTTTTCAAATACACATTGTCTTCCTGATCTACGGCGCGAATTGAACTGCCGTGGACGTGACATTCACAATTACAAAGAACGCCATAGATATCCACGTTCTTGATTGGTAAGTAGCTTTGTGGTACGGCGATAAAATGTAGACGTGCAGCGCAACGTTATATGTTACCGCCGAATACTTTGGGAATTGAGCAGTCGATCACTATTTAGATTTTCGGAATCTGTGCGACAGCTACATTCGATTAATAAATGACATTAATAAATATTAAATAAATTCTAAGCTATTAACGATGAATTGCGTTATCAATGGTGATGCTTGGCGCGTATGTGCCTTACCTGTCGTTTCGAGCTTTATTTTCGAACAATAAATATGCAAATTGTCTGATTTTGTGAGAAAAATTTTCAAAATCTAGTCATTCATGGACATCAATAGAAGTACCAATATAATTGAAGGTTTCATAATATTCGAGACACTGCATCGCTTGCCTCCCCTATAAGGCTATAACCCCACGTCCGTGATGTATCACAGCTTTGGGTGGGGATAGGCCTATATACTTCTGTAGTGGCCATGTTTGGCTCCATCTACGCTTGTGATCATGAGTTCTCGCATTTAAAAGGATCATCAGGACCTTCTCGTAACGTTCGCATGCTCAAATAAGGCAACCAGCATGATTAGTACGAGTTTTTACAGAGGAAATGTGGCGGACACGACGAATCCCATGTAGTGAGTTCGAATTAGTGCTACCATGAGGTCAATAATTTTCAATTGCGACGTAACACTTGATTGGCATGTATGGCTCTTTGGGAGGTAAAATGAAAAAATAGGGCCAGTATGGCTCTTCGGACAAAAAAGGTTCCCGATCCCTGATGTAGGGTTCTAGTCAACCAACCACTAAGTCGGGAAAAATTTACCGTTTTTTCCGAATTTTACTCCACAATTCTAAGTCTGAAAATTTTGAAGAAGTGTCCCCCTTTCCAGATTCCAAAATATGGTAACCCTAGTTCATGTATTACACTGGTCAACAAAATGAAAAAAAAAATTGGCAGAACATCTAGGAGCCGTTTCTGGGGTTTCAAGGTTGCTGATTACGAATATCACATTAGTTTTGCGAGATTGACTCCAGAAAAGAAAATATTTAAGGGATGGTGTGAACGTGAGGTTCACGTTCACAAACGAACCTTGGTAGGTTCTGCACTCTGAACCTTTTTCATATATTACAATTACCACGTCATTATAACATCTTTGGTTGAAATTTATTTATTTTAACTGCGGGCCACTCTATGCAAATCAACACTAAACGAGCATGCACCTTGACAATCTCAAAATTTTTACCTGCTTTGTTACAAAAGTTTGCTCAAAATATCCAGCTTTCTGTTTGTGAATATTTAGCTTGACCCGCAATCACACAGCATCAAGAACGAGATACGCTACATGTAGGTAGTCAGCGAATGGTGCTTATTATACCAGTCTATGAACTATAGCCTATGGCGTTGTCTGATGTAAAAAGTCTAGCAGTCGTACGGGGTCAATCTTGACTTCATATGTTTATTGTATCATAAAAACTAAATCCGTGCGAATGGGGTGTTGGCTACTGCTGTATAACTTGTTAGTGGGATAAAACGCATATCACACTCTGTTCAATATCAACGTAGCAACACTCAGACTACGAATATATTGTACGGTCTGGCCTAGACCGTTAAAGCGTAAGCTTATATTCCATTTCAAGTCGTCGTCGCAATCGTTGGCAAAGCAACAGAAGATATTGATTTTATGGGATTATTCTATCATTTGATTGCTTCAGTTGGCGACAGATTGCTCATTTGGCGACGTTTAAAAAGTCAGTACGTACTTTAGAATTGTGGCATTATGTGGCCCGAGTCGTCTCTAGGTATCACTGAAATGTAGGGTTGGAATTAGCAATATGGCGTCACGTGACGTCATGAGGTTCACGTTCGCGTTCACACAGAACCTTTCAAAAAGGTTCGCGTTCACACGAACCTGAACCTTTCAGAGGTTCACACCATCCCCACCGCCCTAAAAAGCTAAAAGTCACTGTATTTAGGCTACACTTGGATATTTCACTCGCTAGGAAGTAAATCTTAGATTTTTCTACTTTTATACTGCGCATAAACAGATAATTGACTATGATGAACACTCAAATCGTTCTCAGTTATTCCATCAACATTAACATGACCTGATGCGAGAACTTTGTTCATTAAAAAAGCAAGTGCTCGGAGCCATAGCCCTTATAAAGGCTATGTTCGGAGCGGTAGATATGGTGGTGGAGGATGATGACTTCGAAAATTCACGGAGCGTAATTTCACATCCTTAAGTCAAGTTCATGTCGAACGGATAAGACTATATGAAATGCCGGTCCGCACCAGCAGATATATAACATGAGAGGTCAAAATTCTTTGCATTTCGACTTCGCACCACTCTATGCATAGCGCTGACAGCTTACAAAAATCAACGCAAACCGGGCATGCACCTGCCAATCTCAAAATATTTGCTTGCTTTGTTACAAAAGTCTGCTCGAAATATCATGCTTTCCGTTTGTGAATATTTAGTGACTCTCTGCTGTGAGTCTGACCAGCAATCACACAACATCAATTGCGAAATACACTACATGTAGGTAGTCAGCGAATGATGCTTATTCAATCAATCAATGAGATTGATGTCGTTGTCTGTTGTAAAGAATCTAGCAAGAGCATGGAGTCCAACTCGATTTCATATGTCTATTGTATCATAAAAACCAAATACGGGCGATTGGAGTATTGGATATTGCTGTATGACTTGTTAATAGGGTAAAACCACTGAGCCATATATATATACCCGTTTTACACTCTGCTCAATATCAACGTAGCAATACTTAGACACCTAATACATTGTCCGGTCTATCCTAGACCGTTAAGGCGTAACTTACAGTGTTGCCAACTCCGGATGGAAGAAAATCGCTAAAACTGGTGTCAAAATTCGCTAGATGTCGCTAAATATTGAGAAAAAAACGCTAAAAAATAGCGCTAAACCTGCATTAGTTGCTAAAGGTGTTAAATTGAATCATAATATCAATACACTCTTCTCAGCTGTATTTTACTCGTCTGGGCCAAAGTCACTTATCATATTTCTAGTTCATAATACATAATAGTCATCTCTAAGCGGAACAAAACGTGCAGTGCATTTTGGTAGAGCAGATCGCTTTGCGCAATGATCGCTATACGTGACCACTGACTAGGTTTGCAGGCATAACCGCTCACTATAGAAGCGTGCCTTGCTCCATGCGTCCGTGATGCGATGCACCGTGGAAATGCGCTTGACTTCTCTAAACTGAGTTGGATTACTTATGAACACGACATGCGACTTGACACACTTGTACGCCACATGCGACTTGACCCGACACAACACGACTTGAACCGGGTTTGCCAGCCACTAAAAGTAGGGGACCAACCCGGAGTATGAAATTTAGTGAATCTATGGTCTTAAACGAAAGCTAGTGTCACACTGATTCCGACAATACGAATTGAATTCTTGTAAAGATAATGGAACGACATCATAACAGCTCCCAGAGTCTGAAAATCTGCATTGATCAGAACAATCGCTGGACAAAATTGGTCATTGTTATGTTCATTGTGTTGCGGCGGTGTCATTGTTGGAGCAATGCTGGTTTTCAGACTTCGAGGGCTGTTTCGGGGTGCATGGTTCCATTGTCGTGATGAGATTTTATTTTGCATCTTCGAAACCACTGCGACACTATAGATTTCGATCAAGGCCAATTATATTAAATTTCAGCGCTCTGGTCGCCAGATGTAGCACTGTCAATTATGCTACTTTTAGATTACTCAGCAAGAAGAGACACTGTTTTCCCATGCGTAACCGCCAGGAGTTGCGCATCCATCCGCAGGTCAGTAATCTATCATTAATTTCATTATATATCATCGGAGTCCGCACTCTGGTGGCAGATGAGTCGCCAGTCGTCGGCCAGAACCGATCTTTATTAGTTATTTTCGGTAAAAAACGCGCTAAATAATCGCTAAATACCTTTTCAAAAATCGCTAGATTTATCGCTAGATCCATATTTTTTAGCGCTAAACCGGATGAAAAATCAATAGATCTAGCGCAAAAATCGCTAAATTGGCAACACTGGTAACTTATATTCCATTGGAAGTCCTCGTCGAAATTGCTGGTAAATCGACGGGAGATGTGGATTTTATGGGATTATGATATCATTTGATTGCCCCAGTTGATACATTTGGCGACGTTTAAAACGTCAATATGTACTTCAGCATTGTGGCACTATGTGGCCATCAGAGATGAGCGGATTGGAATTTCTATGTCCTAATCCAATCCAAATCCGAACCTTCAAATCCAAATCCAAAGCCTAATCCATAACTTTTTCATATTCAAGTCCATGTCCAATCCTAATCCGATTCCAACTGGAAATTCAGAAAAAATACTAATTTATGCAATGGAGGGATTCGAAAATTTTCTTTCACAACCAACGATTCACTCGATTCAAGATAACTTAGTAACCATAAGTATATTAAAAACTGATCTGAATAAAGTTTGTCGCCATTCGCCACACGACATTTCAATCTCCCAGAAAATAGGTAAATCCAATCCAAATCTGTTCTGAAAAAATGTCTTATCCAAATCCGACAAAATTTCACAAATCCTGTTTTTCAAAACCTAATCCTAATCCATGCTCATCTCTGGTGGCCATTTATTCAAGCTATTACTTCACTGAAATATAGGGTTTGGATTAGCAATATGACGTCACGTGACGTCATGAGGTTCACGTTCGCGTTCACACGAACCTGAACCTTTCAGAGGCTCACACCATCCCTAGTCGCGACTCCATTTCCAATTTGAAAATGTTCAGTGGCCCAGCTCAAAATTTGAGTTAATTAAGATACTATACTAGGTCAGCACCTTTTCCCAGATCTACTCACGGTCTATTTCGGAAACTGATTACGTTCAACTGCTTCGCGATCTCCAGAATAAAGGCAAATGTCCCTCGGGTCTAGAATCACTGTCTTTGACTAAAGCAGTGGTTCCTAAACGGTGGGGAATAGACGCATTTGCTAAACATTATATACAGGATAGTCTACATATTTACGGAGACACATGGGCGATTACTGTTACAAGACACTGCTCTGGAATGTACGCATCGAAAATTATACTGCGTGATATTCACAAAAACTCATTTTCGCAAAACAGCAGCGGAATTCGCATGATTGTGAGAATAACTGCAGAGTTTTTTTGTACTACCTTTCGTTAAAATGTTTCATTTGTTGAATATCATCTGCTTTCTTTACACTTTTCCAATAGCAAGTCCCCGCTAAACGTCTGGCCAACTGGCAAGGAGAGGCCTATTTAAAGGGTATATAGGAGTTTTGGGTATAGTGGGGAATGAAGACTCAAAATAAATCTGAAGTGGGAATGAAGACAAAAAGGTTTGGAACCACTGGACTAATGGTACAACACACGCGCGTCCACGTCGTCCAAATATCATATGATCGACCGAAAAGATCATCGCTCCATCAAATATGCCGGACCTGATGTGTGGAACAGTATCCCGCCGGCCATCCGACAGTCGACGAGCATGTCCACATTCAAGTCGAAATACAAGCAATTACTACTAAATAAATACAGTCCATCCTCAAGATTACCGGACCACGACTGACCTATCGATCTCGCTTCCCATGACATGCCGCCCTATTTCTTGTCGCATTCTTTTTCTACTATCTTCTTTATTTTCATTCAGTGTGCATGCCTCCTCTTTACATCGCCTAGGCCAAGGTGGGTGTCAGATTCCATAGACTACTCCTTGTCGCTTCGACATCTTCCTGTCTTTTCATTGTATCGCATTTTTGTGGTGTATTGAACTGATAAAATTGCTAATAAACCAATGATGATGATGATGGTATCCAAACAGCCCCGACTCTAGGAATGTAAAGTTCTCTTATTGCCATTGCAACTCGACTTATTTCAGTAAATGATGGTTTTTAATTTTGGTTGCGAGGGCTGTCGTTCCTATGTAAAACGCGAAAGTGACACTATATCGAGCGCAGCGCGAAGAAACATTTCAGGTAGCCTAAATATGCCTAAAAATAATATTATGCCGATTTGCAATTAAGAAACTGGCGGGTGACACTACAGTGACACTTTCCAAGGCGACGCCTTGCATTTATAAACTCGTATCTGTATGGGAACAGCAGAAGCCACGCTGGCCTTCAATAAATATTCATCTCAATGTTTTCGTTTTGTGTGAAAATTATATTTTTTGTTTTCGTTCTTCTAACGCTCTGTTGATTAACAGTTCATTTTGTGCAACAGTAATCATAGTAATGTATGTATGTATTGTATATATGTATGGATATGTCGAGTGAAATGCGTGTTTTGATATATTTTTGTGATCGGGAGATAGCGTAGTGGCGACGATAAGCACCTATACTAATCGGGCGGCCCTGGTTCGATTTCCATCTGAAGTTTATCTGGGCTCCTCTTCCCCCGGCCGTCACCGTTCTTACGGCGACAAAAACAGACCCGGCGAAAGAATGCACAGACAATTAAGGAATGGAAAAAACTAGAAAGGGCAGCGCCTTCAAAAGATCAACATCGGAAAAAAACTGTGACATCAGGCACTCTAGGCCGAGGTGGATGTCAGTCTAAAGGACCGCAACTGCACATCGTTCAGCATTCCCTATCTGTTCATTACATCTAGGGTTGCATTTAAAACAGACATGTTTTAAACAGTGTTTTAAACAAGTGTATTTTTTAAAAAAATAGTGTGTTTTGAAACGTTGTATAATTAAGGCATAGTTGTGCTGTCGAAAAAGATGTAGTACAAGCCTACGGACGATTTTCTCCGAATATAGTCGAGGTATAGGCCTACGTTGCGAAGTGGCTGCAACCCTCGAAATGGTCGACGGTTCAACAGTTAGGGGAGATGTTGTACTTAAATAGGCCTAGGTGGTTGCATAAAACTGATTCAATTAATGCAACATTATTTGAGCATTTAGGTAAATACTTATACACCAGTGATGAGTATTGGAGCGGAGTCGGAGTGGATTCAGAGCGGAGTTTTGTCGATTTTGTGACACTCGGAGCGGAGTCGGAGTTTACTACAGATCTTTTTTCGGAGAATTTCGGAGTATTGTAACTTTTGTCTCCGATGTATTTGGATAGCTCTGACCAGAATACACTATTGATTATGATTACAAGCCAAAACACAGACAGTTGACACCTTGTAAAGTTGTAATATGACGGGTAACATGCAAAAATGATTGCCAAGTGCATAAAAATCAGCCATCTGCACTGCAAATGGGGACTGGAGAGTAAACAATACTATGAGGCCAACCATATTATCACATGTACCATGTTGTACCATGCTTGCCACTCTTTCGGATACTTGGACGAGATTCATCGGAGTATCTCAGAGTCTGGGATTGAGCTCATCGGAGTCGGAGGGAGTTTTCCTCAGACACTAAAGTTGTCGGAGGGACTCGGAGTCTCGAAAAGCACTATCCGCTCATCACTGTTATACACAGCATGATTGAAGTTAATTGATGTAAAATGTACATTATATCAGTGAAAGTCTCCAACTATAATAAATCTAATACCCCGAAATATAATTATGTTGGTATATTTTGATTTAAAACAGCGCGTCAAAATATCAAGTAGATTGAATTTCTGAACTTTATAGTACGACTAAGCCGATATTTTATTTAGCCCATAAAGCGAAAATAGCACCCTAGATTATCTCCAAAAATAGAACCAATTTGGAATCAGTGCCCTTCAGAACCCCCAAAACCACCATTACTTCGTCTGCCTAAAAATATGTGTTGACCAGAGTTATTGATTAGTCAACGGGGGTACGCGAAGGACTGCAGATCAGCGTAAGCGTTCCGCAGGTATATTGAAGGCTAAGAAATACTGTTTTAATGATACAATTCCATTACCTGTAGGCTGACCTGGCTTAAGGCCAGTGAATGACTTGCCCAAGTCGCCAGGCGTCGGCGGTCTTACATCGGTTTCATATGTCAATCTTCAAAATACGGCATGAATAATTTCGATCCCATGGGAGCGACCCATATCATTTCTCGCGATCGACGTCATTTATACTTCCATTTATTGATCGATTTCTATATATAATTATAGAGGTTTCTACTACCCTATATACCTAACCTTCCAATCTCCTCCCTTTAGCAGCAACTATAGTAGCCTGTTCAATGAATATAATGGTCGCACGAAGTACAGATGAATCACTGAAAATACTTTCGATAAAGATATGCTCAGCTCATTATAGGGTGGAGTGAAAATGACTTTTTTCAAATCGAAAAAAGGGGTTCCTCAATCCTGACAAATGACCTAAAACTTCAATAAAAAGTGACTTCAGGGGATTACCTCCATTTTCCAGCCGGCAACCCCCAAATTTCTGCGCGGGGGGGGGGGGGGGTAAAATGGCCCATCTGGGCAACCGCTGGTCGTAGAGTCATGGTATATAGCTCAAATTCTGCGGAAACATCATGTTTCTATCTGTCTTAAGAAAGCTTTCTCTATTGTGAAAACAAAATGAGTTATAGCCAAAAACAATATATACGCACATTTTTGTTGAAATTCAGCATTTATTCTGACGAATTGTGATCTGTCATCAGTTTTTTTGAAAAGAAACACACTGACAATAATGAATATTGGGCCCATAATACAAATATATTCGCAACACAGTCCTTTTAAAATCGGTTCAAAACATCATAATGAAGCATTCACATTCAACGACTTATTGAAAATGCATTTTTTATTCAATTTTTTTCATCAGTTTACGAGACTTAATTTTTTGGCGGATGAGGCCATCTCGTCTTTCAAATCCTGAAACTTGTGCTGATGCTTCTGTTACGAGCTTTACATGTCGTTCCAGTTGAGTCAACTCAAAACCGTGGCTACAAAATCTGATAAAACCTTTCGACTAGATCGCTATGAGGTCATCTCTTGGCAGCCATCATGCCCATTCAACTCTTGCCCTTTGTGCCAATAAGTGCTCCACCCACGACCGCCAGACGGTGCAGGTAAACTCAATATATCGAATTCATCACACTTACAAGTTAACAAAATCATACTTTATTTGCAAAGAAATGATAAATATTTACACGCACAGAACCCTGTAGGATAAGTGGAAAGAATGTTTCAAAGTATGTCCTCCGAGGACGCCCAAATGTCCTATTTTTTTTGGTAATTCGTCCTCCATTACAGCTTCAACGCTAAGCTAATAGACAGGGTCAACTGAAAAACGACATATATGACGTCGAACTATTTTTCAACACAAGATTTCCGGTAAATTCATCAAACAGAAAAGTACTAAAACCACATGTCATATCACAGACAGGTGTGAACCACGAGAATTTTAATTGGATCTGGTCGAATCAGTGACTTTTGTCACCAGGGGTAATATCTTCCCCGGGATGCGCAATAATAGCCTTACAATGACTTATGACTAGGGCTGGAGTATCACTCTTCATGACGTCATAACAGCATGAAAGAAGTGTAAAGTATCTTTTATGCGGCCAGAAATAAAATAATGCCGGTTCTAAATCATATTTAATATAATTTGGTATTTTTCGACCATATCTAACCAATTTCATTGCACTTTATGACAATGCTGTGATGCGATTACAACTTCACATCCCAGCAAACACGAGATATATTTCGGACATGTTCGGATATCTTTTTGTTATCCTAATTATCTCAAAATTGTGTTTGTGCATATCTTGTACGGAAACGTATCTTGAGTACATCTTTTTCTTATCCAACAAATTTCGTCAAAATGCCGAAAATGTATTTGTGATGAATCAAATTCGATTATTGTTTCATTTTATGGTATAATTTATCTATACTATCAATTTTATTGATGTCTTACTCTTATGGGGTGATATGTCACCATAATTGCCACTATCGAATCATAGCAATTTACATCATTGTAAATTGCTATGATCGAATGTTTTTCCTTTTGTCACACGCCGCTTTTGCGTGATTTTGCAGATATTTTGATTCTTGGCCATCCCAAATTTTGGAATCCGAATCCATTACGGCTTCAGGCGGCAATTTGAAAGTCTTATGAATTCTGGGTAATCCGAAAAACTGCTGCCAATATAATGCTACACTATTTGATAGTTCAATAGAAAAATCCTGCTACAATCCGACTGTCAAAGCAAATTCAGAATCCGGATCTACTCCGGCTACGCTGAAAACCATCCGGCTGCTCATCCGTACTCCGTAGTGTAGCCGTCTAGCCGTCGTAGCCGAGTGACTCACTGGCTTAAGGCACTTTCTCCTCACGCGAACACCCGTTTCGGCGCGCAGGTTTCAAACCGCCAGACAAAAGACAGGAGCGCTCTGATAATGGCGGCTTGCAGTGCAGATATCGTTGTCGTTTTGGTTTTAGTAGCATTCAGGGAAGTCGCAGTTAATTGAGGCTAATCCAAGCATATTTCTATAGAAGAATACCGAAAACTGCACTGTGCAAGGTAATTTATATATGCTTCTTATATAATCATAGTTAAGGACTTGAGGTAATACGATATAACTTCATAGAACTAGTCTAGTCTTTCTGGTAATGTGATGTCCACATCATAACTAGGCGGCTATGTCTGAATATAATTCTGTGATTCATTTCAGATCAACTAATAAACTATAGAACTCGTGCGGCTTATCATGAGCACATTTTCTGGATATCAACTTACTCAAACCTTACTTTAAGGATTTGCTGCAAATGAATATAGGTGGGTATTAGTCGATCAATAAATCGAGCAATCATTTGCTGTTGTGCTTTTTGTTGAACAAGAACAACCGGTTGCTGTTGCTGTAGATGTAATCCTGTTTGGAATCGGTGTCCTGTGCTCACACTATATTTTATTTTTTAATTATTTTTTATTAAATTACTTTAACTTGGAAAATCATCGCTGCTCACCTGATATATCAGGCAAAAAGGCCAGCGATTCCAATCAGGGCTGTAATACATAAAAGCTGGAAAACCGATGTAGAATTGATCTCATTCTCATTGATTCCATAGCTTATATCTTATGAATTGTGAATTGTGCGAAATTGTTTGTATCTATAATAGTATTGCATGGCTGGTGGTTGCGTAAGAATGTAAATAGCACGGTAAGGCCAAGAACAAAAAGCAACCATAATATGATAATCGCAATTGGTCTCTGTATAAAAGATATAGATGAAATGCTCATCCAGTAAGTTATAAACTCAGATTAGCGTACTGTTTTCCAAGTGGGCCTACCTTGCCATCTACATTATTCATCTGTTTTAGATGTATGGAAGGTAACTTTTAGTGATATAATAAAAGTTGCGGAGAGTAGTGGCTTGCCCACATCTTTGTCATTGTCTGGACTGAAAATGAAGCGCAGCGGCCAAAACGAAAACGTCAGCGGAACAAACAATTTTTGAATAGTTCGGCGTCAACTGGTGGTCAAGGTATACCCTTTTATTCTGTGCAATATGGTATATATATATGTAAAACGTTTATAATTTGTAGATGATGTTTTTCCTGCAAGGAAGAAACGTAATCCAAGTATTCAGATACAAGACATGCCAATTTCAAGAATGCGGTCATCTTATGATTCTGGCAAGCAGGAGTGATATCAATGATGCTCGCAATGCAAGTTTGCCATCATTAGCGAAAAGAGTGTTCAAGAATGGCATAATCCCATCATTGAATGTAACGGCCAGAGATCTAAGTCCTGCAGTAAGTTCCTAGCACTTTGATGCGTTCTCGAATTTGAGAATAAAGTCTCGCTGTTTTTCAGATGCTCCTTCATTTGAAATCATCGCTGAACTACAAAATTTTGACCATCAACAACGCGGCCTGTCATAAAGTAATGGTAAGTTTATCACATATGAAGATCAATCCAACTTCCTTGTAATCGAATCCTTTTTAGCTTGTGCATCAAAGACATAAAGTTGCAGAAAAACCAGATGATGGATTTCCTCAGACATCATATCGGCAATTACTCCAAAAGACCTCAATCGAGTGCCCCAATTTTGCTGAAAGATATAATTGAAGATCCCTGTGAAACCTTGTCACAGCTGGAACACCTTTGAACAACGGCAAAGTCTGAACTGGTATGTCTTTGTTTCTCATTCGAACAAAGCGATTGACAGTCTAAATCAGGGGTGTCCGCCGACACCAAGGAATCATTTTCAGACACAGCAGGGGTCCTTTTCGAAATTAGTTCTATTATCCAAAATTGAATTGCCAATGTGATTTATTGCGAAATCGCAAAGTCAACCAAGCCTTTGATGAGCGTGACCATGAAATTTATGGTGTGGATGGTTTTATCTAGAATGCCCATAAATGTCATTGTTAATTCTGGTGCAAACCATTGATGCAAGGCAGTACCATCTGTATTGTGTACCACTAATATAATGTTGTTACAGGTAGCCGCTTTAATGGGATTCCGGGGTGTACAATTGCTGGAAACTGTCGAAAATATGATGACCAGCATAGCTGTAAAGAAGGTATATGGAAATCCTAGTCTTAAGGGTCAAAAAAGCAAGAGTGACACCTGAAAAGACTATTAGACGTAAGTTATCAACGGTTATTGAACGTAGTCAACGTAAAAAAAAGTTGAGCCAAAGCCTCGATTTTTCAACATTTTAATCGTTTGACGTCATATGTCGTCACTGATGTGCAAAGTTATCTACTTTAGTACTCTAGTTTTGTTCGTTGTCTGATGGCTGATGTATAATATACCATGACTGGACAGTGGATATCTTCATCTAGTTATATCTCTTTTTAGAAGCATGCAGAACGGCTCATCCTGACCTCGAGATCCCAGATAAAAGAACTAAAGATCAGGTTGCAAGATCTTTAACTGTTGCTGGATCTTGCAAGGTAATTTCGTTATTAAGTTTGATGATTGTGTGGTGTGACAGTTGTGTCTTTTATGATATTATTGGACTGTAAGTGAATTGTTCTTACCGCTCATCTTCAGAACATTGTATATCAGTGGTCCCCAAACTTTATGAGAAAATTTACGAGACAGGCCTTTGACAATTTCCCTCCGCGGGTCGCATTTGTCTCACACGGGGAGAATAAAATTTAATTTGAATAACTCTACTTCATGTTGATTTACAAAATAATTTTAAGCAACTTCGATTTTGGTTCAGACAATAACCTGTCTAAAAAATTTTATACTCTGGGAATTAAAATATTCGAAAATTTCTGGATCGTGTGAATTTTTGGAAGGTACTTCGCAGTCATAAAAATTGTCTCGCAGACCCCAGTTTGCGAACCACTGCATATATTTACTATGCCGTACATGGAATGAGCGATCATTATCACATCAGCCTCTCACAGGCAACTATTACCATATTAATATTAAAATGATAATGTAAAGAACAATCTTCACCCCGTGCCCAAACGATAGGTTTTGAAATCCATTCCCAGCAGCACGTCTTCATGACGCCAATAGCATGAAAATCTTCTCTATAATGACAGGCATTATTGAACTTGAACAGGTTCTGGTTTCTCATCTTGAAAGCGTAACTGCGTTAATTATATATTCAGTGATAAAGTAAAGGTCATGTCGCTTTTGAAAGAGGGCTTGAGGTCTTTTGGTTAATGTAACTCAGATCACCATCCCATTTTACCCACAACCAAACACATAACGACTTCTGTTCTACAGTGATAATAATCAATTGTAGTAATTTACTCATTTATGTTATAGGGTGGCGATAAAGAAGATAACAGGAGCAAGGCTGTCATCACAGAGTCTGACAATTCCGACAACGATTTCGAACTTATGCTTAGGCAGCAATATTTGCTGAAGTGATTGCGCAGTTCTGTGCTGATTTAATACACGAACAAGCCATGCATGATTTGTAAAATCATCAGTCAGTCTTCATTGATAAGGGCAGTGCAGGATGTGGCAGGTCCAGGTACCCAACCAGGTTCAGTGGTCACCTAGGGTCACGGTTCACCTAGGGTCAGGGTTCATCTAGGGTCTAGCAAGATATCATGACAATGTCATACAGGTATCTTTGAAGATGTCCTATATATGTGCAAATGTGTCGACAGATTTATATAAACAGTACATATGACTAGATATATTTTGAAGTAGTTGAGTCATATACAAAATATATCTGCAATATATTCTGTGTTTGCTGGGCAGATATAATTTCCGGCTCTAATCCCAAAAGTTACTTGAGTGCTGTTTTCCTGTATCTCAGCCCAATTTCCGCATACATTTAAGAAACATTTACAAAATAGAGGACAAATTCTCAAAAAAGAGGACATTTGGGCGTCCCCCGAGGACACTTTCAAAACAGTCAAAAAAGAGGACAAATCCTCCTAAAAGAGGACGTAAACTTAGTAGCTTTGTATTGCGTGCTTTGTATGCTGCGATACGGCCGAAAGAGATTTCAAGTCATCCATAGCCGAATATTTTGTCAAACTATAATTCTCTCTGATAAAGAAACTCTTAGTCAAAAGAGGCGTGAATTTAAGTGCTTGTAAGAATCATTTCGCGCTACTCGACTCGAATCATTAGAAATAATACTCGATTCAGCCCTACTTATGAACCAAAAATTTGCATCGACGTGTTCCTATAAGACACCAAATTTACGTGAACAATAATTGGCTTCCGAATCCCGCAAGTTTTACCTTGTACAGAATTATGAAATGCTGACATTGCGAGAGCAACTGATTCCATACCAATTCTGAGCATGGCCCAAATCAGGATTTTACCCAAGCTGCAAGTTTATCTTAGTTTTACAGTTTTGACTTAAGTCAAGGGGAATCATTTTCATCAACGAGTCAGCGAAGGAGCACAAGGTTGAGTGCGAGTCCAATTCATAGTGTTCATTATTAATTATTATCGTATTCGAGTCAGGTTCAACCACTTTTTTTAAACTCTTGGGTGGTATGAGAGGCCAAGCAGATAGATAACAGTTTCTAGACCTATTTTAAAATATTGGTCCTGATCAATGATCCCTCTAATTTGTGACGAGTCTGCGCACACTCACCAACTCACTGCGCAGATCCTTGGAAAACCGTGCGTAACGACTAAAAAAAAAGTCATCACTTAAGATTTTTTGTGCACAAGTTAGATTTTCTGTGCGCAGAGACCGTGAAAGCACTGCGCATTTGCGCACGTGCGCAGCTTAGAGGGAACATTGGTCCTGATACCCAAGACTTGAATCCAGTCATAGACTTGTATATAACTTGTACTCGAGTCATTACACAAAGTGACTAAGACTCGTTGAGTTTGTTTCCTCAACAAGTTTTCAGTCTGACTTATCTGTCCTTACAAACCACGGATGCGTCCTGAGTGTGATTACATCCGGCGACAAGTCCCGGAGTGACGTTGCAATCCAGTATATCTGCTTCCCTCCCGCTGCATTGTACATTTTTTAACCAAATCGGGCCCATACCCCCTCCACTAGTTCCCGATAAGGTTGCCGAGCGGTAACCGAGCATTCGACAGACCACTTGTGCGTCAGATATATCCCAACCTTCGTCACAGATAGTTCCCCACTGGTTGAGATAGTAAATTTCAACTCTTCCATGATTGTCCGCTCCATCGACGAGGCGAATGTTCCTGATAGGGTGGGCTGTTTATAGCGATGGACATTACCAAGACAGAAACAGGGCGTTATTAATTTTTGTCCTTGATGCAACGGACAAGCGAAGGTGTATCTAGAGAGGTGTTGTAAATAGGGTTGGGTAAAACTGATTAATCTGAGCCGAGCATCAAGTGTGGTGCGCATTTGCGTAAATCGTATGCGCGTACGATACTCACTCTCGAACTAAATCGAACAAAATGAGTGAATATGTCATCGCTGAAGGAAAAGTGGGAGTAAAATTGAGCACGGGGGTGTAAATTTGTGTCGAGCTTGATAAGGGGGGCGCTGAGTCGAGAATGGCTGGGACCAGTAAATTAGAGTAATTGGAGTGTAACACCCGTAATCGAATTGTCTTTTAATTTGTGAGGTGTTTCTATATGCTGTAATGTTTATTTAAATCTAATTTCTGGTTTTCCGTAAAATGCTACACAAGAACTGCATAGTGCGGAATGAGGCAAGCTTGCAAACATTCGCCGTTCTCGTGCTTTTGAGAATGAACTGTGATTTGATACGAACTGAACTTGACTCGATGTCCAAGTTTCCGTGAATTCATTAATTTCAATTTCACATTTCATTAAATCTAATTTGGAAAATCTGAAACTATTCTAGTTGTCCAACTCTGGGACAGTCAGACTTGTACATTGTACAATGGTGTTGTTCAAAAATTTTTTTTTTCAAATTTTTGCGGCTATTTCATAGAAATGTGAAGTTGGCTAGAAAAAAACGTTGCACACCAAATTTGGCTCAATTCCAACTAGTAGATGTGAAGCTTCGGGAGTTTGAAAATTTTGAATTGAATGTTAAAATATTGAATTTTTTTCACATTTCACTGTCAACCTCATGAAATTGTTGAGCTGTCTGAAATAACGATGCATAACAATTTTTGCCTAATTCCAACCGGTAGAAGCGAATTTATTGCAGTTGAAAATTTTGGATTTGAAAAAATAGCATTGATGATGGGTAATCAAATCATAGAATTATTAATGAATAACTTAAATAGCTTCGCTTCTATGGGTTGAAATTGCGTCAAATTTGCTTCGCATCGTTTTTGTAGACAACTGAACAATTTCATGTGGTAAACAGTAAAATTTGAAAATTATGATAAATTCAAAATTTTTAAACTCCTGTAGCTTCACATCGACTAGTTGGAATTGAGCCAAATTTGTGTGCAACGTCTTTTTAGCCAATCTAACAATTTTATCAAATAGCAGCGAAAATTTGAAAAAATTGTTTTTTTTGAACAACGGTATTGTACAAGCTACCAGTCTAGATAGTTCACGGTCATGTAACTTCTGGTGTTTTGAGCAGTCCTAGTTCCAATTGTGGATTTAGAATCGGGTCTTTGGTCTGACCCGCACGCAAATCGAACCCACGACCTACCGATCAAGACAGGATTAACCATTACGCTATCTTGTCGCTTGCTTACACCTCTGCCATTTACTGTTTACAGCAATGAATGCTATACCAACTCAAAGTGTTACATTGGGTTCGTCGAAAAAAATTCATCAACTTTACTATGACATTAACAGAGCTACCACTACGACTTACTATTAGTCTGCCTCCATATTTTCGAAACATTTTCAAACTGGTCATCTGCGACCGACTCAAGGAGTGCCATGTGCTCGATCAAATCTGAAATGAACGAAATAGATCTTTTGCAAACTCCATGCAGATTTGGATGACTCGAGCTGTCAAATCAGAGTAATTAGAGAAGGGGTTGGCAAGTGCTTGAGCTCGCGGGCCACATTCCACATTTGAATCCATTGGTGGGCCGCGCTATATAAAATAGGGATACTTTGCAAAAATTCAATATCGTTATTTGATTATATAGTGACCAACACCATGGACATAATGGACAACCAAACATTGATTTGATGATAATGTAGACCTGTACACGTGTCATAAACATTGTCGAGAAGTTATGAGCTATCCGTCTTCATTGTAAAAATTAGGGAAGAAAGTAGGTGGTCCCGATTCTAAGAACTGGATGTAAATTTGAGTCTGTGAGCAGCGATCTGTTCATAGATTTGCTGATTGTACTTTTGGTTCAACTCCAGGACACACAATACTGACAGCATCATAAACAAACCATGTTACATTTATATACACTTCTACAATATATGAATAAAATGAATATAGATACTTCTACAACAGTGTTTCTCAACCTGATCACCAGCGCCCCCCAGGGGACGATTTGGATTTTGAAGTGGTCGTAAACGTTCAGAGGGCGATATGGGGGGGGGGGGGGGGGGATCAGGGGGCGGTATGGTGGTCGCTGAAAAAAAATGGTGTCACTGTCGCAATAGAGCAGTGGTTCCTAACCTTTTTCCACCCACATATCATTTCGAGTTTTTTTTACGAGTGCCGAAGGCGGTCAAAAAATGTTTCCACTCATTTCAATTGCCAATAGCCTAATGATACAAACGTATTGCTGTTTAGAGATGTTTTGTGGGGGGTTCGGAATAAATTAGCTTGATAAAAAATCCATTATCTCGCATAATATACAAAACAGGACAGATGCCGGTTGCACGATAACAGACTACAGAGCTATATTTGAAGTAGAACTTGGGGGGGGTCCGTGACGGTCCAAAGGAAGTCCACGCAGCCAAAAAGGTTGAGAACCACTGATATAGTAGAACAACAGCTATATATGTCCCTGAGTTCTCATTGCAAATTACCATCCGTCAAAATCTGTCAAAACTCGAAATCTTTCGTCGCGGAGCTCCACGCGAAACATACTCCGACAACGTTTGCGACATGTTTCCATGAATGCAGTGGTTTATTAAAATCAATGTAAAATGAATTGCGCATACTTTTAGATCACCAATTTCCCGTTAACGTACTTCCGTCATGCTAGCTCGGGTTATTTTCAACAAAATGTTTTGAACTAACTATTTTATCCTGCAGCGCACAGCATGTCGAAAGTGCAGAAAGAGGGCACTGTACCACTTTTGAGAGTGTGAGCCCTTTGTACATTAAAGATGCATTGACGCTTTTTGGCGAAAATGAGTAACTAAATATTCTTGTATTTGAGAGCTACAAAAATAAATCGGCAGAATATTTCTTCATAGTATCATAAAGGAGGATGCTGTCTAGTGGGTTGCTCTATTTGGAGTACAGTCATGGTAAAGTTAATAACTGGATGCAGAGATAAATTCAATGTGAGTGAAGATCTCTACTTAGTTGATTTGCTAGTCACAGAAAGCAATAAAACAAAACCCAATACAATGACATACCCTATTACCAATCGCAGAGGTGAATTGGGGATGTGTAGGCTACACCGGGCTGGAACCAAATGGGATGAGCCCGTACCCGATGGCTGTTATAACAACCTTGATTTAATCCCGAATATAGCACATGCAATTATTATAGCTTTAATTAGTAGAGTGATTTTCGGGCGTGATTCAAGCTATTTCCAATAGTGAAGTCGAAAGCCCAAAATACGGACCGGGCATCGAACTCTTACCACTTGTTTTACTACCATCCTTAGAATATGGGGGGGGGGGCGCCAGACCAAGGTAATTTTCGATAAGGGGCGCTGCATGAAAAATATTACGAACCATGTTGTACGCATACAGAGAACAAATCTATCTTAGACACTCGCGAAGCGGTTTTTCTAGTACAGCACTAGAAGTACTGAACTCGTGTTGTCAATCTTAAATCACACTCGTGGTCCAAATTAAGTCATTTACGTTTCATTTTCTGTGAAGTTTAGCAATTGAAACCTTTCAAAACGCAAGTACCTCGAGGTTGGGCTGTCGCACCATCAATGAAATTTAAAAAATAACTGTGGTAAGAATACAATTTATCATTGTCATGTTGGAATATATTAAGAAAAATCCTAATCAAGTACCCACAACAATTTGATTTTTAGTACGAATTTTAACAATATTTTTACGTTTCTTGAGGCTTTGGCGGGCTGCACGAAAAACGGCGTTGCATTCTGTAGTTTTCCGCCGATATTTAAAAGATATGGTATCTAGTATTAGGGGCATTTCCAAAATTTGAGAGCATTTATTCGAGATATTTACAGACATTGCTATGTTTGGACATGAAATAATCTAGAAAGGTGGCATTTGGACATCTTATACTTGAACACACGATTACTACTTTTTAGCACCTTCGCCTGTAAGCTATTGAAAGCTGTAAGCTAAGAAATGGATGAATATTCCCCAGTGTACCAGTCGCAAATTATAGATTTCCAACTCCCTATTACCGTGCTGAGACGTCACGATAATTGTCGATATTTTTTCAACTTCAACGGCCTATTGACTAAATATTATCGACACAGAGTGTGTCACCACTGTGATCGCGACCAAACGGTTCAATCCTTACTCGCAGTCTTTTCCACAATCTCAGTCAGTAGATCCGTCCTTGTATTAAATGCCTCCCTGGCTGCCACTGTTATATCTGGAAATAGGGATTATCATCAGGGTTGAGATTTTTTGGTGACTCGACTTGACTCGAGTCATTTTTCAAACGCATAAAACGACTCGAGTCAATTTGTGTATCGACTCGACTTGGACTTGAGTCATTGTGCTTACTAGGTACTATCGAATGCTTCACATTCATAATATACCAATTTTCTTTACTTTTAACAGTTTCTGGTCGCATTTTCAAGTACCAGTCCAGTACTAATAGATGAAATACCAATAGTTTGGTGAATTAAGTATTTTTCCAAATGACGATGAAATGTCGGTCTCGAGCTATTTGCGCAATGACTCGAGTACAAGTCGAGCCAATACAATGATCGACTCAGGTCGAGTCAAGTCATTTTCCATATCTTGAGCAAATGCAATACAGCCCTGGTCTCCTGCTACTTGATTACAATCATTAGAATGAATGCTCGTCAGATTCGAGTAATCGTAGGTAGAGTGAGGATGATAAAATCAACACTCTGCCATGGTCAACAGCTTGGGAGACCTTGCTGTAGAGGACCTTACTGTCGGCATATAAGTCAAACAGGTCGCTGAAGAATGTCTCGTGCTGTGACATAGTTGCCTTGATATCTTGATCGGCATTTTGAATTTCTTCAAAGTTTCTCTGCAACGTATTGCTCAGTTGTTGCAAGGATGCGAGTTGTCTGTCTTTGACAGTCTGAATAGCTAAGAAATAAAACATAAGTTTTTATTAGTACTGCTCTAAAGATCTAACAATCCCTTAAACTCCTGACAATCCATATAGGATAGATAGCACCAAGTAGCGTTACTTCGGTGAGCATATGAGGTCTAAAGCCAGTTTAAACGGCTGGCAATGGTGGGTTTTTCCTAAAAATTTTGCTTCACTTTTCAAGACTGTAAAACACAACCTCAATGAGATGCGAAACCAATAAGTAATATGTCGTTGGATTCAGAATTTAGATGCGTAACCAACTACGCCACGAAGCCAAACGAGAGTAGGGCAACCGAGCGTGTATATAATCAAGAAGACGAGATAACCTTGTTGTAAAAATGTACCGGTGCATGTTTTGGTTACTTCCTTATAGAGTCCGCAACATATACCTAGTGTAATAAGTACATGCTATTCACTGCGTCAGAGATGTCTTCTGTCAAACAAGCCATGAGTTACTGCTTTGCTCAACTAATTCGATAGATAATATCAATACATGGTAGAGCGTTTCACCGTAAATATGCAGTCCGACCGTCTCATACCATTGTGTCTTATCGCATTTTGCATTGTGTATGTCTTGAGCAGATGAAAATCTAATCTGACGATTACACAGGGGAACAAAAAAATATTTTTGTCAAAAATCATCATTATGTTAGATCGATTTAGGGGTATATCAGGGGCGCTGAGTCCTAAAATGACATTACTTTTGCCGAATTGGCCATATTTTATTAGATATTACCTCTTCCTACACCCCCCCTCATTTAAGCTACAGAAAGAGTCAAATGACACTTATCTCGTCACCGATGATTAGTGGGATCAAATTTAACACGCTTTCCGACGCTTTTTAATATTAGATACTGTCCCTTGCTATAATTTTCACAAATTTCAATTCATGGGTGTTTTATTAAGTATTTTAATAATTGAGTGATAGCTAGACAGAGAAAGTGTTGTAATGACTTGGATTAATTTTGAAAGATATGTTACGTGAACACGTTGAACATGAAGCGATTCAATAGGTGAAATGTCTTTAAGTGCACTGACAAGGAGTACTTAGGTATGATGTTGAGAGATCAAGATAAACGCAAGGCATCGTAAACGCCCCGCCAGCATTAGGCTAAAACTTCGAAAGGAAAAGTCTAAATCAGTGGTGTCAAACATACGGCCCGCGGACCGCATCCGGCCCGCCAGACGATTTCATCCGGCCCGCGAAGCAATTTTGAGTAAATTGAAACATGCACACTTGCAACAAATGCTGAGATTTTTTGTAGGAAATACTGTTATTAAATAATCCCTCAAGACAACAAATGTCGACCATATGTCAATAGGTCACATTATTACTTCTCGACTGCGGTGTTGTGGTTTCACCACAGTTACCGATAGGAACAATTCCGTGACATTGACACCCAATTCCGAGGGAAGAAAAGTGCACACTGATATCAGAGTTTTATGGAAAAATGGCCCAAAACGCAATTATTCACAGAAACGAAAACGCCGATGCAGAACTGTTGTACGCGGTTCACTTGAAAAATATAATAGTCATACAAAATATATAATTCAGATATCTGTGGTCGCACTGCGGCGGTGTCAATTCCTACTCAAAATGTCCCCGGACTACAGTTAAATCTCTTGTAATACTCACTCCTCACACACACGGCTAACGCCAGATTATACTAAATACTCAAATCGTCGTTCGTGCCCCTGATTTAACGGTTCATATCGGTATTCAACCGGCCAATTATTGTATTTTTTTGCCAATTGCATTGTTCTCGAATAAAGGTGTTGCTACCTGCTAGAATAAAGCCCCTTTGATCCGTAGAACTATGTAACATACTATCATCTATATATATTTGGTAATAAAGTATGCAAGTGAAAAAAATTGAAATCAGTTGACTGGGGCGGCCCGCGAGCGATTTGAAGGTTTAAATCCGGCCCGCGACGCAATTTGAGTTTGACACCCCTGGTCTAAATGATGCAATTTGTAATCCCCGAAGTTTTGTGCGAGACAAAAAGCGACCATGATGATTGCTATTTTTACATGAATGAGATGTAAGGTTGGAATAAAAACAAGAAGTCATAGTCCTCAGCATCGACTGTGCTTTACAGTTAATTAACCACTCCCCTGAAATTCCAGTTGCAGCTTTATGTCCCTGCTAGATCTGATTTCGAATGATGCTATGGTATAGGATGTAGTGAAAGATGTAGATAGCATTAGTATATGCTGTAGAAAATCCATTAACACCGACTCCTCAACATTATTACGAATACAGTGTGAACCAACGCCTTTTACTCGAGATCAGCTAAACAACGAAGGTCTTGCCGTGTGTTGAGACGACAAAAAAGAAACCATGGGGGATAACGTAGAGCTGTTGTTCACGAACTTTCTTGGATCAAGGATATGCATGAGCATAAAAGTTCAGTATCATCGCTTCCCCAAAAACCCGGGAAATATGAGTGAGGAACGAGGTGGAAGGTTTCTCCTATAAATCAAATAAATGGAAGAGAAATATCAAGATCGTTGGGATGCTCACATTATGACTGATTACTGCCAGCAGCCTATTGCGAATCTTTCCCCATCAAAATCGTACAAGAGGACTTTCCTGCAGATGACTTAAAGCTAATTTGAGTTAATAACTGGAGTTGCATCTAAGAACTTCACTAATCCACATCCCGATATTGATTTTTTTGTACGAGAATATTTGAATTCTCATTGCTAAACAAAAATATTGGTTGCTTGCTTGTTTATTTCGTCTGTGTTTTGTTTACAAATTGTCGTCTTTTTGTAGGTTCAGGCATACTTGGTTTGTTTACCGAATTACTGCTATTTGTTGTTCACTTCAAACACATTGATCGGTATAGGAAGCTCACTGTCACAAATTACAATATATTAGGAGAATCATATGAAAATATGAATAAATGGAGTACCGTACTTATTTTTGTGTTGAATTTGTGGAAAAGAATAGATTATGCAGCACAGTTTCGTTCGTTGCGTTTTACATTTCTCACATTCTCGTGGTTTCAGTACAGACGGGCCTACGAAAACATTTAATATAGGCTGTTAGGATAAAATGTGACCTAGTTTGAATAAAATGTATAAAATAAAAATATCCAAATTCGGTGATATCTTGAAAAATGGAGCCAATCTGCAGAAACCACTGCCATTTTCAAGCTCAGCGCCCCCGATTTACCCTAAAATCGTTCTCACCTACCATGATGAAATTTTTTTTGTCCAGTGTCATTGATTAGCCTATATATTGATCTAATTTCTGGTCTTCTGAAAATGCTACAAAAGAACATTATCCTGCTGAACGAGCCGAGCTTGCTGTACAGACATTTACCATCCTCATGCTTACGAGACTGAGCTCTGAGTTGATATGAACTAAACATGACTGAATTTCAAAGTTTTAGTAATTCTAATTCTAGTTAAATTTGGAAAAGCTGAAATATTTCGAGTTGACCCACTCTGGCCTGTTCTGACCATGCCGATTACATTACCATGCTACTTAACAGCTTGAGTGGAATGGGACCATGTTCATTATAGATATTTGGATCGTTAAGTAAATTCAACCGTTGATCAGAAAAATTTAGGACTTTGGAATGAATAGAAGTAGGGATTCTACAATTTTAATTTTCATATTAAAAAAATTTCCATTGGAAATTTGATTTTGGAATGATGGGAAAACTGAATCAGTAAAACATATACTATTTCTATACACGTGAATAATATATTGACATTGAAATAAACATGACTATTTTCGGCTGAGACTCGTCAGGGGTAATCATTAGCAACTAGTAGAGGTTTCAAAATAACATCACAGTCATGAAATTCCGATTACCTTTTGCCAAATCCTCTAAATTCAGATGAAGACTATCGTTAAAGCTGACCAATGCACTTTCCTGTAGCTCACTACTGGATGCGATACCTGAAAAAATGTTTCAATCAAGCAATTTCGGGGATTGATAATTAATTAACATATTACCGTAACTGAGAATTCTCAGGCCTACCAGTAATTCATGATCGCAGTACTGTAACTAAAAAAACAATATCATGGGTGTGACTATGATGATTAATTGATTATATTTAAAAATAAACTATCGGACACTATGACAACATTAACAAAATGAACACTGTAACTAGTACCAGCACTTTGAATGCAAAAGGCATAAATTACACCCAATATACCTGGAAGATATCCACTTTGAGAGTCAGAAATCTTTGAAATAATGAATGATATGCTCTGAAACTGAAAAAATTCAGTAATTAAATTTATGTTATATAATTCATAAATCAGTCAAATATTTGCATGTTTTAGTAGTGGACTTCAAGAAGTTGTCTGGAAATGCTATTCAGGCAACACCGTTATTTGCAAACAATGGAATTGGCAAAAACACAATGATCGGAAGATTGAACTCAGTTATAAACCACTAAAACAGTGGCTCTAACGACGATATAGTTGGAATATTTCTATGCTCCCTTGTTTTAATCGTGATGCGTCGTGGCCCTGTGTATCTGTGGTGACGAATACAAGAGCTTGTACACGCGGACATTCACATTTTGTTCATTATATCACCAATTCATCATTAAGTCTCTCTGGAGACCGGGACTGAGACCTTTTGGGTCAGAGTGAGAGATAAACCGCAGTGTGACCAAAGATACTTGAATTATATTCTTTGTGTTGCTATAATATTATATTCTGTGATATTTTACAATTTTACATGCCAGAATTTCCGATTGTCGTTTCCGCAATGTGAATAACCAGGGCTGTAATGACTCGAGTCATGACTCAACTCGAGTCGCGATTTTTTTGCGACTTGACTTGACTCATTTTGTCAAATACGTAAAATGACTCGACTCGAGTCAATTTTTGTATTGACTCGACTAGTGCTCTAGTCATTGTGCATGACTCCAACCAAGTCATATGACTCGGGACTAGGACAACCAAGATAGACATTTCATTGTAACTTCAAAGAACAGTAAAGTCTCTATATTATTGGCATTTCATCTATCAGTCCACATACTTGAAAATAGGGCCTCAGACTGTTAAAACTGCGGAAAATTACTATATCATGAATTGAATAGTATATTCATATTAAAATGAACCCGAATATTTTCGGCTGACACTCGTCAGGGGTAATCGTCAGCAACTAGTAGAGAATTCGAAAGAACAGCGTATATCAACAATCGTAACACAAAATATGACGTCACCAGCATGAAATGTCGAATACGAGAGCGTTCAATGTACTAGTTGCTGACGATTACCCCTGACGAGTGTCAGCCGAAAATATTCGGGTTCATTTTAATATGAATATACTATTCAATTGTATATTGAAGTTCTGTACCTCAAAGAAGCTATATCATGAATGCGAGCCATTCTATATCATTCGAGCAGAGTTGAAAAAAGTGGGTTGAACTCAAAACTGAACAGTGAACAAAATGAATTGGACTAGGACTCGAGTCAAAACGCTATGACTCGGACTCGGCCCTCTATTAGATGTCTTGGACTCGGACTTGACTTGGTGGTGAATTGAAAATGACTCGACTTAGCTCGAGTCGAAACTATAAAAGTGAGATTGACTTGTGACTTGGTTACAACCAATGTGAATAACTAGTATTTGGTCCATTTTTCCAGAAAACTCAGCACTGCCAACAGATGGTTATAATGTGGACATCTTGAGGGATTATTTAGATCAAAGTATTTATTGCTAAAATCTCGACTTCTGCTAGAAATGTTCTGGACAATACAATAATTTTTCAACTTACTCGGAATTGCCTCGCAGGCCGGACGAAATTGTCTAGCCGGCCTGATGCCAGAGTGGAATCAGTGGCAACGGCACGCGCAACGTCACGCGAGCATTTATATGTGATCACGCCAATTAATGAATTATGCTGACGTCACAAAGCGATACCATAGTTCAGATTCAGAATAAGGTGCTTGCGCTTTACAATGAACGTAAGCAAGCGTGGCATTTGCGCAACAGCGAATATACGGCGTAGCCCTAGTCCGGCGTATACCAGGTCTATTTTAGCACATCGTGTCATTCAATAAGTAATTCAGTATTGGATCAGAGCGAAGAATAATTCCGTCACGCGGATGAAATTTTCCAATCACACGAGAAATCCGTCTGTCACGCACAACATGTTGTACAAAAACAACCACCGATTCCAGTCTGGGCCTGATGTAGCCCACGGGCCGTATGTTTGACACCACTGCTCTAGGCCAAGGTGGGTGTCTAATTAAAAGACTAGCGTACTCCAAGTCGGTTCGGCCCCCTCCTGTCTTTTCATTATATCGCAATCCGGTTATGTTTTGATTAGATGATGGGTGTGGTACCGGTACACAAAGAAAACGATGCGATATAGGTCTACCACACAATGACAGAATTTAGGCAGGTTGTTTGAAAATACAGTTCATAACTTTGCAAGAGTAAGTGATCCAATTGCTCAAGAACACAAGTATGTACCAATATTGGCAATGGTTCAATATGTAAATTTTGTACATTGCCCTAGAGAATCTATTGTGCTGAAAATCGTCACCCTCACCTGCCACAGGTAGAACAATAAGATACCGGATGCAACGCAGCTAAGAGCAAGTAGAACACTCACTATCAGTAAAGTTTTTGCGAACATTTTCAATAATTTCTGAAGAACAATAATACTATGATCAAAAGAATAATAAGGCTCTCAAGTCTCAATACATGAACAGTTGAACACTTAACGACGGACCGCGGCAACTTGCAACACAAAAAGACGGACTGTGGTAATCAGAATCGTGTTTATTCGGTTCAGTTCAGTATATAAATAATTTGACCGAACACGCCAGGAGATTGCAATAAAATATAGATGGGTAATCCCGACAAGAGTAAACCTATTGATATAAACTCGTTAGCCCAGGAACGGATACGAAATTGGCCGGAACCGGACGAATAATTTCTCAGGCCGGTACTGTGTGACGTAACTATTCGTTCTGTTCGGACCACTGAGCTATATAAACACGGTTCGGACGAATAGCCACTGCCTTGTCAAGAAGTGCAATAAAATAGCGATGACCAAAATAATTACAAAATTCACTTTAATGTGATGTAGAACATACATGGTCGCAGAGACGGTACATTTTTGAACTTTCCACGTCGTCCATACTCTTATGACGTCATAATGACTGATTCTCGAATACTCGACTCGACCCAAAGCCTGATAATATGCTGATTGCTGATACGTAATTCAGAATCAGAATCGATTCACTGAGGTATTCGTTTTTGCACAGCCCTCGGTAGGACTAAAGAATGTAGAAAGACTGCACTTCCAGGTTCGATTCGCCAGGTTCGAAGCCGTCTTCCGAGCAGACTCGCTGAAGCGCGCAGTTAACTTAATACTTGCTAAGACTCTGTTATGTGAATATTCCCAATTTTTTCTGTTAGGAAATGTTTTGTTGTGGCGCATTGCCAGCAATATTGGCTAAGTGTTGCTGACGAATTCCAAAAAAAAAATATGGTTAGTCTTGTCAGCATTTTACGGTGTTTTTTTGTCGATGAATTGTATTGATACCGTAATATGTCCATTGTCGACTGACATTTTATTTAGACCAGTGTTTCTTATGTTGTTTTTATTACTATAAGCCTACCATTATTTTGTCGGAGGGAATGACATTGGTCTACACAAATTTAAAATAAGAATGGTACTGAAAGGTGATTCCGCGAAGCGCGAAGAAAATTTCGAGTTGAAGAAATCCGGCCAATATTATTCCACTTTATGTAATTTGTAAAATAATACGCGTAATTAAATAACATATAATTGGTGCTTCGTACCCTTATTGGGTCCGTGGACCCCTGTTCAAGTATCGCTGATCTAGTCGCTGCAGATAACTACCCTACAAAAAATAACAAGACAAATTTGGTCTTATGGTCTTAAAGTGACTTTTTATTAAAAAATGTCTGAAAGACCAACCGGTCTTAAAGACTGATCGGTCTTAACAACGATTTTTTGTCTCAAAATTAAGACTGATATTTCTCGAAAATAAGACCATTGTCGCCCATGAGTGCTGTGTGGATATTCATGTCAGTGTTAGGTTCTGCATGAAGGGAAGCATAACATACCTGGATTTGCAGTTCATTATATGGCCTACCCATTATATAACTTTATCATGCTATATAACACTTACCAGCTTGTAATCAATCCTCCAAACAATATATAGTGTAGTCTGAGTAGCCTATATAATAGTATTTGTGGTGGGTGCGACATGCCAACACCATTGTGTCAGTGAAAAGTGACAAGGTACAGTAGGCTACTTTGAATTTTTGTTCTGGCGCAAATGCATCCTGTATTTGACTTATTTGAAGTGTGACATGTGACCAACGAGAAATGGACAAACATGGCACCGCCAAATACGTTTTGGCTCTCCGCTCCCAAGTCACTGCTAGATTGTATTTGCAATGACCTTTGATGGATCAAAATTTGTCAAAGAAAGGTAATTACGTCTTGTGCTCCGGGCTCATGAGAATTTACCATTCTGATTTATAAGACTATGGACCATGATGTTTCTTGATTAGCAAAATTCGTCTTCAAAATAAGACCAGAAAAACTGATGCATCATAAACTGTCTCAATAAGATAGTTATGTCTTAGAGCTCCTGACCCATGTCAACTTTCCGGTCTCATTTTTAAGACCACTAATCATGACGTTTCTTGATTAGCGAAATTTGTCTTGAAAACAAGACCAAAAATACTGACACATTAAAAACTGTCTCAACAAGCTAATTATGTCTTAGAGCTCCTGGCCCTGGTCCATGTCAACTTTCCGGTCTCATTTTTATGACCACAAGTCATGTCGTTTCTTGATTAGCGAAATTTGTCTTAAAAACAAGACCAAAAATACTGACACATCAAAAACTGTCTCAATAAGCTAGTTATGTCTTAGAGCTCCTGGCCCACGTCAACTTTCCGGTCTCATTTTTAAGACCACAAATCATGTCGTTTCTTGATAAGCGAAATTTGTCTTAAAAACAAGACCAAGAATACTGACACATCAAAAACTGTCTCAATAAGCTAGTTACGTCTTAGAGCTCCTGGCCCATGTCAACTTTCCGGTCTCATTTTTAAGACCACATATCACAGTGGTCGGGAACCTATGGCTCGCGAGCCATATATGGCTCTTTTGGGTATAAGATAGGGCTCTTTGAGAAATTTTTAATTTTGTACTTTATTTATCAATATTGCAGCAACCTATTAGTACATTTTCATGACTGCCGGAATAATTATTCTCGTGGCAGCATAAGCATGTCTTTGAGAGGTAAAGACAGTGGGGTATCCAGGGTTAGGGGCTCGTACCGCCCTCTTCAAAACCCCTAAATTTAAGTTGCTGTCGCGCCGGCGACTAACACCACTCGGGAATTCGATTTACCCACCATCGCATGCCTCCAAATCTTGGATTGCACGATACCTTGATTGAAAAAATAGAATAGCAGACATGGCGACGCTTGTAGGACAATGCAGTTTTCAAATAAACATTGTCTTGCTGCTCTACGCCGAGAAATAATCTGCCTTGGAAGTGACAAATACGTCGAATACTTTAGAAGTCGATCAATGCTTAGATTTTAGAATCGGTGCGACAACTGCATTTGATTAATATCAGTGATTAAAAATTCTAAGATATTTACGATGAGTTGCGCTATCACAAGTGAGGCTTGGCACGTCTATGCCTTATATGTGCCTTACCTCTACTTTCGCGCTTTATATTTTCGAACAATGAATATGAAAATTACGTGATTTTGGGAATAAAAATGTTCAAAATGTAGTCATTCATAATCATCGATAGAAAAGGCCAATAATAATCATTAAAGGCTTCACAATTGTCTTTAACTCATCATCCCTGACGACATCTAAGGCACTGCCTCACTTGCCTCCAATGACCCCAAGTCACCGACTTATCACACCCTGCAGTGGGTATGTACTGCTGTAGTGACCATGTTTGGCCCCACCTACGCATGTGGCAGAAAAATATGGCGCACACTATGTATTCCATATATTAGTACTAACAAACGTCACGGATTTTCAATTATGACGTAACAGTTGATTGACATATATGGCTCTTTGGGAGTTACAATTGAAAATATTGGGCCAATATGGCTCTTCGGTCGAAAAAGGTTCCCGACCTCTGACATATCATGTCGTTTCTTGATTAGGGAAATTTGTCTTAAAAACAAGACCAAAAATACTGACACAGCAAAAAATGTCTCAATAAGCACAACATGTCTTATAAGATGTGTTTTATTGGTCTTATTTTTAAGACCAAATAATTGTGACAGTTATATATGGTCTTAAAAAGCTGAATCAGTCTCAATTTTAAGACCTCAATTCATCAGTGAGACTAAAATTGCTGAAAATGAGACCAAATCATCCTCATTTCTTAAATTTGAGGCCAAATTTGTCTAATTTTTTTTGTAGTGTACCGGTACTATACAAATTTACTAGAATGATAAAATTGATAATAAACTGAATTGGTTGAGAAAGAGAATTTGTAATTTTTACAGGAAATATTTTTGGGTTGACCAAAATCGAGTCATCAAAGAATCGTGCCCGTGTAAAATCGGTGATCGCCTGGCACTCGAAGCTATGGAGGAGGACTAATTGCCAAAAACGACATTTGGGCGTCCCCGGAGGACATTTTCGTTTTGGTGAAAAAGGAGGACAAATCCTCCTTAAGGGCGATGTATGGTAACCCTATGGCATAAGTGCCTATTTCATTCAATGCACGCCTTCCGATGCATTCAGTATTAACCATACTTTCCGTGTTCTAGCTGAACAGTGAACTGCGATTCCAGTATTTTTATAGGCACCTTGCTGATTCTGATGTGTAGAAAAAAACTGTATAGGCCTAGATTTTGGCTTAATAGTAAATAGGTGTGACACGGTAACAAATTTCATGAATAGCTACTTTTACATTTTTACTTTCAACTTTAATCACCAGACTTGAGATGATTACAAGAAATTATAGCATCATAGACGGTCAATGAATACAAAAATGTCGAAGCGAAATGCAAAGTACAACCAGCATGAAAGCATGAAAGGTATTTGTGATTTTCGACATAGTTTGTACGATTGTACCGGTTATTAAACAATCAGTGCTCTGGTATTCACATCTCATTTCTCGTAAAGTTTTAACTGTATTTTGAGTTTTTCTGGAATTCTCACTTCATATTTAATGACAATTTGCAATGTTTTAAAATGCGTGATTAGGGAATCATCAATAACAAGTTATATTTGTGTTTATGGGCAAACGTTATTTATTACTGACTCTGTTCTCAAATAAGTCGCCTAACGGGAACATTATTATCCAGCAAACCCAAGTAATGGGGTTCAACTCAGCAATTTCATTTGGTTAAAAGTCAAATTTGAAATTTATTTTTATTTTTTATAATATATTCAAAATTTTCAAACTCCAGTGCGTTGACTTATATCAGCCGCAATCGAGTCAAATTAGGTGTCCAGCGTTTTATGAGGCAACCTATCAATTTAATCAGTGAATCCCCAGAATCTGAAAAAAAGTTATTTTTGAACAACCCACCTACGCGTATGCTTATTCCAGATGCAGAGATACCATCAAAGTGGGTCAAGATTATTGCGACGCTTTCATCGATGCTAGCAGTCGCTTTGTTTCTATCAATTTACAGCATGATACAATGTCTGCAAGTGAGTGCTTTTAACTAGGTACTTGTCATAAGTATTTCAAGTTGGTTATTTTATCATGTAGTTTTCCAACCTTGTCAATAAAATTCAGTCTGTCCACCCTCCCTGCACCCAGACGATTGATATATTCACTTGTGCATGCATAAGCTACTCTATTTACAACAGGGCCGGCCAACCCGTGACCCGCGAAACGGTTTTGAGCCGCCCGCGAGGTAATTTCCGAAATTAGTAATATTATCAATAATGGATTGCACAGATTATGAACTTGCAAGACCAACCCAAAATGTGATTAGTCTGGCCGCAACACTTGAGATGTGATGACTGAAATATCAGTTCCGACGCATTGGCAGATCAATGAGCCAGTCACATTTTGATAGATCTTCGTACACTACAATAGAACAGAATAATTTGCGATAGATTTATCAAAAGTAAAAATTTTTTACACGCTTCGCGCAACATGTTGTCACTCGATTTCTTGCTTTTAATACTGTTACCCCTTGGTGAAAATGAAAGAACGCATAATGTATCTGATTGAGCCTAACTATATTCGCGATTACGAGACAAAGTGTCGTTCAACAGATGCGACTTTGCGTTTGCGCGCTCGCGGAAAGACCGTCGACTATGAAACCTAATAGGCACAAAATGATTGACGCATGTTGGTCGAAGCTTTCGATATTGATATGTCCAGGCGCCGAATAGTCCATTCCTTGCAAACTGAGCTCAGCGATATACAGCAGGCCCGCAATATAGTCAAGTAACAATAATATTGACCTATGAACTTCGAAAAAATTTCGCGCTTGGCGCGGCTAGTGGCCCGCGCAATAGTTCGTCATTCAAATGTGGCCCTTTGGCTATAAGGGTTGGCCACCCTTGATTTACAAACAAGTTGTAAACATTCTTGCAAGTTTGCTCAATGCACGGTAGGGTTGTTAAAAAAAATCAATCATATTTCCTCAAATTTGACCGGTATTCAATAAAATTGTTAGATGCGTAAAAGTGAAGCTACTAGAATTATAACATGAGAGATTTATTGAAAATTTTTTTTTTCAAAGTTTAATGCCAACCCCATGCAAAAGTTTTCTAGAAGTAGAAATAAAAAAATTTGTTTCAATTTCAACCAGTAGAAGCGAAATTATTGGAGCATACAATATTGGATTTGAAAAAAGAATTACGGTTGGAAATTCTGTAAATATTGATTATAATACACACCATAAATAATATTGCCTTTATTTCAAATCAAAATTTTGAACACCAACAGCTTTGCTTCTACGTGTCGGAATCGGGTCAAATTTGTTGTGCAGCATTTTTTTTAGCTAAACAACATTTTATCTTATGGCCAGTAAAATCTGAATAAAAAAGTTATTTAGAATAAAGTTGATGACTACTGCGCAGCCAAGTTACTACGTGATGTTCCTCTGCTGCATGCAAGACATAGGACCAGCATATACAGAAATGCTATCGAGTGTTCGATTATAAATGTTAATAAATTTGTATTTGCTATAGATGAGTAATGTTGTAACGAGCTATTGTAGTCATTCAAAATATGCTCTTCAGTTTATTCTGATAGCATAAAGTAGCGATATTTTCGTACAGACTGACCATAATGGAATTAATGTAGTTCACATGATGATTGACTCTCAAGAGATGGCTTTTGGAGGTGTGAAATGATGTTTAATTTGCAGGTATACATGGGCTAGTGGATCTTATGTTGTTACAGAGATTGAAACCAGCAACGGAAGACAGTCAAGCGCTATCAACAGTCTTACAGAAGTTCTGGCGGAAAAATTTACAGATGTATCTCAAGGTGATTACGAAGTAGCTTACTTTATTGATCAGCCTAGACACACAAATTGTCGCAGCCTTCCATCATCTTGTGCAGTTGTGCATGGAAAAAGATCAACAGTAGCCTACTCCAATATTGATATTTACTAGCCTGTAATAGTGAAGAGGGCAGATGAATTCTATTGAAATTGTTTTTCGGCTAAATAGCAGGACTTGACGCAATGATTCGAGCACTCGTAATAATTATAATGATTTGAGTCGAGTAGTGAAGGATGATTTTTCTTCGGGAACCGAAATTATACGCTCCGTGCCACGAAGAGTTAATATATGAACGAAACCATAGTTTTGTTACTATTTTCCACTGGTGTGAAAAGTTGTAATACTCGATTGGTCATATCACCAGAGCTGGTCTACTCAAGTAAGTAGGTAGTTTTGAAAGCAGTCTTAATTTGTTCGCATGTAGGCCTACTACCAAAAGCTGCGAATTGAGCTATGCGGAAGGTGCAGACAGCTTGATTCGTATTGATGCATCCCAGGAGGTATCAATTTTTGACAGAATAAGCATTGTTTCGCATCATGGGATGCAAATTAAAGTATTGATATGAAAATGCGATACTAATCTATTATTTACTAGAATACCCCGTTTTAGAGAATATCATGGCATGACGCCCCAACCCATATTACAAGGCCCCAAGTTTAGGCGAAGCGCAATACGTGGAAATTGTATCGGATACGGTTTCATCACTTTCCTCGATCAGTGTACGTTGATAACAACTATTGTAAAACGTAAAAGTTATATTTAGTGTTGCTTAATTTTCGAAAAATAGAGGCATTACTACATTTGCTTTTATGTTCCAACATGTATGTTCTGCAGACAAAAGAACTGAAAGTAATTAGAACTCAAAGTATGATACTCGCAATTGGAAGTGAAATACAAATACCGCTTCTAAAAATGCAGAAAATATATTTCATGTCTTTTGTCCATAAAGCTTCAAAGGTGATCTGCTAAAACAGGTGTAACGTTAAAAAATAGCTGGATTTTCCAGATTAGGAAGACACGTAATGGGTTGCTAGATTACGATATGATAGGTAATTGCTGGATTGCGAAACGCTAGTTTCAAACGTTATGGTAGTCCATATTTACTGTGATGAAATATTTGATATGTGCGACAATGCGGTGTGAGCGGAACCAAGCAATCCGGTACCTAAACTACATTCACTGATACTTTCGTGAAAACATATATTTGTCACTCCATAATTACTGTGCGGGTGTGCGCGAAGCGCAACAAAATTTATTAGCTTTACTTGACTTTTATGAATATTAAATGTTGGTACCTCGTGAAAACAGCCCGAAATTCCTCAGGCTATCTTTCGTATTGAGGATTAAACTACTTCTACTTGACAAACTGAAAATAGCGAAAAGTAAGTAAGTAGATCACAAAATATTATGAAGTAGAAGTAGGGTAATTTCCTGCCAAATCAACAAGGGGGTTGCACCAAGGTTGGAGAATTTATATGGGATTTGGCACACTGGCTGATGTAGCTTTAGACAGGCCAAATCCAAATTTTTTTTTGAAAAATTCTGAAACAGTACCAAGTTATGAGGCTTCAAAGTTTGCAAATTGTCCTTGTCACGCTTCATTGAACACCGTCAATTATTTTTTCAATGTCAGAATTTTAAAGGTAAAAAGCCGTCAGCGTGGCTGAAATTTGGGGACATGATACTACTGGTATCCAAGAATTCTTAAATTGATGGCCCAAACATTTCAGAATATGTTATCATATAAAATAATGTCACCAAAGACTCCTACTGCATGTTTTGGTACCGAAAGTTTACACACCCATAAATAAAAAGGGCAAAAATTTTAGAAGCCCAAATTCTGAAAAAATGATCTTGAATATATTATCTTCCATTTAATATTGATTCAATTCATTAATTTCCAACTACACCAGTAAAAAACTTCAAATTAAGAATTGGATTAGATAAACAATGAACTAAAACTTTCAAGGCATTGTTCACTGTGATGTCACAATGCGTCGATTGTTAAAGGTGGCTGAATGGAGTAAACTGGCCATGGGAATTACAGTACAGTTGTGGCTGAGTAACTAGTCCAATTTCAGTGAGTGAGTGACTTTATTGTCTTAATTTCAACAGGTAAATAACTCATTGAATGCATAGTTAGAAAGGTGATGTCTCAGCTTGAAAATTTCAGTATTGGAAGAAACTTGGAAGAAATTTGCCACAAATTACATTTTACCACGAAAACCGGGTTGATAACTGTGCCAAGCTTATTGAAGAATGATCTTGAACTGATAAGTCGCAGGGCATTCATTGACAAGGACAAAATTACAAATATTTGCCACCATCATTATAAGGATCTTGTCTCCAAGTATCCTCTGAGATTCAAGAAGTGCATGGATCCCTTTTATAAGCATGAAAAATTGAGATGCTTTTGTACAAGTATGCTACGAGAACAATTTCATTTTTAGTTATGTGGTTTATGATTAGAGAAACTGTAAATTCCAGACCAATTGGCATGGGAAATTTGGATTGAATTACATGTATTCATTTACAGTAGGCCTATACAACCAATTTATGTGAATTTCCTTTGTTAAGCTTGTTTAGCTTGTGACGTCATAATTGGAAATACCAAAAATTCACAGTAATCAGAAATTGTCAAATTTCCACCAGATAACGTGGAAATTAATTGTTCATTTTTTGTAGCAAGATAGAATGCACATTGAAAACCATGAATTCATGAAAATGACGTTAAATTTATTTTCCCCTTTTCAGATATACCACATTCCATTTAAGCTGTAGGAAAATGAAAAGCTGCTACTCACAAGCCTCACTAACATGATATAGACTTCAAATGGTTCATTCGGCTCACTTTATATGTTAGTCAGGCTCTTGAGGAGATTTCCACCAAATTTTAGGGTTATCAAACTATCATAGCAAGATATATTGCTGTTTCACTGCAGATTTGCTGAAAATCACTGAAGCGTGACATGCAAAAAGCATGATTTTGTGAGGAGTGTAACTCGGTCATCAGATTGAATTTGAGAAAAAAATTTTGGATTTCCTCATGATAATGACAGAAGAATCAATGTGCCTAATTTCATAGCCATCCATTAACCTTGGTGCTCATCTGAAAATAAATTTGCTCATTTGGCAGGAAATTACCCAGTAGAGAAAATCAGATCTACTTGAGTAAGTACCAAGAGTAGAGGAAAACCCATATTACAAGGCCCCAAGTTACTGACCACCTCTGCATATCACAGCATACGAAACGAAACATGTATTCCGAAACTACGCATGTTAACCCTAGACTGCTCAGGTGGAATATCGTTACACGATCGCTCTGGTGGGGTCGATTAGACCCCATCAGTTAATATGCTTTTTGTCTTACCAATTTCGCTATACAGCTGTCTAATAACCTCTTGCATGACGTTATAACGATGAATCTTCCCTTTTTGAACCCTACTGTCTACCCATTTAAAAGTTACCGCTGAGGCGTAACACCAATACGCAAATGGCGATATGGGGTCAAACAACCCCCCCCCCCCAATTAATTATAATAACAAAGAAAGAACAACAAGACAAAACTAGACAATACAACAATACAACAGAGTAACAACGACAACAACAAAGTAGATTCAATCCGAATCCTCCGGCTCCATGCACTCTTGACATCACGCTATTTTCACAGAGTGTGCTTGGCAGACAAATTCCCCACATTTTCCACATTTCTCGGTTGTTTTCCGGTCTTGTGCTCTACCGCAAAGACAGCATTTGCCACGTGCAGCTTTGGAGAGCTTTGCTGGTGGCATTTTACTGTCTTCTCCCGGAAAAATTCTTTTAGACGCGAGTCTTGTGCGGACGCGCAAGTGAGTATTAGATTGCCTGGACACTGCATTTTTCTTTGTTAGGGCCAGTGCAATTTCCATTACAAATCCTCTGTGTGTTTGTTTCTTCGCGCGGTTACCTTTAGCCAGCAAAGATAATATATAGCCGTTGCATGCAGACAAGTTCATCAATCCAAAGAAGATCGTCAGAGGCCAGCGCTTACTATTGCGAGAACAGGAATAGTTTGGCACCATTCTGTCTGCCACATCGACGCCACGTTTTGTTATAAAATGGTAATTGTAGCGGTCGCTGCAACGGCTTGTTGCAAGACACGCTGATATAGTGCTTGATTGGAGTCGACGCTACAGCTTACAGTTCCTGTTGTACGCACTAGTCACTGACTAATGACCGCTCTGAGTACACTTGCAATCCTGATCACACACGCAGATCCAAGGAGCTTTCTTTACTAGCACAGAACAGCCAAATAGTAGTAATAGTGGTCAGAAACTTGTGGATTTACCAGGTTCAGTGATACTGCGGTTCAATAAGAAATAAAAGGAATAAATGAAGCGAAATGGAGCCAATTGTCTATCTTACGACTGCTGCGCGAGCGCGCCGACCTGAATATGCGGGCTCTGAGAACACGTGCGTCGCAGACTAACTGTGCCGCCACAGCTTGTGGCTTCGAGAGTGACCTATTTACGGTTTCGCGCACAATGGAATTAGGACAGTCATTTACACTCCCCCTTTTAAGGACATTTTTGTGCAACATAAATGTCTTTACAACTATTTTCACAGACGTGTAAACAATGTGGCTCCACTTCGGGAAATCGGACTACACTGATAACACATAGAGTACGAGAGATTCTAATGGTCTCAAGTATGTACGAAAACAAATAACAATAACAACAACAACAAAAAATAACGAGATTCACACATATCACACAGAGAAAAACAGGCGATCAAGAATCGACTGACATCAAAAGCACCAACTTGTGAATGGGGCGGTCAACATAAGTGGAAGAAGCAGTGCGTCTACCCTTTGCATCAAGCTCCGTTGTCGCAACTAACACAGTTGCTTTCCGAATGTGCCCATCACCACTTGGCGTGACAACCTCAACTCGGCCAAGTTTCCAAAAATTCCGGGGCTGATTAGGGTCAGAAATTAAAACAATATCGCCGGGTTTGAAATCCCGTTTGACATCATTCCATTTACTTCGATTTTGCAGTGAGCTCAAATACTCACGTTTCCATTTACTCCAAAACTCATTGGCAAGGTACTGGACCCTGCGCCATCGTTTTACCAAATATATATCACATTTTTGAAATACTCCTGGTGGAGGCAACAAAACCTTGGACTTCAATGTGAGAATATGCTGAGGGGACAATGGGATTGGAGCTGATGGGTCATTCAAATTTTGCACACACAACGGTCTTGAATTTACAATATTCTCAACTTCGGCAAGAAATGTACGGTAAGACTCATCACACAAGATATGACCAAATTTCAGCAACAAAGGATTAAGAGCAGCCTTCACGGTTCGGATTTGTCTTTCGACTGCTCCCGACATGTGACTAGCATGGGGAACGGCAAAGTTGAATTCAATGAAATCGCAATGCTCATTCAATAAAAAGTTTTTCACTTTGGTTTGGTTCAATTTCACAGCAGCTTTTTTCAACTCATTACTAGCGCCGACAAAATTTGTGCCACAGTCACATCTCAGCTGCGTCATAGGACCTCTACGGGCCAACATTCTGCGGAGGGCGTTGATGAAGGAATCAGTGGTCATAGCATTCAACGATTCCAAATGGATAGCGCGAGAAGACAAACATGTAAACACAACACAATAACGCTTCAGAGTAGATCGCTTCTCTTTCACGTAGTATATACCAGAGACATCGCACGCAACGTAGGTGAAGGGCGCTTCAGTATCAAACCTATCTACTGGCAAAGGCGCCATTTTCTGGCTCTCAAGGGGCCGTCGCAACTTGCGACAAGTAACACAACAACCAATTACATGCGTCACTCGAGACGATCCGTTTATCAACCAATACCCGTGCTGACGGATAAGATTCAAAGTCATGTAGCGACCGGAGTGGTTACTACGTTCATGGAAATGACGAACTAGCATATCAGTGATGCACGACTTTTTGGGTATCAAAACTGGGTGTTTCACATTATAGGGCTCATCAGAATTTTCAATGCGACCTTCGAGTCGTAGCATACCACAAGAATCGAGAAACGGATTCAAGCGAAACAAAGCACTATTTTTTTGCAGTGGTTTCCCACTGTGCAAAGTCTCAATCTCCTTTGCGAAACATTCGTACTGAGCTGAGCGCACAAGCAGACATTCAACATCTTGGAGTAAACTTACAGACAGATCTCCTGGATCCGATTTTTTCAATACAGCAACAAAACGCATAGCTTTAGCCACAGATCTCTTACACTTATCCCAACACGAGAAATGCCCAAGGGTATCTGGATCAATAACCCCAAACGTAGGGTGCGTTTGATTTTGCACTACATTACTCACAAAGGCAGTTGCTTTTCTCATTTCATTAGCAATTACTGTTTTTTCTGACTCACACGGTTCAAAGGTGGACTCAGGGGCTGCAAAGGGACCCACAACATGCAGGAAACTAGGGCCACACAACCAACGACATTTTGCATTGAAATCACTCACAGGGATACCTCTACTGGCATCATCACTCGGGTTTTGTGCAGATGGCACGTAGTACCATGAATCCACATCAGTATGGTCATGGATTGTCTGGACTCGATTTGCGACATACGCATGAAATCGCTTTGCCTCATTTTTGATGTAGCCTAAAACTACCATGGAGTCAACCCAGAAATACTCGACAACATTCTCATACTTCAACTCGTCGCGAAGAAACCGACTCATCCGCGACGACACAACAGCAGCGCTCAATTCCAGCCTAGGAATAGAAACTTGCTTATTCAATGGGGCTACACGAGCTTTCCCCATCGCAAGGGAACAGGACACATCCCCTTTGTCATTTACCAAACGCACATAGGAACACTGACCATATGCGAAATTACTAGCATCAGAAAAATGATGCAGCTCAACATGCTCTACTTTGCCAAAATCAAGGGGCTTATAACAACGTCTTATGTGGACCGACTCAATCAAATGGATATCCGAACGCCATTTCTCCCAGCGCATCCACAACTCTTGGGGAACAGGGTCGTCCCAAGATGCATTAGCTTTACACAGTGATTGCAAAATGGCTTTGGGCTCAATCAATATAACAGCGGCGAGGCCTAACGGGTCATATATTGAAGCCACGGTCGACAAGATGCCACGCCTGGTACACGGACAATCTTTGAGTTGCATGCGCAACTGCAACGAATCATTTTCAATACACCAAACGATACCAAGCGTTCTTACATTGGGCAATGCGTCCTTTTTCAAATCAACTTCTTTTATGTCCTTAGCTCTATCGGACGGTTCAATACTTTCAATCACTTTACGACTATTTGAGACAAATTTGCAAAGCTTCATGCCAAAATTTTCACACAACGCGCTGCTACTTTTGGCCAGCGCGATCATCTCAGATTCGTCATCTAGGGATATTATGCCATCATCCATATAAAAGTTATCTCGGATGAAATCTGCCGCAGGCGTGCCAAATTCTACTTCACCATCATCTGCCGCACGTTTCAGGCCAAAGTTGCAAACGGAGGGACTGCTACAAGCCCCGAACAAATGAACTTTTAGACGATACTCAATCAACTTGCCATTTACAACATCGCCATCTTCCCACCAAAAGAAGCGCAGCAGATCGCGGTGCTTGGGACTGACAAAAAACTGAAAGAACATACTTTTCAAATCCGCACTCATGGCGTAATCAAACTTTCTCATTCGACAAAGCACACCTAACATTTTGTTCAACAGATCTGGGCCAGTTAGCAGGTAATCATTCAAACTCATGCCTAAATACTTGGCAGAGCCATCAAACACGACACGAATTTGGTTTGGCTTACGTGGGTGGTACACACCCATGTGGATCAAGTAGTTCACTTTACCATTATTCAGATCAAGCTCATTATTAGGGACTTTCTCGGCATACATGCTCAAAATGTCACTCATAAATGTGGCATAGTCATTACGAAAATCATCATGCTTTGCCAAACGCTTACTAAGTTGGGCAGTCCTTTTCAAAACGAACGATTTGTTGTTGGGAATATCGACAGTCTCGTCTCGAAGCGGGAGAGGCATTTCGTAGTGCTTGTCTGGACGCTGCTTTATCTCGTCTGAAATTATCCGCAGGAATCTTCGATCTTCTACGGAGAGCGACGATAACTTTCCTTTATGCTCGGCGAACTCCAATTCAAACATGTTCTTCACTGCGTTCGGGTTGATTATCTCTTTTGCTCGCGACGCTAATACAATGTTAGCGTCATTGTTCATTTCTTGCACTATGATCCTGTGACATATAGCGTTGCTAGGATCAACGCCTTTACAGATTTTACAGACAACACCCCATCCCAAGTCTGTCTTCATCGCAAACGGCTCATTATCTCCCCCAGCTACCACCTCACGAGGGATTAGCGCTGCGACCACATCACTTCCCAGCAAGATGCCGACTTTTGCATTTGGCAGATAAGGAGGCAACTCATCTGCCACCTTCTGGAGGTGTGCCCACTCTTTACACGCGGACGCTTTAGGAATCTGTGTTCTATTCGCGGGTATCTCATCTCTGACATACGCTTGTGCTACGTTTACACTCTTCTTCTTGTCATAAGATGTAACTTCGAGGTTCCAAACTTTTTCAATAGGCCATGCATCCTTTCCGCTCATTGTAGACAACTCCACATGTGTGGATTGACTATTCAGACGAAGCTCACTCTTTATCTCTTCAGTAACAAAAGAACGGTTACTCAATGAGTCCAATGCAGCGTAACAAAGGGTAATCTTCGTGGGATCCGACTTGGGATTAACCCAGACCGGCACCAGCATGGTATTATCGATTTCCATGGTTTCGGACTCACAGACTTGAATGCAATTTGAAACACTGGGAGCAGAGCTCAAATGAAGGCTAGTTAAATGGAACTTGCCGCATGTCTTGCAAACCACACGCTTGGTACAGTCTTGCCCCTTGTGGGATCTACTACACTTTTCTCCACACCCATAACATAAAAACTTGTCGTACATATACGATTTTCGCTCAGAGAAGGGCAACTTCCCGAAATCAACACAATCCGGGATATGATGGCCTTTCTTTTTACAAAAGATGCAATCGAACTCATCTGGCTTCACATTAGTTCCGAATGACACACTTGGCTTATCACGCGAAATCTTTTGAGCGGAATGAGTGACGTTACTATGTCGGTCTTCATTAAGCATTCTGAATTCCGGCATGTTTTGGAGCTCTGACTGATCTCTTACAAATGACACGAAATACTCAAAGGGCGGGTAGCAATTTTTATCATTCGTTTCCACTTTGTATTGCGCCACTTTAACGCGCCACTTCTCGACCAGTGACGGAGGTAACTTCTTCACTATGTACATATGACTTGTCGAGTAATCAAGAATGCCCAACTCTGACACATAATGCTTGTTGACTACTACTTGCTCCAAAAAATCAGAGAATTCGCGCAGACCAAGTTTGTCATAATCCTTTATGTAGCGCCAAGCACGCAGTCTATTCAGGAAGGTTTGGCCAATGACAACAGGGCTTCCATACCTGTCTCGCAAGTCTCCGATTGCTTTTTGGTAGGATTCCTCCGTACCATTCAAAAAATGACTTTTAACAACTTTCAATGGGTCGGGACCAAGATGCTGTTTCAACAAATTCATCTTCTCATTGACACAGTACACTCTATCCTCTACCAAAGCCTTGAACGAATTCTCCCACTCTATATAGTTGGTTTCATCACCATCAAATACCCAAACTTTGATATCGGGTATACGCGTCCTAGGTCTTACATTGTATTGACGTTCACTTGGTATAAGCATGGAATGATCGGTGGGCGATTTAGGACTCGGCACAAACAGTTCTTGGTCAATTGCTTGCGGTTCGACACATGAGACATGGTTCATTGGGGGGGATTTATCAATGACTAAGGTTGGTGATTTAGATTCCGTAAATTTGACAGTAGATGGCCTTACTTCGGGACGGTCGTGAGAGTTACTTAAAACGAAGTTTTTTACCTTGTCTCCCGAATCCAAAACTGGAACGCTATTCTGTATTTCTGCGAAGCTAGATCCAACACACTGGGCATCTTCGTCCAGGCCGAAGGGGTTTTCTTCCTTTTCTATTTGCTCACAAGCCTTGATCTCGGCTCGTTTTTCAGCAATTTGACTCTTCAGAGCCAATTGCGACAACTTTGCTTCATCTTCAACTAACTTTTTTTTCATTTCAGCTTCAAGCCTTTTCATCTCTGCTTCATCTTCAACTAACTTTTTTTTCATTTCAGCTTCTTGCTCTGAAAATTCCAGTTTCGCTTCCAGAGCGGCTGTTTCCCTTATTCTTGTATGACGTAGCTCTTTGTTGCTGGCGAGGCTGGTGCGACTGCTTTGTGTATGACGACTCGATCTCGAGCCGGCTCCAGATCTCGCGCGGCTACATACGGATCCATTTTCGGATGGAAGCATCATGAAATCTTTGACTTCTTGCCGGACTTTTTTAATATCTATTTCCACCAACCTCAGACTGTTGGTGAAATCTTTTGTTTCCGTATTTTCAGCGTGATTTGAAATAATTTCTTCCGTAATTTTGCGCAATTCGTCTCTGCAGCGAGAAACGCCTTTCATTGCTTCCCGTAATTCTTCTTTATTTGCGGATTGCGTCATAATATCCTCGACCGATTCTATGCGACTTTTAACATCTCTTTCTGTTTCACGGAACTGACGTTCAAGTTCAACCAATCTCTGATCGAATCCATGGAAAGTGCCGTCACTACTGGTTGGAACATCAGAACCCACTGACTTGCTCTTCGCGGGGATCTGGTCCACAATTTCTTTCTTGACACTTCCACGTACGTCTTCAACATTTTCCGAACTTGGTGGAGCTGGGCAGTCAGCACTCGTCTCCGACGTTGCCACAGTTTGACTTTGTACGGCTGAACAGTCAGCTTTCTCTGGCGTTGCTGCAGCTTCCATTACTTTCAACTTCTCCGACTTTCAACTTTGTGACTGGTAAAGTTTCTGACTGTAGCGGTCGCTGCAACGGCTTGTTGCAAGACACGCTGATATAGTGCTTGATTGGAGTCGACGCTACAGCTTACAGTTCCTGTTGTACGCACTAGTCACTGACTAATGACCGCTCTGAGTACACTTGCAATCCTGATCACACACGCAGATCCAAGGAGCTTTCTTTACTAGCACAGAACAGCCAAATAGTAGTAATAGTGGTCAGAAACTTGTGGATTTACCAGGTTCAGTGATACTGCGGTTCAATAAGAAATAAAAGGAATAAATGAAGCGAAATGGAGCCAATTGTCTATCTTACGACTGCTGCGCGAGCGCGCCGACCTGAATATGCGGGCTCTGAGAACACGTGCGTCGCAGACTAACTGTGCCGCCACAGCTTGTGGCTTCGAGAGTGACCTATTTACGCTTTCGCGCACAATGGAATTAGGACAGTCATTTACAGTAATATATCTGATTTCCGAGCGTCACCAGAGCTTTCATCAATTTTATCATCGTGATGCTGGCTGCTCACCATGGTAAGAACTTTCTTTGTGCCTTTGCCCTTTGGAAGATATGACAGCAGTGTCATGTCTTTTTGAAATCCAAAAATGCTGCTGTACACCTCCCTTCCCCGCAGAGAAATGAACGCAGGAGGTATCTCTCTCCTGTTCTTTCGAAGGTTGCCAACTGCTGTCAGTTTATGGTAGTGAAGCAATGACGTCACCAATGGCATACTGGTGTGCCAGTTATCGAATGTGATGTTTCTGCCAGATCCTGATATATCAGACACCAGCCGTGTCACTATACTTCTTTGGCCGAGTTGTCGACTTTGTACGGCCCTTCCAGTTGCGTCTCGCAATAAATTTCAAAATTGTGGGTGTAGTAAGTCTTTGCATCACACAAGGCATGTACTTTGATGCATATTTTGCCGGTTTGTTTCGATTATACTGTTGGAAAGAACAACGTCCTCGAAACCCCCAAAGCATTTCGTCAATAGTCACAAATTGAGACAACACGTAATTTTTCTTGAAGGTGTTCAATATCATATCCGATATTGTTCGAATTTTCGCCAATTTGTCATTTTTCTATCTTCGCGTGTGGTAATGTCATCAAACCAAAGACATCGCAAAATGAATCGGAATCTTTCGCATCATCATCATTGGTTTATTAGCAATTTTATCAGTTCAATACACCATAAAAATGCGATACAATGAAAAGAAAGGAAGATGTCGAAGCGACTAGGAGTTGTCTATGGAATCAGACACCCACCTTGGCCTAGGCGATGTAAAGAGGAGGCATGCACACTGAATGAAAGTAAAGAAGATAGTATAGAAAAAGGAAGCGACAAGAAATAGGGTGGCATGTCATGGGAAGCGAGATCGATAGGTCAGTCGTGGTCCGGTAATATTGAGGATGGACTGTATTTATTTAGTAGAAATTGCTTGTATTTCGACTTGAATGTGGACATGCTCGTCGACTGTCGGATGGCCGGCGGGATGCTGTTCCACACATCAGGTCCGGCATATTTGATAGAGCGATGATCTTTTCGGTCGATCATATGATATTTGGACGACATGGACGCGCGTGTGTTGTACTTGTGCGCTTTTGATTTAGAGGTAAAGATGTCATTGAAATATTCGGGGCAACGACCGCTGTGAAACTGATACATAAACTTGGCGATTTCTAGTTTCCGCATATCTTACATTATCATAATCTCTTCAGCAGCGACTTTTTTACCTTGAAGATATCAAGTCCTGTGCCGTCATCTGCCCAAAACTCATCAAGTGACAATCTTGAGCTTTTATGAACCCCAGCCAGAAGAAGAAGACCAATGACAGCTTCCATCTCCACCGAATTAGTTGGCCCTACCCTGTACTTCTCTTTGTAGTTTTGGGCAGACAGAAACAATGCCAAGTGACAGTAACAATGCCAAGCCGCAACAAAAAGTCGAAATCCATCCGATCACAATGAGGAGATAATTACTTAGTCTGCCCACTATACCTGCAAAATCAGACCAATGCGCAACCAATAGCTCATTGCGGCGAGGTATTAGCGATAATCAGCTAATACTTTATTCCGAATGATAGTGTATAACACCATTTAGGATTACATGTCTGGCAAGAACAATCCGACCGCACATAAAAATATGGCTCACATTTTTGTTCGCCTGGGGTCTTTGGGACCCCAACCTGAGCAGTCTAGGGTTTTAATGGAAATTACATTTCTGCATGGTTGTAACCAATGTTTCCTCTAAGCTGCGCACATGCGCAAATGCGCAGCGCTGAAACGGTCTCTGCGCACGGAAAATCAAGGTCGTTATAACAACAATCGGGTACGGGCTCATACCATCTGGAACGAGCCCTATGTAGCCTACACATCTTGAATTCACCTCTACGATTGGAAATGCGTGGAAGTTAATTGTATTGGGTTTTTTATTATTGCTTTGTGTGACTAGAAAATCAACTGAGAATGTCGTAGGGATCTTTTTTCACATTGAATTCAGTACTGTTCCGAATTATTAACTGTAACATGATATACTCCAAAAAAAGCAACCCATATTATATAACGTTTATGCGAGGTTGTGGGTCACAACACCGAACAGTATCATCCTTTATGATGAGACGTAGAAATATTCTGATGATTTAATTTTGTAGCTCTCAAATACAGGGATACTTAGTAAATCATTTTGGACAAAAACCTTCAAAGCATCTTTGATGTACAAAGGGCTCTCACTCTCAAAAATGGTGCAGTGCCTCTTTCTTTGACTTTAACTGCAGGATACAATACATAGTACGAAAAATTTTGTGGAAAATAACCCGAGCTAGCACGAGGGGAGTGTTTTAACGGGGAATAAACCACTGCATTCACGGAAACATGTAGCAAATATCGTTGGTAGAAATTCCGCGCAATCGCAACGAAAAATTTCAGGATTGACATGGTTTGTTAAATGTGGATTTGTAATGAGAACTCAGGGCTATATAAAACCATTGTTTTACTATTTAATAATGTATCCCTGATTCAGCGTCCCCTAATCCCGGCACCCCCACCACATCATCCCCTGAGCACTTCCGCCCCCTTCAAAATCCTGTAATCTACTGCTGTGACCAAGGTTAAGAACCACTTATCTAAACTTTTCAAGTTTGTAAGTCATGGCTTCATTTATTTGAGTAGTAGGTCAGTAATAGATATATGATTACCATACAACAGCCTGCGGGTGTGGGGGTTTATTTTGCGCAACAAATTTCAGGTATTAATGAAGGAAATGCTACACAAGTCACTGCTTCACAAAGAAATCGACAACAATTACAGAGTCTTCTTCGAAATTTCCACGCTCTCACTGCGCAGCTTCAAAAATTCACTACCAGTAAACTGGAATCAATCGCAAAAGGTATCAAATTATTGCATGTTTGTGTTTAACATTTTGATTATTTTTTGGCATCAGTATTCGCTCGATGCCATGATTTTTTCACAGTTTGCGTGAGACTAATTTGGTCACAGCAACGAAGAACTTATTCAACTGCTTGCACTACTTACCCAAGTGGTTTTGTTTTTAGACTATTTTGATTTCTGCTGAAGAGCTTTTTAGGCTACCTTAATTACATTTTGCACTTTTTATTGTGTACTGTAGAAAGTTGCTTTGAGATATGTTTGCATCCCTTTTACCAGTGAATTTGCTAGCAGAAACACATGACATAGCTCCTTTATCACGGTACGGCACAGAATGTATTCGCGATTCGTTCGCTTTCGCTGGTGAAATACGAAACCTGGATTTGTCGAATTCAGAAGTGTTCCTGAGCTCATTTGATATCTCTAGTCTCTTTATGAACGTTCCGCTGGAAGAGACTATTGATATTTGTGCCAACGTGCTTTACGGCGGCAAGCTACCACCACCATCATTCCCGCGTACTGTTTTCGTAGAACTTTTACAGGCTGCAACCTGCTCGTTGAATTTAACTTTAATGGTTATGTTTAAACAAATTGAAGGCGTGGCGACGGGCTCGCCTTTGGGACCTATTTTGGCTAACATTTTCGTAGGATATTATGAGGGCTTCTCTCCCAGCATGAGTCCGTCGAACCATTGTTGTACCGCCGATATGCAGATGATACTTTTGTCATATTCAGGAATGAGTTAGAATGTGATCAATTTCTTGTTCGCTTAAACTCGGCCCTGCGATTCACAATTGAAAATTAACGTAATAACTCTGTGTCATTTTGAGACGTTCTCATCGAAAAGAATGATTCCAATAAATTTGAAACATCCGTCTCCAGGTAACCAACATTCACAGGCCAATCTCTTCGTTGGAATTCTTTTAGTACTAGACGCAGAAAAATCAACCTCATAGGCACCCTCGTGCATAGACCATTGATGATATGTTTAGGTAGAAAACTGAATTTAGAACCTGACAACATCCGCAAAATCTTACTTGATAACGGCTACCCTGAACACGTCATCAACCGCGGCATAGAGAGGAAATAAACGCAATTTAACGCGGAAAAGTCAACAGAGCCTACCGTACGAAAAGGAAAGATGTTTATATCCACCTACCTTGGCTTGGTCCTATTTCCACTCGCTTTGAAAAGCAATAGATTTCTGTGGTAAATAAGTGTTGCGACACAGTGAAGAATAACGTGATTTTTACGACAACACAACTGCTCCCTGCAACACGTAAAGACGTGCTTCCTGCACTTCAACAAAGCAACGTAGTTTAAGGATATAAGTGCCACTGTTATTGTGGCGATGTGGGAAGAATGTCAAAGCGTTTACAGGAACACATAAATCAACATGTCCCTAGATTTATTAGAACACACGCTTCATGCTCTGTGAAAAGCTCACCCTTGACTCATCCCCTCAAGCTTGATGCGCAGCAATCTAAGGCCATAAATTCTGCCATTGGCAAGCATCTGTTTGATAATCCCGCTTCTTGGAAAAATTATCGAGACAGCAAATCTCGCGTCGTTGAAAGGGGCGTTCACACTTTCATTTGTGCGCCTTGGAGTCGACTTTTAACAAAATACACCAGCCAAGGCCGTGTCTACAAAAGGAGTTCGTAATCGTGTACCATCTAAAAAAAGTACATTGAATGCTCTCTTAATCAAAATTTCATGCTGTTGACGTCATATTGTGAGATACGATTGTTGATATACAGTGTTCTTTCCAATTCTCTACTAGTTGTTGACGATTACGTTACCCCTGGCGATTGTCAGCCTAAAACATTGGGGTTCATTTCTATATGAATGTACTATTCAATGGTTTCTGATTAGTTGGACTATTCCAAATTGGAAGAATTGAGCTATTGATAACCAGGCTAACGCATAAAAGATTCATTGACACATGAATTTTAGTCGTTTCAAAATAGACTGAGTAGGACAATGCTGAGGAGTTAGCGTAGTGGTGACGATAAGCGCCTTCTAACCGGGTTCGATTCGGAAGTTTATCCGGGCTACTCCCCCCTCCGCATCACTGTTCATATTACGAAGAAAAAGTCCAGAAAAGACCCGATGAAAGAATGCACTCTCAAGGAATGGAACGGCAAGAATGAGTCGCAGAATGGAGATTATCATCGAAAAAGAACTTTGACATTGGTCACTGGGTCGAGGTGGATGCCAGTTTAAGAGACCGCAACTGGTCGTTCGACATCCTCGTATCTGTTCATTACATCGTAATCTGTGCTATCGAATTGTGCATTGTGTGTGTCTTGATCTGATGACATTATAATTTGACGTTTAGTGATATTATTGATATTGTGTTAGCATTCAAGTTTCATTCCTTTCAAATAGATATTTCGACGGGAGATGAGGATAATTCTAAGGAACTTGAAAGGCAATTATTGATCATTAATAACGATCTTATTGGTGAGTACGTGATACATTAGTATTCGAAAACTGTATATCAACTCCACAGTGCCAAGATAAAACTGCGGCTGCAATAGATGAGATTTGAGTTGCTAAATCCAAACCATCCGAAACCGAATCAGTGATAATTTTCTATCGACAATTAATTCTTGATGTTGTGACGTTTTACACTCATATTGGTTTGAGACTCTAGACCAGGAATGTCAAAAATACGGCCGTCCCGCGAAGCAATTTTTGTAGATTGAAAAATGCGTGTATTATCAAGCACATTTTTAACAAATATTCAGACTTTTAGTAAGAAATACCAGACTAGCCCACTCTTTTAATCTCTTAACATTTCGATTCCTCTTCAAATATTTATGACTAGTACGATGACATCTACAATTTCAACTGAAGTACAACTGGTGTACAATGAACCTCTTGTTTAACTGGAACCTAACTGACAACACATATGTTTATTATTTGCTCCATTTCGATTTACAGCTATGCAAGAATATACGCAGTCACTAGATGAAAGAATTGTCAGGAACATAAGAAAATCGACTATGGTTAAGGAAAATATTGGTGGTGAGTGATCCTCTTTCAAATTGTTCTGCATAGCAAAACAGATAATTTTCAACTTCACTCTTCTATTTACTCATTTGTTCGTTATTATTATTTCGTCAATACAAAATAACTCAAGATTGCAATGCAATGAAAAGATAGGAAAATGCCAAAATGACTTGGATAACTCTATACGTCAAATACCTACTTTTCCCTGAAGGCAGGGTTGTAAGGTGGTGATTCAACTTGACTTGGGTCAAATTCAGCAAATCACTCGACTCTACTTGAGTCACTTTGTGTATTGACTCAACGTGTACTCAAATCATAGCAAATGACTCAACCAAGTCAAATGACTCGAGATTCGGTCGTCCAGAACTGGCGTTTCATTGTAACTTGTGAGAATAGTAAGGTTACCACATTAGTGGTATTTCGTCTATCATTACTGAGTTGGAAAATTGGGCCGGAAATTTTTTAAGAGTATAGAATTTAGCATACTATGAATGTGGGACATTTGATATCACTGAAGCAGAACTATAACATTAGTTGGTTGAGCATAGCTTGAACTTTGATGTGAACTCTGAACAATGAAAACAATGACTTGGACTCGACCCTCTGCTCCGCAACTTGAACTCAGACTTGACTCGGTGGTGAAATGAGAATGACTCGACCTGACTCGAGTCAAAACAATAAAAGTAAGATTTACTTATGATGCGAAACCTTGGGATTTGGTTGCAACCCTGGTTCATAGCTACACCGTTTTCACCAAATTATATTGGAATTAGAATTACTAAACTCGCAGAAACTGGTAAGTTGCATTAAATATCAAAATAGAGATCAATACAACAAAAGCTAAGTTCAGTTCACATCAAATCAGACTTTTTTCTCATGAGCAAGATAATGGTAAATGTCTGCACACCAAGCTCGACTCATCTCACATGATACAGTTCCCCTGTAGCATTTTCAAGAAAACCAGAAAAACATTTTACTAAACATGTGCGCAAGACGTAATCGCTGGCCTAAACACGACAGTCGCATCTCCGACAGGCCTGGTGCGCACGACGTAATCGCAGGTCTGAGCAATCGCATCTGTAGTAGGCCTCATGCGCAAGATGTCGCTGGTCTGAACTATCGAGTCGCGGGCCTCGCAGGCTTTGGCTGCTATCTCCTATCGTTTAGAGCAGAGGTCTCAAACACGCGGGCCGCATGCGCCCCGCCAGAGCATTTTGTGCGGTCCGCGACGACATTTTAGATTTTTATTAATTTGACAAAATATGAGTGTCACATATATCTTATCAGGTTATAAAGTAAAAATTCCCTCTTAACTTGCTCCGAAAGCCTTAAACTATTCATCAAACTTCACTATCACATCAATTGCAAACACTACCATGCAGTGGAACATTTACTATTTCGCCACATTTCCAATTCATGATGACAAAACCGGATCCTTAGACGATACTAGACTGAAATTTGTGAGTTGGACTTGGACGCGACCTTTCTTAGAATTACTCAGACTCAGGCTAACTCGATGACAAAATGAAAATGACTCGAGTGGACTTGGAGTGACTCGGAATGCCGTAAATTTGTTAGAACCATGGACGCAACAAACTAATCGCGTATCAGGGGAATAGTAATAGATCAGAAGGTCGCAGCTTGGTATTTCGCTAACGAAGCAAGTATAGTTATGGCAACCATTGGCAATCTGTTAGTTACGTCTTTGGTCGCTAAACCATGTTATTAGGGCCACTTAAAGGTACCGAGTACCGTAGTGGTACGCTCCAACGATGTAACAACAATGGGCCGTTCTGCGTTTCGACATTTCAATCGCTAGGACACATTCATATATTTATATTATATTTATATTTTTTCTGCTCCTATATTTGAAGATATTTGACCATGAGATTAATAGCCGAAGTATACCCGAATCCTGGATTGGAATTACAATGCTTAACTTAAAAATGTTTTGATATCAGATCAGTATCTGTTATCAATCTGTTGGATTCAGAATATTCCTAGTAGCGGAAAATTTTAACCCGATCGCTTTTATGATGGCATCATACATTTGCCCGCCCATATGGTGTCTATATCTTAGAGGTAATATATATCATGTACAACAACAATTCTATTCAAATAGTTATAAATGTGATGATTCTTTTCGTGCCAGGCCTAAATTGATACAAAAGTAAATCGCATTTTGACGATGTGTGTTTACTGTCAGTCTGCTGGATCGGCTCACTTTCAATAGGAAAATTCATTCCCGCCAAATAAGGCCTACTTGGAAAGACATAGAATACCCCTATAAATGCTGCGGCCCGCGGCGTCGTCAAAACAGGAAAACTGGCCCGCGAGCACGTTTGAGTTTGAGACCTCTGGTTTAGAGGCAATGCTGTTAAGTGTACAATGAATACCGTGATTTTCCATGTATAATCCGCAAAATTTTCGCGATTTTTTGCCCTAAAATCAGGGGTGCGTATTATAGGCTACATGGGAACAAACGCTTGAAAAAAATCTCCCTCGATAAAAAACTTGAAATCACACCTTTCTTCATGTTTGTTTCCAATCGCGCATCACTTTCAGCCATTGTGCCCAGTAATTCGTATTATCAGTGTAACGCGCTACCAATTAGCAAAAAGCGTGAGCAATCGCAGGCTTCGGCTGCTCTCTATTATCGTTTAGAGACAATGCCGTTTATTGCATAATGATTAGCGATGGTTATGTCATGATTGTTCGACAGTGACATCGCAAAACAGAGCAACATCGACTACTAAAACACAGCTATTCATGTATTGTGAATGCAGGGTGTGTACTATACATGGGTACAGGCTTTTTCCCAGAATTTGCACGCCATTTTAAGGGTGCGTATTATACATGGGGGCGTACTATACTTGGAAAATTACGGTAGTGATGGTTATGTCATGGTTGTTCAACAGTGACATCGCAAAACTGAATGACATTGAATACTAAAGCATAGCTATTCATGTACTGCGAATGCAGGGTGCGTATTATACATGGGTACAGTTTTTTTCCCAGAATTCACACGTCATTTTAAGCGTATTACACACGGGGGCGTGCTATATTCGGAAAATTACGGTAGATTTATCCAGCTGTCCAACTCTGATCCAGGCGAGCAGCATATAGTGTTTGGTCCGACGCATTGCTCAAAACCTTATCGCTATTACAAATTTTCAGTCATTCAGGCGCGTCCGGTGCGATTTTCCGATGCTGCACAAGATAACGGAAGAGTTGAATTGTTCCACTACGGAGCGTGGGGTACCATTTGCGATAACAAGTGGGATCTGAAGGACGGGCACGTCTTTTGCAGAATGCTGGGTTATGAGAGCGCTAGCTCGGTCGGAAATTTACCGGGAGGCAAGGGGGGGATATGGTTCAGCGAAATGGAATGCTCTGGCTACGAAATGAGTCTGATGGACTGTAATAAGACCAGTGTTCACTCGTGCGATCACACGCGAGATGCCTCGGTAGTGTGTAGCTGGACTCGTTTGAATAGATATTATTTGGAGGATGGCTCTGGATTCAGTTGAAACTTCTCATGATGTTGCTTGTCATGTTGAAGATTTTTTGCGTCTCTCGGTGACTTATCAAGACTGTAGGACAATAATATCAAGTTGATAACACACTTTGTAAGAATGTCAGTATCAGCCGTTAGAGGTGATGAACAGCGGCAATTTTCGTCACGTCAAAACATGATAGTGGGTAGGGTTACCATATGTCCTCTTTTACGAGGATTTGTCCTCTTTTTTGAAATTGTCCTCGGAGGACGCCCAAATGTCTTCTTTTTTGAGATTTTGTCCTCTTTTTTGAGAATTTCAGGTAAATATATGGCAAAATTGACTCAGATACAGGAAATCAGCACCGAAGTAATACTATGGCGGGTATTTCGGGAGCTGGGCTGGAAAGTTGACTATTTTTTTAGTCAACCACCTGATAATGTGAAGTAAAAAACAGTATTTTGGGTGCTGAGCGGCAAAGTTGACCTTTTTTTTAGTCGACCGACCACAAGGTGGGAAAAATTTACCATTTTTTCAGGATTTTCCTCCGGTTTTGCAAGTTTGAAAATTTTGAAAAAGTGTCCTCACTTCAGATATAATAATATGGTAACCCTAGATGGCAGGGAGTCGGAAAATTATAATCTGAGACTGCTAGACTAGAGAAATATTGATTACAAGTGTCCAGATGCAACCTGTCTAGTTTATTTCATGATGAAGTATAGCAATGGTTGAATAGCAGTGGCTCCCAACCTTTTTCGACTCATCGACACAAATTTTCGTCCCCCCTCCCCTCCTACATGAAATTTACGAATCCGTCAAAGAGAACATGTAAACGAGAAATTTATTTACCTAACACTGATTGCTGGTGAAAGAAAGGTTCTTTTCCGAGTAGGTGCTCGAAAAACCCGTTACATCGTCTAATTTCCGATGAGTTGACCTTTTTTAAATCAACTTCCGCGTCGTATGCAGAAATAAGCCGTTTCCATGTGCATTTTTTGCTGTATTAATTTAATATATCTCATTGGACTTTCTAACATTTTCGCCCCCTTGTTTCTTAAAAATTGCTCAAGTTGGAAACCACTGCTGTAAAGCTTTTCAAATGAATGCGCTGAAGTTTTGGAAATGCGGGTTAAGCTAGATGGCGTATCTTTTGAATATTGACTGTTTATCAGTTGGTTTGTTAAATATGTGAGTTATTATGGGTTTGTTTGTCGTGTTTTATATGCGTATTTATTTTGTAATTTGTGTCTCCTGTTCTCTGTATATTGCTTGAAAAGAGGATTACTTTTTAGTCATACACAATAGTTTCAATTGTAAATCTCGACAAACCGCTTTATTTCTTGCATCTTCCTAAAATAGCTTTGCAGTACAGTACAGAATACAGTACAGATATGTTAATGAAAAGCGGGGGAAGAACGCGAGATAGTGGCAGAAAGTCTAAAGAAAAAGATTGCTTAGGTGAGAGTAATAGATATAAAATTCACTGATGACGCAAATTCTGTAGTCCAAAATTTCTTTTATGTTTTTAATAAATTAGTTTCGGGTATAAAAATAGATAGCGGTACATTTCATTTGTTTTCCGCCAAGCAGAGTGTTTGATCTGCGTAATTCCATAATAGGGAATCAAGTGATTGATTATTATTGACACATTTCATTTCAATGACGATCTGTCTGTTGTTGTTGGTATGCATTCATCCAATATTTCCATGTTCCGCTTTTTCTGTGCCATGAACTCTTTGTGGTATTTTTAGATAAACCCACAGTCTGCCTTCATCATTGTTAGATGACATCAGTCATGTCCAATGTCCATCTTTTCATCAAATTGCAATATTGTTGAAATCTCCTGAAAATTTCAATAAAATGGTTGAAGATTGAAGCAGCTTATTTGCTGTGAAAATTTCACCGTTACTTCAGCTAGTAACGTAACTTGACGTTTAACTGATTCATTCACCGAGTTTATATTTTATGAATTTCTTGCAAAAATATGTACTTAAAATGGAAATGGTGTTATAGATTTGCTGATTAAAAAGCTTCTTGGAGTTACACAACTTTAAAAGGCTATATACAATTCAATGTTATATCCATATTGAAATAACTTGAATATTTACGGTTTGCACTGGTCGGGGTAATAGTCAGCAACTACCATAGTAGAGAATTATAAAGAACATTGTACATGTACAAGAAACATGTATCTAGATTTGCTGATTGCTAGCTGTTGTGCAAAATATTATACTTTATATAGAATGTGTACGTGGAGATTGCAAAACATTGCAACCCCTTATCTTGCCTGATTCACTGGTTATTTCTATAGTGTGTATGACCTATACTAGGGGCGGTCAAAAATTTTCAAAATGGATTGCCAGATTGTGAACTTGCAAGGCCAACCAAAAATTTGATTAGTCTGGCCGCAACACTTGGGATGTATAATTCAATTCAATTTATTGCTACAATTTTCATCATTTCAATACACCACAAGACTGTTATACAAAGGAAGATAGGAAGGTGTCGAAACGACTTGTAGTAGTCTCCGAAATCAGACACTATACTGACTAAAATATAAGTTCCGTAATTTTGCAGATCTGTGGGACAGTCGGTATGGGGTAGATTTATCCAAAGTATAAATTTTCTTCACGCTTCGCACAACATGTTGTCACTCGATTTCTTGCTTCTAGTATTGTTACCCCGTCCTGAAAATGAGAGAACGCATAATGTACCAGATTGAGTCTAACTATATTCACAATTAGGAGAGAAAGTGTCGTTCAACATGAAACCTTGCGTTTGCGCTCGCAGAAAGATCGTCAACGATGAAATCTAGTCACAAAATGATTGATGCATGTCGGCCGAAGCTTTTGATATCGGTTTGTCCAGGCGCCGAACAGTCCAGTCCTTGCAATCTGAGCCCAGCGATATAGAGCAGACCACAATATACTCAAGTAACAATAATATGGACCTATAAACTTTGAAAAATTTTCGCGCTTCGCGGCTAGTGGCCCTCTCAAAAGTTTGTCAATTGCATGTGGCCTTTTGGTCGAAAGGTTGGCCACCCCTAACCTATACAGTACAAAAATATAAAGCATTCAATATGAAGTTATCAAAGATAAAGATCTTTTATCACTGGCATCTGGGTTGATCTATTCAGTCTGTTCAGTAAGACAATGCTTTCAGATAGTATTCTTACATGTTATTGCATTGATCCAGATTCACCGCAGAGAAGATCAGTATGGTTCACGATGACAATAGTGCCACTCTTCTGTTTGCTCGCTACCTGTGCCCTATCAGCTACTCTGTCAATGCTTGCAGTCGGAAAGGCAAGATGTTAGTTATAATCAGGGTTACCATACCGTCCTTATTTCTAAGATTTGTCCTTATTTTGAAGGGTCACGTCTTAGAAAACTCAACTGTCCTTATTTCTAAGAAATGTCCTTATTTTCGACTTGCGTCCTTATTTTGTTTTATTTTCAACAACTACAGAACTTCGATAGTTTCCCTCTGGTATCCGTGTTGCATAATATTCTAAAATTATGCTTTTGCGTCGAGATTTTATGACATCATGGATGAAAGGAACTCCCGTGGCGTACGCACCACTTGATTTGACTTCGAAGTGGTGCAATGGCTTAGCTAGGGCAGTGAGTGGTGCAGCAGTTTCGGCTGTACCAACCTGTCGCAGCGGACGTCATTTTAGCAGTAAACAGCAGTACCAGATTATCTGCTGTTTAGTCTAAAGAAGAATAAGCTGTAGGGAAGGCAGCATTTATTGCGTACTGAAAAAAGACGTCGACTCTTAAGTTAAAGAGTAAAGCTATAAATCATTGATAAATTTATCTAAATTATATTGTTCTGTTAGGCTGTTAGCAACTAATAAGGCTAAATCTGGTAGTTAATATGAGCAGGCGTGAAAACGTTTTTTGTGACGATTATGAGAGAGAATTTAAAAGTATCAAACAAAGCTTGAAAGGCGAGTACGTCGCACATTGCAAAATCTGCAATTGCGACATTAATCATTCCGCACCAACGATTGCACATCGAAATTATTCAAAGCAACATTCCTCCATTCCAATATCGCAAAGAAGTTGGCTTCGGCCAGAGCCTAGACTACAAGCATTGTTACTGGAGTTCTTGCTCCGCGATCAAAAAATGATTTTGTCTAAACTTGATGTACTGTACAGTACAGCCTTTTTTCTATCTTGGTTGACGCCTCTAATCACAACGAGGTGAAGAGGTTTGGTTTATCACCCCATGTTACGGGGAGGGCAAGACCAACGTGTATTTTTTTTTGGGGGGGGGGGGGGGGCGGGGCTGACGAAGTGCTGTTTCGGTTTACAAGTAAAGGTAAACCTAGACTTGAGCTGTCGTGAGGTCCATGAAGCACCTTATACTGACAAGGGGTTGCTGGAGCAGGCTGTTTCTGGAATGAGATATGCCACGGCTCGTATAATTACAAAGTATGTGTACATAAACGCTTTTAATGCTAATCTAATTTTTCGACTGTCCTTATTTTTGGGTCCATGTCGATGGCAACCCTGGTTATAATGATGAATTTTTATTGTAATTTGTGGCCATCTTTGTTTGCAGCTCAGTGACATTTCGCGTCTAATTCAAGAGATGTCAGATGTACAGAAGAATACTTTGATGGGTATGATCATCCTTAACATGAGATACATTATTTTTCGAATCAATTGAGCGAACGTATTGCAATTTATATGTCCGCAGATCTGTGTGTGTCAATTCTAAAGTAGTCTATTTCTCAAGTGTCGTGTAAGTGTTTTTAACCACGAAATTTATAGAAATAATGTAGGAATCAAGCTGCACATAAGGGTGGGCAGACTTGAGTACATCGGTGATTCGATTCTGAGTCGGGTAATTAGGCTTTGAGTCTAATATTCGAGTGTCACTGGGTATGTCGTAAGATTGTGACTGATGTGGAAATTCTAAATGCCTACCTTTTACGCGATCACAAAGAAATTAACCACAGTTATTCTTCACATTAAGGATGATGTGGTGGTTTTTCGTTTATACCGTACCTATTTCATTGCACTTTGTGATAATACTGTCGATTGATCATAACACAAATATGTCATTTCCACTAGCATACGTAACTTTGTATTACATGTTTTGTATGCTGCGATATGACCGATCAAGATTATTTACAGAGTCCACAGTAAAAAATAGTATCGATACCATAATTCTCATATATAAATCAGGGTTGTAATGACTCGAGTCACGATTTTCTGATGACTCAAGACTCAGACAGCTAAGACCTACATTACATTGTAATTTCAAAGAATAGTAAAGTGACCACACTATTGGATTTCGTCTATTGGTACAGGTACCGGTACTTGAAAATGCGACCATAAACTGCTAAAAGCGTGGAAAATTAGTATATTATAAATGCGAACCATTCGATATCACCAAACAGAGATAAAAAGTGGGTTTAACAAGACTTTAACTGTAAACTAAGCAGTCAACACAATGACTCTGACTCGAGTCATAATACCATGACTCGGACTTGACCCTCTGATCGTTGACTTGGACTCGGACATGACTCGGTAGTGAATTGAAACTGACTCGACTTGACTCGAGTCAAAAGTATAAAAGTGAGATTGACTTGTGACTCGGAGCCTAGTGACTTGGTTACAACCCTGATATAAATTAACTCTTAGTGGCATGGAGCGTATGATTTCAGTACCGAAAAATCTCATCTCTAACTACTCCACTCAAATCAGTAGAATTAATACTCGATTCAGATTTGAGTACTCGAATCATTGTTTCCAACCCTAGTTTCAAGTTCAATTCAGTTCACAAATCCCAATTCCTTGCTTGTTAAAAGTAGCGTAATTATGACCCGCAGATGTTCAATTGAGCAACAGGAAGCAAGCAGACGCGGTGGACAGTTTCAGCAAGACGTTAGAAATTGATGCCGGAAAGGTTTTGAAAGGTAAGGTAAGGCCTATTATTGCTGTTGTATTTAATCTTATCCTGGTACAGTTTCCAGTGGGAAATCTTATTTAGACAGCTTAGGCTGCGAACGATGCCATTATGCTGGTATGGAAGGCTAAATACACCAATCCAGTTGATGTTTTTCTATTGTAAATTGCAATACTGTTTTGTTATACCTGATTGATGATACAATTTTACATGATGATGTTTTGTTACATTGCATATCACACCAACTTGTTGATGACTTTTCAAATTTGGTGTTTTTGTCTGCTTCTACTTGTAAGATCATAATTACCTTTGACATCTCTCTGCTAGAGTAAATTTTCATCCTGCTTGCCAGCATGAGCAAGTGTAATTTCTAATATGATGATCTGTTAATATACTGTTGTTGGTAGCAGAACGTTTTAATATTAATCATGGCTACCTCGTCAAAATAATAATAGAATGTTTGGGTTTCAGAATTAACAGTTAAACATCTGTACTATGGGTTGGAATTGTCAGAGTTCTACTTCTAAACTTCATCCATGGTCTAGATCAGTGGTTCCCAACCTTTTTCGACCCATCGCCCCCTTTTAAAGCTCCACACCGATCATCGCTCCCCAAATATTGGGAACCGAAAAACAGCACTTCGTCAGTCCCCCCCAAAAAACGTTGGTCTTTGGCCCCATAGGGTGATAAACCAAACCCCAGACCCCCCTCAGCCAGTGGGATTTTTGTCGCTACATATTAGCTATACCCTATTTCATGTACTGTTTGGTGAGTCACCGTATTTCGCCTAAACGCGCGAAGCGCAACAAATTTATATAATTCATGTTTGAATCGGTCAATATGGTCGATGTGGTATGTTGGAAAAGGTAGGACCCCTACATAATAATTAAACATCTTCGGACGGAATCGTTGTTATATTGACTTCTTCACCTGATGCTATTTCGTGACCTATATCTGCGATGTCAGAAGGTATGGAAATCGTCAAAAGGTACCAAACTAAAAGACGCACATGATTTCATATTGGTATTTCTTTGCTGGTAAATAAATTTCTCCTTGCGGGATGGCATTTGTCCTGTAGGGTTAAAGTCGCCAGGACAGGAACATTCGACGCCAGCCATTGAGGCGCCTATGGACAATTAAACATATATGTATATATATCAAAGTTTTCGGTCAGCACAAGGCATTCCTTTTCGGCCAAGGCCTTTTCTCTGCTGATCATTCTGGCACACTTCTCGGAGTCGCATGTTACATGGCCTCTAACTTCATATGTCTTGGCGCGTCGTCGTGGCGCAGTAATGGCCGACGCCGAAGTCTTTTATTTCCATAAATCATGCGTATCTTTGTTGGGTGACGGAGACTACAACATCAAGATACATGAAAATATTAAATCGTGCCCGACGCGAAAAATTTTTGAAAAAGTGGCATGAATTTCTAAAAAATTACTCTATCATTCATGTTAATTCACGAAATAATTTTAGGCTTCCTTCGATTTTGGGCCCTCCAACCTCAATTGGGGGGTTTAGGGGGCGGTAGTTACGGTCCCGACTCCAATATAGCCGTTTTAACGCGCCTTGGCCCCCTATCGCCCCTTCGTTGTTTTCGCCCCCTTCGTCCGTTTTCGCCCCCCTATCGCCCCTTCGTTATTTTTGCCCCCCTAGACCGCCAAATCGCCCCCTGGGGGCGATATCGCCCACGTTGGGAACCATTGGTCTAGATGAAACATTTGTTAATTGCATATATTGCAAAGGCTTATTTGCCAGCACTGGCAAAGTAGTATAGATTCCAATTCTGTAGGCGATACCAACATCTGTAGCGGTGCCATGCTGTCGAGTTTACCGGACCATCATCTGACATATCGATCTCGCCTTGCGACACATGCCACCTGTTTTTGTCGCTGGTCCTTTTATAATACCTCTTTTACTTCCAATTCAGTTTGCATACCTACTTTTACATCAACTAGGCCTAGGTTGATGTCTGATTTAAAAGAATACTCCAAGTCGTTTCGACACCTTACTACCTTTCCGTTGTATCGCGGTCTTGCCGTGTATTAAAATGATGAAATTGACAATTGACTGACTGAATTCCACCTTTGGTCTGCAAGCTCTTTGGTGAAACATCCACCCTGCATACTTGGGATTGCCCTGTCACATGCATTTTCACTGCGGTAAAAATACTTAGTGAAGTACTAACGGGTAAATGACATGTACACGTAATGCCCTTTTCATCATGATTTTTAAGCAGCTTTATGTAACTTATACCAATCAAGTTTTGGTTTAAGTTTCTTATCTCTTGTATCATACCTCACTATGATAAAATTACCTGGGCCAAGTCTTACAGTCATATTCAGAGATCTCTGTGAGCCATGTTTGATTGTGAGTAAGCATAATCCACTGGAATTAAGACGTCACTCCCATGTTTGTTTTAGAACTTCAAGCTAGCAGATTAAGTGAAGAGGCAGTGTTGCGGCTAATAGATAGTGAAATCACGAAAAATCTCATGGAAATCCAAAATACGAATGACAACATTCAATTGTCAATTTCCGAACTTGCGCAATTCACGACGAATGCATTGAATGAAAATGAGGAAGGTGAGCTCAGTGCTACACGAGAGTAAAAATGATCTTAGCAGGCTTCTTTATGCCAACCGAGTACAAACATCCAACATATTAGTACCCAGTGTGTACTGTACACTTGAACTGACACCCTCAGAGACCCAGTGATTCTGCTATAATCATATAGGAATGTTATGCAATGTGGGGAAATCTCGCCAGTAATTATGCACGGTACTACTGTTTATTCAAGGATTTAGGATGATTTTGTTCAGTTGGACCAATTATTACCAGTGTTGGGATGACTTTAGTCACATTTTGGAATGAATAGACGACTCAAGTCCAGGGTGGTAACCGAGTCACAAGGTTCTGCATCACAGGTCAATTAGTATAGTTTTAACTCAAGTCAAGTCGCGTCATTTTCACTTGACCACCGTGTTCAAGTCACGGAGAAACAGGTCGAGTTCAATTCATAATGTTGAGACGTGAGTCCAAATGTAATTTATAGAGTTTGTTGTAAATTATTGAGTTCAAAACAGGTTCAACTCACTTCTGTGAAACTTGAAAATTAGGCCCAGAAACTGTCTTTTATTGTTTGAATAAACATGTTTAGAGTCAGAAAACAAGAGTATATTACGAATCTGAGACTTTCGATGTTACCCAATCGTTTCACAGAAATGAGTTGAGCCTAACTTGAACTCGATACTGAACAGTAAACACGATGACTTGAACTCCGACTCGGGTCTTACTACTATGACTCAGACACGTCCTGTTATTCGCTGACTTGGACTCGACTCGGTGGTGAATTCAAACTGACTCGACTTGGTTTGAGTCAAAACTATGAAAGTCAAATTGACTTGTGAAGGGACTCAGAACCTTGTGACTTGGTTGCAATCCTGCCTGCAACCAATGGTGGATAGGGCATGTGTGTATCAACACAAATCATAGGTATCAGCCCCTAGTGTTCTGTGGAACATCCGTTAAGAACAACTGTTCTAGAACATTGTCCTGACGCAATCTTGAACACACTTTTTTCTCTAAGGTTTCTCGACTGTAGAGACATCTACACATCAATCGGACTTGAATATATTGCAGTCAATCTTAAACACGTTAAAGCGTAAGTATTTAATGTTCACTTGCAGGAACTGCGAGATTACATGCAATTGCCGTGGTTCAGTGGTTCCAAGTAAAGTAAGAAGCATGCGACCCACTTGGCTTAGAGCAGTGGCTCTCAAACTTTTCAACGAAATTCACGAAATGGCCCCTTGGAAAAGTTTGAACTGACCCGTGGTCCCTCACAAAGTCAACACAAAACAACATGTTGGAGTTTATGGTGTCAATGTGACGGATGCAGTTTATTTTTTAAATAACTCAGCACCAAAATACGCTACTTATGTTGACTAACGATATAATTTTGAGCCGCCTTCGAGTTTGGTTTGAAAAATGAGTTGCCTGAAAGTTTTTATACTACAAAGATATGTTTTTTTCTGGATCATGTGAATGTTTTGGAAGGTGCTTCGCGGTCCTAAAAAATTGTCTCGCTGACCCCAAGTTTGAGAACTAGTGTCATGGACTCGGGCAACTACACAACAGGGTTGTAATCAAGTTACAGGGTTCCGAGTCACAAGTCAATCTCATTTTATAGTTTTGACTCGAGTCAAGTCCAAGTCATAGCGTTTTTACTCAAATCCGAATCCAAGTCATTATAGTGAACCTGTCCAGTTTTCAGTTCAATCCGGTTCAACCTACTTTTTTCAACTCTGCTCGATTGATATAGAATGGCTCGCTTTCATAATGTACCGTAGTAATTTTCCTCGGTTTTAACAGTTTCTGGCTCTGTTTTCCAAGTATCAGGCCTGATAGACGAAATACCAATCATGTGGTAACTTTACTATACTTCGGAGTTACAATGAAGTATAGGTCTTGGTCGTCTTAGTCTCAAGTCATATGACTTGGTTTGAGTCATGCAGAATGACTCGAGTACAAGTCGAGTCAATACAAAAATTGACCCGAGTCGAGTCATTATAACCCTGCTACATAACTCGAGTTATCCAATTAGTATAATGACAGCTGGTAATCTAACATGTGAAATGTTTTTATGCTCCAATTTAATTACTGTTATTTTGTGAAAATGCTCCAGGAGAACTGTATAGTGCACAGACGTTTGCCATTTTAATGCTTATGAGGATGAACTCTGATTTCATATAAACTGAGCTTTATTTTTGCCGTATAACTTTCACTTTCCAAGTTTTTGAGAATTCAGTCATTCTAATTCTCATACTGATATGAATAGGAAAAAGCTGTGTCGCCATAATTATAATTATAATCTTGACCAGTGGTTCTCAACCTTAGTCAGCTCATCTCCCCCTTATCAAGCTCGACTCAAATTTTGTCCCCCCTTCCATATTTATGGATCCGAGAAGAGGAGACACAAACGGAAAATTTGATGACCTAACTCTGATCGCTGGTGAATTGACTAAAGAAAGGTCATTTTTCCGAGTAGGTGCTCGGAAAACTGTTTTCCATGTCTTTTTTCGTTGAGTTGACCTTTTCTTAGTCAATTTTCACGTCATATGCTGAATCAGCCGATTTCGTACTGGACGCTCCATTCAGTCCGCTCTCAAGATTATCGGACCACGACCTGACCTATCGATCTTGCCTTCCGTGATATGCCACCCCATTTTTTTGTCGCTTGCTTTTTCTTTACTATCTCATTCAGTGTGCATGCCTCCTCTTTATATTGCCTAGGTCAAGATGGGTGTCTGATTCCCAAGATTACTCCAAGTTGTTTCGACACCTTCCTATCTTTCCATTGTCTTGCATTTTTTTGAGGTGTATTGAGCTGATATAAAGCGCTGATAAACCGAACTGAACTGAACAGTTTCGCCTCCCTGTTACCCCTTTGGTATTTTTCCCCCTTGTTTCTCAAAATCCTCCACGTTGGGAATCACTGATCTAGACTGAATATGCTGAAAATTTTCTAGTCGTCCAGCTTTGAGTTCAACGTATGGGCCATGACATTGTTCTGATTAGGCCACAGAGCTTTTCTGTAATCCAGCAGTGGTTTCCAACTGGGGTTTGCAGGGTTGCCTACCTTTTCTTATTAATAAGTAAGGATGCCGCAGTGTTGTAACCAAGTCACAAGGTTCCAAGTCACAAGTCAATCCCACTTATAGATTTGACTCAAGTCAAGTCGAGTCATTTTCAATTCATCACCGAGTCAAGTCCAAGTCGGTGTGTAGTGTCGAGTCCGAGTCATTTTGTTGTGATTTGAGTCCGAATCCAAGTGATTGTATTCACTGCTCAGTTTTGAGTTCCGGTTCAAGCCACTTTTTTCAACTCTGCCCGAGTGATATGGAATGGCTCGCATTCATGACATCGTAAATTTCCTCAGTCGTAACACCTTCTGGCCCTATTTTTTAAGTATCAGGACGGATGGACCAATCATGCAGTGACTTTACTATTTTTTGCAGTTGCGATGTCTTGTTCCTCCCAGTCACAATGACTCGAGTACAAGTCGAGTCGAGTCATTTTGTGCATTTGAAAAATAACTCAAGTAAAGTCGAGTCATCAAAAAATCATGACTCGAGTCCTGAGTATGACCCTGAGTATGCCCTAACGAACATGAAGCCACTTAACTTGAACACAAATTATAAAAATGCTTCTTTTGACATTTTTCTGTCCAACCTGAAACCTGCCTAGCTTGGTCATGTGGTAGGGCTATGGAATCACATCATGAGACCAACAGTGTTGGATGAATCTGGCAATCAGAAAATTGGTCCGTGTAAAACGTCCATGTCTCATTAGGGCTGTTCAAAAATAACTTTCACTGATGAAATACTTAGGATGCCTATAAAATCGCTGCACACCAAATTTGGCAAATTTTTATTTTCTTATTTTACTCTCAACCCCATGAAATTGTTGAGTTTTCAACGATGCAAAACCAATTTGACTCAATTCCAACCCGTACAAGCAAAGTTATTAGAGTTTTTCATTAATAATTTAGGAATTACGCACTACCGAATCCAAAATTTTCGGCTGCAATAACTTCGCTTCTACCGGATGGAAGTGAGAAAAAATTATTAATCATCGCTCTGTTAGGCAACTTAACAATTTCATGAGGTTGAAAGGATTAATTGAAATAAAAATTAATTATTTTATCATAATTTCAAAATTTTCAAACTCCAGTGCGTTCACGTCTCCAGTTGGAATCGAGCCAGACTTAGTGTGCAGCATCTTTAGGCAAATAAACAATTGAATCAGTGAATCCCCGGAATCCACAAAAAGGGGTATTTTTGAACAACCCTAATGTATCATCTTACCCCACCCTTCTCTACTTGGATACTCAAAAAAGTCAAAGTACTTGACTTGGCTACAGAGCATTTTGAAATCGGAAATAGGGACGCGACCGTAAACATTGGTCTTGCGTAATATTGCCTGACTGTGATATTCAGTCATCTATTACATTGGACAAGAAGCTAGCAAAAGCTGAAGTGGGTTATTTGAGATAACACTGATGTTCACTTGCAGGCATTGATCGATATCTATATATTTACGAGAGGGATGTGGCATATGCGAATGAAATAATAGACGAGGCTGTAACAGTGTTTCATGGTAAGTGTGCTTGTTTTTCCTCTAATGTAAGCACATAATAGGTACGGAATAATATGTAGTGAATCAAGTTCCCACGCGCTGCTGTTGACTCTTGTACAATAGCGATGTTCAAAAATAACTTTTTTCCGAATTCCGGGGGTTTACTGATAAAATTGTTGGGTTGCCTAAACAACCACGGCTGTGGAATCAGAGTATCACTCATTTCACCTTGATGGAATCGAAGTCTCTTTGGTTAGAGGAGAAAATTTCAACCAAATCGCGACCAACACGAAATTGTTTCAATTTTTGAGATTATACCATGATATTATGAAACACTAATTACATCGTCTGGTTTTGTAAGTGACAATATCACTTATAACAGGGGTGGGCAACATACAGCCCGCGGGCCGGATCCGGCCCGCAAAGGGATTTTGTCCGGCCCGCGGACAGTTTTCCGTCTTGCATGATAATGTGGCCCGCGGCCCCAGTCGGCCGAGATTCCCACTATTTGCTTACTACGTCAAATTTTAGTGACTGTATGTTATTATATACGTGTGTGCGCAGCGTTGCGAGAGTGGAGCTTACGCATAAGTTCGTCGAAGCGAGAAGACTGTCATCATCGGTATTTACGATGCACTCAATCCTAATGTCGTCTGTGGTAATCAACTAATCATGATTTTTGTCGACTACAATGGTCATTTATACCAGGCTGATATTTCATATTTTTGGTTCCGTAACCGCCGACTTGTGGCACGGCACACTTCTAGGCTTTTGTAAGGCACCGCTTATGCCAGCGGTCGCCAACTCAAAAGGGGTCGCAGGCCACTTTTCAAATTTCGTAGAGGTCGCGGGCCGCATGAATTCAATATCGAGATTAATTAGGCCGCACAGCTGAACAACAACGCTATCTCGTCACCTACTCAACCCTAATGAATTGATATCTTGGTAAATTAGGGTTACCGGGCTTATCGAACGCCTTGAAATCTTAAATTAGGGATTGCACCTTGTGTTGATTGACCAGTGAGAAGCAGACATGGCGGCGCCTGTTTGAAAATGTTATTCTCAAATCCACATTGTCTTCGCCATTATCGGCGAGAAATGGCTTTGAAGTGACATTGCTGTCGTTAAAATACATTCAATAAATACGATTTATTCCTTGTATATGTGGATAAATGGGCGAATAATGTATCGATTCAGCAATCCGGCCCGCCGAGTACCTAATTTTCCTATATCCGGCCCGCCGACTGGAGAAGTTGCCCTCCCCTGACTTATAACATTGATGAAAATATTACCAAACACTGCTTCCCAATTGACAAAATCATAAGTGCTTCTAGTAAGTAGCTCAGCCACATGGGTCGAACAACTTTCTAAGAAAGGGTGCAATAGTCCTAGTCCATGAATACTTGACTAAGTCCATGTAGATCAGTGATTCCCAGCCGCGGCTCTCTGATAGCCTTCTTGCTGCTCTGATTGACCTCTAAATATGCCACAAAATATAATAAACAACAGTTGTTGTTTGTATCTAATTTTTGTATATGAATGCTATACTGAGGGACATCAGTTATGTTTGAAGCCGTCAATGGCCGCTTCTGAAACCGGGAAAGAGAATTCCTACCAACATCAAAATAACGGCTCATAGTCAAGTATAACTTGCAATAAGTCCAATATTACTTTTCGTATAATTCCCGGTTGGAATTGTGTCAAATTTGTTTTGCATCGTTTCTGTAGACGACTCAACAATTTCACAGGAGTGACAAATAAGTTTGAAAAAATAAACTTTAAATTTATTTTTAGTTAATTCAAAATATTAAAACTCCTGTGCGTTCATATCTGCCAGTTGGAATCGTGCCAAATTTGGTATGCCACGTTTTTTTTAGGCAACCCAACAATTTAATCAGTGAATCCCGGAATCCGAAAAACAGTTATTTTTGAACAACCCTTCTGTACAAACTAATATATTTTCAAAATTTGCAACTAAAATTAGAAGTACTCACATTTCAAAACTGGCAACTAGAACTAAAGTTTGAAGTAACGACCTAAAACACAACCAACTAATAGCTGATAATACGAATTGCAGAGTTGCGAATGAGATAAGAAATATTGGGGATAAAATTGGCATTTCAAAAGGACGAGGTGCCGAGTTTGAAATAGTAGGGGTTTCAATCACCTAGTTCCAGTTGCCCACTTCTAAAAATAATATAGTTATTTTTATAGTATAACAACTAGAAAACGCGTTTCGCTGTTTGGCGTGAGTCGTGATACCGGTGTTTTGTGGTGAGATGTTCTTGTAGCCATTGTTAGTTCAGAGCCATCACTACTATAGCGGCTTGGCCAGGGGTGGGATTTGGGGGTGGAAACTACTACTCCTTTAACTCGAAAACCCAGTCCATTAGAAATGCCGATCATATAAAAATGAATGAGTTGCTTCAGCATTGAATCTAGTTAGTTGGATTTTGTTAGTCACGTGAGGGTTTTGTTCTAGTTCTGGTTTTGAAAAGTGAGTAGTGCTATTTCTAATTACCAGTTATGAAAAGTGAGTAGTTCTAGTTCTAGTCGTTTGTTTTCAAAAGCAATTAACTCTAGGTCTATATGCGAGTTTTGAAAAGTGAGCAGTTCTAGTTACGAGTCTTTAAAACTGAGTAGTTCGAGTTCTAGTCGCGAGTCTTCAAAGGTGATTAGTTCTAGTTCTAGTTGCTAGTTTAGAAAAGTAAGTAGTTCTGGTTCTTGTTGCAAGTTTTCAAAAGTGAGTAGTTCTAGCTCCGCATTTTGAAATCCAGCGGTTTGTACAAGCCTGATTCGTTTGAATCTTTCGGCCAACACCTTATGCAAAGCTGATCTGGTGATAACTTTGCTAGCGTTGGGTTTCCATTCCAGCCCCAGCTTACCTTAGCAGTAAATGTGACATTTAAAGTGCAGAAACCAAGTCATATTCTGAGACTAACTTTTCACAGCAAAAGAACCGCAAGTGATTAGACTTTCAGGCGGAGCAAAACAAGGTATAGTCGAGTTGTATCAAGATGGAGCTTGGGGGACGATCTGCCCTAATGGCTGGGATGACAATGATGGTACGGTCGTTTGTAAAATGCTTGGATTTACACAAGCGCTGTCGACGGCCTCAGTGGATATTGTTGCCAGGACAAATTATTTTATGGAGGATGTAGGATGTCTTGGCGATGAGCTTAGCATTTGGTTGTGCCCGTATCTAACGACGGAGAATCGATATTCTGGCTGCCGGCCTGCGAAAGTCGCTTATGTGACTTGCGCTTGAGAACAAACTGTAAACTGGGCTGGGCAAAATCGAGGACCTGTGTGATTCGATATGACGTCATAACGGTATGAAAGATGTGGAAAGTTCAAATGTGTACCTTTTATGAACTACAAAGAATATTTTCTATTTTCAGTTCTTCACTATATTAAAGAGAATTTGGTGTTTTTTCGACGGTGTCTATTTCATCGCACTTGGTGACAATGCTACGGGTTGATCACTACTTCATTGTCATGTCATTTCCACTAACCTGCGTCATGGCCTATGGCGCCATGGTTTTTAGTAGGCCATGCCTGTGTATGCGTATTGCGTAGCCTTTGCTACTTGTTTCGTATGCTGCGCTACAACGGATCAAGGTTTCAAGTCTTGAAAATTTGAAAATGCCCGAAAGAATCATCACCACTCGATTAATATTCGAGTGCTTAAATCCAAGGTTGTAATCAAGTCACAAGTCAATCTCAATTTTATAGCTTTGACTCGAGTAAAGTCGAGTCATTTTCAGTTCGTCACCAAGTCCAAGTCAGCTAGTAGAGGGTCGTGTCCGATTCATAGTGTTTTGACTCGAGTCCAAGTCATATTCACTGTTCAGTTTTCAGTTCAATCCGGTTCAGTCCACTTTTTTCAACTCTGCTCGAGTGATATAGAATGGCTCGCATTCAGAATATAGTGATTCTTCTCAGTTTTAACGGTTTCCGGACCTATTTTCCAAGTATCATGACTGATAGACGAATTACCAACAATGTAGTAAGTTTTCTATTCTTCGAAGGTACAATGAAATATCTATCCTGGCCGTCCTAGTCTCGAGTCGTATGACTTGGATCGGGTCATTACAACCCTGCTCATATATTGTGCCCAGCCCTATTTCTAATCTCAGAATAGCTGTATCGTGTCAAGAACATTAATTCTGATAGCTGGTTCCAACTACGAACATGCTTTATCAAACTCATAATGTTATTTACGGTGGGCAGAAAATGATAAGTTTATATGTGATATTTTTGTATGTTTAGAACTGAGTTTAGTGTGTTTCGAGAAATCCTTGGTACCACAACTAGAGTCGTTGGATCAATTAGGGTTGCATGCATTTGTCTCAGAACATGGATATAAGTTTGAAAGTGGCGAGAGGCCGTTTCCATAGATTGGCCGCGGCGGCAACATTACAATAACCAGATAAAGCGGTGACAAAACCAATAGCGAAGAAAGCTGTTTTAGCGAGGTGAAAGCGTTGAAGACCGTGGACACTGGGCAGTCCTTGAGGTGATGAGGAGTCAACAATATTGGATGGCGAAATAAATTGAATCAATTAAAGCCACAAGTCAATCTCACTTTTATAGTTTTGACTCGAGTAAAGTCCAAGTCAGAGGTCCGAGTCATGGTATTACGACTCGATACCAAGTCATTGTGTTGACTGCTCAGTTTCCAGGTAAAGTGAATCCCACTTTTATAAGTCTGTTTAGTGATATCGAATGGTTCGCATTTATAATAGATTAATTTTCCCACTTTTAACAGTTTCTGGTGGCATTTTCAAGTATCAGTACCAATCGACGAAATCCCAATAGTGTGGTTACTTTATTTTTTCGAAATTACAAAGAAATGTCGGTTTGGGCCGTCTGAGTCTCGATTCGAGTCATTTTTGTATTTTGAGAAAATGACTTGAATCAAGTCGAGTCATCAGAAAATCGTGACTCGAGTCGTTACAACCCTGTTAAACATATCTCACAGGACGTTCTAACCTTTTTTCCCCCTTTGGCATTTTCGCTTCCTTGTTTCTCAAAATCGCCCACGTTGGGAACCACTGGTCTAAACTCACTATTAACTAGTAAGAACGAGTGTATATGTAGGCCATATACTTAATTATAATCTCCAGGGTCCCGGCTTGACATAAAGATCTTAAGGATCATATCACCGGCACCCGTCTATACCGTTATTAAAAGCTACACATTAATACTTTCATTATGAGTATTTTTTGCATACTCAAACTCATTCTGCTTGTCCCGATTGACGAAGAAATAAATCTCTCTCTCGTGCTAGTGATGTGCAAGATTAGAATTCACGTTGTGGGTAAATCTGTAGTAAATCCACCACCGTCCACAGGAGAAGACTAGGTTCGATTCTCGGCAGTGGCACGTGTCGAAGCGTGGAGATTTATCTGGGCTTCGGTGCCTGAAGAGGGCGTATACAAGGAAGCGAATGAAAAGAGTGTTCTGCGTCTTGTGCATCGCATTGTACATTGTGTTTCTTGAACGGACGAAAATATAAATATTGAACAATGTAATTTAATGAACAAACATTTGCAGATTATAAAGCGCTTTTTCAGTTCAGTCCAGTTTATTAAAGATTTAATCGTATCAATATACACCAATCTACGCTAGACTCGCATAGTAGGCGATGGCCAGTTTGGCCATAGGTGTGAATTCGTGTCCAAATACAAATTGACTCGTACAGTAGGCGATGCCTCACTTGCACTATTCGTGTCAAAACTCGAATTTAGATAATCTCGGATAGTAGGCGCCAGGCGGTCGATCGCCAAAGGTGTAATTTCGTGTCCAAACAGAATTGTAAATAGACTCACATGGTAACGATGTCTCATGCGCAATTTTGTGGCCAAATACCTATATCAGAAGTTTTATATCCAACTCCACTTCATATGATCGTAAATCCAAATCCATGCTCATCTTTCGCACCACTCATTGCGCTTCGATCACGTTATTTTCTCCGTTTGACCAAAGGCAATTTACGACAATATTTGGATTAGTGCGCTGAGTGTCAAATTTGTTAAGACCAGTACTGATCACGGAAATATTAATTTGAATCTGCTCATGGCCCCGGAATCCCCAAAATCAGGCCTGTGATTTTGTTGCTATGACGTAATAATGGTTGGGAATAGCGATTAGCGATGCTGCAGCTCAAGAGCAAGTGAGGTAGGTACGAGACACAAGAGTGAGGCAATGAGCAATGTGCAGGGAGTCGCCACTAGGGCTGGGCAAAATCGAGTACCTGAGTGATTCGATTCTGAATCACGTATTATGCTTCGAGTCGAGTCGAGTATTCGAGTATCACACATTATGACGTCATAACAGAATGTAATATGTCAAAGTTCAAATATGTACCTTTTATGCCACAGCAAAGAATATAATGCCTGTTATCCACCACATTAAAGATGCTTTGATATTTTTTCGACCATACCGATTTCATTGCACTTCGTGACAAGGTTATGGGATGATTATGACTTCGAAAATGTGTTATTTCACGTAAGCTTTGTAGCTTTGTACTATGTTTCGTATGCTTCAATGCAGCCAATTAGTGTTTTAAGCCTTCCACATTGGAAACTAGCACCAAAACTATAATTCTCGTTGATAAATTAACTTTCAGTGGCGAGGAGCTTGTAATTTCAGTACTCGAAAATATCGTCTTTTACTACTCGACTCGAATCATTAAAATTAATACTCGATTCAGATTCGAGTACTCGAATCATTGTGCCCAGCCCTAGTCGCCACACAACAAAATTCAGGTCTTACTGTGAAGCAGGCTGGCCTTCTAAAACATGATGCTCATATATTCCATAATCAAATCTTCTCACTTGGCTGCAGTGAATTTATCTTGTATATACAATACATACATCACAGAGTGTGTGAGATGGCAATTCAGCACTGCGTTCATTCAGTGCAATCTATTTGGCCTGTACTGCAAATCCAGAAAACGAGATTCAGGTGTAGTTAGCTAATATCTGGTCTTGTTTACTCGAACTTTGTCTTTAGCAAATCGTGAGTTAGAACCTGTGCTGTAGGTGTTGCAGCAATAAGGGGACCTTTTTGGTGAATAAACAGTCCATGTCTTGACGCTATCTGATCTGACCAGAAATATATTATAATCAGTTGACCACATATTTAATAATTTCATTTTAGACTTTCATAGTGTTTTCTCAAGTATACCAATGTTTTCCATTGAACTTCACTGATCTATATTCAAATCTAGACGAAACTATGTTCTTGTGTAGAAAGCATAGCTATTACCTCTAGGCTACTATACGGTAGGCCTACTCAATTCAACACAACAAATCTCGGTATGTGTCTGCCAGGTTTTGGTGGAAACTTTCCGGTAGAGTGAAAATTATGAAGAATCGCACCAGGCAACAAAAGAGCAAATTCCGTGAGTTTTTAGAACAATTATTATGATGATGTATGAATGATTTTATATTGCCATGTGTACAAGGCAGGGGTTTCTAGAACTTCTAGAAATCCCTGATACAAGGGTTTTGGATAGGGGTACCATACATAGGGGGACTTCTCCTTTTTTCAAGAAATCGAAAATGTCCTCCTTTATAGCTTTGTCACCAGGCGATGGTACAGTCACAATGAAAAAACGCTACAAATGTGTATGTTCGTATGGTGTTTTAGTATTTCTTGTAAAGATTATAAAATTACCCATTTTTCTAGTCGGATCTTGTAAATTTTGTGATTTAGAAAAAGCGCCTTCTTTTCCGTATCTCAAAATAGTCTTGGATGTCATTGGCACGAGAACTTGTGTTTGATATTTTTTCGTTGCCTTTGACGGGGGTGATTGATTGCTGATTGAAAGATCTCAGTCAGTACCGGTGTATCAAGTTAGTTGACGGTTATTCGACTACTGTTATTTTTAAAGAATTTCAGTTCTAGTTGTGTAGCCAGAGGGTAGGTTCCAAACTGGAAACTGGTTGTTTTCGGTACTATGTCGCCCAAGACAAAAAAATTTCATTCATGGGATAATCGGTGCTTCTTCGCTGTACAAACCAGTGACACCAATGAATGTTTCCCGTTAAGCCGTCAAAATTTTTTTTTTGCCTTGGGATTAGGGTTGGGGTGGAATATTACGGTTGGGATGAGAGTTAGGGTTAGAGGAGGGGATATTAGGGTTGAAGGTGTGGCATATTTGGGTGGGAGCTAAGGGATAGGGCACTTCTTCGATGGCAGTCAGACATCGAAAAGTGTTCACCATGATCACCGATGAATGTTTTCCATGAACACGAAAAAAAATTATAAACGTCAAAATATATTTTTTTTTTGTGCCTTTCGAAAGACGAATGTTAGGGTTGGGGTGGGGGGAAAGGGGGATATTAGGGTTGTCGGAGGCGATATTAGTGTTAGGATTGGTGGATGGGGATATTAGGGTTGGCGGAGGGGATATTAGTGTTAGGATTGGTGGATATTAGTGTTAGGATTGGTGGATAGTAATATTAGGGTTGGGGTGGGGGGTATTAGGGTGGGGGGAAAGGGGGATATTAGGGTTGTCGGAGGCGATATTAGTGTTAGGATTGGTGGATATTAGTGTTAGGATTGGTGGATAGTAATATTAGGGTTGGGGTGGGGGGTATTAGGGTGGGGGGAAAGGGGGATATTAGGGTTGTCGGAGGCGATATTAGTGTTAGGATTGGTGGATATTAGTGTTAGGATTGGTGGATAGTAATATTAGGGTTGGGGTGGGGGGTATTAGGGTGGGGGAAAGGGGGATATTAGGGTTGGCGGAGGGGATATTAGTGTTAGGATTGGTGGATGGGGATATTAGGGTTGGCGGAGGGGATATTAGTGTTAGGATTGGTGGATATTAGTGTTAGGATTGGTGGATAGGGATATTAGGGTTGGGGTGGGGGGTATTAGGGTGGGGGAAAGGGGGATATTAGGGTTGGCGGAGGGGACATTAGTGTTAGGATTGGTGGATGGGGATATTAGGGTTGGCGGAGGGGACATTAGTGTTAGGATTGGTGGATAGTAATATTAGGAGAGGGGGAGATAGCGTAGTCGTAACGATAAGCGCCCACCAATCTGGCGGACCCGGTTCGATTCCCGTCGGAGGTTTATGTGGGCTCCTCTTCCCTCGCCGTTGCCGCTCTTACGGAGACAAAAAAGACCAACAAAAGAAAGCACTCACAAGGAATGGAAAGAACTAGTAAGGACCGCGGCTTCAATAAGATCAACATCGAAATGAACTGCGACATCGGGCACGGCTTCGATAAGATCAACATAGAAAAGAACTGCGACATCGGGCACTCTAGACCGAGGTGGAAATTAGATTAAAAGGATCGCAACTGCATGCGTGTCGTTCGACATCCTCCTATCTGCTCATTACATCGCATTTTGTCTTATCGCATGTACATTGTGTGTGACTTGTTCAGATGAAACATATAATCCCAACGATTAATAATATGATATTATTACTATTAGGGTTGAGGTGGGGAATGTTAGGGTCCATTCATTACATTCAGCACCCATTACCATCCGTTCAAAAGATACATATTTTCCAATTGCCAAGACAGAAAGTATCGAATCTTTCATTCGAGCACGGGGTTAGATCGTTCTAGTTCATTACAAAACTGATTCAAATATAAGCGAGTGATTAATATGATGCCTATGGAATCAATAGCTAGGTTACGTCAATTCACGCGGAGTCATCATTACAAACGATGGAAAAACATAAGCGGGTGAATTCAAGCCTGCAGGCTCGTGCCGCTAGGACATACTTTGCGATAGGTGATGCTGGAGCAAACTGATGATAATCAGTATGTTGATATTTCATCCTTTCGAATACACGAAAAGATTGCGATTGAACGAAAAAATTGGAAGGTATTGAAACGATATTTAGTAGTCGTTGAAACCGGACATTCGGACACCACACTTCCTGTAGCCATAAGACAATGTAAAGAGGCACTTACGTCGTTGTAGCCTTGTAGGATGGGCAGTTGGACACTGAATATAAAGTAACAGAAGTGATGGGATGATAGCCTAATGAAGTGGCATGTTTCGGAATGATGGGCCGATATATCAAATTGAGATTTGAATGTGGACGTTCTTGACGACTGTCGGGATGGCCTTCGAGGCTTTTAGCGATGTCTTTCCCAAACTTATTTCCACGGCGTATTTCAATATCGAATATATTTTACATATAGATAGAAAGTCTCGAATCGAGAGGTGAAGTCAATACACGCATTCATGGTTAACACGACCATATGGAATTAGAGATAACTGACCTACCGTATGTTAGTTAATTATCTATAATGGAATCAAGATTATATATAGGCTTGCATCGCTGGGATAGAGATTGACCTTAATAATGTTATAGTGGACCGGACTTTCTGCCAGCACGTGAACGACCAACTGAGGCAAGGCGATATATACCCTTCGAAGAATGATGATCTTCATCGGAATCCATTGTGACACACAGAAAACGAATGTCATCAGAAAATTGGCACTAGCCAACCCAATATTGCATAATGACATATTCAAACTTATCTATAGTATACGTCCATAATATATTCAGGTCGATAGAACGTAATTGGGCTACCGCTACGGTCAATTCTAATGTCTATTGCGTGCTACACGATAAAGGCGCGGTATGTCTTGGTGAACGGGACTTTGGAATGTTCATTGCCAACCTAATAATATTGATTTTCTCGACGGCAAATTGAAAGTTCAAAATTATCTGGCTGGACGTCTCTGAACTACCAGTAGGCAAAACTACTCTTCAAAATATTGTGAAGTATACACAGTTAGAGATCGTGTCGATTCCATACAGCAATTAACAATTTGCCAGTATACGCGTTGAAATTGCATGGCGATACCGAGTGACGTAATTCTCTTTAGATGGATTTCAGGTGCGATGTCAGGGTCACCAATATAGCAATCTGTCTTAGCAGCTGCGTTGACCTCCGGTTGACTCGGCATACGGGTCTCTCGATTTCGCAATACTCAACATTTATTCAATGCCGTGAACCTATGACACCAGGTCTGACAATACACGAATCGTTATTCTGACTATACGTTCATCTACAAACCTATCATATATGGCGGGCGTGGGCTGATATGGGAAAATGAAGTACTTTGCGGAACGCTTTCCTCAATCATAATACTATTCGCCTATTTCTCCACCTATACAAGGAACAAACCGTGTTCAATGTGAACTTCAAGTTGAAAACGTAGAGACCAAAAACAGTATTCAGTGAAATAATTAACGTAATGCACATGAATAGCTATTGAAGTCAAGATATATAAGCTGTTGAACTCTGACTGTGTGTCGGACGTAGAAAACGTAGTTTATATGGGCATCATATGGTCTGTAACTCGCTCTACCCTGTCCGTGCATTAGTCGAGCGTCTTCATAATTAATAATCCGTATTGCCGTAACCACTTTTCAGCGTTTCTGGATCATTGGCTGTGGACCTGTGGTACCCAACACAGTGACGTTGAAAATATACAAAATGTAGGCTACATAGGACATTGTTGGATGATATGTAACAAATATCACATAAATGTTTAACGATCGCGCTAATGCGATCGCAACCAGAATTTATTCCCTTAGCGACCTATATGTTTGAGTTGTGACAGAGAAGACATTCAACTATGGGTAGCGGTGATAAGAGTAATCAACGTTGCTACTCAAGTAGTACAAGTAGCGACTTCAAACTTGGTAGAAAGTCAGTCTTATAGGCCTGTTTTGAATCGAAAACTGTTCAAGTAGAAGTAGAAGTATGCAGAAAATGCAACCAGTAGGCTATAGTGTGTGTCGATAAAATGTACTCGAACTTGAAGTGGAAGAATTTCCTTCGTCCTTTGACCCTCTATTACTACGGGTTAGAGCTGTCATTGAAAGGACACCGACGAGAGTTCATCGATGTGTTTTTCAGTCACTAAAGTCTTCACTGCCGCGTTGCCCCCTAGTTGACTCTGTATTCGGCTTCATCCAGCGATCGAAAACAAAACACGTCACAATGTTCACCGTACGTATTTAAATACCATGCCGCCCTGACCGAGTAACATTGAGTTGATGATGGCGGGGGCGAATGTATATCCGAGTCTTTCTAAAGTAAATTGGAGGGAGCTGACTTTGGCGACAATCGACAAGGCAAGCGCAATTGCTTGGTGCCGACAGCACGGACTGCTTGCGAAACAAATGCGATGCCCCGAATGCAATGGCGATATGGCGGAATACGAGCGGAGCACAAAAATCGGATTCCGTTGGCAATGTGGAGACCGCGACTGCAAAACGACATTGCAAATTGTGAAAAATAGTTTTTTCGAGGGGACCAGATTTCAACTTCAAACCACCATCGAATTGCTGTATTTATACTCGTATGAAATGGCGTCGTACAAAAATGTTAGACGGGAGTGCGGGATCGCTAGCGATGAGACCATCTGTAACTATCGCAACTACGTCCGAGACATATATGCCGAGTATTTCGTGGACAATCCACTTCAATTGGGCGGCCCTGGAAGAGTCGTTGAAATCGACGAGTCGGCCTTTGTCCGCAGAAAACATAATGTTGGAAGAACGGTCAAGACGCAGTGGGTGTTCTGAACAAGTCACACACAATGTACATGCGATAAGACAAAATGCGATGTAATGAGCAGATAGGAGGATGTCGAACGACACGCATGCAGTTGCGATCCTTTTAATCTAATTTCCACCTCGGTCTAGAGTGCCTGATGTCGCAGTTCTTTTCTATGTTGATCTTATCGAAGCCGTGCCCGATGTCGCAGTTCATTTCGATGTTGATCTTATTGAAGCCGCGGTCCTTTCTACTAGTTCTTTCCATTCCTTGTGAGTGCTTTCTTTCGTTGGTCTTTTTTGTCTCCGTAAGAGCGGCAACGGCGAGGGAAGAGGAGCCCACATAAACCTCCGACGGGAATCGAACCGGGTCCGCCAGATTGGTGGGCGCTTATCGTTACGACTACGCTATCTCCCCCTCCCCCAACCCTAATATTACTATCCACCAATCCTAACACTAATGTCCCCTCCGCCAACCCTAATATCCCCATCCACCAATCCTAACACTAATGTCCCCTCCGCCAACCCTAATATCCCCATCCACCAATCCTAACACTAATATCCCCTCCGCCAACCCTAATATCGCCCTTTCCCCCACCCTAATACCCCTCACCCCAACCCTAATATCCCTATCCACCAATCCTAACACTAATATCCCCTCCGCCAACCCTAATATCGCCCTTTCCCCCACCCTAATACCCCCCACCCCACCCTAATATCCCTATCCACCAATCCTAACACTAATGTCCCCTCCGCCAACCCTAATATCCCCATCCACCAATCCTAACACTAATGTCCCCTCCGCCAACCCTAATATCCCCATCCACCAATCCTAACACTAATATCGCCTCCGACAACCCTAATATCCCCCTTTCCCCCCACCCTAATACCCCCACCCCAACCCTAACATTCGTCTTTCGAAAGGCACAAAAAAAAATATATTTTGACGTTTATAATTTTTTTTTCGTGTTCATGGAAAACATTCATCGGTGATCATGGTGAACACTTTTCGATGTCTGACTGCCATCGAAAAAGTGCCAGGGATAGTAGGGTTGGAGGGGGTTAGGGTTAAGGTTGGGGTCCAGAGTGGAATTGGTGGCAACGTCACGCAGAACTTTCTGTTTAATTACCTAATTATTCCATGCAGAAAAGCTCTCCTTCCAGTCTTGCACCACCCCTCCATGCTATCCCAGTAATGCATAAGCGCCAAGCAGGGAAGTCATAGATACCAGTGTTTCTAATCAGGTCTTTGCTCCGACCCGGCCGGGGATCGAACCCACGACCTACCGATCAAGAAGCCGGACGCTTCACCTTTACGCTATCTTGTCGGTGGACTAGGGTTGGGTAAGAGTATCCCAAGATTAGGTTTGGGGGTGACAGATATTAGGGTTGAGAGTATCGTGTCCCTCACCCTAACCCTGATACCCCTCTTCCAGCCCCAATATCCCTCTCCTCTAATCCTAATATCCCAATCTCCCAACCCATATATTCCCCTCCCCCAACCCTAGTCCTGGGATACTCTAACCCCAACTTTGACCCTAACCCACCTCCAACCCTGATATTCCCCCTCCAACCCGGATATCCCTCTTCCCCAACCCTAATATCGATCTCTCCCAAGGCAAAAACAATTTATTTTGATGTGTTCATGTGAAATATTTAGTGCTGTCATGGGGGAACACTAGGGCTCTTCAAAAATGGATTTTTTTTCTCAAACGTACGGGCTACTTGATAAAATTGTTAGGTTACCTAATTTAAGCCTACGCTCCAAATTTGGTTCAATTCCAACCAGTAGCCGCATTGCTACAGGAGAAGAAAGTTTCTATTTATTATATAAAAATAAATAACAAAAACTTTGAAAATTTTCTGTTCACCCCATGAAAGTGTTAGGTTGTGTATAGAAAGGATGTTCACCAAACTTGGTTCAATTCCAACCAGTGGAAGCGGAGATATTGCCGTCGAAAAATTTGGATTTGAATAAAATAGTATTTACGGTGAGCACCACTATAATAAATAATTAAAGAATTGGTCACCGTAAGTACTATTTTATTCATAATCCAAATTTTTCGACGGCCATAACTCCGCTTCCACTGGTTGGCATTGAACCAAATTTGGTGTGTAGGCTTAAATTAGGTAACCTAACAATTTTATCAAGTAGCCAGTAGAATTTGAGAAAAAAAGTCATTTTTGAAGAGCCCTAAGGAACACTGACTTGCTATGATCGTAAAACGAAGAAGAGCCGAATGATCAAGTATATATATATTTAAATGGAAGGTTGCGTGTGACGTTGGGTAGGGTTTGAGGGTTGAAATACAAGCAATTGGGTCAGATCATGTCAGGTGGTCCAGAAAAATTTCAACTTATGCCCCCACCATCTCAGATTATCATGGAAATTGGTATGCTTAGAAAACTTTTCTTTCTGAATTCAGAAAAACAAATTTTATGAAAATCGGTCAAGTAAAACTGAAGATGTGGCCGTTCAAAAATTGCGGTTTTTGTGGTCGCTCAAGCGGAAAAAATGTCAGAAATTTACACATGTAATTGAAATCTGCTATATTTTGGTCAAATTAGGGTTGTTGAGGGTGACACTTTCACACTTGTTCATTTACATCCTACTTGATACTTTGCCCCCTTCTTTGACACCTGGGGCTGCATAGTCTGACCTTTAACCCCAGTGGCGGCTCGTCCTATAGGGCAACTGGGGCATTGCCCCACCTAAAATTCTGTTCAATAACAGTTCTTTACCATTTATAGACGCACAGCAATCTATATATACCGAAATCACAGCAAAAATCGTATTCTTCTTGTCCTTTCGCTTGTAAATGCCCATATATATAGCGAAGTCTCTGCGAAAATCGAATTCTCTTCCGTGTTTTCGCTTTGCAAATGCCTAGCCGGGGCATGCCCCGGTAGCGCTCATAACAAGCTTTCACTGTCTATTCTCTCAAAGCTGCGCACAATAAAGAAACAGTGATTCACTCTCTCCTATTCATAAAATGACCGAGCAACCGGGGCAACATAGCCTGCTCGCCCTTAAGGTGTGATGTAACAATCGTATCTACATCTGAACTCGGTTACCGTCATATGCGTTTAGTCGACCTTTGCTGGTATAGGTCGATTTTGATGGTGTTTCACACCATGATAATTCTTGAAACTTGGTATGTCATGTCGTGATGGTGGTATTTAACATTGTCCCAAGTTTCAGGGTTTCTACTTAAAGTTTAGGGTAGTAATTCCGTTTCCGAAGTTGAGTGTGTGCTGATTCGTCATGTATCGCAAACAGATTTTACTCAAAAGCCGGTATTGGTATCCATTGATTTTGACGATGGTCCATACCGAGATCGGTCATGACATTTGGTACGGTAAGTCTTAATGTTAGTATTCAACGCGGTACCAAGTTTCAAGTTTGTCACTGTACTGTGTTAGTGGTAATTTCGTTTCCTAAGTCGAGTGAGAGCTGACTCGTCATTTATCGCAAACACATTTACGCAAAGCCGGTATTGGTCTCCATTGATTTTAACGATGCTCCTTACCTAGATCCGTCATGAGCTTTTGCATGGTATGTCTTGATTTTAGTATCGAACGCTGTGCCAAGTCTCAAGGTTGGCACTCAATGATTAGGGCAGCAATTTCGTTATCAAGGTCGAGTATGTTAAAGATGTGCGCTGATCTGACACTTAGCCTACCTAACGCATTGCGGATTTCACGCAAAAGTCGGCGTATCTGTGTTAACGCTAACTGTGTTCCATACTGAGATAAGTGATGAGATGATGATATCATGAAACAGTTTACTAACATCCTCGGTTTGCATTCAAATATTTACTTTTATTTTATATTCTCCAATGTCAATTTTGACCGTGAAATTGTGGCCTTCAGGCCATTTGCTTACAATTACAACCCCTGTCAAGCGCGATAGCTGTTTCGTTTTCGATGGCGGCTAACAGCTGATCGCTTGATCAATGATAAGCCTATTCCTCAGTAAATTTTACGCAAAATTCGGTGTTGGTCTGCTTGTATTAATTTTGACAGTGTACCATACCGAAAACGGTCATGAGGCTACTTCTCGTTGATTTCATGTAACGTGTACCAAGTTTTCGGCTCTCATCCACGTATTTATTCGGTAATATATTTTCCAAAGGCGATTTTGCAGCAGACATATAGACCGTAAGCCGTATGTGTCGTGTGACAGTCTCCAGCATCAAGGCCAAAATATCTCCTATGCTGTATCGGGACCGAATTTCCGAGGCTGCTATCCGTAGTTCTTCAGAATTATGTTTTGGATTCAATATGACATTGTCCAATCTATGAGATAACAATTGCGTATGTGTCCGAACTCGTTGACCTTTCCAGCTAGGCTTACGCAATCTCTCGAGTTATAGTCATTTCCATTTCTGCAGATAATTAGTCAAGTCAGGTATAGTGCGAACATGAGCCGTGTGAAATCTTTGTTCCGTACGCCGTTTACGCAGTTACCACACTTCAAGTCACAGCTCACCGGCAGACCTCTCGCGGCACATACGTTACATCACTGTTGTCGGGAAGTTCGTGTTACCGTAGTTCGTACCAATAAGTTACTTGTTTACGTTGGAAAACTCCATTGTGACGTCATCTTGATAAAAAGTCGCTTGCATCCCTTGCCCCACCACCCGATATTGTCACGAGCCGCCACTGTTTAACCCCATGATTCTGTTCGCGTCTTCGAAAATCGCTCATGCGTGACGTCATTTTTAATTGCAAATTTCTTTTGACCAAGAGGTGGTGTCATCAAGTGTAAGGTGTCATTGGAAAGCTCCTGATAAGGACTTTCAGAATCAACTATAACATTCCTCGCTATAGAATCATTACATACCATAAGAGTGCCATGAAACTAACCTGCAAATAACATGTTTTAATTGAAAATCTCACATTTCTCAACATGACACAAACTCTGTAAAACAACTAATTTTACTTTTATTCTATATACAGTACCTATTGTACTACACACAAGGTAGTCAGTATAACTCAAAACAGATAATTGCCGACATAAATTATGCTGGAAATTATTTTTGAAAATTGAAGAAAAATTTGCTACACAGTTTGAGGTGAACACACAGTACTTCAAAAATGAATCAGAATTCACAACTAACGCAATGATAAGATGCAATATTTTATGTATTCTACACAATACATTTGGGCAACGATCAGCACTAAACAATGAAATGGACAATAACATCGAAAATCAATGTCAGCGGGTTGGTAGATTTCATATTATGGTGAGATATCAACTATGCACTTGCACATATCAGATATATATATTTATCTTTGATGATATCTCTTCCAAACTTCTTTGACTTTCAGTGTTGTTTATACACACTCTTTTTGATGCTAACTCGGTCTTCCAACGCCGGCATCATCCTATTGTTTTTGCTGTTTCAAAAAAACTTCACAACTTTTTCAATTTTTTCATCTGAAAGCATCTTCCATTTTTGTGGTGGTGGCAAAGAATAACTCCAGTGTCTTGTTCTTGCTGTTTCGCATCTCTCAACAACCTTCCACTTACTCCAAAAAATTCCGAGATTTTCATTCTTGACCAATTGTTAAGATTTGAATTTTTTGAGGTCTTGTTGAATTAGGGCTATTGTTTTTTCTTATATTTTTGATACGATATTTCAAAAGCTTCATTTTCATATTCGCCTTTTCCCGTCCCTACAAATTCTTGAATCTCATCAACATGTAAAACCTTGGCAAGCTTTGTTTCAACGTTGAGATTCAATTCTTGTATTTTTCTTTTTCCGTATCTAATTTTTCGATTTCCATGAAGAGAATGCAGCTTTACTGGAGATTCACCAACAGCATGAAGACTCTGATATGTGCATTGTTAATATCTCACCATAACATGAAGACTACAATGCATGAGATATTGCATCTTATCATTGCGATAGTTGTGAATTCTGATTAATTTTTGAAGTATTGTGTGTTCACCTCAAACTGTGAAGCAAATTTTCTCCATTATTTTAAAAATATCTCTCAAAATTATTTCCTGCATAATTTATGTCAGCAATTATCTGTTCTGAGTTATACTGACTACCTTGTGTATAGTACAATAGGTACTGTATATAGAATAAAAGTAAAATTAGTTGTTTTACAGAGTTTGTGTAGTGTTAAGAAAGGTGAGATTTTCAATTGAAACATGTTATTTGCAGGTTAGTTTCATGGAACTGTTATGATATGTAATGATTCTATAGCGAGGAATGTTATAGTTGATTCTGAAAGTCCTTATCAGGAGCTTTCCAATGACACCTTACACTTGATGACACCACCTCTTGGTCAAAAGAAATTTGCAATTAAAAATGACGTCACGCGTGAGCGATTTTCGAAGACATGCGCGGAATCAAAGGGTTAAAGGTCAGACTATGCAACCCCAGGAGTCAAAGTAGGGGGCAAAGTATCTAGTAGGATGTAAATGAACAATTGTGAAAGTGTTATCCTCAACAACCCTAATTTGATCGAATTATGGCAAATTTAAGTTACATGTTTATATTTCTGACAATTTTTCCGCCTGAGCGATCACAAAAATGGCAATTTTTGGACGGTCATACCTTCGGATTTAGTTGACCTTTTTTGTTGAAATTTGGATTTCTGAAATCAGAAAACAAAGCGCTGTAAGCATGCCAATTTTCACGATGTTTCGAGATAGTTGGGATATGGCCTGGACCAAGTGATATGTTATTACCCAATTACTAAATATATACTAGTCCATCCTCAAGATTATCGGACCACGACCTGACCTATCAATCTCGCCTTCCATGACATGCCACCCCATTTGTTGTCGCTTGCTTTTTTCTATACTATCTTCTCTACTTTTCATTCAGTGTACAATGTACATGCTTCCTCTTTACATCGCCTAGGCCAAGGTGGGTGTCTGATTCCATAGACTACTCCAAGTCGCTTCAACACCTTTCTGTCTTTTCATTGTATCGCATTTTTGTGGTGTATTGAACTGAAAAAATTGCTAATAAACCAGTGATAATGATGATGAAACCCCTCTCATTTCAAACTTGTACTGATGTTCATGTGGAGAGCCCATCCGATTCCGATGGAATAAAAGTTGATGAGTTGCTTCAGGATAGAATCTGGTTAGTTGTGTTTCGGTTAGTTAGTTGCTGATTTTTAAAGGTTGTTAGTGTTATTTCTAAGGTGCACTTTGAAAATCCAGTAGTTTGCACAAGACTGATATGTGGGCTTCGTAAGCTGACAAATTCGAAGAATTTTATTGGAATTGAATATTGAAGGGCTGTATACTTGTAACTTGAGGCAGTAGAAATCAGTATGTTTATTGATGCTCAATGGTTTTCGCACCTTAAAATGTTTTGATATAGCGAACCATGCTATTTTACTGACGATGCCCCTAGAAAAGATCAATTTCTGGAATGGCATATAAGGGCAATTAGACTAATAAAAATTCATTGTATTCAGAATCTCAGAAGCCATCAAGATGGTTTGTTGCGGTTTACCTCATTTTGATTGCTCTTCCTGTGGTTACAATAACAGCGTCAGTGTTCAGTATACTCTCAGTCAACCAGGTAAGATTTCAGGGTTTCCATTACCGGTACCTTATCACTTGTACATGATAAAAACTGAGGACTGGTTTATGGCGATGGCCCATACCCCTCACCAGACACCGTTCCATGCGTGACAATTCAACCACGGCCCATCAACAGGGGTGTAACCAAGAAGTCGCACGGTTCCAACTCACAAATCAATCTCACTTTGATGGTTTTGACTCGAGTCAAGCCGAGTCATTTTCAATTCACCGCCGAGTCCTAGTCGGGTTGCAGAGGGTCGAGTCCGACTCGTAGTGTTGAGAGTTGAGAGTTATAATTACTGAATTCGTAAAAACTTGGACACTGGGTCAAGCTCGGTTGATATCAAATCATAGCTTAATCTCATGAGCATAAGAATACCAAATGTATGTACACTGTACGAGTTTCCGTACAGCAAGTTTGGCTCATTTCGCACTGTACAGTTATGATGCAGCATTCACAGGAGATTGGATTAGAATTAAAATTAGAGCATAGAATCATTTCACAAATTAGAATTGGACCAAAGTAACATTTCTCAAATCAGATTACTGTCATTTCACTCTAATTAGTTTATTTATATAACTAGTATTACCAACTGCCTGGGCTGATGTGAATTTTAAAAGGTTCTTATCCTATCCTAATTAACATTTTTATGTGATGACCACACTTAAAATAGTGGTATGCAGAAAAGAGATTGGTGACCACTAGCGCACACTGTTAACCGTAGGCTACCTGCTAATAAGTGTTATTATCTAATTTCTACAGGTTAGTAGCATATCTCCTGTCGTCAATCAATTGGAAGTCTCCCAAGAAAACACTCTGACAGGTAGCCTATATTATGTTTTTTGTTCATATTTTAAGCAGCTAAAATGAAGTCGTTACGTCTTATCCAGATTTCATGTTTTGCTCGGAAAATCTATGCTGATTGTTTGTTACAAAAGTATCCAAACTGTTCTTATCAATCATCCGGTGTTATTTTTAATGCCCAACCGATCTCAAGATTATTTTTGCTTTAAAACTGTATTTTCCAGGGATATTAAAGTATGACGTATTTCAAGTAGAACTTCTAGCTAATTTTTTAATTTATTATCAATAATCTCCTCATTTCAACACACCACAAGATGCGATGCAATGAAAAGATAGTAAAGTGGCGAAACGACTGGGAGTAGTCTTTAAGATCGGACACCTACCCGGCCTAAGCGATTTAAAAAGGAGGCATGCACAGTGGATGAAAAGTAGAAGTTAATATGAAAGGACAGGCTTTTACTTTTATGTCGACCATATGCACGACATGGATACGCTTGTGTTGTACTAATGCACTTTTGATACTGAGGTATAGAAGTCATTGAAATTTTCTGGGCAATGAAACTGATACACAAACGTGTCAATTTCTAGTATCCGCATATCTTTTCTGTTTAGTACACCGAATCTTTTGAGCAGTGACATTACGCCTACTTTAATGTGAGTCCTATGATATATATGTTTGCAAATCGGCTTCACAGTTTTATAGTGAATATGACGTAACCTTTAGGAAGCAGATGCTTTCTGACAAGAAAATGCCTTATCTGACCGACAAGATAGCGTAATGGTGAAGCGTCCGGCTTCTTGATCAGTAGGTCGTGGGTTCGATCCCCGGCCGGATCAGACCAAAGACCTGATTAGTAACACTGGTATCCATGACTTCCCTGCTTGGCGCTTATGCATTACTGGGATAGCATGGAGGGGTGGTGCATGACTTAGAAAGCCGTACAGACTATATCTGCACTTCTTTGTCCAGCGGCATATGCACATCATGCACTCATGGTATGCATATGCGCAGATTGTGTGTGTGTGTATCATGAGTCCGTGTATATGCCGAAAAAAACATCAAGGACAAAAATAAACTGCGGTACGTCCTTTCCTTCCTTTGCTATCTGGTTTTGTGCATTTTAAAAGTCACTAAATCCAATATATTCATACAATACAAAAGTTTATTAATTCGAGCATATTCTATCCATAGACATTCAATCCAGCAGCGAGGTCCAATCAAGCCGAATGGCGAATTTCAGTAAATCCATATCACAAGACTTCAGTCGTTTATTGCAAGGTGAATATTCAACTTTCATTGCAACTTTTAGCAGAGCATAGTAGGGAAACAGTCTTGGATTGTAGATGAGAATGAAATATATAACACTGTTTATAGCAAACATAATCAACTGTAGAGATATACAGTAAGCAAAGAGACATCAGAGAGTGCTATTCAACAAATTAGCAATGGCATTTGTACTCCCATTCTTGAATTCACGGTGGTCAAGTTCTTTCAGATTGTTATGCACAATTTGTGATTTCAACATGGTTTTGTACCAAGTTTACATGACTGAAGTCATTGAGTTGCAGTATCAGGGGTGGTCATGGTCAAAGTAGTCACTGCAATTCAAGCAGACATACCGTCGTAAAATTTTTACTCGATTACAAGAATTAGCTATTTCCAGGTAAGTAAAAAGTATTCTAGGCATAATTTTTCCAAAAACAAACAAACAAAAAACCTGAACACTTTGAAGAAAAAGTAGAAGTAGTCTAAAGTCATACCTATTTGATTAAGTACTGCAAGTTGACAAAACCTAATTTGAGTACTCCGAAAAATAAGCAGCACCTCATTAGTGTTGAGTACTGTCGAGTACTCATTGAAATGAACTCAGTCAGGGGTAATGGTAAGCAAATGGTAGAGAATTAAAATGAACATAGTATATTAACAGTCGTCATAGGCGATGAACTCTAATTTTCCGTAGGTATGTGGAATCAGTGACATCACACAGGGGTAACGTCATAATACGTCAGAATTGACAAATTAGCCGACTCGCAAGCGTTCAATAGTCGCTTGTTTATGAAAAAATTACGACAGGGTTGTAATGACTCGACTGGAGTCATTTTTTCAAAATACGGAAATGACTCGACTCGAGTCAATCTGTGTATTGACTCGACTTGGACTCGTCATTGCACATGACATGACTCGAGACTCAGATGGCCAAGACCGACATTTCATTGTAATTTCGAAGAATAGTAAAGTTCCCACCCTATTGGGATTTCGTCTATTGGTACTGGTACCGTACTTGAAAATGCGACCAAAACTGCTAAAACTGAGGAAAGTATATTATAAATGCAAACCATTCGATATCACCAAAGTTAGCAAAAGTGGGTTTATCAATACTTCAACTGGAAACTGAGCAGTCAACATAATGATTTGGACTCGGACTCGAGTCATATTACCATGACTCGGACTAGTCCCTCTGCTTGATGACTAGGACTTGACTCGGTGGTGAATTGAAAATGACTCTACTTGACTCGAGTCAAAACTATAAAAGTGAGATTGACTTTATGCTCGGAGCCTTGTGACTTGGTTACAACCCTGAATTAAGATACTATGAAGCAGACATGGAGCCAGCCGGCCACCTGCTGAATTGATTTCAAATTGACCAAGATATATCTATACTCGACATCTTGTCGCTGCCATAAGATTACTAGCGAGTCCGACAAGCAGTCAATTAGTGAGCTCGCAATCTCCCGTTAATATGCAACATATTCACCAACGCCCGCCCCGACTATCAGGAGATTTCAATAACTCCGTCTTGAGTCAAACGAATACGTATACCTGAGCTCAGTGCCTATGACAGTCGTATCCCTATGATCTTAAAAGGGTATATGGGCATGTGCGAAGGAACTTGAAAGCACAGCTATTCCTTGACAGCTCGGTCGGATAGGGGTTCATTTGCAACTCTCCTTCGCCACACCATAAATTATTTTGTTTCAGATATTTTATCTGGAGAGATACGTGTAAACTCGACCCAGTCTTTGATTGAAGCCCTTAACAGGAACCTAGAAAGAATTCGAACTACTAGCCCCGAAACTCGGCTGTTGATAGCAGATCTTCAAGCGTCCATGGAAAAAGAATTTCATGCCAGTTTCTTGGGTGAATAATAATGTCTTGAACTATTTTTCAGAATGAATACTGCTACTGCAAATTTTTTTCTATTTTACGATAAATGGTCCGCAAATGGTCGCTGTGGAATCAAATCGCTACAGATTTTGAAAGTTTTTCTAGTGTTTTCATTTTCTTTCGACATTATCTTGGCCATGCTGAACTTTGTAACATTGTGACAAACATAACCATGGTCTAGATATGGCCGAAAAAAAGAAAACAAATTTCACAAGAACTTGGTTTTCTCAAAATTTCAAAAATGTGTGATTTTCGATTATTTTCTTTGCAATCTATCGACTATCCTGGTCGTGATCGCAATTTTTGGTGACTTTCTCTATAAATATCGTGTAACTTGCGAACAGTTATATATTTCACAAAATATTACTCGAAAACGTCATCAGTTCTACGCCATCACTACCATGAAATATTATCTTTCCTTACAGCCATAGACAGCAAATATCAAGATCTGAGGGATATGATAAAAAGACAGAATCAGAATCTCGTAACTATTTTGAATCTAGTTGACAGTAAGTATCCAATTTATCTTATTTTATCGAGTCCTCTTGTTAAATACCAAAAATAGCTTGAATAACACTGGAGTCATTGCCGACTCGAGACATTCTATATCAGGTGCGTGCAACTTCTACGGTCGGCGGGCCTGATATAAGAAAATGAAGTACTTGTCGGGCCGGATTCCAGAATCGATACATTAATTGCGGATTTATCCACCTATACAAGGAATAAGTTAAATCGTATTTAATGATACCAGAAACAGTATTTGTTGAGTTTATTAACCTAATGTACTTCAATAGCTGCTGAAGTCAATCGTACATCTGTGGTCGAATAAAGTTGTCAACAAGTGCTTTTAACTCTGGCTGCATAACGGATGTAGAAACCCTTAGTAAAGACTGCACGTGAACATCAGTTGTATTGGAATGCAGCCTCGGCTTGTTAATGTCCATGGTCCAAAACGTTTGCTTGCAAATGTCTGTAGACCCGAACAGATCAGGTAGTTTCATGACCATCTTTCTCAGGTTGGCAAACTTCAATTAATTCTGTGACGCATAAATTTTGTCAATACTTTCGTATTATAATTTCACTTTCAGGGTAGAAACTATCTGTGGGCGGCTCAAAATCACGTTGTCCGCCCCTGTTCTATATGCCTGATATGAGTTATATATTGGATAGTTATATAATCACACAATGTTCCATGACAATAGTCTTTGGCTATTCTAAAATTACATTTGTATTTTAACAATGCGCTAATAACCCTTAGTCCCTCAAATCTCACATGAAATTGCAGAATGTTATCGAATTACAGCGTAAATGGTGGCCATCTATTTAGTGGGATTAAGAATGGCATTGGTCACTCGAATACTAGCTTATCGGGTAATTTTTTTTTGGTCAACCAATGACTATGAGTTTGTCTTCGTTGACTCAAGAAACGCCTTCCTAATCATTGCCATTGATTTAGCGATCCACTAAAAGGTACTGAGGCCATCCATAATGCAGATGTTCTTCAAAAATGCGCTATTCGTTTGCAAGATATAAATATGTCAAAGGTGCAGTAGGAGGCTTATATGCTTTTGTCAACCAAACCCATCTTACCTCTGGTATGTCGGACTAAGTTTGGCTGTACTAATTCTGTTAATACAATTACTATCTACAATTCCATAGCAAGCTATTTGAATTATAGAATGTGTGCTGCGAATTCGCCCATTATTTCAGCAATCTGGTGTAGAAGCTGATTCCAATGCACAAAAATAACCACTAATTACACACTGCATCTAGCCCCATGCTGAATGTGATACCCTAATTATCATCAGATCATAAAAAATGACACGCAGACGGTGCCCGACTGCAAACTGTGACGTGACAACAAATTGAATATGACATTAGTCAGAAGTTCAATTAATTGAATGACTCACGATGCAGAACCTCCTGACTTGGCTACAACCCTTAGTCAATTGGTCTTGCCTTGCTAATTGACTTATTCTTTGCGTTCTACCTCGTCATCATGTTCAGCACCCATTACTTGATCATGCTTATAACTATGTTACATACAGAAATGGATGGGCGGGTCAATGCAATGATAGCAGATATAATGAAACGGGTCCCGGCAGTAACTCAACTGAATCGAGATGTTCACGGTGAGTATCCATCTGCTACATGTAGGAATTGCATTACTGAAAAATTCCAAGAACAGTGTCTTTGAGCATTCAAATTGTAGCTTTGCTTCTAATATATAATATGATTGAGTCAACTTGATAACTAGTCAACTTAGGCTACTTGATAAAATTGTTAGGTTGGCTACTAAAACGCTGCACACCAGCCTTGGCTCCATTCCAACAAGTAGAAGCAAGATTCCTGCAGTAGAAAGTTTTGAATTGATCGTTAAAAGACAAAAAATAAAATTTTTCTGCCGACCCCATAAAATTGTTAGGCTGTCAGTAGAGATTATGCACACCAAATTTGGCTCAATTCCAACCACTGGAAGCTAAGCTACTGCAGTAGAAAAATTTATATATTAATAAAATAGTATTTACGGTGACCAACTCTTTAATTATTTATTATAAAATCATGGAATTAAAATTTTTCTACTGCAATAACTTCGCTCCTAGTGGTTGGAATTGAGACACATTTGGTATGCATCATCTCTACCGACAGCCTAACAATTTTATGGGGTCGGCAGAAAAATTTTGAAATTTTATTTTTTTGTTTTTTAATGATAAATTCAAAACTTTCGACCTCTCGAATCTCGCTTCTACTGGTTGGAATGGAGCCAAAGTTGGTGTGCAGCGTTTTTTTTAACCAGCCTAACAATTTTATCAAGTAGCCAGCGAAATCTGAAGGAAGTTTTTTTTGAACCGCCCTAACGGTCGGTAGATGAGGTCGATATGTCAAATTGTGGTCTGGTAATCTTGAGGGCTGAACTAGTAGTGTACTTGAACCATTTCAACGATTGATGAGCTGGTAAGTCGCGGATATGATTCAAGACATCCCGCGGCTTAAAAAATTCTTACAAATGCCTGTGTAGGTAGTCAAATTGCTTTTCCTAGGTTAAGTGAAGTTATGGTTACTCATGATAGGGAATTGTGCTTGCAGCTGAGCTTCAAAACTATTGACATTGACATCAATGGTTGTGTGACTCGTTAGCTCTACTTACAAATCTGAAACGGGTGGGTAGACTTCTTTCAAACAGGCATCATACCTCATCTTCAATAAGACTAAATACAAATCATATATTGTCCTGCTTCACTAGTCCCCCTTTCTCAAAATCCTTTGTAGAGCTTCTTGGAGGTACAGAAATTCAATATACAATTGAATAGTATATTGATATTGAAGTAAACTCAAATATTTCTGGCTGACACTCATCGTCGGCAACTAGTAGAGAATTGTTGATATAAATGTTCTTTCCAATTCTCTACTTCTTGCTGACGATTACCCCTGACGAGTGTATGTCGAAAATATTTGGGTTCATTTCAATATGAATATACTATTCAATTGTATATTGAAAGCCTTTGTGATTACATTGTATGTGTCGACCCGTTAGTGGTATTGGCGCTCACTTTGCAGGCTTTGAACCAAAAGTCATCCGATTCTCCGGTGGCGGAGCACACTATGGGAGAGTCGAGATATTCCAAAAGGGTTTGTGGGGAACGATCTGTAGCCTTGGTTTCGATCAAAGTGACGGCGACGTAGTTTGCAGGATGCTCGGATACGGTGCAGCAGTGAACACTGGACAAATTCCTGGAGCTTCCGGAATCATTTGGTTTAGCGAGGTGCAATGTCAAGGGCATGAACAGTCGATATTCCTTTGCCCTAAAGATAATTGGGATGAACATTCCTGCGTTCACAATTCTGATGTCCAGGTGGAATGTGTTGTGGATTGAAGTGAGGATTGGCGACGATTTAGAATCGAGTATTGAAGAAGTCTCTGTGAATTATTGACCTAGTCTTTTATTGAAATCCAGTGAATCGGTTGCTCAGTGATACTGGTGTTATGACACTTTTTTTATCATCGAAAATGTTTGGTTAAGCATGGGTTACCACTGGAATTCATGTCTAATATAAGCAATCAAAAATAACAATGAGGATGGCTTACTGACTGATCTGGTTATCTACAAAGAATTCAAATACTACCTACTACGTTAATCGCAACATCTCGTTCAGTTCAGCTGAATTTGTAAGCATTTACAGATTAGTTGCTGTGTTATTAAGGTTCAAGGTTGCATTGACCAAGGCCTCTCAAACCTTTTCCACCGATTCCCCCTAAATTTTCCACGACCCCTCAGGACTAAATAAAAGATACACACATATGTTGCATTGAGAACCATGGTTATGAATATATTGTTTTTTTATGTTCAACCTCGTTTTTCCTGACACTCAATTTCAATGTGCACGTTCAATGGTCATCTCACGGTTATAATGAGTTGAGTCATGACTCGACTCGAGTTACGATTTTCTGGTTACTCGACTTGACTCGAGTTATTTTCTTAAAATACGGAAATGACGCGACTCGAGTCTATCGAGTGTATTGACTCGACTTGGATTCAAGTCATTGCGCATGACTCGAACCAACTCATATGACTTGAGACTCGGGCGGCCAACACCGCCATTTCATTGTAATTTCGAAGAAAAGTAAAGTAACCACCATATTGGGATTTCGTCTATCGGTACTGGTACTCGAAAATGCGACCAGAAACTGCTAATAGCGAGGAAAATTAGTATATTATGAATTCAAACCATTCGATATCACCTATCAGTTATAAAAAGTGCGTTTAACAAGACTTTAACTGGAAATTGAGCAGTCAACACAATGACTTGGACTCGAGTCGTAATACAATGACTCGGGCTCGACCCTCTGCTCTATCACTTGGACTCAGACTTGACTCGGTGGTGAATTGAAAACGACTCGACTTGACTTCGCACAATAGGATATTTTATCTCCGACGACTATTCTAAGGTTGTGAGTCCTGAAGTTTGAATAACTATGAAGCGAAACTGTTCCATGCTTTCCCTAATTAAAATGAAATTTACAAATTTAGAGGTTTTGTGGACCCACGGTTGACAACCACCGGTCTAATCCCTTCTACTATCCTACTTGAACTTGGCTCAAACATACCTCTGACCATGAACCAAATCAAATACGCTACACGTTCGCTAGATACCCTAATTCAGAGACATATTCTGATTGGTGGAAGGTGCGGTATCAGATAAAATCTAGCATCGCTGTGGGGAAGATACGGCGCAATCATAACATTTATATTGTAATACAATTAAGAAATTGCAGTTGTTAAAAGTTGGGAGTTTCAGCACAAAATAAACTCATTCCAAGTTCAAGAAGCATCAACTTTCTGTCGGCGGCTTCGTGCCCCCCCTCTTCGAATGCTTTCACGTCCACTAGTTTGAGAACCACTGCTGTAAAGAATCCAAATTGAACTTTCCTCACTTTCATAGGATATGTTGCATACTTTGCGTTGAATTTATGTGCTGACCTTGATTTTGGAAGCTCTGAACCATGTGCATATTATATAAATATCAAGTTACATATGTTGTATTGTAGTTGGTTAGGGTTGCCATAAGTCCGGAATTTCCCGGACATGTCCGGAATTTCACTGTTGAAACTGCGTTCGGGAGGAATTTCTAAAATATGCCTAAATGTCCGGAATTTTGAAGGCTTGAAATAAGCTCATAATTTTTTCGTCAATTAACATAAACAATACTATTTTTTGGCAGATTTAAGCTACATGAAATTTTTCTTCGCGCTTCGCACGATTTAGTACCGCATATATTGGTTTTAATATGGGGACTACCACCCTCGTAACAACTGCGATCAAAAATTAATTAAAATAGCATTAATTACACAAATAAGTCTAATTTTAATCGCAAATACAAAATAACGGTATATTCATAGATTTTGGATGCTTTATTCAAAGATAGTGGTTCTAAACCTGGGGGTAGTTTGGCTTTATTCTGGGGTTCGAGAAGATGTTGAACGTAATCAGCTTCCGAAATTGGCCATGAGTAAGTCTTGGCAAATGGGTCTGTCTTTAATTAGTAATCAGGTAATCAAATTAGGAGCTCGTCGACGGCAAATTGGAAATGGAGTCGCGACCATAAAAGGTTGGAAACCACCGGATGTGCAGTGTTTATATAGCTCAGTGGTGCAGTGCGCACCGGCATTAGGCTGAAAAATAATCTTATGTGTGTGACATGAACATGACTTAACGATGTACAATTACCCTGCTTTCATTTTCGAAGTCATCATCCGCCACCACCAGCTTTCCAGCTCTACCAATAAATCTGATCATTTGGGTGGAGAGAGGATCAAAATTATATATTAATGTATGGAAGAACCAATATTATTGACGTAATTCATTGTTGCATCGATTACCCTACGGTGGGCCCAAATTCAGTGTTCATTTGTGAGGGAGGGGCTGAAAAATGTGGCTTCGGCCCTGGTTACAACTTATAACACACAACCACAAACTCCTGAATCGGATCGTGACCATCTCTTGTAGATGGACAAAGCTTTGCTGGTGTGACGTCATAATGATCATCAATGTGCTCGATTTTAAAACCCACCAGTGGGCGCTAAAGAGCGTCCGGAATTTGTGACACAAAAATATGGCAACCCTAAGTTAGGTGATTAAAATTGTCACCTCAGCATGATGAATGTAATTGAGATTATCACACACGATACAGATTATGTGATATATGATGGCTGCGACTTTAAAATCTCCTAACATATGCAATCGACGCATAGAGAATGAAATACTTGTATCCAGTCTGATCACAAACAGGTATGTGTAGGTTTGTGTAATACAAAATTTGAAAATAGAATGATACAATGTTATCATACAAAGAACGATTGAAATATTCTTTGATGGTGTCTCAAATAAGTTAGATGCAGCAATATCTAAAATTGAACAATGAACATCGAACACTAGGTTTGCTTAAAAATAACTATTATCTACAAGTATCACCGGATATTCGATAGAGTTGCTAGGTTGGCTAAAAAAACTGGTGTACAACAAATTTGACTCAATTCCCACTTGTAGAAGCGAATCTACTACAGTTACAAATTTTTTTAATTATTGAGAAAATAAATGTTATTCCAAATTTTACCATCAATCTCATGAAATTGTTAAGCTGTCTAAAGAAACGATTGATAACAAATTTGGCTTAATTCCAACCAGTGGAAGCGAAATTATCAGAGTACAAAATTTTGTAATTTGAAAAAAAAAAAGAAATAGTAATTACGGCTGGTAATTCTTTCAATTTTTAATTATGAAACTACCCACCAACTATGATTTTGAATTCGAATTTTGGAACACCAATAACTTTGCTTCTACCGGCTGGAATTGAGTCATATTTGCTACGCAGCCCAACAATTTTTCGAAAAGCCAATAAAAATATGGAACACACTACAAACTGTGACATCCCAATCACGTGTCTGCACAAACAACTGAGGCGTCATTGTCATGAGTACAATCGTCGTCGACAGACAACGACAAACCGCAAGATCTGATGTGGCTCTCCTGTCCATTGCAAATCAAATTGCTCGTCCAAATTCGGCCTGCGCCCGCCGGACCAGTTCCGACTGATGCCGCCTTGTCAAATCCCAGCATCTTACAGACAACGTGCCCATCACTCAAGGCCCATCCTACATCGCATACGGTTCCCCAGATCTCGTAGAAGCGCAATTCGACCCGGCCGTAATTGTAGCCTCCATCAGACAGACGTATGTCCCGAAGATTGAAAGCTGTAATTATCGTTACATATCCAAGATTGGGCTGTGGGCATATACTGGTACGGCTTCAAATTTGAAATACTTGATCACGGCTAATTCCATTATAATTTTGCAAGGGCTGTAGTATAATGTCCAAGACTTTTCCAATATCTACACATTATTCTTTTTTGAATTCTGAGTAAATAAAAAAATTTTGAAAAAATTTCATCCGTTCAAAAGATCTGAAATTTTCTTGTCACTAGGTGGTTCCACATAGGGAAAATCTTTAAGATCAATATCCTGCGCTACAGTGATGGTAGAAAACCAATCAAAATGTCTAAGTAACCAATTCTGGGGCCAAGGAATTTAATAAATTTAACTGTCTCGCTCTAAACTAAATGTAAAAAAGTGCTACGGCTGTTCACTGCGATTTCCATAAATCACGTTACGAATGCTTTTATGGAAATATAAGAATTCGTCAGCATGAAATTTTGTGAAACTTACGATCAACTTCAATTTGACTAGGACCTATAAGTAAATATCAACGGCATGACTAAAATGTTGTATTGGACTAAAAAGCTTCTGATCAGCACAAGGTTGTTACCAATCTCAAGTCAATCTTACTCAAAGTTTTGACTCAAGTCATTTTCTATTCACCACCAAGTCAAGTTCAACTCACTGTTTTGAAACTCTAGTGAGACATTCATTTTTATTACCGTACTCTTGACATGTTTGTTGAATTAGATAAATGAGTTTCTGAGAACATTTTTCAAGTATCGGTGCTGATACAACAGACTTGAACTAAGACATATAGCATGGATTGGGACATGTGCATTGTGCAATGACTCGAGTACAAGCCGAGTTAATACACAAGAGTACTAAGTCGACTCGAGTCATTACAACCATCGGTCATTATATTGTAAGTAAAATCAAATAATTCGCAATGATGTTCTCCGAATCCTAAGTAACGTTTTCGCCGATGCTGCATGCTGGCATCTCTTGTAACAACAATATTGTTGCCAATGCCGCGTTCAATTAGCTTTATCTGAAGTTGGAACCAGCAACCCAATATTATTAATTTAGGTACATAACACCACAATATTTTTAACAAAATACAAAATTGGTAAGAAAAGGTAGGTATACTTCAAAAACCTTGCAGAAGAACGAAAATTCAGGTCCGAGTATGAGCAGCGCTGGTATCCCTCCTTAAGCATTGAGTACTTACTATTAATGAAGCTCCATAAATTTGAAAGCTTTTCAAACTGCAACGCTGCGATTGAATTGACCTCCTGGATATCACTGGTTACGGCTGAAAAATGCATAAGTGACCTGAAACTTTGGCCGGGCGCAGATGGTCACTCCTTTTTCTCATTTACATGATACTTGGAAACATGCGTCACACAGTTTTGGTGGTATTCATAGCTCCAATAAAAACTCATTGAAGATACAAGTATTGTTTTTAATAAGATTTTCATGACACTGAACTTCTTCATTTATGATTTCATTCCACAGATACATTAGCCTAGGGTTACCATACGTCTTCTTTTAAGAGGATTTGTCCTCTTTTTTTACTTTTTTGAAAGTGTCCCCGGAGGAAGCCCAAATTTCCTCTTTTTTGAAAATTTGAGTAAATATAGGGCCAAATTCGACTGAAATCCAGTAAATCAGCAATGAAAATGTGTCGTCTTTTCAGATTTCCAAAATATGGCAACCCTAAGATACATGTCCTGTGGTACATTTCAATATGACTGCAGAGAGAAAACGATTGAAACCAAGTCACAAGGTTCTGCATCACAGGTCAATCTTGCTTTTATAGCTCTGTAGTCGTTCTCAAGTCACCAGCGAGTCCAATTCCGGGATTAGTCGAGTCACAGTGTTGAGACTTAATATAACTATAAACAGCTGTCAGCACGATCAAGATTTCATTAAGGAAACCATCTTTTCAAATGTGATAATGACAATCTTACTCGCAATTTCTTCCACCATTGAATCGATAACTTGTCTTCTGGCATCAAGTCCGTTTTTGTAACTTGGTAATTCTAGAAATACGCAGCAGACATTCCCATCATAAAACCAACACCTTTATTAAAATGTTATTGACCATAGTAAGTAGCAAATACGAAAACATCTCACGCTCTTCTGCTTTTCCATCAAATATTTCAATGGTAACTTCCTCAAGTCCCATCATAAATGAATGTAACACTTCACCGACGTGCAGCATTTCCTCAGAATTTCTTTGCAGACCATCATTTAGCTCCGCTAGAGGTCGTGCATTTTCTAATCTCACAGATGCAATGTCTGATGACGGTAATTTACCGTGATTAAACGTAGGGTTGCTCGAGTACATCGACTAATGTGAAATACCTTCTTCCAGTTCTGCCAATTTTTCAATGAGAGCGCTATCAATGTTGTGGACTGTGCTCTCTTGTGCCTGGATGCTCGTTTGAATTTCTGCAAAAATTCTCAAAACATTCTAACCTCCGACTATTACAGATAGGATATAGGGTTACTATATTTTGAGGTTCAGAAAGAGGACACTTTTTACAAATCGCAAAACTTATAAAATCGTACGAGAATACGGGTAATTTGAAAATTTGGCACTTCTTTGTTATTCCCCACACATTCGGGAGTGATCCCCGTGGAAACAACAAATTTTTCCCATGATCATGTGAAAGACGGAGACGGATATTAGGGTTGGAAAGGAGGATATTAGGGTGGGGGTGGAGATATTAGCATGGGTTAGGTCAAGGTTGGGGTAAGAATATCGTAAGATTAGGGTTGGGCGTATCGTAAGATTAGGGTTGGGTCAGGGGATATTAGGGTTAGGGTCAAGGTTGGGGTTAGGATATCCCAAGATTATAGTTGGAGGTGAGGAGCACAATACTCCTAACACTAATCCTGGGTTACCCTGACCCCAACTTCAACCCTAACCCACCTACAACCCTAATCTTACGATAATCCCAACCCTCATCTTGGGATATCCTACCCCGACCTTGACTTTAATGTCCCTTTCCCCCAACCCGACCCTAATATTTCCTTCTCCCAACCCGACCCTAATATTCCCTTCCCACAACCCTAATATTCCCTCTCCCCCAAACCTAATATCTCCCACCCTGACCTTAATATTCCCTGCCCCGACCCTAATATATCCCACCCCGACCCTAATCTCAACGCGAAAAACAATTTATTTAAATGTTTATAAATTTTCACGTGTTCATGGGAAACATTCATTGTTTTCATGAGGATCACTTCTCGATGTGTGGGGAATAACTAGGGCTGGGCACAATGATTCGAGTACTCGAATCCGAATCGAGTATTATTTTTAATGATTCGAGTCGAGTAGTAAAAGACGATTTTTTCGAGTACTGAAATTATACGCATCTCGCCACTGAAAGTTGATTTATCAACGAGAATTATAGTTTCGATACTATTTTCACTGTTAAGCCTTGAAAATTTGATTGGTGGTATCTTAGCATACGAAACATATATTACAAAGCTACGAAGGTTACTGGACGTAGCACATTTCTGAAGTCATGATTATCTCAAATCATTGTCACCAAGTGGAATGAAATCAGTATGGTCGAAAAAATATCATAGTGTCATTTATTATATGGATAACAGGCATTTTATTCATTGTGGTGGCATAAACGGTACATATTTGAACTTTGACGTATTACATTCTGTTATGACGTCATAATGAGTGGTACTCGATTACTCGACTCGAAGCATATTAGGTGATTCAGAATCGAATCACTCAGGTACTCGATTTTGCCCAGCCCTAGGAATAACGAGGAATTGAAGAAAATTTTGACTGGAAATACAAGTCATTTTTTCAACTCGACCCCCGAAAGCCTTGCTGTAACATAATTCTGTTGCGTTAACTAGAAATAACAAAGAAAAGGTCATTTTTCAAAATCGAAACTAGAAAGTGCCGTTTATGGCCTTTTCCAGTTCTGTCTATACCAGTGATTCCCAACCTTTTTCGACTCATCGCCCCCTTTTCAAGCTCAACGCCGATCATCGCACCCCAGATTTTGTGAACCGAAAAATCGGTACACAATCTGTAATCATGGGCAGGTTGACTAAAAAAAAAGGTGAACTTTTCGGCTCGCTGTCGAATTTTACACTTTTGCAATTAAATTTCCGTGGGTTGACTAAAGAAAAAAGTATTTTCTCTGACTTGACTCCAATTTAACCGTTTTGACGCGTCATCGCCTCCTTTGTCCATTTTCGCACCCCTATATCTCCCTTCGTCACTTACGCCCCCCTAGGCTGCCAAATCGCCCCCTGGGGGGCAATATCGCCCACGTTGGGAACCACTGGTCTATACAATTGCCAGGTTATCACAGTTGTAAATAAGGACAAATTGCCAAAAAAGGAAAACGTTTCGGCGTGCTCGGAGGACATTTTCGATTTCTTGCAAAAGTAGGACAAATCCGTATGGTAACCCTACTGTAACAACATAAAGTGAATGATCTTGAACATTGTTTTACAGTAAACAGCGATTTCCTAGAACTTTCTTATATCATAATTTTATTTTCTACCTGGTAAGCTGTTGTTTTGTGCGATAGCAATTTCCGTTACGACCGGTGCTATTTCCTGAAACTGAAAAATTGCACATTCATAAAAAAATACATGCACGGTTTTTAGGAGTCATATTGATCCATGTAATTAATCTGGAAGTCTTGAACGGTCAACGAATGGGACACCTATCTGTTACAGTCACAATATTAATAACAATAATATTGATATCAAGTCAATAAATTACCAGAACCAAATGTTTGGATGCTCATGAAAAGACTCATGAATCGAGGTCAAATTTTCAGATCAATTTTCAAGTTATTGATATTTTTAAAGTCTTCAGCTTCCCAGATTATACAGTCACAGTAATCTATGTGCTAGGGAGAACCACTCCATTAATTTTTCAATTAGCGGCAGACTGTGGCGACTAATTCTAGTTCTCAAATTAGATAATTAGAACTAAATGCCGGCAATCTAATTTGCTAAACGTTTCTTTGCTTCAATTCATATTCCAATTTAATTTGCGAAATATATCTACGCTCCAATGTTAATGCTAATCATATTTCTTGTTTTATTGAAAATTCTACAGAACTGTATAGTACGAAACGAGCCAAGCTTGCTGTACAGACATTTGCCATTCCCATGCTTAAGAGAATGAACTATGGTATGACATGAGCCTAACTTCATACAATGTCCCAGTTTTCGCGAATTCAGCAATGCTAATTTTAATATGATTTGGAAAAAACTGTGTAGCTTTACTTCTAATTCCAGTCTAATTCGGGGAAAAATGTATAGCTATAGTCATCATCATCATTGGTTTATTAGCAATTTGATCAGTTCAATACACCACAAAAAATGCGATACAATGAAAAGATAGGAAGATGTCGAAGCGACTTGTAGTAGTCTATGGAATCAGACACTCACCTTGGCCTAGGCGATGTAAAGAGGAGCACACTGAATCAAAGTAAAGAAGATAGTATGTAAAAAAACGATAAGAAATCGGGCGGCATGTCATGCAAGCGAGATCGATAGGTCAGTCGTGGTCCGGTAATCTTGAGGATGGACTGTATTTATTTAGTAGTAATTGCTTGTATTTCGACTTGAATGTGGACATGCTCGTCGACTGTCGGATGGCCGGCGGGATACTACTCCACACATCAGGTCCGGCATATTTGATAGAGCGATGATCTTTTCGGTCGATCATATGATATTTGGACGACGTGTGTTGCTCTTGTGCGCTTTTGATTCCGAGGTAAAGAAGTCATTGAAATATTCGGGGCAACGACCGCAGTGGAACTGATACATAAACTTGGCAATTAGTAGTTTCCGCATATCTTCTACGTTTTCGACGCCGAATCTCTTCAGCAGCGACTTGTTGGATTGGCAGCCAGGCCCCTTTGAGGCCCTAGCTATGATTCGGAGTACTTTATGCTATACTTTTTGCAGTGGCTTGAGTGCAGTGTTACTGGCTACCCCCCACCAGAGGATGCCATAATGTAACTTCGATTGGATTAAGGATTTATAGAGTATCAGAAGAAACCATGCTGGCATGAAGCGCCTAAGGCTGTAGAACAGGCCGCACTTCGGTGATAATTCAGTTTCTAGGGTGAATATGACTCTTCCAGGGCATGTTCGAGTCCAGTATAACCCCGAGATATTTGGCATTATCTGTGTTGCAATTGGGATTTCGAGGCGTTTATGCAAAAGTTGTTCTGGGCCGTCCACTCGTGGACTTTAAGCATTTGGTCACTAGTCAGGGCATCCAGCTCTGGCGTCGAAGATGCTGAAGAGAGGAGGTGACTATCATCAGCGAACAGTGTGGTGCTCAAAGAGGAGGTTTCAAAAATGTCTGATTAAAAGCAAATATTCTAGTTGTCTAAGCCTGATTAGTGGCATTACGCATTATGTTAAAATCGTTGCCAAAGTGGAGTAAGGAATAATTTTGTGTCATATCTGTCCTCTTGAAAGATAAGGATGCAGTAAACTTCTCACCTGCCAAACTGAAAATAAGAAGATAATGGAGACGAATGAACCAAGCATGAGTAGAATCGCGACAATCAGTAAAATTTTCATGAACCATTTTGATAATGGCGAGGGTCGGTCTGAACAAAATGAAGAATTTGATTCGTCGCAAAGTAATATTGCTTGAGACCGACCGAATATTTAGTATTTTGTCACCAAAGCGGTAAAACAGTGTAACATAAACAAGTATTTTATAATAACGGGGGTGATAGTCAGTCTCAATAAACCATATGAAATAATAGCGAAGAAAAAATGACGCTTCTAAGATATACCGTCCATATCAAACTGTCAGTGTTCCCCCCGAAACCAATAAATATTCCTATGAACAACATGCTAAAATTTGGAAACGTCAAAATTTATTGTAGTTGGGGGAAGACAGATATTAGGGTTGGGAGTTAGTGACATCAGGGTAGGGGTGAAGGATATAGTGATAATATCCTCAACCCTAGTAGGCCTACCAGTCATCCCCCAACCCTAATGCGCCTACTCCAACCTAAAACAATAAATTTTGATGTTTATAAATTTTGTCATGGTGTTCATGGGAACCATTCATTGGTTTCATGGGAACGCTTGTTTGATATGGGCCGTATATCGAAGACGGGCCGAAATGATAACAGAAGTTGTGGAAAAATACCATCAGTAAAATATGAATTTGGGAGCTGCATTAGAGACTTTTTTGTACTATTTTCAATTATCACTGAATTATATTTTCGACTGAAACGCGTCAGGGGCAATCTTCATCAAGTAGTAGAGAAATGGAAAGAACGTTCCATATACACAATTGTACGCATTGGTGCAGCCAAGTGGTACACAACGTAGTGGAACCAGTGGTGTAGTGATTGACTGGCCACATTTTTGGTAGATTTTCGCATATTGCTTTTAAGTAGAATCCCTCCCTATCAAAAAGAAGGTATAGTTTTTGGATCAGTGCCCGACAGCTTCGGAGACGGAACCGGAACTATATGCATTCCAAACTTGAACAAACTACTGGAACTACTCAATTTTCAAAACTAGCGACTAAAACTAGACCTTTAAAAATCAGCAATTTATTAATTAGATTTAATTCAGAAGCAACTCACTAGTTTTTATTTTATTGGGATTTTCCACATGAACATCAGTATTTTGAAATTGGAGGGGTTTCGACCCAAAACCTACCCTGGCTATGTAATTGTTAGTAGAGACGACTTTGAGCTAGCAATGGCTGCAAAAATATCACACAGGAGAACATCCTTTTCGCGATATAAGTTTTCAATTGTTCGGCATAAGTTTTTCAAATGTGCAACCAGGACTAGAACTACTCTATTTACAAAATCCGCAATTAGGACTAACCAATCAAACAACCATTAGTTAGTTGACAGTCAACCATTTAGATTCATAGTTTGGTCAAGTCTATTGCATTCTTTTCACTGTGAATGTGCCCTAAGACACGAGCCGTTGAGCTGAAGCAATGAATACCGTCCTTGTTCACATTGAATAAACACTTGTAATCTTGGATACCATGCAAGAGGCTGAATAGATCTTTAGATGGAAAAACTTGTACCTTAGGAATTTGAGAGATCCATAACCATAACTGACTCAAAAGGCAGAGAGTCGGAATGTTTGGACTCGTGTACTTACCTGCGATTTCAAATGTTACATTTTGATCTTCAGGTCCTGTTAGAGCCAATTGCTTAGGGGGGCCTGCTTTGGCCATATGCTTTGCCTAGTATGTAGTCAGTGCTAGTGATAAGCGCAATCACGTATATGTTGACGATTGCAGTCAGCGGACTAAAATAAGAAGCTATAGTAGAAGTTCACCAAAAATACTTTGAATTAATTTCAGCATAAGTGAACTGACCCTATTAAAATAGCCTTCACTTTATATTGTTTGGCAGTTATGATGACAGTTGGAATACCCAATGACGTAACAAGTTTTATAATCACATTGCCACTAATAATAGGCCTAATATTTGAATTTGATAATGGCGGATATGCAAACCAAATACGTGTATGATGCTTGTTAATCAACAGGACTGTTAAACACCAATAAAATCATAATCTACATGTGAAGCTGAGTAATCCTAAATGATTATCATGTTCTGATTCAACTTGTCACAATATTGCAATATTTCAGCTCAGTAATATGTCACGATAATGTGTCCCTTGCAGAAACAGGGCATGGCCTTTTTCTTGCAGCAAATATCGATAGGTATGACTTGGCTACTAACTAAATAAAATTAAATAGTAGGCCTTATATTGACATGAATATACCATTCTATACGGTAGTATATTGAAGTTTTTTTTTTTCACTTCAACACCAGACGAGGGTGCGGAGCTCCGAAAGCTCGTGTGGTAAATAAAATTATTACGTTGCAAGTGGACGCCAAATAGGGTGTGAAAGCAACCAAGATCCTAATATTATCTATATCGTCTGCTATCGGTTCAAAGAATTATTCAACTCAGAGATGCCACTGAGATATTTTGGAAAAATCCAGATTTGGACGTTAAAAAAACCCAGATCCTCTATTTCACTCAAATTTCTATGATATAGCTGTAAAACAGTGACTGAGAGTCTTTAATAACAGTTATACGGACATGCAAGAAGTTTTAGCCCTTGATATTGAAATCCCAACGGTTCATTTCCATACTATAATGTGTATGTTGCTCAGGTAAATGAGCAAATCCATCGAAATATGATGTTTTACTCTCGACACATTGCTACCAGGCATTCGGTATGGGGGGTCAATACGTAGTGTATTATATATTCGTAATGTTAGTAACAATGCTAATCCCCATCTATCGTGAGGATGATTGTAGGGTAGTTCTAGTGACTGCGAGCTGACCAGATAGATTGAAAATAGCTTTCGATTCATTAAACCTGGTACAAACACTTTTATCTGGGATGTTTAGTCGAAAAAGAAACTGCCAAATCATGAAATTAGGAGTACATTTGCATTTAACAAACCCCTCTCAGAGAGAGAGAGAGAGAGATATGGTATTCTTTTTCGCCTGCACCACCAAGATGCTTTGACGACGGAGATGCGATACGGCCTTTATAGTAAGGTCATCTAGTCTGCACTACGGTTAGTTCGGATATCAATAATTTTCACTATCCGGATAACGGATATATCCGGATATTTTGGAATTTATCTAACCGGTTAACCGGATAATAACTGCTAAGTGAGACAATCGATTTCATTAGGTCTGCATGTAAAACGGATCGCAAAATCATTGCACAGTGTTATTGTAGAGTACCTACCTACGCGCGCAGTATGGGCGAATACGAGAAAAACCAAGCAAATTTAATGTTCACTGCTTCTGCAATGCCCTCTTTATAAAGCACAGATGCATCAATTGTGGGATCCTGTAGCCGGGACCGGAATTTTGTAACAAAGAGTCCACGTTCATTGAATGCTTTTTCAGCTTCCACAGAAGTGGGGTGAATAGAAAGCAGCGCTTCGTAGAGAGTCAAAAGGTTGGCAGGTCGTACGCCGGAAACTTCAACGGCTTTACATCCTTTTGACCATCCTTATGTTTAGGTTTGAAGTACTAGACGGACGACTAGCTGATACTGGAATTGATGCCGACATGATACCTCGCTCTAATTCACGTGATCAGGCACGCAGCCAGCCGAAAATGTAGGGGGATTGAAATAAATCAGGGGGTTTCGATTTTTTTTTTCGAATTAATCATCAGCGGAAATCAATTACGCTTGCACGCGCGAACATTTTTGCGAACATTCGATGTCATTCAGTTTCGCGGTGTATCTCTCAGAATCACTAATTAGAATACACTTAACGGCATATCGTCAACAAGCCATCGAGAGATAGGAGCCAATGCATGCTGGGTCCGAGATGGTTAGGCCAGCGATTATATCGTTCGTAGGCCTATTGCAGATGCGATTGTGCAGGTCAACGATAATATCGTGAGCACCAAGCCAATGAAGATGCGATTGTGCAGGCCAGCGATGGAATAGTGTGTACACTGCACAATGCACATGGCCTATTGCAGATGCGATTCTTCAATCCAGTGGAACTATCGGCTTGTTGAAGACGCGATAAATCAGGCCAGAGACGATAGCCGAGCGCGCGGCAATCAATGACCTAATTGAACAATCTTCTCAGCAGGAAATCGCGTCACATTACATTGTGCAATGTGTACAGGCGCATCTCGCTAATTGGCAACACGCTTCTCGTTAATCGGCCGCGCCAACACTGAATACGACTTATTGAAGCTTACTAAAACGTGTAAAATGCATTAGCAACGATTATTTTTTATCCGGTTAACCGGCAGAAAAATATCCGGATATCAGATAGTGAAAATACCTGCGGTTAACCGGTTAACCGTTATCCGGATAATCCAACCCTAGTCTGCACCCCCGGTTTTTTTCTCCTCCATGCTATCCGTGATTGCTGAGCGCCTAGCAGGATAGCCGCGGATACCAGTTTTCGAGTCTTTGGTCTGACCCGGCCAGGGATCGAACCCTCGACCTACCGATCGAGAAGCCGGACGCACAACCATTACACTATCTCATTACACTATCTCACTCTGAATAACTTGCCCGGTTGCCCAAAATGTCTCTCTTTGACTATCCCTGTTGAAAGTGAATCTACTCTGATGCCAACATGGTAAATTAGTTAGATCAACAATTGGTCTTTCCATGTGCATAAATTGCATACTTTACAGCAGTTACATAGGCCTACTATTTACTGACACACAACGAATTTGTTGCAGGGCTAACGGTAGCATTCAAGTCCTAAATCAGAGTTGCCCCGTGAACATGACTTTCTGCGACCTAGTAGTCAGTATTCAATGAAGCTCTATCACATCACGCCAAGACCTCTAATTTTAATAGTAAATGGGCCTCTTTGGACTCATAGTGGAATCTGTCGACACTAGAAGATCTTACTAATCTAATAATCAATTTTGCGCTGACAAACATGATGTTGAAAAAATCTCAGATTTCAAGCACAAAAACCCACAAACCCAGGTGATGCTCGAAAAACCCAGATATGGGTGGAAAAACCCAGGAGTGGCATCTCTGATTCAACTAAATATAGAATCTTCATACTCTAGCGCCGTTAGCGCGACCTTGCGCCTTACACATTACCTACTTATTGCGTCATAATAGGTATATTTATGACGGCAGTGGACCGTGACTAGATCATGGAAATCTGAAAAATAAATTATCTTATTATAAATACTGTAACGAATTTATCAGTCTACCGCCAAGCAAATGGCGTTAGAACAATATAGACACGAAGGACATTATATGTTTAGCAATACCAAGTGCGGTTCGACATGACATTTGTATTTGAAGCCGGTGCCACGTAACAGATTTTTAATAATATGCAGCCGTAACGAAAGAATGATGGAATGCCAAATATTTCTTTTTAGCTTTCGGCATCTCCAGAGCGGTTGAATTTTCTGTAATATATATAAAGTTATGATTACCGTATAGACGTACAGTTCGATGTGTGTGGTTACAAACAATGCCATAATTGCCTATTTCACCGGTTTTTTTTTTCTGGCATATGCTCAAGACAGGAATTTCCAATATATTTATAGCTATTTTGTTGTATCAAAGCAAGTGCAGTGTAGATGGCGGCCATCACCAATGAGGAATTCAACAATAAATCAGCGAAATATGAGAAGGAAGTTGAAGAAGCACTTAGTGAGCAGGGAAACAAAGGTATTGTAATGTGCATCTTTGTAAGCAATTTTACTATATAATGGTGATTGGAAATTATTACAGGATTTGGCGTAGCCTTACTGGTTACCGTGTTTGGTTGATATGTGTAACAATTATTTGAATCACTATTGTAAATTGGTGCCAAGTCCCTCATCGTACCCACTATTCAATTCTATATTCATTGAAGTTCTGTACCTCCAAGAAGCCATTCATATATTGATACCGGTATAATAATAATCTAATTTGAAAGGTTGCCTATTCAGTGAATCTCACCTGTTATGATCCAATTACAATGAAAAATTGTGAACTTATCTTAGAGTAGGGTTACCATACGTCCTTTTTTAAGAGGAATTGACCTCTTTTTGACTTTATTGAAAGTGTCCTCTTTTTTGAGAATTCTGGTTGAATATATGGCAAAATCGACTTAGATAAGCTACAGTAAATCAGCACCGAAGTAACGCTCCGCCGGGAATCTCGGGAGCTGGGTCGGAAAGTTGATTTCTTTTTAGTCAACCGACTACGTGGGAAAAATTTACCAATTTTTCAGGATTTTCCTCCGGTTTTGCAAGTCTGAAAATTTGAAAAAAGTGTCCTCTTTTCTGATTTCCAAATATGGTAACCCTATCATAGATCATTTGTTTTCTGGAACTCCCTCAAAATAGACCTCAAAATGAAAATCGACATTGTTTCAGAAAATCACAATTTAAGTGTTCCCCATGACAATTGACATTGTCTACATCTACATTTATTATTATAGGCTAGCGTTGGGTAATCTGAGTTAGGGTAGGGGTTGGTTGGTTATTGTAGGAGGAGAATTCATAACCTTAACCCCTGACCTATCTTGATCTCTGAATTTTTGACATCTAGCACTAGTTATGTTTCTTTGCAGATTTAGTTTTCTGTGATTTTGCATTCACGCTCTTTATAGTAGGTCCGCTTCCATATTTCAATCAGCCATAGGCCGTGGCTTACTATATAATCGAAAATCTTTTTAAGACATCCGATATTCGCCTTGTTTGACATTTGACATTTTGTTTTTGTAGTTATTCTTGTGTCACATTAGAAAACAGATGTCAACTTTTCATAGGATGCTATGATTCGTCTCGTTTATATCATCATGTATCATTCTATAAAAGTTTTATTATTTTGTAATTTATTTATGCTTCAGAGATTACTATAACATCAAAATGGTTCAAGATTTCAATGACACTTGGCTTTGCGCTCACAGTCTGTCTGACTTTGTCTATTTACTCAATGGTCACTACAATTCAGGTGGGTTACATTATATCTGTGTGATTCATGTATAATTCTTATCATATCTCGCTATCAGCATGACTTTCTGTCTTTTTTTGTGCAGAGTGCAGGGTAATATAGGTATAGAGTAGAATGTGTAGGTAACTAGGATCTAGCGTAATAATTTTGTCCATTTCTTTGTTTTTTTGGCTGGTTCCAACTACCTAATTATGTATCAATGACTTGGAATGTACCATAGGCTAGCTATTCTGCTATCATATTCTATTATTCTTTTGCAGGTAAACAAATATGTTACTATTGTTGTTCAGCAAATGTCTGACTCTCAGAAGAGCACTTACACAGGTCAGCGATGGGTTTTTCGCTTTGATAATTTAGATCAGCTAATTATTCATTGAACATAATTTCGATCATGCAATAACATGCGACATTTGAGTATATAGGTCAAAGTTAGGAATACATTCATGCTAAAGTAACAACTGGGTGCAGAACTAAATTCAATATGAGCGCGCAAAGATCTGTACCACATTTTCAGTTGATTTACAAGTCACACAAAGCAACAAAATAAAACCTTACCGGTATATAATTGACTTCCCCGTATTGCCAGAGGTGTGTACATCGGGCTCGAACCAGATTGTATATGAGCCCGTACCCGATGGTTGTTATAACAACCTTTATTCGACCGTAGGCAACAATTAATATATCGTTCATTGGTCAAATGGTCCTCGCGCGCGATTCAACTGTGAAATATTTCCAATAGTAAATTCCCAACCCAAAAAGCCCGACCAGACTTCGACCTATTATCCATTGTTTTTTACTACAGCCTTAAAATATGGGAAGGTGGCACCAGACCTAAGCAATTTTTGAAGATGGGCGCTGAATACTCTGTTCAGTGTTCATTCATTATAACCAAAGCTTTTTGAGGTGACACTTATCAAGATTGCCTGTCAGCCACGTTTACTGATTCCAAATCAGCATTAGGTAAAGTTCAAAGTTTGCTATTTCAGGTATTCAGGCCAGCAGTCAAAAGCAGACAGGCAACATTGACCTTCTCGGTGACACTCTCGCAGAGAGAATGAGTAATTTGACGAAGGGTGAGTATTCGCAGACAAGTTTCTACTTCATTCTGGGATTCCACTGCTGTTCACTTTATGACTACTATTGTTTGCATATCAGTCTTACACAGTAGGGTGGAGTGAAAATGACTTTTTCTTCAAATCAAAAAAGGGGTATCAATCCTGAAAAATGACCTAAAACTTCAATAAAAAGTGACTTCAGGGTATTACCCCCATTTTCCAGCCGGCAACCCCCCAATTTCTGCGCGTGGGGGGTAAAATGGCCCATTTCGGCAACCGCTGGTCGTAGAGTCATGATATATCGCTCAAAATCTGCAGAAGCATCATGTTTCTATCTGTCTTAAGAAGAAACTTTTCTCTATTGTGAACACAAAATGAGTTATAGCCAAAAAACAATATATACGCACATTTTTGTTGAAATTCAGCATTTATTCTGACGAATTGTGATCCGTCATCAGTTTTTTTAATCTAAAATTAACACACTGACAATACTGAATATTGGGCCCATAATACAAATATATTCACAACACAGTCCTTTTAAAATCGGTTCAAAACATCATAATGAAACACTCACATTTAACGGCTTATTGAAAATGCATTTTTGTGTCAAATTTTTTCATCAGTTTACGAGACTTAATTTTTTGGCTATTGAGAGGCCATCTCGTCTTTCAAATCCCGAAACTTGTGCTGATGCTTCTGTTACGAGCTTTACATGTCGTTCCACTGTTTGATTGTGGCATGGATGAAACAAAATCAGAGGCTGCTGGCGGCATTCTTCCAACTCTGAATCAGTTAAGTGCTCAATCGCTGGAGGAAGTTGTTGATAATGTTCAATATCAACCAACTCGTGGTATGCCTTAGCTTCCGAGTTCAACTTTGTGACACAGAATAAACGAATAGGACCCCAGTTCAATTGGTTGGAACTGCTATGACTTTCAATGTCCACAATTGAATTTTATTCAGCGGCATGTTTTCAAAACGCAAGCACCGTGGTCACACCCTTATTTCGTATGTCTTCGTTATGATCTACCAGCATTGCAATCATAATATTTTCGGGGTGTGCGAAATAACCGTGTCTTATCACCACATTCAAAGCAATTTTCCGAACGTTTCGCTCAGAGAAATTCAAAACCTGTTGAATCAAGTTGAAGAAGTTTTTGAATCCATGTGTTATATGTCTGTTTCGCTTGATCTCAAACCAAGTCGGAAAATATACTTCAAGGCAAAAACGAACCAGAATCTCCAGGTTCAAAGGCGGTTCATCAACTGTCACATGAAACCGTAAAACTCTGCACTGCATCTTAAAGTTAGCCATCTTGAATGCACAACTGGTCCAACCTCCAACTAGGCCTAAGCCAGATCATCATCAGCATTTCCCTGAATAATTGCCCAGCACATTTATAAGCATATAACTCAAGTCATTCACAATTTCCGATGCGAGCTTTGGAAAGGCTGTAAGTGGTGGAGAGAGCTTTTTGAATTGAGTAACTGGCCAACAAGATACACTTCCACGTAGTTTTTTTCCAATTGGGTGTGACCAAGGTGCTGGCGACTCGAAAACATGCCACTGAAAAAAATTCACTTATGGACATTGAGAGTCATAGCAGTTCCAACCGATTGAACTGCAGTCCTATTCGTTTATTCTGTTTCCCAAAGTTCAACTTGGAAGCAAAGGCATACCACGAGTTGGTTGACATTGAACCTTATCAACAACTTCCTCCAGCAATTGAGCACTTAACTGATGCAGAGTTGGAAGAATTCCGCCAGAAGCCTCTGATTTCGTTTCATCCATGCCACAATCAATCAGTGGAACGACATGTAAAGCTCGTAACAGAAGCATCAGCAGGAGTTTCGGGATTTCAAAGACGAGATGGCCTCTCAATTGCCAAAAAAATAAGTCTCGTACACTGATGAAAAAATTTGACACAAAAATGCATTTTCAATAAGTCGTTAAATGTGAGTGTTTCATTATGCTGTTTTGAACCGATTTTAAAAGGACTGTATTGTGAATATATTTGTATTATGGGCCCAATATTCGGTATTTTCAGTGTGTTACTTTTAGATTGAAAAAAACTGACGACAGATCACAATACATCAGAATAAATGCTGAATTTCAACAAAAATGTGCGTATATATTGTTTTTTGGCTATAACTCATTTTGTGTTCACAATAGAGAAAACTTTCTTCTTGAGACAGATAGAAACATGATACTTCCGCAGATTTTGAGCGATATATCATGACTCTACGACCAGCGGTTGCCGAGATGGGCCATTTTACCCCCCACGCGCAGAAATTGGGGGGTTGCCGGCTGGAACTGGGGGTAATACCCTGAAGTCACTTTTTATTGAAGTTTTAGGTCATTTGTCAGGATTGAGGAAACCCTTTTTTCGATTTGAAAAAAAAGTCATTTTCACTCCACTCTATTAGACAGGCCCTATCTATTTATTAAGATGTCAAAACGATGCAGTGAGTGAAGCTTATTTGCTGCTCAGCTTCGACCTGCTATAGCCATATAATTGACCACTAGTTTACATCCAGTGGATCAAATGGAACATTAATGACTAGGGCAAGTTTTGGTTGCACAAAAATCATGAGAAAGTTGCACCTAATTTTTAGAGAAGCTGCATTTATATATTTATTTAATACTAGGGTATTTCCGTTTAAGATTTACAAGATGTCTGCTTGTTCGTTCTTTTCTTTGCTGTTCAATAGATCATGCCTACATTTTTTTCTTTGGGTTTGAAACCTACATGACAGCCTTTCACTGGTAGTTCCTGTAGAGCTGTCAAATTTGGTGCTTGGCCTGGCGAGACCGCCAAAGATGTACATGTTTTGCCGGTACGCAGCAAGAAAACAATGCAATGAAGAAATAGTTTTCTGCAAATAGCCAAACAGCAAAGCGATAACTAGGGCCATTTTTATATGACCTTAAAAAATCAATTATATGACTTTATTTTTGGGAAAATATGACTTTATATGACTTTATGCGAAAATCGTGTATTTTTACATGTAACCAACGTCACTCATGGAACTGACGAGTAAAACATGAACAACATAACAGTAATACACTTCCATTTTTATTTTAACCAGTTTGGTAGTACAGTTTCATGTATAGTGTGGAATGTTGAAGTCTTTAAAGTTACTATTTGGACGTAAAAATGAGTTTTGTAAGGAAAATGAGCGCTCCACAGACGCAGATGTTTGTTGACACTTCTGCAGATTTGCATAAAGCGCTGGTGAAATGTCGTGTCTTTGTAGCTCCATAATTTGTTTCACGTTGTTTTTTTCCAATCGCTTCTTAATGTAATTTTTGAGCTCAAGCGGATCTTTTCCGAAATCAAGGGCATTTTGATCAGCATGAGCCTCTTTGATAGTGTACGTACAACTCCATTTTCAGTATCAAGTTTGAAATATTGTTATAGTGGAGGCATATTTCTGTTAACTGACTCGTCAACTTTGGATCGTTCACTGAATCTTTGACGCTCTTTACAATAACTCCTTCAGCTTCCCATGCGTTGACTATTTCTTACACTTGTGGAAGGCTCTGAACTTCAAATTACGTCCCACTTCAGTGCACAGAAGTAAAACAGATTGTGTAGCAACACAATGCAATGTGTGACCTCATAGGTCTGCGACTGTAATGTTATGTAGGCTAACCTTACAGTTTGCCTTCGTTCAATCAGACATTGCCTTACTTTCTTAGTGCGTAATTGCTTCAATTGACACATTTTATTTAAAGTATACAACAATATGACTTTATAACTCAAATATGACCTAACCAGGAAAATATGACTTTATATGACTTTATAACTTTCTTAATATACCCCATATGGATGCGATTTTTGCGTTAAAATTGATTTCACGACTTACTGATGCATAGAAAAAAATATGACTTTAATGACTTTAAATGGCCCTAGCGATAACGTATGGAGCAACACAAATACCACACCCCAAACCCCCTACGTTTGCAAACTTGAACCAAGACATATGCAGCAAAACTCAGTGTTGGTTATTTTAACAAAACAATAGCCTAAAGAGGTGACCCAGTGATAATGTGATTTTTGGCGGTCTCGTCTGTGCGTCTGTGAAATGGGGAAGGACCTCAAATTTGAACGACAGAGAATAAATCAAGCAATATATTCACACAGTTCAGGCATGATTGATGCTTGGCTGGGTTAGTTGAGCTTCTAGCTTGCAAGCCATTGCGTCATACATAACATTGATATGCAGCTAATTCATCACATAGCTCCGTGTTATGCAAATCAAAGAGAATAGAACCATGCTAGAAGAAGTTGCAGTAAAAATCTGCATGAAATATAGAAAAAAATTGCTGTATAAAATTCCTGCAGCACCATATGTAAGAAGCTGTAAAAAAAGCTGCAAATACTTGCCCGAGCAATGGCTAAAGAACAGTAACTAGAGCTCTACTGCAGTAGTTCTCAATCGTTTATAAGTCACACACCACACTGCTAACCTTTATCATCCAAATTCCAAAATTGACACTCCCTTCTCAAACAAGGTTGTCATGTAGCAAATTTTCTAATCAGCAGGAGACAGATAGTCTCGCCAACAATTTTGAGTACCAGAAGTGAAATACCTAATGTGGAGTACGTTATGAACCAATGAATGACCCATACACAGACAAAACTACTGTTTTCCACTAAAAATATACATCCCTGTTTATTTTTTCAATTATAGGTTTCATTTTGTATAATTCCTAAGAGCGTTTTTACAATAATTATTTTTTTTCAGAAATTCAGAAAGCATCCGGAACGGACCAAATTAACGGTACTTTGCAGAGAAATCGACAAAAGATTTATAGTATTTACGATGATGTCGACTTTGCCGTCGATCAACTTGAAATGTTCGTGACAAATAGAATGAGTGCGATCTATGCAGCAAGTGAGTAGCTATTACATAAATTAACGGACAAGTTCACTAACTTCTTGTAAATATTATATATACTGGTTAAATTGATATTGTTGTAGTTAATTGGTTTTATGATATTTCATTATAACGTGACATTTAGTAGAATAATATTGATTGTAATGTCCTTATTAAGCATTCCGTACTTAGTAATATCCTAGTTTCTTTAGTCAGGAAATTTACGATGCTGGGCTACAAATTGTGTTTACACCAGAGTAGCCTGCTTAGTTGCTGACTTGGACAACTAAAAAAGATTTCAGCTCTTCCAGAGATTAGAATTATAATTATAATTGGAGCTACGCAATTTCTTCCTATTTAGATTGGAATTCGAACCAGAGCTATAGTTTTTTCCAAATTTGTTTGGAATTAGAATTACTGAATTTGCAAAAACTGGGAAACTGAATGAAATTTCGAATGAGAAAGAAATACAGCAAAGTTCAAGTTCAGTTCTTATCAAATCGGAGTTCATTCTGTTCAACTTCTGTACACCAAGCTTATCTCGTTTCGCACAGTTCACCAGCATGGCTGAAAATGATGGAGCCGATTTCTCGAGCACCAGGCTTGATATGAATAAAACGATTTTCTCTTTTCCAGTAATTCAAGACATGACAGTCCATGCTCTCACGCTTCCACTTCATCGTCTAATTTATTTTATTTGGTTGGATCTGAAGCAATCTTCCTCTTTTTTCTGAAAATAGTTGAGTGCATAAAAGTTAGGGTTCTCATATGTGTTCGTTTGACTGAAACACAAAAAGGTCAACTTTCTGGCTCAGCTCCCGAAATAACCGCCGAGCATTACTTCAGTGGTGATTTACTGTATCTCAGTCGAATTTTGCCCGATAAAACGAAAATCTTAAAAAAAGAGGACAAAATCTCAAGAAAGAGGACATTTGGTCGTCCTCCGAGGACACTTTTAAAAAAGTTTTAAAAAAAAATCCTCTTAAAAGAGGACCTATGGCAACCCTAATAAAAGTGATCATGCCTACGTTAACAATCTCGTTTTCTCCGCTGCTGTTCTGTTTGTGATCGAAACAAGACGGTCGTTTGCAGACTACAAGCTACTATCCAAGCATGGGTATTATTTGTCACAATAACTATACTATGATTGTACGGTACAGGCAATGCGATGGTGGCTTGGCACTGGATTTCCCTGCACGAGAGGGTTATTCTTGCTTAACTTGCTGCAAAATGCAGCGGACAAAGATGCACTTTCAGGAAAAACCATACATTAGATTAAAATTAACACTTCACAAATCAGAATAAAATTAGATTACTGGCATTTATCTAGTTGTCCAAGTCTGCTTAATAGCCAACTATGATTAACAAATAATTTTAATAAATCATTACCATGTGCTACCTTTACACGAATACTGATTTGCAGCGAGACCAACATATTTCAATCAACTTTTATACGTAGGGTTCGCTGATCAGTCTGCAGCACTACGGACGACTCTATCGTGGCAAGAATCCAAAATAGGCACCGTTGTTAGTGAACTTGAAAGTAAGTAATGAATTGGAAAATTTGTATTGCGGTTGGCTGACATTTCAGTATGGCTGGGCAAATTTGAGTAGGTGAATGATTCGTTTCTGAATCGAGTAATAGGATTGAGTGTTCGAGTATCAGTCATTATGATACGGTAACCGGATAAATAATGCGATCAATTGGACGATTTTTTTCTACCTAAAAAATAAAAATTTTGACATTTTTTTACCTATTTTTTAAAATTTTGACCAAATATTGACCTGACGTATGCAAATTAGGTGTTTCCCCACATAATGTTAGAAGTGTAGGCCTACTACTTATCTTCATTTCTGTTTGGAACTGTCTGTCCTCACGGAGTAGTTTGGCCTGTAAACAACTTATTTTTCCCAGAAACTGACACATTTTTACATGAAAAAACTTTATTTTAATGAAATCTGGCCCTATGAAGAATGTCAGTAGTCATAGATAGCGTAATGGTGAAGCGTCCGGCTTCTTGATCGGTAGGTCGTGGGTTCAATCCCTGGCCGGGTCAGACCAAAGACCTGATTCGTAACACTGGTATCCATGACTTATTCCCCGCTTGGCGCTTATGTATTACTGGGATAGCATGGAGGGGTGGTGCAAGACTTAGAAAGCCGTACAAGGCTATATCTGCACCTTCCTTGTCCAGCGGCATATGCACATCATGCACTTATTACATGCATATGCGCAGATCGTGTGTATGTGTATCATGAGTCGGTGTATATGCCGCAAAAACATCAAGGACAAAATAGACTACGTCCTTTCCTTTCCTTTCATGACGTATGATGGTAGGAACAAATTAAAATTTGTGGTAGTACAACGAAAGATACTTTCCTACATTCTTGGGTGGAAAGTATCTAGCTTTCCAAGAATGGAGAAAGAACGTTCAACAGCAGCAGTTATTGGCTGACAACACTGAAGTTGTATCAACCCTAACACTTTATCCCGCACATGCCGCATGCTCACATGTCCACGGACCGTATTACACCATACTGCAGAGCAGGGCTGTAATGACTCGAGTGACCATTTTCTGATGACTCGAGTCATTTTGTCACATCACGGAAATGACTCGACTCGAATGGTAAAGCAACCGCACTATTGGGATCTTGTCTGTTGGTGCCTGTACTTGAAAATGCGGCCAGAAACTGCTAAAAGTGAGGAAAGTTAGTATCGCATAAATGCGAAGCATTCGATATCACCAAACAGAGTTATAAAAAGTGTGTTTACTGAGACTTTAACTGGAAACTGAACTGTCAACTCAATGACTCGGACTCGGCCCTCTGCTCGCTGATCTGGACTCGGACTTGACTCGGTGGTGAATTGTACATGACTCGAGTCAAATCTACAAAAGCGAGATTGCGTTGTGACTCGGAGCCTTATGACCTGGTCACAACCCTGCTGTAGAACAGGCGTGTCAAACTCAATTCGCGTCGCGGGCCGCTTGAAACTGTGTAGCGGGCCGTGTGGTTGGCATCCATGCTGTAAAGACTTCAACTCTTTCCAAAACAGAATGTATTGCTGTATTTGTCAATAGTTCTGTCTCTCGTATCTGAAGCTAACTATCTTACTCCTTTACTTCCGTTGCTCACCAAAGTGGTCTTAATGAATGACTAAACAAATGAAAACAGGAAATTCCACGTCTTCCGTTCGTTCATAAAATTCACTCATTTCTTTGCAGCTGCTACAAACAAGCTCCTGGAATTGAATGAAACGCTGGCGAAAAACAATAAAAAAACGGAGCTGATAGAAGCAGATGTGCAAGGTGATTAGTTCAATATTCCATGCAACAGTGGCTGGCTCGGTGGTTGTCGACCTTTTGACCTCGCGGACCGGCAAAAGTCCGAAACAACCGTGGCAGACCGGTGAACCATCAAAAATCTAAATGAACCCTAAATTTGATTACAGCAAATGTATCTAACTCAAATGTAATATTGGAAAGTTTATTTATTGCTGCTTTCTTGATATTGGATATTTATAAGGGCTTCTATTGAAATTTTTGCGACGCGAGTCGTGTCAAACACAACTGGATTTTGTTGGGAAAGGAGGACACATTTTCAAAATGGTAAATTTTTCCCGACTTTGTGGCTGGTTGACTAAAAAATAGGTCAAGTTTCCGGCTCAAATCCTGAAATAAAGTTTTTCTTTTTTTCTTACAAATATTCGAATTCTCAAAAACAGGGACAATTAGGCGTCCTCGGAGGACATTTTCAAAAACCTGAAAAAGTAGGACAAATCCATCTAAAGGAGGACGTATGGTAGCCTTACTATAGCCTCTCTTATACTATCGAATGTTAATATGGAATGGCAACGAGCTTCGCTGAAGCTGGAATCTGAATTGTTTCGCGACAACGACTGTAGGATTTCTAGCAATCCAAAAGTTATCATCCAGACCGGAGAATTTACTGAATCTGGTCTTTATCGAAAGCTACAGTTCCACTGATTCCCAAAATATAGATAAAAATATGGTCAGGGCTCCGGAACCTGACTAAAAATCACCCTCAACATTTGAAATCTTCATTGTTCAGAACAATCGGTCGACTGCAAAACAATGACCCACTGCGGCTCTCTGATTGTTCGAACAATGCCGATATTTCAGACTTGAAGGGCGAATTCAGGGTGGTTCCTTTGCCTGATCATATTTTAGTTTGTATTTTCGTAGCCTAAGCGGTGCGACAGTAGCCTTCGATCAAAACCAGATTCAGTAAATTCTGCGCTCTAGATGACAACTTGAATTGCCAGAAAACCTACAGTCGCGGGCGCGAATCAATCCAGTTTCCAACATCAGCGAAGAACACCAAACAGAAAAATTGGTCCTTGCCATTCCATGTTAACATTCGATACTTATAGTGCCAAGTGTCGCTTAATTGCAATGTCGGAATTTAACGAAGTTTGCGTGAAAGTCTCAGTAGCTTTCACATATAACTGGTCCGAAACGAGCTGTAGGCTACTTTTGAACAATTTCGTGTAACGCTTGCACCATTGAGACGAACTTTTAAAGTAGACAATCTCTCTATTACGACTTGAGCGAAAAATATGTTCCAAACTTCCAAATCAATTTAAAATTTGATATTTTATTTCTCTTATTAATGGACATTAGACAAGCTTACAACTTCTGGCTTCCGGAATTGAGATATAAAATTATAATGTATTTAGCGGACCGGTAGGAAATTTGCCTCGGGCCGGCGGTTGAACACCACTGGGCTAGCTTCTGTCTTTTTCTTTGAGCTCAGATTCTTCCAGATGACTAGAGCTTTTAATTTTCAAACATTTTAAAACGTACACCGTCGCATCATTTCGTGGTCCGTAAATTTTGTATTTTTGCCGTCATTCAATTATAGAGCTTCTTGGAGGTACAGAACTTCAATATACAATTGAATGGTACATTCATATTGAAATGAACCCAAATATTTTTGGATGGCACTCGTCAGGGGTAATCGTCATCAACTAGTAGAGAATTGTAAAGAACATTGCATATCAGCAATCGTATCTCGATTGACGTCATATTTCGAGATACGATTGTTGATATACAATGTTCTTTCCAATTCTCTACTATTGGCTGACGATTACCCCGGACGAGTGTCAGCCGAAAATATTCGGGTTCATTTCAATATGAATATACTATTCAATCATTCAATTATGGTGAAAATGTTTTCGCGGATTTCTATAGATCAGTTTTGGGCAGTTTTCTGAACCCATCAACCTTGAAATTTGAGAACTTGATGACAAAAAAATGGTGCTCTCTTCCGCCCTGCCCTAATCACAGCCTCTTTTTGCCATCTGGTTACCTAAAAAGCTATCTGATAATTAAAAAAAGGTCATCACTTTTCGCTTGAACCCCTGTTATAGATCTTTTCACGGTCAAAATCTGAAAGATATTCAGTAGTTGATTTATACTTTAAGGGGCACTGAGCTCTAAAAATGATGTGATCTCAAATTGAAGCACAGATCGAAAAAAAAAAATTTTGGCCGCAGTCATTTTCTTCAGAGAGCCACCGTAATGGAGTTGCAATTAAATAAATTTTGGATAAGCCCCTTCCCACTCCAGCTGCAATTTCGAAAGTGGCCACATCTGATTAACTGCTAAAAACCCTTAGACCAAATCTAGTTTTTGAAACCGCTACCTTCAGTACTTTCCAGAACTTCCTTTTCTACTTCTATTAAAGTAGCTTTGACAAGTTTTTGAAATTGTTACAGCTTCATGCATGAGAAGAGATTTACAGCGTCATTTCTACTTGTACTTGAGTAGTAACACCAACTACTTTGACTAACTGTGACCAACTCTGAATATATTCCTAGTAGCCTATGACTAGGTTTACTTGAATATCGTAGGCCCTGGTTCTCCTTTAAGAGGATTTGTCCTCCTATTTCAAGGAATCGAAAATGTCCTCTGAGGACGCCCAAATGTCCTCCTTTTTGGCAATTCGTCCTCCTCTATAGCTTCGACACCCAGGTGATTGCACAGGCAAAGCAAAAAACACGATGCCTGGATTTCAACGGTAGCGAAAGCAAGGATGATATAAAAATTACATTTTCTTTATTTAGTCTACACAACAGTATTTCCAGTAGAAATTTTCAAATTACCCGTTAACTGTTCTGTTTTTTAAGTTTTGTGATTTGTAAAAGTGTAGTCTACGCCAGTGCTCTTCAACCTTTTTCAACTTGGTACACCCTTTTAACGTTTTCTAAAAACTCGTACACCCCTGTTCAAGGTGTTCATTAGGGGTCTTCAAAAATGACTTTTTTTCTCAAATCGTACTGGCTACTTGATAAAATTGTTGGTTACCTAACTTAAGCCTACACACCAAATTTGGTTCAATTCCTACCAGTAGCCGCATTGCTACGGGAGAAGAAAGTTTCTAATTATTATATAAAATAAATAACGAAGAATTTGAAAGTTTTCTGTTCACCCATGAAAGTATTAGGTTGTCTATAAAAACGATGTTCTTCAAATTTGGTTCAATTCCAACCAATATGAGCAGATATTGCCATCAAAAAATTTGTATTTGAATAAAACAGTATTTGGTCACAGAGTCTATTCGCAGCTAGTTAAGCCGCCCGCCACGCAAATTGGAATTTATTTCGTGTCAGCCTAAAAACAGCATGATAATACGAACGATAATCAACCTAAATGTAACAGTATTGTGGAGAGAGTAGGTAAAGTTACTGCTGCAGAAGCGGTAATTCAGATCAGCGATGATAGCAGGCGCACCAGCCTACTGCGTATCAGGCCTGTCCCACACCGCACACAGTCGATAGTAGCACTTGGGCTGCAAGAGATGTCAGTAACCTCAGATCGTATGCCGCTATACACAATCTATTGTCGCTGATTTGCATCACTAATAGCAAAATACTAAAGTGCAAATGTATGACGAAATATTGGACATAAAATAGTCATTTTAAAACAAAAGGGTTTCAATTTCAACATGGAAGCTGTTACGACCCTGGCTGGCTACGTCACTTCATTTATGTGCATTGCGGCATTTAGTAACGTCGGGTAGGAAGTACCGATTCAAGAAGTCTGAGCTATCGCGGCGGCTCCCTCAAATATCACTAAAAGACAAATGACTAGCTGAACACATGTTTGTTAACTGCATACTTTCCAACACCATAAGGAGCCATTGGTCTATTGCCGACGGCTAAATGAATAGGAGCGTGGTAGGAGAAATATTTGCTTATGACATCACAATCAAGCGGTGTACAGTATTACGCTTGAGATAACATCGTACCATATTGCTCATTAACCTATGCGTCAACCTGTACTGGCCCATAAACCTGCCTTTGTGATAGCTAGCCATCGGCTCATTGTAATTCGAATCTGGTACACCCCTGTACACCCCATCCGAGTGGTACACCCTTTGCAAATTCTGGTACACCCTAGGGTGTACGACAACCCCGGTTGAAGAGCACTGGTCTACGCTATTCCAGATATCTAAAATAGATTATTTTCAACACTTTGAGAAAATCGACTTTGTGTAAAGTTTTCATTTTCTCGGCCATATCTTGGCCATGGTTAACTTTAAAACAACGTTACAAACAAATATCACCAAGATTGTCCGCAAAATATAAAATTTTACAATAACTTGATATTTTGTGAATTTGAAAAGTTGAACTCAAAATTTGAACAATGGACATAAGTACTTTGATTTCACTGCGTCGACTTTATGACTGCAACAGAAGTTTGAGGAAAAGCTATTTTGTAAGATCAGTAGCCTTGTATTGTTTGAAATAAGGTAGAGATGTGTTTTCCACTGACTATTTTCTGCTCTGATTTTGCAGCTATGGAGCCACGCCATGCTCGCCTTACTGGTGGCGGTGACCATAATGGCACAGTTGAGGTCTTCCACCATGGATTATGGGGGACAATATGTGGCATCAAGTGGGATCTGGATGACGGGCATGTGCTCTGTAGAATGCTAGGCTACGAGAGCGCCGCTTCCGTTGGTAACGTGACAGGCGGTAGTGGACCGATTTGGCTCAGTGATGTTGAGTGTAGTGGTCTCGAACAGACTGTTTGGGACTGTGAAAAGGCTGCATGGGGTGTGAACTCCTGTGATCACTCTACCGATGCGTCGCTAGTTTGCAGTATGGATCGTTTGGATAGGTATTATTGAATATCTACCACGGAAGCTGAGGATTGTCAACTGCATTATTGTGAATGACTGTCACTCGTTTTAGTCAGGTCTAGAAGAAGTATAGAAAGTTTTGTTGCAAGTCTTGCGTGATGTTTGAATTCAATACAATACTGATATCTTAATGGCGTCATTGGCTATTAGGCAGGAACACATAATCTGTAATGCAGATATACGTTATTGCTTATTGCAAAAATAATATTTGACAGCAGATGAACATAAGACCTGTTGATTGTTGAGATCATATTAGTCGTCATCGCCGAGCATCTTGAAATACATATTCGACTTTTCGAGTGGCATTGCTGGATGCTGGGTATGGGGGCATGGCCGTAACTGCCGCACCACAAACCCCCCAATTGGGGGGGAGCTCGAAGGGGGCCGAAAATTAGATCATGAATTAACGTAAATTATAAAGTACTTTGTTCAAAATTGATGCAATAATTGAGTACCCTTCTCCAAGAAAAAATACGCATGATTTATAGAAATGGGCATTTCGGCGCCACAACGCATCATGACATGAGGTTTTACGCCATGTGACTCTGAGAAGTTACACACTTATATATATATACAATTATACATGTATGTTTAATTGTCCATTAGGGTTGTCCATAATTTGGAAAATCTTACAAATCCTCGGTTGTAATGTCTTATTCGATAGATTATTGATAAAAAACGACACTGAGCCTGAAAGAAGCTCACAGAAAGGCCGTTAACATTTCGTGCAAAGCGTTTGAAAGTAGCTGCCGAAGAATGGGCGTGCCACCGACCATAGAACGGCGAGAAGACTAGTAATCAAGAAACCACGGCTCTTGATTGGATAATCGGCTATGCTTCAATGACCACGTCAGCAGCAGCTTGCTGATTAGGTGAACAAGGAGTCTGCTACTGGCGGCGATTCTAAAAGCGCATTGTATGTAGGTTGACAGATAATGATTTAGGATTGATTAAGGGTATGTTGAGGTACGAAATACATAATGAACAAACAACAGCTGCTTCACAAAAACGTCTAAAGCATGACTGCTTTATTGTGAAAGAAACCGCCGCAGCCTATATGCCTTGTTTTCAACGAGGGAAAGCATAGGCGCTTATGCAAGTGGCGACGGATTCCTAGTTTCAGAAATAATATATAATTATTGAATACAAAGATAAAGCTTAACAATGACACTATAGTTTGTGTGATCTCATTGGGCTCAGGTTGTAGTACATAGTTGAAGTTTTGAAAGCTCTAAGGGTCGGCTGAATCAGCGGGTCACGCTTGGCACTTGTCAGATGCTTGCATCAAACTGTATTCACTTGCAAGTGTTGTCAGAGTCCTTGATGATGACGCAGAAAAGAGACGTAAAAGTAAGCACATAATATGCTGGATATGATATGTCAAATTCCTTAATAATCGCGCAGAAAAGGGGTGTAAAGGTAACAAACACAGACAATGCTGCATAGTGCATAGTATCCAGCATAGTTTGCATATCATATCAAGCAGGGCCTGTGCTTGCATTTAAACCTCGTTTCTGCGACATCATTAGGGACTTTTAAAACATTTACAAGTGAATTCAATTTGCTGCAAACATCTGATGAGTGCTAAGCCAAACCGTCTGATTCAGCCGATCGCTAGAGCAATCAAAACTTTAACTATGTACTGGAACCTGAGCCCAATCAGATCACCTAACTTATAGTGTCATTGTTAAGCTTCATCTTTGTATTCAATAATGATATATTATTTCTGAAACTAGAAATCCGTCGCCACTTGCATAAGCGCCTATGCTTTCCCTCGTTGAAAACAAGGCATATCGGCTACAGCGGTTTCCTTCACAATGAAGCGGTCATGCTTTAGACGTTTTTGTGAAGCAGCTGTTGTTTGTGCATCATGTATTTCGTACCTCAAGACACCTTGAATCAATCCTAAATCATTATCTGTCAACCTACATACAATGCGCTTTCAGAATCGCCGCCAGTAGCAGACTCCTTGTTCACCTTATCAGCAAGCTGCTGCTGACGTGGTCATTGAAGCATAGCCGATTATCCAATCAAGAGCTGTGGTTTCTTGATTACTAGTCTTCTCGCCGTTCTATGGTCGGTGGCACGCCCATTCTTCGGCAGCTACTTTCAAACGCTTTGCACGAAATCTTAACGGCCTTTCTGTGAGCTTCTTTCAGGCTCAGTGTCGTTTTTTATCAATAATCTATCGAATAAGACATTACAACCGAGGATTTGTAAGATTTTCCAAATTATGGACAACCCTATTGTCCATAGGCGCTAAATGGCTGGTGCCGAGTGCTGTCCTGGCAGCCTCAGTCCCACAAGGCAAATACTATCCTGCAGTGAAGAAATGAAATTTGAAATCGTGTGCGTGTTAAGTTTAGTACGTTTGGGTGATTTCAATATCTTTGGCCATAGCAGACAGGAGATCACCAAATAACATCATGCAACGAAGTCATACAAACGGTTCCGCCGGAGCTGTTTGATTATTATTTAGGGGCCCTGCGTTTTCCAAGACACCTCACTCAGCTCTAGGCTACCGGTAAATCTGATAACGTTAGCAGAGATAGGAATAAGACATTGATAGCAATATATATGCAATTTTCTATCCTATTGACCGATTGAATCACGAGGCGGGTCTGGGGGGCGACGCCCCCGCCCCAGAAGTTCGATTTATCACATTCAAGGGGGCCCAAAACCAACGTTTTTTGGTGGGGCTGACGAAGTGCTGTTTGGTCCTGAGTAGGAGGCTGCTTGAACTGACAGAATCAATATTTCTTACACAGTGACTAGATAGAATAGTCACTAGTCAATGATAATAGGCGCACGCCCGTCGTCATTTTAAGGGCTTGCAAAATGCAGCACAGCGATATTGGTAGAGTTTGACAGGTAATTATTGCAAGCAAGGTCGATGCAATGTTTCGGTTGCCCCGGATCTGCTGTAATGTCGTTATTCATTATTTCTGTGGTCGAGGACTACGCACATCCTTTGGTTTCCTGGTAATCAAGGGAGATACTTTCTGGTCTCTGCATACCGGCCATTTTCTGTCCTCTTGTTTCATCAGTGTGTACTGAGCTTTGAGTACACGCTGGTATCATCATACATCGAAATTCAATTTACTATTAACAATTTCATTATTTCAATAACCATCAAGACTGCGAAAAGATGAAAAGATAGGAAGGTGTCAAAACGACTTGGAGTGGTCTTTAAAATCACACCCACCTCCTGGTCTAGGCGATGTAAAAAGGAGGCATGAACATTGAACACCCGAACAGTGAACACTGAATGAAAAGTAAACCATGATAGCATAAAAGTGGTCTACTTTCGCTCCCACACTTCCCCGTTTCGTCGCCTATCGAAATGAAGTTTTGTATACGTGTATTATTGAGCTATTCTGACGTCACACAGAATATGACGACATTATCTTTAATATATCAGGAGTTATGACGTCGCCAATTCAGTTGGCCCGCTCGCATAGCAGTCATTAGCAGACCTGTTGCAAACAATTTTATTATTTTCAAGCGGGATCGGCTATCCTGGTTTTCGCTCGGGCCATTAGGCCTAACTGCAGTCATCTCTTGACGCACTCTTTGAATTCTTTTAACATGGTCCCTGATAGCGTAGTATAAAAGCTATAGCATCGACTACTTCGAAATAAACGTACCGGTACATAGACCTGAAATCCCAAGTCTTGAGGTATGGAGCTTGTCATTGAGGGGCCGAAAGCGACAAATGATGATAAAAACGAAGAAGAAAGCATTATAGACGATGAAAGCATTCACCAAAAAGACTGTTTAGGTAAGATATCGCTACTATACTTTAATATTGTAGGGTAGTTGATTACTATGAGAACGGACCACACATGAAACAAGCCTAATAACACCAACAGACAGATAGCGAAATATTGTTACAAGACATACAACTTGTTAGACACCGTCAATGTGCTGTGCATTGTGCATGCAGACAATAATTAAAATGTAAATATACATGTAGGCTACATACAAGTTTTTAGTTTATGGTATGAGAATTCAACTACCGGTATGTTAAATGTCAATTGTGTGAAATGAACATAAAGTAAGGTATGGTGAGGTAAGGTAAGGCTACTAGTTGGAAAGTAGATTTTCCAATTGAAAAACATTAGTGCTTTTGTCCATTATTAACAAGACATTCATTTTACACTGTACAGGAGAATTTGATGTTTGAAATCTTTGTTTTTAGACTCACCAGTAAGACTGTCCGTTTGGTTCGCCACAATGACAGTGCCACTGATTTGTCTGCTCGCCACTTGGGCATTAGTGTCTGTCTTTTCTATGGCATCAGTTTCTAAGGTAAGTTCATTCATATATTTAATTTAATGGGGTTGTTATGTGTTCTAGTGTTCTCTTCTTTTGTTGTTCCCCTAATTTTTCTGACCGAAGGCTATAGGCTTACCAAGGACTGTCTCGGCCAGTCATTTTTTTGAAATTTTCATGAGATCAAAACACGACAAGACTGCTATTATGTATATAAATTATAGGCCTACTATAATGAAAATATAGAAGTGTGTGGAAACAAGCCCTGGGCACAATGATTCGAGTTGAGTGGTTAGATATAAGTTTTCTGAGTACCGATACTGGAATAATCCGAAATTATGCCACTGACAATTAGTTTAGTTAATTTATCAACGAAAATAGTAGTTTCGGTAGTATTTTCCATTGTTGAAGTCTTGAAATCTGAATTGTCTTATTACAACATAAAAAAATGCAGTACAAAGCTATGCACGTTAGCAGGTTGTAACCAGGTCGCAAGGCTCCGAGTCTTAAGTCAATCTCATTTTTATAGCTTTGACTCGAGTTAAATCTTGTAGATTGAGACTTGTAAAAGCGGAGTTATTCGAGTTTTTCGTTGATAATTCTCGGATTATCCTTGATCCGGGGATAATTAACCAAAAACTCAAATAATTCCGCTTCTACTAGTCGGAATTGACTCAAATTTGTCTTGCATCGTCTTTGAAGACAGCTTAACAATTTCATGGGGTTGACAGAAAAATTTGAAAAATTTTTTATTTCAATTTTTAATAATAAATTGAAAATTTCAATTCAAGATTGTACGGCCTCTACTGGTTGGAATTGAGTCAAATTTGGTGTGCATCATTTTCTTAGACAACCTGACGATTTAGTCATTAGGCGAGTGAGATTTGGAAAAAAAAGTTTTTTTGAACAACCCTACTGCTCAGTTTCCAGGTAAAGTCTTGTTAAACCCACTTTTTATAACTTTGTTTGTTGATATCAAATGGTTCTCATTTATAATATACCGGTACTAATTTTCCTCACTTTTAGCAGTTTGTGGTTGCATTTTCAAGTTCCAGTACCAATAGACGAAGCCTCAATAGTGTGGTAACTTTACTATTCTTCGAAATTGCAATGAAATGGCGGTTTTTGCTGTCGGAGTTTCGAGTCATGCGCAATGGCTCGAGTCCAAGTCGAGTCAATGCACAGGTTGACTCGAGTCGAGTCATTTCTGAGTTTTGCGAAAATGACTCGAGTCATCAGAAAATCGTGACTCGAACCATTACAACCCTGCACGTTAGTGGAAATGACATATCAGTGGAGTAGTGATCAACCCACAGCATTGTCACAAAGTGCAGTGAAATATACGCATGGTCGAAAAAACGCATTTTATCTTGAATGTAATGTTGAACTAGCATTATATATAACTATGGTACGGTACCGTACCATAAAAGGTGGTCACAAGGTTCCGAGTCACAAGTCAATCTCACTTTTATAGTTTTTCTCGAGTCAAGTCGAGTCATTTTCAATTCACCACCCAATTCATTATGTTCAATGCTCAGTTTTGAGTTCAGTCCGGTTCAACCCACTCTTTCAGCTCTGTTTGAGTGATATGGAACAGCTTGCATTCATAATATGGTGATTTTCCTCGGTTGTACCAATTTCTGGCCCTATTTTCCAAGTACCAGGACTGACAGATCAATCATCCCAATGTGGAACTTTACTATTCTTTGAAATTACAATGGAATGTCTGTCTCGGCCGTCCTAGTCTCAAGTCATATGACTTGGTTAGAGTCATGCACGATGACTCGAGTATTAGTCGGGTCAATAAGCAAATCGAGTCGAGTCATTTAACACATTTGGAAAAATGACTCATGTTAAGTCACCAAAAAATCGAGATTTGAGTCATTACAACCATAATAAAATGTACATTCATGAACTTTCCAGGTCTTTCATACTGGTATGATGTCATAATGAGTGCGACTAATAGTTGGATAAAATGTCAGAGAACAACCAAAGCTACGTGAAATGATTCAATAATTGGAAGTTCAATTTCTATGGTATAGTGAAGTTGAACCAGTCCGTAGTTGTAATGACTCGAGTCACGATTTTCTGATGACTCGAGTCATTTTCTCAAAATACAGAAATGACTCGACTCGAGTCAATCTGTGTATTGAATCGACTTGGACTCGAGTCATTGCGCATGACTCGAGACCCAGAAAGCCAAGAACGGCATTTCATTGTAATTTCGAAGCGAAATAAAGTAACCGCACTCTTGGGATTTCGCCTATTGGTACTGGTTCTCGAAAATGCGACCAGAAACTGCTAAAATTGAGGAAAATGAGTATATTATAAATGCGAACCATTCGATATCACCAAACAGAGTGGGATTAACAAGACTTCAACTAGAAACTGAGCAGTCAACACATTGACTTGGACTCGGACTCGAGTCACAATACCATGACTCGGACTTGACCCTATGCTCGATGACTTGGACTCGGACTTGACTAGGTGGTGAAGTGAGAATGACTCAACTTGACTCGAGTCAAAACTATAAAAGTGAGATTGACTTGTGACTCGGAGCCTTGTGACTTGGTTACAACCCTGGTCCTTAGAATCTCATAATTGTTAAAACTTTCTGAATTTGCAGCTTACCAGCATTACGACTCTAATTGTTGAGATAGCCGATTCACAAAGCAACACTGTGAAAGGTATGGCTGTCGATAATGTATAATTTTCTTTCTTGATGTATAACTTGATGAACCCTTCTCATGCCTCCATTCATCGCACTGCGATTGCAGTGTATTGCCTGATTGTAGTCATTCTTTAAGATTCACCGGACCTTTCTGGGATTGCATAATATATTCATATGAAACATCTTGAGATTTTCTGCTGACAATGGTCACTGGTCAGGGGTAATCGTCAGCATCTAGCAGAGAATTGGAAGGAGCTGTATATCAACAGACGCACCGGTAGCGCCAAATATGACGTCACCAGCCAGTGTTGTCAACTCCGGATGAGATAAAATCGCTAAAACTGGTGTCAAAATTCGCTAGATGTCGTTAAAGATTGAGAAAAAAGCGCTAAAAAATAGCGCTAAATCTGCATTAATTGCTAAAGGTGGTAATTGAACCATAATATCGATACATTATTGTCAGCTATATTTTACTTGTCTGGGGCCAAAGTCACTTATCATATTTCTAGTTCATAATACGTAATAGTCATCTCTAAGCGGGACAAAACGTTCGATGCATTTCGATAAAGCAGATCGCTTTGCGCAATGATCGCTACACGTGACCACTAACCAGGTTTGCAGGCATAACCGCTCACTATATAAGCGTGCCTTGCTCGATCAGTCCGTGAATACGTGATGCGATGTACCGTGAAAATGCGCTTGACCTCTCTAAACTGTGTTGGAGTAGTTGAACACGACATGGGACTTGACACACTCATACACGAAATGCGACTTGACCCGACTTGAACCGGGTTTGCCAGCCACTATAGGTACAGACCTTAAGAAAATAATCTGAGGACCAACCCGGGGTATGAAATTTAATTAATCTGGTTGTGGATGGGAGCTGGTGTCGCACTGGTTCCGACAATGCGACTTTGGTTCTTGTCAAGGCAGTGGAACGACCTCGAAACGGCCCCGAAAGTCTGAAAATCGGCATTGATAACAACAATCGCTGGACGAAATTGGTCATTGTTATGTTCATTGTGTTGCGGCGGTGCCATTGTTGGAGCAATGCCGGTTTTCCGACTTTGGGGCTGTTTCGGGGTGCATGGTTCCGTTGTCCTGACGAAATTTTGTTTTATGTGTTTTGTGTTTGGAATCACTGCGACACTGGCTTTCGATCGTGACCAATTATATTGAATTTCAGCGCTCAGGCCGCCAGATGTAGCACTGCCAAGTATGATACTTTTAGATTACTCAGCAAGAAGAGACACTGTTTGCCCATGCGTAACCGCCAGGAGTTGCGTATCAACTATCTATCCGTAGGTATAGGTTAGTAATCTATAATTATATATCATCGCAGTTCGCACTCTGGTGACCGGTATAGCCAATGCAGTCGTCGGCCAGAACTGATCTTTATTGGTTATTTTCGGTAAAAAAGCACTAAATAATCGCTAAATTCTTTTTCAAAAATCACTAGATTTATCGCTAGGCGCTAGATCCATATTTTTTGGCGCAAAACCGGATGAAAAATCGCTAGATGTAGCGCGAAAATCGCTAAATTGGCAACACTGTCACCAGCATTAAAATTTGAATTTCCAGGCCTGTTAATTCGTCCAAACCTATGATTCAACCAGGGTTGTAACCAATTCACCAGGTTCTGAGTCAAAAGTCAGTCTCACTTTTACAGGTTTTTGACTCAAGTCATTTTCAATTCACCGTCAAGTCTGAGTCTAATAAGCAGGGTGATTTTTGTACATGTCAAAAAAAGTCAAAATTAGGTCAAAATTGTAGCATTAGGACAAAAAATGTCAAAATTTTGGGCAAAGTTGAAACTTTTTTGCAACCTGCATTTCGTTTGTATCGTAGATTTTGCACTGTCGGTGAACTTATCATTTGACATTTTACAGCTTGTAGCCTACTTTATAGGCCTTCCGTTGTAGACGGCCCATCGTCTGCTCATTGTGAATCGTAAAGATTCAAATGAAACAAATAGTTGGACATGGTGGTATGCTCAACCGGAATATCCCAACTGAAGCAAGACTGTGTGGGCATTGCATGATTCTTTTATAATGAAGTGCATGATGAAAAATTGTAATGTAGACACCATTGCCAGAATGAAGCAACATGGTTCATCACCAGCAGTGTGCACACAACTTCGATGTTGTCAGCCAACAACTGCTGCTGTTGAACGTTCTTTCTCCATTCTTGGCAAGCGACTTAGTAAGGACAGACACTTTCTACCCGAGAATGTAGGAAAGTATCTTTCGTTGTGCTACAATTTTTATAATTATTTCCTCCATAATGGGTAATGTATCTACTGGAATTCCCCATAGGGCCAGATTTCGTTAAAATAAAGTTTTTTCATGTAAAAACATGTTAGTTTTTGAGGCAAAAAAGTTTATTTTCAGGCCAAACCACTTGGTAAGGACAGACAGTTCCAACCAGAATTAAAGATATGTGGTAAAATTTGAACATTATGTGGCAAAACACCTAATTTGCATACGTTAGGTCAAATTTAGTCAAAATTAAGATTTTTCAGGTCAAAATCTTCAGTGTTTTTGTAAAAAAATCGCTCTACTGATAAGTCTAAGTCAGGATGCAGAGGGTCAAGTCTGAGTCATTGTGTTTACAGTTTACTTTCGAGTGCAAGTCGTGTTCAACCAACTTTTTTGCAACTCTGCTTGAGTGATATCAAATGCTATATATATTCATAATACACTAACTCTCGTCCTTCTTGGCCGTTTCTAGCCCTATCTTTCAATTACCTTTACTGATAGACGAAACCCCGATAATGTGATTTGACAGCTTTACTTTTCTTCGAAGCTACAATGAAATCCATGTCAGAGCAACCAGAATGCTTGCAATCCAGACGCATAGTTTACTGGCATGGAAGGTTGTGACTTCTTAAATATGAAATTCGGACTATACACATAGCAACTATTATGATCTGGAGCTAAATCTCTTTTCGCTTGAATAATTTACTCAAAAGTAATCTCGTGCAATGGTGGCACATAGGATATCAATATTTTATCGATTTCGTTGTTCAATACCTTCTATTTCTATACCTTCTAAGATCCGCATATTATACATGATATATGACATAATCTAGTCCGGAAACATCTTATTTCTCCATGACTTTGTGTCTTTCTGCGCATTTTGCACAGATGCCGGACAGACAGACCATAAAAGCGTCAGCTAACACCTACACCAACCAGCTACTCCTAATTCAGAGGCATATTCTGATCAGTGCATAGCCCGGTGTCTGTCACAATATAGCATAGATGTTTGTATGGTACAACGCAACTAGTGACGTTTAAAATCCTAGTATAATAGGATTATTCATGTTTCTGTAACTTGGAAGTGTCAGCGCAAATCAAACTCATTTCGAACTCAAGAAACTTCATTTCTCCCACATGACTTTGCTCCCCCCTTCAGATGCTTTCAAGCCTCCCCAGTTTGAGAACCACTGTCCTATATAGCAATTATATGTCACAGATATTCAGTCCAGCATTGCAAAGCAGTCGAGCTCGGCGAATAGTTTCAGCGATTTCCTTGACGACGGAAAGATAGACTTGCTTCAACGTAAGTGTGGTTGTAGTGTGTTTATTTGAAATTTTATCAATGTACACTTGAATACTATATTCATATTGATAATAACCAAGATATTTTCGGCTGACACTCGTCAGTTGTGATTGTCGGCAACTGGTAGGAAATTGGAAAAACTTTGTCTATCAACAGTCCTGTCACCTAAGCGACAGGCATGAAATTTCGAATACAATAAGATTCGAATAATATTTTGTCATTTCAAAACCTCACTTAATGTAGGAAATAACATGTTGAAATTACACGTGTCTACCAGGACTGGGTGCAATGATTTGAGTGCTCAATTCTGAATGGAGCTATAATTGTAACGAAACAAGTAGGCTACTGACACATGATTGCGAGTGTTAGTATTATATGCTCATTTCCAACAATCGTTATAATATCAACGAGAATTGTAGTTTAGATGTTTTTTTCAGCTTCGAAACCTCAATTTGTCATATCACAACATCCAAAACATGCATTGCGAAGATACAGGGCTGAGCTGTAAATTTCCACTCAACTATAATCACATACCATACTTAACCCAGAGCAGATTTGGACTAGAGGTCGACCGATATTGATTTTTACAGGCCGATACCGATATATCGACACACTCACAAGGCCGATAAACCGATATCATAGGGCGATATTAATATGGAAGGAGCAGAGAACAATTTCACAAAAAATATCATATATTAGGCAAGATGGCGCTTGTTCATGCCACAGAAAGCTGAATAACAAACGAGAAAACTGAAATTGAAAAGAATTATTGCTTAATTGTGCACATTCGTTGAAATTTGGGATAACCCAAAAAGCAAAACATGATACAGAATTGCAGATCAGTCCGGAAAAGGTAGATAGTAATGCAGGAAGCATAGTTTCTCCGCATGCTCGCCCAGTTAAACTCGTCCTGCAAGGGTTAATCTGTCATATATCGCCCTTTCTTGGGATTGAGAACACGAAGCATTAAATTTCCCATATTTTTGAAATTTTTTTGAATATAAAATATCGGCCTTCATAGGCCGATATCGATAATGGGGAAAGCTGTCAGCCTCAATAATCGGCCATGTCGATAATCGGTCGACCTCTAATTTGCACCACTAAAAATGTTCAGGTTTTCCAGATTAGATTAGAATTAGAATTATAGCTACTCATTTCTTTCCAAATTAGATTTGAATTTGAATTATAAGTACACGTTTTTTTCCAAGTTAGATTAGAATTATAGATACAGTTTGTTTCTAATTAGATTAGAATTGGAAAAACTGAATCCGCGAAAACCTGGACATTGAATCAGGTTCAGTTCATATCAGAGAGAGAGAGAGAATCTTTTATCGCATACATATCATATACATACAAATCAAAGTTCATTATCGTAAGCACGAAAATTGCAAATGTCTCGAAACCAAGATTGGCTCGTTTTGCACTATACAGTTCTCCTGCAGCATTCACAGGAAAACCAGAATTAGATTAGTATTAAATTCAGAGCAAGGAAACATTTCGAAAATTAGATTCAAATTAGATTACTGCCATTTCACCCTAATAAGTCAAATTATAGACAACAAGAATTCTGTAGCTGTCCAAGCCAGACCCAGACGTCTTCAGCGCAAATTTTCTTGAGGACTAATTTTTTGATGGCGCCGAGGGCCGCAGCATCAATAATAGGGATATTCAACGTGCTTCCAAGTACGCGCTATTTGACGGGCCCTTTCATAACGACATTCCACACCCATTGTGAAAATGTGATTCAAGCATGACACGATAAAAAAAAACATTTTAAATATTTGAATAAAATCATTTAACGTTTATGCGTTAGCTTTCGACACAAGCCACGTAAAACGTTCTTGCGTTTGAGTCCCATGACTTACACGCATCCATATCCAAAATCCATGCGTTTAGAAATCCAAACCAGCAACGAAGACCAAGAAAATCTGTTGAGCGTGTTGGAAGGTGAAATTCCAAGAAATCGCATCGAGATTGAAAAGTCCAGCGGAAATGTTCAGATGTCGTTGTCCAGATTTCGAAACTCGACTAGTGTTGGATTGAGCAGGAAGGCAGAACGTGAGAACTCATTTAATTGTGATAATCTGCATGGGCCACTTGGATCAAAATCTCCATGTTGTTGGCCTTAACCTGAAGTAGACTACTGTCCATCTACTTGGCAAACGATTTATCACAGTACCTCTTGACCTGTAGATCTACTGATAAATCATACTCGAAAACTCAAATTTCTTTTGCTACGATTGGCAATATTTTTTCAATCTACTCATTAGGGTTGCTCAAAAATTACTTTTTTCTTCAAATTTGACTGGCTATTCGACAAAATTGTTGGGTTGGTTAAAAAGACGCTGCACACCAACGTGTAGAAGTGAAGCTATTAGCATTTCAAAATTTAAAATAAAGGTTTTCAAATTTTACTGTTAACCCCATGGAATTGTTGAGTTGTCTAAGAAGACGATGCACAACAAATTTGACTCAATTCCAACCAGTAGAAGTGAATCTGTAGGAGTGCAAAATTTTGGATTTGAAAATTAATAGTATTTGCAGTGGCAAATTCTTTGATTTATTTATTATAGATCTACCCACCGTAAATACTGTTGTTTGAAATCCTAAATGTTAAACATCAACAACTTCGCTTCTACTGGTGGGAATAGAGCTGAATTTGGTATGCAGTGGTTTTTTGAACATTCCTTCTGTGCATTCTAGCAAAATATTGTAGTTGTCAAGTAAATTGTATTGCAGAAAATCCTGTCGAGTAAATCGTGACATTAAACAGCCTCCTGCAAAGAAAAACTTCCTTGAATTGGGTTGATCGAAAACTGGATATGTGTGTCATAGCAAATGTAGCCTGGTAGAATTGGGTTGTAGCAAATGAGGAATCAGTAATTTATAATAATGAAACACAATACTTCCACCCAGACTTCTGCAAACTGATGGATTTTGAGTCGATCTAGTTCTAGTTATGGATTTTGAAAAGTGGCGCATTTAAATGAAATTAGTTGTTTCCAGAGGTGGTCAGTAACGAAGTACTTCTACTTTTTCGAAGTACTCAAGTAGCTTTCCTCTACTTCTGGTACTTACTCAAGTAGATCTGATTTTTGCTACTTGTACTTCGTAAAATTTTGTGACCTACTTGCTTACTTTTTGCTATTTTCAGTTTGTCAAGTAGAAGTAGTTCAATCTTCCAATCAGGAAGATAGCTCGGCGAATTTCGGAGCTGTTTTTACGGAGTATCAACATTTAATTTTCATAAAAGTTTCGTAAAGTCCAGAATTTTCTTCGCGCGCAGTGGATACTGCGTGACCAGTATGGTTTCACGAAAGTATCGGTGAATATAATTTAGGTAGAGGGTTGGCGTGGTTCCGTTCACACCACATTGTCGCGCGTCACCCATATGAAATAATCCATCACAGTATATATGGCTCATCATAACGTTTGAAACTGATGTTTCGCAATCTAACATTTACTTGTCATATCGTAATCTAACACTTCCATTGTCCATGGCGTGTCCTAATCTAGAAAAGTGGACTCTGACTTTTTTTAGTTTTAGAGCCGTGTTAGCATACCACCTTTGAAACTTTCTGGACTAAAAACATGAAATACCGTAATTTCCCGAATATAGTGCGCATCCATGTATAATACGCACCCTTAAAATGACGTGTATATTCTGGGGAAAAGCCTGTACCCATGTATAGTACGCTCCCTGCATTCGCAGTACATGAGTACATGAATAGTTGCGGTTTAGTATTCGATGTTGCTATGTTTTGCGATGTCACTGTCGAACAATCATGACATAATGATCGCTAATCATAATACAATTAACGGCATTGTCTCTTAACGAGAGTAGATAGTAGCCAAAGCTTGTGAGGTCGGCGACGCGATAGCTCAGGCTAGCGACACACGACATCTTGCGCACGTGGCCTACTACAATTACAGATGCGATTGCTCAGGCCAACGGGTACGTCGGGCGCACCAGTCCTGTTGGAGATGCGACAGATTACGAAAGCGATTATATCTTGCGCACATGGCCTCTTGTGTATACGATTGTTAAGGCCTGTGGTTGACGCGATGAATCAACAAGGATTGCCGCGCAAGCTTGTAGCAATCAGCGACCTAATTTCGCTCGCGTACAAACGGCAAACCAACTCAGCAAGAGATCGCGTGCTTTGCAGACGACTCTCGTTAATTAGAAACACGCTTTTCGTTAATTGGCAACACGCTTCTCTATTTGGCAGCGCGTTACACTCTATAATACGAATTATGGGGCCCAATGGCTAGAGGTGATGCGCGATTTAAACAAACATGAAGAAAGGTGTGATTTCAAGTTTTTGATCGAGTGATTTTTTTTCAAGGCTTGCTGTACCCATGTATAATACGCACCCCCCTATTTTAGGGCAAAAATTCGGTAGAATTTTGCGCATTATACATCGAAAATTACGGTACATGTTCTGCTTTTAGTAGTTGTATTTATACTTCAATTTCAATTCCCAGTATCATATACTTTGAGTTATAATTAATATCAGTTCTTTTGTCTGGATAACATACATGTTGAAGTATAAAAGCAAGTGTAGTAATGCCTTTAATTTCTGGAAATAAAGCTACACAATATGGCATTTTTACGGTCCACCATATTTTTTATTAACGTTTACTAATCGCGCAAAGTGTTTACACCGTATCCTATACAACTTCTCCGTATTGCTCTTCGACTAAACTACGGGCCTTATAATATGGGGGATGGCGCCATACCATGCTATTTTCTAAGACGTGCTGTTCGAGAAAACAGAGGATTAGCATCGCATTTCGATATCTATACTATAATTTTCATCACGTGATGTGGACGAATGCTTATTGCTTATGCCATCGAAAATTGGGTACCTGCTGGTATGCACCAATATGAATCAAGTTCGTCACGTATCGCATAGCTCAATTTACAATTAAATAGTATATTCATATTGAAATGAACCCGAATATTTTCGGCTGACACTCGTCAGGGGTAATCGTCAGCAACTAGTAGAGAATTGGAAAGAACATTGTATATCAACAATCGTATCACAAAATATGACGTCACCAGCATGAAATTTCGAATGAGAGAGCGTTCAATGTACTATTTTTAGGTGATACACGAACTCCTTTTGTTGACAGAGTTTTGGTTGGTGTATTTTGATAAAAGTTGATTCCAAGGCACACAAATGGAATTGTGAACGGCCTCGACCTACGATTCGAAATCGGTCGTCTCGATAATTATTCGCACAAATCGGATTATCCAACAGATGTTTGCCGATGGCAGAATTAATGGCTTTTGATCGATCAGCATCAATCTTGAGTGGATGAGTTAAGGGTGAGCTTTTCACATCGCGTGACGCACGTGTTCTGATAAATCTGGGGACATGTTGGTTTATGCGGTCCTGCAGACGTCTTGACGTTCTTCCCACGTAGCCACAATCACAGTGGCACCTATATTCGTACACTACATTACTTTGTTGAAGTGCAGGAAGCACGTCTTTGCGTGTTGAAGGGAGCAGTTGTGTTGTTGTAAAAATCACATTGGTTTTGACTGTATCGTAACATTTACCGACAGCAGAAATCAATTGTTTTTCAAAGCGGGTGGAAATGGGGCCAATCCAAGGTAGATGGATATAAACATCTTTTATTGTTCGTGCGGTGGGCTCTGTTCGTTTTTCTGCGTTGAATTGCGTTAATTTCCTCTCCATGCCGCGGCTGATGACGTGTTCAGGGTAACCGTTATCAAGTAAGATTTTTCGGATGTAGTCAAGTTCTAAACTCAGTTTGTTACCCGAACATATCATCAGCGCTCTATGCACGAGTGTGCCTATGAGGTTAATTTTTCTGCGCCGAGGACTAAATGAATTCCAGCGAAGGTATTGGCCTGTGAATGTCGGTTTTCTGAAAACAGACGTTTCAAATTTGTTGGTATTGCGCTTTTCAACTAATACGTCCAGAAATGATAATGAGTTATTGCGTTCTTTTTCTATTGTGAATTGCAAGGCCGGGTGAAGCGAGTTTAAGCGAATGAGAAATTGGTCACACTCCGATTCATTCCTGATGATACAAAATGACAAATGTATCATCAGGAATGAATCGGAGTGTGACCAATTTCTCATTCGCTTAAACTCGCTTCACCCGGCCTTGCAATTCACAATAGAAAAAGAACGCAATAACTCATTATCATTTCTGGACGTATTAGTTGAAAAGCGCAATACCAACAAATTTGAAACGTCTGTTTTCAGAAAACCGACATTCACAGGCCAATACCTTCGCTGGAATTCATTTAGTCCTCGGCGCAGAAAAATTAACCTCATAGGCACACTCGTGCATAGAGCGCTGATGATATGTTCGGGTAACAAACTGAGTTTAGAACTTGACTACATCCGAAAAATCTTACTTGATAACGGTTACCCTGAACACGTCATCAGCCGCGGCATGGAGAGGAAATTAACGCAATTCAACGCAGAAAAACGAACAGAGCCCACCGCACGAACAATAAAAGATGTTTATATCCATCTACCTTGGATTGGCCCCATTTCCACCCGCTTTGAAAAACAATTGATTTCTGCTGTCGGTAAATGTTACGATACAGTCAAAACCAATGTGATTTTTACAACAACACAACTGCTCCCTTCAACACGCAAAGACGTGCTTCCTGCACTTCAACAAAGTAATGTAGTGTACGAATATAGGTGCCACTGTGATTGTGGCTACGTGGGAAGAACGTCAAGACGTCTGCAGGACCGCATAAACCAACATGTCCCCAGATTTATCAGAACACGTGCGTCACGCGATGTGAAAAGCTCACCCTTAACTCATCCACTCAAGATTGATGCTGATCGATCAAAAGCCATTAATTCTGCCATCGGCAAACATCTGTTGGATAATCCGATTTGTGCGAATAATTATCGAGACGACCGATTTCGAATCGTAGGTCGAGGCCGTTCACAATTCCATTTGTGTGCCTTGGAATCAACTTTTATCAAAATACACCAACCAAAACTCTGTCAACAAAAGGAGTTCGTGTATCACCTAAAAATAGTACATTGAACGCTCTCTCATTCGAAATTTCATGCTGGTGACGTCATATTTTGTGATACGATTGTTGATATACAATGTTCTTTCCAATTCTCTACTAGTTGCTGACGATTACCCCTGACGAGTGTCAGCCGAAAATATTCGGGTTCATTTCAATATGAATATACTATTTAATTGTATATTGAAGTTCTGTACCTCCAAGAAGCTCTTCAAATAGCTCAATTTGCACCTTTTTACAATCCATGTGAACGAATTAGGATCGTTTTCACAACTACTTACTTACTTGAGTACTTTTAAAGTCAGTCAATTCTACTTCTACTTCAAGTAGTTTTAGGTTGCTTATGGAAGAAGTACTTCTACTCGTACTTGAGTAGATTTTTTTCGTCGCTACTTCTCCTTCTACTTGAGTAGCTTTCTTGACTACTTTGACCACCACTGGTTGTTTCACAGCAAATGTAGCTCAGCCGAATGGGTTGTAGTAAAATGAGCAAGAGTAACAATAATGTAATAAAATAATACCATACAATATTTTTTTCATGTAACGGCAAGGCTTAAACCAGGGTTCGACAACGGAAAACGGGTCGTTGGCCACTGTTCACATTTTGGAGAGGCTGCAAGAATGCACTATCGAGACAACATAGGCCACACTTTTGGCAACGACGTTGTAGTATCAGTACAAAGCTGTACTCTCTAACATGGGCGACCGGCTTGTTACCACAATAAAAGTAGTATTTTATTGAAAAAATAAATATACAACGAAAATACCACCATCGTCAGTTTTATTTCCAACTATTAGCTGCACACGATACATGACAATGCTTTTGAGCGACTAAGGAATTGATATTGGGGCTAGCGAGACATGGTACTAGCTGAAAGCTTGATCTTGTGGGGAAGCGCTAAGCCATTTTTAAAGCGTCTCAGTGTTGCCAGTGTCTTTTATCTATTTATCTAATGCAAATTTTTTCTATTGATTTACTGATGATACTTAAATCTAGACTTCTAGGGATTTGAAATCGCGCGAAAATTTTCATGTTGAATAAATATCCTCCAACAAACGACAGACAAAATAATCTTGGGTCCCTTCGAGCTCCCACAATTGGGGGTTTGGGTGCGGCAGTTACGGCCCTTGGTAGATCATAGGCTAAAACTCATGTGTATATTATGATCGTCCACTGCTCCATTCGCGTCGCGAAACACAATGATTAAATCCCCGCATCCACTGTGTGATTGGGGTTTTAGTTCCACTATTGTGGGGAATAATAGGTTGACGGTGAACTCGGACCTCGGTGAATTCGGCCCTCGGTGAACTCGGCCCCCGGTAAATTCGACACTCGATGAATTCGGCCCTCGGGAAATTTTGTATCAAAGCGTATTAACAATTATTAAACTAATAATATTATTATCAAGTGATTTGTCAATACTGTACGGATGTCAGGGCATGCGTAGATCACGCAGTCACGGCGCGATTAGACCACGTGATCACGGATTGCGTAAGCGCGGGAGATGACGCGACGCTCACATATCAACCATGCGTAGTCTGCTCGTTATTGCAACTGTAGGTTGGTGGTGGGGCATTAGGGTTGGTAAGGTGGGATATTGGGTTGGGTAGGCGGGATATAGGGTTGGGGGAGGGGGACATTAGGGTTGGGTAGGCGGGATATAGGGTTGGGGAGGGGGACATTAGGGTTGGGTAGACGGGATATTAGGGTTGGGAGAGGGGGACATTAGGGTTGAGGGAGGGGGACATTAGGGTTGGCAAGGGGGACATAGGGGTTGGGGGATATTAGCGTAGGTGGTGGGTTAGGGTCCAAGTTGGGGTTAAGGTATCCCAGGGTTAGGGAGGAGGGACATTAGGGTTGGGGAGGTGGATATTAGGGTTGGTAGTGGGTTAGGGTCCAAGTTAGGGTTAGGGTATCCCAAGGGTTCAGGGGAGGAAGATGGTTGGGGAGGGGGGTATTAGGGTTGAAGGAGGGGGATATTAGGGTTGGTAGTGGGTTAGGGTCCAAGTTAGGGTATCCCAAGATTAGGGCTCCCTGACATGAATATCCCCAACCATAATTTCTAGGGTTACCATATTTTTGAAATCTGAAAAGAGGACTATATGTTCATTTATATTTTCGAAATCAGTGCGACAGTAGCTTTTGATCAAGACCAAATTCAGTAAATTCACTCCTCTGGAAAATAACTTCTGAATTGCCAGAAATCCTACAGTCGCTGCCGCAAAATAATTCCGAATATAGCCTCAGCGAAGCGAAACGAAGCTGCAAAATCGGTCGTTGCCATTCCATGTTTTACATTCGATTAATTCCAGTGACCAATCACGGTGAACCGGCAGCGTGAGTGCGTGGTGGAGTCTTCGATATCAGGCTCTCGCACTGCGAGATCTACCACGGCACGTGATTCTTCCCTATCTAAGATTTACCAATAACTTGATAATAATATTACTAGTTCAATAATTAGTATTAATACGCTTCAATACAAAATTTCCCGGGGGCCGAATTCACCGAAGGTCGAGTTTGTGAGGCCGAATTCACCGAGGACCGAGTTCACTGGTAATCGAATAATATAATCATTTTGGGCCAGCTTCAAACAATTCATAATGAATGGGGTGCTAGTACTACATAGAAGTGGAAAAAGAGTTTTTTAATATGCGGACATTTTAAACCGACTGCAACGATTAATGCTTTGCGCGAAATCCTCAATCCATTACGGTGGTGCAGTATACCTTCACCAGAAGTTGCTAATAATTTTCAATCATGGTTATTTTTGTCTTACAATATTACGATCTGCCGAAGTACCGTAAATCTATGCATCAATTACACTGCATTCCGAGTTTATTGCAAACCCTTTCAACGGTATACGACATATGACCCTGTCGGAATACTCCTTCCAGTTATCATATACTCAAAATTACGTTAGTTGCTGTTAGCCGTAGGTTGTCATAGCCAGTGGAAAAAGCCGCCGTTTGTCCCTCCCGTTTTCGACTTGTACATGCTGACTCCATACCTGCCACTACGTCTCCTCAGAGTCAGACGAAAAGTTTATGAATATATTTCTAGCGTTTAACATTACAAATATAACTAAACTTACATTAATTCTAAAACTTTTTAAATAGCTTTGTGGCCCACCTCAAAAGGCTGTGGCCCACCCTTCGAGAACCCCTGGCTTAAACACTTCATTTTTCTAGTCATTAGAGCCACGCAGGCACAGGACGTAACGTTGCGTCGAAATAGACCAGAATTGGTGAGCCTACGGACAGCAGTTCAAAGTGAGTGTACTCCTCATTCCATTGTGTTACGTGTGGTATTAAACGACAAACAACGACAAAAAAATATTATACTACAAAGTGTATTATAACTATGCCTACACTCAATGATTCAAGAGCTATTAAGTGTCGAGTTATCGGAGATGATGTTTTTCGAGACCGAAATCATACACTCCTAAACAATAAATGTATATTTATCATCGTGAATTATAATTTCGATATTATTTCGTTCTGTGTAAGGCTTAATTGACAACCTGATTGGTGGTATCGCAGCATACATAATATACAGTACAAAGCTACACATGTTAGTAAAAATGACAGTCGCTGCTGAAGAGATTCGGCGTCCTAAACATAGAAGATATGCGGAAACTAGAAATCGCCAAGTTTATGTATCAGTTTCACTGCGGTCGTTGCCCCGAATATTTCAATGACTTCTTTACCACTGAATCAAAAGCGCACAAGTACAACACACGCGCGTCCACGTCGTCCAAATATCATATGATCGACCGAAAAGATCATCGCTCCATCAAATATGCCGGACCTGATGTGTGGAACAGTATCCCGCCGGCCATCCGACAGTCGACGAGCATGTCCACATTCAAGTCGAAATACAAGCAATTACTACTAAATAAATACAGTCCATCCTCAAGATTACCGGACCACGACTGACCTATCGATCTCGCTTCCCATGACATGCCGCCCTATTTTCTTGTCGCATTCTTTTTCTATACTATCTTCTTTACTTTCATTCAGTGTGCATGCCTCCTCTTTACATCGCCTAGGCCAAGGTGGGTGTCAGATTCCATAGACTACTCCTTGTCGCTTCGACATCTTCCTGTCATTTCATTGTATCGCATTTTTGTGGTGTATTGAACTGATAAAATTGCTAATAAACCCAATGATGATGACATATCTGCGAAGTCGTGGTCAACCCACAGCATCAAATTATACTTGATGTGACGCAGAGCTCGTAATATCTTCTATGTGGTCACGTAAAAGGTACATGTTTGAACGTTCCGCATCATTTATGAAATATTTATATATGCTTTTACGGCATATACGCCAACTCATGATATACCTCCATACAATCTGTGCATATGCCGCCGGATAAGGAAGGTCCAGAAATAGCCTTGTAAGACTTTCCGAGTCTTGCACTACCCCTCCATGTTATCCCGGTAATGTAAGCCATGGATACCAGTGTTATCAATCAGTCTTTGGTCTGACCGCTTTACCATCAAACTATCTTGTCTTGTTTGATAAATTGAAACTTTTTCTAGGTAGACCAACAAGCTTCGACTGACGTATCAAATTTTTCTTGGCAGATATTGAGAGTGCAGTTGAAGATCTCGAGAGACGAGTCGCGGCACAGAGTCAGACAATATATAACATTGGAGAGGGAATTCGTAGTAAGTATTTACAAGGCATCAAAAGCAGGTATAGGACGGAATCCATTGTTGGGTATAGTTTCTTGTTGGCGGTTTACGTGTGGACATAGTGTGGTAGGCCGACCTGCTTTATGCAGGAGCCACACATCAAAAATCTTTGTTTTAAAAGAGCCACAACACAAAAATCAAACAATCTGAATTCATTCCACTACGATGAAATGTTGGTTATCTAATACAGTCTATTATTGTGTGGTGATACTGTGCCTCTCCATCTGGGCTGCATGGTGTTTGAAATCGGGCTGATATGACATCTAGGCGTGTGGAGCAGTTCCTTCAAGTGCTGATGAGTGGGTGGAACGTTTCTGTGAAAGCATCAATTCATAATCAGGTTATACCTCTCAAGCAAAATGGCAAAACCCAGGGTTGTAACCAAGTCACAAGTTAATCTCACTTTTATAATTTTGACTCGATTCAAGTCGAGTCATTTTCAATTCACCCCCGAGTCAGCGACTAGAGGGTCGAGTCCTTGTCATGGTATTTTGACTCGTGTCCGAGTCAATATGTTGACTGATCAGTTTCCAGCTAAGGTCTATTAAATCCTCTTTTTATATCTCTGTTTGGTGATATCGAATGGTGCGCATTTATAATATACTAATTTTCCCCACCTTTGGCAGTTTCTGGTCGCATTTTCAAGTACCAGGACTGATAGACGAAATCCCAATAGTGGGGTTACTTTACTATTGTTCGAAATTACAATGAAAAATGTCGGTCTCGAGCGTCTGAGTCTCGAGTCATATGACGTGGTTCGAGTCATGCGCAATGACTCGAGTCCAAGTCGAGTCAATACACAGATTGACTCGAGTCGAGTCATTTACGTATTTTGAGAAAATGAGTCAAGTCGAGTTGTCAGAAAATCATGACTTGAGTCAAGTCATGACTCGTGTCATTACAACCCTGGCGAAACCCATGTGCAATCATTGAAGAGCCTCATGCGGCTAACGATCCGCAGTATGCCCATTGCCCACCCCTGTAAGGAGAACGAATCCTAGAACTGTACCAAATCAACCTGTTATTCAGTCTAATCGACTGACCACCTCCATGAATATGTATATCGCAGTAGCATAGGCCAAATTAGATTAGAATTAGCATTATAGCTGCACAGTTTTTTCCAAAATAGAATAGAATTACTGAATTCTCAAAATCTTATAATTTCATTGTTGAATTGGAAAGAAATGCACGTTTAATTTATGTCAAATCCGATGTGCAAATGTCTGTCTGTACACCAAGCTTGGCACGCTTTTCACTATTCAGTTCTCTTGTGGCACTTTCATGAAAACAAGAAATTATATTAGAATTCAATTACCAGAACTTCGCTCCAATTAGTAACTATGAATTTCTCATTAATAGATAAAGAATCTAAACAAGTGAGACTTAACTACAAGAGAACGAAACGCGGAGGATTGGTGGAAATCTATCACAACGGCGTTTGGGGTGGCATATGCGCCGATGCGTGGGATAAAATCGACGCCATGGTGATTTGTAGAATGTTAGGTTTCCCGGGGGTGACAGCGACTTATAAGAATCCCGGTCGCGCCAGAACCAAGCTTTGGCTCACTCAAGTTAGGTGCACGGGTGCGGAACCCTCGATATGGGACTGCCAGTATTCCTCGCCAGAGTCAAACCCGTGTACTGAAGACTGGCAAGCTTATGCATCGTGCAAACCCTTGTAGGTATCAAGGTAGCAAGATTGGTCAATTGTGGGTTACATGCATAACAAATCTGGCTCACTTCCAACCAGTAGAAGTGACGTTGCTGAAGTACAACATTTTGGATTTGAAAAAAGTAGTATTTATGGTGGGATATTCCTTAATTATTGAGCATGATGACAGATTTCGCATACTCGGAAAGGGTCGTTCACACTTTCACTTGTGTGCCTTGGAGTCGACTTTTATCAAAATACACCAGCCAAGGTTGTGTCAACAAAAAGAGTTTATGTATCATCTAAAAATAGTACATTGAACGCTCTCGTATTCGACATTTCATGCTAGTGACGTCATATTTTGTGATACTATTGTTGATATACGATGTTCTTTTGAATTCTGTACTAGTTGCTGACGATTACCCCTGACGAGCGTCAGCCGAAAATATTCGGGCTCATTTCAATATGAATATACTATTCGATTATTATGCGGCATCGCCCACCGTAAATACTATTATTTCAAGTTCAAAATTTTCAACATCACAAATTTCGCTTCTACCAGTTGGATTTGAGCCGAATTTACTATGCATCGAATTTTTGCCAGTAAAATTTGAAAAATAAATAGGATTTTTTTTTAAATTGAATATTTTATAGCTCTCATAGTTTATGATTGTGCCAAATATAGTGTGCAACGTTTTCTAGCCAATCTTGAAATTTTATCGAATGGCGAGTGAAATTTGAAGAAAAAAGTTATATTCGAACAACCCTATTGGTCACAGTTTATCAGCCTACTGCACAATGACTTATGAGGAAATGTGTATTGTGCACCATTTGTTTTTCATTTTTGTTGAATTTCTTCGATATGTTCGGTTCACTTATGGTTACTTTCGCAATTACATCAATTATATGACTTGGATTTGTTGTTTTGTATGGAGTATGGTGTAAGCTACATCAAGACAGGTTTTTATTTATGTTATCGTATTCGTAGATGGGATGAATCCTTGAAGCCGGGCACTCAAACGCGCAGCCCACGTTCAAATCAATCAATTTGACTCCAATATTTTGAAATGTGATCCAGTTTACTTGATTAACATGAGAATGACGAGTGCCTGCACGCTGTGTATATGTGTATCATATGAGTCGGTGTATATGCCACAAAAATAAACTACGTCCTTCCATATGCCCCCAGCGACCAGGATATCTTCGCTGTGGAATCATAGTAGTTTATGTTCATTTTACACATTCTGAGAAAATTACCTTCACCTTCTCATATCTTGGTCATGGTTTGATGACTTGATTCCCGGTAGGTTTCAAAAATGGTTCTCCAAATTTGAAAAAGGAGTGGAGATAAGTTACTTTGGTGCCACCGCAACGAAATGATCAATGTCATGAAAGACAAAATTTCGCCGACGTGTGGTTGACATTATTTTCTCATATTAGTGGCCGTAAAACTATAGATATAGAAATTAAACATGGAACGGCAACGACCGATTTTGCAGCTTCGTTCCGCTTCGCCAAGGCTGGAGTGGAGAATTGTTTTGCGTAAGCGACTGTAGGATTTCTGGCAATCCAAAAGCTATCTTCCCGAGCGCAGAAATTATTGAATCTGGTCTTGATCGAAAGCTACTGTTGCACCGATTCCGAAAATATAAATTAAAATAATGATCAGGCCACTGATCCACCTAGAATCCGTCCTCCAAGTCTGAAATATCGGCATTGTTCGAACAATTTCTATACTTTAGAGATCTTTCTCATCGTTACTCTGATGACGTCATAATATGGAAAACTTGAATCGGGTAAGCCGAAGTCACTCAACTATGACATTGACTTTGGGGTAAGCGATCTTGCTCAGGTGAGGCCTACGATACGAACTGCTGGACGAGTTCAGTCTTTAGTCACTGTCCTTGCAATAAAGGTATATACTTCGCTCGATAGCCTTCGGTTCGGAGTTATTAGTGTGAAAAGTCCACCTCGGTCGTCGACGAGATGGCGTAATGGTAGTGCGCCAGTAGCTTGAGCGGTAGGTCGTCGGTTCAAGCGCTGTTCAGACGGATTTGTTCGTAAAACTTGAATTCAGGTTAGCGAGGAGAGTTAGAATGTGATGCAGGGCGATAATAATCGTCAGATTGACTAAGCTGCTGCTCTTTCGTATCTACGGTGTCAGAGCATCTCAGTCTTACTAAATTTTACGCTCTGGTCGCTGGGTATCAGATTGTCACTTGTCAGCATCTCTATGGTGCACCAGAATAGACTGGATGCCCTCATGCCCAAGTACCGACTGGTGTCCTGTACCGACTGGTTTTTTGAACTTCTGTTCAAGCACCAGTGGTATGTGGTATCCCTGGTATGCCAGTACAGTACAGCAGCCTGCTATCTTCCATTCAATTGTAGCTGGATTGGGGAAATATTTATCATTATTTTACAGTTCCTTAATTTACTCTAAATGTTTCTGCAATATTCACTAGCATATGGGTCGTAGCTGTGTCTGTGTTGAACTGCCGAAGAAAACCACGTAACAAAGGATAGATGGCTTTTATTCGCGGAAAACGCAATGGTAACAATGTAGGCTTACTGTTATGAAATGAGATATCAAGTTAGTACTGGGGACATGACAATCATTGGTTGATTGTCCACCCTCTGAGGTAGATTTTATCAATATCATCCATGATACTGATTCAGTGATTCAAAAAATATAAATATATTCTTATGATCTCAGCACTGAAACTATAGATCAGTGATTTTAATGGGTGTTTCCGGGAACCGCAAGGCGCTCGCTGAGCCAGTGTCAGGGGTTGCTTGGAAGTCAAAACATACTCAACTCGTAAATATGATTTGGGATGAATATGAAAAAGGATTCGCGCTGATCTGCAGTGGCCTATTGTAATAATCTTTTTGTTTATGTCATAATCGTGTCTGAATGATTTTGTTCGTTCAACACTTTATTGATGCACAGCTCATTTCGTGCACCAGTAGTGTATGGTAATGTACTGGATGTGTAATGTGTTTGGTTTCTCCCAACTAGTTGGGAATTTTGGGTTCGCCATAGGCTTATAGGTTTGCAGAATAGCACAAGGGTTTGCAAGGTTAGTCTTAGGGCACTTCTTCAGTATTCCCTACACATCGAGAAGTGATCCCCACGAAACCAATAAATGTTTCCCATGAACATGTGGAAATTTGTAAACGTCAAAATAAGTTGTTTTTCGCGTTGGGGCGGGGTAGGCGGATATTAGGGATGGGAAGAGGGATATTAGGGTCAGGTGGGAGATGTTAGGGTCATGGTTGGGGTTAGGATATCCTAAGTTTAGTGTTGCGGTAATGGGGTATTAGGGTGGGTTCGGGTCAAGGTTGGGGTTAGGATATCCTAAGAGGAGGGTTGGGCATGTTGTAAGATTAAGGTGGGTTAGGGTCCAGGTTGGGTTTAGGATATCCTAAGATTAGGGCTGGGGAAGGCGTTATTACAGGTGGGTTAGGGTCAAGGTTGGGGTTAGGACATCCTAAAATCAGGGTAGGGCATATCATAAGATTTGAGTTGGGATATTACGGTTGAGGGTGGGTATTAGGGTAGATGGGGGGGATACTAGGGCTGGGGGAGTGGAGATATTAGGGTTAATTGATTTTGACGTCTATAAATTTTACGTGTTCATGGGAAACATTTATTGCTTTCATGGGGATCACTTCTCGATGTGCGGGGAATAACAAAGAAGCGCCAGTCTTGATACCTAAGGTTAAGAACCTCAGCTTTGTAGATTATGCAAACTGCTGCTAGCGTATGCATAAAAAAGGCTCAATGAGATCGCCGTATGACTTTAAGGGATCAGGAATATTGAATAAAAATCTCTTAGATCCTGAAATATCTCTCCAACTTGATTTTACAATTGGTCAATATTAATTTATTTTTAAATAAACTAGAGCATTTTCTGCTGAGACTCCTCAGGATTAATTATAAGCAACTAGTAGATAATTTGAAAGAACATTGTTGTATATCACCAATTGCATATCGTATAGATCAGTGGTTCTTAACTCCTGGTCTGTGGCAAGTTTCCTGTCGGTCCGCCAGATATATTAGAATTTTATATCTCAATTCCAAAATGCAACAAGTTTGGTGCTTGTCTATTAATTAGTGAAGTAAACATCAAATTTAAATATATTTAAAAGTGTGGAGCGGGTTTTTTGCATGTCGCAATAAGCCAGAGAGCTCACTGGTAACAATCAAGTTAGTGGTCTTCAACAGGACTTCGCCTTGCAGAACTTCAATAGAACCATGTATAAATAACTAATATCCTAGCATCAAAAAGGCATTAAATGGAGTGTCCAATATTGCATTCACATTGTCGTAATTTAATTCAGAGTGAATTTCTGTTTATTGAGGTTCACCGGTCCGCGAGGTCAAAAAGGTTGAGAACCACTACGGTACCTAGGTGATATTTCCAATTCTCCACTAGTTGCTGACGGTTACCCCTGACGAGTGTCAGCCGAAAATATACGTGTTTATTTCAATATGAATATATTGCGGTAATTAATTGTTCATTGACGTTCTCTACCAGCAAGAACCTCTTCAAACTTGATTTTAGTAACCGATTTGTTGATGTTCAGATTCACGTTTCCATAAGTCGTCGAAATGGTTTATGAACATTTACTTCATATTGACAATACTTCCAACACTTGCTTTACTAGCTACCGTTGCCAGTATATTCTCACTAAGGGAGGTAAGTTGCGGTTTCTATTGCTCTGTCTTATATCACAGTCTAGTATTTTTTTATAGCAAAGGGGCATCACCAATGTCATCAATGAGTTGGCAGACACTCAGAAAGATACTCTGACAGGTAAAGTTTACTGGTGCCTTTGAGATTGCCTATCGTAATGTAATCGGCGTTGTTGTTAATGATTTCAATTTCAATATAAATTAAATTAATGCCTATCGTAATGTAATCGGCGTTGTTGTTAATGATTTCAATTTCAATATAAATTAAATTAAAAGCATATAGGTTCATATACCTTACGTTGCATTGTACCTTAGGGATGTGTAGGTCAGGGTTGTAACCAAGTCACAAGGCTCCAAGTCACAAGTCAATCTCGCTTAAAATTATAGTTTTGACTCGAGTCATTTTCAATTCACCACCGAGTCAGCAAGCAGAGGGTCGAGTCTTGTTTAACTCACTTTTTAAAACTGTTTGGTGATATGGAACGATTCGCATTTATAATATACTATTTTTTCTCAGTTTTAACAGGTTCTGGGCGCATTTTCAATTACCGGTACCAATAGATGAAATACCAATAGTGTGGTTACTTTACTATTCTTCGAAATTACAATGAAATGTCTGTCTTGACCGCCTGAGTCATTGCACAGATTGACTCGAGTCCAGTGATTTCCGTATTTTGAGAAAATGACTCGAGTCGTGTATGGGTGTTGGGATGACTCGAGTCAACTTTTTCAGATGAGGATTGACTCGTGGCTCTAAACAAAATTTTCGAGTCAATTTCAAGTCATCAAGCAATCGATATGCACTAGGTTGCCGTACTTGTACTACATAGACCCTGCATGTTATTGACACACTAATATGACATGTGTGACTGTGTGAGCAATAAGTTGTTGAACAACTGGGCAACCTGGTTTTACTGAGCCTCTGTCGGCATGTCACAAATAATTGACCACAAACAAAGTGACTATAGCTTACGTTATCATGGTAATCTATCTATACCAGTGTATTTCTGTTCTTTAGAGTGCTCTGTGCTATCTTAACAGACCTCTTGTATAGCCTAATTTAAATCGGACTGGTTCCTGCATTTATATTAGAAGAGATACTTTGAGGTACAAAACTTTAATATACAATTGAATAGTATATTTATGTTGAAATTAACCCGAATATTTTCCGGCTGACACTCGTCCGGGGTAATCGTCATTAACTAGTAGAGAATTGGCTGTAAAGTCTGCCATTGTTTAACATTTATTATTTGGGACTTCATGCCGGTGACGTCATAGTTTGTGATACGATTTTTGACATACAATGTTCATTCCAATTCTCTACTAGTTGCTGATGATTACCCCTGACGAGCCTCACCCGAAAATATTCGGGTTCATTTTGTGGTATTGTGATGTGCATCATGTGAACCATTGCACAAAGTAGTGTATGGCGGCGGCCTTTGGTCGTGGTCAGGCAGAAGCGGGAGAGCTGTGAGGGAGTGTGCACGTGCTGTGTCAGTTGTCGTTGTTTTCTATTTTTGAATACATACATCTTTATTACAAGCTATCGCGGCCAAGATGGCAAAGGTAAATTTGACGGACATCGTTAAGAATTATGTGAATTGGGAGACGTCAGGCGACTTTGCTGAATGGATAGAGAAATTGGAATTGGTTGGTGAACTGAAAAAGATGAAGGAGTCTCTTGTGACTACATTACCGTTATTGCTCGAAGGGCCGGCATTTGCGGTGTATAAACAATTGTCCGATGATACCAGAAAAGACTACGAACTGCTTAAAGGAGAAATGTTGGCAGCTTTTGGAGTGGATTGCTATGTGGCATATGAACAGTTCCGTAACAGGGTACTTCAAGCGGGGTAATCAGTGGATGTATTTTAGTCTGATTTGAAGAGGCTGGGAACATTGATACGGTTGAGCGGGTCTACTGCAGAGCCAATAATCAAGTGTGCATTCGTTGCTGGTTTGCATGCGGATGTCAAGATACAGCTTAAGTCTGTCGCCGAGGTGGAGAAATTGGAATTAAGTGCTATTGCAAAAAGGGCACGTATATTATTATCCACGAGAGATGGTGAAAGTGTGTTTTGTGCGGCTGGGGCTCGACGTAGATTGGACGGCCCCTGTTACAGGTGTCATAAGGTGGGTCACATCGCCAGAGACTGTCCGAATGGAAATAATACTGGTGCTGTACGAGCCCAAGGATTTTATGACAGTGTCCAGCGGCAGTGCTTTGCATGTGGACAATGGGGACATATGGCCTGGCAATGTAGAGGATTGCCGGCTGCGGGAAAAGACCTAGGAGGGACGTTGGCACCGGACGTCCCCTCCGCATCGCACTAGGGGGAAGAAAGGTACTACCATTTGTGCCTGTGGAGATTTGTGGCATTGTGACAAATGTTCTTGTTGACACTGGTTGTGAACAGTCAGTCATTCGTGAAGACCTGTGTAAGCAATTGGGTGTTACACTTAAAGGACAGTGATTAACAGCTTTCGAAGCTGACGGTAATTTATACCAGTTTCGTCGATTGCCTTTTGGGATAACAAACGGCGTCGCAGCTTTCCAGCGATTTTTAGACAATTTTATCCACAATCATAACCTGCAAGGTACTATTGCTTACCTGGACAATGTTACTATTTATGGCAAAAATAGAAAAGAACACGATAAGAGGTTGGAACGTTTTATGACTTCAGCCAAGGCTGACGGGCTGACTCTGAATGAAAAGAAATGTGCGTTCTCCGTTGAAAAGTTATCGCTCCTTGGGTACCTTATTTCCCATAACAAAATTCAGCCTGATCCTTGCCATTTGAAACCTTTGATGGATATGCCCATCCCTAACAATGCAAAAAGTTTAAAGCGCTGCTTGGGTATGTTTGCCTATTATTCAAAATGGATACCTTCGTTTTCGGAGAAAGTGAAACCATTGACTCGAAACAATGAATTTCCGTTGAAAACCGATGAACTCCAGGCTATCAAATCGTTGAAAAATAGCCTTATAGGTGCTTGCCTAAGTTGTATATATGACGACGAAACTTTCGAGGTTGCCTGTGATGCTTCGGACGTGGCTATCGCGGCCATACTAAGTCAAAGAGGCAGACCTGTAGCGTTTATGTCGCACACTCTTTCCAAATGCGAGTCAAAATACAATATTGTTGAAAAAGAGGCTCTCGCTATTATTGAGGCCATACGAAAATGGGGATACATGCTTCACCGCAATAAGTTCCGCCTCGTTACCGATCAAAAAGCGTTGTCGTTCATATTCAGCAAAACTCACGCTAGTAAAATCAAAAATGCCAAGTTGTCGGTGTGGAAACTCGAATTGAGCGCCTTCAAGTATGAAATAATTCATCGCCCGGGTACTGAGAATGTTGTGTAACGATAGCGTAACATCGTTGTTTAGAAGTACCAAGCCATGCGTGTGATTCTGATGTAAGCCGTGCTCTTGGTCTGCTGTTGTTAATATTTAATTGGCATATTTAGTAATTGTCTACCTTTCTACAGGCATAATTAGTAATTAAGATCAATGATGTTAGTGTAGGATTGTTGCCGGAATAAATTGGTAAGATTTGCATTGTTAGATAGGACACAGTAGGCTAGTATTAATTCTGTTTTTGTGTAACTTTTAGTTCACCGTATCACTTCCGTATTTCCACTGCAAAAGAAGATTCATGCGCCTTGGCTTTAGTCAACGAATATATTGAAGGATATACAAGTGTGGATTTGGTTGTGGTACGCGTTGACTACCGGAAGCCTTGCTACGTAATTCGAGTTGATCTTGAAGAGCCGTAACAGTGAACAATTTAAGGAACAATTTACTGAACAATCTATAGTGAACAAGATATTGTTAATGAACAATTCACAACAATAGTGGATATTTTCAAGTCAGCCTAAGCTTGGTGAAGGTTTTGCACTCCGAAGGAAGGTGGAGTTATACTGTAAAGATTCAAGACATCATTATTGAGCCGTAAGGAAGGAATCAGAATGCTTGATAGTGATGATCCAATTACAGAGGCTTCTGCCCGTCAGGAACCTGAAGATGCAATTCCCTCTAATGAATTAGCGGGAACCAGTAACCAGGAAGTGTCTGAAGCAGACGTCCAAGAAGGACGCAAGAGAACTCCAACAGAGAAAGGTACTGAATATGCTATTGCTATGTGCTGAGATAAGGTCAAGTCAACACGTTTGGCTCTAACAAAGACGACCACTGAAGTGCTAAGCCTGGTATCAGGAGCCGAGCTACACATACTTAAACAAGGGAAAATAAAACTGACTGATGCGTTCAAGGAATTTTCTGATGCTCATCAGACGTATGTGACTAAGCTTATTGAGCCAGATGAGATTGAAGATGCAAATAGTAAATTTGCTCGAGCAAATGAGAGGTACAATGAAGCAGTGAACTCTATAAATGAAACTATCCATCGTGTCGAAGCAGAAGAATCAGATTCAATTTCCATGAGATCCTCCCGTTCAAGCTCGTCCAAAGGTAAACGTTCAACACGTTCTCGTAGGTACAATGCTTCCTCAATAAAGCAACAACGTTCAGAAGCAGCTGCTGAAAGAGCTGCGTTAGATGTAGACCTACGGTATTCAGCGGCTGAAAACGAATTAAGCCAGAAGCTTGTGTTAGAGGAACAGAAAAAAGAGGAATTGGAAGCAGATAACAGACGACTACGAGCTAAACTTGATGCTTCTCAAATCAGGATTAAGCAACAGATGGAGCATTTAAAGTTGCAGAGAGAAAGGGACAAAGCTCGTGTCCGAGAACGAATCCTAGCAGATGTTGATCATGGACCTGATTTAGCAATGGAGACTATGAATCCGCTTATGGTTCCTACACTGAAACCGATTTTGAACCCTGTATCCAGGTCATTGCAAGTGACTCCTGTTCCGATCAAAATTACAGGTACTCAATTACCATCAGTTACTAGATTGAACCCACAGTCGACACCGTTTTCTCCATCTGCTGCTTGTGCTGGGTTTGCTGAACCGTTGATTGCATCACGTCCTGTTGCTCGCAAGGAATCTCTAGAATTTGATTCACCTGTTGAGCCGAGTAAGCAGAATCAGAGATCTATGCCGATCCTGCCGTGTGAGGAGCCAAAGGTATTCCGTGGTGACATATTGGAGTATCCTGTATGGAAGACTCGTTTCACAGAATTAATTGAAAGAAACGTGAAGGATCCAAGTAGACGGCTGAGTTACTTGAATAAATACACTGCAGGAGAAGCAAATCAGCATATTAATACGTTTCTTGTGAATCCTACCACGGAAAGTTACAATGAAGCCCAGCAAATTTTGGAAGATTGGTATGGAGATCCTGATGCGATTACCAACAGTTACAGCATGAAGATACTAGAATGGCCTGTGATCTCTACAACAGATGGAGGTAAGGGACTCAGACAATTTTCAAGTTTCCTGACCAGCTGCAAGACTTTAATGACAAATTCCAAGTACTTGTCTATAAATGATGAGAAGGTCAATCAAAGTATTGTATCTAAGTTGTCTGCAGCTCAGAGAGATAATTGGTCCAGAATCATTGCAGAAGCCAAAGAATCTGCTAATGGCCATAACCTTGTCGCTGAAGCAAATGAATGTAATCGTAACAGAATTGCTCTCTCCAGTTCTGCAACATTTTTGATGTTATGTGATCATGTCAGAAAGGAAGCAAAGGTTGCTACGCAGCCTGTTTATGGCACTGCTATCTTGAACCAGATTGTGGCAGAGAACAGGAAGATTCACGCATCTTACAAGAAGGATTTATAAAAGTGCACGTACATTCGCTACGAATTCATGTGACCAAGTCGACAGCGATGGTAAGCAAGAGAGTGCACCTAAGTTTGGAAGTGAATCCAGAAAGGAATTGAACTGTCTCTACTGTCATGGACAACATGGATTATTCAAATGTGCCAGTTTCAAAGATGCAGAATATTCAGCAAAGATTCAGTTCCTTCGTGAGAACAGACTCTGTTTCGGGTGTTTGAAGCAGAATCATATCACAAAGTTCTGCAGACATAGACTCAGATGTGAAGTATGCAACAAGGCTCACCCGACAGTTCTCCATAGGGACGGTACCGACAAGGAAGTTATGCAGAGATCAACTCCAGAGTCAAGAACTGCTACAAGTAAGCAGAAGACAAGTTCCGCAAATTGTCTCATGACTGGAATAGATCGGGTCAAGTCGACAAGAATCGTGCCGGTTTGGATTCAAGATGCGCTGCATCCAGAAAAGGAGATCAAAACGTATTGTGCTTTGGATGAACACAGTGATTGCACCTTCATCTCTGAGAAGTTGATGGACCAGTTTGATGTCGAATCACATGAGGTAAATCTTCGTATCACTACTCTTTATAACGTTACTATAGCTGCGGCTCGAAAAGTAAAGGGGTTGAGAGTGAGAGGATTGGGCGGACCTTATGTTGATTTACCTTCGTGTTATTCTACTGATGAGATACCAGTAAGCACTGAACAAGTAGTGTCAAGGTCTATGATCAAAGATTGCCCTAAGTACCAAGGCATAATGAGTGAATGTGTGGAATTTGATTCCAATATTGATGTTGGCATTCTGATAGGCACAGATTGCATCGAGGCTCGAGTCCCATGGAAGTTATCACTGATAAAGAGTCCAACAGTTATGCTATTAAATCAGTGTTGGGATGGAGTATAGTTGGCCTTGTAACAAAATCATGTCCAAGCACTCTGCATTGTAATCGCATTGTGAGTCACAATGTTAACAATTCGAGTTTTGTGCCGATTCATCAGACCAAAGAATTGATTAATCCAGTGACGGTGCTGAAATGCTTTGAACAAGATTTTTCAGAAATTTCTTCAAAACCTGGCATCATGTCAGCAAGCCTTTCAGACAAGCCAATATCTATAGAAGACAAGAAGTTTTTGAGAATTTGTGAAAATGGAATAGAGAAGACGGCAACTGGACATTATGAGCTACCATTACCATTTCGTAATGAGCCGAAAATTCGTAACAACAAACCACTTGCCATCAAACGATTGCAGGCAGTGAAGAAGAAAATGTCTCAAGATCCGAAGTATAAACATGACTACTGTGAGTTCATGGAAAAGATCATTTGTAAAGGTTATGCTGAGAAAGTTCAGAAAGATGATCGCGGGACTCCTGGACAGACCTGGTATTTGATTCATCATGGAGTCTACCATCCTACGAAACCGAATAAAATTCGAGTTGTGTACGATGGAAGCGCAAAGTATCAGGGAGAATGTCTGAATGATCTCTTGCTTCCAGGACCATGTTTGACGAATTCCATAATTGGAGTCATGTTAAGATTCCGTAAAGGATTGTATTGCTTCACTGCGGACATTGAGCAGATGTTTTATTCGGTTCATCTGAAACCAGAATATCGAGACTTCTTTCGCTTCCTCTGGTGGGAAAATGGAGATACGAGCAGGGATCCTGTAGAATACAGAATGACTGTACATTCATTTGGTGTCTCTTCGTCACCTGGCTGTAGTATATTTGCTCTGAAGAAGAGTGCCGAGGACAATGCAGAAGAGTTTGGTGCTGATGTAGCCAAAGTGATCATATCAAGTTCATATGTGGACGATATTCTTGCCAGCTGTGATTCCATTTCGGAAAGTTTATTGTTGACGAAGTCCTGTAAAGAAGTTTGTAAAAGAGGAGGTTTTAATGTCACGAAGTTTGCTGCCAACAACACTGAGGTTTTAAGTAAGATTCCTGTTGAAGATAGATGCTCGGAGGTGAAGAATATTGATTTGGCACGTGACAGCCTACCTATTCTAAGAACCCTGGGCGTTGAATGGTGTATTGAGTCCGACAGTTTCATGTTTCGGGTTTCAGTGAAGGAAAGACCCTTCACTAGGCGTGGTTTACTTGGAACTGTTTGCAGTATTTATGATCCGTGTGGCTATTTGGCTCCTCTGGTTTTGGAAGGAAAGCTCATCCTTCAAAGTATGGTAAAGGATAAAAAAGACTGGGATGAAACTTTACCAGCTGATCTAAAGCCACGTTGGGAGAAATGGATCAGTGAGCTGCCACTTATTTCAGAATTGAAAGTGAGAAGATGCTTCAAACCAGAAGGTTTCGGTGATATTAGGAAAGCCGAATTGCATCATTTCAGTGATGCTTCAAATAAGGCGTATGGACAATGCTCATATTTGCGTCTTATTGATGACAACAACAATATCCATTGTTCCTTTGTTATTGGAAAGTCTAGAGTGGCACCCTTGAAATTTGTGACAGTACCTAGATTGGAATTAACTGCCGCTGTGGTTTCTGTGCGTGTTGGAAAATGGCACGAGTCGACAAGGTTTACCCGAATGAAGATGGACATGTTCGCAGAGTTTTGTGTCGTGTCGCAAACTCCGCTCTTGATTCTAAGGGCAGAAGAACGAAAGATGCCTTGCTTCTGGAGTGACCGATTCAGAAGTTGATTTTACTGAAGAAGGCAGAAGAACCGGGACTATAGCCCGACGAGGAGTTTTTTGTTTACTGTTAAACTGTTTAGTTTTGATGTTAATGTTATTTAGAAATGCAGTCATTTCTAGGGGGGGAATGTAACGATAGCGTACCATCGTTGTTTAGAAGTACCAAGCCATGCGTGTGATTCTGATGTAAGCCGTGCTCTTGGTCTGCTGTTGTTAATATTTAATTGGCATATTTAGTAATTGTTTACCTTTCTACAGGCATAATTAGTAATTAAGATCAATGATGTTAGTGTAGGATTGTTGCCGGAATAAATTGGTAAGATTTGCATTGTTAGATAGGACACAGTAGGCTAGTATTGATTCTGATTTTGTGTAACTTTTAGTTCACCGTATCACTTCCGTATTTCCACTGCAAAAAGAAGATTCATGCGCCTTGGCTTTAGTCAACGAATATATTGAAGGATATACAAGTGTGGATTTGGTTGTGGTACGCGTTGACTACCGGGAGCCTTGCTACGTGATTCGAGTTGATCTTGAAGAGCCGTAATATGTTGTTCCTGATACATTTTCTCGTGTCTGCTGCTCGTTGCCAAATTCTGGCTTGTCTCTTCATCAGGTGCACGAAGCTCTTGCTCATCCCGGAGTACGACGGTTGAACCATTTTATTAGGGCGAAAAACTTGCCTTTCTCTGTAGATGAAGTCAGAAAAATCTGCGATAACTGCAGAATATGCTCAGAAATCAAACCGCGATTCTATAAATCCAATGTCCATCACCGTCTCATCAAATCGACTAGACCGTGGGAGAGAATAAGTATTGATTTCAAAGGCCCTGTTGAAGGACCTCGAAAGTATCTGCTCGTAATTATTGACGAATACAGCAGATTTCCATTTGCGTATCCATGCCGAGATATGACATCAGCTACCGTTGTTAATTGTCTCACTGATTTGTTTTCCTTGTTCGGTCTGTCCGAATATGTTCACAGCTATCGTTCAAACTCGTTCTTATCGATGGGAGTACCGACGTTTCTTACCCGTAAAGGCATAGCAACGAGCAAAACTACTCCGTACCATCCCACTGGAAACTCTCAATGTGAGCGTTTGAATCAAACGCTCTGGAGATCAGTAAAAATGCTCTTAGCCTCACGAAAATTGCCTGAAAGTTCATGGAAAGCTGTGTTGCCTGATGCCCTTCACTCTATCCGTTCGCTTCTGTGTACTACTACTAATTCGTGTCCGCACGACAGATTTTTCAATTTCAGTAGGAGAAGTATGATGGGGGAATCGGTTCCAGATTGGATACTCCAAGGAGGCTCCGTGTTGCTGAGGAACTTCGCCAGGAGAAGTAAAAGTGATCCGCTCGGAATCGAAGTCGATTTGCTCGAAGCTAATTCCAAATATGCCTTGATCCGGCATCCATCTGGAGTGGAATCGACCGTCTCAGTCAAGGACCTCGCACCTTATCCGCCTACTACTGAGCCCTACCCCGTCGATGATGGGGCTGCCGGACCGTGCAGTGGCCGACGGTTCGTCTCTGGTTGAACCTACGGTTGACGTTAGCAACAAAGAAGATTCTTCAGAAACTTCGCAAGAAGTTGTCGCTGATCCTCCGCCCTTGAGAAGATCAACTAGAATCAAACGCGCGCCTGAACGATATGGACAATCCTCTAAATAATTACTTCGCTTTTGTTAGTGGGAGAGATTGTGGTGTATCAGTCCCTTTTGACCACTAGTGGGTGTTTATACTGATTGCTCCTGATTACCTTCACGTCGGGACTATTCATTTCATTCGTACTAGTTGGGTGTGGCGTTGCTTCGGTTAGTTGTACCTATGTTAACTCTGTATTATTGCCATGTTGTATTCAGACACACTAGCTTACTTTTATGTTAATAAAAGCCTAGGAACCGTTCGTTTTGAGTTCTATCGAAGGGTACAACACTGCGGTAGAAGTGGATGGAAGAAACGAGCATGTTGCTGATGTCAAGCACATGGTGGGGAAGCGACGGAAAGTTGCTGGTAGTAGTAATGTTCCTTCAAGAACTGTGGAACTGGTGTTCGATGAGGAAAATTTGGAGGATGATGAATTTGAACTGCTGGATGAACCTGAACCGCCTGATGACATCAGTCGAAGAGAAATGGTCTTCAACGAGGGGGGCAGGGAGTATTACAACCCTGAACCCCCTGATGAGAGTAATCAAACATCGGATGCCGATCAAGAAGCTGAATGTTCTATTCGAGATAGGGCCCCGCCTAGATGGTTGGCCGACTACTGTGTTGATTTATGATTGTCTGTTTTACCTTAGCTGGGGGGGTTCTATGTTTGCTTGCTTAATTATGTTGCTGTCGTTGGGTCACCGTGGTAACTGTACGCTTATTATGATCTTTAGATCAGGGGGGAATGTGGTATTGTGATGTGCATCATGTGAACCATTGCACAAAGTAGTGTATGGCGGCGGCCTTTGGTCGTGGTCAGGCAGAAGCGGGAGAGCTGTGGGGGAGTGTGCACGTGCTGTGTCAGTCTATTTTTGAATACATACATCATTATTACACATTTCAATATGAATATACCATTCAACAGGGTTAAATTGCACGGTATTAATGTGTAGGCATATTGTGCATTGCATCAATTCTGAGGTTTCATATTCTATCATACTTTATCGGTTCTACTTACAACACCATGTTCTGCATACAACGCCCCGTTGAAGGTATAATTAACTGGATATTCGTTAACTCGATTCAGAATTAACAGTGACTCAATCTGCACTTCAGTCATCTTGTAAAATACAATGACTTGAATCCTGACTAGTACAGGAATAATTCGACTTGAGTCGCTTGTAAAAATCAAGTGTCTTGTCTTGTGTACCGATATTTTCAAAACGATCAGCAAATATAGCCTGTTTTCTTAATTTTGTAGAAATTCAATCCAGCAGTCAAATGCAGTCGAGCACCATGGAAAATGTTAACGATAATATTGCAAAGGACTTCAGTAATTTATGGCAAGGTGAATACTACATACTCGAATCGTAGTTTATGATTGAAAGAGCTCATGTATATAACATTCGCGTATATTGGAGTGTTGCGTTGATCTGTTCTCAGATACTAGTCGACTTTTATGTCTTAATTGTCACAATGTCCGCCTTTAAGAAATCAAGACGAGTGAAGAGAGTCGCAAAATCCCGACCACTCAGCTGATGGAAGATATCGGCGCCAACTTGAAGGCGATAGCCAGCTTTAACCGGGCTGCCCAGAAATCAATGGCCGACCTTCATTCATTCGTCAAAAGAGAATACGATGCAAACTTTCAAGGTTATGATTGATAACTAATTCAGACAGGTCTGTGTCACAATGTCACCGTTCCATACGACGACTTTCATCAGAGTGCTTGTTATACTTTATACAAGTGTTGACCTCCTACTAGGGTTGGGTGCAATGATTCATGTACTCAAATCTGAATCAAGCATTAATTCTTACGAGGCTAGTTTTTTTTTTGAGAGCTTCTTAAGAGTTTATTTATCAACGGGAATGCAGGTTTTAGTAGTATTTTCCACTGCGTAAACCAGTGGTTCTCAACCTTTCCGACCTCGTCGCACCCTCTCAAAGGGCAAAATAATTTGCGGCACCCTATAACATTTCAAGTACCCTGAGTAGCGAATAGCGTAGTATAGGTAGTACCTATTAGGTACATTGCAACACCAATGCATCGCGGGTTCAACTCCGACCGAGCTCGAATCCTGAATATGTTCCTAAGTATGGGCAGTTTATCTACGCTCCTCCTCGCTATTCGATCTGCATAGACGGTGTTGTACAAAAAGTCTGTAGCAAAAGTGGGCCAACTATAAGTTGGCATCTCAGGAATCATAACAAGCAATATCGTTCTGGTGTAAAATGACCAAAGATGTCTCAGATTTGGGAAGATGATGACTAATAAATTAAAGAGAAATGTCATCAACATGCGTCGTCACTGTTTGGACCTGAGTTCTGATGGAGGTGACTATGGAAAAAAGGTCAACACCTTTGACCAAACCTCAACATCACGGCCCAGTTGCCCGAGCGATGATCTTTTCTTAGTTATCACCTTCCCATAGCGGGTCTCAGCATAGGAAACATATTGGACACAGACACGCATGTTAGTGAAAATGATGTTTCTGTGATGCCGCGATCAACTCGCAGCATTTTAACATACAGGAAATGGATATGGTCGAAAAAAATGACAAATTATCTTCAATGCGATGAGTAAAACTGGCATTTAATTCTTTGTGGTCGCATAAAAGGGACATATCTCAACTTTCCACATCTATAGTATTGTTATGACTAGGTCGTTTTTTTTTTACCTGAAAAACGGAAGATTTTGACCTGAAAAATCCAGTTTTTGACTTTTTTTTACCTAAAAAAAATGAATTTGGACCTCACGTATGCAAATTAGGTGTTTTCGCACATAATGTTAAAATTGTACTACTTATCTTCATTTCTGGTTTACGAAGTGGTGTGGCCCGAAAAAACGTTTTTGGCTCGAAAACTGACAAATTGTTACATGAAAAAACTAGCATTTTAACGAAATCTGGCCTCATGAAGAATTCCTGTAGTTACATCACGTATTATGGTAGAAATAATTAAAATTTGTTGTAGTACAACGAAAGTGTCTTTCGTTACTAAGTAGCTTGCCAAGAATGGAGAAAGAACGTTCAAGAGCAGCAGTTGTTGGCTGACAACACCGAAGTTGTGCGTACAGGTACGCTGCTGGTGACACACCGTGTTGCTTCATTCTGACAATGTTGTCTACATCACAATTTTTCAGCTCGCGCTTCTTGATATCAGAACCATGCAATGCCCAAGCAGTCTTGCTTCAGTTAGGATATTGCGGTACGTTGACCATAAAACCATGTCAACCTATTCGTTTCATTTGACCGTGTATGATTCACGATGAGCAGAAGATGGGCCGTTTAAAACGGTATGCCTATAAAAAAGGCTACAGGCTGTAAAATATCAAATGATAAGTTCACCGACACGGCAAAATCTACGATACAAACGAAATGTGAACGATTTTGACAAATTTTGACCTAACGCTACAATTTTGACAGGTCAAAAAACCACCCTAGTTATGACGCATTGATGATACTCGAAAATTTGACTCGAAGCGTAACACTCGTTTCAAAATCAAATCATTGAGTTACTATTTATGTTACGGTACCCAGGAAAATGTATTCCATAATTCTTCACAAATCTTGCACCAAAAAGAACGGCTAAGTTACTGCCTGATCTCCAATTTACAATTTGCGTTGCAGACATTTTCAACAAAGTTGCTGACATTCAACTCGGTATTGATTCACGGAATGCAGAATTTAATGCCATCTTGGAAGTGGTCAGGGGTGAGTATGAGACCATCGGTGCAGTGATAGAAATTTTAACATATTGCGTAGTGGATGTTGATAGCTTGCGTGTTGCATACTAGATTTTTCAACTTGATCATCCCAACCTTTTTTAGAAACATCGCCCTTTTCAGAACTAGAAAAAATTCAATGAATCATTTTTTTTTCGAAACTAGGTCAGTGCAGTCATAGTGGATTAGATTCAAAGATGATGCATCCCAAAATTATCATTTTTCGCATTTTCACAACCTCCCAGAATGGGTCCCAGATTATTTCAATAAGTTTGCGGTAGTAGCTCGACGAGAAAGCCTATTTGGGTGTATGTTGATTTCAATTGGAGACTGTGGTGGTCTTACGTTTCATGTATATGTTATTACTTAGTGTTGATGTGTTCACGCTGCTATTATATGCTATATTATAACTTGGTCTGATCGCTACTTGGTCCTAAACATCAGAAATCAAGACTTTACACTGTTGGCAGATGTGAAAAGAAGAGTTGGCGTGATGAAAAACACCCTCTTGGAACATAACAAAAGTATTTCCGAATTTCATCAAAACATACATGGTGAGTGTATGATGTTATTTGAGTAGAAAGGCCAAGTTATTATATATGACTAACGTGTGATCTATGCTTATCATTGAGTGGTCAGTAAGAACGTATGTATACTGGGGCTGCTCAAACGTATTTTTTCCAAATTTCACTGTCACATTGATTATATGTCATATCTTACTTGGCTGCTTGAAAACAAGACAGCACACCAAATTTGGTTCCGAATAGAAAGAATACAGCACAGATCAAGTTCAGTTCATATCGAATCAGTTAGCTCTCATCAGCATGAGAATGGCAAATGTCCATATATTTTATTGGCTCGTTTTGCACTATACAGTTCTGTAGCATTTTCAGAAAAAATAACAGATTAGCATTAAAATACGAGCGTAGCGATATTTTACAAGTCGAGTTAGAACTAGATTACTGCAGCGTATCAGTTCAATAGTCTATCTGACTTGGCAGCCTTGACACCGAGTTTTCTACGGCTACACGGCGGTGGAGCTCACGACGGGACAGTCGAGATTTACTTCGATTCCGCGTGGGGAACTATCTGCCATCATGGATGGGATATCAACGACGGAACAGTGCTTTGTAGAATGCTTGGCTTTCGAGGGGCGGTAAGTGTCGGATTCGCGAATACGGACATCAGCCAGCCTAGGATTAAAAGGCTGGAATGCGAAGGGAGTGAACTGTCGATATTGGATTGCGAATGGCAGAAGGCCGAGCCCTACGGCTGTTATGATGCCACAGTCGAGTGTACGGTCGACTAATGGCAGCATACAAATATCGATCGATGTCACTGTGTGCGAAGCGTTCATCACTGACTTTTGACTAGGGTTGGGCATTCAAGTATTACTCATTTTTATCACAACAGTTTGACAGATGCGTGAAGTTCAGATATGTTCCTTTTATGCGACCACCAAGACTAAAATGCCAGTTATACATCACAGCAAAGGTAATTTGATATTTTTGCGGCCATGCTTATTTCATTGCACTTTGTGACATGTGACAATGCTGTGGGCTGGATACGGACTTGACAGATACGTCATTTCCACTAACATGCGAGGCTTTGTACTGCATTGGTGGAGAAAATGTAGCGGAACTGTAATTCTCATTGATTAATTTCAACTCCTCGCTTAATTTCAGTACTCACAAAAATCTCACTAGACTCGAATTATTATAATTAATGCTCGAAAATACTCGATTCAAATGCAAGTGCTCGAATCATTCAGCCAGCCCCAAAAAGTAAGAATAGCCACCCCTCGAAATTCTGTTGTCCAGTTGGATTGAAAATGCTCGTTTTTTGTTTGTTACTTATGTTCGATCCTTGTGAACATGTATTTATCTGCAACACGCTAGCATCTGTTTCTCAATGCATTTCATTTGCATCACGCTTCGAGAAAATAAATTGCTATATTTATTGATTGTATGCGATCCGGCCACTGTTTTAGGGTAATAGGGGCCTCGCAGCTTCGACGTCTCGATCGTAACTCTCATTCTGCACCGCCATGGTATGGTCTGGCACACTGCTACTAGTAGAATTGTCAGCCTTTGCTACGGGCAAGTTCATGGTATCTTTATCGGACCGCGCAACTTTGTCAGTTTTTGCTGCTTCATCAGACTGCGTACAGTTACGGGACTTGTTGCACCAGTCTACGAATTGCAGCAATTCCCGTTTGTCTGCGTCTTCCAGGCCTGCTCGTTCTATCTCGCTGACAGCTTTGATTCTTTGGTCCTGCGTGAAGCACGAGATAATATGTTTGGCCGCGGTTGAAACGAATGGCTTCGGTTGTCGCAAAGCCGGAATTATGGCGTGCTTCTCAAGGTCTTCAGTAACCCCGCAAGGTAAAGGAAATAACGCGTTTTCGGGAACTATGTAGCAGTTTAATAGTATGGCGAAATGTGGCCATAAGCGCGACTTTTTTGCGAATTCCAACGCGTCGTCGTCCCACTTGTGGAATTTAACCTGGGAAAGAGTTCGTTCGAATTCGTCCATGTCGAGCGCGCCCGTGCTCTTTAAAATGCCCACAAAACGTTCGTGGCATTTTTTAATTCGCTTTTGACCGCTCGGTAGATTACTCGTTCCTGCGACTAATTTACTGTCGACCGAGGTGATGTTTATGGTCTTGCTCACTAATGAACTCTTGCCTTGGGAATGCGCGTAGAGTTTGAAACCCATACGTGCGTATTCATTGTGGACGAGCGCCGCTATCGAATGCAAACGGGGCTTATCGAGGAAATAATGCATGACACAGCATCCGTGATCGTCCAGAATATCGCATTCTACGCGAAGATCCGTTAAAAGTTTGTATCCCTCACGGCCAGATTCAGCAACATCATTTTTACAGATGTACTCATTTAGAATTCGTACGAAAAAGCGCCATCTTCTGTCGCCTGAAGCCTTCTCCAACAACGGTCGGTACTTGTCAACCGTGGTATCACCCGTGACGTACTTTTCGATTGTTGTCACGAATGCGTTTTCCATTTTACAAAGATCTTCAACGCCATCCTTCGTTTTCTTGCTGAGTGCTGATTGATAAATGTTGTGAACCGCAGTCATTATTATATCTCCTGGGATTTTCTTGCCATTCTTGTTAATCTGCGACTGGTCGTGGGTACGCGCGTTGTGAGTGTTCACCATCGTGACATAATTACGAAGCAGGTCGTGGTCCCCGATGGAAATTGCCTCGCCTAGTTTCTTCTCTATATCCTGCACCACTGATGTGCCGCAAACGTGTTTAATAAATCTTGAGAATGTTTTGGACCGCGATGGTCGTCCATACTTCCAGAAGTATCTCATGAAGTCCGCGTTGTCGAAACCGTGCATGATCTTCTTTCGCAATTTCCATTTCCGCATGCCCCACAAGATTGGCACAATTTGCGCAAACACTGATAACATAAATATAACGTCGAACATAATCAAGCGGTAAGCCATCGGTACGACGCAGAAGAATGATTCGGGAAATGTGTCATTACCATGCAAGATCTCCTTATCTTCGTGTGCGAGATTGCATTGAAAGCGATCACCCTGCGAAATCATCAAGTAGGCTATAATCATGAACAACACCCCAATTATACTTGAGGACACGATGAGAATGTAGTTGCGCGTTTGGTATACAGCTACTAGTTGAAAATCTCGTCCGCCTTCCCAGAATTCAACGCATACTTTTCGTAATTTCGACTGCTTGTCGTCTTTTTGTTGACTTTCCAGTGGTTGACAAGACATTTTTCGCATGTCTTCAAGCGTTAAATCGGTGTCGGATATTATCTTTTCCATTTCGACGAAAGTCACGAATGAATCGATCACTTTCGGCTTGTGTAGCCATAACGATGATAAGACCAGTAGCACTATTGCGGCCACCAAGCACATAGCACCAAAGTAACTAAAAAACCACGGTATCCTGTTGCTGCAGTATATGTTAGTCCAATCTTTTGAGTTGAAATTGCAAGTGAAGCTACTATTCCCGGTGTTCACGGGTAGGCAGTTTACGGGAACACCGTTTAGCGTTATGTAGGTCGCCGACAGAGCGAATGCCGTACTTGAGGCAAAAATATATCCTCGCACTTTCTCCCACCATGGCTTCATGTTAGTCTCCGTTAAAAGGTCTCCGAATAGCAAATCGCTCAAAGCCACGACAGACATGTTTAAAGTTGTATTAGCGAACCTGGAGTTACAGCATAACTAAGGTTACAGATAAACTAACCGATCTGCGTTCTTGCTACTGCCAATAGTTGCTATTGGAAGACTTACTACAGCTGCCGAAACTACAATGGCGCAAGTTTGTTGTTACGAAATTAAGTTATCTGTGAAGAATCGCTAAAGTACAGGCGTCTAGCTCAGCTCGAAAGTGGTGACGTAATTCGGAATTCGATCGGTACGCGCAATTACAGACGCCGTTGCACATCGCTAAGCGTAAACGTCCATACCTATATATTAAGGGAAAACTCTTTGACGTGCACGGGCTGCTAAAGGCCCGATCGTCATGCTGATTTAACGCCCGAAGCCATGGCCTAAACAAAACATAGGTATATCGTTGGTAGATTGTTTGACAAGTTCGACTTTTCGTATCTACCCGAAAAACCTCACGCTGGCTACGGCCTCAACTAAAATCTTCTATTCCACGTCTACTACTAGGACTGTTTCCTGTTTGTTACTTCTAGCTTTTATGCGGTTAGTTGAGTTTTCAGCCTGCAAGCAATATATCAATAGTCCCGATCTAGCAGACGCAGATTACAGTGCTTTAACTTCCTGTACTACCATGCTGTGACGTGACGAAATTTTCCGGATTCTTTTCGAACCCTCGTCTCGACCTATAACGATAAACTACGTTTTGAATTGGGAGGTAGGCTACATGACGAAGGTTTCCTATATACTTAACAAAATAGGGAAAGAAAAACTGTATGAATGTGAATATTAATAGACTGGAACGCAACTTTGTATTGGTAATGTCCATATTGTCCGTCTTCGAAATTGTTTGCTCACAAATGAACGTAGACCCGAACAGTTTTAGCTTCACCCTGAATACCTTCACTGCTCGGCTCGGTTTATTAGCAATTTTATCAATGCAATACACCGCAAGATTGTGATACAATGTATATATAGAGAAAGAAAGGTGTAGAAACGACTTGAAGTAGTCTTTGGAATTAGACAACCTTGGCCCCACCCACCTTGGCCAAGGGCCTCTAGGCGATGTAAACAGCAGGCATGCACATTGCACACTGAATGAAGAGTAAAAGAAAATAGCATAGAAAAAAGCAAGCGACAAAAATGGAGTGGCAGGTCAGGTCGTGTTGGCAATAGGCTAGGGTTGCATTTAAAACAAACGGTGTTTTAAAACACTTTGTTTAAAACAGAGGTCTCAAACTCAAATGTGCTCGCGGGCCAATTTTTCAGTTTTTGACGACGACGCGGGCCGCAGCATCTGTAGGGGTATTCTATGTCTTTCCAAGTAGACTATACGCCTTATTTGACGGGATGAAATTGTCCTGTTCAGGGTGAGTCGACCTAACAGACTGACATTCAACACACATCGCAAAAATGTCATTTACTTTTGTGGCAATTTAGCCCTGGCACGAAAAAATAATCACATATATAACTATTTGAATCGAATCGCGGTTGTGCTTGATAGATAATGATTATAAGATATAGACACCTGCGAGCGGACAAATGCATGATGTCATCACGAAATCTATCGCGATATCATTTTGCAGCCACCATGAATATTTTGAATTTAATGAATGTGTCATAGTAATAAAAACGTAGGAACGCCGAACATCGTTACATCGTTGGAGCGTACCACTGCGGTATTCCGTACCTTTAAGTGTATATAGGGACCCAAGATGTAACTAACTGATTGCCAATGGTTGCCAATCTTGCCATAACGACTTGCTTAGATAGCGGAATACCAAGCTACTACCTTCCGATCTATTACTATTCCCCATGACACGTGAATAGTTTGTTGCGTCCACATGTCTGTAACCATAGTGTCCTATATGGTGTCGACACAAGCAAATCTCACGGCTCAGTGAAATTGTATCACGTCACAATTTCCATTTGGTTACAGGCAATTTGACGGTATTTTTTGACCAGCTTGCCGAGCATTAAATTTGGTAAAACGGGTATCAATCGAAAGCTGACTCTGCACTGATGACGAAAATATAAATTTTATTCCGCTTGCGGCCCTGGAACCCCCACAATCAGCCTCGAATTTTTCATTGTTATGGAGATTATCATTGGGACGCAACAATGCTTTTTGGACCTTTTTCTCTTGAGCTACACTCTCGTTTCGCCAGACAGCATTGTTGCGTCATGAGCTTCTCTCTCGTTTCGCTAGACAGCATTGTTGCGTCCCAATGCCAATCTCTATAACAATGAAAAATTCTAGGCTGATTGTGGGAGTTCCAGGGCCACGAGCGGAATAAAATTTATATTTTCGTGATCAGTGCAGAGTCAGCTTTCGATTGATACCCGTTTCACCAAATTTAATGCTCGGCAAGTCGGTCAAAATTGACCGTCAAATTGCCTGTAGCCAAATGGAAATTGTGACGTGATACAAATTCATTGAGCCGTGAGATTTGCTTGTGTCGACACCATATAAGATACTATGCTGTAACCAAGTTACGGCGTTCCACTTGAGTCATTTTCATTTTGTCATCGAGTCAGCCGGAGTCCGAGTCATTCTACGAAGGTTCGCGTCCAAGTCACAACTTACAAATGTCAGTCACGAACCATCTAAGGGTCCGGTTTTATGATCATGAATTGGAAATGTGACGAAATAGTGAATCTTCTACTTCATTTTAGCGTTTCTAATTGATGTGATGGTGAAGTTTGATGAATAATTCAGAGCAATTGGAGAGGAATTTCAACTTTTAAACCTGAAAAGATATATCTGGCACTTAGATATTGTCAAATATTTGAAAATCTAAATTGTCATCGCCGGCCGCACAAATTGCTCTGGCGGGCCGCGTGTTTGAGACCTCTGGTTTAAAACATGTATTAAACCAGAGGTCTCAAACACGCGGCCCGCCCGAGCAATTTGTGCGGCCCGCGACGGCATTTTGAAATTTCAAGTAATCAACAATATATTCAAGTGCCATATATCTTTTTTAGATATAAGAACTTAAAGTTCACGCAAAAACTGCTATAAAAATCACCGAAATCCCAACAAACATCACATCACTTTTAAAAGCTACCATTCGGTGTAAGATCAGCTATTACGTCACCTTTCTAGTTCATGATGATAAAACATGACCCGTTGATGATTCGCGACTGAAAATTGTGATTTGGTTTGGTGCGACCTTCTCGTAAAATTACTTGATTTCGGATTGACTCGGTGATTAGATAGAAATGACTCGAGTTGAGTCGGGTATAACGCTGAAATCGGAGAAGGACTTGAGACTCGGAATGATGACTTGATAATCCTACGGACGCAGCAATCTATGCAACTTTCATTGGGAATAGTAATATATCAAAAGGTCGCAGCTTGCGTTGCGTAGGGTATATAGATATTTAATCTGGTAAGTATGGCAACCATGGGTATTCTGTTACCCCCGTGACGTATAAACTTGGTTACATGATGTAGGCTATGTTGTTTTTCTCTTCATCCATGTTATTATCGGTGACGAGTAAGGTGGTAATTCGCTTTACAGCGGTAACACCAACGAATTCTTCGTCGATTGGACATTTCCATTCGAGGGGTTCTTAACCAGGGTCCGTAGACCCCATCGGGGTACGAAGCACCACATCAGGGAGTAAGAGATGCTTTGTAGAATTTGTAGGCCGATATGCTGTGGAATATTTTCTTGGCCAATTTATTCAAATGAAAAATAGTCTTCGCGCTGCGCGCGATTTTGTGTGGGCTTTCTGATTTAGATAGGTACCATCAGAAATTGTGTTGAAAATGGACAGGGGCTACGAGAAATCTTATTGGAAGCACAAGGGGTACGATCACTAAAAAGTTTATGAAGCATTGCTATTACTATGGCTCAATAATGAGTGTAGTATTTAAGTTGTTGATATATCGAAGGCAAAAAAATCTTACGCTTATTTAATTTGTGTTTGCCAATGACAGTAACAATAGCCTATACTTACCACGACGATATCAATACCATAGGATTAGGCTACACCGCTCAAATGCTCTGATATCAGGTCAATCATCAGTAGATTTTAAAATAGTCTACCTAAAGTTGTTGCTCACCATAGGTCCACTAGTTTAGGGTTGCCGTACGTCCGGAATTTCCCGGACATGTCCGGAATTTCACTGTTAAAACTGCGTCCGGGAGGAATTTCTAAAATATGCCCAAATGTCCGGAAATTTGAAGGCATGAAGAAAGCTCAAAATTTTTTCGTAAATTATCAGAATCAATATTATTTTGTGGCTGATTTATGCTACATGAAATTTTTCTTCGCGCCGCGCGCGATTTAGAACCACCTATATTGATTTTAATCTGGGAACTACCACCCTAGCAAAAACTGCGATCAAAAATAAATAAAAATAACATTCATGTACAGAAATAAGTCTGACTGTAATCGCAATTACAAGATAACGGTATATTCATGGAGGCGGTTTAGGCCGTTTGGGTTTGGACGCTTTATTCAAAGATAGCGGTTCTTAACATGGGGATATACTATAGTTTGCCTTTATTCTGGGACTCGCGAAGATGTTGAGCGTGATCAGCTACCAAAATAAGCCGTGAGTAAGTCTGGGCAAATGTGCCTACATTTAATTAGTAAGTAGTTCATCAAATTTTGAGCTGGGATTCGGAACATTTTCAAATTGGAAATGTAGTCGCGACCATAAGAGGCTGGAAACCACCAGGTGTGCGGTGTTTATACAGCTCAGTGGTGCAGTGCGCACCGTCAGTAGGCTGACAAACAATCTTTTCTGTATGACATGAACATGACTAACGATGTACAATTACGTTCCTTGCATTTTCGAAGTCATCATCCTCCACCAGCTAAACTACTAACTCTGATCCCGTGGGCGTAGAGAGGATCAATATTATAGAAGAAACAATATTGTTGACAGAATTTGTTTATATCATTCAACGACCAGATGCATATTGGTAGGGTTCAGAAGTTGCATTGATTACCCTACGGTGGGCCTAACATCCGGTGGGTCCAAGATCAGTGTTTATTTGGGTCGAAGGGGGCTGAAAAATGTGACTTCCGCCCTGGTTACAACTCCTGAACGGGATCGTGACCGCCTCTAGTCGATAGACAAAGCTTTGCTGGCGTGACGTCATAATGATCGACAATGTGCTCATACCTCATTTTAAAATCCGCTTGGTGGCGCTAAAGAGCGTCCGGAATTTGGTACACAAAAATATGGTAACCCTACACTAGTTGCAATATCATAACCCGACAGTTTTACGATGTCATAATGCATCCTCTCACGTTATGTCTATACCTCGGTAATTAAAAAAAAGTCTGCCCGGCACGACAACAATTTTATTCAAATATTTGAAAATGTGTCAATCGTTAATAGCACAATAGTAAATTACATTTCCACCAGTGGCGGCTCGTCCTATAGGGCAACTGGGGCATTGCCCCACCTAAAATTCTGTTCAATAACAATTTAACCATTTATAGACGCACAGCGCTCAATATATATCGAGATCACAGCGAAACCCGCGTTCTTCTTGTGTTTTCGCTTGCAAATGCCCATACATAGCGAAGTCTCCGCGAAAATCGAATTCTCTTCTGTGTTTTCGCTTTGTGAATGCCTAGCCGGGGCTTGCCCCGGTAGCGCTCATAACAAGCTTTCACTATCTATTCTCTCAAAGCTGCGCACAATTAAGAAACGTTGCTTTACTCTCTCCTATTCGTAAAATGGCCGAGCAACCGGGGCAAATATGCTTGCTCGCCCCTAAGGTGTGATGTAACAATCGTATCTATATCTGAACTCGGATACCGTGATATGCGTTGAGTCGACCGTTGCTGGTACAGGTCGATTTTGATGGTGTTTCACACCATGATAATTCTTGAAACTTGGTATGTCATGTCGTGATGGTGGTATTTAACACTGTCCTACGTTTCAGGGTTTCTACTCAAAGTTTAGGGTAGTAATTCCGTTTCCAAAGTCGAGTGTGTGCTGATCGGTCATGTATCGCAAACATATTTCACGCAAAGCCGGTATTGGTTTCCATTGATTTTAACGATGCTCCTTAGCTAGATCCGTCATGAACTTTTACATGGTATGTCTTGATTTTAGTATCGAACGCTGTGCCAAGTCTCAAGGTTGACACTCAATGATTAGGGCAGCAATTTCGTTATTAAGTTCGAGTATGGTAGAGATGTGCGCTGATCTGACACTTAGCCTACCTAACGCATTGCGGATTTCACGCAAAAGCCGGTGTATCTGTGTTCCATACTGAGATAGGTGATGAGATGATGATATCATGAAACAGTTTACTAACATCCTCGGTTTGCATTCAAATATTTAGTTTTATTTTATATTCTCCAATGTCAATTTCACCGTGGAATGGTGGCCTTCGGGCCATTTGCTCACAATTACAACCCCTGTCAAGCGCGATAGCTGTTTCGTTTTCGATGGCGGCTAACAGCTGATCGCTTGATCAGCCGATTCCTCAGTAAATATTACGCAAAATTCGGTGTTGATCTGTTCGTATTAATTTTGACAGTGTACCATACCGAAAACGGTCATGAGGCTATACTTCTCGATGATTTCATGTAACAGTGTACCAAGTTTTCGGCTTTCATCCACGTGTTTATTCGGTAATATATTTTCCGAAGGCGATTTTGCAGCAGACATATAGACACTATAGACCGTAAGCCGTATGTGTCGTGTGACAGTCTCCAGCCTCAAGGCCAGAATCTCCCAAGCTGTACCGGGACCGAATTTCCGAGGCTGCTATCCGTAGTTCTTCAGAATGATGTTTTGGATTCAATATGACATTTCCTTGTCCAATCTATGAGATAACAATTGCGTATGTGTCCGAACTCGTTGACCTTTCCAGTTAGGCATACGCAATCTCTCGATTTATAGTCATTTCCATTTCTGCAGATAAGTAGTCACGTCAAGTGCGAACATGAATCGTGTTGAATCTTTGCTCCGTACGCCGTTTAGCCAGCTGCCTTTAGAGCAAAAATTAGAGGTAAAGCGACTAGGTCCGTATCAGCCTAGAAATTGCCCATTGATCCAATCGTACGCCGGAGGAAAACGCACTCGTGCCTTTTCTTCAGCGCATTTCGATAAAAATAAATGGCTTACTTATGGCGAGGATAAAAACGCCTTGTTTTGCTTTTACTGTCTTTTATTCGACAGTGCCGGTACCGGAAGCAATGGCTCTTGTTGGAACAAAATTGGTTATCGCGATCTGAAGCATTTGTCAGAGCGTCTGAAAACGCACCAAAAATCCCAAGTGCACATGGCTAGTGCAGTTAAATATAAATTGTTTGGCAGAGTAAATGTAATGTCGCAGCTCAATGAAAGTTATCGCGTATCAGTCTGCAAGCACAATGAGCTTGTAGATAAGAATAGGCATGTTCTCTCTCGGGTGATTGATGCCATTAAATTTATTGGAGTTCATGAATTGCCCCTTCGAGGCCACGATGAGAAGGAATGCTCTCTCAATAGGGGGGTGTTTTTGGATCTAATTAAATACACGGCTTCCATTGATAGCATTTTGCGCGAATATCTCGACACCGCGACAGTAGCTAAGGGTACCTCAAAGACTATTCAAAATGATGTGCTTGATTCGATATATCACATCTATCTACAGCATTTGTTTACCGAGATTTTTGACGCTGAATTTCTATCTATTCAGTCTGACGAAACAACTGACATTACGTGTTTGTCACAACTAGTCGTGATTTTTCGGTTCACGAAGTTTGGTATGCCAGTCGAACGATTCCACAGCTTTGTGGCTGTTGACGATCGCACTGCTGTCGGAATTTCTTACGTATTAAAAAAAACATTACAGCCCTATTCAGTTGAGTCGAAACTTATTGCGCAAACCTACGACGGCGCAGCAGTCATGAGCGGATCGCGACATAGCGTACAAGTTTTAATGAAAGAAGTTTACCCGCATGCGCATTTTTTGCATTGCTACGCGCATCAGCTCAATCTTGTAGTGAAAAAAATGTGCTTAGGAATATCTTCTGTCAAGATATTCTTTGCAAATCTTTCAGGGTCCTCCTCCTTTTTCTCTGTTTCGCCAAAGCGATCTGATCTATTGCGCGACATATGCAAGCACCGGTTACCTAGATGCGTATCAACACGGTGGAACTTCCAATCCAGAGTTGTGCAACGAGTGTCAGAGAGTAGGGTGGAGCTTCTGGAATGCTTCTCAGTGATTGAGAGCTCTCCTGTCTGGGATGATACTTCCATACGTGAAGCGGCGGGGCTTAAACGACTCCTGGAAGACGAAGAATTTTTGTTCTTTTTGAAGCTTTTTTGTGACATCTTCATGCACGTCGATACACTGTACAGCACTTTTCAGTCGCGTATGGCCGATGGTACTACTGCGCAATTGTGTATTGCACATTTTTGTGAGGCAATTTCGCATATCCGGGCGAATGTACACTTCGCTGGTGACACAGCGCTTTTACGTCGTGGAATAAGTGTGCAAAACCTGCTTGTTGCGGCTTACGAATGTTGCGATATACTGATGTCCCAAATCCAACATCGTCTGAATAGTGACCAGTTGGTTACTTTCGCCCTGTTAAATCCGGGAAATTTCCCTGCCTACAAAATTCATTTTCCTTCTACTGCGCAGCGTGCCTCGTTATTACCCGATGATCGACATTGCTCGGTTGGAGAGCGAGTTGACTTGTTTGTATTCTAACACATCCTTTTCGGAAATTAAAACCACTAGTGAACTTTCAAAATTCCTAGTTGAAAATTCGCTTTCGATCAACTTTGCTACAGTAACTAGCTTTCTGAATATCATTTTGACCACCCCTATTTCATCCGCGGAATCCGAGCACAGTTTCAGCACATTGAAACGTATCAAGACCTTTCTCAGAAACAGGATGGGCCAGGATAGGCTTAATGCGTTGGCTGTTCTCTCGATTCACAACGACGTGGTTCTGGGAATTCCAGATTTCAATAAACTCGTTATTGAACATTTTGCTAACAAGAAATCACGTCGCGCACAATACTTATACAAGACATAAATTAATGCTGGTGGGCGGACGACTGTACACATCATGTTCTTTCCGAATAATTTCAATCAAGTGAGCCCAGGTAACTCAACCATGTCTATGGCTAAGGAAAAGTGAGTGGTTTTCATCCTTATTACTCGAGGCACACTGACAGTTAATTTACCGATATATTTTGTTATGGCTATGGAAAAAAAGTGAAAAATTCATCAAGATGAAATAATTTATTGATGAAATTGTTTAATGCGATATGTGCTCGCATTTCAATTTAACACAATGCTTTGATTCCTGCTTGAATGATGGCAGGCAGACTCGTAATTAATCTTCCATGGATAACAGCTGGCTTTTTATAATGCTTTACGTTTATGGGTGCCACCGCTTTGATTGCCTATCCCCTGGTCGTAACGCATCAGGATCGTGTACCAAACACTTTCGGACGAGGGCAAATCGATTTGACTCGCTTTCGGGACGAGAATCCATATACAAATCGGGTCGGAGGCGCTGCAGCACTTTACAGAATTGCTGAGCATGGAACGATTAAAACACCACAAGGTGTCATGCGAATGCTCTTTGTAGGTAGTTGGTCTGTGTATTTTTGGTATAGTCTTACTCGGCGCTTGCGTAATCTCTACCACGAAATCATAACGCATGCTACTAAGGATAACCTGATGATTGATTCGTGGCATGGGAACGATTCTTAGTTCGCGTACATTTTGTAAAATAATCATTTGAATAAAAAACAATGAATAAAACATTTGTTACCGCACTTCAAGTCACGCCACCGGCAAACCTCTCGCGGCACCTACGTTAAAAATCATTGTTTACGGGAAATTCATGTGGCCATCATGAACGTTGAAAAACGCTACTGTGACGTCATATTGATAACAAGTCGCTTGCGGCCCTTGCCCCACCACCCGATATTGTCACGAGCCGCCACTGATTTCCACGATGTTTGTGGAATGCCTGTGTGCAAGATCCCGTCAAATAGGGCCAATAAATATCCCTATCATTGATGCTGCGGCCCGCGGCGTCATCAAAACTGAGAAAATGGCCCGCGAGCACATTTGAGTTTGAGACCTCTGTATTGAACAGTGTTTTCAATAAAGGCCTTTAAAAAAAGTTTTTTTTTCAAGTTGTAAAATTATGCCATAAGGCAGAGGCGGGCAACGTACGGCCCGCGAAGGCATTTTGACCGGCCCGCAGAGAGTTTCTACCCTGAAATTGAAATTCTATTATGAAAGTATTGACATATTTTATGCGTCACAGAATGAATCCAAGTTGGCCGACCTGAGAAAGATAGACATGAAACTACTTGCTCTGTTCCGGTGCACAATGTACATACTATAGGTACAAGTATATGTATTTTCGACCATGAACATTAACGAGACAAGGCTGTGTTCCAATTTAACTGATTTTCACGTGCAGTCTTTAATTGGGTTTTCTACGTATGGCATGCAGCCAGACTTCAAAGAACTTGTCGACAACTCTGACCGACCTCAGATGTCTGATTGACTTCGATATCTAATGTTAATAAATTCATTAACTACTGTTTTTGGTCTCTATTCTTTAAACTTAAAGTGTACATTAAATACGATTTATTCCTTTTATATGTGGATAAATATTAATGTATATTGTGTAATCCGGTCCACCAAGTGCTTCAGTTTCCCATATTCGACCCGCCAACCTAAGAAGTTGCCCGCCCCTGCCATAAGGTGTAAATACTTTACAAAAAAACAATTTGTATGAGCCTACGGACAGTTACCATCCGATATAGCCGACGTATATCGATATAGGGTGGTTGGAACCCTCGAAATAGTCGGTTCAAGAGCAATAGTACGCATATGTTTCGTCAAAGGAGCTATCTGTACGCTATATTTTCAAAAGTCAATCCACTCTGACGTCACAATTGAATATTCGTGACGTCATGGCTTTGAAAAAAGACATAAAAAACATGTTTTAAATTAGGTCCTTGTTTTAAACATGTTTGTTTTATATTGATTTTTGTTTTAAATGCAACCCTAGTTGGGAAGATTTCTTGAGCAGAAGTGCTCTTACGTTGGAAGTCTATAATTCAATTCATTCATGTGTTCAAAGAGATCAACCTGTATAGAATCATTGGATACGTCCTGTGAATCTGCACTCTAAACAGGAAATATATATCGAGTTATATACCGACATAGCTGTTGGCCACGCGATAGTTGCGAGCCAGTCACGGGCCCAACTCCTTCGTTATAAAATGTATGATACCTATCCGTCGCGGGCTACTCTCTAAACATGTAGATTGTAGAGCATCACAAATGACAACGGCGCCACCCAAAAATATATTGGGAGGGCATGTACGCACAGACAGACAGTTGGTGGACACGCACGTTGCACTAGTATTTTCATCTCGCGGAATCTGGGGTTCTGTAAGATACAGCTGACACCAATGAAAAATAACACTCATTGAACTCTGATAAAAATGTTTATAACATTTGACGGTAAAAAATGCATAAAATATAAATGACTTATAAGTTGTAACGGCTTTGAATAGGCACGTATAGATTATGTACTTGTACAGTCATACTTTTGGCGCTCTAACATCAGCATGCAGTTTGACTAGGCTGCAATAATATAAAGCAAACTCCCATTCAAGCAGTACCAAGGAAGTTAATGGGGGAATAAAGTAATACTAAAATTCCTAACGGCGTGAATATGCATTGTGCTGTGCAGTCTGCACCGTGTAGATGTAATTTATTGATAATGTGGGTCTTGCAGAACTATTTGAGACCAGACTTGGACAACGATATATTTCTAGTTGTCAAATTCGACTGATTAGAGCGAAATGACGCTAAAAATTTTTGTGAATTATTTCTTCGGTCTATTTCTAATTCCAATCTCATTTGTGGAATGTTTCTAAGCTCTAGTTTTAATTCCAATCTAATTTCAGGTTTTCCTGAAATAACGGATGAGAACTGTATAGTGCGAAAAAAGCCAAACTTGCTATGCGTTAGAATAATGTGTACCATTCGTGAAAAATAATAGTTCATAAAATTGTGGTTTCAAACAAGGAACTCCGTATCTTTGTGGTACTCTGTGATATCATCGTCCTCGTCATCCTCGCCGCGCGACACGTGCGAGGTTATGGCGGACTGATAAGGCGTTGTGCCGCTGGTCCGAGATATAGATACTTTCATAGACCCTGCGTTGTCTGTCGTGTAGGATGCAGCTGTATTTTTGTCAGCGGCTTGAGGATCGTTTGGCAGTCTCCCGTAAGCTAACGTGGGTCGGTAGCGTTTGTAGTACCACACGATTGCGCCCATGAGAACTGCAGTCGCGAGTAAGCATAGCAAAACAACTGAAAGATAAATGAAGAGTTTCTTGGAGGTATACAGAACTTCAATATACAAATGAATAGTAATATTCATTGAAATGAACCTGAATATTCTTAGCTGATACTCGCCAGGTGTAGTCGTCAGCAACTAACAGAGAATTGCAATTGTACATCATTGTTGATTATATAGAATTATAGATCTGCGGTTTTAAACTTTGGCTTCTGCCCCCTCCCTATCCGGGGGGATTTCGATTTTGAAGGGGGCGGAGACACTCAGGGGCAATATGGGGGGGGGTGAAGAAAATAGTGTCGCAGTAGATGGTGTAGTTGTTGAATGTTGGGTGTTGACGCTTGCATAGTATAGGATATCATTCTGAGCTAGGTTCTGTTGTGATGTAGCACCTTTTGGGTGTGAATCCACGCTATTTTGGCTAAGGCTGTGCGTTGTGTGATAGGGGTTGCTTTTGTGGAGTACGATCAGGTTAAAGTTAAGAACTGGGTGCAGTATTCACTATATACAATTAGTCAAGTGGTCATCGGGCGCCATTCAAGCGTGAAATATTTCCCCAATAGTAAAGTCCCACCTCGAAAAGCCAGACGGGACTTCGACCAAGTTCCGTTGGTCTTAGTAGCCTACAGTACTTAAAATCGCCTGACCATGGCAATTTCTGAATGGGTCGCTAGTTTAAAAAAAAGTTAAAAACCACTGATATATATTATAGATTGTTCTGTCCGATTCTACACCAGTTGCTGACGATTACCCCTGACCATAGTGTGAGCCGAAAATATTCGGGTACATTTCAATATGAATATACTATTCAATTGAAAGATAAATATAATTTTAGAATCGGATTCATCAGGAAACGAGATGTTTGGATTGGCGTGTCCTGATTCAGGCCGTGTTTCTTATCTGTGCAGTTACAAAATGGCCTAAGTTTGGCTAAATCGCTATTCACTAATCACTATTTTTCATAATTTGAATGATAAGGATAATAATTCGGGTTGCATTAAAAACACATTGTTTAAAACATGTTAAAAACAAATGTCTTTACGAAAAGAAAAAAAAATTGCTAATCCCGCGTGATGTCACAATTAAATGTTAGTGACGTCATGACAAAAAATTACATGTTTCAAACAGGGGGCCATGTTTCAAACAGGTTTGTTTCAAATTGATTCTTGTTTTAAATGCAACCCTAATAATAATAGTTTGTTGAATTAGATCCCTCACAATTCATTTCTTAACAAATCTTGTCAAATTATCGTAGTCTTCTCGACAAGATTATCACTTTTCATGCATATGAAATCGGCGATATTAGTCTGAGGCAGACTCACCTGACACGACAGACGACGGATTCTTCTGGACAGTCACAGTTATGCTAACAGCTGCTTTCGATATTATGCCGCTGACCGAACCGGAGGCCGATGCATTACAATAGTATTTACCCGAGTCACCAGCGGATGCGGATTTTAGCACGAATGTCGCTTGTCCTGAAGAGTAAATTCCCGGTATTATGACCTGAAATGCCAACTCGCGAACGTCTCATTACATAAAATCGTAGATAGAGCAAGGCAAAATTACAACAACACAAATTGTGATTCAGGCATTAGAAACAAGAAATATGATGAGACTGCGCATAATCAAACCTTGCCGAAGCATGTATATTGCATTATGTGCGGAAATGAGCAATGAGCATACTTTAAAACACACCATATTAATTATGTAGATCAGTGATTCTTAAGCCTTTCTATCCCGGGAGGACAGTTACGCTAATCTGCAAGCCTTCGCGGAGCCCCAAATTGTCTGTGACTCATAAACACAAATATCTACCGCAATAAACATCTAATACAGGGGTCGGCAACCCCTGGCACGCGTGGCAATTGTGACACGCGCAATGGTTTTTCGTGGCTCGCCAAATTATCTGACGGACACGACATATTATACCCATGTTAGTTGCAAAAGTTGTAACATAAGTTTTCAAAATGGAAAAAGCTCGCAGACGAGCCACAATTATTTCGTAAAGTAACATAAAATAGAGTCTTTTTGTGGCAGGTTTTATTTATCTTGAAAATATCTTCGCGCTTCTCGCGATCCATTTCTTGGATATAATGTGGTAAACCCCCCAAAATATATATACGGCAACCTAGTATCGTATGAATCCGTTTGGATGTAGGAGTGGGCACATTTGTTCTCATCAGGCCATATCATCGTAAGAACTTTGAAGAGCATGTCACTTATTGGCTGGTATCCAACACAGTGCACTTGACAACGACCAGAGCAACCACCACAGAAAATCAATCATTACGCGTCTAAAATTAAATGACGCAAATATTACGTGCATTAGGCCATAGGTCTAGTGCGGGAGCGACAAAAATGTTTACCCTTCGCGACTAATACTGTAAGAATCACTGGCATAACCAATGCCGTTTCCAGTTGCAGATAAGCGGGTTGGTGGAATTCCTTGCTTCGAACACTTAATATGACAAAATTAAAAATGTTTGGCACGCCAGTTGGTAATAATTTCATATTTTTTGAGATTTTGGCACGCTGCATACGAAAGGTTGCCGACCCCTGATCTGATACATTACAATAAATTCCTCGTGTACAAAATTAACTGTGCATCAACAGAGTGATGAATGAACAAGACCATTCAAATATTATTTTCACAACAATCGAAAACATTGTAATTAATATTTGTTTATTTATACTAGTCCGTCCTCAAGATTACCGGACCACGACCTGACCTATCGATCTCGCTTTTCGTGACATGCCACCTCATTTTTGTCGCTTGCTTTTTTGTGTTAACTTCTTTTACTTTTTCATTCATTGTGCATGCCTCCTCTTTATATCGCCTAGGCCAGGGGCGGGCAACTTATCAAGTCGGCTGGCCGGATGTAGAAAAATTTAGTACTTGAGGGGCCGGATTGCGGAATCGATGCATTATTCGCCCATTTATCCACTTATACAAGGAATAAATCGTATTTAATGAATGTTTTTGGCGAAAGCAATGTCACTTCAAAGCCATTTCTCGCCTATAATAACGAAGACAATGTGGATTTGAGAACAGCATTGTAATTCAGGCGCCGCCATGTATGCTTCTCTCTGATCAATTAACGCACGATGCAATCCCTAGTTAAGATTTCAAGGCGTTCTATAAGCCCTGTACCCCAAGTTTACCAAGATATCAATTCATTAGGTTTGAGTACATGATGAATGCCGAACTTAAGCATAAGCTTTATACTCTCGCACGCTGCGCACACACGTATATAATAACATACCGCAGTCACTAAAATTTGACGTTTGAGCAAGTAGCGGGGAATCTCGGCAGACTGGAGTCGCGGGCCATATTATCATGTAAGACGGGAAACTGTCCACGGGCCGTATGTTGTCCGCCCCTGGCCTAGGCCAAGGTGCATGTCTGATTTCAATGATTACTCCAAGTCGTTTCTACACCGTCCCAAGTTAACAAAAGACGGTAGGAAATCAATCAAACAATGTATGGTAACAGAACAGTGCTAACATGACCAGGAGACAATCAATTGGTATCTGGTTTAGATAGATGTGAATGATGTGATAGATAGAAAAAATTGTATTACCAGCGTCAGAGATGAGAATATTTCCAGACGGATCAATCACAGTAACGGTGGGTTTCGGAAATCCGTCTGCCGCACAAGGTATCTTCAATTCATGTCCTTCTACCACACTGTAAGCTTTCGTTCTTGTCGTTAGGTTGAGAGCGCTACATTTCAGTTGGCTCGGTGAGTCGATCGACGATAGCAACTTGCCACGTAATTGTTCCGGCTCGTGGCATTTCGGTATTGATACTCTTTCACGACTGAAAAATATACATTGATTCCTGATTGGATGTATGTATAACGTAGGGTAATTTGAATTATCTCGTTAAGAAGGCCTTGTTTAGTATTTCTCCCGTCGGATAGTTGGATTTCGTACCGACGTGTTTGAATTTAAATTGGAACTCCTCCGGTGGAATCAGCAGATTGTCTGTGTTCTTTCTTGAACTGTGGTCATCAATCACGTGTGCTGTCCTTGATCCATACCACAGTGAATCTTTAGGGCAGGGGTTCTCAACCTGGGGGGCGCGGGAGGCTCTCAGGGGGGGCGCGAGAAATTGACGAAGTCATTATAGGGGGGGCGCGAGAAATTGACAAAGTCAGTATAAATTGTACGTGTCTGAACATGTGTTTCACATTCAATATGAGAAGACGATTAATGAAGATGAAATTTATTCCATATTCAAGAAAGCTTGCAAAATACAAACTCTAGCAACCGCGCTCAACGGAGTATATTCTGATTTCAACTTCATTTAAGCAAATTTTTGATATTCTTTGGAGATATACAGAGCAATTCCCACGTGTCAGCCATTCATTGCTTCATAGTTTTGACAGTAGCCTAAAGCTTGTCGCGCTGGGCAGCTATTGTTAGTAGCTTGCAAACTGCACTGCCTAAGACAGACTTAGATGCAACATAGGTTGCACGGTTTCGCCCTCAATTAGGCTATAAATCAACACAATTTAATCAATTTCCAAAACTGATCAAATTTAGCCTGGCAGGACAGAACGACGCCTTGCTCTCTGTACTCACTACCAGCATCAGGATTAGTCTCAGGGTGACCTACCTTGAAATTAATTAATGGATGTCTTGTTCAATGTTGTTTTGTTATTTTCAAACAAGTTTGGAGAAATTTGTCAGCAATGTAAAAGACTCAACAACTGGAATGCAGATTCAAAATTGACGTAAGATATACCTTATGTATACTATTAGATCAGGGGTGGGCAGCCTGCTGCCGTAGAAGGGAATTTGAGCGGCCGTCGACGCCTAATTCAATTAGTATGTGTTGGCGGCCGTAGACATGCAAATTGCAATTACGAATTCACTCCAGCATTTTCGAGAGATTTTAATTAATCTTGAAATTTTCTTGGCCCTCCGCGCAATTCAACAAGACTTCATGTTTCGATTTTAATGCAGTAGCGCCTTTCTTAATCTGAGCCGGAATGGGAATTGGCAAGAAATAACAATTCGTTCGCGGCCCTGAAAAATTTTCGCGCTCCGCGCGACAATATGCACCTCCCGGCAATCGTTCATAACATTGCCACTCGCGATTTCGGTGCGTACAATAGGCCATTGTGAAAAGTAGAATAGTCCGGAGTTCACCGGGAATGGATATGGACAGTTTACCATAGGAATTTTTCGTCCAGATCGTTCATTGCGGCTATGCCCTGGAATGCGGCCTTATGCTACATAAGCAATCGAAATGCGGCCATGATTATTAAAAACGTTGCCCACCTCTGTATTAGATGATGTGCTCTTTTTGACATGACGATAAATGCAAGGGGTTTCAGGGGGGCGCGATTTTTTTGACCATCTCCAAGGGGGGCGCGTGTCAAAAAAGGTTGAGAACCACTGCTTTAGGGAATAGCATCACAGCCAGACTTTAGACAACTAGAAAAATTTCGGTTTTTCCAGATTAGACTAGAATTAGAATTATAGCTACCCATTTTGTCCAAATTGGACGGGAATTAGTTATTGAATCCGCGAAATCTTGGACATTGAATCGAGTTCAGTTCATATCAAACCATCGTTCATTCTCATGAGCACAAGAATAGCAAATGTCGATTCGAAATTCGATTCGAATTAGAGTAAATAATCATTTGTCAAATGAGATTAGTACTAGATTAGCCTACCGGCATTTCGCTCTAATTAGACAGCTAGAACTATCTGGCCGTCTAAGTCTGCTCACTGCCTCATATTTGTAAACGCCTCGTCTCAATTATCCACATCACGACAGTCGTAGGCTCTTCCATGGATCCCCCTGTAACCTGGTTGGTTCGTTCTCGACGAAGGCCTGACATTTGCTATTTTGGACATAAACTTTGTATTACGATGAAGTAAAAGTACCACTTCGTAAATTTCTGCTCGAGTACAGGTAGAAGTTGTCTGAAAGATGCTCGATTACATTTCTCGATTAACTTACTTTTGCTGCACTACCAAGACAGGAATCGCATCCCATACACAAGAGTCAAGAGTTTCTACTAAGAAAAAGCAACGCAAATTTCTACTTAATTACTAGCAGAAGCACCAGTTGCCGAGACTTTTCAAAGCTACTTCACGCGAAAGTAGAAAATTAGAGTTCTGGAACGTATCCGATTAGATTCGGTCGGTTGGTCGCGTGCTTTTAACGGTTAGTTGATTATGACTATACTATCGAGATTGCAGGATTCCTCTTAGCGACTACTAATAACCATGACTGATTTTTGTTTACCTGTTCTAGGGTGGAAATACACACAGGATATGGACGTTTATCGACTGCAAGAAACAAGTTCAAATGTTAACAGCAGAGTATAAAATTTGGTATCTCCCACTAGAGACGGATTTTTAAAATAGACGGTAATTATAGTGCTTTTTGGATATTTGATATGAATCAAATTTCACGGAGCTTGGTTTCAGCGGCGTTTCAATCGTTTCATTTTATCAGAGGATGACAGCGAAAGCAAATTGTAAACCTGTGTTACCGTACCACTCTGTGGCTTGGAAAATGGATGATCGAGGTTGTATAGTACATAGGCCTATATGATTGATTGAGAAACCAAAACCTGCTGCATCCCATAAATCAGGATATACGCTTTCCAGATGGAAATCTTACAGGTCAAACAGATCTTGAATGATTGACTGAATAGCCTACAGATTTCGAGGGTGTTGTGGTTTCACTATAGTGACTAAAGTTTGAATCGCTATCCGAAGTCACACTCACCTGCTTGCGTGGATAAACCAGTTCTTTGTGATTGCCCAGTCGTAGAACTCCTTCATCCGACAATCGCAGGACCAAGGGTTGTCGTCCATGTATAACTCATAGTTAGTCGACGTCGTGTGGTCAAAATGAAGCAGCCAGTTGCTGAAAATAAACTCATTATATTGTGACGGTTGACGACGGGTTCTCTATAACGCCAAGCAGTTATTCTCCAATAAATACGGGGCACATATAATTAGATTCAAAGACTTTGGTCAATGATGAGTGGATTTTTTTTTCGATGTATCGAAATCGAAGAAAGATAGAAATTTGGACGCTGGGACCTAATTTTTGAATGTGTGTAAACGGCAGGTATATGTAGAATTATTAGTACTAGTAGTTCTAGTCATCCCTGTTTAAGGACCCAATGCTCCAAGCCTAGACTTTTGAGACGCGTCCGTCACCCTCCCCTTTTATTATCAAAGCAAAGACCATTAAAACAGAAACTGCGTATGGTTTAAGGATATGTTGGGTCAGATAAGTACTGTACTTTGAGAACCCCAGACATCAAATCTGTAACAACGATCGACGTTGCCCGTGAGCCATAGACTGGATTTGTGGAAGTATGGGTCACAGTATACTTAAATACATATCTTCAAATGCTTTTCTAATGAATGCAATAATAATTTGAAGAGCTTATGGGGGTACAGAACTTCAATATGCAATTTAAAAGTATATTCATATTGAAATATACCCGAATATTTTCGGCTGACACTCGTCAGGGGTAATCGTCAGGAGCTACTAGAGAATTGTAGAGACCATTGTATATCAACAAACTGATCACCAAATATGACGTTCTGGAATCTAACCTTTCTGGCGTTTCCAATCGGTTGTTTTCGAGGTATAACTCCGACAGACTAACAGATGAGATAAATGCATCACTTCCGATACTAGTTAGTTGGTTGTCATGGAGTCGAACTCTTTTGAGGTTAGTCAGTCCGTGAAAATGAGCGCTTTCTAGGACTTGCAGCTGATTGTTTTGGAGGTAAACGTCCTCCAGTAACGCGAGTGGCTGGAACAGTTCTGTCGGAATGCTCTTCAGACGATTGTGCGATAGGTATATCGTATGAAGCATTGCGTTATGGTGAAATGCATCCTCCGATATTATTGAAATCTGAAATTTTTGAAAGCAATGGATTCTTAAAATGTTCCGTCTCTTGTTGGAAATTCGATATTAAAAAAGAGTGATTCACAAAGTTTATCTCTCATAGAATATTTTACTCCGAACTTTCACTTGTCAGAAGCCTAAAATTCAATGCGAGAATCTATTTTTGAATTTCCTCATACCCTCGCAAGTCGCATATCATAATCATTGTAGCCTAATAAGTTATATAATTGACTCGACTCAATAGAATTTCGTGGATATGGGGGACGTTCGCTTAGTAAAACCTACAACATCCCTCAATATCTTGTTAATGACGATCTTCGTACAACTATAGAGACTGTAGGACTATAGCTATAGTACAACTATGCTGAATGTTGACGTCATAAGGTTCAGTCGAAAGCGTTCTTTTCTGACCGAACACAGAATATTCTAGCTAGGCAGTGAAGAATGCGGTTGCAAAGGTATTTGAATTATCAACAATCATGTGAGAGTTATGGTACCAGTCGGTGTCAGCAGTTAGTTGAAGTGCCATCACTCGCATCAGTATAGTTATGTCAGTTACCACGTGATAGGCAGCATAGGCACACGGTCTTTTGAAAATCTATCGAAATTCAAGTCAAAGAAGCTTACGATCACTGTACCTGATTCTTTCGCAGACTTATCCAATTGATATGCATAAAGTTTCTGAAGTGGTCGTCCTTGATTTCCGTCAAATTATTATCACTAATGCTGATGTCCCTAATCGATAGAGTGTCATCCACTATTATCTCCGGAATTGTTATATATCCTTTCAAGTCGCACGAGATTTTGATTGAGTCGCAGGTGCAATTGGCGATGTTAGAAGGACATTTCACAGATGACGTTTGCGAAGCAGTTAAAAGGAAGCTAAGCATCAGAACCACTCCCGTGTAGCTGCGAGGTGCCATTGTTTGCCTATATATCGCCTACAAATGAATATAATATTTGAAGATGTAGATGTAACAAACCGTTTTATAATAGTTTTCAATAATATTTAGGTTGAGAAGGAAGATTTGTAACAAGTCAGCAATACATAGATACATCACGAATCAATTTATGTATCATATAGGCCTGCATCTGATTGCTGAATACTCTCCATACAGTTTCGGTGTGAAGGTAAAGGATAACTAGTCACTACTAGGGCTGGGCAAAATCGAGTACCTGAGTGATTCGATTCTGAATCACGTAATATGCTTCGAGTCGAGTCGAGTAATCGAGTACCACCCATTATTACGTCATAACAGAATGTAATACGCCAAAGTTCAAATACTTACAGTTTATGCACTAGAAAGAATATACTGCCTGTTAACCGTCACATAGATGATACTTTGATATTTTTTCGACCATACCGATTTCATTCCACTTTGTGACAATGTTGTGGAATAATCATGACTTCGGAATTGTGCTACGTCCTGTAATCTTCGTAGCTTGTACTATATCTTTGGTATGCTACGACACCGCCTATCAAGGTTTCAAGGCTTCAACAGTGAAAATTAGTATCGAAACGACGATTCTCATTGATAAATTAACTTTCAGTGGCAAGAAGCGTACAATTTCAGTACTCGAAAAAATCGTATTTTACTACTCGACTCGAATCATTAAAATTAATACTCGATTCAGATTCGAGTGCTCGAATCAATGTGCCCAGCCCTAGTCACTACTAATATAGACTACATGCTAAATTTCTATTAATCAGTAATATAGGTTGACTGTTAATTAGGTCAATCAGTAAAGCAGAATACTGAATACTAGTTCAACATAGCTGTGCAAATAAGCGGTTTGAATGCCTCCAAATCATATCATCTATTGCTTGTAACAACCAATCTGATTCCATCTTGCGAAATGTCAAATTATGCAAGCTCACCAAATGCAAGCACCTGCCCCCGGCATCTCAAATGATTGTGTCCCATGTACGAAAACTCATTTTGAACTGCAATATCAAATATGTACACTGTAGTGTAAAGTGTTTTAACACAGCTTGCTGCTTATTGCTCAACTGAAACCTGCACAAAGATTTTCGAATGAGTCTGTATAGTATGTACTGTACACTGTCGCCCCTGTCGGTCAACTGTTCATATTTACTGACCAACAGCAAACTCAAACATTGGAATATCCGCGGTCGTGGTACTTCATGGCATCTTGACCAATATATGCCAGAGGCGACGAAAACATATCTCACAGCTGATAAAGTGCAAAGTCCGATGTGCACAAACAAAAGTTACTGCTTTCCTAATTTCAAAGGCCTGCCCCGAGCGCATTATTCACTGTACAAAAATTCGCATGGCTAACCTTCTTTCATGCAAACTACTATATAAGATCATCTGATAAATCTAATTCTATGCTGTTAGATTCAACAACACTACCGTAATAAACTTATATAAATCTCAATATTGCATCACTAGGCTTGGTAAGACGACCAAATCCAATATACTTATGAACAGATTTACGAGGTTGCATCCAATTCATGTTGTTTTCGCTTTTGCAATACGAAACTTCATATTCCCGATTCTGATATTCTCCGCACACTCTCACATATATATCTGTTGTAGCCAGTGTACGATCACCATAAAATACAACTGATATATGAGACGGTGGCGTTTTAACCATAAAGAAGATATACCAAGTTCGCTCTATAGTGGCCTAGAAAAGTGGATATGAAAAATTCAATTCCACCCTGGAACTAGATTAGCCATTTCCATAGCAGATCAAAACTCCAAAGTAAAACAGACCCACGTCATTTCAATAACAGTTGAATGACTTCAAAATGAATTGTAGTAAAGATGTCAATACAAGGACATATGGTTCGCTATCTGTGCGCACTGGTGCGATAATCCCGACAGTTCCATTCACCTGAACGCTTAAAGCTATCAGCAAGCCATCATGCTATGCTCGACTGAAGTGGAAGGTAGGCCTATACTGAAGCTGCTATAGACAAGTTTACCCAACGGAACCGTTGAAGTATAGAGACTAAATGAAATCAAGCAAGAAAGATCTCTATAGAAGCATTACATATGCTATACAAGTTGAATTATACTTCGTCAATAAAGAATTCAGTGCAGTTGCAATCAACAAAAATTCAATCAATGTTTCGCATGTTAGTACTACACTACACCAAGAGTGAATATTTTAGTTATAGTACACAGTACACACGTTGTATTAGCCTACAATTGTGTACGCGGGAGAAAATCTATGTCAATGTCCCCGATACCGAACTATCTGGTCTGGTATCTGGTCCCTGTATTCTTTGGCTGTTTGTAATCTATATAGGCCGATGCATTACTACCTTTTTTCGAATTTCACAAGTTTATTTTAGGCTTGTCCCGCTAAGATAAATCTTGAGTAAAGTGTCCAGTGTCCACGACATTGCGTTGTTGAGGAGTTGGTCTAGGCTACTCTACGCACATGTCAATTGATAAGACAAGACTGCGTCTTGTAGACACTTATCCGCATTGTCATATGATCGCTTTACGACGCCGTTCACGTATCAACTGTTGTTGTCTTACAGATATGCCTTGTCAAAACTATTTTTGCTGAACGAATGCAACACAGTGGCTATACCAGAGGCCTGTGGACTGGACACTGAGGTACAGCTTGAAGAAATAAGTACGTACCCGAATGATTTCGTAATTAGTAAAATGAAGGCGACTGATTCTACATAATACAGACAGATCGTGGTCAAAATGAAATAAACGTGATCCCTATTATACGTCTTCTGCTGTCGTAACTTTTATAGTACACCTAATGATCTTACGTCTTGACTTTTGATCTGTCACCTATTTCAACTACAGGTTATAAAAATCATGTTACGTGTACCTGTACAATTCCGCGATGATTTTCCTGTAAGCTATACCTTTAGACTTAGAGTGTGGGTAGACGATCTAACCGTCTAACACCCCCGCGACCCCCATAGTTGATTTGATCGTAGATCGTACCAATCTTGTCTTGTTGACAAATGCCCGAGTATACTAACTGAACTGCGATAGTGATAAACAGAGGCTCGCCGTATTCGCCGCCTAAACTCTCTTTGTCTTGTAATTTTGACAGTGAGCGCCACCAAAATATTCTACATCGGTGACGAAATTTACCTGAGTGTGAAACACGCTTCAGTGCCTTTATGGAATATATGTCTAACATGAGCTATACGCGAAATACGGTTACTCAGCTGACAAAATTCGCCATGACAAGTCGCAGACTGCCGAGCATACTTTTGCTTTGCGCAAGTGATGTGCTGGCTCATTGGGTAGGATTACATTACTTATTGTAAATATAATGTAGATTAGGGCTCTTCAAAAATGACTTTTTTTCTCAAATCGTACTGGCTACTTGATAAAATTGTTAAGTTACCTAATTTAAGCCTACTCACAAAATTTTGTTCAATTCCAGCCAGTAACCGCTTTGCTACAGAAGTAAGTTTCTATTTATTATATAAAAATAAATAATAAATTTGAAAATTTTCTGTTCATCCCATGAAAGTGTTAGGCTGTCTATAAAAACGATGCTCACCAAATTTGGTTCAATTCCAACCAGTGGAAGCGGAGTTATTGCCGTTGAAAAATTTGGATTTGAATAAAATAGTATTTACGGTGAGCACAACTATAATAAATCAACAAAGAACCCCAGAACCACGACATCAGGAAACCTATAGCATCGAACCGTGCAACCTGCCGGTATTAGCCAACCGTGCCACCTCAACAATCTGGTAGCTTCAGTCAGTATATTGTATGTAGCCTACTTTTAATGTAGCGGCTTGTCGCGTTATCACACGGTACACAAAATATAACCATGCTGAGTTTGCTTATGAATTTTGTGATTTTGTCTTTACCATGGTGCATTGGCAACTAGAAGTCCCGACTTTGGCTTCTTAAACCTTCTTAAACCAGCAGTGATGTGTGCTCCTCATATTTTTAGGTTGGCATGAATATTACGATGTGTAGACAACGATTTGTACGTAAATATGTATTCCATTAGCAAAGTGAGTTTAGATATACCGCGGGCTATGGCCGGACAAAACAGGGATACGCCTAATTGAGCAAGATCGCGAAGTTTGACGCTGTTAAATGCCCTGTTTTTGTTTTACTTTGGTCAAGGACAGCACGTAAACTGTAGTCTCAGTGTGCAAATTGTGTCCTCTACTAATCCTTGGCATTTGTATAAATTGAGCCGTAGGTCTTTTACCACCCCTACAATGAAAAATTTTCCCGAAATTGTGGTCCCCAGCACAAACCCTCGAAACAACGTTCTGAATTTTGGAAAACTGCAACCTATTGAAGTATCAATACAAATTAATCACTATACGTGCTGCGAGGAAGCAGAGTCCGACCTACAACCTCGCCTTGCTCACTCAATGATTAGTAGCCTACTCAATCTCCGCATAAAGCATAAGTTAAGCTATAGCTGTCTGCACTGCAAAACCCGAAGAGCTCACTCAGGCGTCTAATAGCATATCGCATAACAGAAGGTATCTTCAGATTAGTAGGTAGGCATATAGCTTGGAATCGCAACATTGCCTATCGTCGCTCTCTTCACTCGACTGGAGTCTCGAAATTGCCTCAGGGCGTAGGCCAACGCATAATCACAGACATCAAGATAAGATACCCATTCAACGACCAATAGACCGCTACAAAAACCGCGCACGGTTTCTAGAACTCCTTATGCCTTACATGGAATTTTAGGATGATAGAGAACGCATCTAAATGGAAACGGTTTGCCAGCATCAAACATAATTATAAAATTACAATTAAAGCCACATCGGAGCGGCAAAAACTTCAATGCTACTAATCAAAGCGACTTGATGACATAACCGCTTACTGGCAAATTATGCATATTTGAGTGCCTCGGAGTAGACTTTTATCAAAAGACGCCAGTCAAGCCTGTGTCTACAGAAGGAGTCCGTGTACCATCTAAAATAGCACATCGAGCTTAAGCGCTCTCTTCGCCCCGAATATTTGAAATTTTATGCCGGTGACGTCATATTCTGCGATACGATTGTTGATATACAATGTTCTTTCCAATTCTCTGCTATAGTTACTGACGATTACCCCTGACGAGTGTCAGCCGAAATTATATACGTTCACTTCGAAAGAATAGACTATTCATCTGTACCTCCAAGAAGCACTTATATTTGCGAAGTTCAATGAATTACACAATCCACAATTTAGATTTGACGGGACGCCTTTTCATCATCTCAAGAAGATAGATTCACTTTTACCGCACGAAAATCAGATGTAGTCATTCTGAACTCATGACCTACCATAAATATGTACTACATATTACGTACCAATATGCTGACGCAAAAATAAAAGCTGCTTGCATATCTGAGCATAGAAATACAGTTAACAATTATTATATAATCAGTCCGCATTCCTGACCACCCGCCTTTCGGCACTGTGGAAATAGCCGTACGAGAAATAAACCACGAGACCTGTAACGAAGCATGAAGGATATAAATTATCAGTACAACTGTAGGATTTCCCAATCACAAACTGGGATTCGCACAGAGTACACCGATTTAGCGCGAAGTGCGTTTTAACTGTCTGCAACTATCAAACATTCAATTCGGAGACTTTGCTACACACACGCGATGATCAGTGTTAACAAATTCAATTCAGTGGCGGATCAAAGAAAAAGCAACGCCCACAACTGCTACTCAACTTGCAAGTAGAAGTTGCAATTTCCACGACGTGTCAAAACGTGGCAAAGCAGCAAAGGAAAGGTCTTTCAAGTATTTGGTCGGGCACTCGCATATGGCAGTTAATCGGAAGCAATTACTTTCGTCAAAATCAGGACCGAAACAGCGTTTCGTTAGCCTCCCTCCCATAACGCTATACCTTTTTACCGCTACTTATTAGCGACAGGAGCGACAATATTTTGAAGAAGTTGCAAAGATGCTCTATAATTTATGTTCCTTCACGAAATAATTTTGGGCCCGCTTCCATCCCCCCATTCGGGGGTTTGGGGTGTGGCAGTTCCGGTTCCGGTCAAATGTATTGGAGAGTGGGGGGCGAAATGTTACAGCTTCCAGCGAGATATATTTAATCAACACGGCCAAAAAATACACGAGAAGCCGGCTTATTCTGCATATGAAGCGAAAGTTTACTTGAAAAAGGTCAACCGATCGTGACGTATTTTGCGTGGTGTCGCAATAGACAGTTACCAGTAACGGTGAAACAGCCTTCGGACTTACCCACAATGATCCACACTCCAAGTCTGACCCACGTCATCGGCTGGAGTCGCATCATCAGCAGGATATTGATGAACGCGCTTATGAAAGGTAGGAAAGGAACTCCCGGCACCTTTGAGATACAGAGACGAGTTTGAAACATACATAATCGCCGGTGGTTACTCATGCTTCCATTGGAACGTGTTCCACACATACGTTATGAGAGGTATAGTCAAAGCGATCGGGTTAGGTAAGATACTCCTCAATTACACGTAGAAGACATGTCCAAACTAATTCAAATGGAAGCTTTTCCATAGGAATAAAAAATCAAATTTTAAATTGATTTGGAACTTTGAAACGTATTCTTCTGCATCATATCACAATATTGGTGCAGGACGATGCTGCAAATGCTGTGCGAAACTGATTAAAAGTAGCCAACAACTCGTTTAGAACTGCTGTTATATGTGAAAGCTCTAAAGACAAGTTCAAGATGGTTTCGCTTAATTTCGACTGTACAATTTTTCGATAGCAAAAGCTCAAGCTCGCATTTCTTTGAAAACAAAACGAACATTAAAACTCGAGTTAGTGGTTTTTGACAGAACTTCGCGTGGCAGAATTTCAATAGATCCACGTATAACTCGTCTAGTATCAAAAGGCAGCATTAAATGGAGGTTTCAAAATTTACATTTTGTTAGGTTGCACTTGTACTAACAATCCGGATGGATTCACCGGTCGACAGCGCTTATTTTGATGTTTTACCGTCACGCAAGGCTTGAACATTTGAAGGGATTCTTGGAGGTACATACTTTCAATGCACAATTGAACAACATATTCATATTGAAATACCTTGAATGTCTTTATAGAGTCGTCTTGATTGAAGGCTAGCAGCATCGCCATGGAGATGATCGCCAACAATCCAAACACGCAGATAAATAATATACACCACCACGAAGAGATATAGTGGTGCGAAAAGCACAGAAACGCAGAAACGATAGCCAGCGAGAAAGTCGCAAAAATCACCAACCAATTGGGAACAGTACCGGGGCTGTACTTGGTAGTCCACAAAACCATATGCCCAAACTTGCTATCGATAATGTCAGTCTTAATCGTGCCCACTACATATTCTCGCACGTTAAAATCGTCCTCGGCTGTAGCCAGTGATTCAGTTGATGCTATGTATGAAGCCGTTGCTTCGGGAGGTGAGGAACCGGATCCGGTTCGTTCTGGAGTGTCGTTGATCTCCGTCGTCATGAACCCCGCGTTTAGAGTCGATCTTTCGGTAGATAAAGGTTCCTCCGGAGAATGGATTGGGTGTAGTTCCAAATATCTGAAATCAGACAGCGGGGCATCAAATTATTATCTTAGTGAATAGGATTTGAAAATTATCAGTCGAATTTCAGTATACAATAGAATAATATACAGGATATTCATATTGAATTAAACCCGAATATGTTCAGTTATATTTCAACAAATATGACGTCACCAGCATGAAAATCCTAGTAATCGAGGCGAATAAACTGCTCAATGTACTATCTTTAGATTAGGCACGAACTCCTTGTGTTGACACGAACTAGGTTGGTGGATTGTGATAGAAGTCGACTCTTAACAACTTCATGGGGTTGACAGTAAAATTTCAAAATTTTTGTTTGAATATTTTTCAAAAAAATTCAAAACCTTCAAACTCCTATGCGTTCACATCTACCGCTTGGGATCGAGTCAAATTTGGTGCGCAGCTTTTTTTAGGTACCCCAACAATTTAATCAGGGAATCCCCGGAATCCGGTAAAAAAGGTACAAACCTATTGTAGATGGACTGACGTACAATCCATTGTTCCGCACAGCCATAGTCTGCTCTACTGTATACGACAACATCTACTGTATTTTAACTTTCTGCATCTGCGAGATACCGACCTGCTGATGGAGTTGGGTTCGTAGCGCAGCTTCACGACGCATATCGCCACGAAAGTGCACGCCAGAAGTTGGCCGATCGAAATGAACTCCACAAGAATTTGCAGCTCGAACGTGACAGCGAACAAAATGCAGGTCGCGCCGCCGACCAGCACGGACACGTACGGAATCTGTCGAGGGTCACAAGTTTCACCAACAGTTACGAAAATTCGATACCACAGAGAGGATAGAATATTTAGCCACGCAAAACCTAGTGATGATAAAATATTCACAATAACAAGTAGATATACAAATCGCATGGTTGGTCATTTAGCTGATAGGCAGAGGCGATCAAAGTAGAAGTACCGGTAGCCTAAAACTTGCTCAAAATATTTTCATAGAAATTGTCTAAAAAAAATTAAAATTAGGCCTACACTGTGCAAAGACAGGTGGCGATATTATTACCGTTGATACCAAGTAGGAGTAGAAGTAACGCCGTAACGTCCCACTCAAGTACATGTAGAAGTAGTGATTTTCAAAAAAGGTTAAGTATTATAGGTCTAGAAAACTGTTGGATAGAAGTAAATTAGACCTATGGTTTTGCCTAAATAACTAAAACCTCTGAATTAACAGTAAAAGTAGTCTAAAATCGTGACCACTTGCAGGAGCAGTGCAAGTGCACAATATCTGCTTTTCAAAATCAAATGTGTTAAAAAGTAAGTACATTGGTTAATAAACTGTTGATTAGAAGTAGTCAAAAACTGTAACCAGCAAGTATTCTAGCCATAGTTTTGCCTAAAACACAGAAAACTATGATGTAGAAATGACAAATATAAACCACTTGAGCAAGTAGTACATATAGGAAAACTACTCAAGTACCCGGTTATTGGACACCTCTGCGCGTAGGGCATTGCGCGACCCAAGCCTAACACATCACAAAGAATGCATTTTTACTATTCGTTATATGGCAGAGAACGCTCAGACTACAGTTGGACGCATCACGGTACTATGAAACATGTCTAACGCACGCGATTTCAAATTTGGAATGCTGTCTAGCGTCTTCCCACATTGGAAGGACGGGTCCATCCGGTGCCGACCATTTCGAACATCGAAGGTTTTGAACGACCAGCGACAGTCAATTTTGGTCACGGTTTTATCGCTGCCTTTTTTTTTGGCACACACTTTACCCAGCCGTATGTTGGTCAAGACTTCGCGTCTTCACGCTTCCTGGCGCGGAAACGGTTGGCCTCGAAATAGCTGTGCATCATATTCATGCACCCACTCGTCGCCACAGCCCTAAACTAAAGGATCCCGACGGTATTATCTAGAATTCAGGGGTGTCAAACATACGGCCCGCGGGCCGCATCCGGCCCGCCAGACGATTTCATCCGGCCCGCGAAGCAATTCTGAGTATGAAACATTCTTATATTTTCCAACAGATTTGTAACAAATGTTGAGAATTTTTGCAGGAAATACTTCCGTGCTCACAGGCTACATTATAACCACCTGACTACAGCGTTGTGGTTTCACTCTAGTTACCACTACTAAAATTGCGGCGAAATTGACATCTAATATCAAGAAGGCCGAAAGTGCACACACTCAGTTTAGAGTTTTATACAAATCGGACCCAAAGTAGTTATTCACAGAAGCGAAAACGTCAATAGAACCCGCGACATGAGAGAAATTGGACTCGCGGTTTCATATTTTAAACCAAATTCCAACGTCCACGTTCCCAATTGGATATCTTGTATTCCTCACAATGTATACGGAGGGCTGACGCCAGATTACGACAATCAAATGAAGCATAGGTTATACCAACTTATATCGTCGTTAACCTAACGCCACTGTTTTAGCGGTTCTTAACTGTACTCAACACGACAATCCTCATATTTTCGCCAATTCCATTGTCCGCGAATAAAGGTGTTGGGACTTGCTACCCTCTGATCCCTGTATTATCTATATATGCTTTTAAGGTATTCAAGGGAAAAGCAAGAGCACGGGGTAACGTTTTGGAATCAGTTGAATGGTCCGGCCCGCGAGCAATTTGAAGGCTTGAATGCGGCCCGCGACGTTATTTGAGTTTGACACCCCTGATCTAGATAAACCAATGTTGATTACATCTTATAATAAAGTCAAACCAATTTGTGCAATACAAAAGGTCGGCACATCTTCATAATCAAGCTTCATTGTAACAGCGACTTTTCTACATGTCTCGCTTCTTGGTTATAGCAGGCCTACCCAACACGGTGACCTCGGATACGTTCAAAAATCCGCAGGCAATCGCGCGAAGCGACAACAATTTTTTGTCGAAAGCAATTCAACAACTATAACATACATATTAAAAGATCGTTCTGGTGCCGTCGCGACCAAAAATTATTCCCTTGGCAACCCATACTTTATGAACCCCTTGCGTAGGGTATAACTGAAGGAATTAATTCCATCCGCATAAATCGCTAACCTGCGTGGTTTCAGTTACGATCGAGAAAAATTGCATCAGCAACCCATCTCTTGACATGGCCATCAGATATCGCGGCACCACGTACAGTGACGCTAACAACGTACTGATCATAGCGGCTAGAGCTCCAACCGTGACGACATACCTGATGCGAAGAAGGATTATATCACCAATAGGATCGATCGACACTGTTTTAAAGACTATATAGTTGCATCATACAACGCAATTGATTCGTCGTTTTCCAACGATTACAATCTACAGCGAGAACCAATTGACTAACATGCGATCAGCGCATACTTGTAACAACTCACTTTTCAACATACTCGCAACTAGAACTAGAATTAGAACTTCTCACCTTCCAGCAGTTGCAACTAGAACTAGAACTCATACTAACAACCTTTACAAATTCGCAACTAACCAACTAAAACACAACTAACTACGTTCAATACTGATGGAAATCATTCGTTTTTGTTTAATCAGAACCGGATCTTCTTTCCACATGAACATCAGTACGTGTGTGGAATAGGAGGGGTTTCGACCAGAGTTGGATCAATTACATTATTTCAGTTCAATTACAATTACAATTACAATTACTCCTTGCATGCTTCAATTACATTACAATTACAATTACAATTGCTGCTGTTGAACATGTAATTGAATAATCATAAATTCAAACGTGCTCCCTGACAACCGTAGCGTCGTATTTAACTACAATTCAAGTCTAGTTCAGATTGCGTAGTAATAAATGCGTTTATGTGCGTACATAGTATGCTATGTAAGATGTCATCGTGACGTAATATAAGCGTGTTTTGTATGCTCGATAATTATGGCTCACGTAATTGGAAATGTAAAATGTTATTTACCTAATTTCCTATGGGTTAGGATTAAGGATAGGGTGCAGTATGTCGTTAAAAATTTTTTATAATATATGCACGTGTTGGATTTGCGTATATAGTATATAATTAAAGAAAGAATATTATTTTTATCGAGGGACGTAGGAAGTAGGATGAGGAGTAAAAACAAAACCGTGCTTTGTCAGATAAGACGTTATATAATATCCAGTGGTCTGGTTAGTTAGCCAGACGAAGTAACGATGCACCATCGTGATCTGAAATCGTGTTGTAGATTGCCAACCCACAGATAGATGCGCAAGATGTGAGTCACGGATGAATGTACCGACAAACGTACTGCATAGCCGGCTAAATGCAGCAAACTTTGTAGTCCTAGAGCTGGCGATCCATGCGTCCAAATTTGATGCATCTGGTCTTCTTCGTAAGCTATTGATGTACTAATTCCGAAAATACAAAATAAAATCTCGTCAGGGCAATGTAACTGCTCCAAAATAGCCGTTTAAGGCCGACTGTTCTGAAAAGTGAGAGCACTGCAGCAGCATGACCACAACAATTACCAATTACGCCCAGCGATTGTTCAGAACAATGCCGATTCCCAGACTTTCACGACTATTTTGGGATGGTACCATTGCCTGGAAATATACTTTTATTGCGGAATCAGTGCGACACTAGCTTTCGATTAGGACCATACATATCAAATTTCGACGCTTGGATCGCCAGCTATGGGACTATCAATTCTGCTGCTTTTAGCCGGCTCAGCAGTACGCTTCTCGGCGTATTCAATCGTGAGTCACGTGTTACGAATCCATCCGTTGGTTAGTAATCTAAAAATTGTATACAATGGCATCCGAGGCCAGCATAGCAGTAAAAATTAAAAAAATTCGCCCGCAAGGGCGCAGTCAAGGACTTCCGCGAATGGATCCACCAAATTCCTTGTCGACATTTAAAGAGAATGCATTATATAAGTCAATTATTTTATGTTGTGCTTGTCAGGTCTCAATAGCAATTTAATGTAATTGAAATTGTAATTGAGCAAAATTTTTGTCAAATTACAATTACAATTACAATTACACAAAATAAAAATGCTTCAATTACAATTAAATTACAATTACATTGAAAAATGTAATTAATTACATTCAATTACAATTACAAATTACAATTGATCCAACTCTGGTTTCGACTCTTACAAATTCTCTCCTATCTACGTCATTATCAGCTTGCAATGTCTGCAAGAACATCACGCAACAGCACACCAGTACCATGATTCGGTGATAAAGTGGGCAGACTGTTACAGCCCTGAAATTAGCGCAACACTATTGTTTTATAGGTGCCCGAGTGCCCGATGCCCGATGCCCAATCATTTTCATCGATAGTTCTTTTACGTTACGCTTTATTTCTTTTCATCCAGTGTGCATGCCTCTTATTTACAAGCTCTAAGATGGATGTCTGATTGAATGCCTACTCCAAAGCGTTTCGACAGTCTCCTATATTTTCACTATAAAGTCATCACAGACCTTGTCCATTCCCATCCGTAGAGTTTGAAGGCTTCTGGATAAGGCGAAGCCGAGGATATATTATAGTAGGGAACCATCAATGTGAGAGACGATGAAGCACCAACGTATGCGACAGCAACCACCGACAGTCCGACAAACAAGGATAGAGGCACGTCCCTGAAAGTTTAGAACCAGACTTGAAAAGCTAGATCATTCCTGTTATCTAATTAGACAAGTGGTTCTAAAACTTATTTAGACAAGCCCCTTGATGTTAGTGGAAAATTCCACTCCCCCCTTATTTGCATATTGAGAAAAATGTTAAAAAGAGCAACGAGTAGTCATTCGCGTGGAGCGAGAAAAAATTCATAGTTGAATAATTTCTGAAAAATAATCATGTTCAACGGTAGCACGTAGGGTTGCATTCAAAACAAAAATCAATTTGAAACAAACACGAATACTTGACATTTCAAATCGTGGTATAATTGGGATTGCTGCTGTTGTTGAAACTTTGAAGTTTCAGCACATATAAAACTCATTACGAGTTCAAGAAACTTCATTTCGTTCGGGAGGATTGGCGTCCCCCTAATGCTTTGACGCCCCAAGTTGAGAATCGCATTAGTGCGAAGAGAGAGAGAGATGATATTCTTTTTCGCCTGAACCATCGAGATGCTTAGACGACGGAGTTGCGAAGCGGCCGTGAGGTCGTCTAGTCTGCGCCCCCGTTTTTTCTCCCCCATGCTATCCGTGATTGCTGAGCGCCTAGCAGGATAGCTGCGGATACCAATTTTGGAGTCTTTGGTATGACCCGGCCAGGGATCGAACCCACGACCTACCGATCGAGAAGCCGGACGCATAACCATTACACCATCTCGGTGATCTAATTCTAATCTAATTAGCGAAATGCTGCTTTGCTGTCATTCCACCCTGTTTGAAACAACGATCAAATCAAATTCAGGGAGTAATCGGTTCGCCATGTCAGATTCAACAGTTGCTGAACATGAGCATCAACATTATACCTATTCGGGTTGATCGCCTCTTCTGTCGTGGACGCTATGACTTCATATCCAACATAGGAAAAGATCAATGTAGCAGCTCCGCTGACTGTCCCAGAAAATCCGTACGGGAAAAAACCGCCTTCCACCTCAGTCCAGTTCTTCAAATTACCAAGATACAGACCGCATCCTACAGACAACGGAAAGAGAGGTCACTGTTAATTATGGAAATGCATTCATGCAGACGTATAGTACGTTGGTACTCAAGTTAAAAGTCGAAAGTAATGGCGATTACATTATATTCAACTGCAAGTAGCATCAGCATTTCCAAGGCATGTCAAAACTGGGAATTGAAAGGTTAATATGTCAAGTAAAAGCAGCAGTCTAAAATCGTGACCGCTTAAGTAAATAGATAAAGCAGGCAAAATCTACTTAAATATATCGAAGTGGACGTGCTTCGATATTGACCAGCCCTGAATTTATGCCGCGTATTCCCGGCCCAATCCGATTTCAAACCCTGCTTGAACAACTAGAGAATTCTAATCAAATTTGTCAAAACTTATCTATATGCTCTCGTCTTTTTTTTCGAAAATGGTACGGGAAAACTGTATACAGTGCACAGTGCAGTGGTTTTCAAACTTTTTTAGACACACCCCTTAATGAAAGCGAAAACTCCGCGCTCCCTTATCGTCATATCTCAAATGCAACCAGAATGCTAACAGTCCCAAAGGATAGTTTGATGGCATGGAAGGTTATTACAGTTGATGGAGAATTCTCAAGTATGAAATTCAGACTATGAACGGAGAAATTGCAACAGATTGGGTATGTTCCACAGTCATAAGAGTAATCATTGCACGCTTTAACATCGTAGCCTACCCACTGCTGTAGTGCAATATTGTGCTTGTAACTTTTTTCTGTTCATTTTCAATGTAAAGCTCTACGGAAGTGAGATAAAAACATGTTAATTCTGAATCTTTTAAGCCCAAAAATAGCTTCCTAGTGTGAGCGGTTATCTAGATATGACGAAGTTAGCTATTTTCGACACGTTCGGCAAAATTGCACGGCCACTAGAGAGTGCACGAACCAAAAATTATGATAGAAGATATTCATTTGATCTTTGGCTCCACTTTTTGAAATTCAATTTTTTTTTCAATATTTCACTCCACTCTAGTGTCAAACTCCTTTCAAAGGACGAATTCACCGCAGGCCTATATAGGTAGAGATACCTACCCACAATAACGCAAATGACCAGAAGGTTGACTCCGGCGAAGCCGGCCGTGATTTTGGACGACAGTTGAGCTCCCGCAATGATAACAATAACAGATAGCAGCAGCACCCCCATCGCAATAAAATCCGGATATCCGGCGATTACTCCACCGCCTGCCATCGGGCAATGAACTTCCAGGTAATTCTTGACCGGGTAACCGATCGCTGAATCCAGATATCTAAAACGCAGAAGAGCAGACTTGATCAAATAGGTATTCTATATTTGTCTAATTCGACTAATTAATTACAACGAAATGCCGATAATCTAATTCTATTCTAATTTGCGAAATGTTTCTTTGCTCTAATTCTAACATAATCTGTGGAGTGTTTTTACGCCCTAATTTTAATTCTAATTTAATATGATGCTACATCAGAACTGTTTAGTGTGAAACGAGCAAAGCTTGCTGGACAGACATTTGCTAATTTGTCACGCTTACGAGAATGAACCATCAATTTGATATGAGCTGAACTTGATTCATTCCAAAGTTTTCGTAATTATGTAATTCTAATTCGGATCCGGCCCGCGCGTGAGCTGCCCGCAGAGAGTTTCCGGTCGCACATGATAATGTGGCCTGCCGCAATCCCCTTCGCCTATCACGTCAAATTATAGTGGCTGAGGTTATTCTTTAGCGTGCATGTGTGAGTAGCTTGTGAGAGTGGACCTTACGCGCAAGTTCATCAACTCGAGAAGGTTTGCATTACCGGCATTTACGCATGTACTCAACCCTAATGAATTGATATCGAGGTAAATGCGACATAAATCCCAACACCTCGTTCGTATACAATTCCTTATACCACGGGCGCGCAACATACGTCCCGTTGTCACAGTCCGCCGCAATTATCCATTACTTGCTCACTGTGTCAAATTAGCGTGACTGCAGGTTATTCACTCTTTTTTCGGACACATATAATAGTGCTTTTAGTTATCTTTTGGTTCTCTGTCTTCTTTGTGTGTTCACAACTTTGATCGACCACAGCTGTCTCATTGACTTCAACAGCTAGGCTATTGAATTACATTACGTTAAGAAATTCGTTGAATGCTGTTTTGGTTTCTATGCTTCAAACTTAAAGTTTACATTAAATGCGATTAATCCTCGTATATGTGGATAAATACGTATTTAATGTATCGCCAACCGGATAAGTAGCCCGCCCCTGGCTAGGGCTTCTAAAACTTTCAACGAGGCCGCGACCCACGGTAATAAAATATCTGGTATGAAATATCATGAGAAACCTGTGTTGATCTATATTCTATATAGTTGTGTTGAATTGCATTTCATCCAAAGCTGACCGTACTTGAAAACGGTAGTGAAGATGACAATGCCAAAGAACTTACGAGCTCCAAGCCTTCGCCACAGCTGACGCCGATACGATATGTTCGATCAACACGTTCCATCCTATTATGAACGCCCACAGTTCTCCAACGCTGAGATACGTGAACTGGTATGCGGAGCCGGTTACCGGGATGCGGGCGCCGAATTCTGAAAGGAAATTGATGTCGTAAAAATGTATAAAAAAGTCATAATTTTGACAGAATTGCAGTGTTATTAAAATGTTACCTTTATTCCTGCCAAGTTACTTGGTACGAAGAGACAATTCCAACCAGAAATGTAGAAAAGTACTACAATACTAACATGTGCAACAAAGCCTTATTTGAATAAAATTCAAAATCAAGTTTTGAAATGTAAACAGATGTCGAAATTTTCATCTTTTAGCTCAAAATCTTCTGTTTTTAGGTAAAAAAAATTTGCCCTGTTGATCACCAAAGGGATCGCAAGTACACAAAATAAAAGTTCGATTACAGCAAGGCGCAGGTGTGCGATAGTGGCTTTCAAAATACGCACAACTATTGAGCTGCAAACCTCGATCAAGGCGCAAATAATGATTTTAGAATGTCAATTCGCCTCTTGTGATTTCACTTACAATTCATTTGTTTCAGAGGGTTATAGCTCGTTGAATCGGAAATAGTTCAGAAATATAAATTATGAATCACCCAAACAACAACAATATATATATATCACCAGTACTGTACCTGCATAACACACAGCGGATAAGCCTGACGCAACAGCCGCGATGATATAACTAACGATGACGGAAGGTCCGGCAACGGAATGAGCGATAGTACCCGTCAATACATACAACCCGCTGCCGATCATCGAGCCGATTGCGAGAAACGTAAGATCTCCGAGTCCCAAGCATCTTCTCAAGTCTGAGAATGAACGTGTTGTTACATTAATTCTCGAAAACAATATAGTACATTTTTCACGCCCTGTACGACACCGCTTAACCAGTCGTGTGCAAAATTCAATAAAATATATTGGTGTCAGTGTACGTAAAGACATACCGTCCGAGCTCCGTAATATAGTTTCTTCTGAGTTGAAAAAAACGTCGTTTTGACTCTCTGCTATCAAGATACCGCTGTTTGCAACAACCAGGCTGATACAAACTATAGGATTTTAAAAACGAGCAATTTGAACTAGCTAGAACTTCTCACTTTTCAAAATCCTCAGCTACAATTATAACTAAATTTACTTATTTTTCAAAATCAACAACTAGAACTACGAAAAAACGCTAGTTAGTCGACCGTCGACAAACTAAATTGGCAGTTTGTAGAAGTCTGGGAACGACCTATGTATTGATTTATCCATTTATTTTCCTGATGCTGTGTGATTTTTTCCTATATTTGTATCTTAGTTTTCATGACTATCTTGACCTGGTTCGACTTTGGCGAGTCTAATATCGAGCCTCCCGTCTACACCATGATTATCATATCACATTTCACGCAATTGCAATTTCGTTACATTGTTCTTGATTGCACGGTTCGAAAAATAAAGATCCTCACATTTTGTGAAGTTTTTTTGTCCGGTGCAATATCCTTGTTTGGTGAGCGATTCTTCGTTGACTGACTCAGTGACATGAAGTTATCATTACGTAGTATATGGAGTAGAATGTAGAATTGTAGATTCTATTATGTTTCCTCATTCATAAATAATATAGAATAACTCGGATAGGAAAATGATGCCAGGTTTCGCTGAAGATATTCACATAACATGGATTACATTATGCCCCATTTCCTATTCAGTAATTATTGATTAACCTATCGATACGCACCAGATCGCATTGTATCAGCTGAAAGAGTTTTCCTACGGAGAATGTTGCTCCAAAACGAAGTGCGTAGCGACGCCATGGCGTCGACGCCGGCGAGGATATCAAGGCTAACGCTAAACGCAGTCTAAATGTACTGTAACCTGGAAAGCTACAAATCTTGTGATCTCATCCAGTCTGCCGCATCAAGGCAGTACAGCCTATCCCAACGCAATATAGGCTATCTGGAAAGGCGCCGCATCGATGCCCACATAAAGCATCCTACGCCAGATTAAACATGAGTATAATTAGGCGCCAAGCATAGAGCAGTTAGTATTCTAACTGAGTCGTCGAAGCATCACTGATTCGACCGTAATAATCACGATAATGAGTCTATCAGTAAAAAGGCACGTATGGAACGACTCACCTGTCCAGTGTTCATGTTCATTGTTCATATATGGTCTAGTTTCGAAAGTCTTGTTTTATTGGTAACCTACAACACCGATACGCCTACACCCAAGTAGCAAACAAAATGATTCCCGTGCAGAGCAATGAATAACTTTTCACATGGAAGATCCTGTCTATCACAAAGCAAAAATCGTAATAATTGTCAGGTTATATTTTTATCTGAACTGCAGATACACAATGTAAAATGCGGTTAAGACATAATGCGATGTGATGAACAGATGGGAGGATGCCGAAGGACCAGTTGCGGTCTCTTAAACTGGCATTCACGCGTGAATGACAGAAAAGCTTTAAAATATCCATTTCCATAAACAAACGCATACATCAAGATATTGTAGGACCGAAACGATAGCAGGCTATGGTAGGAATAATGTAAACTAAAGTTCGGACTGAATCTATAAATCGCAATTGGCCGTACGTCCTTGCTCTGGATGAGCTCAGCCTGTCATACAAATCCTGATAATTAGGACGATAAGCGTTTCAATCTACAGCAGTGGTTCTCAACCTTTTTTCCTGCAGCGCCCCTTTTCGGAATTTGCCTAGGTCTGCCCCCCCCCCATATTTTATGGACGGTAGTAAAACAAGGGGTACGAGTTCGAAGTCTGGTCGGCATCTTCGGGTTGGGACTTCACTATTGGATATGGCTTGAATCACGACCGAGGTCCACTCGATTAATCACTAATCACTAATTAATCAACACTATCATAATTGCATGCGCTATATTCGAGATCAAATCAAGGCTGTTATAACAATCCTCGGGTATGGGATCATATCATCTGATTCAAGCCCGGTGTAGGCCTACGCATCCCGAATTTACCTCTGCGACTGGCAATACGGGGACGTTAATCGTATTGAGTTTTGTTTTATCGGTTTCTATGACTATCAAATCAATTGAGATAGTAATAGAGATCTTTGCTCGCATTGAACCTTAGTACTGCGCCCAGTTATTAACTTTACCATGAATGTATTCCAAACAAAGAAACCCATATTATAGAACGTTCGTGTGAGGTTGCGGGTCACAACACTAAACATAGTATCATCCTTTACGATGAAGAAATCTTCTGAATATTTAATTTTGTAGCTCTCGAATACAAATATATTTAGTTAATCATTTTGACCAAAAAGCTTCAAAGAATCTTAACCGTATAAAAGACTCTCATTCTTGAAAGTGGGACAGTGCCTCTTTCTTCGATTTCGACACGCTGTTCGCTGCGGGTTAAAATACCGTGTTCGAAACAGTCTGTGGAAAATAACCCGAGCTAGCGTGACGGTAGTATTTCAACGGGGAATTGGCGATCTAATAGTACGTGCAATTCAGTTTACATGGATCATAAGAAACCACTACATACATGGAAACATGATTCAAACATTGCAGGCATTTGTTTCGCGCGAGGCGCGACGAAACATTTCGAGATTTGACAGATTTGGACGTATGTTAATTCGCAATGAGAACTGTAGAACTATTGGACTGTTGTTCTACCATATTACTGCGACGCCATTTTTTCTTCAGCGACCCCCATACCGCCCCTCTCAGCCCAGCGCCCCCCTCCCTACTGCCGGCTACCTCCTTTTGTCTCGAACCTGTCAACCTCGAAATATTCATCTACTGTGGTAATAGGACTTTCAATAAATATCTTAAATGCGTCATCACGGCTACCGCTGTATGAGTCAGTTTTTGCTACATGCTTCAGTATTGCTTAATGCTTAGCGTATAACGAGAACAAACCATTTCAGATATGAACCCATAGAGCAGGGGTGTCACACAGACGGTCCGCGGGTCGCATCCGGCCCGCCACATGATTTCATCCGGCCCGCGAAGCACTTTTGAGTGGATTGAAAAATGCCAGCACATTCTAACAAATGTTGAGATTTTAAGTAAGAAATACTCCATAAAATAGTTCTTCAAGACAGCACATGTCCAGTATGTTTATAGGCCACATTATAACCACCTGATTGCGGGGTTATGTTTTCTAGTCACCATTAGGAGCGGCTCGCTGACAGTGACACCCAATTCCGAGAAGGCAAGAAGTGCGAACTCATTTCACTGACCTAAAACTAGTTATCCACAGAAGCACAAACGCCAATGCGACAGCCCTATATGCAGGCTACATGGAAAATATAATAGAGGTCTCCAGCCTCGACAGAAACCAGAATCGCGATATAATAATATGAAGCAAATTACAGTTCAATCTTTTGCATTCCTCGCAACGCATTCGCACGGTTGATACCAATATATCACTAAAACGGAGGGAGCATAGAAATATGGCAACTTTTATCATCGTTAGAGCCATTGTTTTATCGGTTTATAACTCTAGTCAGCCGCCCAATCATCGTATTGCCAATTCCACTGCTTGCAAATATACTTGAAGATGGAATAGAACCCCTATGATCCATAATATATTGTAATATACAATTGTGAATATAGGCTGGTTATTGAAGTATTCAAATTAAGAACAAGAGCATGGATTTTGAGGTATTTTGTGATTGAGAAATTTTGGTGCGGCCCGCGAGTGATCTGAAATGTTGAATACGGCCCGCGACGCCAGTTGAGTTTGACACCCCTTCCATAGAGGGGTATAACTTTTCTATGTACCTGTAGCCTGTAGGCAACCCAACAATTTTATCAAGTAGCCAGTGAAATTTAACAAAAGTAAGTTTTGGACAGCCCTAGGCCACACGACCATTTCAACGCGCATTGTGACCATATACCACGGGTCGATCACTAAATAACTCGCAGAAAGTTGGTTCAAAGAACCGGCCTGGCTTCGTGCAACATGCTTTGGGCGCGCCCGCGAACAACCGACATATTGAATTGAGAACCACCCACGTTACCAAGAAAGTATCGGAACTATTCGTCGTTCATAAAATAACTGTTATCGACTCTCACTACCCGATTAGAATCATCATGCGGTGAATCATCAAGTGGTCTTATAAATCAGACACCCCCTGGGCCTAGGTGATGTAAATAAGAGGCATGCACTTGCACATGATGGAAAGAAATAAGGGATAACATACATCAACTAGTGATGAAAATGAATGACGCATGTGTCGGTAGGAGAGGTTGATTCTTTCATTCCAATTGATACTTTCATCGTTGAGCCCTAATCTACTGGCGACAATAAACCACAACATATGCACGAAGCTAAAAACTTGACGACCGAACCCTGTGTAGTAATCTATCCTGAAGACTCGTGGCCATGACACCTGCGGTTATCGAGCAATCGTCGAAATACAACATCGGCGTCGCATATCTGACTGACCGCGTCTGCTTTTACCGTATAGCTGACCTTCGAGAGGCAGCATAGGGCAGTCTCTCATGTCGCGTTTTCCTCAATATCCTTCGGCTAACAAAACTGCCGCACTCAAAAGTAAAGCAACATCCTAAGCAACACTGATCCACTGAACTACGTGCTGTATAGTACGTAATAAACACACAGCAGCTCCATCAAATTCTACAAGGATTGAACGGCCGCACTTTCATTGGCTCAGCTTCGTGCACATTTTCCGTAAGACTTGATTGTTGTAGATGAGTTCACAATCGCTGCGTGATTATCACACACCGACATGACGTATCCATATTGTCGAACTAAGCCTTAGTCTGGCTACACTCTACGCATCCGCACACAAAACATCCTATTGAATTGCTATCAGCTGGTGCCTGAACGTAACTGCAGAGCATATGCACCTCGCCACTCCATTGTATTCGCTTGCCAATATCAGCATTCCGTAATTCACACACCAACGGAAGAGATCGTCAAGCAAATGTGTTATCATGCAACATAACAAGACACATTCGTATATGATTCGACATATATATTGGGAGAGGTCGACGGCGTATCAAACAGAACAATCCGACAATACTATACCACAGAATATTAGCCACAGATGCATCATCGTCCTTCGCAACAATCAGAATTCGTGAAATATTGTGTTCGTGATAGGTGATGGATGTTATCACAGGTGTAGCCAGGATGAAAATTCATTTAAAAAAAAATATTGACAATGTAATCATATTATAATATTGAATAATATATTCATACTGAAATAAACCCGGATATTTTCGGCTGACACTCGTAATCGTCATTAACTAGTAGAGAATTGAAAACAAATTATATATCAAGAATCGTATTCAGTGATACGATTGTTGAAAAACAATGTTATTTCCAAATCTTAAGTAGTTGCTGAAGATTAACCCTGGCGAGTATCAGCCGAAAATATTCGTGTTCCTTTCAATATGGATAGATCATTATCATTCGATTGTATATTGTTCTTTCGTCCTTCCAAGAAGCTCTTTAAAAATCGAGAATCGTATCACAATCGATAATCAACAATAGTATTCAATTGTACATCGAAGATCTGTACTTGCAAGAGCCTCTTCATATAATAATCATACTATAGAATATTATACTATAATAATGTTATGAAGAACTAATGAAAACTTTCACGGTAACGCAGAGAAAGGTATAACGACGTGATGTCCAAGTTATCAATTTGCGCTGGCCATCCGCCGCTTGCCCCCCACCTTACCCCTCCGCTGGATGCTTTGCTCTCTGCGTGTGACTCCCTCAATGTCGCACGCATGGGCAATGTTATCAATCGGAGTCGATATTGCACTCTATATATCAGTGGCTCTCAATGTCAGTCGCATAATTTACTGTTAGGGAAATCATCTCTCACTTAATCATTGCGCCCAGCCCTACTTACGACGATCATACTTTTTCGGCTGTATAGTGTATATATACAGCGTTACAGACTAATCAGAACCCCGTCGTACTGATTTCCTAACGGCGCTGTTCCAGTAACCGTAGCAGCAGTATATCACAAAACCTGCGAAATAAAAACTGGCGATAAAGCCTATATAATTACATTCTTACAGTAGCGCAATGTGCATATGCGACATGCGTGTAACTAATCAAGGCGTCATCATTTCCTGTGTACATTAGTCAAGGAGTGCGGATTATAGTTATACGATTTTGGGTCTTGACATACAACTTACCCACCCGTTGGCCTTGTGGCCTAATGGACAAGCCGTGTTATTTTTGGCATTTCAGGAGCCAGATGCCAAAACTGCCAAAAATAAAAATTTGAAAATGTCAAAAATAAACAATTTTTGGCATATGCCAAAAATAACACGGCCTGCAAAATAGTGCATTTTGTTCATGGTGTTGTGTTAACATGACTGCTTTACAAGCGAGAAGAGCGTTTGTGAAAGGCAGGCTTCTTAATCTGGGTCCAGCCCACCCATTAGGATTGAAAGCATGGTGTCCTAAATGGTGTGGGTACAACGAGATTGAACGGCTGACTGCATTTGGTTTACGTCATACTTTCCATTTGTCCAAAGGCAATTTTACGACCATTTTTGACCAGCTTGTCGAGCGCTAAATTTGATAAAACGGGTATCAATGAGAAGCTGCCGCAGTACTGATTATTAAAATATAAATTATATTCTGCTCATGGAACTGGAACCCCCAAAATCAACCACGATTTTTGCATCGCGATCGAGTTGAACATGGTGACGCAACAAACTGTCTGGCTATTTCTGAGCTGCATACCAGTGCATAGTCTCGTTTTGCCGGACAGTTTTGTTGCGTCAATGCTCTTAAACAATCTAACCTTCCCAGGACTCTTCCATGCGAGTTGGTAATATTGAAACCTCCTGAAGTGACAAAAGTCCTCCGAAAATATATCGGTAGAATGAAGGAGAAATGATAGTCGGGCTACTAAATAGAATGTGTTGAGAGACAACGCAGGAAACTCCTGGAAAAGGATCGGGAAGAAAATTCTTTCCGCGATGAGATCGATGGCACTGGCGTAGTGATCTCTTTTCATGATGCATGGAAGCCGGTTCGGCCCTCCAAAGATTTTGAAGCTCTGAAAACCTTTTGTGGATGACTGGCTTTCCCTCAACGGCTACTGTTGAAGCCGATATTTCCCAGATTGGCTGGGCGAGAAATGAATTTAGGAGAAACTTAGCTGACATGAGTTTGGAAGCACTGTTACAGTGCAAACGATTCAAGTCTATTCAACAGCTGTAACAATCAGCTGTTGAGCGTGTTTGTTAGGCTTTTCTTTCTTTTTTTTTGCTCATTGGCACCGATTCCGATGGATACTGCACATTTTGTGGTTTTGTTTGATATTATTAACCAATGAAATCGTTAACTTTTTTCTTCTTATTATTGTTCGTTGGCACTGATTATACGTGGATGCTGCACATTTTGTGGTGTCTTTGGACAAACTAGCCCAAATAAAGCGTTTTTGTGACTAATTCGAGGCTGAAACTATCTATTTAGAGGACGATGCCAAAACTGCCAAAAATAAAAATCGAAAAATGCCAAAAATAAGTTATTTGTGGCAGTTTTGGCATATGCCAAAAATAACATGGCCTGCTAATGGATAAGGCGTCTGACTTCGAATCAGAAGATTCAGGGTTCGAGTCCCTTCAGGGTCATCCTTTACAGTTTTGCATTACGGATTTCTTTTATTATATAGCGGAATTGGGAGTAGAAAAACATCGACATATTAAAAATTGATGTACATTCAATATAGCGAGTGTCATAATGGCGGGTCACTATTTGATGATACGGTTGTTGATGTATAATGTTCTTTCCAATTCTCTGCTACCTGCTGACACTTCCCTCTGACGGGTGGCCGTCCCAAATATTCTCTCGTATGACTATAATCAATGCTCATGACCTATGCAGGAAATGGCGCGAGCCGAGTTAAAACATATTTCATCTCGTCTGTGGGCTCTTGCAGCTATATACCAAGTAAGGAACCTTGTGTTATGCGGTAAGAAGCGACTTATAAACTCTAATATTGATTTGACAATATTTTCAACATACAGCACATCAGCCTTTCTCAGCATATCTCTGACCTCGCCGTTTAAACTCTAGTTCAAGTTCAAACGCTCCGACTCCAACGATCCAACATAGGTTTATAATCGGTGTACCATGGAACACTAGTGGTTTCCTGACAGAGGTGGTCAATGTAGTCAAGAAAGCTACTCAAGTAGATGTAGAAGTAGCGACGAAAACATTTACTCAAGTACGAGTAGAAGTAATTCTTCCATAAGCAACCTAAAACTACTTGAAGCAGAAGTAGAATTGACTGACTTTAAAAGTACTCAAGTAAGTAAGTAGTTGTGAAAACGATCCTGATTTGTTCACATGGATTGTATAAAGGTGAAAATTGAGCTATGCGAAAGGTGACGAGCCTGATTCATATTGATGGATACCAGCAGGTATCCAATTTTCGATACCATAAGCATTCGTCCACATCATGGGATGAAAATGATAGGATTGATATGGAAATACGATACTTATCCTGTTTTCTCGAACAGCACGTTTTAGAAAATAGCATGGTATGACGCCATCCCCCATATTATAAGGTCTGTAGTTTAGTCGAAGAGCAATACGGAGAAGTTGTATGGGATACGGTGTAAACAGTTTGCGCGGTTAGTAAACGTTAATAAAAAATATGCTGAACCGTAAAAATGCCATATTGTGTAGCTTTATTTCCGGAAATTAAAGGCATTACTACGCTTGCTTTTATACTTCAACATGTATGTTATCCATACAAAAAAACTGATATTAATTATAACTCAAAGTATATGATACTGGGAATTGAAATTGAAACATAAATGCTAGTTCTAAAAGTGGAACACGTTTTTCATGCCTTTAGTCCAGAAAGTTTCAAAGGTGGTATGCTGAAACAGCCCTAAAACTAACAAAAAATGTCAGAGTCCACTTTTCCAGGTTAGGAAGCGCCATGGACATGCAAGATTACGAAATGACAAGTAAATGCTAGATTGCGAAACATCAGTTTCAAACGTTATGATGAGCCATATATACCGGGATGAATTATTTCATATGGGCGAACGGCGACAATGTGGTGTGAACTCGGGGATATCTAGATATCTAGATATCCATGTGTGAACGGAATCACGCCAACCCTCTACCTAAATTATATTCATCAATACTTTCGTGAAATCATACTGGTAATACCGTATCCAGTGCGCGCGAGGCGCGACGAAAATTCTGGACTTTACTTAACTTTTATGTAAATTAAATGTTGGTACTCCGTGAAAACAGCCCCGAAATCCCTCAGGCTATCTTCCTGATTGGAAGATTGAACTACTTCTACTTGACAAACTGAAAATAGCGAAAGTAAGTAAGTAGATCACAAAATATTATGAAGTAGAAGTAGAAGTAGCCAAAATCAGATCTACTTGAGTAAGTACCTGAAGTAGAGGAAAACAACTTGAGTACTTCGAAAAAGTAGAAGTACTTTGTTACTGACCACCTCTGTGTCCTGAGCCAGTCTCAGGCTCAGCCCTCAGGTGTTCCTTTGAGGTCGATGACACACAAGCAACTCATGCATATGATTTGTGATGATATGCCTTGTAGATTATCCTAACTGTTCCCAAGTTAGTTAAGAACCACTGATCTAAAATTTCTGTAGCCCGCGGTAGCCTATTAACGTTGACTTTTCCTCACCTATTGCTAGCCAGACCGCGAGGCGTATCCAAGTGGCAGGCTGGAGACTCAGAATCAGCGCCATGTTGAGTACAGCTGAGCAAAACGGCGCAAACGGTACCAAAGGAACCTGCGTGCATCAGTTGAAAAAGTAGATGATCACAATTACCTGGGAAATCAGAAACTACAATTCTGACTCGCATCGCATCGCAGTTTCATTGATGTCAAGCAGAGGGGTCAAACTATACCTATTTTCAGCAGTTACGGAGATACAGGAGCCATTTCTCGAAGCTGTTATCACAATTTCACTCGCAAAATTGATGCAAACACACCCAGAGCTACTTTCAACTTCAAAAAATCCAAAGTGTCAGAGAAGTTACTTTTGCCCGAAACATTGTTAAATAGAATTGGATGTAACATAAAATCGTAACCACTGGAGTCAATGATACAAGTAGGCAAAACATTTGATTACTTCGAAGAAGTAAAAATATTTCGTCTCTGACTAGCAACTGTGATCAAAGTGAGTCACCCTTGCTAAGTAGAAATAGAAGCTGCGTTGCGAATTTTCTACTGAAGTGCAACACGAGGTAGAGATTTCAAATACAAATGTGTGTATTCCAGGCCTAGTTTCGCCTAAAACACTGACTACTCTGAAGCAGAATTAGAATCCAACAGGTAGGTGAAAGGTTCTTGCAGTAGAAAGTTTTGAATTTATTATATAAAAAATACAATAAAAATAAAAATTCAAATTTTCTGCCGACCACATAAGTTCGCTAGGCTGTCAGTAAACACGATGCATGCCAAATTTGGCTCAATTCCAACCAGTAGAAGCGAAGTTATTGCAGTAGAAACATTTGAATTTGAATAAAATAGTATTTACGGTGGCTAATCTTAAATTATTTATTATAAAACTAAGGAATTAGAAATTTTACTACTACAATAACTTCTAGTGGTTGGAATTGAGCCGAATTTGGTGTACATCATCTCTACTGACAGCCTAACAATTTTATGGAGTTGACAGAAAAATTTTGAAATTTTTATTTTTATTTTTTAATAACAAATTCCCTGCAAGAATCTCGCTTCTACTGGTTGGAATTGAGCCAAATTTGGTGTGCAGCGTTGTTTTAACCAACCTAACAATTTTATCACATAGCCCGTGAAATCTGTTTTTTTTTTTACCAGCCCTAGTTAGCACCTGTGATCAGACTTGTAAAACTACTCATTTAGTTAGTTGAAGATCAACTAACTAACGTTGTTTTGAGTAGTTTTAGTTCTATTTCTAGTTGCAGATTTTGAAAAGTGCTTAGTTCTAGTTGTAGTTACAATGGCTAATTTTGAAAATCCAGTAGTTTGTACAAGTCTGGTTTTGATTCTAGCTATACAATGTATAGTATACTATACTTACTTTAAACGTCTTGATAGAGTCGTCCTGTTGAAACAAACACAAGCTTGCAATGAATGCTAGCGACACCACAGCCAACAGCGACATCGCAACCATCGCCCACACAGCCGCACCAATCCCACCGAAATGTCCAATGATCACAGCCACGAATGCCAAAGACAACGAAGCAGTAAGAATCCACTTTGGCACCACCCCGGGCTGGTATTGCGACATTTTCGTAATCAGAGGGTTAGCCCCAAGTTTATGTAGCACGATTGGCTTCAGTGATCCGGCCGCTATCTCCCTTTGCTGCAACGTAGCGCTTTGGTTCTGTTGCTTGTTGGTATGGGTGGAGCCGTTGGATTCTATCTGCACGTATCTTGATAAAAAAGAATGCGGTCCGTAATTCATCATATTATGACTAGGATCGGGCACATGGATTCAAGTAGGCCTGCTCGATTCTGAAACGAGTATATATTCTAATGCAGTGCTTTTCAACCTTTTTGAGCTCCATTCGCACTTTTTTTTGAAAAATAATTTCATTCGCACCAGTCAGCCGAAATTTAGTGCACGAAAAGAAAATGAAGAAATTTATCAGTTTTGTATTCGAGGAGCTTCTTGGAGGTACAGAGCTTCATTATTTTGCATTCAGCGTATCGTATTATTGGCTAGTCAAGCACTAAAATCACTGCAGTAGAAAAATCACAGATATCGCATTCCAGTTGTTCTCAAGAAGTTCGTTGCATTTTCCGGGGGTATCGTGCAGTGATTTCCTTGGAAGCTTAAAGGGGGAACTCAAGAACACTATTCTCTCGCAACAATATCACGTTGCCACTAAATCCACATGTTACGTCATCGTGATGTAAATGTGTTGGTACAAGTGTAGAAAAGGCCGTAAATAGTAACGGGGTATAATGGGAACACTGAGTATAGTTAGTGAAGTGTTGCACTATGTACATGTATATGTTGCACATAAATGGGAAATATGCGGGTTGATTGGGTAGTACGACCCATATGGAACATGTGAAAAAAAAGCCCTAGGATGTTAAAACGTAGATTTGCCGTATCCAGAAATTACGACTGGAGTGGGCGTTTACGAGCAAGCTGTAAAATCCAAAAATATCTCATTTTGTGCAGAAGCATACCGACAAAATTATGCGCTCGGTAAAAAAGGGAAATATCATACAAATGCATGTATCTTTGCTGTCTTAATATTACAGAAGCATTGGGAGTACCTCGCAACGTTCTACGTCTAGCCCAATCTTGAATTTTACTGGCGTTGTTTTGGGTAAGGTTTGGCGGCGGGAGATATATATAGCGCGCCATGAATTAGATTTTAAAAATCGGACAGACCAAGACGACGATTAAACAATGAGGGAGGTTATTCATGCAATAGGCGCCAATCACAACAGAACTGGACTAAAGTGACGCGTCTGGAACTGACGGTCAGATATAGCCCTTACGAGAATGTGGTTTTCACATATAGCAATGTAAATTTAAAATGGCGACATGTTTTAATAGGTTTAAGTAGTTCGTTTCAGGAAATCTACACCCGTGGAAATTGTTAGTGACGCAACGGCGGACTTCGGCAAAAGTAATACCAACCACTCCGGTTTTCTCCCCGACCGAGTCAATATCATTTCAAGTGAATTTATCATTAAATCTCCGAATGCAACATCGGTGACGGGTAAGCAAGATAATTTCCATCATGCTACCACACTGGTGTATTTATCAGTCGAATGGCGACGAACGGAGTAGGGCGACTCGATGCAGGAGCTGACTACGACAACCCCTGAATCACGCGAATTTTGCACCACGAAATATACGTCAATTGACCTCAGCTTTACCGTTATCGCTAAAGAAAACCAGCTACATGACAAGCATCTCGAAAGTATCACAAATGAAGGGGAACACATACATCGTAAGAAACCTTTCATCGGTGGTGAGCAATTGGGAGTAGTTTCAAAATGTTACCTAAGATACCATAATTGTTGTATTAATAATGATAATGTGGATGGTGTCTCGTTAACGCAATAAACACACAAGCGCGGAATGATTGAAAGGCATAATAGCGATTACTAGTGACGTATATGGACATTGGACATCTTAGGTCATTACTCGGAAAACGACTAGCATGAAAAGAACAACAACCCGATAGTATGATTGCTTCGAAAATGTGTTCTCGGGAACGTATTGCTAGAATAGAGCCCGTGTTTCTGTAATCCGTCTGTGTGCATGGACTTTAAATTGAACTTATGACCATATGTCTAGTTTTATAGGTAGATATCAGGCTTGATTAGACTGGCCCGGCTCAAACGATCAAGGTTTTGGTCCGGCCCGCGACGCTAAATCGAGTTTGACATTCCCGTCTATGGTTGACCGTATACGATAGATCAGAATTAAAGGCGATAGTTACTATCGTCATTTGCGTCCGGTATAAAGCACTCCGTAATGACAAAAGTGATACAACATCGCGCAATGAGGCTGTACGTACACGTGTGGAAATATTGAATGTTAAAATGCAAAAGTATTGGCGCACAAGCACATACTGGGTATTCAGTCAGTAAATTGCCTCTACGCGTAAGATCTGTAATTTCTCTAAATTCGGTTTTAACTTCCGGACGCCCGTTTACCAATAAATAAAGGCTCTTAACTTGAATTGACCATTGTGACGCGAGTCCACTTTACCTCGGCATTTTCATTCATCGGCCTGGTTAAACTATTTGTAAAAGTGTCGCACTCGTTTCTGCGGTCATGGGCTAAATTGATACATGAATGCTTGCTTGCTTGCTATAAATTGGTTGTGAGGATAATTCCCTTGGTCCACTAGTTCTTTTTGGACGCATGGCGAGACTCAATATCACCTCGGTTAAAGTTTAAATCGTACAAGGCATATGGTGCCAGCCATCCGGCCTGGGTAACGATCCTGCATGGTCGAGGCAGTACTTGTTCTGCCCAACATATTTCGATCAAAATGTAAATTTTTAATTAATGATTTCCTCCATAGAAATATTAATTTAATACGTCATACCGTAGTCGTGGAACGTGATACTGCGATTTTGCTCGGATTGTCGTTGTTGGTAAGTTTGTAACGCCACCATCGTATTCTAGAAAATGGGGCAAAAACTGATATAGTTCGCAGGTTTCGTGCAGTAGACTGGAGTAATACTTATACTGCTATGCGCCAAGTCTGTGTAGTACGGGCAATAAATCTGTGACGGCAATCGTGTCTTAACAAAGTACTGCAAAATCGAGTTTGCAGCTAATTTTCTGCCTTATGTCATTCTTATCGCGTGCGCGGCGAAAACGCTCCATCACCAAATATGGGAAACCCATGTTGTAATATTCTTTTTGTGTGTGCGGTTTTTGGGAGGGTCATAAGTGGAAGGCAGGCGCTCACGGCATGCCGTGAGAGTAGAAACATTCCGGTACTACTGCAACGTGCAATTTCTGGAAAGGAAACACCACTGGCCATCCGGATATTAATCCCTTATGTAGGAATGTAGGAGTTTTTGTGACAGTTTCCTGGGGCGCTGGGCACGGTAATTGACTTCGCAAAATAGCAGAACGATTATCTTGTCATCCACCAAACCCTTTTAACGATGACGCAATTCCTTACTCTGAAGGCATATAAGCATTTGTACGTTAACTTCTTCATCAGTATGTACTTAGGTTGGAGTTAGATAACAACCTAATCGTCTATCTTTGTAGTTATACTCAGATGAAAGCTTGGAGAAACTGAGGTTGACTTATTCATATTCACATATGTGTATGACTGTATGTTCCTGTACTCGTCTTTATGTACGAATGTATACCATTGGTATTATGCGTATTGTCCTATCATTACAAGTAGACGTAGAATAAGGACTTGGAATGGATCAGTCTGGTCTACATATAGCCTACACAGCTACGCGACCGAGATAACTATGGGTTGAAAACTACTTACCTGTTGGAAAATTATTTTGTTTTGCGTATATATATGAGCAAAGATTTGAGGTCAGCTACATCAAATAAAAACATAGAGTGATCAGAATCGCTTCAATATCTAAGTGAGTATCGTAACTCGAGCAAGGAATCCTGTATCAGATGTATGGGCACTAGGCAGTCTGCACTATTGTGAAATTATCGATTGAACTCACAAGGCTATTCTTACATCTACGCTTTTGGCTTTCGGAATCAACAAGGTGCGTGTGCAACTGTGCATTAGAGTCGTACACGCGATGAAGTATTTTGTATACGTCTTAATTAATGGTGATAACAGTAAGTGCTATGTTTCCTTCATATAATTGGGGAAGCGGTCTTGCGAGTATAATAGTGTTGGGTGGCCTAATTGTTCTGTAATTTAGGACTTTATCATAGTGTGCTATCGCCATTCACCTTGACCAGAGTTTCTATGGTTTCTGTGTGAGCCTGTTATAGGATTTGGAACCGTCCCACTATAGTATTTGAATTTAACAAATATACAATTTGAGCATTTCATTGCGCATTATCATTGGAATAAGCTTTAAATTGGTAAACTAACTCGCAAATGGGTCGGCAGTTCATCGTATTGGGTTAATTTGTCTGCAAAATCTATTGACCTTGAGTCATGGCTTCTATTTTGGAAATTTATGTTGATTTGACTAAGAAATTGACTTGAGTCACCTCTCTGAAACAAGGGTATAGATTGAATGTCGTAACACGGGCAACGAACAAGATTTGAACTTAACTGTGGAAACAGTGACTAAATTGTAACTTCAATTGTTACGTCATAAATTCATACATGGGCATTACTTTCAATTTTTCTTGGGACGCTCAGAATGGCGTCATGGCCGGGTTTAGATCAAGACTTTGAAATATTTTGGCGAAATCAAGGTTCTCGGTTGCAAGCAAGTCGCTTCAACAAGCCTAAATTTCAGAATTGGGAAATATGTGTATATCAAGGTCTTTAATCCGATTTCTATCCAAGTAACGATGTGGCTATTAAAACTAGATCGTATAATTAAGGAAGGTGGCATCATGTGGCGTGTACTTAGAAATCCAAATGTAATAACGGTATAATGAATAATGGTGCATACGCATGTTTTGATTTGCAGCTAATTTAAGGCCTCGGTTTGAATTTGATTTGACGCATATTGAGAGCATCCCTATACTCCCTAAACCAGGGGTGGCCAACTTTTCTCTATGTATGGCCATATTCTGTTTATTAATATAGCCTACTGCCGTATTGCAGTGTTCGGTTGTGAAGTAACTGGACGCCCGATATCCCATGTTAAAAGATCCGTGCCCGATGAAGTAAGGACTAATGTGTTTGTTCGTATCGGCTTGGGCGCGCCGAGAGAAGTCATGTCACGAGTAAATACTGCGATTTATCGAATCCATATATGAATTTCGTCATTGATATTTGTAGTTGCAGATATTGCTATATAGTATTTGTCCTTTCCCGACCCCTATGGTGTGATTCATCATTATTATCAATGAGCGTAAGTCTTCAAAAATTGGTGCCTAATATTAATGATGATGTATCTTTGGGTGGGACAATTGTTATTGATTTTAAAAAAAAACGGTAGATTTTACGCTAAATAAATGCACAATTTTTGCATTCATCAACATTAAGAGTTTAATTTTGACAAAATTTTGCATTCAAGTATTAAAATTAGGCATTGTTCACATAAGGTTGGTCTCTGCATTTTGGGTTGGAACTAGCTGTCCTTACGAAATACCTTGGCAACAATAGCGACTAAACGTTCCACAGTAGCAGTTGTGTTCTAGCAGCAATGAGGGTCAGTGTATACTGTGGAAGCGCTGATAACACACCCGTTGCTTGATACCAACAATGTTGTCTACATCGTATTTTAAAGACCGCAACCTAATAACACTTTTGCTGAGATGTCGCGAAACACCGATCTGTTAAGAATCACTTTACTATGAGAAACAATGTCCGTCAAGCCGTCAAATTTCAGATTCAAAATTGCGTTATGGGCGTAAGTTTGGGAAAACCTAAGGCCTTGAAGCAGGCTACAGGATGCGGTCTGAAATGCCCAAGGATAAATTCACCGTAGTTGCGATCCCTACGTAACCAACGATATTCTGTTTACAAAGCACATTTGAATTAAGTATGGAATTTTGACAAATTTTGGACCTAACGATATAATTTTCACAAAATTTTTGATTTTTCTTATACATATCAAGTAATGGTCACCGTAATATTGATCATTTCGTTGCATGCTTTGATTTCTTGGTTTCACATCGGGATTGTCGGAATTGGGACAAAATCTTGGACTCGCCTAGGCGTGCCGTAAACGACGCTCTTTCGAGAGACGTACCCAATTCCAAGTTGGTATTTTTTATGGATCACCTGATTTTCTTCTGCGGCTCGCGTTTGGCGTGTGGGGATCAGATTACACGACACTGCGGAGTTGGAATCGTAAAATCAATTCGCATCAAATCGTGCGTAACACAATGGGAATAGCTCTAAATCTCGCCAAAGCTGATTCTGTATCCGCTGCATAAACTTTTCTGAACAACAAACTCTCCACTAGATTTACGCTGTCAGCTAGTGGTAATTATCAGGTATTTGCACAATTTCAATATGTTCGCTACCGAATAGGTGTGGAGTGTAGGCCTTCCATAAAAGCCTTGGTGGCGCACTTATAACCTACGATCAAGCCAAAACATACGCCTTCATTACCCACGAGCTAATAACCTCTGTTACGATCAATATATTGCCTAAAATAGTGTGCGGATACGATACGTTTGAAAAGCACTATAGTCCGTGACATTTGTGCAAGGCGTTTAAAACGGTGATAAGTGATTTGAAATTGGGTAAAATACGCGGTTCAAAATCAACTCGTTATTCAGTATTGCTAAATTCTGCTCAGGCTACTATGATGTTTGAGTGACCTGGCTTGCGGTGCGTAACTCTTTTTCATGGAATGTCTATTATCCACACTCCACAGTGTTTGGTGCTCGCTTGTAGCAAGTTCCGTGCATGGCTAAAATCGAATCAAGTATGCTTATGCGTTTACGCCCTCATAAACGTAGCGTGTGTTTGCAGAACGGTATCTCATGAAAGTACAATTGTGCATGTGATTTTGGTCCTGCGTCATGTTGACTTGTCTTTACAATTTCTAATGCTTCGGACTCGACTCTATATATGCTAGGGCTTAACTCAATTTAGCAGCTTTGCGCATGTGTGATTATTGACATTACCGATTTTCCAACATTTAAATCTGTGGTCGTTCGCTGTTGAAGATAACCATAGGTACCCAGTCTGTATACTGATCAGCTAATATATAGTGCAACGAATCATTGTGGTTAATAACGCTTTTGAAAACCCGACTCGGCATGCTCAGAACCACCTACTAATTTGGCTAAGCACAAGAGTTGTCATGACTCAAGATCTATTGTCGCACAAAGATGGTGATATATTTTTGAAACCCATGTGATTCCCTATTATTAGAAATACCTGCCAGATTGTAACACTATTATGGTGTTCCCTCACTTTGCGTAAGCGATGCTGTATTAGCGCAGGTTAGAAGAAAATAATTGGTCAGTAAACGTGCTAATACTATTTATTCTTGATTGATCCAGCAAATTGGGGATCCTATACAAAAAACACCCCATAATACTAAATACGCCCAGTAGCCAGGGTGGACGATACACCTTTATGTTGGTATATGCCTTACTTTTCGTGTTTAAATTCTGTTGAAGATCCCTATTTGTAGCAACGCGATATGACGTTGGTTACCGGGAACAACGCCGAACTGCCCTGCCTAAGTGTTTGAATTTATGTAACACTTCCTCTATTTGAGACGGAATATTTGCTGTCGGCACCCGTATGAATTACCCTTTCATATCTATAAATGTGATTTATGGCGCACATATGATATTATTGATTGGCTAATAATGAGTTATGTACTATTCTAATTGTTTGCAGTTGGTATCGAGCATTTTGTCATCATGGTACTTGTAGTTATCTGCCCATGTTTAGTCCGACTGCGCACTAACCTATTTGTTTGTAGAGATGCTATTTTTATACTGGATTGAGTGTAATCATAATGCCCTTTATTACCCCCACTCCCAAAGCGAGGCAGCGCACTTTGAATAACAGACGCTGTGCCTCGTCGCCATTTGAAAAATAAATTATTTTGTTTGAGGAAAAACCATGCTCATATTCTCTACTGCCACGACACTAGGGAATAGCATGGCTTCATGGCATCCTCCGCTAATTAAAAGAAGGGGAGGGGGTAACTTCGTTGTACATATTTTGTGGTATCCGTCAGAGAATGAAAATGATATAAAATAAAAAAAAAATGAATAAAAAATTTTTTGTATCATGTATTGTAATTGAAAAAAATGATGCTAGTTTTAAGTGCAAACCTGAAGCTAGCTAACCCTAAAAATAACTACTTGTATATTATTAATTGAAAATTATAATGCAAATACCCTTAGTACTGCAAATGCACTACTTAATGCATAGCAATGGTGTATAATGCAAATACCCTTAGTACTGCAAATGCACTACTTAATGCATAGCAATGGTGTAATATATGTACCGTACACGGAATGCTTGGAATTCGCTTGTTTTGTGGTATATCAGTGTACTAACAACAATGAAATACTGATGATATAAGTCAATTATGTAGTTATGTATACATTAATTAGATCGACACGGTCTCTTTAGGATTCCGATAAGGTCCTCCCCACCTAAAAGCTAAGAAGATAGCACCATAATGTCTAGATTATGAAGAAGGCTATAGTAACTGAAACGATTAGGGGTGATCTATAAATCCCCTAGCTACCCATACGAAGCTGCTATAGTAAGGAATATGCCGTTGCGAAAGCGACAGATATGTAACCACCCTATCTTGCTTGTGTTAAATAATATAATTATAATTCTGTTGCCTTCCATATAGAGAGAATTCGATGAAAGTAATGCTGAATAATACTTGGTCAAGAATAATATCACAAGTAGGGCGCCATATTTGGCACGATAGCTGTGTTCATTGAGCTAAGACGATGGCAATCTTGACACTGGAGTCGAACCTATATGCGTAAATACAGAGTTTGGGCTATATCCTCCCGCCCCTATGTAAGAGTGGATGGACCCTGAAATCGAAAATCAAATATAAAAGTATATAAGTATTATGCCTAGCAGGGAATGGCTTGCCTGGTCATAATATATAAAAAACTTAAATACCATCAAAATTTAATGATTGGAAAAGAGTGGGCAGTTTCGGATGGTTGATTGGAATGAGCTCGCCATAACTTGTGGTATATTTGCTTGGCTGGATAACTTCATTTGCGTCTTTATGTAGTGCGGCGCAGCCATTCCATCACCAGTACGGAACTGAAACTATGGTTTGCGATACGGATGTGTCGAAAATAGAGTGATGCTTATATGGAATAGTCGTATGCATGCCAGTTTTACGATCGTGCTGCTATTAAATGGGGCCACCATTTTTCGTGCATGCGAACTTTTGCAGTAAGTGTTGCCGTTATTTTATATTAGTGTATGCATTTTATATCTATGTGTCATGTGGTGCCCACACGAATTGTATATCAGCTGCGGTGAACAGTTGTTACCCATGTAGGTAGCATGGATGCCAAATTCAACCACCACCACCACCACCACCGAAGCAGAACATCTAAAGAAGTGTCCAGACATCCACAAAACATTGACGAAGACATTGAAAGAGTCTGACGTCATTTGGGCTCGAAAGGTGATGTCGGATGTCCCCCTAAAGGCTCTCAAGCATACATTGATAGGATCGCCTGCTTGCCACACTTGTAAGGTGCACAGAAATGATGCAGCGCGATCAAATGCGCCGGTACAGCTCCATGAAACAGATGAATTAAAGATGGACCGAACCAGAACAGTAACCGAGATATATTGCATTTGAAATCTCGCTACGACAGAGCCACGGACGAAATCCCGTATCCTGATGGAATTCCCTTTCCCCGAATAGACACGAAAGTACAAGACATCAATGCCTCAATTGAAAATGGATATCTACATCTGAAAAGACTGCAATACTTTTATGACTGAACTGGTGATCTGCCAATTGGTTGGCTTGGACTCTAAGTGTTGATACTTTTGTGGGCATCTAATGGCATATCACTTGCATATAATGTACGCGGCAGGAAAGGCCATCACATCTATTGTGAAAACAAACCTTGGAGAATTATTTTGATTTTGGATCGTGCATGATGATAAATAGGCTAATATCAGTATGTGCAATGTGTATAGAGAAGCCCTATTGTTATCTGCACGACCTTATTGGAGTATTTGGTTGTTATAAGCTTATCTTAATCTTATATTGATTATTATGAGTCCCTGGGCCTGGGAAGGTCATTGCTTATTTCGATCAAGCTGCAGCCAATACTTCAATCCGCGCCACAAAGCACCAACAAGGCGTGTAAAGGGGTGAAGAAAGCGTAACGAACTGGGATGACGTTCAACACTGTGAAGCAAATTGAACCGAGTGTAGACTACCCGCAAAGCAATCGTTTTGGGGCTACACTATAAAAAAAACTGGAGGTCCCAACCGTTTCTTCCGGCGTTGAATGTCATTTCCCGGTAGTTCCCGAGGACGGGGCAGAGTCTGGAGACGAATAATTGTCGATCAGCACCCACCTATCTGCAATTGCCAATCGCGACTCGACCCCTAACGTCACCTCGTCTCACCTATCGACACATACAGCCAATTCGAAAAGCTCACGACAGAGGCAAACAGTATCACATCTGAGACCTCGTATAAAACCATCTTCTGCGTGGACGATTTGCCTAAATTCCGATTTCGTGCAGTGTGAGCGTGAGCACTGAGCACCTCAAGTCTAACGTATCCTGTCCTTGAACAAGTTTAATGGAAAACACACCCTACGTTGGAGGCAGCGTCAGGACTGGACCTGGAATCCAGTAGGCCAAAGCAACACATTGCAGCCAAGAAGATATCATGGAACGAAAAAAACAGCTCGTCCGAAACGCCACTGACCAGCCGAACGTATTCAAGAGTAGAGACTCAAGCTATAGCGCAATGAAAATAACCCCATCCGGCAGTCAAGGGACACGTCAAATCCACGAAAGCCCTGGTACGAAGTAAAATTTCCTGGCCGCTTTAGAACACATCAGAATTCTAAATAGATCATCTCTATTTTATCTACATTCCCTGATACCGCGTATGGCCCGACACCAGATGTGATCAAAGTGATCAGCATGAGCATTGAGCATTGGTAGTTAAGTAGAAGTATCTATTTCCAGTATAGAATAAATGATTAAAAAAAAAGTAAATTTCATTGGCGGTTTCCTTTGTAGCAGTAAATCACAAGTGGTTGCTTTGGAATTTGCAGAATGAATATTCGCAAAAGGTCACAGGACACTACAAAAACAGCAACTTTCAAAAATGTATTTGGCCCCTATCTTACTGTGGCTATTTCAGCAAGTTCCTGCTATGACAGTTCCATTTATAAAACTAAAACAACCCGATTCCAAATCTTCTGTCTACTTCTGAGTAGCTAAAATGTGCATAGTAAAAGTAGAAGCAGTCTAAAAGGATGATCAAGAAGAGGGTAAAGGAAAAAATGCTGAAACTATGTCACCCCTACCACCAGTGCATATCTATAATGTGCAACCACCGGGGCTGCCTGCCTGCCGGCTGGCAGGCCTCCCCAATCTTCGCTAGCAACCGGACGTCAGCGATACCCAGCACCAAATCGTAATCCGCCGCCGCGGCGAAATCCTGCCCGAACAGCTGAAACAAATCGTTTTCCTAATGACGTGATGGCCGGTGAAAACCCCTATCGGAGGAGCGCTGCACCCGGAGGGGCAGACGGGATCGCGGGTCTCAGGAAGGTCGGGAAGACAGCCCGACGCTAGAAGAAACAACAACCCGCATTCGCGAAACTCTCAGAACGTGCGAACGGCTCCGGGAATGCCAGCGTCAGACCAGAGGGGACGCGGCCTTTCGCAGACTCACGACTCGGGTGTCGGGGTAGACCATTCGCAGTTGACGCCGTCCAGCAGTCAAGAGGCGAGCCAGATTTCGAACACCCAAGATGCTGTTGAAGCTACCTACCCAGAAAGCTGGACTGAAAGACAGCCACTCGATATGAAATTACGCGGCATAGGAGGATCATCCAGTGTCGACTTTGTCGTCATCATCAAGCTGGACAACTTACCGGTTCCGTTTGCAACTGGCGAAGGAGTCCCGTTAAACATTATCGGATTAAAGTGGATTGAGCAAGTTCAACGGCTACCCTCAGTAGCAACAGAACTGAAGGATCCCACTACAGTAAATTATGAACTATCATTGTCCGTGTATTCGGACGCGGCAAAAACCATAGCTGGAAGCAGTACTTGCAACGCTGCTACTGGTGATGGGTCGGTGGAAGCTGCAACGTTACACAGCGTCGAGACTGGAAGCCCAGCTGACGCCCCACGGGACCAAAGATGTCCCTGCCTCTCGGAAGGATTTTGCGCCAAGTGTGGAGAAACCACAGATACAAAATTAAGTCGGGTGAGCGCTGTGACCCCGAAATCCTTGCGTGCTGAGCGCGGAAGCCCCGCTAGCACCTCTCAGGAACATTATGTTAAAGAGATTCCTGAAGACAACGGCCACTGCATTCGCCACGATAGAAGAGTGGGAATCGTTTACGACGGCCCCATGGCCGCAGCAGTTGTGCCGCATACCGAGAAGATTACATTGAAAGCAGCTGTCGACATCCACACTGAAGTGACAAATTTCGTGGATAAAGAAGAGTCTGGAGGCGATATGCAAGCCTCTCCAGAAAAAGGGCCCCCGTCGGGCGTTGAAACCGCCGGCGTGAAGTTGGATGCGGGCACGCAGCCCCTTCAGAGGCAGAAAAAATCGAGTGTGGAAGCCCCACTGAATACAGTTACCCTCGCCCTCTCTCCACCGACATCAAAACCGCGCCACGGCCTCTATAGACATGGTCGCGGCCCGATAAAAGCGTATGAACTGTATGATGGAACTGATAAGAAAGTGAAGACAGAGTTGGAACGGTTATGCAACCGGGTAGTTGAACTTGCTAATCTTCGTACAAACCTCCCGAATGCGTGCCACAACTATGCTTGCAGCAACTCCTAAAGGACAGGTTGGGCCAGGATATTCCGACTACAACCCTAAAAGAGATCATGCGGGGCTGTACCAGAGCGGCAGTCTCGGATGAGGGGTTGGCGGCCGCACATGTCCATATCGTGGGGGAACCCCCTCATTATGAACAGTAATTAAATTATGACAAGTTGTGTCACATGACTACGCGGACCCGAGCCATACAAATAATGAAGAGCGAACTCATTCGGATAGGCCGGAGGTACGTACACCTCAGCTTACACAAGCCACGCTACGAGCACATGCGGGGAACAGCTTTGGAAATGGACTCATGCGATCTCCGAAAACTGGGATTAACTCTATTGCAATCGCCCAATTCGGACGTGTTTTTTTGTGAAGGCCCTATCCCTAACTCACATATACGACTCGCGCACGGGATCGTGAATCGAACAGCGCATAAAGTCATGGGCAAAAAGTAATAAAATTGAAAAATATTTTTTAAAAAAAATATATTTTTTTCTTGTTTAAATCTGCTTTAAATGTTCAAAAATAGTACCGCAAAGGGTGGTTGTTTAATGCATATGTTTCCATATGGAATACATGAAATATAAGCCCTTAAATGTATACGTAATTTCGATGTTCATGGGGAAACACTTGAGATTGGATAAAAATTTATGTGAAACAATAAAATGATAGTGATTCACATGTACGAGTAAAGGACGGCGGCTTGTGCATGAGTTCCAATGTGTTTGCATTTAGAACGCACAAAATAGTGAAACTGCACTGGAATCGTAGCATCAATGTTGCGACTTGCACCTTCGGTTCATTTTTCTGACAACATTCGAAAAGATGCTTCGCGTACTAAGGTAGCCTATGTTAGATAGGGTTACCATACGTCCTCCTTTAGGAGGATTTGTCCTCCTTTTTTTAGGAATTTTGGTCAAATTTATAGCAAAATTCTACTGAGATGCCGTAAATCAGCACCGAAGTGACGCTCCGGAGGGTATTTCGGGAGCTGAGCGAAAGTTGACCTTTTTTAATTTTAGTCAACCGACTACGAAGTGGTAAAAATTTACCACTTTTTCAGGATTTTCCAACGGTATTCTGTGTTTGAAAATTTTGAAATAGTGTCCTCTTTTTCCGATTCCAAAATATGGTAACCTTAATGTTAGATGATTGGATGGTACGGTGGGCGTTAAAATCAGGAATGCGTTGCTATACAAACCTACACAATCCGAGTAATTGATGACTGTTGTTTATGGATAAGCTTAGGCTTCATTCACTTCTTATCTACGCAGTACACAAATCAACATATCTTTCAATAACAATGTTCGGCATCCTTGTGTTGTCAAAGCCAACACTTTCACCTTCTTGAATAATTATTACTCACGTAAGATTCATGATTAACACACACTTATATCGGCCTGGGTAGCCAACTGCGGGATGGCTCTTAGGTCAATCGTACAATATTGGAAAACTGACTGAAATAATGCCAAATTATCTTTACTATCCCACATATCCTTATACATAAAGAGTAATAAGGTTCAACAGTCTAATTAAGCTTAAATTAGGCTGCATAAGGAATATCGTAAGACATACGGCTTGGTGTATTTGATTTTGCTCTGCAGAGGGTGCTCAGTGCTCACTGCTCATCTGCTCAAGCTAAACCGGTAGAGTTCGAAGTATTACAAAGTTTGTAGTACAAGGGCGGTACGAACACGAACTAGGCAAACTTTTCCTATGGATCAGCAAGCTTAGTGGAATCACCAATATGTTATATATAGGCCTATGCTATGCCTTTACGTACGATCTAGACTTGGCCTGAGATCATCAGTCCAAGAACAGGAAAGCGTGTCTAAGCCTAAATTGTGGAGTTCGCATTACAAACAGGCCATTGCACTGGTCAGTAGATAAACTGCCCAGTGACTTAATAATTCGATGTGATGCAAGATAAATATACATTGGACGTAAGACACTAATGTGCTTACACTAATTTTACTGACAACAGCCTCTAATCCTTGGTTAGGTACACGAGTAAACAACACTTGTTATAGATCTAATGTGCTAATCGTTATAGTGTAAGAAACGCTAAATTCTGCTGTTAACCAACATGAATGTGTGCTAAAATTCCAATATTTTGCATTCAAGTATGCCAAATGTTAACGCTGGCATCAGCTACTATTACCTACATTTCTACAAGGTTCGTATACAATATTCATATACGGTGGATGTTTCCGAGCAAGTGAGCAACTGATACCGATTGAACTCTTTTTTCCAAGCAGTGACGTAATCCTCTCGCGCGGAAATATTATCTCTAACTTTGCATCATACACGCATCGGGAGCGTTCCTCACTTGTGAACTTGAAAAGCCTAGCTACCAACAAGTTTTTAGAATTGCTTCCAAACGACAAAATTTGCGGGCTCACTGTACTTAATGTCGTGTTCACTTGAATTATTCCACGTCGGAAAAAGTGAAAAACATGGACAATTTTCATTCGCACTCATCCGGATTTTTCATTCGCACCATTCGCACCCCGCTTGCCGTTCGCACTCAACCGGATTTTTCATTCGCACCATTCGCACTACGCTCGTCATTCGCACTGAAATTTTTCTCATTCGCACTAGTGCGAACCGTCACACAGGTTGAAAAGCACTGTTCTAATGAATCAGTCGAGTTGTGGGAGATGTATTTTTTTGAGTGCTGAAATCATACGCTTCGTGCCACTAGGGCAGAGATAATAAAGTTGGATTAGCAATAAAGTCGATTATCGCGTTCGTCAGGATTTATCAACCCAGGATTAAGGAAACTGGTTGATCGCAGCGCATGAAGTTAGAGTTAATCTCATGATTTAACAAAGCGGAACAAACCATAGATAAGGTTATCTATAAAAACTGCGTACACTGCGTAGGCGTAACATTCCTACTCACAAATATTTCCGATAATGACCGTGCCGATTGTCTCCTAGGTAATAGCTTCACTAAACAATCAACGAATTATGAACCCGCCATTGCAGAGCAATATCAATACTCTACAATGCGTTTCTTAGCTGCACCGTACGAATTGGACAGGACTTTCATGACGCGATGATGATAATTCGATCTATTGCAGTGGCAGCAGGCTGCTGTTTCATTCAACAAATTGACAACTGACCGCATATAACGCGTTTTCGCATTATGATGCAACAGATAACGACACTTGATTGAAAACTCGGGACACCTCGACTAACCATAGCGCGTAACCTTTTCCAACCAGAGATGCCACTCCTGGGTTTTTCCACCCAGATCTGGGTTTTTTGAGCATCACCTGGGTTTCTGGGTTTTTATGCTTGAAATCTGGGTTTTTTCAACATCCAGTTCGCCAGGTCAGTTTTACGCTCAAAAATTAATTATTAGATTTGTATGGTCGCAATATCGTAAAATCCACGCACTTCAGTTCGTCATTGGCGATGGATTTTGCTGTTATTGTAACGACAAAGTGCTGATAATCTATTTCACTACCAAAATAAGAGGCTTCCGCTTGATGCGATGGAGCTTTATTGAATGGTAACTTCCAGGTCGCAGAAAGTCATGTTCATATAGGACAGTGGTTCCCAAAGTGGGCGCCAGCGCCCCCCTGGGGGCGTTCGCGAGCGTGAAGGGGGCGCTGGCCATTAAATGGGCGATTGGGGGGCGCTGGCAAGAAAATTGGGCGGTAGGGGGGCGCTGAGAGCAAATGCGGTTGGTGTAGGTTTAGAAGTCAACTGCTGCGTATAGTGTTAAAACGATTGATTATTAAAGCAACTAGATTCGCAGTAAAATGCATAATAGATTCATTAAGGGCAATTTAGGGTCGCCCGTCTATTTGTTCAGCTGTACCGGAATTGTTACTTGACAATTGTTACTCATTGTTACTTGACAATGTTATTCCTGCTCATCAATGGACTAATTTAGCAGTAGGTAGCATCCCCGAAAAGCGTGGTTCGTTGCGCTGCTGTGAGAACTGCGAAATAGCCTGTATTTGATCGGTTATTGCTCACTGCAAGATGTGATGGCTTTTTAAGAGAAACTGTCTTAGGTGATTTTATTATCTGTTTCAAACGATGGTGGATTTTCCACAACGCTGTTACCGTGGCCTTCGACACGACGTTCTGGTTGCGAGAAACTACATCGCTCCTACTTGACGGTCGTATTTCTCAAAATTTTAGGGCAGAATATATCCATTCTTAGTAATGATGAAACCTGATAAAGGTGATCATGGCACTCTCCGTATTCGGTGACAAGTCAGTGATAATTCACCGGAATTTTCCGACATGTCAACTGTTCCATTTCTCAAGCTAGCTTTGAGCTACCGGTCCAGCTCGAATACCTGGTTTTGATGGAGAAACACGAATCAACCAGCTCACATAAATTACGCGAGGATGGTGATTTAGTTCCAGGATATATTCCAATTAGGAATTCCTCCCCGGATAATCAATCCATTCTTTGAAGTTTCCAGGCATGAGATGCCTGAGCAGCTGATTACTTTGTAGTTGGGGTTACCATGCGTCCTCGTTTAGGAGGATTTGTCCTCTTTTTTGACTTTTTTAAAGTGTCTTTGGAGGACGCCTATAAATGTCCTATTTTTTGAGAATTTGTCCTATTTTTTCAAAATATTAGAAATTGGACTGAAATATAGGAATTCAGCGCTGGAGTAGAGTAACGGTCTGGCGGGTTTTTCGGGGCCCGAGCAAGAAAAATGACCTCTTTTTTAGTAAACTAGCCAAAAACTCGGGAAAAATTTACATTTTTTCCAGATTATACTCCGGTATTGTCAGTCTGAGAATTTTGAAAAAGCGTCCATTTTTCAGATTACTAAAATATGGTAACCCTATTTGTAGTGCAGAACATTTTCGAGTTCAACCAAAAGTTCAATATATCTAACAATCGCTCTGGATACACAATTGAATATAAAATAAACACTCTCACTGGATTTGGGTTCGCTTTCTCGTCGTTGCCCACCCCCCCCCCCCAGATTTTAAAGAACGTGTTCTCAGCGCCGTGACCAAGTTTCTGACTCGCATCAGAAACCGACTTGTCAGTAGGCCAACATGAAGTGAATACTGGAGATTTTAGAATGAGATTGTTCCTATCAAAACTCAAACCCAATATGACGAGAATCATGATAATGATACACCAGCTTCATCCGTCTCATAATGAGCTGTATTAAATGCAGAACAACTTTCGTTTTATAATTGGGCGTGGTGAGGGGGGTGTCGGGGGGCGGTGGCACTTTATTCGTTGTCCAGGGGGGCGGCAGCTCAAAAAAGTTTGTGAGACACTGATATAGGACGATTGCCAGTATCGAACTCGGCCCTTGGTGAACAATTCGGCATGTATCGATAAATATAATGTAACTGTATGGTATGCACAAGCACATGAACAGACCAGGTGATGATCCGACTAATATAATCCTATTGTTATCTCAGTTTATATTTATAGTTCCAACAGGGACACTCAGAGAGAGAGAGAGAAAGAGTTAGTTATAGTTGGAAACCCCTAGCAATATCAGCACATTCGAACCCTAACCCTAACCCTGAATTTCATGATTTGGCAGTTACGGTATTTATTTTCATTATACATCGGTCTGTGATTATTCCAAATAAAAGTGATTGTCGTAGGATTAATCAATCGAAAGCTATGCTTTCAATCTGTTCAGGTCGCTGAAAATACATGAAATCATCCTTAGAAATAGAGCCACTGGGATGGCATTGGCAATGGATGGCATTGCATTGAACTTTCGCAGCGCGATGATATAATTAGTACCGGTACACTATCAAGTATTCACGCTGCGCCACAATTGTTTCATTGCGATGTGTCGAGAGGAAAACAGCCTGTTTTTTGTGAGATTCGCAGTGTTAACCAAGCAAAATGTGTATTATGAACTGTTGTAAATTCAATATCAAAGGCTTCGATGACCGTATGAGTGTATTCGACGACTATCAGGCTCCACTTTCACAGCTATCTCGTGTCTTTTGAGTGAAATATAGGATCTGGGTTTTTCTGGGTTTATTTCGCCTCCACATCTGGGTTTTTCCGAAATATCCCAGTGGCATCTCTGTTTCCAACTTTATGTATCGCGATTAGCAGTATTTAATCACACGATTAGCATTCTTTCGGATTAGTTAACTTTATTATCTCCGCCTAAATTGCGTCCCGATCAGCAGTGTTTACTCACATGATTAGCATTCGCCATTCTCCCAGATCAGCTAACTTTATTATCTTCGCCCTAAGAGTTGTTTATCAACGACAATTATAGTGTCGACACCATTTCCGCTGTGGAAGCCTTGAGATCTCCACTTGCCGTATCTCAGCGTACGAAACATTTAGTACAAAGCCACGCACATCAGTGGAAATGATATTTCCGTAGCTTCACGCCCCCAGTTTGAGAACCACTGCCCTATAGTTAGTAGAAGTATGTAAATGACACTGATAATATGTAGGTGGCATTTTAGAAAATTTAGTCAGGTACCGCGGTACAGGAATCATCTTGCCGAGTTGACGTCACAATTTCAGTCATAAAGGCCTTTCAAATATATCCCAATACTAATTACTACCAGGGTGATAAAAGTAGACACTATCGGCACTCAAGCAGAAGTAGAAGTAGTGATTTACAAGTAAGTAAAAAAGAAAATAAATGTATTGAACTTGAATGTATTGAACAATTTAACTTGGCTCGTGTTGCACTATACAGTATACAGTAGGGCTCTTCAAAAATGACTTTTTTTTCTCAAATCGTACTGGCTACTTGATAAAATTGTTAGGTTACCTAATATAAGCCTACACACCAAATTTGGTTCAATTCCAACCCGTAGCCGTCGAAAAATTTGGATTTGAATAAAATATCATTTACGGTGGGCACCACTATAATAAATAATTAAAGAATTGGTCATTAGAATTAAAGAATTGGAGGATTAAGTTATTTTTCACCCAATGACGGTATTTTCTGCACTTGATCCGTAAATACTATTTTATTCATGATCCAAATTTTTCGACTGCAATAACTCCGCTGCCACTGGTTGAAATTGAACCAAATTTGGAGAATATCGTTTCTATAGACAACCTAACATTTTCATGGGGTGAACAGAAAATTTTCAATTTTTTTGTTATTTATTTTCATATAATAAATAGAAACTTTCTTCTCCTGTAGCAATGCGGCTACTGGTTGGAATTGAACCAAATTTGGTGTGTATGCTTAAATTAGGTAACCTAACAATTTTATCAAGTAGCCAGTACGATTTGAGAAAAAAGTCTTTTTGGCGAGCCCCAGTATACACTTCTCCTGTAGCATTTTCAGGAAAACCAGACATTAGATCAGAATGAAAATGCGAACACCCATCACCCCAATCAGACAAGTAGAATTATCGAATTGTTCAAGCGTGATACCAAAAAGACTAATCCATCTCACTGAAAAGGGTTCCTCTCGTAGCGCAGCTTGATGACGCTGATCGAAACGAAAACGCACGACAGAAGCTCTCCGATCGCCATCATGTCGATCAGTAGTCTCTGTTTCAAGAACACGGCGCACACGAACGAAAATACCCCGCACAATATGGTTGAAACGTATGGAATCTGAAAAATGGATCAAGGTTCGCCCTTGATTCGGTACATCTTCAACCTTGATATAAAATACAGTCGATTTCTCTTGATTCCGGCACTCTACATACTGCACTTGAACATCCGTTTGATTGGGACGCAACTTGGTGTTGTTCATGTTCAATGACGAAAATGTTTGCTCGCGAATGTTCAAATTGTTCACGGATCCGAACAGAACTATTGGTTACAGGGCCATCTTTCTGAGGTTGGTAAACTTGGATTCATTTAATGACGCATAAAATTTGTCAATGCTTTCTGATTGGAATTTCTCTTTTAGGATAGAGACTGTCTGCGGGCCGCTCAAAATCTTATGTTGCCTGCCCCTGATTTATTGTGTCATCAGTAGAGCAATTTTTTACCTGAAAAATCAAAATTTTTACATTTTTTACATTTAAAAAACCTAATTTTGACAAAAATTTGCCCTCGTGTATGTAAATTAGGTGTTTTCGCACATAATGTAAGAATTGTACCACTTATCTTCATTTCTGGTTGGAACTGTTGTCCCTACGAAGTAGCTTGGCCTCAAAAACTTTTTAGACATAATAAACTGACAAATATTTACATGAGACAAACTTTATTTTAACGAAATCGGGACCTATGAAAAATTCCAGTAGTTTCATCACGCATAATGGTAGTAATAATTAAAATTTGTTGTAGGACAGCGAACGATACTTTCCTACGTTCTCGGGTATAAAGTGTCAATAATGAAGAAAGAATGTTCAACAACAGCAGTGGTTGATTGGTTACACATCGTGTTGCTTCATTCTGACAATGTTGTCTACATCACATATTTTCATCCTGAGCTTCTTGATAGAACAACCAAGGCCCACGCAGTCTTGCTTCACTTACATGATGTTACGGTACGTTGAGCATAATATCATGTCAACCTATTTGTTTCATTAGACCGTTTATGGTTCACAACGAGCATACAATGGGCCCTCTACAACGGTAGGCCTATAAAGTAGGCGACAAACTGTGAAATGTCAACAGTGCAAAATCTACGACACAAACGAAATGCAGGTTGCAAAACGAAATTTGGCTTTGTAATCAATTTGGACATTTGTTGGCCTAACGCTACCATTTTGACAAAAAAAAATCGCCCTGGTCATAACCACACGATAGAAATTCTGATTCTTTGTCCGAATCAAGCAGATAGTTGCCCCAATTAACAGGAGTAACGCGCAGTTTTGTTCCATTCCTGAGCATTTTATCCGAATAAAGTGCTTGTTCGGATTATCCGGTGTCCGAATTAATCGGAGTCCACTGTATTTAAGTTCTCGCAACTTACGCCCGTAGTCTCGTGCACTCGAGACAGTATCGGAGATAAGAGACCGTCTCTCGACATGGCTAGCAAGTATCTCGAAGCCACGTAAACTCCTGCAATCATCGACACGTAATTCGCCACAAGTATTCCGGCCGTCACGAGGTATCTGTGAATGCAAACGTCGCTAGTCAGTGACAGCAGACGCGTACAACCCACGCAGAGACATAGTACAAGAACTATGAAATTTTCTGCTTCTATAAATTAGATTACAATTATCAATTACAGCTACACAGTTTTTTACAAATAGATCAGAATTAGAATTACTGATTTCACAAAAAAATTGGAACTAATGTTTCAAAGTAGAATGAAATACAACAGAAATCAAGCTTAGTTCTTATCAAATCAGAGCTGATTTTCATATAGGCTTGAAATGGCTAATGTATGTACTTGTACAGGACCAAGCTTAGCTCGTTTCGCCTTATACGGTTCTCCTGTAGCATTTCCAGAAGAAAAAAAAAAACAGAAATATGTTTAGAATTAAAATGAACGCGTAGAAACTGGAAACTATAGAGCGGAAATAAAAGTATAACAAATCGTAGCTACTCGCATAGTAGTACGAGTAAGGTAAATCTACTTTTCTTAAAGTGTGAAAGAAAGTAACATTTCCTAAAAATCTGTTAATTAGAAGTGGAGCAAGCTGTGCAGTTACACAAAACCGACTTGGAGTACTCCGAAAAAGCAAAAGTACTGCATTACTGATCACTAGGGCGAATTTTTGCAACTTTACAGCTCCCGTAGCTTCCTAGTTATGTAGTATGTAGTATGGTGTTTTAAGCTGTTTGGAGGAATCTTACATTGCGACTATTTTCAACTTTTTGCAAGTTATTTTTTTCAATTTTTTATGCAACTAACTTTTTACTGGAAATATTTGGCACGATATGTAAATAGATCGCTTGATTATTTCACGTTTAAATTTGAGGTACCTTCTGATTTGACGTATATTCAGGCTAGACCGCCGAATATTATATTTTCGCTGAGTCAATTATTTCAGTCTATTGATTTTATTGAAGTCGCCAACACTGAGTTTTGCTCGATTGCTTTGGATACAGATCGATTCGAGTATCTCAGCCCTAATAATTTCAAGGAATTTGTTCATGAACGCAACTTTTTAGTGCAACTTTCATGAAAAATTAGTGCAATTTTCCACGATTTAGACTGCAACGAAAACTTGCCCTACTGATCCACTCCGCGTACAACCTTCGTATAGCACAGCATTACCTGGCCCAGTCCATCTTGTATAACGAGAAAGCGCTTGAAAAGGGCGCCGCAGTGTCGATGTCGTAGTAAGGCACCATGAGAGTAAGCGACGCCGATGCACCGACGTACGCGACGGTGACTACCGTCATAGATATCAAGAGAGACAGCGGAATATCACTGTCAAATGAAATAAATGCCGTTGAATCTTGCAATCAAATGTGAAGTGGAAGTGGGGGCGAGAGATTTTTTGTATCGTCCCAACCTCGATTAGCATAGTAAAAATTCGAATGCCCCGGGTATCTTACCGTTTGCGCTAGATTACAAACTATATGGGAAAAGGAAAGTGATTCGAGTACTCCAATCTGAATGCAGTATAAGTTAATCTACGATCCGAGTTTTATCACACGCTCCTTGCTATTAAGAGTTAATTTATTAACGAGAATTCTAGTTACGATGCTACTTTCCACTATGGAAGGCTATGAACCTCGATTGGTCGTGGCGCAGCCTACAAAATTTGTAGTACAAAGCTACGCAAGTCAGCGGAAATGACATATCTCAGAAGCCATGATCAAGCCACAACATTGCTACAAAGTGCAATGAAACGCTAGGAATAATACCAACTTATTTTTATTGTGATGTAAAACTGGCATTATATTCTTTGAGGTAGCTTAAAAGGCACATATTTGAACTTGCCACACCATATTACTGTTCAGGCGTCATACTCGACTTAAATCACTAAAATTAATACTCGGGTCATATTGTTGTGCTCGAATCACTGAGCCTAGTCCTAATTTTAATCAAATACCACTTTGAGATTTTGTAAATGAGTTATGATACTGGAGAAATGCCGATACACGAAAGGTAGAGTCAACGAATAATATAGTTTTTCGATAGATACAATTGCAAAAATTACCGTTCTGGATTTTTAGCCTCCTCCACCGCCGAGCCGACGGTTTCGTAGCCAGTGAATGCAAACACTAGCGTGGCAGCTCCGCTAAACACACCCGACACTCCAAAGGGAAAGAAGCCCCCTTCAGCACCCGACCAATTTTTCGTGTCGCCCAGGTAAAATCCGAGCCCTGAGAATGAACCGGAGATTTGAATCGCCGCGGAATAAGCACCGAGAGGGCTGGATTTCAAAGAACTGCGGTTACGTACTCGAAATCACTGATGGAATCTACTAGTGCGGAGCGGATCGACAAATTCCCTGGTCCGGCTCCGATCCGGCTTGCCAATTCTCTGGTCCGGCTCCGGCCAAAAATGAAAAGTCATGCCGGAAATCTGGCCCAACACGATACGGTGATTCCGTGAATTTAAAAATATGGCTCATTTCTTTTTGCACTGACTTGGCTGTTACTTGCGTGTTGTTGGTTGGTAGTTATTTAGTTACAAACGTCATGCTTATCCATAAAGATTCTGGCTTTTTCAAATAAGTACTGATCCGGCTCTGGCCGTATCAGAAAAAGTGCTGATCCGGCTCCGATCCAGTCCGGCCAAAATTGAAAAAATCCGGCCGGATATCCAATCCGGCTCTGGTTCATGCTCCGCACATGCAAAATATTACCCGTATAGCTTAAAAACGATGTATACTGTACGGAGGGCGGACTGAGAAGAAGTCGTATTATGGAAGCGGTTCTCGAACTTGGACAGCCACATAATTCTAGTTGTAAAATTATACTAGTTAAGGAGAAGCACCGGTAATCTAATTCTAATATAATTTGTGAAATGTTTCGGTTCACCAATTTTAATTCTACTCTAATCTCGACTTTTTCTGAAAATGCTACAGGAGACCTACAGTGTACATTGCGAGACGAGCCAAGCACGGCGTACAAACAATTGTCATTCTAATACTTATGAGGATGAACAATGATTTGACGTGAACTGAACTTGATATTTATTGTCTCTCTTTCTAATTAGGTAGAATTTAATTCAGTTATAAGTTTTTGCTAATTCAGTAATTCTACTCCTAAACCAATTTGGAAAAGCTGAAAATTTTCTATAGTTGTCCCTCTGCTCTGCTCTACTCACCTACTATTACGGCAACAATCGCGAGATTAAGCCCAGCAAGGAGCGAGATAACCAGGGAATAAAGTTTGGCCCCTGTCAGCATGATGATTGTCGACACAAGTACAACTAATCCCCCGACAAGGTCTGGAAACTGAGCGAGAATTTCGCCTCCAGCCAAAGGGCAGTGCTCCAGGAGGTAGGCGCGAACAACGTTTCCAATCGCGGCGTCCGCAGTCCTGCAGTCAAAAAGGTACACGCTCTTTTCCGCAGACTTATTTTGTATCGTGAGGGCTGGACACAATAATTCGAGTATGCTCAAATGCAAATCGAGTATGGGAGTATCGATTGTAATATTTCGAGTCGAACACTGGAATTACATGCTCTGTCCCATTAAGCAACGTGTTTGTGGTTTCGATACAATTTTCCCGGCATGGACTTAAGCGTATAGCAGCATACGAAACATAATATGAATCTACGAACGTCTGTGTAAGCGACTTTTATGTGAGGTCGTGATCAACAATAGATTACTAACCTACGGATAAATACGCAACTCCCGGTCGACACGCTTGGGCAAGCAGTTTCTCTTATTGCACAGCCATCTAAAAGTAGCGTAATTGGTAGTGCTATTGCTGGCGACCCGATCGCTGAAATTAAATTTAACGGTCTTAATCGAAAGCTAGTGTCGCACTGATTGCCAAAACACAAATTAAAATCTTGACAGGGCTATAGAACCACACCGAAACAGCCCGCAAAATCCGAAAATCGGCATTGTTCCAACGATGGCAAGCGCCGCAACACAATGAGCATCACAATGCCCAATTTCGTCGAGCGATCGTTCGGAACAAAGTCGATGTTTATTTTAAGACTTTGAGGTGGTTGTATTGCCCGGCCAAGATTTTTACTTGTATTTTCGGAATCAGTTCGACACTATCTTTCGATTAAGACCAGTTTTATTCACTTTCAGCGCTCGGGTATCTATGCCATCTATGCCATCTATGCCTATACTATCTATGCCACTGCCAATTATGCTGCTTTCAGATTACTCAGCAATATGAGACACTGCTTGATCAAACGTAACCACATGTCTGCGTATCAAGGATAATCCGAAAATTATCAACGAAAAACTCGAATAACTCCGCTTCTACAAGTCGAAATTGATTCAAATTTGATTTGCATCGTCTTTGAAGACAGCTCAACAATTTCATGGGGTTAACACAAAAATTTGAAAAAATATTTTTTTTAATTTTTAATAATAAATTAAAAATTTCAATTCAAGATTGCACGGCCTCTACTGGTTGGAATTGAGTCAAATTTGGTGTGCATCGTTTTCTTAGACAACCTGACGATTTAGTCACCAGGCGAGTGAGATTTGGAAAAAAAAGTTTTTTTTGAACAACCCTACTGTGCAGAGCATCGCGTAAGAACGGATCTCGTTAATTGGCAACACGCCTTTCGTTAATTGGCCGCGCGCAACACTGATCATAGGATTCATTGAATTGCAACCGACCATTAGCGTCAGAACGGTCATTTCAAAAGAAAGGGGTTTCGCGTTTAGGAAGGGGCTTTCACGCTTCTAAAGTAGGGGGTACCGACCCCCGAACCCCCTGGCTACACGCCTGCTTGTACGTACAAGTCTGCTGAGGACACATGTTAACACGAATATTCATTAAACTTCTTGCCCTGATACTATGCGCGTGGTCAACATTTATCAGGCATGATGACGATTTGATTCACAAAATTAATTAAATCCATCGAAAACAATACTTGAACTTGAAAAGGGGTACAAGCATTTCAGAAATGAAATACATATTATAATGAATACTAACTAGTATGAGCATGAGCATCGTATAGATAACATCAGTCCAAGTACAGGTTATTGTCCGACGCTTGCGACTATGGTGAGCTGAAAGTTACAGAGGCGTTTCACTTACGAACTCCATACTTTTGCTAAGGCGGAAAATCCAATTAGATTCTCGAACACCACATTCCATCCGAGCATAAACGCAGTCAGCTCGCCGATGCCGATGTAAGTGAATTGATACGCCGAGCCAGCGATCGGTATCCGGGCTCCAAATTCTTGACACCCCACGAAATACAGATAAACGGATGTGTAAAGGAGGCATCAGAGTTGGTCAGCAAAGAAGTACTCATACTTTTCCCAAAGGTTATGCCTGTATCGCCTACTAGTCAGCTCTCGAGTTTACTGAAGCACAATCTGACATATCGACCTCGCCTAACAACGCATGCAGCATAGGGATGGTGTGAACGTGAGGTTCACGTTCGCGTTCTGTGAGTGTTCACGTTCACAAACGAACCTTGGTAGCTTCTGTACTGTGAACCTTTTTCATATATTACAATTTTCTCGTTATTATAACATCTTTGGTTGAAATTTACTGCATTTCAATTGCGTATCACTCTATGCATGGCGCTAACAGCATAAAAATCAACACTAAACGAGCATGCACCTTGATAATCTCAAATATTTTACTTGCTTTGTTACGAAAGTTTGCTCGAAATATCCAGCCTTCCGTTTGTGAATATTTAGTGACTCTCTGCTGTGAGCTTGACCCGCAATCACACAACATCCAGAGCAAAATACACTAGTCAGCGAATAATGCTTATTCGACCAATCAATGAAAGTGATATCGATGTAAATAATCTAGCAAGCGTACGGGGTCAATCTCGATTACATATGTTTATTGTATCATAAAAACCGAATCCGTGCGATTGGGGTGTTGGTTACCGTTGCATAACTTGTCAATCGGGTAATATCGGTAGCAAGTATAGAAACCCGCTCTACACTCCGCCCAATGTCAACGTAGCAACACCCAGGCACTGAATACATTGTCTGGTCTGGTCTAGACCGTTAAGGCGTAAGCTTATATTCCCTTGCAAGTCCTCGTCGTGTACATTAATATATCACTTCACAGTAATCTAGGGTTAGAATTAGCAGATGAAGTCACGTGACGTCATGAGGTTCACGTTCGCGTTCACACTGAACCGTCGCGTTCACACGAACTTGAACCTTTCAGAGGTTCACACCATCCCCCGTGCAGCATTGATTTCCGTCACTTCCTTCCATGTTATCACTTCTTAAATCCAGTGTGCATGTCTCTTATTTACATGCTGTAGGTCAAGGTGGGTGTCCGATTAAAAGACTTCTCCAAAGCGATCCACACCTGCTCCTATTTTTTCAATATATCGCAATCTTGTGGTATATTGATTTGGTAAAATTTGAATGAAATGATGATGATATACTTGATCTACTTACTCAAGTGGTTATAATTTTGGACTACTTCCACTTAAACTTGAATCGATTTTAGGCTAAAATACTAATTTAGAATTTTAGAATTTCGATTTTGAATATCAGAAAACAGTTTTGGGAAAATTTCGTATCCAGCTAACTGACTTTGTTTTCGGAAATCCTGCCGATTTGCATTGCCATTATATATAGGGCTAGCATACGTTCTCCTTTAAGATAGGACTCGTCCTCCTTTTTCAAGAAATGTCCTTCCTACGCCCAAATGTCCTCTTTCTTAGCTTAAAATATCCAAACAAGACCACGAATTACGCGAAATGTGGGCCGAATTGATGAGAGGCGTGTATTTAGGGAGTCCAGTTCGTAAAATGACCTTTTTTTAATCAATAAAATGGAATTAGCTGTATAAATTTGAAAATCACTCGTTTTCTCGTCCGCTATATAGTAGCTTTTGCAGCCTGTCTGTTTGTTTGTTTTGTGGTATTCATGGTGTTTGTCGACTACTATGGACGGTCATTCACACAGGCTGATATTCTTCTTTTTTCCCCGTAACTGCCAACTTATAGCACGGCGCACTTCTAGGTTTTTTGTAAGACACCGCTTACGCGAATGAGGTGGCGAGTATAGGAGCCTAGACAAACCTCCAACACTCAGGTATAGGAATTCTGAAGGCGACCTCGGTCGGACTCTAAACCGCACCCATTGGTGTTGCAGCCGCAAATTATACCACTGCGCTATCTCGCTAAATTTTTGCAGCCTGTGAAAAGTGCCCTACTCTACGGATCTCAAAACAGGGTTACCTTATATATATATATAGTCATTTTGCGCTGTGCGACTCCTCCCCCGAATCAACTCTGCCAAATTATACTTCACTCCCACTTGAAGTGGTTCTGACATGCCTTGGAAATTGCAACTTGTACTTGTAACTGTAACTAAGTTTAACTTTGCGGCTTTACATCTACATTCATATCCAATTAGCAACGCTGACTACTTCCACCGCCTCTTGCAAACATGAAATATACTACTATGCATGCTACATCACAGCGAAAACCTACCCGCGTAGCAGATCGATGATAATCCAGCTGCAACTGCGGCAATAACGTAACTCACACAGACTGACGGGCCTGTGACATCGTGGGCTATTGTGCCAGTCAAAACGTAGAGTCCGCTACCGACCATGGCGCCGATAGACAGAAACGTTAAATCCCCCAGCGACAGGCATTTTTTGAGCTCTATAAACGGTTAAAACAAAGTGCGCTCTGGGCGAAAAGATAGTATATTCACACCTAAAAGGTGGTACGCCAAAACAGTATACCTATATAGGACGCTCTGCATTTTTGTCCTTGATTTTTTGCGGCATACACTCCGACTTATGAATATACTATTATACATACATACATACGATCTTTGCATGCATATTGCATATGCATATCACGATTACATAATGTGCGTATGCCGTATTGCCGCTGGACAATGAAGGTGCATATATAGCCTTGTAGGGCTTAGAAAGTCTTGCACCATCCCTCCAATTTAGGGCTCTTCAAAATTGACTTTTTTTCTCAAATCATACTGGCTACTTGATAAAATTGTTAGGTTACCTAATTTAAGCCTACACACAAAATTTGGTTCAATTCCAGCCAGTAACCGCTTTGCTACAGGAGAAGAAAGTTTCTATTTATTATATAAAAATAAATAATAAAAAATTTGAAAATTTTCTGTTCACCCCATGAAAGTGTTAGGCTGTCTATAGAAACGATGCTCACCAAATTTGGTTCAATTCCAACCAGTGGAAGCGGAGTTATTGCCGTCGAAAAATTTGGATTTGAATAAAATAGTATTTACGGTGAGCACAACAATAATAAATAAACAAAGAATCGGTCACCGTAAATACTATTTTATTCAAATCCAAATTTTTCGACGGCAATAACTCCGCTTCCACTGGTTGGAATTGAACCAAATTTGGTGAGCATCGTTTCTATAGACAGCCTAACACTTTCATGGAGTGAACAGAAAGTTTTCAAACTTTTTATTATTAATTTTTATACAAGAAATAGAAACTTTCTTCTCCTGTAGCAAAGCGGTTACTGGCTGGAATTGAACCAAATTTTGTGTGTAGGCTTAAATTAGGTAACCTAACAATTTTATCAAGTAGCCAGTACGATTTGAGAAAAAAAGCCATTTTTGAAGAGCCCTACCCTCCATGCTATCTATACCGATAATGCTGAGCGTCATGCGGGAAAGTCATGAATACCATAGTGCAGGGGTGTCAAACTCAAACTGATTACAAAATGTTACCTCATGCTCTTGCTTTTCACTTGAATACCTTGAAGCATATATAGATAATACACGGATCATAGGCTTTTTCAAGTAGCAAGTCGCAACGCATTTATTCGCGAACAATTGAATTGGCTAAATCAGGGGTGGGCAAACTACGGCCCGCGGGCCGCATGCGGCCCGCCACGCCGTTCTGTGCGACCCGCGAGAGTCTAGAGAAACTTTTAAAAAATTCTGATAAAATGCGTACTAAAAATCGAATTAATGCAGGGACTTGATTAACTTTTTCTTAGTATATTTCACCATGATAATTCTAAGACAGTGGTTTTCAAACTGGGGGGGGGGGCGCGAAAGCATCTGAAGGGGGCGCGAAGCTGAGCTCGACTGAAAAAAACTTTCGCGCACCGCGCGATTTTAATCCAATTAATAGTTATTACCATGTAGGCCTATTTAGTCTGGATGAGAGATTTTTAAATATGTATAATTCACAGTCGCAACCTTCCACACCATCAAACTACCCGTTAGGTTTGCTAGCATCCTGGTTGCGTTTTGTGATATGACGACAAGGGGGCGCGAAATCTTTGACCATCATAAGGAGGCGGGGTGTGTCTTAAAAAATTTGAGAACCTCTGATCTAAGGTAAATACTTGATATCACAGCGGGATAGCTGCGACGAGATTGACATAATTTGGATCACCAGTGGGAATTCAGATTGCCCACTTCATTTTTAAATATTTCAGTGATGTGCTTATAAAAAACGATTCGGGCGTGTCTTGGGTACATTCGCCGTCTGTATGCGTAGAATGGGAGTATTTATATTTTATCTACAACTAGTTGAAGCGTGTTTGAAGCTAACATGGTTATGATGCTGTCAGCATTGTGTGTCCTGGAACTGAGCCAAAAGTGGAATTACTAAATCTATATACAGATCACTGCTCACAGATTTATATTTCAATCCTGTTCTAAGAATCGGGCTAACCGACCTTCATCTCTATAGTTTTTACAAATTGGTTATTGAGGTCCGCCTGCCTATGAAATCTCGCCAATATATGTTTCTGACGCGTGTACGATATAATCAAAGCAATATTTGTCTTGATTTAAATAAGCACATATATTGTCTCCATGTCCTCACTATATAATCAAATATCAATATTGCGTTTTGGTTTATAATTCCAATTTTATATAGTGCGGCCCGCGAATGAATTCATATGTTGAATGCGGCCCGCGAGCTCAAAAGTTTGCCCACCCCTGGGCTAAATACTATGATTTTCCGGTTGCATTATAGATTACAGCCGTAGGTTAGTAAGATAGTAATCTATGTATAGTTGAATACAGTTCAGTCAGAGCCGCCCAGACAGTGGCGCGAACGACGATATATCTTGTCATATTCTATACTCCCTTTGATATAGCCGTAATCTGATTTTAGCCCTGCATATGCGTTACGAGATATACAAGATATTTAATTGGAAACGCGGACATAGGAAATTGGTTTATTGGTATTGAACCGCGAGTCGCGTTTTTCTTACGTCTGGGGATCTATTGGGTCGACCATGGTAGTGCGACCATAGAAATTTCAATTATATATTTGTGCAACTCCATATAAACTGCATATAACGGTTTCTCATTGGCGATTTCGCTTCTATGTGAATAACTACTTTTGGGCTATTTTTCCATAAAACACTCAGCGTAGTGAGCACTCCTTGAAATTGGTTGCCAGTTGCGCCAACTTGTTACTAGTGGCAACTAGAGTGAAACTACAGCGACATAGTCGGGTGGTTATAATTCGGCCTATGGCCATGAAAGTATTTCGTGCAAAAAATCTCATCATATGTTAAAAATGTGCTAGAAAAGATAGAAATTTTCCAATCTACTCAGAATTGCTTCGCGGGCCGTATGTTTGACACCCCTGCCATGGTGTTACTAATCCGGTCTTTGGTCTGACCCGCCCGGGGATCGAGCCCACGACCTACCGACCAACCTATCTTGTCGTAACTCAGAATGATACAAAGGTCTACGTCGAATACAACATATTGCTTCAGACGGTGCTTGTCAAATTAGAATGAGCACAAATAGAGTACGAATAAATGTAGGCATATAGGATTGATAACAATAATGCCTCAATCAATCATTCAGGTTTATTGATATTTTCATCGTTTCAAAACACCACAAGACGGCGATACAATGAAAAGATAGGAAGGTGTCGAAACAACTTGGAGTAGCCTCCAAGACGCAAGCGACAAAATCAGGTGGCATGTGGCGGAGGGCGAGGTCGATATGTTAGGTCGTGGTCCGGTAATCCTGAAGACTGGCTAATATGAATCAATCAGAACCGCCTCTTCCGCAGAGTAACCCCAGGGATATCTTGAAACTCCTTCTAGATATCCCTGAGTAACCCAAACAAATACAAGCTAGCCATTGAGTAGGCTTACATACAGTGAAATAAAAACGAGGAACGATAATGATGATTGGCTGAAACAGTATAATAATGATTTAGTGTTTAAACATACAAGCCATGGGGGATCTATAAATTGCCTAGTTTATGTATCTGTTTCATTGCGGTCACCGTCCCGCAAAATTCAACGACTCCTTTAGGTCGGAATCTAAAGCGCATAAGTTCAACACAAGCACGCCCATGTCGTTCAATTTTCATATGTTCGGCAGTTCAATCATCACATAACCCCTGTCACAGATGTTTCTACTTATATGTTCTAATATGCCAAGGTGCGTGTTGCATTAGAAGTCTACGAGTCGTTTCGACTCCTTCCTATCTTTTCATTGCATCGCAAATCACAATCTTGTGGCGTTTTGAATCGACAAAATTATTCATAAAGACGAACGAAAGAACTTACCAGAATTCTCAACATTGTCAGGACAAGTCTTTCTGCGAAACGCATCGTCGCAAAACGTTCTTATCATCCTCACGAACCGGCGCTAAACGCAGTGTGCGAAGTTTCTGCCTTATAGGAACGGATAGGAACCGGGCAAGGCTTCGATCACATCAAAATCAATTCGCGGAAGGTTATAAATATGTGACTGTTTCCGATTGTCTCACAGCGACGTGATACCGTGAGAAGCGTATCCTCACTCATCAGTTTTGAGGCTACCCTCTGTTGTTGTTTTGGTATTCATGGCAGACTTGGACAATCAGACGAACTAGATCAAAATGCCAGTAATTTGATTCTAATCTATAATTCCAATCTAATTTCTGATTTTCCTTAAAATGCTACGGGAGAACTGTGTAGTGCGAAATATGCTGTATAGACATTTGCCGTTATTCTCGTGCTTATGAGATATGAACTGAAATTGAATCAATTTCCAAGTTTTCGGTAATTCGAATCTAGTTTGGAAAAACCTGTGCATCTAATTTTCCTCGAATATGGCAAAAGCTGGGTAGCCATATAATTCTAGTCTAATTTGCACAAAAAATGATTTGCTATAATTATAATTATATTCTAATTTAGAAAATCTGAAATTTTTCTAGTCGTTCGAAGTCCCACTCATGGTGTTCGAACTTGCGCCCAACCCATTGGCCCGCGGGCCAAATGTGGTCCGAGAGAAGGTTTTGAGTGGCCCGCGAGGTAATTATCGAAACTAGTTATAACTTATAATATCAACATCAAAAAAAATATCCGGGAAATTACCAGGCCAACCAAAAATTTGATTGACCTGGCCGCGAAATTTGGGGTGTTGATGACTAAAATATCAGTTCCGACGCATTGGCGCAGCCACGGGCCAGGGACATTTTCCGTAGATCTTCATATATGACCAGGAAGTAGAATATTTTATGGCTGATTTATTTGATTTCTTTCTTTGGTACCCACCCTGAAAATTAAAATTAAAAATGCGCCCAATTTACAGAATTGAGTCTAACTATATCTGCAATTATGAGAGAACGTGTTGTCCGACATGCGACTTCGCGTCTGCACTCGCAGAAACATCGTCAGCGATGAAACCTTTGCACAAAATGATGAACGCATATTCGCCGAATCTTCTATATTGATGTGTCCCAGCGTCGATTAATCCAGTCCTTGCCAAATTATCCCGGGGGTATTTATACAGAGGCGACCCGCACTACATACAAGCAACGTTATTTTTTACCGAATTCATTCATTTCCTTTGAAAAAAGTTGGCGCTTCGTGCCGCTAGAACATGGATGTACAATGTACATTGCACAGAGTTTTCATGTCATAATGATTATCGATTTTGATGCGTAGTAATATAAGTCTTGCTTTCACTTGTTACCTAATCCGGTTCGCTCCTTTCGGACGACTAAAAATGGTCTTAACATTGAAGTAGCCCGCGAAATGATTCGTAAATCTCATTTGGCACTTTGACCGAAAAGGTTTCCCCCCTGATACATGATCATTTTGCACCAGACCGATATTTTTTACTACGATTTCTGATCCGTTGACTTGAAAAATTGTCCGTTTTCGCTCCAGGTATTTTGTAAGACACCGCTTATGAGGATCACGTGTCGAGGAGGAGTCGTTAGATCAGTGGTTCTCAACCTTATACCCTTACCGCGTACAATCTGAGCGAAAGGATTCACACCGAAAGAGCCGAAAATGGTGGTATACACGAAAAAAACAGAACCTAATTGATAATTATATCACGACTATAAGCCCTGCGTGCATGTATGTATATAATTTGGACTAATGTTGTACTCAATTTATAGCGCGGTATAAGTCTGAGGATTCTGGTTTCGTGCGGCATGGGTATATATTCACACCCGCATATCAGAGGTGGTACACAGATGCAAATATACTCTTATTTCACCAAAAGTGAACCACCTCAAGGTTTTATGTTTTTGTTGATTACCAACAAATTTACGAAAAACTCAACTGTATACTCGAAATGTATATAGCATTATTACCATGGGTGGATTAGCAAGTAATTCCGCTCGGAAATTTCGAAACAAATGCGGCTCACGAGCTAATCTGCCTCTTAACATTTCTACTCCACGCTAACAACGCTCAATTAATGTGATGGTTGCAATTGTTTTTTCTCCACAAGCTGATCTAGGCGGGGTGCAAATGAGTCGAATTGATTTATACATTCGATGAAGAATTTTCTTACTAGAAAAAATATGTTAGCGATTTGTGAAGACTGTAGGCTAATTTTACTTAATAGGAAATGCGTTTACTGTGTATAGCCTATACTAACTACTCTGTCTATTGCATTTATCCTGTCGCACGCACATGCGAAGACACGTAATTTGGCCAATGCTTACATCTCTCTGCTCTGACACTCCATACATATAGGGATATTTTAGTGCGACTGTCGCATCTGTAATTCATTTTGGGAGTTGGTCCGTGCATGGTGACAAGGAGTATAGCGGTGTCGCAAGTGCTAAATGAAAGTTTTGGCATCGGCAGGACGTATAGAAGAAACCGTTTGGTAACTAATATATCTGGTCTGCTTATGACTTATTCGGCTCGCAACGGACGGGTGGTTTATGAAAGACTATCTGAACAGCTTCTTTGAGGTACAGAACTTCAATATACAATTGAATATACTATTCAATTGTATATTGAAAGAGTATCTTTAATCAGTTTGAAAGAAATAATATATTTCTACGTTGCAAACATGATGAATAATCGTACTTTAAAGATCTCCACATTCCATAAGAACGATGAATGTCCCTTCATTTTCATTGCACACTTGTTCTTTCTACCTCTCCATATTTTACGTTATTTACAATTAATGTACATTGAATATGTTAATGTTATTTATATGGACCAGGTCTGGTGTTTCGTTGAGAGTGTTACCTATTATTTTCGAATCCTTGCCATCTTTTGTTGTCTTGAATTGACGGGAATATTGCACTGAACTGACTCAAATTCAATCGCAATTCTCCATACTGATGCTGCCAAGTACCCGGCGTACCATCACAAAGATGTAGTATATAAATCTTATATTAACAGCCTTCAGTATCCCTGTGGTTCTTGAGATGGGATGTGCACCGCCCAATGCTTATGAAAGTTTCTGCTGTATGCCTATGGACGATTAGATTTATCTCGTGATCGGAATTTGTATTATTCCTTCTTGGATGTTGGATTCAATCCCCGCCCTAATTGCAATAATGTTTATAAGACTTTCATCTGGAATACATGTATCAACAATGTTCAATGTTCTTTCCAAATCTTGACTATAGTTGCTGACGATTACCCGTGACGAGTGCCAGACGAAAATATTCTGGTTTATTTCAATATGAATATATTATTCAAATGTATATTGAAGTTCTGTGCCTTCAAGGCGCTCTTCCAATACTCATTAGCCTTATATCTTCCCGACAGACAACTATGTTTTGTGAAAATAACAATAAATGATGCTGAAACTCCTGATTTTAATTCACAGATGGTCAGTGACCACATGGTCACATTGACTATGTGTCTGTAGTATCGTTTTGTCGCGACTTAAAAACCGCAATGTGTTACGAAATGAAGAATACTCAACATCAACCCGAGCAGTGATTAATATCAAATATAGTGAGAAACCCTCATAATAAGTCGCATGAATCATAAATTTATCCTAACAAAAACTAATTCTCCCAAACCGCGACAGAGGGCGTCCCATATATGGTGAATACTTCAAACACGGCTCTCAGCTCGCCGTGAACGCATCGACCATGCAGAGCACTCATCCAACATAGAAGCCCTAAGGTGAAAGTTCCTTTGTATTTGTTGTACAACAGTTCATAGCGTTAGCTGAGTTGCCTTGGAGCGCAAATGAGATTTGTTCGCTGGATATTTAGCACGAGCTGAGCGATACGCATCGTTGCTAACATCCAGTACCGCGGATAGTGCGACAGGATAGTCGAAATAAACAACAGGCCCGTTATGTGAGCGTACATTATCGAAAATGCGCCATAGATAGCATTGTAGAGTATGCAGATAACACCAGGAATGTAGCTTGAGTTTCAGGTTATTGTGATTAAGAAATGGCTATACGCGTCACTGTTTCTAATCAAGTTATTAACAGGGCATCTCTTCGTAATCGTGAGTACGTGTGGTTGGACTCTTGGACATATGACACCAAAAGTCATTTTACGCTGAGGAGTGAGGAGTATTGAAAATATCATATCATTTGTCATGTCAGCTTCGGGTCAGGGACAAAGACAGCTATTCTGTTTCACTGTCGTAATAGTCTAATGAAGAGCTTCTTAGGTACAGGACTTTCAGATAGATATTGAAGGAGTGTCAGTCGAAAATATTCGGATAGATTACAATGTGAATATACTAATCAATTGTATAACACTGGGATCCTCTCAATGAGCAAGATAAGTACTGCTTAAATGCGTGACGACGGTGAGGTTCGAATGTACGGTGTCAGTGTGACTAATACTCCGAGTTTCAGAAAATGGTTGCGTATAGTTAAACACAATCAATACTCCTCGATTAACGCAACCAATCAGAATTACACGCACTTATTGGTTACTGGGAGTTTGCCAGTGTTGGTAAATTGTCTTTGTGCGATTGAAACACTTGTAATATTTAATCACTGCGAGTTTATAAGTCAGAGCAGGCGGTCACGGTAATAGAGCTGTGCGTATAATGTATACATTGATATACAATGTTCTTTCCAATTCTCTACTAGTTGCGGACGATTACCCCGCACGAGTGTCAGCCAAAAATGTTCAGGCTCATTTCAATATGAACAATGAACATACTATTCAATTGTATCTCGAGGTTCTGTATCTCCAAGAAGCTCTTCAAATACATACCAGCACTTCGCTGTGCCGTGATGGTGTTTAAATATTGCCCTGTACTTTACCTTCACGTTTGTTGGCGACTGTCGATTCGTAGGCATATATACTGTACAGTACACTTGTGCGTACACCGTACAACTAGTAACGGTCTTTTCGTGAAATTCATGCCCAGCAACAAGAGTGCAGTCCCGCGATCCTGGTCAAGTTTGATCTGAGATATGTTTTGATGCTGTGATTTGAAAGCGAATAGCGGAATTACATTTCTGGTTGGCATCGAATGATATTTTTACGCAGACGCTTACATAGAAGTCGAATTTCAAGCCGTATCACAACAAAGACGCTAACGTCGAGTGCTACATAATGACACGAGCGCTTTAAGTAAACATTACGCGGCGGCGAGGATAAAATATCAAGACCTCGGTCGTAATTACGTTTGAATCTAGGATTTCATAGCTTGCATATTCTCCACACCGTGTACAGGCGGGTGGGTCATCACATCATGACTGAACGCTTTGTCGCGGTAGTGGAATGACCACTTGACTAGCATGCACTGCACACAAATCAAGTCATCTCGCTGACGACAGTTTCGCTGTGTAGTCAAGATTTGGACATCAAGAAAATTAGATTAGAATTAGAATAACCGACTTCGCAGAAACTCGAAAATTGAATGAAAATCGAGATTTAGAAATACAACAAAAATCAAATTCACTTCATATCAAATAACAGTCTATATATATTCTTATAAGCATAAGAATGGCAAAAGTATGTACCTTTGTACATCAAGCTTGGCTAGTTTCGTAGTACACAGTTGTCCCGTAGCATTTTAGGTCAGAAATCTGATTAGCATTAACATGAGAGCACAGAAACATATCACAAATAAGATTAGAATATCGACATTTCTCTCCAGAATTATCTTTTTCTCCACGCCTGGTGTAGTCAGATCGCAGATTTAATTAGAATGTTAAATCAGTCGTAATTTGACGGAACATGTCCGTTCTAATTAATTTAATCAGAGCGATAACCCGAAGGGATTCACCATCGCTATGGCTGCAATGTTACTAACTATCTATTCGATTAGGTATAGGTACTATACAATCACGATCGTTGATGTACGATGTTCTTTCCAATTATCTACTATATAGTTGCTGACGAGGGTCAGTCGAAAATATTCGGGTTTATTTCAATTTGAATACATTATTCAACTGCATACTGAAGTTATGTACCTCCAAGTAGCTCTTCGAATACTACAAAAGTGTACATGGTGGCGTCAGTTTACTACTACTTTGGTTAGAATAATGGTTGACGGTGTTATAAACTGCATTGCGGTGGATAACTCGCTACGATAGCGGGAAAATGTACAGTTTATGCTGAAGGCTATTAGCTTGAGACTTAATCGGCGACGACACGCAGCGAACGCGTTTGAGATTCCTATAACCATAAGCCGAACCGGCTAAGTATCCTTTCAAGTGCATTGTACAATGTACAATATGTACTGTAGTACATGGCAAGGAAAATATATGACCTTCGATTTTCAAGAGCGTGTTTGAGATATAGAACTTCAATATACAATTTGTAAGTATCTTCATATTGAAATACGTCAGATCTTCTTCAATAAACATTACGATTGTTGATATACAACGTCCTTTTCAATTCTCTACTGGTTGCTGATGATTACACCTGACAAGTGTCAGCCGAAAATATTAGTGATTATTTCAATATGAATATACTATTCGAAAGACATTAGGTCATGATTCCCTGTGACCTGACAACGCGCATGAGGTCTTAAGTACCGAGATTTTGATCAGAATTCGCGGTGAGAGCTTCATTCTTCTCTTTCGTGTTCATGATCTGGTGATCCTTTCGATCAATGCGCTACGTAGACGATGCAAACTTGGTATCAGCTAGAAACAGCTTTTCCTAATTATAATTATAGCTACATAGTCTTTTTTCAAATTTAGAATTAGAACTACTGAATTCCTTAAAGAAACAACAAAAATCAAGTTCAGTTCTGAGTTCATCCTCATAAGCATATCAAAATCAGAGTTCATCGTCACAAAAACACGAGAAGGGCAAATGTCTGTGTACGCGTTTCGCACCATGCAGCCCTCCTGTGGCATTTTCTGGAAACCCAGAAATTAGATTGAATTAAAATGAGGGCATAAAAACATTTTACAAATTAGATTAAAATGAGATTACCGGCATTTGGTTCTAATAAGTCATATTACACAACTAGAGTTATCTAGTTGTCCAAGTCTGGCTATTAGCGGCAGGTATCACGAAGACGAGATATTTTGCTTACATTGGATATGAATTTTCTCTCATGTATTTTATGCAGTATGACAGCAGGGAAGACGGTAGCCAAACCCTGTTGATGTTCACCTCGGTGGGTTGTGAATAACTTATCAGCGTGTCGCAGAGGTTATCAGCGTGTCGCAGAGGTTGCAGTAGGTTCATCGAAACTGTGTATTGTGTTTGCATTCAGTGTGGCATTTATTTGCTTCGGATATTAACTTTTGTCATATGAGAAAATGACGATGCTATATATATATATATAGTTATATGAAGACAGTAATGATGTGCAATGCGTTTGAGAGCGTTTTGAAGACCACAAAAGTGCGACAGAAATAAGAAGCAGCGGGGCCAGCAGCAGATTGACAGACTGGCTATATGCCTGAATTACTATGAGAGCTAACCAAATGTTATGGGTTCCGCTGTACCAGTAACTTGACCTGCGTCCGCTGCTGTTCACAGTTACGTTATCGTAGGCCCAGGAAGCAGTCAAGATGATCCTGGGCTAAACTACGATTTAAATAATAGACGACTTCCAAGCACACAGTTCGATATACCTACGCAAATTTTCTGACATGTAGTCGATGTGCAAATCACATAATACAAAGACGTTCTTCTCATTATTGATATATAATTGAATGATATATTCATATTGATTTGAACCCTTATATTTTCGGCTGTGGGGAACAGGAAATGACCAATACACAATATACAAAAATCTTTACAATGCTATTTCCAATTCTCTGCTAGTTGCTGACGATTACCCCTGATGAGTGTCGGTGGGAAATATTCTAGTTTATCATAATATGAATACATCGAACGCTCTCGTATTCGAAATGTCATGCTGGTGACGTCATATTTTGTGATACGATCGTTGATATACAATGTTCTTTTCCATTCTCTACTAATTGCTGACGATTACCCTTGACGAGTGTGCGCCGAAAATATTCGGGTTCATTTCGACATACTATTCAATTGTATAGTGAAGTTCTGTACCTCCAAGAAGCAATTATAATATGTATATATATCATTCGAGTGTATATTGAAGTTCCGTATCTTCAAGAGATTCTTCATATGATACAAATTGGTTTTTATGATGGCATGCTCGCATGATAAACATTACTAATTACACATTCACTCACGCGATACACATCGAATTTTAGTAGCGCTAGCGCAGACTAATCACCTGCAGACGTGTTTTCTCTTGAAATCCTCTTATAACCCATTCTCGCGTGACGCCTTATATATTATTCAACACTCGCTGTGATTCTGAGGGAGATGTTCCAGTAGTTTATGACTCAATGCCCCAGATATAGCAAACCTCCGTAAACAATACGTTATCTTTCGAAACTAGGTGAGATTATAGCAGGTCGGATGTCATCAATACATACGGAGGCTGGTGCGTTGTATCTTTACCGGTGGGGGCTGCAGGAAGATATGATACGGATTGATTTTGATTGATAATGACGTGGTGAAGTGAGACCGAGGTCAGGACGCGGTTCTCTTTATGTAATGAATGAACGGCAGATACAGCGATAAAAGTTGGCAATCATCTTGTTCACTGTAGAGTTGGACGACTAGAAATTTTCAATTTTTCAGAATTACTGAATTCAGAACAAAACTAGGAAATTACGAATTAGAAAGAAACGCAACAAAAACCAAGCTCAGTTCATATCAAATCAGATTTCATTGTTATAAGAATGAGAACGGAAAATGTATGTAGTTAGGCTTACATCAAGCCTGGCTCGCAGCATGACTAGCAGACTTGGACAACTAGATAATTATAGTTGTTGTAATTTTAATTCTAACCTAACTTCCAGTTGAGCAAATGCTACAGGAGAGCTGTACAAGTGCGAAACGTGCCAAGGTTGCTGCACAGATATTTGCCGTTCTCTTACTTATGAGAACGGACTCTTATTCACTTGGAGGTTATATACCTCGAACGAAGAAGATCTTTAGAAACAACTATATTAACGTTGATATAATCATGTAATAGGGATGGTGTGAACCTCTGAAAGGTTCAGGTTCGTGTGAACGTGAACCTTTTTGAAAGGTTCTGTGTGAACACGAACGTGAACCTCATGACGTCACGTGACGTCATATTGCTAATTCAAACCCCATATTTCAATTAGGTGATTGCCTATATTAATCTACTGTACACGATACCGAGCGACGACTCGGGGCCACATAATAGCTCAGTACTTAAGTACATATTGACGTTTGAAACGTCGCCAAATGTATCATCTGGGGCAATCAAATGATATAATAATCCCATAAAATCAGTATCTTGCGTCGCTTTGCCAACGATTTCGACCTGATCGGACAATGTATTCGGCGTCGGAGTATTGCCACATGGATATTGAGCAGAGTGTAAAATGGGTTTCTATACTTGCTACCGATTAACAAGTTATACAGCAGTATAGCCAACACCCCAGTCGCACGGATTTGGTTTGTATGATACAGCATACATATGTAGTCAAGATTGACCCCGTACGCCTGCTAGATTTTTACATCAGAAGACGATATCAATCTCATTGATTGGTTGAATAAGGATCATTTGCTGACAAAATACAGTGTATTTCGCTCTTGATGTCATGTGATTGCGGGTCAAGCTCACAGCACAGAGACACTAAATATGCACAAACGGAAGGCTGGATATTTCGAGCAAACTTTTGTAACAATACAAGTAAATTTTTGAGATTGTCAAGGGCATGCTCGTTTAGTGTTGAATGTTTATGCTGCCAGCCCCATGCATAGAGTGGCCCGCAGTTGAAAGTCAATAAATTTGAACCAAAGATGTTATAATGAAGTGAAAATTGCAATATATGAAAAAGGTTCACAGTGCAGAACCTACCAAGGTTCTGTTGTGAACGCGAACCTCAAATTTTCCGAGGTTCACACACAGAACACGAACGTGAACCTCACGTTCACACCATCCCTATCATGTATACACAGTTATGAAAAACTTCTAGGTTCTCACGAATCCTAAGTGCATCTTCCCATGCGCACGTCAATTAGGGTTGTGATAATTGCACGCCTGATCATTGTCTTGTATTTTCGTACCGGCAGCGGAAGAGGCATTCACTGCCGTTCGGAGATGTGTAGAAACTTTCTTTTTGAGAAGACAGCCAGCAGACAGAGTCCGATACAGTAACGTAGCGCTGTGCGTTGAGCTTCTGTCTACATATAGTTAGCCTAGATATATAGAGAGATTATACGCCAGTTCAATCGGGAATTTTATTAACTGGATCGAGTCATTATAATATTGAAAACAAAAACAAGCGATTCATTTCTATCTAGCAATATCAAAGTATCTAACTCGTTTCATGCATTAATGGCGTGCTGTGATGAATGTCGATTATTATAAACCTAGAATCCAAGTTAACCCTCCTTGTTGACATCGAACCCGTTTATAGGCAGCTTTAAAAGCTTGTGGATGTTTTGTATGCTGGTGTGTTTCCGCTTTCCAGCTACCAGCAGGATATGTAAACGCGCGAGATTCCAGCTCTTGAATATTTCCTTGTAGGAAATGTATGTCACAGCTTGGAAGCTTTCGCTATGTCCCCGTCTGAGTCAACAGATAAAACATCCGCATATAGCTACAGAAAATATTCGCGTTTATATCAATGTGAATAGACTACTCAACTGTATATAGTCACATGCTGCTGCAGTAAGATACATAGGAATGAGAAACTGCTATATCATTATATGCCATCCCTGGGGCGATTTTTTTTTACCTAAAAACCGGAAGATTTTGACCTAAAAAATCAAATTTGACATTTTTTTACCTTAAAAAACTTAATTTTGACCGAATTTTGATATAACGTAAGCAAATTAGCTGTTTTCCCACATAATGTTAGAATTGTACTACTTATCTTCATTTCTGGTTGGAACTGTCTGTCCTTACGCAGTATTTTGGCCTGAAAAAACTTTCACAAATTTTTACATGAAAAAACTTTTTTCAACGGAATCTGGCCCTATGAAGAATTCCAGTAGTTACATCACGTATTATGGTAGAACATGGCCTAGTAGTAGGCCATGGGTTGAAATAATTAAAATTTGTTGTAGTACAACAACGAAAGATACTTTCCTACATTCTCGGGTAGAAATTGTCAGTCCTTACTAAGCAGCTTGCCAAGAATGGAGAAAGAACGTTCAACAGCAGCAGTTGTGGCTGACAACACTGAAGTTGTGCGTACCGTACACTGCTGGTAACACACCGTGTTGCTTCATTCTGGCAATGGTGTCGAAATCACAATTTTTCATCATGTACTTCTTGATATATGAACCATGCAATGCCCCGCAGTCTTGCTTCAGTTAGGATATTGCGGTACGTTGAGCATAACACCATGTCAACCTATTTGTTACATTTGAATGTTTATGCTTGACAATGAGCAGACAAATCGGCCATCTACAACGGTAGGGCTATAAAGTAGGCTACAAGCTGTAAAATGTCAAATGATAAGTTCACCGACAGTGCAAAATCTACGATACAAACGAAATGCAGGTTGTTATAAAATTTGACTTTGTAAAGAATTTTGACATTTTTTGACCTAACGCTACAATTTTGACAAAATTTTGACTTCTTTCGACATGTAAAAAAAATCACCCTAGCCATCACGTATTAGTGCACATTACGATGCACATATATGTCATGCATCTCAGTTATAGGCAATGCCACTCACTTAGATGTCCAGGGCGACAAGAATGCACAGACAACGAAATAAGGCAAACAGTGTGTGGCATTGATGAAATATATCATATATGGGTCAGCATACGATTGTAATGGTTCCAACCGATTTCTTTACCTATAATGTAGGTCATGAGCATTTGAGAGCGCTCGAGAATAACCCGAAACATTTATGTGAATCATTAACGCGCTGTTTACATTCAACTGCTAAACTTATGATTCGAAGATAGCCCGAAGACTGGTTACAGTCTTCTATAATGTCTCTTCAAATACGGTATACTAATATTTACGGTTTGCGAATTTGCCAGGTAATGAGCCTGCAATAAATTCCATGCAATAGGCTACATTGTCTGAGATAGCAAAGGCTTCCTTCGGCGAGTAATTGGATATTCATATATCGTTCGTTTATTAGCCATTTTTATTAGCTCTTATCTGGTATTGTTACATTCACGGTCGAAGCAACTTACTTTTCAGATTAGCTATGATACAGTTTCATTGAGAGTGATTCTTACAATAATGGATTATTATCATTTCATTAAGACATAATAAACGCAGTCTCAACTCGCCTGTCTTTTACAGATTCAGACACCACGATATTGGTAGTTACTGGGCCAATTTTGTAACAGCAGCTTCGCTGTTCAAAGATTTGTTGTCAATAATATCTTCAACAACGTGCTGATAATATGGAAATACATGAACTTATATCAATTGCAAAACGCAGAGATAGTCTTTCGAAGAAAAGAAATCTCAATACACGAACTACGTTACTCAAGTCTAGGCCGACACTGGCCATCAGTCACATATATTTATGCGCAATACTCTTCATAATATCGCCCCATACCATATCGGGATTCAACTTGGACGTGAATTTCTCAACAATCGCGACCATAGAGGATAAGAATTCCTATTTTGGATTTTCAGTCGGTCTCTACGCGGGCGACGATGAATCATGGTGAGCCAAATATTGATAGTCATGGCATGTCATAACCAGCATGACAATTGCTTACTACGAATGCGGAGATATCAACGTCATTGCATAAAGGACAGTGAACTGCTTTTTGTACTTTCGATCGTGTATATGTATCAATGCTGATATGAAATTTCATTATGCTGTATTCAAAGAATGAGGACCAACATTGAACCGTACAGACCGGTACTCGCAACTTTTATACAGAAGCTGACTGATTCGAGCTCAGTATTCGAATGCCGCTTTCATAACTTTGAACTTTGTAACGTATACCGGGTTGTTCCAATAGGCTATTTATGCAACAAGAGAATCAACGTCATTGTATGAAGGACAGTGAAACCATTTTGTACTTTCGATCGTCTATTTCTATTACGTATCGCTGCTGATATGAAACTTCATCATGCTGTATTCAAGGAATGCCGACCGATATCGAATCTAATTGCTGACGATTACCCCTGACGAGTGTCGGCCGAAAATATTGGGGTTCATTTCAATATGAATATACTGTTACATACTGAATCGTGCAAGCGGGCACTTGTAACTTTAATATAGAAATCGGATGATTCGATCTCAGTACTCGAATGCCGCTTTCATAACTTTGAACCTTGTAAGTTGTAACATACCGGGTTGGTCGAATAGGCTATTTACGCAACAAGAGAACTACGCCTACTGGCGAGACACAATCAAGCAATAAGAAACATAAACATGGTACTACATACAGACTTGGACAACTAGATAATTCTGGTCTAAATTAGATTAATTAGAGCAAAATGCAGGTAATCTAATTCTAATCTAATTTGTAAAATGTTTTCATGCTTTAATCTTAACTCTAATCTAATTTCTTTATCCGGAAATGTTACGGCACAACTGTATATTGCGAAACGAGCCAAGCTTGCAGAGATGAGCATGGATTAGGATTAGGATTTGAAAAAGCAGGATTTGTGAAATTTTGTCGGATTTGGATTGGATTAGGATTAGAGATTTTTTTTCTGAACGGATTAGGATTTGGATTGGATTTACCGATTTTCTGGGACATTAATATGTCGTGTGGTGAATGGCGACAAACTTTATTCAGATCAGTTATTGACGTACTTATAGTACACTACACTATCGTTCACTCGGTGCAAATGAACATGAGAGGTGCAGCCCTATGCTAAGTTATCTTAAATCAAGAGAATCGTTGGTTGTGAAAGAAAATTTTCCAATCCATCCCTTGCATTTTTTCTGAATTTCAAGTTGGAATCGGATCAGGATTGGACATGGACTTGAATATGGAAAAGTTATGGATTAGGTTTTGGATTTGAAGTTTTGGATTTGGATTGGATTAGGACATTCCAAATCCATTAGAAATTCAAAATCCGCTCATCTCTGCAAGCTTGGTGTTCATACATTTGCCATTCTCGTGCTTGTGAGAACGAACTCTGGTTTGATATAATCTGAACTCTATTTTTTGTTGTCTTTAATCCGTAATTTAAATAAATCTCCAAGCTTTTAGCGGATTCAGTAATTTTCATTCTATTCAGATTTGAAACAAATCTGTGTGACTATAATTTTAATCTAACTTGGAAAATATGATTTTGCAGTTGTGCGACCTTGGGTTCCCGAACTAGAATTATTCCCCTTGGTTCAAAGTTACAACAGCTGCAACAGATTCTGCGCTGTTGTGAATAGGCCTATACTTGAAAACACCATAAGCCTAGATTGACACATAGAATTCAGTTGCATGTACTCACCGATCATAATCAAATCGTGACCATAAAATACTAGACTCTGGTTCAATTGCCCACTGCCCGGGCCTACCGAGAACTCGCCTTAACCATCTGACCCACTAAAATGCAAACGCGCTTTTATACTCATCAGGTTATTGGTGGGCGCACCAAAATCGAACAAGAATGGTGAAATATACCAATGTAAATACGTAAAAGGCGCACCAAGCAGCAACTGTTCGATTATATCGTTGGAACGAGGTAAGTCACTAGACACTCATTTATTTAGGACCAAGCGGTTTCAATAATTAGGTAGACAAGAGCTTGAACATACTGCAGTTCAAAGTATAGCTCTGAAGCTCTTATCGATATGAGAAAATAGTAACTCATATAGGCTACTAACTAACATGCACTGGTGATGAAAACATATTAATGTTGCGATCTTTCCAAATTCAGATGAACCCGCAGCTTCCACAGTAGAACCGATGTTTGGATTAACAATGTTGCCGGGACCTGAAGGAAAACAGTTGTTGGTTCGTATCCATAAAATTGCTAAACACGCCGCACACCACATTTGGTACAATTCCAACCTGTGGAAGCGAAGTTATTGCAGCAGAAAATTTTAAATTTGAAAAAATATTAACTGCGGCTAATCCTGCAATAATTACCGCCTGAATTTCCCGCCGTAAATACTATTTATTTCAAATTCGAATTTTTCTTCTGGAATAACTTCGCCTCCGACGATTGATGTAAGCCAACTTTTAATATACATCGCCTTTCTGGGAAATCTAACAATTTCATGGGGTGGTAAAATTTGAACTAATTTTATTTTTATCTAATAAAGCCAAAACTTTTTTTATCTTATAGCAATGTTTCTACAGGTGGTATCGTATAACCTCCGTTGTACAAATTTCTTCAACATTTTGCTGTGGAATCAAAGTAGCCTATGTCCAATATCCATTTTAAGCATTTTGAGAAAATTAACTTTATGTTAACTTTTCATTTTCTTTTGCCTACATCTTGTCCATTATTAACTTTGATACAATGATATAAACATAATGGCCAAGATATGAAAATTAAAAAAAAAATTAATTTTCTATCAATTTCAAAATTGTTTCTCAAAATTTTTAAAATGGCCATAAACTACTTCGAATCCACCTCGACTTAGCTCCACCATGATACAATGGAACACGTTACGGTGTTTTACCTGACAGGCCTGCGCACCATACTTCACCGAGAGCACATCGCAGGCCTCAAACACGTACGGAACGAACCTGTTCTACGACTTGGTGGGGGTATGCTACTTCATCAGCAACTTCAGCAATACCGCAGCGTCGGTGTATAAGATCAACCCGTGCGCGTCGCAAAAAGGGGGTTATCACGACGGCGATGCGTACGGGCAATGCGAATTGGGATTCAGCGCGCAGTTTTTGAAGGTGAGAATTGACTATCTGAGGGAAAATTACATGATTTGAAAGGTTTTCCACTAATTCTATAACTCAATAATGTATCCATATTGATATGAACCCGAATATTTTCGCCTGACCCTCGTCAGGGGTAATCGGCAACTAACGAGTGTCGGCCGAAAATTTTCCGGTTTATTTCAATATGAATACATTATTCAATTGTATATTGAAGTTCCTACAAGAAGTCCTTCGAATTCTATAACTAAAACTAGTTCCACGAGATTACTACCTCTCCTGACTAGAGAGTTGTACAACTAGAAAAATCTCAGCTTTTCCAAATTAAATTAGAATTAGAATTATAGCTACACATTTTTCCAAATTAGTTTACAATTAGAATATAGCTACGTTTATCCAAATCAGATTATAATTAGAATTATTGCAACACATTTTTTCCAAGTTATATTACAATTATAGCTATTAACTACTCGGTTTTTATCCAAATTAGATTGGAATTAAAATTACTGGATTCGCAGAAATTTGGAAATTGAATTAAAATCCGAATCTGAAAGAAATACTACCGAAATCAAGTTCATTAAAACCATAAAGCATAAACCAAAGAGGGGGCCCTTCGACCAGGGGGCCCCGGGCGACCGCCCACCTCACCCACCCCAAAAGCCACCACTGATTAGAACTAACATTATATCACAGACGAAATTCACAAATTAGATAAGAATTAGTTTACAATTATTTCGCTTTAATTAGAAATCAAGAATTATGTAGTTGTCCAAGTCTGCTCCTGAATACTTGGACGTAATCAATGCGACTATAAATGTGCAGTCAGAAATCGGGTTAATGCTGCGAAATTCGCAGCCTGTAAAATGACTTTCCATCATAGGATGGCCATTCCTTCATACTGGGCGCGCCTCGGGCATTCTATCAAGGATCTTTGATGAATATAAATCTTCCCATAACGACTGATATCAGAAGACTGCCAATTCATACCGGAGAAGTGAAGCCGGACATCCCAGCGGGATGGAAAGACACCGAATATCTGAAGCAATCTTACGATGAAAACTATTTAGGTAATGTATAGTTCAAAAATGAAGATAGCAATTTAATTTCTTGATTCATTCAGCAAATGCCACACTCAAGAGTTGGACAGCTAGAAAATTCTCGGCTTTTTGAAATTAGATTAGCACTAATTACATCTCAGTTTCTTCCAAATTAGACCAGAATTAGAATAATTGCTACACAGTTCACCCAAAGTAGAGTAGAAGTAGATTTATAAGTGCAGTTTTTTTCACATGGCACTAGAATTAGAGTTACTGAGTTTGCCTCCCAAATATTGGAACCGAAAAATGGGCATACAAACTGTTATCACCGGCGAGTTGAGTTGAAAAAAGGGTCAGCTTTTCGGCTCGACCTCGAAATTACACTTTTACAGATAAATTTTCATGAGTTGAGTAAGAAAAGAGGTTGTTTCTCCGACTTGACTCCAATATAGCCGTTTTAACGCGCCATCGCCCTTCTATAGCCTTCTTCGCTATTTTTGCCCCTATCGTCCCCTTCGTTTCCCCCTCCTGGGCCGCTAAATCGCCCACGTAGGGAACCACTCAATTAGACTGAAGCGAGAGCTCCGTTTATTGCGAGCGAAGTTAGTAACTTGCTACTGACTAGTAAACGCATCAACATGCATGCATTGAAAAGGGACGCGGAAGCATTCACAAATTGGAAATCAAAAAATCAACACTTCGACGAGCGCGCCTTGTAGTGTCGCGACAAGACAGCTGAAACTGTCAAGTTGTCCAAGTCTGAGCACACCAACGATGCAACGAATATTATCGACAAAGCAATTTCTTTGATACGCAGGTTACGCTTCCGCGTCTGGAAAAACGATCGAAAACAACGAACTTTTATTTGTCGGAGCTCCGGCCAGGTTCCGCTATAATCTGTATGGGATGGTGATTGTTTTTGACCGGGACATGGCTGCGACTCTATACAACTTCACGGGAGACCAGGTATAATAGGCCGAATATATGCTTCATCATATAAGCCAGGGGTGCTCAGCACTGATTGCCCTTCATTGCTCAATGTTCAGTCATTGTCGAGCTAACACTTGTTACTTTGAATGATCTACTTACACCATAAACTGTGTTATGGTGTAACTATTTTCATCGTTTACAAGTCGCAGCTGTCTAATGAAACTAATTAGAGCGAAATTCCGATGGTATGATTCTAATACATTCAGTGAAATGTTTCTCTGCTCCAATTTTAATTCTAATCCAATATCCGATTTTCCTGACAATGCTACAGGAGAACTGTATAGTGCGAAACGGGCCAAGCTTGTTGTACAGTGTACACTGTACAGTGTACAGACATTTGACGTTCTCATGCTTGTGAGAAGGAACTTTGATTTGATATGAACTGGAATTTCGTAGTATTTATTCGTAATTCAGTAGTGAATTCAGCAGTTCTAATCTAATTTGGACAGCACTGTGTAGCTATAATCCTTATTCATTTTGTAAAATTTTTATTTAAAGGTTCAAGTTCCAAGTTCAGCTCATATTAAATCAGAGTTGATTCTTATGACAAATGTCTGTACAGCAAGCTTGGCCCGTTTCACACTCCTTCGGGAACCTTTGTTGTCCGAAGAGCCATATTGGCCCTATTTTCTCCATCTCAACTACCAGAGCCATACATGTCAATCAAATGTTACGTCACAATTGAAAATTCGTGACGTCATGGTAGCACTAATTCGAACTCACTACTATGGGGACCTCGTGTGCGCCATATAAAACTGGTATTTATTGGACGAAAATAAAGCTCGAAACGAGAGGTAAGACACAGACGGGCCAAGCCTCACCATTGATAACGCAATTCGTCGTAAGTAGCTTAGAATTTATTATAACTGATATTAATCGAATGTGACTGTCACACTGATTTTGAAAATCTAAATACCTAACGACTTCTCAATTCTCAAAGTATTCAGCGGTAACATAACGTTGCGCTACACGCCTAGATTTTATTGCCGGTACTACACAGATCTATACTTACCAATCAAGAACGTGGATAGCTATGACGTTATTTGTAATTCGAGTTTGTAATTTTGATATCCACAGCAGTTCATTTCGTAGACTAGGAAGACAATGCGTATTTGAAAACTGCGTTGCGAAATGGGCATCGCAATGTATGCTATGCTCTTTGATTAATCAACGTATCGCACAATTCAAGATTTCGAGTCGGGTAAATAGAATTCGCGAGTGATATTGGCCGCTGGCGTGACAGTAACTGAATTTGATGATTTTGAAAATAGGGGTTCCGAACCCCTAAACCCTTACCTCTCAAATACATGTTTATACTGCCACGATAATAATTATTCTGGCCGAGCTGAAAATTTACCAACAAGACGCTGCAATATTGATCAATTCAGTACAAAAATAAATATTTGCCAAAGAGCCGTATCTTATATCAAAAAGAGCCATATATGGCTCGCCAGCCATAGGTTCCCGACCACTGCACTATACAGTTCTCCTGTAACATATTTAGGAAAACTAGAAATTACATTAGAATTGAAACCTTTCACAAATTCGACTAAAATAGATTACCGGCATATCCCTCCATTAGTCAATTATACAATTAGTATTATCTAGTTTTCCAAGTCTGACTGAAGAATGTAGCTTTTTTGAAACACGATGGTGGAAACTTGAGATATATTTTCGAGATGAAAGTTTCTAATTCCTTCGTATTTATTCAACATGGGTCTGACCAAAGAGTATGACCACTGTCAGGTTTGCTGAAGTCGATGCTGCTTTGCCGTTAGTTTTACCGAAAAAAGACCTCTGTACCGAAAAAAGACGCCTGCATTGCAGTGTATTTATGTAAAGCATTTTACTCCTTTTAGACCGGTGAATATTTTGGAAGTGCCATTGCGTCAACAGACTTGAATAATGACGGACTGGACGATGTCATCATCGGTGCCCCCCAATACAGCGCCAAAGACAGAAAGATTTATGAATCGGGAAGAGTATTTATATACTACCAACTTGGAGGTAAGCGTTGCGGTCTTGCGGATACGCATGTATGAGATATGTCTTATTGACTGGACTGTATCGTAGCTATAGTAGCAGACTTGGGCAACTAGAAAATTTTCAGCTATTCCAGTTAGATTAGAATTAGAGTAATATCTATAAAGTTTTTTTCCGAATTAGACTAGAATTATAGCTATACTTTTCTTCAAATTGGATTAAAATTAGATTACCGGCATTCCACTCTAATTAGTTTGATTGGACAACTAGAACTATCTAGTTGTCCGAGTATGTTGAAGTAGATCGAATTGATGCAGACAATTATGTGGTATCTTGTAATATCCGGTATTAACAGCATCGATAAATGAAGACGGTGTAATTGACTACGTGAACTTTTCGGAACCAATTATAATCGAAGGCACGAAGCCAAAAGCACGATTTGGATACACAATATCTGCGATTGGAGATGTCAATCAAGACGGCTATCAGGGTATGTAATTTATGGCAACACTTTTCATTGGCGAAACAATGTGGTGAGAGTAATCTGTCTGATGTAAAAAATACATGAGACGAGATTGAGCTGTACGAATATAGCCATCACTGTTGAGAATTAAACCCCTAATAAAGTGTTTTGTGTAGTCTTTGTGCAGGATTCCTAGGCACCTTATTCTGGTTTTCCCCTGGCAATCTGAAACTGAAACCAGAAACTTTAGATCTCTCCGCTTCTTGTTACGTAAGTAGGTGGGGTTTAACTTTTCACTATAGTCACTTGAATTACCACTTACAATTTGGCATAGTTGGTTTAATTTTACTTCAAGAGAAACGCTGTCACAGTATTTTTATTGCCTATAACATGTGGCAATACAAGCTACCAAACTTCTCATGTTTCTTGTTATCTAGTTCAGTACATTTTAACTATGCCGTCCATATCAGTAACGGGCCTAGTCCATAACACAAATGGTGAGAAGCCGAAGCTAATGGATTTTCCATGAAAATTATCTTATGAATCCAAATGAAATTGATAGCGACATCTGTACTGTACTGCACTGCATTTGCGCATAATTAGTATTGATATATGGGCCTATATCACGTTACAGTTTTATCAGTAGCTAGATCTAAAACTCTTCCGATTTTCTATGAAACGAAAAAGTAGATGTCTGTGATAATATAAGCAAATGGTGGAAGCTTGAGGCCGTTGACCTCAAAATATTTTGCCTTGTTTAAGGTTTCGTGATTGATTATTATACTTCATATTGGCACAATCATTCTGAACATTATAAGTCCTGAATATAACTGTGTGGGTGTTGTGCTTGGTAGCTTAGAAGTAGCAAGCTATATTGAATGTCAGTTTTAAAGGCCGCTAGATATTCCGTATATTCTGAAATAGTTCTGGAAGTAGTCCATTATGATGATTCGAAATCATGTCATCACCACAACCCCAGTACAAAATACCAAATCATCAAAAAAATATTTCAACAGATATCGCTATTGGAGCCCCATACACTGTAAATGACGAAGACTCTGAAAATGCAGATGGCACTGTTTTCATATTTAATGGTGGACCGGAAGGATTGGTGATTCCAGCTTCACAGGTAATCATCTCAAGTGCTGGTAATTTAGCTATGTCTACTCAGGTAGACCAAATCCTAACAGACTCAGCATCAACAGTATACCACACATTAACAGGTGATTAGGGGAAGGGATCTTCCAGAAAAAGTGACCTCTTTGGGGAGTTCTATTTATGGAGGAAAAGACATGGATGGCAACAATTATCCTGATGTGATATTCGGTGCATACCTTTCTGCTCAAGCTGTCATGTTCAGGTAGATTTGTAACGTGAACTTGGTTTTAAGCCTTTACTAGCCTGGCGAACCCTTAAGCTAATCTGGAAGACTCTAACGAAGCCCAAATTTACAGCTAGCCACAACAATAAAATCTGCCACCTTACAAATCTAATACATAACTGTATAATACAGGTGCGAAAAATGAACTGTGCATCAACAACAGTGTTAAAATACCATTGAAATATGATTTTCAAACAGAGTATAAAGATAACAATGAATATTTACTAGAAATTAGTGTGAATTCAGCTGTATACGTCGGCTGTATGCCTTGAACTCCTGCCAAACCATCAGGCCGGCTCAGGGATGAAGTTATAGGTCACGCGAACCCCCATTTACAACCACTGTGATATGACAAATTACTATATTATTAATGTAAAATTGAATCACCTGCAACAGGTGTGAAAGTAATGAATTTTCATCAAATGTCAATAACTAGGTGTGCAGAGTGTGACCATATGGCAGCTGATGAATTTTTCAGATCGAGACCGGTTGTAAAAATCACGAGTGAAATAACAGTCGATCCACGAGAAATCGATTTGGAGAAGCCGTCCTGCGCCGCTGCGGGAAGTACTTCTGCAACCAATTGCTTCAAAATCACAACTTGCTTCACGTATACCGGGAAAAGTGTGCCGAAATCGATCGGTGAATATATTTGATATACCATACTTGAGAATCGAAAAAGAGGACAATTTTGACGACTTACATATAAGATACCATAGCGGACAAGGAACGGGTAGTTTGGAAATTTTGATGAAAAATATTTTTGGGTTGACTTAAAAAAGGTCATTTTTCCAATTCCTCTCCCGCTCCCACATAGACTTGGTTTTTGCTGACCTTTTTATTCATTTAGTCAATCTTGCCGTCACCGCCGTCATTTATGACACTTTATTGTCGTCCCTGAACAATCGCCTGGCTATAAAAGCTATAATGGAAGTCGATTTGCCGAAAATCAGGACATTTGGGCGCCCTAGGAGGCAGTGTCGGGATGACTCGAGTCATGACTTGACTCGAGTCAGACTCGAGTCACTTTTTTCGAATGACTTGACTTGACTCGAGTCACTTTGTCAAAATGACTTGACTTGACTTGACTCGGAGTATCAGAAATGCGGATTGACTCGTGACTCGAACCAAAATTCACGAGTCAATTTCAAGTCATCAAGATCGGTTTCGATAAAAATCACTGTATAACTTCCATATGTTCGAATTGTTCGCGAAACTCTGCAGTAGCCCGTGAAATCGACCAATCATTCAAAGATCGTGTGTTTTACTGATTCTCCATTGTTCTCTCACAAATAAATTGACCGCAAACGAAGTGATCGAAGCTTACAGCGAACGTTGTCGTAAACTAGCAAAACATCCATTTCTGTTCTCACCTTAGCCATACCTCTAATTTTATTGAAATTGAATATAGTTTATAATATAGCCTACTACTCAACCATCGGCGCAGGCTCAAACTGTATCATGTTAATATGTGAACGGGTAGTGTATTGCATCCTATCAATTCGTTTCTCTATTTTGTCTGGTAACAACAGACTGAGGCTATGCAATTACTTACGTATAGTTGAACATTTCTACATGTATGTGAGCAATGCAGCGCCTTCTTGCGTGTATATATTTAGCTCTATTCGTTCATCAGTTCAGAATCAATGACCACTCAATCGATATTTCAGTTAGCTAGCAAAATGCAATGACGTAATCATGTCTCATACTTCGAAAAGTCAACTTGACTTGAATTGTGACTTGACTCGTGACTTGACTTGACTTGACTCGACTTGACTCGAGTCACCTCCGAAAATCGGGTGACTTGACTTGACTCGAGTCACCTTTGAAAATCGATTGACTTGACTTGACTCGAGTCAAAATGTGCAATGACTCGTGACTCGAAGTATTGACTTGATCCCAACACTGCTAGGAGGACATTTTTTCGATTTCTTGTAAAAGGAGGACGTATGGCAACCCTATATCATATGCAAACTGAAATTTGCAAGGATAATTATAAAGACCTTATGATTTATGAATGTCCATTCTCCAGTTTTAATGCAATCACCCCTTTTCCCTGCCTTGACTTAACAAACTATTTTCCACTGCGCAGATGTCTCCTATACTTATGACATTGATTCTGGAAAAAGCGGCGATGATAAAAGAGCGTTTGTTCTCGATGAAGCACCGAGAAATATAACTCTCATAAGAAAAAACTTCAAGAAATCAGAAACAGAGTGTGTTGAAGTATACGCCTTCACAGAGGTAATATTGGGATCGAATATCGGATAATTTGTCAGTCGATGGATGTCTTTATATATAATACACATTGAACTGGGGGTGAGTACCTTGGTACCTGATGAATTTGCAACCTTGAAAACCCCAGAAACAACTCAGAGATGTTCTGACTAAATAATTTTTTTCATTCTGTTGACCAGTGTTATCCACCAGTGTTATTCACCTTCAACTTGAAGCATTATTATATTTGTATTTGTAACTTTCAGCTTAACATCAAAGATAAACTCTCCGACATCTCGATCAAAGTATCGCACTCTCTGATAGCTAGGAACGAGCCAGTTCAACCCGTGCTGGATGATCTGACACCTTCACATTCCTTTGCAACGGTCGAGATTTATCGGGATTGTGGAAGTGACGACATCTGTCAGGCCGATTTGAGGCTAGAATCAAACTTGTGAGTAGACCAGTGACATTGTTACGAACATCATTGGCTTTCATTCCATTATACATCTGCATACGCAGCATGTCTAACGCATCTGCGAAATACATCCAGCCAGAGTTGAATAACAAGGAAATTTTAGCGTTTTCCAAATTAGATTAGAATTAGAATTATAGCTATACAATTTTTTCCAAATTAGAAAGAACAAAAATCAAGTTCAGCTCATATCAAATCAGAGTTCATCCTCGTATGGCTGAGAATGGCAAATGTTTGTACACCAAACTATAGGCTGGCTCCCCACTATACAGTTCTCCTGTAGCATTTTCAGGGAAACTAGAAATTAGATTACAATTAAAATTAGAGCATAGCAACATTTCACACATTAGATTACAATTAGACTACTGGAATTCCCTTTAATCAGTGTTGGGATCAAGTCACTACCTTCGAGTCACGAGTCATTTCGAGTCATTGCACATTTTGACTCGAGTCAAGTCAAGTCAATCGATTTTCGAAGGTGACTCGAGTCAAGTCAAGTCAGTCGATTTTTGGAGGTGACTCGAGTCAAGTCAAGTCACAATTCAAGTCAAATTGCCTTTTCGCGGTATGAGGCGTGATTACGTCATTGTATTTTGCTAGCTGTCTGAAATACAGATTGAGTGGTCATTGATTTTGAACCGATGAACGAATATAGAGGTAAATATACACCCAAGTAAGGCGCTGTATCGCTCAGATACAAGTAGAACTAATATACTACGTAAGTAATTGCACAGCCTCAGTTTATAGTTACCAGCCAAAATAGAGAAAGGAATTGATAAGATGCAATACATTACCCTTTTGCATATTGATATGATACAATACGACCCTGCTATGGACTATGTATTCCGAATTCAATTTCAACAAAACAAGAGGTTTGGTCAAGTTAAGAACGCAGAACAGAAATAGACATTTTGCTATTAAATTACCTTACTATACTATAGTTTACGACAGCGTAGGCTGTAAGCTTCGATCACTTCGTTTGCGATCAATGGAGGCTCAGTAAAACGCACGATCATTGAATGATTGGTAGCTCTCACGGGTTACACCAGCGTTGCGCGAACAATGCGAACATACGCAAGATACAGTGATTTTTATCGACACTGATTACTTGATGACTTGAAATTGACTCGCGAATTTTGCTCCGAGTCACGAGTCAATCCACATTTCTGCTACGCCGAGTCAAGTCAAGTCAAGTCATTTTAGCAAAGTGACTCGAGTCAAGTCAAGTCATACGAAAAAGTGACTCGAGTCAAGTCATGACTTGAGTCATCCCAACACTGCCTTTAATTAGTCTAATTGGTCAACTAGAATTATCTAACATCCAGCCTACATGTTATGGTCGAGGACAGAATTTATGTAGGACTGGTCTCAATAAAACAATAACCAATTTGTATTCTATCGATTTCATCAAAACTTTACTTTCATAATTTAGAGACGTGACTGAACTATATGCCGGACAGTCATGGCCGTTTGTGATGGAACAACGCATCGTAAATGAGGGGGAACCTGCATTTTTGTCAACATTGGTCGTGGAGTATCCCGAATACGTCAATTATGTTGGAACACAAAAAGAAGGCTCGGTGAGCAGATCATGGCAATGGTGCTGGGAATTATTATTGCATAGCATAGAAAGAAATCACAATTTTATGACGTGACCGTACGTTGTTCAGTTTGAGATAACACTAAACCATTGTGATGAATACAAAGATGGTAGTGGATATCAAGCAAATATAGGAGTCATTGTGTGCCAATAAAATTGACTGCAAAAATCTGCACAGGGTGACATGTGTTCCCCATTACTATCTCTCAGCAAAGGTTTATTGAGTCCACATTTACGATTCTCAAATTATTCTTGCTACATTGTAAACGAAATAAATCTTCAATGAGGCACAGAGATCAAAAATTCTATGGCAACAAGCAAGGGTACTTATCGCATAATCTACACTCCCACAACCCACCAGTACAAATATATGACCTTAGCAGTCAGCTGACTAGTATTGCATCATGTAAATCGAATAAATTCTATTATATCTCCTAAGCAACACATAAGTAAAGAATTCAGTATGGATTCAATGTGCTCTGGTCTCAATTCAGAAAATCATATTGTGAAAAAGATTTTTAAGAAATGAGAATATGTAATGCAGATCAGCCGCACAATTTGGTTTCTGTAAATCTAGTTATCACCAAGATAATCTTTTAACCCTGAACCTTGGTTGTTTAATTTCCTGGGATGATTGCGATAATTATTTAAAACCACCAAGGTCGTAGTAACATTGCGGTTATTGTATGAAAGTGTTGGTAATGGTAATATTAATATACAACTCATCGTGGCATATCAATTCATTTTTTCAGACCACAGGAATAACTGATCTATGCACAAACGATGCCAGATTTGTTACTTGCGAGGTGGGCAATCCGATGAAGCATAACGAAGAGGTCAACGTAAAATTGAAGTTTCAAACACTGAAGCTCAATGGTAATTTCTCCCAACTTGAAATCAGGTAGGCGTTCAGTTTTTCACAACGTGAGCAGTTAAACATTTGATCAACCACCAGACATGTAAACACTACAGGAATTTCAAAATGCGCAACTACAACTAGAGCTACTCTCTTTTTAAAACTCAAAACTAGGACTACTCCAAAAACCAGTAGTCAACTAACTACATTGGTGGTTTGTACAATTTTGGCTCAGATTTGCGAATATTTGATGGGATGGGACTGTTTGAATTACAAATGAATTCAAACTGCAGCAAAACACAATCTCTATATGCGTTTTATGATGTTTCAGATCTTTTGTGAACAGCACAAATCCCACAAACAATACAAGCGAAGTGACGACCTCTGAACTGCAAATCGGCGTATTATCCGAAATATCGATTGAATCAGCGTCCAGGTAAGAAGCTTACTTGTGGATGATTCCCAGTAGCTTAGTATGGTTTATAATGTGTGCACTAGGGATCTTCAAAATGAATTTTTTACTCAAATCGCACTGGCTACTTGATAAAATTGTTAGATTACCTAATTTAAGCCTACACACCAAATTTGGTTCAATTCTAACCAGTAGCCGCATTGCTACAGGAGAAGAAAGTTTCTATTTATTATATAAAAATAAATGACAAAAAATTTGAAAATTTTTTGTTCACCCCATGAAAGGGTTAGGTTGTCTATAGAAACCATGTTCACCAAATTTGGTTCAATTCCAACCAGTGGAAACGGAGTTAATTGCCGTTGAAAAATTTGGTGAATGAATAAAATAGTATTTACGGTGACCAATTCTTTAATTTATATATTATAGTGGTGCCCACCGTAAATACTATTTTATTCAAATCCAAATTTTTCGACGGCAATAACTTCGCTTCTACTGGTTGGAATTCAACCAAATTTGGTGAACATCGTTTCTATGAGCAACCTACCACTTTCATGGGGTGAAGAGAAAATTTTCAAATTTTTTGTTATTTATTTTTATATAATAAATAGAAACTTTCTTCTCCTGTAGCAATGCGGCTACTGGTTGGAATTGAACCAAATTTGGCATGTAGGCTTGAATTAGGTAACCTAACAATTTTATCAAGTAGCCACTGCGATTTGCAAAAAAAAGTCATTTTTAGAGAGCCCTAGTGTACACGGCTGCCATGACTGAGTGTGAATCCTTGAGCTGCAAATGTTAGGCTAAGCTCAAGCTTGTAATATACGGCTTTTCTTTGCAGCCCTGTTGGATTCTATTTTGGAAATGAGGATTCATCAAAACTCAAGACTAACACGACTACTATTTATCATACATACCAGGTTGGTAAAAGGTGCAGGATTTATCCATCATTCCCCAAGCTTCCTAGTACAACGGACCTAGTAGATCATCACATCAGCAGTTAAATTAATGATATATCCTACATTTCCACAGTATTACAGGTCAGCAAAGTCTCCATTTTATGAATGAAATCTATGAATATTTCAACATAGTTCAATATTTGAATAATATATTCACATGTAAGTAAACGCCAATATTTTCGGCTAACAGTTGTCAGCGGTAGGTTTATTATACGTCCTCTTTTAGGATTTGTCAACCTTTTTCAAGAAATCGAAAATGTCCTCCGAGAACGCCCAAATGTCTTCCTTTTTGACAATTGGTCCTCCGTTATAGCTTTAACAGCCAGGCGATTGTACTAGGACGCCATAAATGAACGAAATCTGGATTTCGATGGCTGTGACGGCAACGTTGACTAAGTAAGGTCAACCATAACCAATTGGCTGTTAGAACGGGTCTTTTAGGAGTCGATTTGAGAAAATGAATAATTTTTTAGTCAAAAAATAGTGTATCCAGTAAAAAATTTCAAATTACTCGTTTTCTCGTCAGCGATTATAACTTTCTGTAACTTGTAAAAAGTGCCCGCTTTACCGTAACTCAAAATATGACAACCCTAGTAATTATCACTTGTATCAACTAATAGAGAATACAGGGATATCCAGAACTTCTAGTTACCTAGTTTTAGATATCCCTGAGAGAATTGGAAAGAATATTGTACATCAATTCTCTGTTGACGAATACCATGGTGAGTGTCGACCGAAAATATTCACGTTTATTTCAATATGAATATATTATATAATTGTCTGTTGCAGTTCTGTACCTCCGAGATTTCGCTAGTTCCAAGTCAATATTTATAACAAGCACAGTCACCATTATATTCAGATTATCAACAAGGGTCCCAGCGATTTTTCGAAAGCTACGATCCATTTACGATGGCCGTTGAAAACAAATGATGGCAAAGTGCTCTTCGAGATGCAAGAACTCCAAGAGGATCATAAAACTGTTTCGTGCTCCGCGGCAAAAATGCTTGAAAACGCACACAAGAAGAACGCGACTGGAAGTGAAAATCATTATGTAAGATAAGGTCCCAGACATTTGAGCATGCCACATAACGAAAAAAGGCAATTGAGCATGCGACATTATAATCGCAAAACAATGCCTAACCCAGATATTATACCACCTATGTATATCCTAACACAAGCCTAACCCCAATTGCAATATGCTGAAGTGTCGCATGGCATTATGGCACATGCTTGGATGTCTAATAGTCCAACGGACTGCAAGATATAGCCTATCGTAAATTCTTGTTGATGAACATCACTTAAAGCAGTGGTTCCCAACCTTTTTGTCTTCATTCCCCACTTCAGATTTATTCCAAATCTTCATTCCCCACTACCCTAAACTTTTGTCATTACGGAGCAGCTATTTGCTTGTTTGAGTACACAAGACTCACAACCACACCAGTACCCAAGACAATCGCCTATAACTTCGACATACAACGTAATGTGAACCGATACAGGTAACGGTCAGAATTTCGCAAAAACGTTAGTTCACGTTAAACTAGTCGTGCTGGATGCGTTTGTGATGCCATCATTGGCAATCCATAGTTAAAAACGAGGATATAATTTTCGATACATACATTCTAGGGCAGTTAACTGGTAACGGTAATTGCGCATGTGTCTCTGTGAATATGTAGACTGTCCTGTATATAATTTTGAACAAATGCGTCTATTCCCCACCAGAAACCATTGAATTCCCCACCAGTGGGGAATTCCCCACCGTTTGGGAACCACTGACTTAAAGGATTAGGTTAAAATCCCTGCTTAAATTCTGTGATTGTTTCCAAACATGACTGTGTGTATTTTCAAGTTGAACACTAAATAATGGCGTAACAGACTTGGTCCGCTAGAAAATTCTAGTTTTCTAATTGGAATGATTGAGTGAAATGCCAGTAGTCTAATTTGTGAAATGTTCTATGCTCTGATTTCCATTCCATTTTTAATTGATCGTTTTCCTGAAAACGCTACAGGAGAACTGTACAGTGCGAAACGAGCCAAGATTGGGTACTAATTTAGAAATGCTGAAAATCTTCCAGTTGTCAACATTTGGGTGTAAATAGACCGATAGAATGAATTTTTAGTTAAGTGCCTATGATCAATATCTTTAAAAAATATTATTTTCACAGTACTGCGACGGTCGTGCGAATTGTGCGTCCATGGAATGCACAGTCGACGGCGTGTTTGAACAAATACAACTGAAAGCTGTATTCCGCCTTCCGTTCGAGACTGTTCTGCAAAATGATTACGATTCCTACATTCGTTCGGAGCTCAGCTTCAAAATAGACGAGTACCCGTACGCAATCAGCGAGGGAAGAGGCCCCACAATTGAATCAACAGTAAGTAGATCGTTAAGAAAAGATGTGATATTCTTATGGTTGTCTTACTTCAATATCTTTATCCACTTTAAGATCTTTATCCATGCTTTGTAGTTTTATGAATACATATTGTGGTTAAAAAGTTCGGATATTGAAGTGTGAATGTTAGAGTCTTCTATATTGTACTCTTCATCTTTCGCCCGATGTTCTATATCAATGGTTCCCAACCTTTTTCGACTCGTAGCCCCCTATGAATCTCGAAACAAATTTTCGACCCCCCCCTTATATTTCATAATCAGAATAAGCCGCCTTCACGTGCATTTTTGGCTGTGATAATTAAATATATCACACTGGACGTCATAACATTTTCGCCCCCCTGCCGCTCGCTTTGATATTTCCGCCCCTTGATTCTCAAATCGCCCACCTCGCAGAGATGATTGGATTAGGATTAGAGATTTTTTTCTGAACGGATTAGGATTTGGATTAACCGATTTTCCGGGAGATTGATATGTCGTTTGGCGAATGGTGACAAACCTTATTCACATCAGTAAATACTGTAGTTATGGTACACTACACTATGGTAAACTCGGTGCCAATGAAGATGAGAGGTGTAGCCCTATGCTAATTTATCTTAAATCAAGAGAATTGTTGGTTGTGAAAGATAAATTTCCAATTCCTTCTAGAGGTCGACCGATAATCGAAATGGCCGATTATCGAGGCCGATATTTAGAGCTTTTCCCGATTATCGGCATCAGCCTATGAAGGCCGATATTGCGGCCGATATTTTATATTTAAAAAAATTCAAAAATATTGGAAATTCAATGCTCCGTGTTCTCAATCTCAAGAAATCGACGACGCAAAGGGTGATATATGACAGATTTACCCTTGCAGGACGAGTTTAACTGGGTGAGCATGCAGAGAAACTATGCTTCCTGCATTACAATCTACCTTTTCTGAACTGATCTGCAATTCTGTATCATGTTTTGCTTTTGAGTTATCCCAAATTTCATCGAATGTGCGCAATTAAGCAAGAATTCTTTTCAATTTCAGTTTTCTCGCTTGTTATTCAGCTTTCTGTGGCATGAACAAGTGCCATCTTGCCTAATATATAATATTTTGGGTGAAATTGTTATCTGCTCCTTCCATATTAATATCGGCCTATGATATCGGTTATCGGCCTTGTAGGGGGCCGATATATCGGTATCGGCCTGTAAAAATCAATATCGGTCGACCTCTAATTCCTTCCTTGCATAAATTTTCGTTCTTCTGAATTTCAAGTTGAAATCGGATTAGGATTGGACATGGACTTGAATATACAAAAGTTCTGGATTAGGATTTGTAGCTTCGGATTTGGATTGGATTAGGACATGGAAATTCCAAATCCGCTCATCTCTGCCACCTCGGTTGGGAACCAGTGTATCCATGTCATTGGTACGCATACCACTAGTGGTGCGTGAAGTCACTTCAGGTCGTGTGCAGTATATGCATTTTCCAGTAAAATTGCAGTCTTCACAAATTGTTAACTGATTTTTTGTTATGTAAGAATTGAGTGATTCGACGGAGTTACACCCCACCCAGATCAGCTGGTGGCAAAGAAACAATTGCAACCATGTCATTGAATTTTGTCTTGATCGTGTGTGTTGTTAATAATCAGGAGTGAGTTGTTTCGAAATTTTTGGGCCAACTTATTTGCTAATCTGCCTGTTTTAAAAATGTTTTATACATTTAGAGTGAAGTTGAGTTTTCCTTGTATTGTATATCATATTGTCAAAAATCACAGGTCACCACAGAATTCCTATATCAACGTACGCCAGAGGACGTCGCATGGTGGATTGTTGTGATAGCGGTGCTCGCCGGACTATTGTGTCTACTTCTCCTCATTTTCATTATGTGGAAATGCGGCTTTTTCAAGAGAAAGCAGAGACCTAGTGATGAAGATCAAGCGCAAAAGGAAGCTCTAAATCCAGGCTCTGAAGATGACAAGGAAATGGAAGAATATTTGAAATGAAGAGAAACTTCTAGTGTGACACAGATTCAACGTATGCCCAGTCTTGACTTTTTGTGAAGGAACAACATACAGAAAGGACTGCTTTCGCATTGCTCTCGCATGTAATGCGTAGACCGTACGGCAAAATCCAATCGAACAGCAGCGCTACAGGTGCAATAGTCATTGCGCGGTCATTATTTTCTAAGTTGTTGAAGTTCACTGGAAATTCAATGTTTGGAAGGTGGGCAATTCGATGCATGTAAAGCTGACAATCATCTAAGAATACTGGGACAGGACCGAAATGGTACGAGAACACTATCTTGTGGATATTTTTTCGAAATTTCAAGTCACAATAATGTACCATTAGATGACCATATATCTGAAATCATTATTGTTAACGTACGCTGCATCCCTACTACCATAACGGTTGAGTAGCGACTAAGATTACCGAACATAGCATTTTTTATTGTGTGTTGAGTTAGGCGTTGTGTGTTTCGACCAGATGATATGAGAGCAGTGATACTTGAATGACGAGTACACTTTTCGAGTAGCCTCATTTCATTACATAACTACTCCGACAGTGATACCGATTATACTGCAGTATACCTCGTTCCATTTTGACACTCTGTCAGGTCAATGCTCACCTTTTAATACTAATTTTGCACTGTTATTGTTGGTATTGATGCACATCCATACTATCATTTGAATTATCTATATTCCTTGTTGTTATGGCGCCAGCTTTTCTGGTACACTTAAGAACTGCACAGATATGCCACGTATCACAATTGATCATTTTTCTACTTTTGACATGACAATTAATCGCTTATTAGTTTAGAATCGAGTGTAATTTTTTTCTGCGTATTTTTCCTGTATTTCTCCATTTTGCAAACACTTTTTATTCTTTTGAATTCATTGTCTTTTCGTATGACACATAATAAAATACTCCCAACAAACGACACAACGAATATGCCTTCTTAAAGATGTAGTAGGATGGCTTGGATGGGTACCACATAGTAAGCATATATGGCAGGGGGATGCTCTCCAGGTATGAAAGATTGTCTGTCATATTTGATACAAAACTAATACCAGGGTTACCATATATATCAGATCTGGAAAAGACAGCACTTTTTACAATGAGAATTCGGGTAGTTTGAAAATTTTGACTTGGAATTACCGTTGTGTTGATGACTACATAGAAAAAGAAAAAACAGCTCACTTTCCCAAAACAGCTACTTTTCCAAATCAACGCCCGGAAGCCACTCTTCAAGGTAATTTTTTAGTTATCCTTGCTGCCGAAGAAGATTTCACGTCATTTTATGGGGTTTTCCGGTTCCGCCTGTACAATCGCCCTGACAAAGCTATAAAGGAGGACGAATTGCCAAGAAGAAGGACATTTGGGCGACCTCATAGGACATTTTTGATTTCTTGAAAAAGTAGGACAAATCCTTAAGGACGACGCATGGCAACCCTAACTAACAGGTGTAGTATGATGTGAGAACGCACTGAAGCAGCGTCCTTTGAACAGGCATTTCGATTTCTTAAATTCAACTTGGTTGGTTCTTTCAACATTTAACTTGATACTGCTATCATATCATTAGACTCCACTGTACACTGCCTAAGACTCATATGCCTGTCTTTTTCTACTAGAATACAACTCAACCATGCAGTTTACAAAACAAAACAAGCACCGAACAAAATCAGCATGTGTAATATTATAGGTGCAAAAGTTCTCAAAAGTATTGTATTATAGGTGCAAATGTTCTCAAAAGTATTGTAACTTCAATATAAAAGTATAAATGAACATGCATGAACGTAAGTGCAAAATTAAAAGCAGCAAATACAAAGCCTACCGACCTGCATGTAATTAATCCACGCAATCTTTCTGATCTACGTTCTTTATACATGTTTATACGTTTAACAGCAAAGCGACTCCGGCTAGAATCCATTTCGAGGCTGGTTCCTTCGATTTGAGGTTGAACGTCCAAACGAAAGTGGGCCCTCTCTCTCTGGTACGATACACGGGGCACTCGTACTGGTTTTTAGTCTCAACCCTGTCCAACGGTATCGCCTTGGCGAAAATGATCGGTACGCTAGGAGTCAGCTCTTTCAATTTGGCGTCCACAAGCAAACCTGGTTAACAAAAATTGGGATATCAGTAAAAATGTTTCAATACGAAGAAATCATGATGCCATCAAGTTTTAGAGTCAGAAAAACGATTTCAACAGCAAGGCTAGTGGTAGATTCTCAATTGATGATCAGAGGCATGTCAATTCATTATGGGATTAACAGAATTCAAAGTATGACGCAAAAAGAGATGAACGGAGAATGCATTGTATTGCTCTTTCGAAAAAATCTACCAATTTCTACTTGAAACTGTGCGTTAAAAGTCGCAATTGAATGTGTACGGTATAATTTTCAAGTGTACAGTATGGTCGTTCAAAAATAACTCTTTTGTCAAGTTTTACTATCGATCGATAGAGATGTTAGGTGGGCTAGAAAAATAATGCATATAAAATTTGGGTCAATTCCAACATTTTATAACGTACCAAGTAAAATTTGAAGTCACTCCCTAGTGTACAGACCTTTGAAGGCATGATGCAGTTGGTGCTATAATGCTAATGCTGAATTTGAAATGAAATAACAAGCTAGCAGTCAATTTTGCCCGACACTATTATAAGACGGTGGAATTAAGTCATACTGAACTTGACCAATCAATCTCACCTGCTTGGGTGTCCCACTGCGCCCCCTCGAGGAACAGACCGTGGAGATATGCGCCTTCCCTTGGGGCGTGACCGAAATCGTCTTTCTGCTTTTTTGTGACGTCGACGGATATGGCCATTTTATCGAGCGGCCAGTCGTTTTTACGAGACATGCTCTGAAAAATACCATCATAAATATCAGTTTTAATGTAATATTTTGTTTGATTCCCGATACTTCCAGTATTCTAGTTGTCTAATTTGATCAAATTAGAGCAAAATGCCAGTAATCTAATTCCAATTCAACTTGTTAAATATTTTCATACTCTAATTTTAATTCTAATCTAATTAATTGTTTTCCTGAAAATGCCCCTTTTTCCGCGCCATTTTGCAACAAAATAAAAAGAATATCACTCTCGCGCAATGAAATCCAGTGCCAAGCCGCCATCGCATTGCTAAGAGGTACAGTCATCGTAGTTATTGTGACGAGAATAATAGTCATGCTGACAAAGTAGCTTGTAGTCTGTGAACAGCCTCATAGTTTCGATCACAAACAGAACAGGAACGAAGAAAAAGAGGTAATACCGGCTTGCTTAATTTATGCCATTAACTATTTCAGTAATTCTAATCCTAATCTAATTTGGAGAAAAACTCCAAAACAAATACATCGTAGAATGAACATTTGTATAATCTATAAACATGAAATCATTTCATCGAAACAAAAACATCACAAAGAAATTGATTAAAGAATGCAACACCACTCAAGTTATTGACCAATGACCACTGCAGCTATTCCGCTGTGCTCACTCGTACATGATATTCTGCTATGTCTCGCATAAGAAACTACTTCTTGTGATGACTCGAGACCACGGAGCTATGGACTCGTATAAAAGTGTATGTAACACGTGTTAGAAGAAACTTTGATTATGAGACTCTATACGCTACTACTGTATAACGTTTGAATAAACCATTGTATATATCTGTTACGAAGAACCTCACCAAGAGCAACAGGGTATATCTCCAGATAAGTATTGTATAGCCGAGCACCAAGGCAATTGGTTAGCCCAGTGGTTCTCAACCTTTTTGGCTTCGCGGACCCCTTTTGACCGTCACGGACTCTCGCGGACCCCCTCAAGTTTTAGTTCAATTTTAGCTCTATTCAAATTTAGCTCTATTATTAGCTCTATTATTTTAGCTCTATTATCTCAACCTTCATATCTGTCTTGTGCAAATATGAACTGTAGGCTTGTGATAAACAGAAAAATAATGACTTTTCTTGAAAATATCATCATACTATTTATGTAGAAATTGGTAGACTTCGATTATTTCAAAGCTAATTTTGCTGCTGTATTTCTTGAAGTACGTGGTCGTGTCTTGAAAATCCGCGTCTTCGTTTTGATATGAACGAGAAGTGCCGAAAACCATTTCCGGAAAGATAGATGGATGCTAACGCATAACGCTTCCGACGATACTTTCGGTGTGATCGCAACATTTATGGCACCAAAATGAAGAAACATCTATTTTATGAACATACCACGTCCAGCATCTAGCGCAGGGACGGGCAACTTACAGACCGCGGGCCGGATTCGGTCAAAGTTAAATCCTAATCTAAAAGTATAGACAAATTTTATGTGCCAAAGAATGGATCCAAGTTTTCCCAACTGAGAAAGACTTTCATGGAACTACTTTTTCTGTTCTGTTTTACATATATATTAACGAGAAAACATTTTCGACCATGAAAAATTGAACATTAACAAGACAAGGCTGCGTACCAATATAACTGGTGATATGAATTTCAGGGTTGAAGCGTAATGCTTTGATGGCAACGAAACACTCCTTGTTCTTCAAAAAACCCGCCTTGTCGATAGGGCATCCGCAATAAGAATGCGCCAAATCTGATAGCCGAGCTTTAAGAGCAGGTATATCATTGTCCGATTTATGACGGATGTCAGCCGAAAATATTCGGGTTCATTTCAATATGAATATACTATTCAATTGTATATTGAAGTTCTGTACCTCCAAAAAGCTGTTCAAATAGTGGTTATGTATATCACATGATAAAATGGATTTCGTGGCGAGGTTTCAATACGTGCATTGGGACAAATTAAGGATTTACTTCTGAAATTTTTATTTCAAACGACTGTACACTAATTTGATGAGACTGACAACTTCAAATCGAGAAGGTTTTGCAGACATTACGAAGTCACCCTGATTGACGTTACAATCTCCATATTTTTATTTTTTCCACAAACCCCTACAAAACGTCTCCAAACAGCAATATGTTTGTATCAGCAGGTTAATGGAAAATGGGCAATGAAAATGAATTTCCGCACTACGATAGTTCATGTCAGACGATTATTATGATGATATGAGTCATGAGGTTTTAGCAGTTGTGGTACGAAACTGCCTCATGCTTTCTCAAATTAAAAAATAAAATAAAAATTAGAATATCAGCAATACTAAAAATTTAGAGGTCTCGCGGACCCCCTGAAATTGCTTCGCGGACCCTCGGTTGAGAAGCGCTGGGTTAGCTATACTTTTATACAGATCACCAGAGACAGTAAGCTTCAATTGCTGCACCACCTTCACTACTACAGGAAAACAAAATCTTTTACCTGCATAATAGCTGTGAGGAAGGATTGCGGATTGAACAGACCCCCAAGCCATACCGACGCGGGCAATGTCAGATCTTGTGTCCAAGTATCCAGCTCACGGCACCGTAACAGCATGTCGGTAAACCTAGAAAAATTGTCGGTCTTGAACAACTGTTAGAATAACATGTCGTTAAGGCCGGACACAATGATTTGATTATCTAATAATCGAATCGTGATCCAATATCTTAGGTAATCGATTTTGGCAGCCCTAATTTTAACCATGAAAAAGCCATCAACTCACATGTTCTGAAGCAGTTACTGACGCTTCTATATAGAATATGAAATTGACTGTACCATTTGGAAAGCGAGTATGTCGACGGATAGGAGACTTTGGTCCATGACGTCGGTAGCATGTCTAAGTACAGAGCGTCTTGTACGGACTCCATCGACGCAGAGAAGGTCAATTCTCCTTTCAGCCCCAAGTCAAGTTCTTTCAACGATCGTCTGAATACCGTTAATACATGGATATCAATTGATGTTGATTGAGAACAGTCGCGGTCAAAGTAACATATTAAATTTCTACTTGAGCTGAGGTAAAGATTTTTAAGCAAGGAACAAATTGAGTTTACCAGGCCTAGTTTTGCTTAAAAACGGAAAACTGTGAAGTAGATTTGGAAATAGTTTTAAAATGTAATACTTGAGCAAGTAGTACAAGTAGACAAAAACCACTTAGGTACTCTGAAAAAGCAAAAGTATTTCGAAACTGAAACATCTTACCAAAACTCGTGCAGTAATACGAACCTCAGTAATACAGAAAACAAGTATAAATGGATGTTATAGCCTCAGATACTTTGTTGGTAACGATATTATCTCTTCAGCTCATTGTAAACATGATTTATTTTGCCGGAAAGGTTCGGTTAGCTTAAATTCTAATCTGAGTTGAACTATCTTGCGTTCTACTGTAGTAGTAGCCACGCAGGCATCAACTCTTAAAAGCCTATAATGACAAGCAAAGTTGGTCATGGAGTAAGCTGTCATCATAGATACTTGAAAGAATACAGTAAAAATGGTAGCAGCTATCATAAATCTATGTCCAATGCATACCTGATTTCGCTCAGCAAGATATTCATCCTTTCGCATTCCTGTAAGCAAACGACGATGTATGGACTTCTCTCCGTGGTTTTAGCTCCGATTTCGGCGAGCGGGAACAATTCCGGCAGCCTTTCTAGAATTTCGTCCAACGTGGACTTCACCTGGAAAATGGAGACGGAAATTATAAACTGCGTACATCCAGTATTGTTACTACTGGATCTCGATAATATCCAGTCAATTTCACACTTTGAAAGATACATTGGTTTCGGAAACGCGTCTTAAGGTAGACGCCGTATCTTCTGAATATCGGCTTGATATATTGGGGTTATCGGTGATGGTGATAGTTATCAGTTTCATTGAGTCATGACTCGATTCGAGTCGAACTTGAGTTGCAATTTTTCGTTGACTCGACTTGACCCGAGTCAATTTCCATTACACATTCTATGACTTACTCAAGTCTCGTAAACCAAAAAATAGGCTGAGAAACTGTGTTTAATCTGTTTGAAATAAAGATAGAGAGAGAAAAATTACTATATATACAGTGAACACCATAACTTGGACTCGGTGGCGAAATGAAAACAACTCGAATTGACTCGAGTCAAAACTGTGAAAGTCAAATTGACTTGTGACTCGGAACCTTGTGACTTGGTTACAACCCCTAGCTCAAAATTTCATATCGGTCGGACTCAAGTTACGATTTAGCGAGCATCGCGACAAAGTTCAGATATCACAAAATCACATCAAAAAATAAAAAATACCCTTTAAAACACAAACAAACCTTTTCGTCCACAGAAGCGACCCCTTCGGCGCCCTCACCGCCTTCACGAGGCTGCATTTCCAGCACAGTGCGGAACAAATTGTCCGAAGTCACCGTCAGAATACCGACTTCTGCGTTAGGATGCAGCCCGTACAACGATGGGCTTTCCGGCGGCAGTATCTCGTCGATGTACTGGTGGTAGCCTTTGTAGTCCAGATTGGGCGGTGAAAAGAATCCAGGCGCGTACATCAATTCGCCATCCAGCTGGATAGAAAATTTTGAATTTAAATGTATGGAACAACTGGGGTTGGGCACAATCATCCGAGTTCTCACAACATGTCAATTAAATGATTGGAGTCGAATGAGATAATATAAAAAACACTCAAAGCCTAATATACGATTCAGAATCAAAACACCTTGGAACTCGATTTTATTCTGCCTTAGTAACAGCTACATTGAATTACATCTCACAAACCTGTTTCGGTGCCATATAAACTTCCAAGTAGGTATTGCATAACCGTCTGTCCCAGTCATCCGTGATATGTCCGCCATACATGATCTCACCGAATAGGTACCGTAAATCTGTCCACGGAACCTACCATAAAAAGGTATCATGGTAATATAGTGGAATTTCAAGTAGTATATAAGATGAAAATGTTTTGAAATAGCTATGTCAAAAATACCTTCGAATTGGCTTCCAAGTAATTGTAGAGAACGTTGACAGATATCGTGAGGTCTCCGGTGTTGAACGGGTAGCTGCCGTTCCATCCTTGCGGGCCAAACTTGCGTCTCTCGGCCACAGCCGCGTGGAAATAACAGAGAGAGAAGAGGATCGACTTGAACTCGGACTCGCGAGCGCACATCTCCAATGTGTCCTGCGTATATTTAAAATACATTGCGATCTTATGAATTAATGCCACTGTTGTGTCTACTTCAACAGGAGAAGTAATGCTAAACAAATTCGGCCATATCCGCGGAAACGGCGCACCTGATTAAAGTTATCCAGCGCTGCGTGCAGATTTGCGTGCATCCCGGTCGGAGGCTCGTTGGTGACTTTGATTGAATTTTCCAGGATTCCCTGCGGTATGACGTGCACGTCTGCAGAAACGGGAGGCTCTGCGCTGATGAATAATCTGTAGTCATCGTGCGCGTTGGCTGCGTTGTAGTCCACGATGTCCTCGAGTTTGGAAAGCCATTTCGCTGAATTTAAGTAAACTGTGAACTAGATACCCATAGGAAAAGAAAGGTGTCGTTTCGACACCTTCCTATCTTTCATTGCATCGCAGTCTTGTGGTGTATTGAAATGATGAAATCTTTAGCAATAAATTGGATTGAAATGCATTTCTATTACTGGTATGCTATGTTTTACAGGCATGTACGAAATAGAGAAGGTCCAGACAAACAGTTTTGGAGTAAATTTACTCATATTGAAGTAAACCCTAATATTTTGGACTGGCACCCATCAGAGATAATCCTAAGCAGCTAGTAGAGAATTGAAAATAATATTGTATGTCAACAATAATATCATCCAATATGATGTCACCGGCACGAAACTTTGAGTTACCGATGCAAACAGATGGTTTAGCTCAATGCAGGGTTGTAATGACTCGAGTCACGACTCGACTCAAGTCACGATTTTCTGATGACTCGACTTGACTCGAGTCATTTTCTCAAAATACCGAAATAACTCAACTTGACCCGAGTCAAACTGTGTATTGACCCGACTAGGACTCGAGTCATTGCGCATGACTCGAACCAAATCATATGACTCGAGACTCAGACGGCCAAGACCGACATTTCATTCTAGTTTCGAAGAGAAATAAAGTAAGTAAAGTAACTACACTCTTGGGATTTCGTCTATTGGTACTGGTATTTGAAAATGCGACCAAAAACTGCTATGAGTGAGGAAAATTAGTGTATTATAAAATCGAACCATTCGATATCACCAAACAGAGTTATAAATAGTGGGTTTAACAAAACTTTAACTAGAAACTGAGCAGTTAACACAATGACTCGGACTCGAGTCATAATACCATGACTTGGACTCGACCCTCTAATCGATGACTTAGACTCGGACTTGACTCGGTTGTGAAGTAAAAATGACTTGACTTAACTCGAGTCAAAACTGTAAAAGTGAGATTGACTTGTGACTCGGAGCCATGTGACTTCGTTACAGCCCTGGCTCAATGTACTAATTTCAGAATATACGCAACTGCTTTTGTCGGCAAAAAATTATTTGATCAATTAGGTTGATTTATTACCCTTTTTAGCTGTGAGCTCTGCGTGAATTATAGATTCCCATACGCTTTCAACTCACAAATTCCTCGCAGGAAATTTTCATTGAAATCGAATCTCTGAACATATCTAAAAGCAATACGTACCGACAAGATGAATATTCTGCAGCACCACCCAGTGACCCATTTCCGCAGCCGTTTTAAGGGCCTGCTCGGCGATCACCTCTTGACCTTGTCCCAGCGAGATGTTATGGAAGTTGTTGTGGTCGCTATGGAAACCGAGCCGTTTACCTGCAAGTACAAAAGGTCCATAAAAAATAAGATATAAGACCAGGATAAATAAATGTCGATGGAAAGGGACAATTATTCCGTAAACATGTTCTCGAATTCCGGGGAATCACTCATTAAATTTTGAAGTTTCCTAAAAAAACGCTGCACACCAAGTTTGACTCGATTTCAACTGGTAGATGTGAACGCACAGGAGTTTGAAAATTTTGAATTTGTTATAAAAAATTACTGTCAACCCCATGAAATTGCTGGCTTGTCTAAAAAAAAAGTTGAAAACAAATTTGACGCAATTCCAACCCATTTGAGTTTGTCATTCATAATTCTGGGATTTTTGCGAATCCGAAATTTTCAACAGCAACAGCTTCGCTTCTACTGGTAGGAAGTGAACAAAAATTCTTAAACATTGTTCATTCAGACAACTCAACAATATCATGGGGTTGACAGTACAATTTGAAACAAAAATTTTAATTTTTGGCATTGAAATTCATCTTTTGCTCGAGTACGAACTGTGACTACTCTTTGACCAACTCTGAAAAATACCGAATCATAATCTTACCAAGAGCTTCCACGTCGGTAAGGGGATCGAGTCCCGGTGACAGAATGAAGAAAATAGGCTCGGCTTTTGAGCTTTCTTCAAAAGTTCTCGAGAGTTCGATGGGCCTGTTCTCGACGTACTTTGATCCCAACATCTGTTCCGTAAAGTCTCTGCAAACGAATAGTTCAATCAAAATCTTATTTCAACAGTATTACGGTATTTTCAAAATCGGCTATGAGAACCAGAGCTACTTGAAAAACCAGTAGTTACTTAACTGTAAACTAACTACATTGGTAGTTTGTACAAGTATGTCGCAAACATGATGAAATAAATGAAGTTTCAAAAGAATTTCCAGATATCATATGCAGATAATCTTGATATGCAAAGAGCCGATTTCAAGTATAAATTAATACTAAATTTTGTATGGTGACGATATCCAAGTCCTATTATAGTGATGAAAGAAATTTATTCAAACTTTTCATGAAAAAATTGAAAATATCAGAATGATGATATTAATAATTCACCCAGGTAGAAGTAAATCGCTACTGGCCAGTGCTGCAGCTAAGTCAACATTTATTTACAACTGGATTAAACGTAATGCTTCTAACAATTTACCTGAGAGCATAAGTCATCCTGTCCGGCCTTAGAGCTCGCAGTATACACATTCTTATCGCGGGTGGTTGGGATTTCCAATCCTGCGGAAGCTTTTCTTTCTCGGGCGCCTCGCTATCTACGAGTTTTTTCCAACGTTTAGGAGATCCCTCCATGTCTCGATCGAGCCCGGCAAACTCATCCATCAGTGACAGAGCTTTGATAATGCCCCAAGTCTAAAAGAGAAGGAGAATGAAAGAGTCTTTATTTTCATCCAGCCGAAACACATCATCAATGATGACAAGGAATAAAAATGTACATACATTATACAACAGTATTCGGTACAGGATGGGGATGATCGGTACAGCCTTAGAGACAATAAGAGATTATTCTGGTTGTCTAATTGGACTAATTAGAGCAAAATGTAATTTGTCATTTCCCTAAAAATGATATACGAAAACTGAATAGCGCGAAACCAGTCAAGCTTGGTGTACAGACATTCGCCATTCATATGTTCGTGAGTATGAAAACTGTTTTGATACGTACTGAGCCTGATTTTTGTTGTAATTCTGTCTAATTCAGTAATTCTAATTCTAATGTGACTTGGGAAATCTGTTCAAGTATGAGCTATATATAACTATAATCTGATTTGGTAAAGCTTTTGAATGTACTATAATTTTATAGTTGAATAGTATATTCCTATTGAAATGAACCCGAATATTTTCGGCTGACACTCGTCAGGGGTAATCGTCAGCAAATAGTAGAGTGACAGCCGAAAATATTCGGGTTCCTTTCAATATGAATATACTATTCAATTGTATATTGAAGTTCTATACCTCCAAGAAGCTGTTGAAATTTTATAGTTGTAATACTCTGTATTGTAGGACCAGTTTTGCCTAAAACACGGTCAACTGCAAGTTTTCACTTGAGTAAGTTGTGCAAGCACGCAAAACCCAATCGAGTACTTTAAAAAAGTATTTTATTACTCAAGCGACTCCATAACCTACACGGGTCCGATAACCAAATACATTTACCTGGTCCGAGAGAAAGTCCAAGGGACCGCGTGCTGGGTAATGCGGAGGGAACTTCAACAAAATGTCGAGATGAGACGGATTGAGTTCCCCTCTCATTTGCAAAACTTGGAACGCCACCTGAAAGTAAGAATCGAATTGATTGATTGACTGATCCATAGAAGAGGAGAGACAGACTTATTTAATCAACCAAATGGAAGAAAATAGACGTGCACTTTACTGAACAAAACATTGATTCATCGGTGTTGGTACTGATGATACTTGGTACATGGAACTTGATTGTTAAAATATCATAAGGGGGAGATAACGTAGTGGTCAGCGTTGGCGCCATCCAAGCAGGCCGACCAAGTTCAATTCCCGGCGTTGGAGGATATTCTGGGCTCCTCGTCCCCCTTGTCGTTTTTCTTACGGCGACAAAAAGCCCAGAAAAAAAGACCCGATAAAGAAAGAAAAAGAGTTTGAGATTGCTTCTAAAAAGGGCTGACGAAGAAAGAAAGAATATCATCGAAGAAGACAGTGACATCGGGCACTAGGCAGATGTGGATGCCAGCTCAAGAGACCCCAACTGGTTGGTCGTTCGGCATCCCCCTATCAGTTCATTACATCGCATTGTGTGTCTTGTATATCGCATTGTGCATTGTGTGTGTGTGTGTCTTGGACAGATGAAACTATAATCTGACGATTGATTGATAAAGTGGTATATGATTTTCATAGAATTTGACGAATATCTATGCAATACAGTGTTTTGTATGAAATGAGAAGCAAAATGTTATGTAATAGGAAAAAAATTAAATAAATCAAAATTACACATAACAATAACTTCATATTGCTAATTCATTTGAATAGTGTACTGTACACTCGTCAGGGGAAGTCCTCAGCAACTGTAGTAGAGAATTGGCAAGGACATTGTATATCAACAATTGTATCAGAAAGTATGATAAACGCTGTTCTTTCCAATTATCTGCTAGTTGCAGACGAATGTAAGAGGTGGACAAAGAATACATATATACAAGCATGATGATTAGTGCGGTTATGGTTACAATAAGGCAATACATAAATATGTATGAAAAACTAAAAAAAAATATGAAAATACATAACAAAAATATATGGGCAGCACCTGAGCTGTGAAAGTGAGTTTGTCTTTCTCGAAAAGCGCCCGGCTCGTGTATTGGAACGTGTTGAAGGTGACGGTGTCGATCAAATTCCTCACACGTTCGTGCATGTCTTCGTTCTCGGGCGCGGTAGCGATAGATCTTTGAAACACGCTGTTGAAAGCCTAGAAATAGCGGCATGAGATTTACAATTCGGCAATCCGTTGTAGAAGCTGACATGATATTGGTGAGGACGAGTCGATTTCAGTTTTTAACAACTATGGCCGATAATCTTGGTTTAAATACATCAATTTTGGATTTCCTCAGCTATAATATACGCCTTTTGGAATGCAAATACTATATTTCTACTGAGTTGTAGTTTTATTTTAAATAAATGAACTTGATACGTTATTGGAATGTACGCTAGTATATTTATATTGTACAAATTATTGGCACTAAAGAGAAGTACTATTTGAAATAATTCATATCTAACTATCGGTAGAAAATGTTGTTTTATTACCACGAATACTATATATCTGTGATATCAGTGTTGGTTGAAATTCTGATATCAGTTGTGACTTTAATTCTAATATAATATTAACGATATTTGATAAATAGACTGATGTGGACGCTACATCAAGAGACCGCTACTGGCCGTTTCGGCATCTACTTATTTGTCCATTGCATCGTGTTTTACATGAAAATAAAAATATATAATCCGATAATTAGTATAAATGATGTATTACTAGGTAGAATATATAAGAACTTGGGCAATAGGGTTGTTAAAAAAATTAATTTTTTTCAGGATTCCGTGGATGAACTGATAAAATTGTAAAGTTGCGTAATAAAAACTCTACACACCAAATTTGGCTCAATTCATTCCAACCAGTAGCAGCCGACGCACAGCCTATCGAAATTTGTTTTGCATCATTTTTGTAGAGAACTCAATAATTTTATGGGTGGACCGTGAAATTTGGAAAAATTTTTTTATAATAAATTCAAAATTTCCAATTGGCTCTGTGTCAGCTTCTACTGGTTGGAATTAACCCTAATTTCGTGTGTAGTAGTGCCACGCACGACGTATTTTGATAACTCATTCGAGTAACCGTCATATCATCAGCGATATCGCAACGACACTTACCCTCAACGAGAACTGATAAATAGGATTGATTTTGTTGAGATCGTTGATAATGAAGTAGAGAATGGAAGCTCGTGATGCAACGTCTCGATACGATTCCCGCGCGCCGTTGATGGAAGATTCGTTGTGTTTCGCTTCCGTTACCTTGATCTGTCATCAAATCATGAGCAAACAACTGTTAATCAGCTTGACGCTGTTTCAAAATAACAAAGGACAGATTAAACAATGAAAATTATCAATGATCATGAATGATCTCTACAGAAATTTCTTGAGGCAGCTACACCTTCAATTATATACGAGATGGTTAAACTGGTCAAAGAAGTAGAAGTTGAGTTGTACTCTAATACGATTGGAAGTTGAAATTTCTAAGTAAATAAAAAAGGAAATATGCTGGGCCTGGTTTTGCCTAAAAACTGAAAACCGTCAATTGAAGTAGGAGTGTAAAATCAATACCGCTTCAGCAAACCGGGTAAAATCTCTGCATATATGACGTGACAATGAATTTTTAGAGTGGTGTGATGTTATTCAGGATATGACATCAAAAATGGCTTATGATAAAAATAATATAAATTGACTTTTCACGCTACGACGAAAAGACAGTTTTGCTATTTTTCAAGCATAATACCGTCATCACAGGATTTGTATGAAATGAATGATATGTTTATCTACGTAAACCAAAATAGAATGACATTGCGCATAAAACGCGATGGAGGGACATTCCCGAAGATTCATTTGATGAAATGCGAAGAAGAATCATTGATGGAATGAACGGTGCGACAGGAATTATAACAACAGTGCGTAATGTGCCGGCACTTTGTCACACGGTTCACCTTGAAAAAGTTCAAAAACGACTCTTCCAGCCGCTTGATGTGAGCCATTTTCGCCTGCATGACATTGAAACAAAATTACCGAAGGATTTCAGATTCACGAACTTTGGGTGGTTAGCCCCGCCAAAAAAAACCGAAACATATTTCTCAGAACACTAATTTCGAAATCAAGCCAACATGCATATTTGACACGTAAGTCATCGATTGCGGTCAAACGTCTGACAAATTGAGTTACAAAACAGATTTGGTATAGGAGCCAGAGTCTAAAATTCCATGCAGACATCAAGATTTTGTAAAATTCACATTGTACACGCGCAATCTGGCTTAAATAAACATCATGATGCTATCGGGTGAACTATTTATTCTGCATACAACACTACAAAAGGTTAGTGTCAAATTTTTTTCTAAAATGAAGATAAGGTGTTCTTATCCACACGTCATACTCCTAAAATATATCATTCGACCCACCTCAATTTCTTCAGAAGTTCTTTTGGTCAACTCCAAATTCTCAACCAGCTCCACATCGCCGAGGAAATTGCCCTCTGCGTTCGACAGCCTCGTGAGAAGATTGTCTTCCAGTTGCTTCAATTCGATCTTGAAGTCATTTTGCTGTTTCGTCAGCTCCACCTTGAAATATCAAGCACACACAGTCTTAACAATAGTGACAGCTGGGCCAATTATCGGTTCGCCGATAATATCAAGTCGAGATCATACTTTAAAAGAAATATCTGTACCAGCCATTGGAGGTAAAATATATCGGTGGTTATTGACCTTGGCTCCAGCGCCCACCCGAGGCAATAAACACTTTGGGACGTTATAGCGGCCGTGAAGATAAAATGTGTATCAGTATAGGGTGTAGTAGTTCTGATAGTGATATATAGTTGTATAGCAGATTTATAGGTCTGTAAATCCCTGAGTGCTCCTTGCAAATTAAGTCGAAACAACATTTATGAAATCTGCTAAATTTTCGTCACAATTCGATCGAAATATACATTCAATGTTTGCAATATATTTCCACAAACGCTGTGGTAATGATAATCAAACTAAAATGTGATTCTTGCGTGTACTTTTAAATCGCATAGTCCTTCCTTAACGCAATTCCATGGCAGTAGATAGTGGGTTTCTCAAACAATTGTTTCGAACAAGATATCGTACCGTGCAGCACGCAGAGTGTCGAAATCCGCCAAAGTGTCCATATACTACTTTGAGCGTTAAATTAGGATCCTGGCAGATTTCACACCTTATTCCACTTGTACAGTGAACATGCTTTGAAGCTTTATGACCAAATTGTGAAACCAAATATTCCTGTATATTTGAGAGCTACAGAATGAAATTGTCGGTGTATTTCTGCATCTTATCATGACGAAATAATACTGCTAAGCGTTGAGACCCAAAACCTCACGTGTTCGTTATATAATCCCAGTTGGTTCGTTCAGAGTACATGCATCTACAGTTAAGAACTGGGTGCATTTCTCCTCTGTTTTAAGGAATTATATTCAACCTGATCAAAGAGATGTAACATATTTTCCGCTAATTTAATACTCGCACAGAGAAATGAAACAGCACTCGATATAACTGCATCGTGATGCCACTTGCGGAGGTCGAGTCGAGGTGCATACATTGGTACCTTGGTTTGGATAAGTAGATATACAATTATCAGATCGGTAATCAGTCGAGTGGTTATCGTATCTGATTCGGCATGAAATTATCCGAATAGTCAAGTCCAAATCAGGAAAACCTATCAGAATTCGACCTCTTCCCCATCGACTTTAGTACAATCCTGAAAATATGGGGGCTTCAAACCACAAAAATATCTGAACGGGAGCGCTGGAAGAAGAAGGGTTAAGTACCACTGATATAAATGCTCAGAAGTTTTACAAACACGCCTCACTAGATGCCAGATCGGCTGAATGTACCGGGGTTATCTGGTTAATTTACTGGTATTCCACAGATTAGGATCATAAAAGGTCAAGTCACCTTCAATTTCTCCAAGTCTGGTCGCTCTGCCCTGACCACTTGCGCCAGAAGTTGGTCGCCCAGTCCGGCCCGAGTCACGGTGAAGTTGATAAGAGTGGTTTGTGCTTGCAGCTCGGGTTGGTAATGCGGATTTGCCAGCTTCGTGTGAAGGTACAGGCTGTAATGTGCAACGAAATGATAATTCAAACTAATCAAGCAATAGAAAATTAGTATCAATAACAGATTAGATTTAGAATATTACAGACATGATATTATACATTATTAGAAGTTGACTGCGTAACACTGTAACGAAGGAATACCATCATTATTTAGAAGTATCGGGCCATTCGAGCCATTTAAACACATTAGCCATTTGAGCTAAATTTGTTGTGCATCGTTTTTTCAGACCATCTAACAATTCCATGGGGTAGCCAGTAAAATTTGAAAAATTTCTACATGTATTTTTTATATAAATCTATTTTTCTTACATAGCAATGATTCTATAGGTTGGAATTGAGCCGAATTTGGTGTGCAGCGTTTTTTAGGCAACATAAAAATTGATCAAGCAACCGGTAAAATTTGAAAAGAAAAGTTATTTTTGATAAGCCCTATACTGACCACCTCTGCACGATGAACACTAAAAACGAAACTGTACCGAAATTTTGGGTTGAATTCGCATTCCTTATCCCCGATGCGGATATATTTTCCTTTTTTTATCGTGTTTCGGCCCAACAAGGAATCCAACACCGGGTCGATAGTTTCTCCGATATTCTCAATCAGAACATTCCCTCCTAAGAAGACAAAATATAAAATTAAAATTAAATAATATGATGTCACCGCAGAAACCTACCTTCCTGCATTGACTTTTCAATGGCGTCCAGGTATCCTCTCTGCCCCAGTTGTATGACGAGAAGATCAGAACCCAAGTGTTCTTTCACCCATTTTACCCCCTGACAACAAACAATTTATATCATGACATCAAAAGGGTGGTTTGATTGATTACACTTATGCCAACTATGATTATATATAAATATATATTATGCTTATGCTTGCACTCTCTCGTTGAGGACGCACAGACTCAGAGGTTCTTGACCGAGTAGCCGAACCGCAAAAATTGCACAGCTGACCACTGAAAAATGGGTCATCAATTTTGCCTTGTCGTAAACCTACTCCTGCAATTATTAGAGTTTCTATTGTCCGTGTGGCTATTTTGACCTGTGAAATTGGAAGCAACACAAATTATGCACCTATCTTATAACTAAGCACCATCTAGTAAGTTTTATAGTTCATAGTTGTAGTTTATATATTGGCCTTTCATGGACCTCTTCAAACTAGTCTATAAAACTAGAACTAGAGCACTTAAACACAGCAATCACCAAGCAAGCACCTGCAATTGTGGATCGACCAGCAGCGGCCATCTTTTACAATTACTAACAATGGCCGCGTTTTCGGTACTCATCCTGTCGGCGGGCAGCTTCTCATTGTTCCACCGAGCGATTGTTGCATCATCAATCAGCAACTCAAGCGGATCAAGGTCTACAAGAAAATGTAAAACAAACGGAAATAGTTTGGGTACATTTCTAACAGTACTCATAACATTGTGAAATTATACAACAATTGTTGATATACAATGTCCTTTTGAATTTGGTTCTAGTTTGCTGACGATTACCCCTATTTTCATACGATTAAATTGTTCAATAGCTTTCAAAAACCCTAAAACTTGATTTCACATACCTTCCGTGATTGGAATCTTGAATTTTTGTTTTTTCAAAAAAGGCAGCCATTCGTGATCAAGCAATTGTCGCCGGTAGGATTGAGTGAAATAACCTGCGTAACATGACAAATATAAATCATTCAATAAGATAAATTATTGGGAACCAGGAATCTACAAACGCGATCGCTTGTTAGTATCCCTGAACCTTACACAAACGTAGCGGAAAATCCTGGGAACTGGTAATTTGTCTAGGAAACAAGAAAAAACTTTTCTTACCCAGGTAAGACACAAAAGCTGCAGTCAGCAAAACATCTCCGCTGAGCGTTTGCTTTTTCTTTTCAAAGCTTTTCACCGATGAAGACCAACGGCCTTCTTCGCTCTGAAGGCCACTCACAAGTCTGTTGTCGAAGAAACAAAATGGCGATCGTGAGCAAAAAAACTGACCAACGCCGTAAAGCGACAACGTCACTTGGGAATGAGAAGAGAAAATTTTCTTTCGTACATTCAGAATTGAGTAAAGCAAACAAGCCATTAGGCGGTGGAAAATGAAAGTCGTATGTCATTTTGATATCTGAGAGACCATGCTGCTTTGTCTTCATAGTTAGCATTGTTGAAACCACACATTTACAGTATTATGCTGGTGGGAATGGAAACAGCTAATGTCATGACAAGTTGATGTAAAATTGCCGTAGTAGTATTACTATTGAATTTAAATTTATTCTCTTGTTATATTAGTTATATATATGACCGACAAGATAGCGTAATGGTTAAGCGTCCGGCTTCTTGGTCGGTAGGTCGTGGGTTCAATCCCCGGCCGGGTCAGACCAAAGACCTGATTAGTAACACTAGTATCCACGACTTCCCTGCTTGGCGCTCATGCATTACTGGGATAGCATGGAGGGGTGGTGCATGACTTAGAAAGCCGTAAAGGCTATATCTGAACTTCCTTGTCCAGCGGCATATGCACATCATGCACTCATGGTATGCTTATGCACAGATCGTGTGTATGTGTATCATGAGTCGGTATATATGCCGCAAAAAAATAAACTACGTCCTTTCCTTTCCTATGGTAGTTATATTTAATACTTAGATTACGTAGTTATAGATTTAGAGATTATTATTTTTTTCATGTGCCTCAGCATGGAAGCCCCTGTTCTAGTCAACATATCAATCAGTCGTTCTCACAAGAAGGCACATATTCAAAGATCCAAAATCGTAGGAAACTTCCTTCCTGTATTTTCCGATTATACCTGTTCGCGAGATGAATCGTGGTCTCCGTGGTCGCCACCTCCGTCGCGCATTTCAGCTTCTCTTCCGTAGCCTTCTCGAATTCCCCGGTCAGCCTGGCCAGGTCTTCGTCCAGCTGCGCAAGCTTGGCGCGAATCTCGTCCAGCTTTTTCTGCGCCGTAGCCAGCTCCACGTTGGCCTCTTCCAAGGCTTCGCGCTTTGGCTGCACGTCGCAGTACACGTCGTACCTGGACATTGCCACATTGTGATCAAAGTAGTTACCTTGATAGTGAAGTAGAAGTGAAAGTAATACCATAAATATCTACTCAATTACAAGTAGAAGTAGTGATTCGGAAGACATGTCCAAGCTAGATGCAGTGGAAATGGAATATGAAAGTTCTTCTTCGATACACGCCCCATATCAAACAAGTGTTCCCCGTGAAACCAATACAGGTTTTGCATGAACACCACGCCTAATATCCCTAACCCCCAACACATTAGTGCCAGAGATGAGCTTGGATTCGGATTAAGATTTGAAAAAAACGGATTTGTGAAATTTTGTCGGATTTGGATTGGATTAGGATTAGAGATTTTTTCTGAACGGATTAGGATTTGGATTGGATTTATCAATTTTGTCGTGTGGCGAATGGCGACAAACTTTATTCAGATCGGTTATTAATGTACATACGGTACACTATGGTACACTCGAAGCAATGAACATGAGAGGTGCAGCCCTATGGTTAAGTTTTCTTAAATCAAGAGAGTTGTTGGTTGTGAAAGAAAAATTTCCAATTCCTCGCTTGTATAAATTAGCCTATTTACTGAATTTCAAGTTAGAATCGGATTAGGATTGGACACAGATTTGAATATACAAAAGTTCTGGATTAGCATTTTTGGATTAGGATTTGAAGTTTCGGATTTGGATGGGATTAGGACATAAAAATTCCAAATCCGCTCATCTCCGATTTGTGCCTAACACCAACCCAAAACACAATAAATTTTGACGTTTATAAATTTTTTTGTGGAGTTCATGTGAAACATTTTGGTTTCATGTGAATCACTAGCTTGATACGGAGCGTGTAGCGAAAAAGCCCCGTTAGTTTTTGCTACAGAAGTCGTTAATCGCAAACGAACAGGGAGAATATATAATGTAATATGTAATACCAATTGACGATGTTGATGACCCAGGCGCAAAGCCCGGCGGCCGCGACCGATTTCTTCCTCGCCGTCTCCTCGTTGAAGTTTTCGTCGGCCATGTATTTGCGAACTTCTCTCAAACTCGTGTCGGGAATGTCCTCTTTCTTGTAATTCTTCAGGGAGTCGAGAAATTGGTCGACCTGTCGTATTTTCAAAGTGCGGCGTGTGATTAACTATCAAACACTACTAAATGTTATATACGGTATGTATTTACCAGTATAATATTTCTGCAAAAAAAGGGTTTTGGATTTATTTAATGAAAAAAATATTAAATTTTAAAATCAAATTTTACTGGCTACCCCACGAGATCGTTAGATTGTCTGTAAAAACGATGCAAAAAAAGTTATTTTTGAACAGCCCCACAGATACATACATACGGTGTGATTAAGCATTAACTATCAAGCATAATTATATTATATATATGCTGATCGGTAAAATAATTCTGCATTGTTACATACACACGAAAGTATACACAATAGCGTAAAAAGTTGTAAAAAAAAGTAATTTTGCCTAAAAACTAAGCAGAATTAATTTATACGCATAACCATGTTTGTCAATATTACAAGTCGGAACATTTTTCAATTGCAAAAAGGCAAATTCAAATTTTTTACCGCTCCCATGAAGATTTTAGCCGCTTTCCAGCTGCGATCTTTGGGAATTTTGCCCGCCGGGGCGCAGAGACACATCACAGCCGCCATGATGTTGATAATGCCTTGCACCGGTTGTCCGAACGTTTTCAGTTCGGTCAAGTTTGTTCTGTTTAACGTGTCCAGGGCTTTCGTAGCGGCCTGAAATTTAAATCATTAGTAATCTCAAAATGTAGGCCCACCATCGAACAATATATTCGTATTCAAAAATTGTAAAACAAATCATCTTTCTCACCACCAAAGCAGGCTCTGCCTTCTCCAATTCTTCTTCGCAAATCCTTTGCTTTTCGGCAACTTCCGCGGCCTTAACCGCAACCTGAACAAGATACATGATGAAGTCATAAAGCACAGTATTGTTTGGAGCATGTTCATCTCACTTTCTTCTCTTCCTCGTCGGCAATTTCTTTTTCTTTTGTTACATGCTCGGTTTGACTTCCGACATTGGCTAGCAAAGCTTCCGTTTCCTCACTTCTCGTCCTGAGCTCGAGCTCTTGAGAGGCTAACTTGGATTTCAAGTCGTCAACCTGGGTTGAAAGTGAACTTTGGGAGTCTGTTGCCAATTTCTGATCTACTATTGACCAGAGGTGGTCAGTAACGAAGTACTTCTACTTTTTCGAAGTACTCAAGTAGTTTTCCTCTACTGCTGGTACTTACTCAAGTAGATCTTTTTTTTCGCTACTTCTACTTCATGACATTTTGTGAACTTCTTACTCACTTTTCGCTATTTTCAGTTTGTCAAGTAGAAGTAGTTTAATCCCCCAATAAGAAAGATAGCTTAAGCAATTTCGGGCCTGTTTTCACGTAGTACCAACATTTCATTTTCATAAAAATCATGCAATACTTGAAATTTTCGTTGCGCTTCGCGCACAGAAGATATGAAGTGACATATATGTTTCAGCGAAAGTATCGCTGAATATAATTTAGATACCAGGTTGTGTGGTCCCGTTTACACCACATTGTGGCCTATATCAAATATTTCATCACAGTTAGTATGGTCCCCCCATAACGTTTGAAACTAACGTTTCGCAATCTAGCAATTACATATTCTACCTAGCAGCCCATGACATGTCCTAATCTGGAAAAGGAGACATTGAGTTTTTTTTAACGTTAGACCTGTCTTAAGCAGACCATCGTTGAAACCTTCTGGACAAAAGACATGTAATATATTTTCCGCTTTTTAGAAGCGGTACTTCTATTTGTCTTTCAATTACGAGTATTATACGTTGAGTTCTAATTATAGTTTCAGTTCGTTTGTCTGGAGAAAATGCATGTGGAAGTATAAAAGCTAGTGTAGTGTAATGCCTAATATTTTCCGAAGATAAAAGAGTACACTATAAGGTATTTTTATGATTAGTCATATTTTTAATTACCGTATAGTAATCACGCAAAGTGTTAAAGCCGTATCCGACACAGCTTCGCCGAACTGCGCTTCGATTGAACTAGGGGCCTTGTAATATGGGGGAGGGCGCCATGCCATGATGATATTCTCTAAAACGTGGTGTTCGAGTAAACAAAGGATTAGTATCGTATTTCCATATCAACACTATCATTTACATCCCATGATATGGACGACTGCTTATTTTGTCAAAAATTAACACCTCCTGGGATGCATCAATATGAATCAAGCTCTCTATGTCTTCCACATAACTCCATTTACAGCTTTTGACAGTCCATGCGAACGAATTACGATCGTTTTCACAACTACTTACTTACTTGAGTAGATTTAAAGCCAGTCAATTCTACTTCCACTTCAAGTAGTTTTAGGTTGCTTATGAAAGAAGTACTTCCACATGTACTTGGGTGGATTTTTGCGTCGCTACTTCTACTTCTACTTGAGTAGCTTTCTTGACTACTTTGACCACCTCTGATAACTGTACAATTCGTGACATAATGTGGTGTAATGTATAGACTGGGGAAGGTCGAACACTGTTTCGAGCAGTAGTACCATTAATGCCAGTAGATCGAATTGCATTGCACATTGTGTGTCTTGAGAGGATGAATATAGTAGAATAATTGACAGGATTTTTTATGATAACCTGAATTTTGTCGTCATATCAGAACTCGCTTAATGATCCAAATTTCAAATAAACGACTGGTAGGCGTAGCAGAAACTTGATTAACACAAAACTTTTATTTTACATTGTATTTCGTAATACAATTGCATTACCTGCTCAGAAGTGTTCAGCAGTTTATGAAGCCCGTTCTCCAGCCGATCCATTTTCGCTGTGAGATCCTTGTTGGTTTCAATCACCAGGTGCTTGTAAAGCGCGATTTGTTCCAGAAAACTTTTCGGGGTGGTGTAGTTGTGTCTGAAAGTACATCGAACATTTTCCTATTCAAAATCCAGATTCAAATTTTCAGGATCTCGATTATAACCTGGTGAGAAAGTTAAGAACTAGTGATGTAGACTAATCAACGGCAATTAAGAACATACAGAATCAATCACCTCCTCTCATTAGTCCTGTAGAGGTGGCTGGCGTGATTGACGGACTTGTGAACTTGAGCCATGAATTCCGCGATGCTCTGAACTAGATCTTCGCTGTTCTCGAGAGACTCGATCTCTTCGATCTCGGCCACAAACCGGTGACTGACGCTGACCAGGGCCTCGTGCGGCCACTCTTGAAACCAGTCGGTCGAGCAGCAGTTGACCAGGGCCGGAAATTTTCTGGCGCGAACGCGTAGAGTCGAGCCCACCGGGGAAAAGCACAGCACGATCTGGTCAAAAAAATTTTTAGTTGAATAAATTGCAGTATGGGACAGATAGATAATTTTAGTCTTATTAGACTACTAATAAGTAGGAAATCACGGTAATCTAATTCTAAACTAATTTGTGAAATGTTTCCATGCTTTAATTTTAATTTAATTTCTGGTTTCAGCCATATGGTAGTGTATGGATATGCTGCCATAGTGAATTACAAACGATTGGTCCCAACGCTGTCAATAGATCCCTTACTTAGGTTACTATTAGCTAGGGATAAGTAGATATTTCACTTTCGACTAGGACCTTGTGTTATGAGAGTGAGCCTCCATAGCAGGGATCAAAAGGTCATCAAACAAATAAGAAAAACTCTAATTATCGTGTATTTGTATACACTTCGAAGCAATGTAGTTCATAAACTTGTAAAACTCAATTAGATAGTTTGCATTCTGTTCTGCATCAATTCCGGTGACAAGATATTGTTCTGAGACATATGTGGACCGTTTCTATGCTTGATATTCACAGTAAAGCAAGGATTAGCATCGACATCACTGAGGACGACCGTCTCAGTCTTATCTGCATTCAGACTAAGTTTGTATGCTCACAGCTTTGAGGTCTCTATTTATAAACCCATGAAGATCATTGACAGTGATTGAAAAGGTAAAAATGCCTTTCTCTCCCCCTTGGCTACGCAAGAGGGTGTATAAAATTTACCATAGATTGTTGTGACAATTATACCATTACGCAAGGAACTGCTTATCGCCAATTATACAACCACCATAACAATAAACAAATTACAAACTCTATCATATAATCACTGGTTTAACTGAGTGACCTAATCAACAATAGATGTCTAATTGGTACCGTCATTGAAAATGCTATTGTCCCCAAGTAATACTGTTATGAATAAAACTTAAGGGTTACAATTATACAGCCAACCCATAACAGTGTAATAAACAAATTTTACACCCCTCAATCAAAATAATCACTGGTTGCGTGACCTAATTCCCAGGTATTTTGTACCCAAGAATTATTGATGTGAATGTAACTGCTGGGTAACAATTATGCACCCACTGTTGATTAAGTCACGCAATGAACCCATAACTGTGAATTAAACAGATTATACATTGGACAATCATAAAAATCACTGGCTTCACTACATGACCCAATTCTTAGTGTGTCTTTAATTGGCACCTTACAGTATTTAGTAGAAACGTTTAAAAGGTAAGTTTGTACCCGAGAATTAAAGTCGCAGACTTGGCAACACATTACAAGTGTCTGACTGCACTAGTATTCCGTGACTTGATATTAGCACAGAGCAAAATCAAGACCTAATTCCAAACATTATTATCTAAGGAGTTGGAGAGTGAAAGTGTAAATTAGAGCAAGATTTTTTCAGACAAGAGAGAGAAAGAGAGAATCTATATTTATCAATAACATGTATAACAATGTTACAATGTGATATACAGATGAACAAGGCATAGACATAAAGCTCAATAACAGAGTCATCAAATCCTAGCCACCCACACCAGAAACATCTTATTACAGAAGTTGTTACCCTCAAAATATACAAATGAAAAAGACAAAATCATGGAAGCATGATGGAAGAATTAGAAATTCAACGATTAAAATAAGGTCTACAGCTACTTGATAAAATAAAATATAGCCGGCGATTAAGAGCAGAGAGCTTAAACATTGTTTGGACGCACAGATGTTAGCAAAGGATCTACAAATATTCATATGCAATTGCATAGTATATTGATATTGAAATGAACCCAAATATTTTCGGCTGACACTCGTCAGGGGTAATCGTCTGCAACTAGTAAAGAGTTGGAAAAAACATTCTGTATCAAAAAGAATCGTATCACAAAATATGACGACACCAGCATAAAATTTCGAATGACAGATCATTCAATTTACTATTTTAGATGGTACTCGAACTCCTATTGTTGACACAGCCTCGGCTGGTGTATTTTGATAAAAGTCGACTCCAAGCCACTTGAATGAAAACGTGAACAGCCCCTCCCAACGACATGAAATCTGTTGTCTCGGTCATTTTTCGCACAAGCGGAATGATCAACAGATGCTTGCCAATGGCGGCGATTAGCCCTGATGAGTGTCAGCCCGAAAATATACGCGTTCATTTCAATATGAAAATACTACCGTATTCAATTGTATATTAAAGTTCTGTACCTCCAAGAAGCTCCTAAAATATTCCTATCCGCGTACTATTTAAAATCAGCTAATTCCTGAGGGATTCACCTTGAGCTGCATGCGCACTTTGTGGAGGAAAAACTTCCAGCAATTCTCCCTCGAGTCATACTCGCCGCTGGCTCGGACTTCAGAACGTACGCCCGACACTATATCGCCGATCTCTTCGTCCGTGAATAAGTCAGAAATTTCACCTGGACAATCAGACGTGGTTAGTAGCGAAGTACTTCTACTTTTTCAGAGTAGCCTACCCAAGAAGGTATTTTAGACTACCTCTACTTCCACTTCAGCTTCTAAACAAATTTAGGCCTAGAACTCCTACTCATTTACCTGCTTCTACTTGGGTAGAAATTTATGTTACAATATATCCACAATAGCGTCTGTACCAATAACTGCATCTGATTTAATTTGTAAACCACCTGTTGCAAGATGGTCGTTGATCAGAACAAGAAATTTCTCGTCAGCCACATGCGCATCCGTCATCAAAAACATCGTCCCGATTCCTTTCAAGCCTGTTCTGGTGTAGAGGTTCGCCAGATCGGCCTGCAAAGCAAAATTAGTCTCAGCAGTCTACAAGCATTCGGTTGATCAGTAACAATTGCGATATTCAGCTGTGGGTTGCTACAAAACAATATTTGGAAAAAAAGTATTGGAGTACTTGGTTGCAGAAAGGTTTACCAAGTCACCAACCTTCAAGTCTGGCATATCGTATCCCTTCTTCAGAGTCAACTGGAACACGTTGAGTCCCGATATATAGGCCGCCAGTCGTGAGAGGCTCTGTTTTCCGCTACCACCCACCCCAACCAGGAGTGCGTTCCCTCGCGGAGACTCAAGAATGCGATTAATTCGACATCTGTGGAATAGAAGAATTGCAAATCCCGACATTTCCCATATAAAGCAGCATGCCCTTCGAATCATTTCAAACCAAAATATCATCTTTGTTACTGACAGTAAAACCGTTTTATGTAACACGAGACCAACTACTCCTGACAATCATAAATTTTACCCAAATAGAATAATATACTCGACGAATACACGTACGTACAGTACAGTCGTACCCCCCCCCCCCCCCCCACACACACACATACATATCGTCGCTCTGGAATCCAAGTGTCTATTTTACACATTTTGAGAGAATCAAGTATTTGTAAAGTTTTCATTTTCTTTCACCTTGGCCAGAATAAACTTTGAAACAATGTCAAGCATATCCATGGCCATGATACGGCCGAAAAGATTGAAAACTTTACTACAGAAACCTAATGCTTGATATGTTAACATGATATGTCTGACATAGACTCAAAGTTCACCATGGTGAAGATATGTCCGACAGAAAATGAAAACTTTTATACATAATGAGGTAGTGACAAATTTTTGCACTGGATGAGGTCTGGAAGAATATATAAATATTTGGTCAAGAAATAAATAGGTTCAAATTCTAGTGGCATAATCACAGAATAAAGTTCGAAAACTATCGACCAGCAGCTTGATTAAATCGGGTGTAAACAAAACCATTCCACCAAATTCGTATACATAAAAAATTAACAGGAAACTATAACTATCTCACTCACATATGTCTTATCGCATCGTCAAACAGCACAAGCGGCATTTCCGGCAACACATCGTTATGGCTTTCGAGAGCTTCCGTCAAAGTCTGTTGCAAAGTTTCGAATTTCTTCACGGCCATGTACTTTGGCTCGCCAGTGCCTTCCGCGAAATGACAGAAGATGTTTGGCTCTTCGTGCAGTTTGCCTTGATAATCCTCGTTGGGCTGAAGTAAAATTGAAACCTTTGATTAAAGCTTTTCTTCCAGCACTGAAATTATACGCTCCTCGCTACTAAGAGTTAATTTAACAACAAGAATAATAGTTCTGATACTATTTTCCACTGCGCAAGGCTGTAAACCTTGATTTGTTGTATCGCAGCATACGAAACGTATGGCAGTCCTGTAAAGTCCTCATCAGCCCCCCCTCCCCCCGCATTGGCACAAAGCGCAATGAAGCAGGCATGGTCTAAAAATTTCCGAATAATCTTCAATGAAGGTTTGTAACGACCCCAGTCGAATTGTTGACTCAATTTGACTCGAGTCATTTTCTTGAAAATAAAAAATGACTCGATTTGAATCGACCCGAGACAATTTGATGTATCGACTATACTTGTACTCGTGTGATTTTGCATGACTCGACACGTTCTATATGACTTAGTCAAGTCTGGTATATCAGGGTTAATAATTGAAAATCAGACCCAGAAACTGTCTTCATCTGTTTCAAAAAACATGTTTAGAGGGAGAAAAAGAGTATATTATGAACGCGAGGCCTTCGATATCACCCAAGAGTTTTACAGAAGTGACTTGAACCTGACTTGAACTCGATAATGAAAAGTAAACACTACGAATCGGACTCGAGTCTTAACACTATGACCCCGACTCGGGCAGTTGCTCCGTGACTTGGACTAGAACTTGACTCGGTGGTGAATTGAAAATGACTCGTCTTGACTCGAGTCAAAACTACGAAAGTAAAATTGACTTGTGACTTGTTCACAGCCGTGCTTTAATGTGATGTAAAAGTGGCATTATATTCTTTATGGTCGTATAAAAGGTGCGTATCCTAACTTTCATCAACATCATTCATGCTGACGTGACTTCAAGAGTGATACATAATCAGAATCGAATCATTCATTTTGCCCAGCCCTACACGACCAGTAGTATTTTCACCCACATCGAATACTCTGCCCGAGATTTCTTTCAGTATTTTCGCGAAATTCTCAGCGTCCTTCTCGTCGGCCATTTTGTCGCCGTAAACCCGGCTGGATTCGTGCAGCCAGAGTCTGTGTAAGTCAAACTGAGTCTTGACGCACTCGTGACTTGAAAACAGCATACCCTGTGAAGATGTAACCAAAGATTAAACCAATGAATATCAAGTAGTCACATGGATACTGCATATGTGAAATAAGAAGAGTTGTAGCACCCGGACTTTGCCATAGTGGCAACTATAGTTAATGCTATTCTAATTTGTGAATAGTTTCTATGTTATAATTTTAGTTCGAACACAATTTATGGTTTCCATGAAAATGCTACATTTGAACTGTATAGTGCAACAAACGATTCAATATGAGCTAAACTTGATGCAATGTACAAGTTTTCGTGAATTATGTAATTCTAATTCTAATCTAATTTGGAAAAAACTGTATTTGTAATTCTAATTCTAACCTAATTTGGAATAACTGTGTATATGTAATTCTAATTCTAACCTAATTTGGAACAACTGTGTATCTGTAATTCTAATTCTAACCTAATTTGGAACAACTGTGTACCTGTAATTCTAATTCTAATCTACTTTGAAAAAAACTGTGTAGCTGTAATTCCAATTCTAATCTAATTTGGCAACACTGTGAAGCTGTAATTCCAATTGTTATCTAATTTGAAAAATACTTTAGCTGTAATTCTAATTTCTAATCTAAGTTGAAAAAAATGTGTAGCTGTAATTCCAATTCTAATCTAATTTGAAAAAATGTGTAGCTGTAAGTGAAATTCTAATCTAATTTGGAAACACTGTGTAGCTGTAATTCTGATTCTAATATAATTGGAAAAAGCTACAAAAAGTTTTAGCTGACCAACTCTGGCAGCGACTAGAGGTGGTCACTTGTCAGTAACGAAGTACTTCTACATTGTAGTAGAACTGAAGTAGGTTTTGGCTAATTGCACTACTTACTCAGGCAGTTAAGATTTTAGACCAATTCTACTTCGCAGTTTTGATTGTTATACACAAAACTGGACCCAGAATACTCATTTCATTTACTTACTTGGAAATAGCTACTTGGCGAGACCCTAGGAGGTACGGCTACTTTTATTTGTACTTGAGCATAAATTAACGATACTCCTACTTCTACTTGAGTACCGACGATGGCGAATGTCACTACATTAAGGAACAATCTTCGAAAAAATATCAAGTTACAGAGATACCCAGTAATTTCCACATATCTAATTCGTGGAGATCTATCCCAAAACGACGTTCTAATTCTAAAATCGAAACTGTAAACACTGCTCAAGAATAAGTTGAGATAGATTAAATCCACTTGAGTACAAAATTAGAAGGACTCATTCACTGAATCAACAGTGAACATCCATTTGGTACATAGCCAACCTGGAATATGTTGGAGAGATCGCGCAGATTGAAGATGTAATGGAACTTGATGGCGGTCGGTAAGAATGCAGTTGACACGCGCAGATGCAGTTGAATCGCTGCGGCCACGATCTCATCGCACGACCGTACGACCGGAGTCGGAAAACGTTGATCTGTTGAATTGTATAGATTCGAGACGGATGCAACATCGAGCTAGAGCTAGGCTATGTTGATAATGATGATTTTGTATCACTTGCGCTAACTCGTACAAACTAACAATCTAGATAGCTGACGCTCAACTTATAGCTGATTTAAGAGTAGTTCTAGTTCTGGTTGCGCATTTAAAAAGTAGCCGTTTTGCGTGAATTGCAACACGGGCGTTCTGTTGCGTGATGCTCTTACAGACATTGCTAGCTACAGCGGCGTAGGTGAGTTTAAAATGTCGAAACTGTGGTATTATGATATGCTTGATTGATCATAGCGATGGGTTCGGTATTGTTTTGATGACAGACAAGCATGTGGTCTGCTGGTAATACACTTGGAGTTCGGCTTGTAAAGGTATCTGTCTAAGTAGTCAGTCTTACAGCTAGAAGCTCGGTGATAATACTACAGAAACGCCATCCTTTAGAAATGTCAATCCGACCTCCGATATTTCATGGATCATTTGCAATTTAGTAATTTATATTATCAGTTTAGTTGAGGATGTTTAAAGGACGTGAGTTCGAGTTGCGGTTTGGACAATCAATCAATCAATCAATCAGCTTTATCAATATTTTCATCATTTCAAAACATCACAAGACTGCGATACAATGAAAAGATATGAAGGTGTCGAAACAACTTGGAGTAGCCTTTAAGATCAGACACCCACCTTAGCCTAGGCGAAGTAAAGAAGAGGCAGGCACACTGAATGAAAAGTAGTGCAGAGAATATAAGACGCAAGCGACAAAATGTGGCGGAGGGCGAGGTCGATGTTATAGGTCGTGGTCCGGTAGTCCTGAAGGCTGGCTAGTATTCATTTAGAAGAAATTGCTTGTATTTCGACTTGAATGCGGACATGTTCGACGACTGTGCGATAGCCAGCGAGAAGCTGTTCCACAATTGGGGTCCGGCATACTTGATAGAGCAATGCGTTTTCTTCTATTCCGTCCAGATCATATGGTAGTTGTTTTCCGCTGGCGCGCGTGTGCTCTACTTGTGCGCTTTTGACTCCGAGGCAATGTTAAACTGTTGTATAATGTATATATTGCACAGTGCATGCTGCTTGTTAGTCATTTTCTGTGTTAGCCTTGGAATGTGTCTGCAACTGTGGTGGCTAACCCGGTAACGCACTCTCTACCCAGGGTAACCGTGAATAATTGATTACAGCCAGTTCTCAGCGTGCTCGCAATCGTTTCGATATGGCCTTATGTATTGTTCTTCACGATTATTCCTTCGACTGCGTTCAGTGCGTTGTGTGTGTGTGACTCGACACAGGGAAATCTAGACCTAATCTAGATATTTCGGGACTCTCTGCAGTGTAAAACCACTGCTATTCAAACTGATGTTAGCTGGTATAAAAAGGGGTCTCAAGCCGTAGACAAAACGGCACAACTTCCTAATTTTATCATGCTAGGAGTCGGTAGCCTTCAGTTCAGTTCCGTTAAGTAACAATTTTATCAGATCAGTACACCACAATATTGCGATTCAATGAAAAGATGAGCAGGTGTCGAAACGATTCGGAGTAGTCTTTGAAATCGGACATCCACCTTGGCCTTAGGCGATGTAAAGATGATGCATGCACAATTGCACATTGCACACTGCATAAAAAGTATTAGAAGGTGACATAAAAGGACAAGCGACAAAAGGAGTCTTAATCTCGTTATGCACATATAATACAAGATCCCGTGCTATATAGTCTATAAACCGGGGCTCTTCAACCAGGTGCATCGTATACTCTGGGCTGTACCATAATTATTAAAGGGCGTACCACTCGGGTGGGGTGTACCAGATCCGCAATACTACATTACATCTAGCTATCACAATAATACACAGGTTTATGCTCCAGAACAGGCTGACCGGATGTGCAACATCGTACAATGTTCATATTAACTGTACGCCGGTGACGAATTACGTTTCATTTGTGATGTCATAAGCAAATGTTTCACCTCATTTAACAGTTGGAAATGGACTTATCGGTTCTTTTTCGAGTAGCACTGGGTAAAGCTGTGTTCAGCCTGCGATATCTGTTTATAATGATTGTCGATGAAATCTCCGATATATCTCAGACATTTTAAATTGGTACTTCCTACGAGACGCATAAAATAGCGCAGCGAACATAATTGCAGAGGCGTAGCCAGGAGGTCTCTGGGGTCGAATTGAGAACCACTGTCTTAGATGGTGGTCCGGTAAACTCTTGCCGGGGTGGTTTATGATACATTTTTACTGTACCGACAATCCTGGTGGGAGGTCGAGAAATAGCAATATGTAACAAAGTGAATAATAAACGAGAAGACGAATGATCATTGATCTTTCATCATTAATTTTGTGTCGAAAATTTTCGTCGAAGACCCTCAATCAGCTGTACCGGTCGATCTGATCGCAAGGACCGATAATGGATAAATATTTGACAGTAGGCCTATTGTGTGAAACAGAATGCCAATAACTTTTCTCAACATTTATATCCGTGATTTTTGTGTATATATAGTAAACCTGCAGGGACTTGCTGCTGCTACAACAGCTAGCAGCTTTATATGCTCAAGGTATATGTCAAGAATTCAGTGATGGCACAGAATACCACAAGGTCTCTCCGTCGAGCAGCGTTCCCGGTAGCCAATTTAACATGAGTACTTGTCGTCCAGATGGGCCATGACGTTTATATGTAATCGGAATGCATAATTAAACACCCCTTGGTTAGGCTTACTATTGAGTATGGAATCGGTGTATTATGTGGTCAGGGGTGTACGAGATTTGAGTAAACCTACAAAGGGTGTACCAACATGAAAAAGGTTATAGAGCACTGCTATATACGACGGAATTGGCATCGCTTTATACTTTTATCTTCTAGTTACCGTGGACCAGCAATCACTTTTGCGTTCAATTAACCAGGCTTCTGTGGATTCGACATATCGCTATATTGAGGCCTATTTAGCAATTACCTCGCCTATTGTGTGTTTATCTGAAGAGCATTACGCTGAGGTTGCGCGGCAACTGTTCTCCCAAGCAAAATATTGTATTTCAAAATATTTGGAAATCCCGAAGTCCGTACAATGGAAAGGTTGGCGTCAGTGAAACGAGGACTTCCGCAATGCAAGTAATTATTGCACACCGATGCAAGATCAACCCAATACGTAGACCTGCACGTCCGCTAAGAAAGTATTCACGCATTCGTTTGGCTATATTTTCATGCAATATCTGCAGATCGTAGTTGAAGCAAGTACCACGTAATCGAGAAGGATATACCTGAGTGAATCGACTTTGAAAAGTTCAAATATGTACCTTTTATGCGACTACGACGAATACAATGCCAGTTTTACATCAAATATGAGATTACTTGGTGCTTTTTTCGACCGTACCTATTTCATTGCACTTCGCGACCCAGGGATATCTAAACACCGGGATGTCGCACTCTCTCGTTTTCACTCTCGGCGCCGAGCGACAGGAGTGCCACATGTTCTTTGTTCAGATACCCGCCTTGATTAAAATACACATGCTTTCAGTTACTGATATTTGGTACATTCGTTTTCAGCTCTGTATGATATAACCAGAATGTCTGCTAGGCAGTTATTTGAGAACCAAGAAAATTCATGTCAGTCAGCAGTAGTGGGATATTCCCAGTAACCGATAACAGTATTATCTACGCTATCGATGCGTTCGAGGTGGCACTCCTATTGCACGCCTCTAAAACGAGCGATACATCCCGGTGTTTAGATATCCCTGTTCGCGACCATACCGTGGTTGGTGGGTCCGTACGTGTTTCGTATGCGGCGACACGGCCAATCGAGGTTAACGACTTTCCGCAGTGGAATATAGTATCGAGACTGTAATTCTCGTTGGGCATGACTTCCGTGCTTGGATTAATGTGTCCAGCACTACTAATAACTAGATTACATCATAATAATCGGACGTATTGGAGGCTAGGCAGACAGATTATATGCGCAAACTGTGCCGGCTCAACTCGCAATTAAAACCTGTAATAATCTGCCACTAAGGAATATTCGTAGCGAGGCTGCGAGCGCGCGAAATGTATTCCTGTTACTGACATAAATTGTTGATATAATCACTAATCAGCACGCACGTTGATTACAAAAACGCTCGTCCTTGATTAGGTCATAATGATTAGACAATACTAAAGATAGACAACACTAAAGAGTGAAGATAGCAAGAAGCGTACAAGAATAGTTAAGGAAAAAGGAAAGCGCCAAAAAGAAAGATAGGCGAGAGAAGATCACTTTATTGGGCGTTGGGTCAAGCTGGATGTTACATTAATAGGTTTGTACTTGGTCGCATCGGCATTCTCCTATATCGCATTGTGTCCTGTGTATTGCATTGCAGTGTGTGGAATGAGAATATTACCGCTCATTGTGATTACTACAATTATTATAGGATATACTATTCAGTTGCATGTTGGAGTCCTGTACCTCCGAGAAGCGCTTCAAAGAGTATAATACTAAGGTCGCCTATTTATTGTTTCTACTAAGCGGCGACAAATAGTGGGTATAAATCAGCACGAGCTTTGACGAACCGCCCAGACCTGAATTTATGATTAGCCTAATTCGTTGTCTGCGCGTGGTATCGGTAGAATATTTAGGTCATTTATGCGTGGCTGCTTCTGGTTTATTATGCGCGCGAAGTTTGAAAGAACCGTATATTATTTTGTGGTCTAGCGAGGCGGGCGGCGAATATAGATCTGATTCCGGTGTTGGCAAGTTCAGATTATTAATAACTTCATCAGTTAGAACAGGCTAAGATAGCGATACAATGAATAAATAGGAATGAGTCGAGATGGATTCGATTCTTTCATTCAAACACCAGCCTTGGGCTAAGAACACGAAGCCGAATATAAGAGTGTATTGAAGGTACAGGACTTCGGTATACAATTGAATAGGATATTCATATTGAAATGAAACCCGAATATTTTCGGCTGACACTCGTCAGGAGTAATCTATTCAATTGTATACTGAGTTCTGTACCTCCAAGAAACTCTCCAATGTTTTTTCTTATTCTCTACTACTTGCTGACGATTACCCCGACGAGTGTCAGCCGAAGATACTCGGGTTTCATTTCAATATGAACACAATAATATAAGACTGTTCGCATGTTCGGGCTTCGGGCAGTCAGTCGTTAGCCAGAAAAAGTAGTCCGTTATTAATCTCAGGCGCAGGCTAGTACTTATCGAGTAGAAACTGCTTATGTTTTATTTTCGAAGTGTGTTCTAGGAAGGCAATACGCCCAACCCTAGGCGACCGACGGATCGCCGGCGAAAATACGGTTTACGGCATATTGCCGGCGATCCGCACGTGGTGATATCTGCGTCAGGAATATCTAAACACCGGGATGTATCGCTCGTTTTAGAGGCGTGCAATAGGAGTGCCACCTCGAACGCATCGATAGCGTAGATAATACTGTTATCGGTTACTGGGAATATCCCACTACTGCTGACTGACATGAATTTTCTTGGTTCTCAAATAACTGCCTAGCAGACATTCTGGTTATATCATACAGAGCTGAAAACGAATGTACCAAATATCAGTAACTGAAAGCATGTGTATTTTAATCAAGGCGGGTATCTGAACAAAGAACATGTGGCACTCCTGTCGCTCGGCGCCGAGAGTGAAAACGAGAGAGTGCGACATCCCGGTGTTTAGATATCCCTGATCTGCGTGAAGGGATGTCGTCGATTGCTTGCCATTCTAGGAGCTGCGGCGAGCTTTGGATCGATTATTATTTGTCTGTCGCCTGCGGTGCGGAGGGCCTGCTCACTCCAGAAGTCATCGATTTTTCAGATTCGAAGCCTTTGCGAAGGAAACCATATAACTTCTACTCGATAGTAAGCAGCCAAATTTCCTACACTCAATAGTAAGGAAGCTTAATTTCCTCTATTGATTGATCGTGACCAGTCGGTGCTTGAGTGGTCACTGGTCATTGATCAAATATGGATGATTCTGTGGAAGTTGCACACAAGGAACACGGGGTATATACGATATATCGTTTCGAGGGGAAATCCAGTATATTCAAACCAGGCAGATCGCGGAGAGAATTGCTTAGGTCGATTATTCGTTGCTGTGTGTGCGTCTTCGCGCCAAGACTTGATGACTCAGTTGACAATCTAAAGCTAATGTAATGAATGTTTATGTTTACCTCTTGGCGCCAAAATTTGACCTGTCGATGAGGTAATCCTTTCTAACACGCGTTGGTGGAAATTGGAAAGCTACCACGTCAACTACGGCATGGTATGTTCATGAACATTTTCTTGTGTACTAGGATCTCTAACAGCTATCTAAACTGTAGTGTAATTAAACGAGGCTACACTCGGCGGCTAGGCGAATTTCGCGCCCTGGTGTCACTGTTCAGTGTTCATACGGCGCAATACGACCATATAACCCCACGTATTTATGCGTGAATTTTGTACCTTGATATCAGTGTTGCATGCCACAATACGACAAAATCACGCCACGTATGCAGACGCACGGGGCGTGATGATTGAGCGAAGTATATTTAAAAGATGAAAACGGAAAATGCCACAACTGCAACGCAACAACCACAAAACGACCTCTCTCTCCGCAGACACAATGATCATGATATTTTTTGATGTATTTGTATTTCTTCATTATTTCTTTCGTGATAACTATGCCCGTCGCCCATGTTCAGAAAACTTCGTTGCCTATTACTATCTCGATTTTGAAGTCGTGCGGCCCGCAGCCTCTACGAATTTTGAAAAATGACACGCGACCCGTTTTGAGCTTGCCAAAGAGTCCGGAAGTGCTGTCAATTAGCGAGTCCCTGATCTCTCGCGAACAATCCAACACGCGCCCGTATCAACGCGAATTACGTCGCCTCGGAGACGATTTGCGCAGGTCAAAATGTCCGCGTTGTTATGGCACCGATTTCAGGTGGTTAAAACCTTTCTCTTCTTTTATAGCTCAAGCCTTGACACGCATCTACTGATGGTTATGTTTAGTAATAGCTGACATCAATTACGCAAGTTTCGCGACGTCACTCATTAATCCCAAACCCTAATCCGCATAAACTTAACGACATTGACTTAAAGCCATCGAAAGATAGGAGCCCGAACATGGTAGGCCCGAGACGCGATAGTTTTGCCAGCGACGAATTCCGAGCGCGCGGCAGTCAATGACCTAGTTTCGCAATCATCTCAGTGGGATATCGCGTCGCGTTACATTGTGGATGTGTAGGGTGCATTGACCAATATCGCTAATTGTCTTCTCGCTAATGGGCCGCGCGCAACACTGACTTGTTGAATTGCAACTGAACAGTGAACATGTCGAGAAAACTTTGAGATCCACTGTGATAGACGCATTTCATGATCAAGTTTTGACTCCTCACAGCGTTAGTGTTACTCTTCAGAATTAACTAACCTTGAAAGCGATGGATAGTAGTGCCGGGGTTTCCCAGGTAGACGAATATTTCATTGTGCTGGTGCCACCAAAGCCATGGCCGAAAAACATACGTTTGAAGATAGTGGAGTCGGACCGATATCATGAAATGATATCATCTTTCAAGACACCGGAGCAAGCCGTGTCTGAGAGCAAAGTATCGAAATTGTTCTCTAGTTATCTGACTTCGGCAACACTATCAACATCCGATACATCGTGTACGTGCACGTCTACTGCTACAAATTCTGCTGGCGCGTCTTTAAAACCCGAGAATCGTGACGTCGGAACACAAGTGAACATGCTACAAACTGGGGTCGTGCGTCCCGTACTAAGACATGCCCATGGTGCGGAATCTCGACAATACAGCAATCAAAGACATTCTATGGGTATGTCGTCGAAGGCGCATGATAGCAGCAACGACAGCACCACAGAAGCGAAATTAAAGTATTTCCGAACGGTACTGACTAAACTGCAGGTAGGCTTTTATTTGTAACCACCCAGATATGACTAAGCAATAGTAGCGGGTGTCAGTGGTTATCGGCCTTTTCGACCTCCCGGCACCCCTCTCGAAGGGAGAAATAGAACGCGGCACCCTACTACCTTGAGTGGCTACTAGCGTACAGTTACACGTTGCACCACTGCAACACAAATGCGTCGCGGGTTCGACTCGGACCGAGGTCGACTCCAGAATCCCTTCCTAATTGTTAGGGGTTTATCTGGGCTCGTCCTCATAAACGGTGCCCTTAAAACACTCTAGGGCAAAAGTGGGCATCGTAAAAATCGTAATAAACAGTATCGGTTAGCTGTACCGTGACCATAGATGTCGAAGATTTCACAAGATTATGACTAGGGAAAGAAACTCACCAATCTTAGTCGCGTTAGTTATCTCTAGGGGAAGTTTTTGTTGCAGTAAAATCCGCGGAAAGTTGCATTTATTTTTCCACAAAAGTTGCACTAAAAGACCGCATTTTGATCCCAGTTCCTCTTCCGATATGCAGTTTTCCATCAGCATTCTCTATTGATTGACTAAAAAAAAGGTCTGTCATACCTGTAAGAGCGATACTTCAGTGCTGATTTACGGTATTTCAGTCGTATTTGGCCGTGTATTTCACCAAAATCAAAAATACCTTCATGAAAAATCGGAGAAGTTGCTTGAAATATCATGGACAAAAGTAGCACGAAGTTGCACTATAACAGATTTCTTCAAACAGCTTACACAGCATTCTACATATTTATGAGTATTTAGGAAGCTGCCTGAAGCTGTAAAAAAAAGTTGCAAAAGTTGCAAAAACTTGTCCTAGTTATCACCTTCCCAACTGCTACTAAATGTGGGCGAGATAGCGTACCACCACCAATGACGGCGAAGGCCCTGGATTGATTCTCGACAGTAGCAATTTCAGTAGCGGCAGTGGTTCTCAACCTTTTTCGATCCATCGCCCCCTTTTCACGCTTAACACCGATCATCGCCGCCCAAATTTTGTGTACCGAAAAATGGGCATACGAACTATAATCACCCGCGGGTTGACTAAAAAAAAGGTCAGTCATTTTTACGCCTCATCGCCCCTAGACCGCTTAATCACCCCCTGGGGGGCGATATCGCCCACGTTGGGGACCACCGATCTAGAACAAGGTGAGTTGGTGCGGAACGTTTTTTCAGGTAACCCAGCAATCAAGTCAATGGAAAAATGTTTTTGACCACCCTATCGGACATGAAATGAGCTAAAAGGGCTGCACCTGGACACCTGGAACTAGAAGCTATATGGAATATCAATATTGCAATCTTAGCATACAATAGCCCTGTCTCCCAACTACCATGCTGTGAAGTCATGTAATGTGATGACATTTTTGACCTCTAATGGTCTGTACATAGTAATATTGCTTTCAAAGTTTGGTGATGATTGATCATAAACGGCACACCAATACCAGGTCGGGCTCTAAGTCTTCACAACGTCGTTTAATTTCTTCACAGAACTTGGTAACCACTGGAACATACGGTCGCCCATCGAGATGGCATAAACTTTTGGACGGCTACGTCGATCACGTGTGTCGTGTCTACGAAATGATCACGACCGACGACATTAGCAGAATCGAAGCGTTCGTGAGAGAGACAGAACACCAACGCTTTTCCCACGAACTGTACTGGAAATGGTCGCGTGGGAAGGCGGCAAATGAAAATCGAAAAAAACACACAGTGAAAACCGGCATGCGGAGGCCTTCAAACCCTTCGGTTATGCACAAGGCCGGGTCACGGACACCTTTTACAAATTCTAATCACCACTTCAACCTCGCACCTGAGACAGTAATTGGACGTAACGTTCTTGGACGTAACTTTCAGTACCACAATACATTTATCCCTTCTTCAGAAGAGCATTCACAAAACTGCTTTCCTACCCCAAATAGTCCATTTCCGCAATATCCACCGCAGGATTCCGACCACCGCATTCCTTCACCGTACGCAATAGGCTGGGAACAGAGGCAATTGGATAAGGGGCATGAAAGCTATGACCCTGGAGCCTGGGAGCCGTTTTCAGAACAGCCTCCAAGACGTTTGGTTCAAACGATGAAGGATCCAAGGCTCCGTAGGCTGCGTAAAAGACCACATGACGGCATCATACCCTTAATGCAAGCACGGCCTGTACCGACGCAGACCTACCTATCTTAACATGAAGATCTCGCTACATTCAATGTCATAAATGTGGAAAGTTACTACCTTAACTATCTTCCACCAGCGAAGGTTGCACTCAGTTCAGTGTGTAATGGTATTTTTGAACACACCATTTTTTAAATTTTAGTAAGCTCACGTTCCAGACATTTCAAAGGACACACGGTGAATAAAGAAGGGGATCTTATTTCTGATGCCTTGTTACTCGTGCAACATACTTCTCAAAACATCAACGCATTCTAAGCTTGTTGCTGCTTTATAAACCTCTTATCCTGATCTGTGACCAGTTTCTATTTCCTTTGCAGGCTTGTTTGTCTTTGTTGTGTTATTTGAAGCGATGGACACTTTAAGTGATACTTTGATACAATATCTGATACAGTCACTAATATGTAAAAAGCTCAACCCTGAGATGTGAAAAGCTCAACCCTGAGATGTGACAAGTTAGCAGTTCTTTTTTAGACCTGTTTGTGTTTGTATTGTGTTGATTACATCGCTCTTAGAGACGAAGTTTTTAGTTCTCGTTTGGGGACCTTTTTGTATGTGTATTGTTGATTGTATGATTCTTCGAAGTGATGGATATATGATGCAATAGATTCGTTAAGCAACGTTTGATGCTACCATTTGATACAATCACGAGTTCCTGGTTCTTTTGCAGACCTGTTTGTACTTGTATTGTTGATTGCTTGATTCTTTGACACGATTGATATATAATACATATTTCGTTGAGTGACATTTGATATGAACATTTGATACGACCACTAATTTTACGAAAGCTCAATGCTGAAGTGTGACAACTTTCTAATTCATCCGCAGTTCTGTTTCTATGTATATTGCGTTGATGACGTGATTTCTCCAAGATAAACAATACAATGGATATTGACAATGTTGACAATCACCAAGCACAAGTGAACAAATATACTTCTATGCTATACAGACACTCCGTTTCTTTTTCAGATCTGTCTGTATGTCTGTGTAGATTATATTCCCTTGAAGCAATTGAAAAAGAACACATTGCTTTTATGTTACACAAATCACATAACCGCATACCTGAAACCTGCTCATGTCATATGCCGTGCCACAGCAAAGCTGTCCGACAGCCTAACTGTCGCATAACCGATCCGAAAACATGTACCCTATAAACGCAGTGCTCACCGCCATGTGCTGAGAAATGCCACTTCAGGACGGCCGAGTAAATCCTTTCCAGACTGTCGGCTCCTGGGAAGTTGACAGCGAACACGCAAAAGTGTCTCTACAAACATATTATACAGTGCTCATACATAATACATATGTGTTGCATATGGATATATACATAATAATGTCAAATATTGCATTTGAAATTAATATGAAATGAGTAGAAGGAGGTACCAATAAAATTAAAAGCCAGTAAACACAAATATGAAATGGTTCATAAGACAAAAAATTACATTTACAATCAAATTTATAGTATACGCATATACGTCACATATTTTAATCACATGTACATAAAAGCCTATATATTTATGTGCGTGTATATAATATTTATGACATCGCTACGCTACGATCACTTCCAAAGCCTAACCTGCAGACGTGGATTGACGGTGAAGCTTCCTGCTGTTGGATTCATGCAAGTCACATATTGCGTGCTGTGGATGTCTTTCAGGGTCAGTTTGGAACGGTCATACCTAAAATTCATGTAACGTGACTTCCAATACTGAATAATGCTCCAAAAGTGGTTGATGTCTCAAACTACCATGCTTGAGTAGTCGAGACATATCACACAAGTTACCAACAGAATCCATCGCACAATCACAAGAAAGAAATAATGTGATCAAATATATCAACCCGGATGCACCATAAAACATACATCGATATTGATTAAACATTATATTTCCGACCTATTCCTCACAGTCTTCTTCAGAAACATTGCCTACCAGTGACCGTAATCCAGATGCTGCCTTATCAATGTGTGCGGGCCTACAGTTCCATACTGATCCACCATGGGCATGTTCAAATCATCCAAGAAGTAGACGAGTCTTTTAGATCCAACCGGACCGAAATTGCGACCGGCTTTCTTCTCCAGCGGCTTCTCGAGCATTCCTAAAATGACCCAAAATTTGACGTGCAACAATGCCAGTGTCCTGGGTCTGCGAGCGTGACCCAAATCATTCCAGCAAAACTTGAGTGTTGGTGACGTGAACAAATTCACTAGCCTGAGAAGGTGCTCCAGTGATACTATCATAGATAACATAAAGATGCATCTAATCAAACACATAGCTCTTTCTTAAGCAAATCAACAAGAGAACCATACTAGGAATAGTTTCATAGAATGTTTTTATAGATCACTCTTTTTCATTTAGCACGATACTAGATAACAGTTACAGCAAAAAGTAGCATGGAAAAATAGGAAAAGGTTGCAATATAAAATTCATTAAAACAGCTGAAAACATACTACATAAATTCTGAGTATTTAGGAAGCTCCTGGACGCTTTAAAAAAGTTGCAAAATCTTTTAGTGATTACTAGGCCGATCATTCTTTTACCTAAAACAAATAATTTTGCTCAAAAAATTGAAAAGTTGAATTTCCCAATGTGTTAGATATTCTATAAATGGGTTATGTTTTGAACCCAAGTGTATGTTGTGAAAAGTAAAATGCATTGATTTTGGCAACTGACAATTACCTTGCAGCATAGCTGCGGTAGTGTAGTAGTTGAATGGTACGCTCGCGACATTGCACTCGTTCTCAAGAGCCTGCATAGCCGCGTTTGCCAGCAGTGTCTTTCCAGTGCCGGCAGCACCGACCAGCATCACAGGCCTTTGCTTTGACAGCAGCATATCCATGAGCGAACGAATTCTTGTCGTCTCTGCCGTTGGCACGAGAACAGACTGAAATGAAATGAAATTTTTTTTTATTATACAAGTATATGTCTGGAATAAAACTTAGCGAGATATATACGGTACACAGTTACACGCACATCTATCTTTATTTGTCAATCGTGCAAATGTGTAACACACATAACAAAAATGAATGAGATGTGATATACAGAAAAGTCAGGTATGGACAGGAGACTTGATATAACAGAGTCATCAAAGTAGTCACCCTGGTCAGGACTCGACTCGACTTGAGTCACTCCGTGCATTGACTCGACTTGTACTAGAGTCACGTTGTATGGCTCAAGACATTCCATATGAATTTATTCAAGTCTCTTGTATCAGGACTGATACTTGAAAAACAAGCCCAAAACTGTGTTTTATCCGTATGAATAAACAATAAACATGTTCAGAGTGAAACGATGAGTATATTGTGAATGTGAAGCCTTCGACATTACCCAGAAGTCGGGGAGCAATGGGTCGAGCTCGAGTCATAGTTTTTACTGTTCTGTATAGAGTTCAAGTCTGGTCCAACTCCCTTCTGTGAAACTTTTGGGCGGAATCAAAGGCCCCAAATTCATAATATACTCTTTTACCCACTTTTTCCTACTCCAAACACATATTTTCACAGAGACAAAAAGACAGTTTCGGCGCCTATTTTTCAATTCTCTGTCCTGATTTACGTGGCTTGATTAAGTCATATAGAACTTGTCGAGTCATGTCTTGGTCAGAGCCACTCGCAATGACTCGAGTGCGAGTCGAGTCATTTTCCATTTAAAAAAATTGACTCGAGTCCATAATAAATCGCGACCCGAGTCATTACAACTCTGATGACAACTATGACTTGGACTCGAACACTATGACTCGGTGGTAAGTTGAAAATGACTCGACTTGACTCGAGTCAAAACTATAAAACTAAAATTGCCTTGTGCCTTGGCTACAACCCTGCAGTCAGGTAAAATACGCAGTTCATTTAGTAAGCTATTCCATATACGTGATTGAATCTTGTACAAGAGTGCTGTTCTGCAAACTGAGACTAGATCAGGGGTCACCAACACGCGGCCTGCCAGGTCATATTTTGCGGCCCGCGACATGATTGGAGATTTCGGAAGAAAGCTAAGAAAACATTTTGAAATGCTGAAATTGACGTGCAATGGCCCAAACACTTCCAATACAGAGACCCCTAGAAAACTGCTTAGGGAAGTGGTTCTAAAACTGAGGGTACGTCCCCATATGGGGTCGTGAAAGCATCTGAAGGGGCCGTGGAGCTGCGTTCAACTAAAAAAAATTCGCGCTCGGCACGATTTTCTTCGAATTCATAGTTATAGCTATTGCACTGAATAAAATCTGGAATTCATATTATAGAATTCTCTCGTCAACATTCATAACCTTCCATACCATCAAACTATCCGTTCGGATAGCCAGCATTATGGATGCATTTTGTGATATCACGATAAGGGGGCGCGAAATTTTTCAGTATCATATAGGGGGGCATATCAAAAAAGGTTTGAGAACCACTCGCTTAGGGCTTTCCCACAAGATTAAGCTTCAAGTGGGGACGGTCTTTCAGCTAGTTGCGTATCTCGCTAGTCCCAAAAAGCGTTTCTAGGTATCGTGCACAGCTCGCAGTTTAAAATAAAATGAAATTGATGACAGTGATACTTTGTTGTATTTTTATTCCTTTAATGAAATATTACTTTTTTTGTGGTCACTATACCCATTGCCTATGTTATGTAGAACAGCGTTGTACTGACGTAGATTTTTAAAACGTGGTTGCCCCTTTATGTCGATATTGAATTTATGCGGCCCGCGGCCACTACGAAATTTGAAAAGTGGCCCGCGACCCGTTTTGAGTTGGCGACCCCTGGACTAGATTGAGGTTGATCATGTGTTTGCGTAGTGTTGGTGGCTTACCTGAAGAGGCAAGTCCGGAGTCATCGTAAACTTGGGAATCTTCTCGCTCCAAGGCACGAATTTCCTGGTTTTCGGATCGATGCAGAAGTCGAAAACTCCTCCAGACGCGGGAAACTTGATCTGTTTGAATTCTCTCACCCACCAACGGCTGAATTCTTGCCGGTGATCAATCAACTGATAAACAGAAGCTATCTTGGCGGGAGTATATGCAGAGAATGCATATGAGACATTGTTTGCAATTAGTAAATTTTAATATAAGACACAGATGATCATTACGCCTATTGTGATATCAAGGTAGCTCATCGAGCACTTGACAACAATGAAGATAGTGCCTGCTCTACATAACATATAAGAAAATTTGGCATTTTTTTACCATGCTTATTTCATAGCACTTTCTGACAATGTTGTGGGTAAAAATCATTTCGTTGTGCCCGTCCCTAAGAGTTTTAAATAGCAAAATTTACCCGAGTAGTTGATTCAATATAAATAATTCTACACGCCGCAACCGCTTCAATACTTCACCTGGTCGTGCAGAAGTCCGCCACCAAACGCCCAGACCGCAGCGAAAACGAAATAAAGCTCGTACAGATCCCGGTGAGAATCGGCAGGCACCGTCTCGGGAGTGAGCAGGCATTCAAGAAGATAGCACAGGGACTGTAATATGAAGAGTACAAGATGTATGATCTCAAAAATATATAGGAAGATACAATTGAAGAGCTTTCTTTGAGGTGCAGAACTTCAATATACAGTTGAATAGTATATTCATATTGAAATGAGCCCGCATATTTTCGGTTGACACTCGTCAGGGGTAATTGTCAGCAACTAGTAGAGAATTGCAAAGAACATTGTGTATATCAACAATTGGATCACAAAATATGACGTCACCGGCATGAAATTTCAAATAATTGGAGCGAAGAGAGCGCTTAAGCTCAATACATTATTTTTAGATGATACACAAACTCCTTCTGTAGGATATCAGGAGAGGTCGTTCACACTTTCGTTTAGGTGCCTTGGAGTTGACTTTTATCAAAATACGCCACCAACGTCGTTAAATTCTACTCAAATACAAGTGCAAGTAGGTATTTCCAAGTAAGTAAAAAAGTACGTATTTTACGCCTAGTTTTGCCTGAAAGCTGAATACTGTTATCAAGTAAAAGCGGTCTAAATTCATAATCATTTGGACAAGTATTGCAATCTACTTGTACAGATCTTATACCACGTATATACACAGGGTTGTAATGACTCGAGCGATGACTCGATTCGTGAATTTTTTGGTGACTCAACTTGAGTCATTTTTTCGACCGCTTAAATGACTCAAAACGAATCGATTTTTGCATTGACGACTCGAACCAAGTCATATGACTCGAGACTGGGACGGCCAAGACAGACATTTCATTGTGACTTCGTAGAATAGTAAAGTCGCCGCATGATTGTTATTTCCTCTATCAGTCCTGATACTTGGAGAATAGGGCCTGAAACTGTTAAGACTGGGTAAAATTACTATATTATGAATGCGAGCCATTCTATATCACTCGAGCAAAGTTGAAAAGAGTGGGTTGAGCCGGATGAAACTCAAAACTGAACAGTGAACACAATGACTTGGACTCGGACTCGAGTCAAAACACTATGGCTCGGACTGGACCCTCTACTAGCTGACTTGGACTCGCAGGTGAATTGAAAATGACTCGACTTGACTCAAGTCAAAACTATAAAATCAAGATTGATTTGTGACTCGGCCTAACAAGAAATTGGCTCAAAATTTCGCCCTCTTCGGTAATTGGGTAGCCAATAGTCCCAAACCAAAAAAAAACAACATACTCACTTGGACCATAGTGTTTTCGGGGATGGGGGTCACGGTCTTGAAGGTGGTTTTGATCGCTTCCAAACAGATGGGAATGTATTTGTCAAAGAGAACCGTGAGGTTCGCTCGTTCAGACTGAATGGTGCGGGTATCGATCCAGCTCATCACAGGCCTGCAATAAGATCGCAAATAGTTTCAAGGGGGGGACGTGTACTATGAATGCATGTTTACTAGGGTTGATCAGAAATATTTTTTACGGATTCCAGGGATTCACTGATTAAATTGTGAGGTTGCCTAAAAAGGACGCACGAGAGTTTGAAAATTTTGAATCTATTGTAAAAAAAATTTTGAAAAATTGTTTCAAATTTTACTGTCAACCCCATGAAATTGTCGAGTTGCCTACAAAAACGATGCAAAACTAATTTGACGCAATTCCAACCCGTAGAAGCGAAGTTTTCTCAGTTTTTTTCGTTCCTAATTCTGGGATTACTCAGCACCATCCAGGCTATTGTTGCGAATCCAAAATTTTAGACTGCAATAACGTCGCTTCTACTGGTGGAAAGTGAGCAAAAGTTGTTAGGCACCGTTTTTTTTTTGGACAACTAAACAATTTCAAGTGGTTGACAGTAAAATATGAATTATTTTCTCAATTTTTCTGATAATAAATTCAAAATTTTTAAAATCCTGTGCGGTCACATCCGCCAGTCGGAATCGAGATGAATGTGTTGTCCAGCGTTTTTTATAAGCAACCTAACAATTTAAATCAGTGAATCCCCAGAATCCCCTCCCCCCCAAAAAAAAGTTATTTTTGAACAACCCTAATGCGCATCGAAGCAGATGTACGAAACGTAATACTAATCGATATAAATATACATACGAAAAATTGAGATTTACCACCAGCATGTAAGATACATTCCAGGCGACCAATTTGTATCAAAATATTGTGACCTATAAATTTAATTTAAAAGCAACATACGGGTTCCATCCGAGATCCTGCGGGTTAACGTAGAGAATCCCCGCCCTCGAAACTGTCGCAGGCGTCGCCGATCTCAAATGATAAATTTCGAACAGAAGACGCATTGAATTAGTCAGCGGGACACGCTCGTTACTCGCAAGTGTTAGCACCTGGAATACAACGTATTAAAAAATGAAGCTGATGGTAGCCTGATTGGAATATACAGTATACAATACCTTATTGTCATCCATGACGGTGTTCAAAGATTCGATCCACATTGGATCGATATCGCCGTCGAGAACGATCCATTTCGGTGAGTTGTGAGACAGATTGGATTGATCTCTCATGATGGAAGAGAAGAGACCTGAAATTTAACAGAATCGTATAAATCAGTAATCAGGGTTGCAACCAAGTCACAAGGTTCCGAGTCACAGGTCAATCTCATTTTTATAGTTTTGACTCGAGTCAAGTTGAGTCATTTTCAATTCACCGCCGGGTCAAGTCGGAATCCAAGTCAGCGAGTAAAGGGTTGAGTCCGAGTCACTAAAGAATCGTGACTCGAGTCAATACAACCCTGTCAGAGATAGAGCCTCTTGGAGGTACAAAACTTCAGTACACAATTCGATAGTGTATTCATACTTCTAGTTTGTGCCAACAAAAGGAGTTTGTGCATAATCTCAAAACAGTACATTGAACTCAAGCTGCCTGTTTGCCTCGATTATTCCAAATTTTATGCCGGTGGCATCATATTTGGTGATACGATTGTTAATATACAATGTTGTCTACTAGTTGCAGACAATTACACCTGACGAGTGTCAGCCAAAAATACTTGGGTTCATTTCAATATGTATACCACTCAATCTTATATTGAAGTTAAGTGCCCCCAAGAGTCTATTTAAAATGTACGCAGCAATATATATAGTTCAAACATTTTGCAAGGACCGCAATAATGTTTTATGATTTTGCTTTGGCCCCTTGAGAAAAAGTACTCGCCTGCCCCTGGCCTAGAGCATGTAAGAAGAAAGTAAAGTGGAAATAGATATATCATAGTGTGGTCCGTTAATCTTGAGCGCCATCTCGTGTTTCTTCCACTGAAACTACTTGTATTTTGACCCGCCTTTGTAACAATGGCAGCAATGCTGCTCTAATGCATGTAACGAAAAAGAAGAATTCTCACCGTCTTTCCATTCTCTGGTAGACGGATGAATAAATCCAAACAGCTCGTTGGTGGTGAGCGCTTTCGGGTTCAGGTCATTCCAAACCGGGTGAGCGGAAATTAATTTATGAGTGGCGTGCAACGTCTTGAGGATGCTGGACTTTCCGGCTCCGGCACCGCCGATGACGAATACGGAATGACGAACTTGCAATAACTCCTCCAGTTGAACAACCTATTGGTACAATAAATAATAATCAGAGGAGCAAAGTCATTAAGTAATGCTATTTTTGCCTATTTGCATTACTTTCTCTAATGGTTATGGATTTAGACTACTCAACATTTCACCTTTCAGGTTTTGAGCCAAATTACTTGCTTTTATGATTTCGAAATTTGTGAAGCAGAAATTAGCTTGCACCATCGAGATGCTTTGACGACGGAGATGCGATGCGGCCTTTCTAGTAAGGTCATCTAGTCTGCACCCCCTTTTTTTTCTACTCCATGCTATCCGTGATTGCCGAGCGCCTAGCAGGATAGCCGCGGATACCAGTCTTCGAATCTTTGGTGTGACCCGGCCGGGGTTCGAACCCACGACCTACCGCTCAAGAAGCCGGGCGCACAACCATTACACTATCTCGCTCAGTATGGGATATGTTGCCGTCAGGTTTACGAGTGAAACTGTCATAACGACTTGGTCATACACTGCTTCATTGATTTGATACCATTTGTTAATTTCTCTTTTTGTAATTTCCTTTTTGAACTAATATTTGTTACAGCCAGACTGTGTAGAGACAAGTGTACCCGTTTGATGCGGGTGTTATCAGACCAGTTGACCTCGAAGGTCGTATCGATCATTCCTATCTGATATCGAATACTGTGCATGCGTATTTTCTGTACCACCATCATTGCCGTCTGCTTGTTGCAATTCGGTTGGATGAAAATAAAGGCTCTCCCTCTCTTTTTCAAAAATAGCCCCCTTTCATCAACTACTAAAGTATGTGACCCAACGACCAAATCTACTTGATACAACATCGAAGAAGAAACCGTATTCAATAAGCTGGTAGATGTACGATGCATACTTTTAAAACAAAGCTCTCCTCCGGCTGCAGTCTCAATGAAACAACCGACTTTCTGATTTTTTTCTCAAAGTCCATATCTCTCTTCCGCGGCACTTCGAGAGACGGAAAGAGGTCGCCTGGAAAATACAGTAGAGATGGAGGTACAAAACTTCCACATACACACTATACACAATGTGGTGTCACCAAGCTGTGTACTGCTAGACTAGGGATATTGATATATATCTTGAAGCTTAGAGGTATCCAGAAGCAGTCTTTCTAGTATACTTCCCATCCAGGCGTAGCAATGGCTATAAAGTTTATGTAATTCAGTGCGACACTAACCGATCAAGCCCATAAAGATGGGCACGTCTTCTGTGACAATTTTCGGCAAGTTGAAGTCCCGCAAGGCTCTCATCAAGACCTGGTCTTCAGGCCGCTGTCTGTCCGCACGCCGCAGAGACCCGGCAACCACCAGCACGCTCTTGACCGCCCGCAAACCCCAATCGTAGTGGGACTATTATGAAAACATACAAGTTGACTATACAATTAGATATTTCAAAAGTTTCAAGAACGTCAAAATATTCGACTCAAATATCTCAATACCAAGTACCTCTACTATTTTTTCGGGTAATCAAGTAAATTTTGTCAGCTTGCACTACTAAGGCAAGTGCTTATGTTTTTTGACTTCTTCCGCATAACGGTTTTTAGGCAAAAGTACTTACTTTTAAGCTAAAGAATGGTTTGAATGTGATTCCATCGAGTTTATGAAGGCCAAACGGCCTTTATGTGAAGATAACTTGATATATTTTCAAAAATTACAGGAACTTGTACTGTTACTTTATTGGAGTAGGCTTCCGTACTAGCATGACTTGCTGGAGTGATTATGTTTTTTGACGACTTCCAAATTTGCATAACAGTTTTTTTACGGAAAACTACTTACTTTTTATGAAGCTTGACTACTTTGACAACCACCATTTAATAATCGTCGACGGATACACTAAATTATTCACCTGCTTTGAACAAAGTTCCTTGCATAGATTGTAGAGCGTAATGAATTTCCTGGCGAGTATTTTTGCTTCTGTGAAACCCTCGGCGACAAGGTTAATCTCACATATTTGAGCGATGTCCGGAACGACCATAGCACACGGCCTAGAAATTCAAAATAGGATAGGTCAGTGTAGGCGAATAGAATGGTACTGTAGACCAGTGGTAGTACACTTGGCATTTTATAGCTTAGACTCAACTATTATAGTGTTTAAGGTACTCCGGTTCATTATTGGCTAGACCCTATCAAGTCACAGATATCGTCTTATCCATGTATATCAATTGCCAAGTCAGGCTTGGGGAAAGTATTCAAGAGTGCCATCCTAAAACATTTTGATATCAGTATAATATTGAGATGTACATTTAAATGCAGTAACCCCAAGAAGCACTTTTTCATTCCACGATATATGCTACCCCACACGAAATTACATTGTCAAGCCCGTGAATTCGACGTTACCTGAATAACGCCTTCAGATTTTCAGGCAATTCCGTTCTGCCCGCGTATCCCGGATTCATGGTGATGAATATTCCGACGCTGGGGCAGAGTTTGATATCGTCCCCGAGAAACATGAAGTGGGTTTTCTTGGCTTTCAACGAGTCTTGGATCATTTTCACCTTAGAAATGATCGATAAGCTGTTCTTAATTTTTAGTTAAATCAACAGAATGGATATATTGAAAAGAAAATGGAAAAAATATACCATTAATTAGCATATTCATACTGATATAAACCCAGTTAATTTTTTGCTAACTCTCGTCAGGTGTAATCGTCAGTATATAATCGTCACCGTATATTTCTATCAATACTCATTTCAATATACATTTTAATAATATATTCATTACGTAAATATATTAAAATGCGAATAAATATGTTATTATGAATATAGTATCAAAATGCATATTAAGGTCCTGTAGCCAAAAAAGTATTTTCAAATATTCATTTTACAGCACTATTCTTCCATGAACCACATTCTCGCGTACTGCATCGAAACATTCATTTTTGCATCATGTCAACTTAAAGTATATGTTTGAATTCTTGAGATGATAAATAAAATCTCTCCAATCTTCAAAGCAGCCATTACCTGCACAGCAACCACGGAAAGAACTTCAATTGCGATCCTGTTGAATTCATCAAAACAACCCCACGATCCCGTTTGGACCAGGCCTTTGTAGATATTACCGATGGACCGATAGTCCATTTGCTCGGAGCAGTTGAACACGTAGACCTTAAAAAGGTATTTGAACCAGGTAATAAATAGAAATCGGCAAAACGTTTGGAATACTGGACTCGCTTTTTTCAAATGGTGAAATTTTAGTTTCAATACTTTTTATAGGGTTGCCATATTTTGAGATGCGAAAAAGCGGACACTTTTCAAAAGTCTTAAAAGCTATGATACCGGACGAGAAAACGGGTGACTTGGAAATTTTTTCGAGTAATAGTATAGGGTTGAATAAAAAAAAAGGTCATTTCTCCGACTAGACTCGAGAAACACCCGCTCATTCCTATAATAAATGGCTCCTGAATTAAACGTAGGAACTTATTTTTTGTTTTGTTTTTCAGCCAGTTCTGCCGCTTAGTACGTCAGAGTCCGATTTTTGCAAGTATTTTAGCACTTTTTCTAGATAAAGAGGACAAATTCCGACAGAGGACGCTTCTGGTTTCTTGAAAAAGAGGACGAATCCTCTTGAAATAAGACATATGGTAACCCTACTTTTTATCATCATGGGAGTCTTAAAATCTCGATCGGTTGTATCATAACACTATGGTAGGCGAATTAATAAAAACGATATGTCTTGGAAGTAGATACCCAAGCATTGTCACAAGGCGCAATGAAATTGGATTGGTCGAAAAAACATCGAATTATCTATGATACGGGATGTAACTCGCATTATATTTTGTGGCCGCGTAAAAGGTACATACTTGAAATTCTGAAATCAATAACACTGCTATCACGTCATATAATACTGAGGAATACTGGAATCATCGAATTGAAACCTAATGCACAATTTTGATCAGCTTTAGTAATAAATTGAACAGACGCAAGTGAAAATTTCTTGGGAGTGTTTTCTGCAAGTAGCATTTATTCACACCTGTACTCCTAGCGCCCGTCCCAAGTCCTTTGTGGTCTCAGTCTTGCCAGTGCCTGCCGGTCCGGCGGGCGCGCCACTCATGATCAGATGCAGGGACTGCGTCAGCGTGATGTAACATCTAAAAATATCATAATCTCTCATCTTGTGCTAAAACAGTGATTCTGAAACTGGTGGTCGCGAAAGCAGCTGAGGGGAGGTGCAAAGCCGCCTGAGAATGAGTTTAATTTGTGCTGAAACCTCCAAGTTTCAACAATGGCAATAATCCTAATCATTTTTCGATTTTAAATGTTATAATTGCGTCATACCATCTAAACACTAGATGCTAGATTTTGACTGATACAGAACCTTGCACTAATCAGAAGATGTTTCTGAATGAAGTGTAACTTGTAAATGCGTGCAGCAATGCCATTGGTTTATGATTGAGCTTACGGTCAGGTACGTTTGAGCTGAGCCCCAAATGGTGTAATAAATCGGTGAAATATCTATGTGCTACATGCCACCATTGCATGTGATTATGTTTAACAAAATATTCAACTGGAAATTGTCTGGATTATCCTGTGTCCAAATTAAGCGGAATGTGTTTCAATATGAATATGAATATACTATTCACCTGTCTGTAAGCGGCGTGATCACCAGCCTGGGCGTGTTGCCGAGATACTCATACTGGTAAAGAAACTGCGCGTTGCAGATGTTGGCGTAACAGTTTTCGTCTGATTCGTCCCATCTGTGTCGTAGCTGGCGGAGCCACAAGAAGGCTTCCGACGAAGTGACTTTTTCCGATATCAGCCTGGCCACTACGTCGCGATTGTGTACGTCGATGGTGCACATGGTCATGATCTTTTGTCTGGAAACGTATCGTAAAATAATAGAACCAACGATATGTATATTATGTTAGATTACAATACAAGGCTCTCGGCAGAAGATTTAGATTTTGTAAAGAGTGAAGCTGTATCAGGGTTTCTTAAAGCATGGGCCGCGATTGCCTATATATATATGTTCTATAACACTCGAGCAAAGTTGAAAAAAGTGGATTGAAACGGAACGAGCTGACAACTGAGCCCGGACTTGAGTCAAAACACTATGACTCGGACTCGACCCTCTACTAACCGACTGGGACTTGACTCGGCGATGAATTGAAAATGGCTAACTTGACCCAAGTCAAAACAATAACAGCGAGATTGACTTGTGACTCGGGACCTTGTGACTTGGTTACAAACCTGAATTTTACTGTGAAATGTAAACATTGAAAATTTCATATGCACCATCAAAATATATACCGTACTTTCTTAGGTCATCGGGATAAGATATAAATATTACCTTTCTAATGGAGTGAGCTGCCCGAGGAGATGGTTAATCAAAGCATTGAGCTGGTTGATTTGCTTCTTGTTGTAATCTTTCATGGCGTTTTCGAAGCCTTCTTCCAGCTTTTCAAACGCAATCCCCACCTAAGCGACAATATCCAGCAAGTTAAATCAGTGGAAATTATGTCCGCTTCCGTAGCAAAGCTGTGATACGCGGTATTGTTCAATGTCAGACCAATGAAATTAGCATGTATAGGTCGTGATACTTGCATTTCGGTTCAATGTTTCTCAGACGGTGAGTCTTATATGCAGAGGAAGTGAAGGTAGTCAACGTTTTTATTCAGGCAGAAGTAGAAGTACTCGATGACAATTAAGTAGTTTTGCATCAAAAATTATCAAGTAGCCTGATACATAACCCGAGTGAGTATTTCTGTTAATAGCCCAGGATAGCAACCAAGTTTGTAATGACTCGAGTCACGACTCGACTTGACTCGAGTCATTTTTTCAAATGCATAAAACGACTCGTCTTGACTCGAGTCAATTTTCGTATTGACTCGGTTTGTACTCGAGTCATTGTGCATGACTCGAACCAGATCATATGACTCGAGACTAGAACGGCCAAGACAGACATGATGACTAGGACTAGAGTCAAACGACATGACTCGGACTCTACTAGCTGACTTGGACTCGAACTCGACTCGGCGTGAATTGAAAATGACTCGACTTGACTCGAGTCAAAACTATAAAAGTGAGATTGACTTGCGACTCGGAACCTTTTGACTTGTTTACAACCCTGATTGCAACTTTTATTCTGAGGGGAACTATTTTCTCATTTGCGAAAGCCCAAGTGCGAAAAGTATGTAGCTCTGCGTCGAAAACCCTTCAAGTAGTGAAACTAGCCAGCAATACCTACTTGTGCACATCTAAATACTTCGTCACTGATTGTTTGTAATGATGTAATGATAGCTAGCCTACATTCATTCTGAGAGATACATATCATTTTCTCAATCCACATCAACTGTAACATTGTTTTTCTTCAAATTCGGTGATTAAATGATATTTTTTAAAATTAAAAAAATTATATCACAATCGACTAACTTCTGTGGTCCACCAGATTTGCGAGCCCGTCAGCGCGATTTGCGCCGGGTAATCGAACAGCCACTGATCTCTCGGCTTCTCCTCGTACGACACAACTGATTCCTCCAGAGTTTTCCTCACGGTGGATTGCATAGATTTCAGTAAAGTATTCAACCAAGTCTCAACCTGTAGGATAGCAGATAATAATCGCTTGTACTTTGAAACGATGTCTGCAGGTTTACCTGTCCTCTCAATTTTGTAGGCTTATCAAATTCGGCATATTCTTTTTCCTTGCTGTACATTCCGATTGCGACGTGTTGATCAATCTCTCCATCTTCTCCGACTTGAAATTCCAGCCCGTTGATGTTATCGAATAGTTGACGCAAGTGATGGGTGACCTAAACAAAAAATTGGGTTGCCTCATATTTGAGCATGTGACACAATAAAAAGCAATTTAGCGTGCGACGCCGCTGCATTAGGGTTTTCCAAAAAAAACTTTTTTTTCAAATTATATTGGCTACTTCATAGAATTTTTAGGTTGCCTAATAAATTTGGCTGCCTTTCGCAGAAGCTTAATTATTGAAGTTAAAAATTTTGATTTTATTGAAAAAAAATTTACTGACCCCATGAAATCGTCACGTTGTCCAAAAAACGATGCATAACAAATTTGGATGAATTCCAACCCATAGAAGCGAAGTTATTGCAGTCGAAAATTTTGTATTTGAAAAAAAAATGATATTTACGGCGGGAAACTCTATCATTAAGCTATGCTACTCGAATAACTTGGCTTCTAATTTGCTTTTTGAAATCAATCCACAAATTTTACTCCAATGATAATTGGAAGGGAGTAAAATTTGATGTGCAGAGTTTTAAGAATTTCATCAACCAGCCCGTTCTAACCTCCGGTGGTACAGTTCCCTTTGATAAAATATCGAGCAAACCGGCGGCGGACATGAAATAAAAGCGCGGAAACAGGAGACGCTTCCTCTCAAGGTATTCGGCGAGAGATTTTTCACAAACGGCAAGCCTGCAAATACAACAATTACAATCAGACACTAATCATGCCGACGTGTGAAAATACATCGTTTCAAACGGGGCAACAAGTTCCCATTACCTCTCCAGAAGATTCTCTAGCTTCTCGTGCAAGCCTTCGCGAATCGCGGACTCGATAATGTTTGGGATTTTTTCTGACTCGAACATCAGCTCCTTCAAGTCTTTGTCGATCTGCACAAATCTTTCCGTGTCGTCCGGTAGCTGCGACCTGATGTCCTGTTACAAATAGACAATGTTAATTCAAAGGAATTGATACTATCGTTTGAATATACTTGATTTTGGTCTTACAAATTATGTAATGATGACTGGAGACTGTGTACAATATATATGATATAATACGGACTATAATTCTATAAAACTCGACGATATTTTTTAAACAAGATGAATATAATCTGACTATCAAATCTGTCTAGAGTGACATGACAGATGGCATATATCTATTTTTACACTTTTCCGAACAACGGAATCCTTGAAACCTCAATTTTGATCGTACATAGAAAACACATAGAACACAACTACGCAATTTAGGGTTGTTCAAAAATACCTCCTTTTTTCAGATTTTTGCGGCTATCAACTAAATTTGTCAGGTTGGCTGAAAAAAGTTGCACACCAAACTTGGCTCAATTCCAATGAGTAGAAGTGAAACTATTGGACTTTAAAAACTTTAATTTTATTATAAAAAAGTGATTTTTTTTTTCAAATTTTGCAGGCTAACCCACGGAATTGTTAAGTTGTCAAAAAACCTATGCAACAACAAATTTGACTAAATTCCAGATCGTAGAAGTGAGGGTATTCATAATTCTGGGATTACTCACACTAAACTTAATTTGGGGCACGGTTTTTCAGCCAAATTTACAATTTTAGTTAATAGCCAGAAAATCTGAAATAAAAATCACTTTTGAACAACCCTACTACGAGAGAGAGAGTCTTCATTTTCATCGAACCAAAATACATAACAAACGGCAGTGATGGTGGTACAGAAAATATGCGTGCACAGTATTCGGTATTAGATAGGAATGAACGATAAGACCGTGAAGGTCATCTAGTCTGATCACACCAGCATCAAACAGGTACACTTGACTCAGAACAGTCTGGCTGTAAAAAAATGTTTAGTTAAGAAAGGAAAATAGAAAAAAAATTAAACAATGGTAGCATTAGTGGAAATCACTATCTGTGAAGTATTGAAAAGTATTTTCATATTGAAATGAGCCTGAATATTTTCGGCTGACACTCGTCAGGGGTAATCGTCAGTAACTAGTAGAGAATGGGAAAGAACCTTGTATCTCAACAATCGTATCACAAAAAATGGCGTCACCGGCACGAAATTTCGAACAAGAGAGCGTTTAAGGTACCATTTTTAGATGTTGTTCCGAAAAATACCAAATTATCTATAATGTGATGTAATGCTGGCAATATTTTCTCATATGAAACCACAATGAGCATTGCCATTATACTCAAATCACAATCGATCATCAAGTATCACCTCAGCTCCAATGAATATGCTTTCCAGATGCACCCAAGTCCTCTGCACTTCCAACCAAAGCTGTATCACCGCGTCCGTCGTAGACAGCTTATTCTGCCAAGCCTGCACTTCCTCCCTGAAGTACTCCACAAACTTGGACATGAGAAGGGTTTGCAGCTGGACTTCGTTCTCTTCTAGCGCCTCTATCAGCTCTTCGTCCGTCTCCAAAAGCGGGGTGCCCGTGTGGTGGCGTTCGAACTTGGCTTGCACTTCACCCCAAGTCTGCTGCATCTCTTCCAGCACTCTCTCGATACCCATTTCTTTGACGGCTTTGTCCACAATGTTTTTCACCTGGGTATGGGGTAAAGGTAGTTAGCTCCAGACATGGACAATTAGATAATTTTTCGCGAATTCAGTAACTCTAATTCTAATCTAATTTGGGAAAAAACGTATAGCTATAATTCAAATTTTGAACCAGTTTGGAAATAACTGTGTAGCTCTAATTCAAATTCTAGTCTAATCTGGAGAGAAAAAAAACTTGGTAACTGTATTTCTAATTTTGATCTGATTTGGAAACAACTGCGTAGCTCTAACTCAAAATCCACTGTAATTTGGAAAAAAACTGTGTTGCTATAATTCTAATGTTAATCAAATTTGAAAATAACTTTGCAGCTATAATTTTAAATCTACTACAATTTGGAAAAAAACTTTGTAGCTGTAATCTTAATTTTAATCAAATTTGGAAATAACTGTGCGGCTCTAATTCAAATTCTACTCTAATTTAGAAAAAAACTTTGTAGCTGTATTTCTAATTTGAATCTAATTTGGAAATAACCGTGTAGCTCCAATTCAAATTCAACTCCAATTCGGAAAAGAAACTTTGTATCTGTAATTTTAATTTCAATCAAATATGGAAATAACTGTGTAGCTCTAATTCAAATTCTACTCTAATTTGGAAACAAACTTAGTAGCTGTAATTCTAATTCTAATCTATTTTGGAAGAGCTGAAGATTTTATAGTTGTCCTAGTCTGGCTTACTCTAGCGTGAATATTTACGATGTGGTCAGCAACAAAATCCTATTATTTTTTTGGAATATTCAAGTGTATTTTCTCTACAAGCACCACTATCTCAAACGTCCTTCATTTATCATCAGCTTCAAAATCACTCGACAGATGTATTTATAAAAATAGATACTAAACATGCAAGCAAAAAAATGCAGGAAACAAGATTCACGTTTCAATCCAAAAGCATAAAGTGGCCCCTTTCCAAAATAAATTCACAGTCGAAGCGTTCAACTGAAGTGAATTCCGATCTAACCTCGTCTTCCACTTTGTGCAGCTGAAGCGCCAGTAAGTCGGCCAGCGTCGTGCTGTCGTCCATGTTAAACTGCACGCCTGTGGCCGTCATCAATTGATGCCAGTGGCGTTCTCTGATGGCCGGATTCCTTAGTTCGACAATAGCCCTGAGCGATGTCAGCATATTCTTCACCGACAAATCGAGACCGGTGAACGCGTCCCAGGCTCTGCATTCTGTCGATAAAACATTCACCATTACTTTTGCCGTTTCCCAAGTCGTCCAGGGCACAATAATCCGAATTGGGCCTAATTTTTAATGAATAAAGTCTTTTCCACTAAGAGTCATATCATTAATTTTAACGAGAATCATAGTTTCAACACTTAATTCCTAATCGGTCGGTTGTAATGACTCGAATCATGACTTGACTCAAGTCGCGATTTTTTGGTGACTCGACTTGTCTCGAGCCATTTTTTCAAATGCTTAAAATGACTCGACTCGAGCCAACGTCTGTGTTAACTCGACTTGTACTCGAGTGCTTGTGTATGACTCGAGACTAGGACGGCCGAGGCAGACGTTTCATTGTAACTTCAAAGAATAGTTAAGTCACCGTGTGATTGGTATTTCGTCTATCAGTATCTGATACTTGGAAAATAGGGCCAGAAACAGTTTAGACCGAGGAAAATTACAATATTATGAATGAGGCCATTCTATATCACTCGAGCAGAATTGAAAAATGTAAATTGTACCAGATTGAAATCAAAACTGAACAGTGAACACAATGACTTGGACTCGTACTCACAACACTGTGACTCGGACTCACTGACTTAGACTCGGACTTGACTCGGTGGTGAATTGAAAATGACTCGACTTGACTCGAGTCAAAACTATAAAAGTGAGATTGACTTGTGACTCGGAACCTTGTGACTTGCTTACGACCCTGGCTAATCATATTTAGTGCTCAAGTGAACGACAGGTACCCTTATCAATCAGACGGATGTCTTTCAGGAATTTCTTGATCTGGACGTCCATCTCTTCGACGTTGATTTCGCGCCATCTCGTCAGCATCCACGCGTTCATGCTCGACCGGTGGAAAAAGATCATGTCCCAGAGTTGCTAAAAATAAAATTGGTTTCAATTGATCAATTTGAACATTTGCCAACCGGCGGGTGCCTTTTATTTCATTCAATCAATGTGACAGGCTGATTTGTCAAAACCAGCGATTCCCAGCCTCCAAGGTAGCCTTCTTGCGGCTTTAATTGACCCTAAAATATGCCACAAAATATAATAGCCGACAGTCGTTTGTTTCTATGAATAGTTATAGTCAATTTCTGTATACGATTTCTAAAATGAAGGATATTAGTTACGTTTAAAGCCGCCCAAGGCCGCTTCTGAAAACCAGGAAAGAGAATTCTTGCAGACTAACGTCAAACGTACGAATGAATAGTGAATACTCGTTAGGACAAGGACATATCTTGAGTTCTGCTGATCATACACTTTTATATATCGTGTCCGTAAAGAGTAAATTTCAACACAATTTCAATAACAGCAAAATAACGGCTCATAGTCAAGTATAAATTGCAATAAGTCCAATATTAGTCAGCATATAGTCCCCCGCAAACTTGTGCATTAAGTGCTGAAATGTATAAAGACTGAAGAGCTATCACATAACGAAATAATAGTATGTTGTAGTAATGATATGCATTTTCAGTTTATTTCAATGTATAGCACTCGATAATCGGCGTCTATCAATGCTAAAATAACCTATATAGAATCTATAGAAGTCTATGTGCATGCTTTGAGTTGGCTGGATGGTGAGGTAGGCATAGGCTAGCTACCTTAATATTTTCGTTATAAGTAGCCTACTCCAGTGTTTGAAATGCGGCTCCGACATCGAAAAAGAATGGGAACCACTGCTCAAAACTGTATTTGGCTTCATGGGTGATACTTTGTGTACTAAATAATACTCGAATTGATACTAAATTCGATGATACATGGACAAGTTTTTTTTCTTCTTTAAGATTAAGTTTACCTGTACATGATTGCACACAAAAATCTGAATGGCACACAACAAGGAACGGCCGCTACCTTCAATATCTTCAGCTCTTTCCTACAAGCCTTCAATTGCTTGAAGTCCGGCACGTTGACTTCGAAAAGGTCAGCCGATTCGATAAGCGACACCATTTCTCTCTCTTTCTCCACCAAAGCGCGTTCGGTGCGATCCATTTTTTCGTACGGATTTTCAGAATTGTACCAAAACGGCGCGGTCCTGAAATTTTTTAGCGGTGAACTCGCCCACTTATTCCTTATCTTGACAGAAAAAGAACTTACTTTCGGAACTGTTCGCGGAATTCGTGTTGCGCGATGTCGAATTTCGTGCAGAGCTTACGAATTTCGGCGACTTTGGAGCTTTGGAATTGAGAGACTTCGTGCCTGACGGTAACTCCCTAAAAACATGGATTTTATGTACACAACTTGTACACAGTTGAAATATATACACATATTGAACTAAATCGAATATTTTCGGTTGACACTCGTCACAGGTAATAGTATTTAATTGATTTTTTTAGATGATATACATCAAGCTTAAGCTGTTCACCTTCATTATTCAAATTTTCATGCCTGTGACGTAATATTTATTGACACGATTGTTGATGTTTGGTATTACTTGTAACATACAGTGATACAGTTTTGACGTATATTCCTACAAATTCGATGCCAGTTCAAATTCACCGAAAACTACAGCATCAATATAATATTCGTTCTGACAAGACATTGCTCATCAAAATTTTAGTGATGTGATTCCAAACGGGTTCAAAATTTCAATAAAAATATGAATTCTATTCGAAATTAGTCGCAAGAATATCGCACCTTCTTTTTGGTAGCTTCCCACCGTTCCGGCAGTTCTTCGATCTGATTGTGGACGCTTTCCTGTATCTCAACCTCGTACGCCGTCAGCAATTCCACAGTCTCTATCAGCGGCTCAAACATATTGTCTGTGGACTACAATATATAAGACATTGCATGAGTTATGAGTACAATGTAACAAAAATAATATGTGAATTATCAATTAGAATCATATCACTTCTCTCTCCGTACCACTTGTCTCTCTCTGATAGCCAAAAGCCTCCCCATAACTCGGACCAGGGCATCGTGGTCGCCCTTTTTCACTTCTTCCGACAGCCCTTCGTTTGTGACGACAATGAATTCCTCCAGGTCTTGGAGACTGCAATAGAACAGGGATGATATCATTGAAAACACAAAGCAATTCAAAATAGCGTTGCACATCACAGAAATATTTTCCACAAATTGGCAATTCCAAACGACTTCATGCTATTGTTGGCGCACTCCTAGGAAGGTTGTATTCTGCGCCATTAGGTCATACTTATACTGTACAACCAGGGTTGTAATGAGTCGAGTCATGACTCGACTCGAGTCCGACTCGAGTCACGTTTTTCAGATGACTCGACTTGACTCGAGTCATTTTCTAAAATTACGGAATTGACTCGACTTGACTCGAGTCATTTTCTAAAATTACGGAATTGACTCGACTCGACTCGAGTCATTGCGCATGACTCGAACCAGGTCGTATGACTCGAGACTCAAACGACCAAGACCGACGTTTCATTGTAATTCGAGGAATAGTAAAGTAACCACACTATTGGGATTTCGTCTATTGGTACTGATACTTGAAAATGCGGCCAGAAACTGCTAAAAATGACGAAAATTAGTATATTATAAATGCGAACCATTCGATATCACCAAAGAGAGTTACAAATAGTGGATTTAACAAGTCCTTAACTGGAAACTGGGCAGTCAACACAATGACTTTGACTCGGCTTGAGTCATAATACCATGACTCGGACTCGACCATCTGATCGGTGACTTGGACTCGGACTTGACTCGGTGGTGAATTGAAAATGACTCGACTTGACTCGAGTCAAAACTATAAAAGTGAGATTGACTTGTTACTCGGAGCCTTGTGACTTGGCTACAACCCCAGTAGGGAGCGCGCCATACCTCTCTGTGATATGATTGAGGAGGTATTCCTTCAACATCAAACTCCATCGCTTGACAACGTTGAGTAGATTCTGCTTGAAGGGACGCACGTCGACTTGAAACCAGGCATGGAAGATCTAATCAAGAAAGAATTACAGTATCAGTATCAGTTTATTACTAATATCTTCATTTCAAAACACCGCAAGACTGCGATACAATGATAAGATAGGTAGGTGTCTAAACGACTTGGAGTGGTCTTCGAAATCAGACAGACACCTGGACTGGACGATGTAAACTTGGACAACAAGTTTCTATTTATGATATAAATATAAATAATAAAAAATTTGAAAATTTTCTGTACACCCCATGAAAGTGTTAGGCTGTCTATATAAACGACGCTCACCAAATTTGGTTCAATTCCAACCAGTGGAAGCGGAGTTATTGCCGTTTAAAATTTGGATTTGAATAAAATAGTATTTACGGTGAGCACAACTATAACAAATAAACAAAGAATCGGTCACTGTAAATTTTTATATAATAAATAGAAACTTACTTCTCCTGTAGCAAAGCGGTTACTGGCTGGAATTGAACCGAATTTTGTGTGTAGGCTTAAATTAGGTAACCTAACAATTTCATCGAGTAGCCAGTACGATTTGAGAAAAAAAGTCATTTTTGAAGAGCCCTAACGCACACTGATAGAAAGAAAAGAGGGATAACACAAAATGACTAATGATTAAAATGAATTACGCATGTGTGTCGATAGGCGAGTTTGATATGTCAGATCTAGGTCCAGTAATCTTGAGGGCTAGTATTCAATTTAAAAACCGAGGGTTTGCAATTCATTTATTAGTTGATTGAGTTCTTTATTTCAAAACCACACAAGACTGTGATAGACGGTAAAGATAGGCGTCACAGTAACTTGGTGGCAGATAATCAAACACAGACTTTGCCTATAATAGCAGCATTTTGAAGAGCTTCTTGGAGGTACACAACTTCAATATACCATAGAATAGTACCCTGTGATCCGGTATCGCCGTGATTTCATTGTGCAGCGTCTCGTACAAGTCTATTTGCTCCTTGAATTGAGCAAGGGTGGGAGGCGACTCCGGCACTCCGGACTCGGCGTGAAACTCGATTTCTTCCTCCGTCAGCACGTGGTTGTAAAGCAGAAACTGACGCATGAACTCTTTTCTGTCGTCCACCCAGAGATACGCATATCTAAAGCAAGATGAAATAGTTCACAACCAAATCAAATAAAAACCGAATTTGTATTTTTCACAATTGAATAATTGTTGATAAACGATGCGCTTCCCATTACTCAACTAGTTGCTGACGATTGCCAATGACAGGTGTCAGCCAAAGATATTCGGGTTCTTTTCAATTTAAATATAATAATCCATCATCTCTTTTACCGGTCATAAATTAATGAATGTTATTCAAGTTTTTACTGAAGAAATCGATTCAAAACTTTTCCAAGCTACAGTTCCAACAAACTAAAAATCTACTGAATCCACCAAATTTACAACTGCTACAGATAAGCTAGCTACAATCAGTCAATTCCGACTAGTAGAAGTGAAGCTATCAGAGGAGTTTGAAAATTTCAAGTTTACCATAAAAATATTCATTTTTTTTGTTCAAATTCTTCTGGGATTGTCAAGCAATCTAATAAAAGAATTATTAATGAAAAACTCAAATAACTTCACTTCTACTCGTTGGAATTGAGTCAAACTTGGTGTGCAACGTTTTTATAGCCAATCTTAACAATTTTAGCAAATAGCCGCAAAAATCTGTAAAAAATTATTTTTGCACAACCCTAATGTCCTTTAAAAATCATACCTGTCGAGACCGACCCTATACTCGGTCGCGTTTTCGATGACAACTTGAACCCTGTCCATGATTTCCGATCTCAGATTCAACAGCTCGGGCGCCTGTTCCATGTCCGCAAAGTAATTGGGAAATCCGTAATGTGGCGCAATGCGCGGCACCAGACTTGAAATCTGAATTGTAGTTATTTCGTTACCAGTCACTTTCAACTTACAAATCGCATGTCATTTTTAGAGGCTGCATATGAAATTTAGTCACAGCAATAGCTGATTGAAAGACTCACTGACTATTTGGCAACCCGTAAAAAATTACCTACCCATAATACCACGATTACAAAATCATAACTTCAATTGCTAGAGTATTTTCATAGAGGTACACCACAAGTGTATCTGTAAATAGTTTATGGTGTTGAAGCCGACGATAATCAAAGTCTCGAGTGGAATAACATATTCTCGCACAATTTCTTAAAAAACTTATTACAAGCTAGCATAGTATTGATTTTATCATGCAAGATATATATCATTGAATATACAATCTCTTCGATCGAATCTTTATTATCAGAAGGTTGCAAATTTCGGCAATAGCTTACCTTCAATATATCGTTGATGATTCCGTCGATCAACTCGTAGAACCCTTTTTTGGATTCAAAATCTAAAACCGGGTCGTACATCACGTCGGGAGCTTGCAGAGAAAGACGGACTTCAAAGAACGGCGGGAGGGATTGTTTCATGTCTAAAAAAACATTCTTGTTAAGAAAAGGAAAAGCTATATACAATTGTATAATGTACGGTATTCATATTGATATAAAGCAGGATTGAATGGTTTTGCAAGTACAGAACTTCTACATAAGACAAAGCTATATTCATTTCTCTTTTTCTTTAACACATAACTTCGAAACTCGCACGGAACGGCATCACCACGTATAGACTTTGACATGAATTTCTGACCAGTACCTGTATTTTTGACGATGTATTCCAGAGAATATTTGATAGCCGAGAATATCCCGTTCATGACAAAGTAATCCAAATACTCGAGATAATCTTTCCACTCTTTTGATTCCGGATCAACTTGCAAGTGTTCGATATTCTCCTAAAAAATGAGCGTTACCCGAGGATAGGTCAGTAACAGAAGTCTTGAACATTTCAAGCAATTTAGTAGATTTTACACACTTACACTGCGTAGTCAGCAATTCTGAATCCTGACTAGTTCCATTCTACGTTATTTTACTCCTAATCTCAATTTAAAGAGCTTCTTGGAGGTACAGAACACCCGTTAAACGATGCGTAGCAAATTTGGATCAATTTAAGCCAGTAGAAGTGAAGTTATTGGATTACAAATTTTGAATTTGAAATAATAGTATTTACGGTGGGCAGTACTATAATTAATTATTATTAAAGAATCACCCACCGCAAATACTATTCTTTTCAATTCCATTTTTTTTTCGTAAATACAAAATTTTCCGACTCTAATCGCATCTACACGCTGGAATTGAGCCAAATTTGGTGTGTAGCGTGTTTTTTTTAGTTTAAATTAACAATTTTATAGAGTAGCCAGTAAAATTGGAAGACAATAGTTATTTTTGAACAATCCTAATACACAGTACTATATGATTTTACGTTTGCAAAAATATTGCCGATTACCTGAACAAGCTTGTGTATAGCTTTGGAGTCCTCGACACATTCAGAAAAACGCTTCCCGATTCTCTCTTCCTTATCGTCTAGCTGAATCAGCACATCTTTCTTATCATCGCGTCTGACAAACATAGGCGTCGCAACCCACTGAAAATTGGAAGTTTCTTAAATTCGGAACGGATATATTCAGTCGACACCCAAAAGATATAGAACCTAGCTTAAGACGCATTTTCAAAACTTCAGAGCACTTCTTTGAAGTTTTACAGTCATTGATACCATTAATTTTTTTAAAGTGTGGCATTGACTCAATATAATCGGTCTGGCTTCAAGAGAGATATTCGTGATTAATGCTATCTCCAGGTCAATGCGACTAATTCTACATTTACACGCAAAGGAAATTCACCGTACCTTCTTCATGATGTCACGGATTTTCTGAACGTTACTTTTCGCTTGGTTTACGCGATCTTGCAATTTTTTAACTTTCGACCTGGTATCGTTGATGTAATCCCAAGCCCCTGAAACACACAAAAAAGGTGTCCTTGGACATCCTGAACAATAAATCGGGGTCGCGAATGGAAAACCCAAGAGGCTATGTTTTTTTGACGACTACCACTTCTGCTTGGGCAGTTTTTAGACAATACTGCATTTTCCAATTTTTATTTTGGAATGTAGATATCACTTTTTAATACATTTGCATCACTTTAACGGTTGAAACTGTGATTGGAACAATATGACGTAGCCTCCATGTCACAATAATTGAATATATTTTTAAAGATTCTATCCATCTGTAGTGTCGTTGTCATTTTATGTCAGTCGCTAAGATACATCTTGCAATTTCAAAAGCAGACACCCCAGATCAGGGTTGTAACCGAGTCGCAAGTCAATCTCACTTTTATAGTTTTAACTCGAGTCAAGTCGAGTCATTTTCAATTCCCCACCGAGTCAAGCCCGAGTCAAAGTCAGCTAGTAGAGGCTTGTGTCTGAGTCATAGTGTTGTGACTCGAGTCCGAGTCGAAGTCATTGTGCTCACTGTTCAGTTTTGAGTTCAATCAGGTTCAACCCATTTTTTTCAACTCTGATCGAGTGATATAGAATGGCTCACATTCATATTATTGTAATTTTCCTCAGTCCTAACACTTTCTGGCCCGATTTTCCAAGTATCAGGACTGATCGACGAAATACCAATCATGTGGTGACTTTACTATTCTTCGAAGTTACAATGAAATGTCTGTCTTGGCCGTCCTAGTCTCGAGTCACATGACTTGGTCCGAGTCATGCGCAATGACTCGAGTACAAGTCGAGTCAATACACAAATCGAGTCGAGACGAGTCATTATACGCATTTGAAAGTCTACTTATTAAACCAATTACCTGAGCACTTTTCAGACCTTATATTTTCTGCTTCGACTTGGAGTAGTTTTGACTTGTCTTGGAAATTACTACTGGTAATTAATTTGATACTTACGTTGTTACATCTGCTTCCACTTGAGTAACAACGCTGACCACTTTGGTTTTCCATTGTAAATGACGAAAATCCACATAGCCATTAAAAATTGCACCGTTTGTTAACATTTGCTTGTTGTAACTGGAGATATGTCCTCGATGCTTTGTTGTCATCAAAATTCACAGACGGACTAAGAAAAATTCAGCAAAGTCTCACACCTGAAGACGTCCAAGTCATATTCCCACTCTCTCCCTCCGCAAGTTGTCCGTCTATCTCGTTCAGATGTTTGTTCACGAGTGGTCTCTCCACTCCGAGCAAATTATCTTGTATCTGAAGTGCACATATCAATTACATCTCTGCCATGTCATCATCAAGATTGGTTTATGAATCTAATCATTACAAGAACATTAAAATATTGCGATATATATTTTGTGATACGATTGTTGATATATGTTGTTCTTTTGAATTCTCTGCGAGTGTCAGCCGAAAATATTCGGGTTTATTTCAATATGAATATACCATTCATTATTCAATTGTACATTTAACATCTGTCCCTCCAAGAAGCTGTTCAAAAATGTGATACTGCAAAAGGACTTACACCCACCTCAGCCAACAAAAAATAATGTTCCGTGACATTTATGCAAGCAATATTTATTTAGAACCACCCGAATTTTATATTGGACATGCCAAGATCAAATCTCATATTGAAGCGCACTCGAATATTTTGGGCTGACACTGGCCAGGGGTAATCGTCAGCAACTGGTAGAGAATTGGAAAGAGCTTTGTATAAAAACAGTCGAATCAACATATTTGAGCATATTTCAATATTGATATGACTGTTGATATACAGTAGTATATAGTTTTTCTTTGAAATCTCTACTAGATGCTGACGATACCCTTGACAAGTGTGAGGTGAAGATATTCTGGTTCATTTCAATAATAATATGTTATTCAATTGTGTATTGAAGTTCTGTACTTTCAACCTGTAGGAATGGAGCTTTTAAAACAATTCATTTTCATTTCAAATTGAACGACTACCACAGAAATGTTGATCGATTCCAACCATTGTTATTGGATTTGAAAATTTTGATGTGAAAAAAATAGTATTCATGGCGGCAAGATCAGTCATTAACAGGTTGGCATCGAGCCAAATTTGTCACGAGTTGTTTATTAGACAACGGAACAATTTTATGGGGTGGGGCAGTAAAATTTGAAAAATTCGTATCTTTATTATTTTTGAATAAATCCAAATTTTTACTCCAACGTACACGCTTCTTCAGGTTGGAAGGTAGCCAGATTCAATATGCATCATTTTTTAGGCAACCTAATAGTTTTTTTCAATTAGCTAGTAAGATTTTTTTTTAAATATATTTTTGAACAGCCCTAATGCACATAGTTATACCACTCGGCAATCAATACTATTGCAAACCAAACTGAGAACAGCATTCAGAATAATGTGATTTGTTGAAGCAGGAAAAGTTCAAAAATAAAAATCACAAATCTTCTCCTTACTTCATTGTACATGGTGCAGATGATTTGCAATCCTACATGATACTTCCACAGATTCTCGTACTGCCGATACAGATCCATCACGCTCTCCGGGATCGACTCGATCTCAAGATCGGTCAAGTATTTCACTTCACGCAACGCGCAAAATACCTGGGACGCAAATCTGACGTGAGTGAAGTTGAATTTACAATACATATTCCATCTCAGTTTTCAATTTCAATTTGATAATACAGAGACACTTGATAAAATTGTTAGGTTCACTAAAAACCTCTGTACACCATATTTGACAATCTTGTAGCAATGCTGCTATAGGTTGGAATTGGTACAAATTTGGTGTGCAGCGTTTTTTTAACCAACCTGAAAATTTTATGAAGTAGCCAGTGAAATTTGAAAAAAAAAGTTGTTTTTGAACAGCCCCGACCTACATATTGCTGTAGACCTATATAGACTTCGACAACTAGAAAATGTTCAGTTTTCTAAATTAGATTGCAATAAGAATTATCCAAATTAGATTACAATCAGAATTACAAAATTTGTGAAAACTTCTGTGCAGGAAAGGCAATTTTCTGTACAGCAAGCTTGGCTCATTTCGCGCTATACAGATCTCCTGTAACACTCTCAGAAAAACTGGAGATTAGATTAGAATTAAAATGAGAAAAATTTCACTAATTAGATTAGAATTAGAGCAAAGAAGCATTTAACAAATTACATTACAGTTAGATTACAGTAATTTCCCTCTAATTATTTTAATCAGTCAACTAGAATTGTCTAGTTGTACTCCTGGTTGGTTATATAACCGTTTGTATTTATCAGCACGTTTTTGCAAGCTGATCTTGAGTATCAGCACAATTTACCTCGGCACTGGAGTTTTCAAAAATATTCAACCCCTCCCTTCTTATCAACGCTCTGTTCAAGCTCGTTCTGCATATTTCGTCAGCTCTGAGTTGCCAGGAATCGTATTTGCCTTCTTCAAATCTGAAAATATCAAAGTTAGTATCGCAATCTATTCAATATGATGACGCAATTCAATGAGAAAAGGTTATCTTTGATAGCTTAAAAGAACTATAATAAATCTGTCAAAATTAGGTTTAAAATTAATATTTACAAATATATCAACTGATAGATGGTAAATAACTATAATAAAGCTGTCAAAATTAGGTTGGAAACTAATATTTACAAATATATCGACGCGGAACTTACCTATCTAGAAGTATGATCATTTCTTTATACTTTCCAAATATTCTTTCAGCCTCGTCTGACGACAGTGATCTATAAGTGAAAGCAGTGCAACAAACGTCATCCATTGATGCTTTAATGTTCAATTTGATATTGTGTGATACAAGCATGATAAGAACACAGTTCTTTCGACAAAAATAACAGATTCGATATGTACACATCAGCGGCTTGAATCAGGTCCATTTTGCAGTGTTTTTGGTACCTAACTATCTGATATACTAATCAGACTAAAAATCTTGCTTTCCTAGCACTAGTGATGGGACAAATTCAAAAATACTATTCTGAATCATAAGTAAATATTCTGCTGATCCACTCAAACGCGCAGAATACATGATTTTTCTCATTACCTATGCTTGGAGATGGTCATGGATTGAACCTAAAATCATAATTTGGATCATGACATCTGTATCGGCCTGACTTATACAAACTAACAAACTAGTTAGTTGAGTGTCAATTAAATAATGGTGTTTCAAGTAGTGCTAGGTAAAGTTGTAGCTACGAATTTTGAAAAATGAGTACCGGTACCGTAGTTCTAGTCTAGTTGTGGATTTCGAAAAATGAGTAGTTCTAGTTCTGGTTACGAATTTTGAAAAATGAATGGTTGTAGTTCTAGTTTTAAGTTTGGAAAAACGAGTATTACAAGTTCTAGTTGCGAGATTTGAAAATGATTACTGGTAGTTTCAGTTCTTGTTGTAAATCTTGAAAAATGAGTAGTTCTAGTTCTAGTTGTGGATTTTGAAAAATGAGCAGCCCTAGTTCTAGTTGTGATTTTTGAAAAAAATTGAGTAGTTATATTTGTAGTTTCGAAAAATGAGTACTGTAGTTTTAGTTCTAGATATGGATTTTGAAAAAAGAGTAGTTCTAGTTCTAGTTGCGAGTTTTGAAAATTGAGTAGTTCTAGTTCTAGTTGTATATTTTGAAAAATGAGTAGTTCTAGTTCTAGTTGCGAGTTTTGAAAATGGAGTAGTTCTAGTTCTAGTTGTATATTTTGAAAAATGAGTAGTAGTAGGAGATTTGAAAGAAAAATTGACTAATTCTAGTTGTAAATTTTGAGAGACTAGTTCTAGTTCTAGTTGTGGGTTTCGAAAAATGAGTAGTTTCAGTTCTAGTTCTAGGTTATGAAAAATGAATAGTTTTACTTCTAGTTCTTGTATCTTCTGAAAAATGAGTAATTCCAGTTCTCGGTCTGGTTGCGAATTTTGAAAAATAAGTATTTTACACAAGTCTGGTCTCGGCAAATCTGGAAAAAACTTAAATGTTTGGGTCCGGATAAAAAGAGCTCATTGGCTACTTAACTACTTACATAGCTGTACTGTACTATATGGATTGCTGTATGTATGTAAAATGATAATCGTAATCTGAAAAATATAAGCTAGAATGTCCGAGTCAATACAAAGTGTGAGGCAGTAAAACTGAAGCAAAATATAGTCAAATTACTTCACATACATTTCCTTAAAATATAAAATCAATCAAAATTGATACAGATGTCAACGGGCTTACGGATGCTGTAAAAACTTGAACTGTTCTTTCGGTGTCATAATTCGTCTCTTCAATTGCTTCGCGCGTTGTATTGCACCAGAAGTCGGAGGCATGTTGACGCTCAATTCTCTCTCGTCGGCACACACATAGTGGTCGTATACAAACTGAATATGGAGACAACTGAAACTGCATGGCAAAATCACCACAAAGGAATCAATGTGAACAGGCAGACTTACTGAATTGAAAAATTTTCAGCTTTTACAAATTAGATTAGAAATAGAATTATAGCTAAATAGTTTATTTTAAATTATATTAGAATCAGAACTACTGAGTTCACAAAAACTTGAAAATTGAATTATATTCTGAATATAAAAGTAACACAAAAAATTCAGTTCGCACCAAATTATAGTTCATTCTTAAAAGCACGAGAATGGCAAACGTATGTACAGCAAGCTTGGCCTGTTTTGTACTGTACAGTTCTCCTGCAGCATTTTCAGAGATACTAGATTAGAATTGAAATGAGCGCATAAGAACATTTCACAAATTAGATTAGAATAGTATTACCTGCATTTCGTTTTAATTAGTCTAATTAAACAACAAGAATTATCTAGTTGTCTAAGTCTGTCGCCAACATTTCCAAGCATGATCTCCCAATATACTTTTAGTTCACAACAAAAAAATGTAGATGCCCAGTTCCCATAGTTAAGCGAAGCGAAGCATGTCAATATGATTTAAAAAAGATTAAATTTTGCATCAACGTGATCGTAAATTGCATTTTCCATCAAAGTTGTAAGTGTTTCGAGAGACATTTACTGAAATACTGTGCAAGAAATAAATTGCCTGGATGAGTATATTAGCAGGTAATTCAATAAAGATCTTTTAGAATATTTACCTTGCACTTATCCAAATCATCTTCAAACGCCACAAGCAGCAGTTTATAAATATGACTAGTCTCTTCGGAGATGATTGGTCGCTTCAGGATTGGATTCAAAACTGCCAGCAACTGCACAGTGAAATACATAAATTGAAATTACATTCTGACATAACCTTCAAGCATGAACTCACAACTGTAACACAGTAATAGATTACGAAACCTCAGTAGTTGATTTTGCAGGATTCCCACCTATTAAGTGCATTTAGGGTTAAATTTATTATAGTTTTTACGAGTCATTGTATGTTTCAGACCAACAAATCAATTGTAATGTACATAGTATTTTCAAGGTGAGTATTACCCATCTAGGCACCTCACTTGTCATGTCAAATAATATTTATTCTGGACAGGCTATAACAGATTTTACATGCAAATATCAATATCAGATTCTCATCTTAATCGGCCAGTACATTCAATCAACTTTACATTTCAAAACGTCACATGATCACAATTGTATGAACAGACAGGGCAGAGTATAATTTCATTCCTAAGCTTTTATGAACCCAGAAACCTCAAGATATTTGAATAAGATATTCATATTGAAATAAATCTGAATTTCATTCAATTGCATACAGAAGTTCTGTACATCTCATAGTTTCTTCACAACATATTCGAAAAAACAAGGTTGTCGCCAAGTCATAAGGCTCCGAGTCACAAGTCAATCTCCCTTTTATAGTTTCGACTCGAGTTAAGTCGAGTCATTTTCAATTCACCAACGAGTCAGCGAGCAGAGTGCCGAGTCCGAGTCATGGTATTATGACTCGAGTCCAAGTCCAAGTCATTGCGATGACTACTCGGTTTCTAGTTAAAATCTTGTTTAAACCACTTTTTATAACTGTGCTTGGTGATATCAAACAATTCGCATCTACAATATACCTAATTTTTCTCACTTTTAACAGTTTCTGGTCGCATTTTCAAGTACCGCTCACCAATAAATGAAATACCAATAGTGTGGTTACTTTACTATTTTTCAAAACTACAATGAAATGTCGGTCTCGGTCACCCAAGTCTTGAGTCACATGACTTGGTGCGAGTGATTTCCGTATGTTGAGAAATGACTCGAGTCAAGTCGAGTCATCAAAAAATCGCAACTCGAGTCATTACAACCCTGTGAAAAACAGACATTTTATGAGGTTTGATTCCATCAGTATTATCAGCATGCTCATCTTTCAGTTGGGTCCAACACAGATAAAAGATCATAATTTTCTATGTAGGCCTACAAGATTTGTGAAATTGACCAGAAGCTAGGCATTTCTGAAAGTGCAATAGTTCTAAGAAACCCTAACTAACACTGATAATTCACAAAGGAAAAAAAGTACCTACTTTGAACATTGCTTCCAATCCTGAGCAGTCAAGGAACGCTTGGTTGGTTGTAGCTGCCAGTCTATGATCAATGTCATCGACGCTTTGAGAAAAATTTCTGTAGTCTCTCTCAAACTCCTGCAATAGAAACCGTAGCTTCATGAATTCTGCCAGAGATGGTTGACAAGAAATTTAATAAGTTCTTCACTTGACTGGATGGGTCCAGCGAGTCGTAAGTCGCTTCTCTGAAGACTTTCCACACTTCCTCAAATTCCAGTCGAATCGCAGCGACTTGTTGACTGAGACCGTTACCTCTGGATCCGCCAAATTCAATTTTCTCCAATTTCATCATTTCCATTGCGGTATCAAAGAGAGACTGGAACAGCAGAATTTTTTATCACAGTAGTAAACATCGGATACCTCAAAATAATATCAACTGTACGACAGTTATACAATATATATACATTATACACAGTTTGATATTTCCATGAACATTAACAGGAATTCATCACTTCGAGGTAAAATAAAAATAGCAGTGGTTGGAAAATTAGGCATGTCGCTAAGTCTCGAATCGAATCGATATTTCAGATCACACTACAATATTAAAACAGCTTCTTGGAGGTACAAAACTTCAACATACAATTGATTAGTATATTCACATTGAAATGAACCCGAATATTTTAGGCTGACAATCGCCAGGGGTATTCGTCAGGAACTAGTAGAGAATTCATCGTATATCAACGATCGTATCACAAAATATGATGTCACCAGCATGAAATTTCGAATACTTCAATATTACAATACCAAAACATCACATTTAACAGGTTTTATATACACGACATGCATTTGCTCTTGATTTTTATGGATAATTCCCTAATCTGGTTGTAGCTGTCGAAATGATGCCGTGATTTTCATGCTACATTTCACATTCATCTTTCTTGTGGTCATGTACTGTGGGGCGAAATAAACGAAAACTTTGCTTCATGTGTTGGCTGCTTCAAGTTTGAAAGCCCAAAATAGCAGTTGCCTTGAACTGGAGCATTATTTAGTAATTCATGAGCGATTTTGACGCACTTTGACCAAATAAGGGATAAAGTTCTATTCCTCAGAGGAAAACATTTATTTACTGTATACATTTGTCAGATAAGAAAAATACCTGCAATCCAGGGTTTCTGTTTTGTGTAAAAGTCATGCTTCAATGATTTTTTTCTTTTAACGCTGTTGTTGATCCACTGTTGATAGCGTGCACCAGTATTTTATAGTAGTGCATTAGGTGTATAATGTGGTAGATATTTGTTTTCGTGAATAGGCGAAGATATGGGTTTTGGTGAAGACTTTCAGATTACTTAAGGGTTTGACGCGTTAGTAAAGGTTAAAAATCCACTGTTATAAGAGATATTTCAGAAATTAAAAATTTCACCTTCAACTGTTTCAAGCGGTCTGCAAACGCATCGGCTCGTGCGAATATCATGCTCGATGGGAAATCCCATTCCATATGGGACCCGTTTGGGGTCACTGAGCGGGTCGCAGGGGTATTGGCGCGGGTGCCTGCTGCGGGAGTTGTTGTTCTACTCCACCCATCACCCCGTATCTTTCTCCGAGTTTTAATGAAAAGTTGACGAAAGCTCGTGAACACATCGACGGCAAGCTGTGAATAATCACAGATTTTTTTCAGGAGTGCTCACTGCTCATTGAACATCAAATAGTTTCCAGAACAAGAAAATAATTCAGAAAAATGATGGCCAACAATATGACCAATATTAGGTCATCAAAAAACTTTATTTACAGTTATATATAGGCCTTATGTAATTAATATGTTGTAAATAGTGTATATTATATTCTGATGTAATCTGCAATATATATATGATTTAGCGCATTTACTGCTGTCGACCAAACTAAAAGAAACAAGTACGGTAACTGCACAAAGTAAAAAAAGGTCTAAAACAGGAGAGACGAAGGATAACAAAATTCCTGTTATATGTTAGTGAGCTGTTTGTGTGTTTGCATTTGAAGTCATTAAATGACATGTATTCCAATTCGGTAGCAGTTTTTCCCATAGTTTTGGTCCTAAGAAGACCATCGAACTTTTTGCTACTGAGGGGGGGGGGTGAATAAGTTACTAGCATCGAAATAGAAATAAGACCTTGTTGGGTATCAGAGATATTGCCAGCGAGATATTTCTGTGCATCAACTTTTTAGAAACTTGTAATATGAAATCTATTACATATCACAGTTTTTTTTTTCAAATTAGATTAGAATTATTGGATGTGCGAAAACTTGGAAATTGAGTCTGCTTGAATTCCGTACCATTTTCAAGAAACCGAAAATTAGATTAGAATTAAAATTGGAAGATGGAAACATTTCACAAATTAGATTAGAATTAGATTACAGGCGTTTCGCTCCAATTAGTTTAATTAGACAACTAGAATTATCTAGTCCAAGTCTGCTGCAGAGATGTGGGAAATATAGCAATCATTAATTTTTGAAATCCATTAAAAACTGTCAACAAAATTGTCCAAACATTGCATATATAATATTATGCTAAATTTTCCGGACGTAACAAAGTCAACAAACCTTCAGTCGCTCCTGCATTTCTTCAACTTCTACCTTGAAGATTTCGTCATACGGCAAATACGTCTTGGCCTGAAAGTGACACCAAATAACAACTGAAACCTATGAGTGATCGAATAATTCCAGCATACGTGATCCACAATCATATTGTTGACTTCCTGCAGTAGAACAATGATCCTTGGAGCGCTTCTGTAGTAAGTGGAGTGATCCCAAATCAGTTCCAGGAGTCTCATAAAAACCGGCAACTGCTTCTGAAGGTCCTGGAAGTCTCCCTGCTCCATAGCGTCAACGCAGTTGGAGAGAGGTTGCAAGTGACGGCTGATGTCGCTAGACTCTTCAAGGGCTAAAGTTGAAAGGTGTTCAAGAGTTGCTCAAAAAGAACATTATATATGTATTCTGGGGATTTCAGATTCGCATAAATAGCCTGGACGGTGGGTAGGCCTAATCCCACCACTACTACTACATTTGTATAAAATAAAATTCAATGCACTAAATAACAGCAATCATATCACCAGGGTTGTAATGACTCGAGTCATGACTCGACTCGAGTCACGATTTTCAGATAACTCGACTTGACTCGAGTCATTTTCTCAAAATACGGAAATGACTCGACACGAGTCAATATGGCTCGACTTGGACTCGGGTCATTGCGCATGACTCGAACTAAGTCATATGACTTGAGACTCAGACGGCCCAAGACAGACATTTCATTGTAATTTCGAAGGATAGTAAAGTAACCACACTATTGGGATTTCGTCTATTGGTACTGGTACTTGAAAATGCGATCATAAACTGCTAAAAGTGAGGAAAATTAATATATTATAAATGCGAACCATTTGATGTCACCAAACAGAGTTACAAATAGGGCTGGGCAAATTCGAGTACCTGGGTGATTCGATTCTGAATCACGTAATATTCTTCGAGTCGAGTCGAGTATTCGAGTATCACTCATTATGACGTCATAACAGAATGTAATATGTCAAAGTTCAAATAAGTACCTCTTATGCCAACACAAAGAACACGATGCCTGTTAGCCATCACATTAACGATACTTAGTATTTTTCGACCATGCCGATTTCATTGAACTTTGTGACAATGTTGTGGGATAATCATGACTTCGCAAATGTGATATTTCTAGTAACGTTCGTGGCGTCGTACAAGTACTTTATACCCTGTTTTGTATGCCGCGGTACGGCAAATCAAGGTTTCACGTCTGCCAAAGTGAAAAATAGTATTGAAGCTATAATTTTTGTTGATAAATTAACTTTCAGTGGCGAAGAGCGTATAATTTCAGTACTCGAAAAATTCGTATTTTACTACTCGACTCGAATCATGAAAATAAATACTCGATTCAGATTCGAGTACTCGAATCATTGTGCCCAGCCCTAGTTACAAATAGTGGGTTTAACGATACTTGAACTGGAAACTGAGCAGTCAGCACAATGACTTGGACTCGGACTCGAGTCATAATACCATGATTTGAACTTGACCCTCTTCTCGCTGACTTGGACTCGGACTTGGCTCGGTGGTGAATTGAAAATGACCAGACTTGACTCGAGTCAAAACTATAAAAGTGAGATTGACTTGTGACTCGGAGCATTGTGACTTGGTTTCAACCCTACATATCACCCACTTAATTTGTATAATTACCGCAATGAAGCTTGGAGCATAAATCTTACCATTAACAACTTTTCCGTGCATGTCGTTGTATGTCTGCCAATAAGAACTTCCCGATCTTTGGAGTAATATAGCCATTTTCTGGACCCTGCTATCTTGCAACTGTTCGTATATGTGTCTAAATATAGCACGATAGCCATGGGTTATTTTTAGTCAGCAAGACGCCGATTAGCAACTAAATACACACTGGTATCAAACATACACAATCTATACACGCTGTGAATATGTATACATCAAACAAATACTTCAGATATCAATGTTTGCTATTGATAGGGCCAGGCATTCTGCATTCTAAATTCTGATCTAAGGTAGATTAGGACACGCTGATAAGGAAACTTGAATCATCATGGAAATTGTTATCAATCAGTTACAAGTCTTCCAATATTGACACGCAGTATAATGAATTTTAATATGGTAATCTCAAAAGCGGTCACTGTCAACCAATAACTAGGGATGCTAAATTAAGTGTTAGGCTTCGAGTTGACTGCTCACTACTCAAGTATCACTCATTGTGATGTCGCAACATTATGAATGATGTCTAAAGTTCGAACATGTACACTGTACACCTTTTATGCATTATTATTCCCAGCCCTAACAATGACAACATTCTTACTTTAAATTTGCAGCTTTGGTCTTCCAGAATTTGATTTCGTAGCTCGGCCAAGGATATGCGCCTGAGAGAATAGCCTGCGACGAGTCATGAGCCAATACCGTCTGCACCTGATGAGCCCAATCGATAACCGTGGATTCAATTGCATGGATTAGAGCTCGCTGAGAGTCGTTATATCTGAGAATCAAAGGAACAGATCAGATTCACTACAATTACCGGTATGCATAATTTTACAAAACAACAAACAACAAATCGTGTGACAACATACCAGGGTTGTAATGACTCGAGTCGCATTCTTTCATTGACTCGACTTGACTCGAGTTATTTTCCAACACATGGAAAATCCCTAGACTCAACCAGAACATATCACTCGATACATTCTATAGGACTTGATTCGAGTCTGGTTTATCAGTACCGATACCGTACTTGGAGAATTAACCCTGAAGCTGTCTTTTATCTAATTGACTATACATGTGTAAAATGAGTATATTATGCATGCGATATCACTCAACAATTTCAAAAAAGTGATTTGAACTTGACCTGTGAACTCGACAATGAGCAGTGCGACTACGATTTGGACTCTTGACTCGAGTCAAAATTGGGGAATTGAAAACGACTCTGCTCGAGTCAAAATTATAACAGTAAGATAAGCTTGCGACTCGGAACTTTTTAACTTGGTTACAATCCTGCAACAAACTGTTTAACGCAGGGGTATTCCCAACCTCTAGGCCAGTGGTTCTCAACCTTTTTTTAGACACGCCCCCCCCCCCCCCCTTTATGATAGTGAAAAATCTCGCGCCCCCTTTATCGTCATATCACAAAATCCAACCAGGATGCTAGCAACCCCAACAGATTGTTTGATGGCATGGAAGGTAATGACTGATGATTAGAGAATTCAAAATTATGAAATTCGGTCTATATGTAGAGAAACACATATGTGAATCGCGCAGTGATTGATTGATTGAATAAATTTGAAAAATATATCAGCTATAAGTCTATATACTCCCCTATGACAAATAGAATAAATGAAAATTGAATACAAATACTAGCACAGCATTCAGCAATAAGCCACTAAACCAGCAAAGACCCACGAGAGCAAAAACAGCCAAGCCATCCGATACCGATACTAATCTCTCAGTTGTAGTAGAAGAAATTCGAGCCAGACAGACGCAAAAACACGCTTTGCTCACACCTAGTCTATTTATCACTTACTTTGAACTAGAATTGAAATCATCCGACGACAGAGAAGATTGACTACTTGATGCCGTGCTAGGTCGCTCGTCATCGGTACTTTCGCCAGGGTCAGGCAAGGGAAGAACAGTCTGCCCGCGAGTATGGCCTCCCCACACTTGTACGTTTGCGTTGAGGCGCCTAACGTGACGCGAAATGTCGTCAGAAACGACTTGAGGCCACGAAGAGTGATTCTGCGTGTTATCAAGTAGCGAGGTAGCGACCTGAAAGGGTGGATAGGAATAGGACGTTATATATTTACGTCCTTGTTGGTCTTTTTGCGGGATATACACCGTCTCATGACACACACGGTATGTTCATTGTTCATATGCATACCACGAGTGCATGTTGCGCATTGTGCAATGTGCATATGCCGCTGGACAAGGCTTTCTACGAGTGGTATAGTTGTAAAGCCTATCCCAAATTTTAAGTGCTTCTCGAAGCGGGAAAACACCTATTATCTTGCTAGGAACAAGAACAAGCATCAGCAGGTATATCTGACTTGTGCGACAGGAATGATGTTACAATATTGTACAAGTAGCCTACATGTGCAATTTATAATGTACAATCTGGAGTATAAAGTGAGGCATCGAAAGGTGCTCTACCATAAGTACCGCGCGCGTGCTTTGTTAAAAGAAAAATGGTATTCTTGTAAATAAGTTTTGAAATATATGATACATATTTGATACACATCAAGCCTCGAGGTTATCCCACGCATCATCAGTTTACTTTACACTCCGAATCTCATTCGAACGTACTTAGGCTACAGGGCGTATTTTTAGCGAAGTTACCTTAAGCCTGTATAAGGCAAGTCCGAATAACACTGAATGCCTATTGCTTACCTCCTGCACGAAGTGAGACAGCTGGTCGAATGTTGTTGGATTCACATCACCAGCGGTCACCATGGTATTGATGTTGCCCGGCTTTATTTTGCCCGTCTTTTTGCGCAAAAAGTAAACAACCTTGTTTTTGTTCGAGGCCTTGAACGAGAGACCTACTTGCAGATTGCCGCCGAGCTGCGAAAACGGCGCGAAAATTCAGGTGATTTGCAAAACGTGTTCGACCGTTCGGTGTAAATCAGGGGTGTCAAACATACGGCCCGCGGGCCGCATCCGGCCCGCCAGACCATTTCATCCGGCCCGCGAAGCAATTCTGAGTAGATTGAAAAATGAGTATAGTTTTCAGCACATTTGCAACTAATGTAGATATTTTATTGTAGGTTATACTTTCATTAAATAACCCCTTAGGACAGCAAATGTCGAGCATGTTCAATGTTCATTGTTCATAGGCCACGTTATAACCGCCCAATTGCGGTGTTGTGGTTTCACAAGTTTCAAGAAGACAATAAGTACACATTGTGTTCAGAGTTTTATGGGAATATGGATCAAAAAGTATGTAGGCTACTCGCAGAAGCGGAATCGCCAATGCGGAACCGTTATATGCAGTTTACATGGAGAATATATTACTTACACACAATTAATTCAAATATCTATGGCCTTACTATACTGTGTCACTTCCGATTCAGAAGGTTCTTGGACTCCAGATTAACCAGAATCGATATTTAATAATGATAAGCCAAATTCAAACGTCCGCGTCCACTGTTAAATCTGTTCCTCACAACGCATGTGCACATTGTGCAGGTCTAAAGCCAGATTACGACTAAAGCAAAAGGAGCATAGAAATATGCCAAGTCATATCGTAATTAACGCTACTGTTTTAGTCGTTGATAACTGCATGCAATCGGTCAATCATCGCATTTAGCTAATTCCATTGTTAGCGAATAAAGGTAATTGTTGCTACTTGCTATCTAGAATAAAAGCTATTTGAACCGTGATACAATGTAATATACAATTATCATCGATATATAAGATAATAAAATGTTTAGGTGAAAAGCAAGAACATGAGGTAGGCCTATCATTTTGGAATCAGTTGACTGGTCCGGCCCGGGAGCGATTTGAAGGTCTGAATCCGGCCCGCGACACAATTTGAGTTTGACACCCCTGGTGTAAATGGTCTTTATATCGACCGCGGGGTAGGCTGCACGATATTTTAAAATATTCGGTTTATTTGGCCCTCTAATTTAATCATTTCGCCTTGCTATAACTAAATCCTAGTCTCAGTCATGACGTCATAAAGGATGATGTGGAAATCTCCTTACCTCATTCATGATACTACAAAGAATATAGTATACCTATTATACAACACAGTAAATATAATTTTATATTTTTACGACCATGCCTGTTTCATTGCACTTTGTGATGATGCTGTGGGTAGGCCACTACTTCACAGAAGCGTAGTTTGTACGTACATTGTACTCAGTGGCGGCTCGTCCTACAGGGCAACTGCTGGGGCATTGCCCCGCCTAAAATTCTGTTCAATAACAATTCTTTAACATTTATGGACGCACAGCAATCTATATATACCGATATCACAGCGTAAATCCCATTCTTCTTGTCCTTCCGCCCATATATAGCGAAGTCTCTGCGAAAATCGAATTCTCACCTGTGTTTTCGCTTTACGAATGCCTAGCCGGGGCATGCCCCGGTAGCACTCATAACAAGCTTTCACTGTCTATTCCCTCAAAGCAGCGCACAATAAAGAAACGGTGATTTACTCTCTCCTATTCATAAAATTACCGAGCAAGTGGGGCAACATAGCCCTGTCGCCCCTAAGGTGTGATGTAACAATCGTATCTATATCTGAACTCGGTTATCGTCATATGCGTTTCGTCGACCTTTGCTGGTATAGGTCGATTTTGATGGTGTTTCACACCATGAAAATTCTTGAAACTTGGTATGTTGTGTCTTGATGTTGGTATTTCTCACTGCAACAAGTTTCAGGCTTTCTACTTGAAGGTTAGGGTAGTAATTCCGTTTCCGAAGTTGAGTGTGTGCTGATCCGTCATGTATCGCAAACAGATTTTACTCAAAAGCCGGTATTGATATCAATTGATTTTGACGATTTTCCATACCGAGATCGGTCATGACATTTGTTAGTATCGAACGCTGTACCAAGTTTTAAGTTTGTCACTGAACTACGTTAGTGGTAATTTCGTTTCCTTAGTCGAGTGAGAGTTGACTCGTCATTTATCTCTAACAGATTTTACGCACAGCCGGTATTGGTCTCTATTGATTTTAACGATGCTCCTTAATTAGATCCGCCATGAGCTTTTGCACGGTATGTCTTGATTTTAGTATCGAACCATAGTGTCCTATATGGTGTCGACACAAGCAAATCTCACGCCTCAGTGAAATTGTATCACGTCACAATTTCCATTTGGCTACAGGCAATTTGACGGTCATTTTTAACCGGCTTGTCGAGCATTAAAGTTGGTAAAACTGGTATCAATCGAAAGCTGACTCTGCACTGATGACGAAAATATAAATTTTATTGCGTCCCAATGCCAACCTCCATAACAATGAAAAATTCGAGGCTGGTTGTGGGGGTTCCAGGGCTTCAAGCGGAATAAAATTTATATTTTCGTCATCAGTGCAGAGTCAGCTTTCGATTGATACCCGTTTTACCAAATTTAATGCTCGGCAAGCCGGTCTAAAATGACCGTCAAATTGCCTGTAGCCAAATGGAAATTGTGACGTGATACAATTTCACTGAGCCGTGACATTTGCTTGTGTCGACACCATATAGGACACTATGCTTCAAGTCACAGCTCACCGGCAGACCTCTCGCGGCACATACGTTAAAATCACTGTTGTCGGGAAATTCATGTTACAGTACTATCATTAAGTTACTTGTTTACGTTGTGACGTCATCTTGATAAAAAGTCGCTTGCAGCCCTTGCCCCACCACCCGATATTGTCACGAACCGCCACTGATTGTACTACATTTCGTATATGGTGCGATTCGACCAGTGGAGGTTTCTAGCCTTTCACAGTGGGAAACAGTATATCAAATCCACAATTCTCTTTGTGACAATTAGGAGCATATAATTTCACTACAAGATAAATTATATTTCAATACTCGAATCGAATGCTTGGAATTGATACTCGATTACTTGCAAGGTTGAAGAATCTGGATCTAAAATTACTACCTTTGTCTAGTGAGGAATGCAGTTTTCGTCTGCACCATCGTAGTAGTTTCACAGTGGAGATGTGGAGATATCGTTAGGTTATCGAGTCAGCGCCTACATTTTGCTCATCAGGCTACCGCGGATTGCCGGTCGCTTAGCCGTGGATATCAGTTTCACAAGCAAGTCTTACACGGTTGTGTTTTAATCCTACGAGCTATTGGTCGAGAAGCCGATGTTTTACCATTATGCTAACTCGTCGGTACCTGATGTGTTCACCGCGACTCACCGGAGCTGAAAATATCAGAAATTTGCTATCATCCTTTTCGATGAACGAGCAAATTAATTTTTTGCTTTCCTTGTCACTCCATAGCTTCCTCCATTTATCTGGCTTGATCTTCAGTGCCATTTGCAGGTAATCGTGGATGAACATTATCCGCGGATCTTCGTCTGTTAAATCCTGGTCGCCGTCATGGTCGTCCTGAACATACATTGTCTTTATATTTCTAGCCATGCAATCTAATTATATATAGGCAAAATTATGTGGCAATTACTCGAGTCTGAACCCTTTTCTTTTGTTTATATGAAGTATAAAATTAAAATCCTTCATAATTACCTCCTCCAATAACTTGAGCAATTCTTCTCTCGACTTCGTGCTGACGGGCCGCCTCGTCATGGTGAATGTGAGTTAATTTCAGATCAGTGACACTTATCTAGAATGTTACATACATCTGTCTTACAAGTAATAGCCTACATTAATAAAACGCTGTATCTATAGTTCAGTGGTCTCTAAAAGGGATGGTGTGAACCTCTGAAAGGTTCAGGTTCGTGTGAACGTGAACCTTTTTGAAAGGTTCTGTGTGAACACGAACGTGAACCTCATGACGTCACGTGACGTCATATTGGTAATTTCAACCCCATATTTCAATTAGGTGATTGCCGATATTAATCTACTGTACACGATACCGAGCGACGACTCGGGGCCACATAATAGCTCAGTACTTAAGTACATATTGACGTTTGAAACGTCACCAAATGTATGAACTGGGGCAATCAAATGATATAATAATCCCATAAAATCAGTATCTTGCGTCGCTTTGCCAACAATTTCGACCTGATCGGACAATGTGTTCGGCGTCTGAGTATTGCCACATGGATATTGAGCAGAGTGTAAAATGGGTTTTTATACTTGCTACCGATTAACAAGTTATACAGCAGTATAGCCAACACCCCAGTCGCACGGATTTGGTTTTTATGATACAGTATACATATGTAGTCAAGATTGACCCCGTACGCCTGCTAGATTTTTACATCAGAAGACGATATCAATCTCATTGATTGGTTGAATAAGGATCATTTGCTGACAAAATACAGTGTATTTCGCTCTTGATGTCATGTGATTGCGGGTCAAGCTCACAGCACAGAGACACTAAATATGCACAAACGGAATGCTGGATATTTCGAGCAAACTTTTGTAACAATACAAGTAAATTTTTGAGATTGTCAGGGGCAAGCTCGTTTAGTGTTGAATGTTTATGCTGCCAGCTCCATGCATAGAGTGGCCCGCAGTTGAAAGTCAATAAATTTGAACCAAAGATGTTATAATGAAGTGAAAATTGCAATATATGAAAAAGGTTCACAGTGCAGAACCTACCAAGGTTCTGTTGTGAACGCGAACCTCAAATTTTCCGAGGTTCACACACAGAACGCGAACGTGAACCTCACGTTCACACCATCCCTAGTCTCTAACCATTGGGGGAATTCAGAAGCTTATGGTGGGAAACAGACACACTTGTTCAAAGACCACATACATACAAGACATATTTGCGGAGGCGCAATATACAGGGATTGCGGTTACCAGTTACATGTTGCAGTAAAGTTGTCTACTATCAGACGGCCCAAGAGATAGTGACTGTGCTGTTCACACAAATAAGAAAATAGCTTGTCCGTGACATCCAGCAATTTGATAAAGGGTACAGTGACTAAAGATAAATTAAAGTACGACAATAGTTATCTCGGCCTCGGATTCACGTTAGTGGAGAAAAAATATGAGCAAGTGTCCCAATGATTAGTTTTTCTTTAGACGGGTCATCACTATCAACTATCAATTCTGGGGGGGGGGCTTAACATTCACTAATGGCGAGTCCTTTCTAAAAGAAGTCTGACTAAAAGTTATTAGAGGGAGGGTGGATAGGTGGGGAATGAAGACTCTGTATAATTCAGAAGTGGAGAATCTAGCAAAAATCGTTAGGAATCACTGATCTAATTGAATATAGGCCTATTGCTGATGAACAAAAATATTAGGCCTTTTGGAGTGTAGGACACGTCGTACAACTGCGGTCTGAATGCGCTCTGTAATGCATAATAGCAGCTTATAACAAACACACTGATGCTAACATGTTTACAATCGGTCACTTACATGGAAATTGGGGAATTATGTTATTATTTTAAGAAGATTTTTGGAGGTAAAGAACTTTAATATATAATTGAAAAGTTCATTTATATTGAAATGAACCCGAATATTTTCGGCTGACACTCTTCGGGGGTAATCGTCAGCCACTAGTAGAGAATTGGAAAGAACATTGTATATTAACAATCGTATCTCGAATTTTACTGAATGATGATAGACGTTACGAAAATAACTTGGCAGATGAAAGGGAGTATACGTCACAATGGTAAAGTTTGAGATAGGGAATCCGGCGTGCAGACAAGCTTAACAAAGATTGTATATGTAGTTCCATATCGTATCAACGAATTCAGTTTTAGAATTCATTTCGACATTTTACATTCATTGTGCAAACTTGTCGGTTATACTGTCCCTAACTGTCCTGTGAATAACGGATGTTTCTAAGTTCACGTATGGCCCTTCGTCATTTCCTATTCCCAGGCGGGGCTTCATCTGTTTTCTGGCGATAAACTAAATTGCCTATATATCTATGTATCTGTCTATCTGTATATATGTGTACTCTATATCTATCTACCAATCTTATTATGTCTAACTAAAATTTCCACGTCCTGTTTTTATTTCATCACAGTTTCAAATATAATTATACTAGACTTGTTTTTTTTTAACTGTGAACGACTGGCATGAATAATCTGAATCGAACGAATTCGATTGCGAGAAACACATACCCTTTCCTATCTGGCACCTTTTCCGAGTGAATTTTACTGCACTGCATCAAGATCACTATGGATACGTTAATGTTTCCCTGCTGGTGCCGCCTATGCTGCTCGGACGTTATGAATCAAACGATGTAGATTTAACAACATGATGACATCGCTGAGCAAACCTTTTTATTGGTAGCGACAAATCGCTCTGTTGACAAAAACGCTGCCAGGATATGAAACAAGTTCTAATAGGTTTGTTCAGAAACACTTATTTCACTCTCGGACCGAATTGGTAACTACCATTAACCTACGTTGAATTGAAATGAAATGCTCGATGATTTATTAGCCTCGATTCGCACCAGTCTAGAGCGTTCTGTAAATACTTGTCTGTTAGATTTATTCGGCCTAATGACTTAACAACATTTTATGTAAACTAATCAACTGTAGAAAATGATATTCGACTCGACAAGTAAACGTAATAGCACACACCTGATACACGTTATTAAACAACAAGTTTATGATTTATGACATTGAACACTGCTTATTTGAGCTAATTGTGTCCGACCTACTATATTTCAAGAATCGAAACTTGATAGTAGTCTGCCCATAAAATTACCGGACCACGATCTGACATAACAACCTCGCCTATTATCGACACATGCGTCATTCATATTCTCACTAGTTGAAGTTCTGGTCCTCCACGAAGATAGTCGCTTTATGTTTTCCCTTATTTATTCCCATCCACTGTGCATGCCTCATATTTACACCGCCCATGTCGTTTCGACAACCTTCTAATCTTTTCATTGTATCCCAGTCTTGCAGTGTTTTGAAATGGTGAAATTATTAATGAACTGATTCTGACACTCTCACGTTAATAAAAACCCTTCAGTCTTCACCTAAAGTACAGTTGGACTTCACAGAGTATATATTCTTATAGTTCATTCATGACAGTACAAAGTGTCAGAGAATTAGCTTTCTGTAACCACATGAAAGGGAAATTGGAAGTCTTAGTGATGTTATTGTCTTCGCGCCTGTCACTATACGCATAACGAATACAATTGATGTCATTTGAAAATCTACCTGAGCTGTACGGTGCGGTCCTTCCCCGTTTGTCTTTGTGGGACTATACTTCGATGTATTTGCGGAACTCGACAGTCATTAACGAGTTAACAATTGTACTTGGGTTTGGTGTGGGTTGTCGGAACAATGAGATCCATTATTGAATAATTTAAGACACTTTGTTGACAGAGTGATGGTAAAAATTGTGTAAAGTCATATCTTCAAACAAAAATTTATTCCTTCCAAAATATAACTGTAATTTCATGTGTACAACGCGTTGCTATTTGAACAGTCAACGAATAAATTTCGAATCGCCCATAAATCTTTTTAATGCGCAGGGAATCAAAATCTATAATTCGTTATGGAGATTTGTGGTTCCTTCATTCCAACATTCGATATCCAACTCGCATATAGATTCCGTGACATATCATACATGTCTATATGTTGTTGTGTACTGTTTTACGATGATTTAATTCCATCACGTGGGCTACTACATACAAATGAAACGGGATTGTATTATGGCGCGACGTTTTGAATTATTCCTCGATCAACATTCATTTTGCCTTACAAACGCTGCTATGAGCCGACCTATGAAACTACATAATTTTAGTTGTGTAATTAGAGCGAAATGCCGGTAATCTAATCATAATATAATTTGTGAAATGTCTCTATGCTCAAATTTTAATTCTAATCGGATTCCTGGTTATCCCGTAAATGCTACCGGAGAACTGAATAGCGCAAAACGATTCAAACTTGCTGTACAGACATTTGTCATTCTCATGCTTACTATGATTTGATATAAACTGAACATCATATTCAATGTCCAAGTTTTCGCGAATCCAGCAATTTTAATTCTAATCTAATTTGGAAAAAATGTGTAGGTATAATTCTAATTCTAATGTAATTTGGAAAAGCTAAGAATTTTCTATAGTTGTCCAAGTCTGGCTATGAGTGACCAGAATGACCACTGGTAGCGGTCATATTTCTGTAATTTTGATACATCAGAGTAGGCTATTTAGCGCCGCTGTCTACACAATACAAACCCTCATTTGGGCAAGCATAAAAATACTCCTCGTAACCTGTTTCCCAAAAGCACTATGCAGATTCATTCATACAATACTTACCCACAATTCACAAAACTGATCATTGAACAGTGAGCACTGATCTTGCCAACTGTAAATAAGCATTTCGACTCGCTACCTAATCTACAATACATCAACATCTCCATCATTAGGCTACATGATATCACAAATCAATTCGAACCTTCACATTCCTGTATTGATGTAGTCTTACATGACAAGCACCTAATATGACTTGGCGTTGGTCGATGTTGATTTACCGACAATTTTACAAAGCCCCGCTATCACTATCGCTATTGTTGAACCGACCATATATCCAATTCGTTGGGGAGTTATGTCGTGAATCTCATATTTTCGACTATCAATCATCCAATGTACTCCTTTGTGGTTGAAGAATCAATGGGAATTTATGGTGGTTCAACATATGTGTAGGGGACGTAAACAAAGTCAGAAACCGCCGTTAAGCTACTATTGGTCGCGCCAAGCGATACGGCTGATCTCATCTGTACCGTTACGTACCAATTTATCGCCTTACTACCGTAAGCATCGAATTTTGCGAGTTGATGATCTGTATCGCTTCGAAGTATCAAAACTTGTTCACAAATATTTCTCCAATAGTCTGCCTCCTGTGTTTGATGACTTTTTCATACCTGCTAAAAATGTCCATTCCCATTACACGAGATCCTCGTCAAAGGGAAATATCTACTTACCCCCACCCAATAGCAACCTAACTAAGAGATCTATCGACTACTCGGGACCTATCATCTGGAATGCATTGCCACCACATATCCGTGAATTGCCTTATAATAGATTAAAAATAGACCTACTTGATCACCTCCTGCCGTTATACTACTAACACTGTTGCCCTACCTCGCCCAGACATTGCTTCATTGATCATTTGCTACCATCGTTTAATTTATATTTTATTTTCCTTTTTTAACTAAACATTTTTTACAGCCAGACTGTTCAGAGTCAAGTGTACCTGTTTGATGCTGGTGTGATCAGACTAGATGACCTTCACGGTCTTATCGATCATTCCTATCTAATACCGAATACTGTGCATGCATATTTTCTGTACCACCATCGCTGCCGTTTGTTATGCATTTTGGTTGGATGAAAATAAAGACTCTCTCTCCCCTCGAAAAGCAGCTTTTGCGATATGTTTGGGGGATCATGTCTATCATAAAATCGCTGCGGTGTATCACGGAAACAACGCAAGTTACACAAAAAACCGTTGATAACTAGAACTAGATTGTTTCGCGTCCGGAGTATAATATATAAGCAACTATTAGTCGCGAGCCGGTAACTCATATCATCTTAGTAGTTGGATAATAGGCTATGACACTACTGTAACAGGTTATCCTTATCATTGCTATAACGACCCTGACCAGCCTGTATGTGCGGCTACATCAACTCAATTCCCATATAACATTTGGTTTTTTAGACATATAAGAAATAAAGTCAACTAATTGCCAAGTTACATTGCGGTAACTCTCCCATAAAATTCAGCGACTGGTTCACTTCGGAATCGAATACACACAAGTATAGCCCGCAACACTCATGTGTCATCGTCTTCTAATTATAATCAACACAATTTACATTCCACGATCTGACACTCCGATTCCGTTTCCTATACATGGCACTACATGTTATTACACCTTTTGCTAATTTTCATTCAGTGTTCAATGTGCATGTGTAATTGTTTATTATTCTCTACATAGGCCAAAGTCTTGGGTTCCTGATTGGGAGACTATCAATTCTTCGTCGCATGTTTTAATAATTGAAAATAAAATTATTTAAAGTCATGCAAAACAGCAACACAAAATTGAACCGGTACCATGACAATAGCATGTTCGACATGGACCGTTGTCCTTCAAAATTCGAAATAGGATTTAAGTGGATTTGTGAGATAACAGGAACGATACAAAACCAACATATGTTGAATAGGAACATTAAGCATCACTTGAAAGAGATTGAGGACCAGAATGTGTGTTTATTCAACTAACTCGATCTAAACGGTGCGGCACGTATGGAACTAAACAGTCTCCTCGCACCTCGTGCTGTAGGCCGAATCATCACAAATATTCAACAACAAAGCTTTTAGGAGAAATGAAAATGCCGTTCATTCAGATTATAACAAATCCACTCTGTTTATGGCTTGCTATTTAGGCCTGCTGATCATCGCAAAATATATTGAAATTTGAGATCGATGCCAAATATACCTACATAATATCGCTTCCTATATCAGAGACATAGAAGTAAGAAATCAGTGGTGACATGCTTTTACAGCGGAAATCGTTTCAATTCGGCTATACCGTTACGGTGAATAGTGTCTGCGGTTTACGAGGAAGAACGGGACCTAATAATAGAGATGAACTTTTATCAGACGTCAAATCTAATTCATATGAAAGGCAGTACAAGCTACTATACGTTCGTAGACTAATCGCCACACTATAACTATATAGCCTTGATTGCCTTCGCTAATATAGTCTCTCAACTCAATTCTTCTTTCGCGGGATGAAAGCCTGCTTGGCTATAGCTGATACACATTACACAGTTAAATCCTAAATTGAGAGCAACCTTGATGTTGGCCGTAATTATTTCGCGAATCGACGTGATGACTAGATGACGACAAGATGACCTTCACGGTCTTATCGATCATTTCTATCTATACCGAATACTGTGCAGTGTGCATGCATATTTTCTGTACCACCATCACAGCTATGTGTTATGTATTTTGGTTGGATGAATATAAAGACTCTCTCTCTCTCTTAGAATTTCTCCGGTTGAATTTTTCTCGTACTTCGAGCGATTTACCAACCCGTCTACCCATGATATAGAATACTGAAGAATATCTGCTCTTCCGTATAAATAGCCTAGGCTTGTACACATAATTTACAAAACGGGTTCGACAAGCTCCGCACTCATCGCCATTGCTAAATAAAAAAATATAGGCGACCTGCTCATCACACCGATTGTGGCTATTGCAGAGATGAGCATGGATTTAGATTTGAAAAAACAGGATTTGCAAAATTTTGTCCGATTAGGATTGGATTTGGATTAGAGGTTTTCTTCTGAACAGATTAGGATTTGGATTGGATTTACCGATTTTCTGGGAGATTGATATGTCGCGTGGCGATGGAATGGCGGCAGAATTAATTCAGATCAATTATTAATGTACTTATGGTACACTTCACTATGCGGTACACTCGGTGCCAATGAAGATGAGAGGTGCAGCCCTATGCTAAGTTATCTTAAATCAAGAGAATTGTTGGTTGCGAAAGAAAAATTTCCAATTCCTCCCGTGCATAAATTAGCATTTGGTCTGAATTTCGAGTTAGAATCGGATTAGGATTGGACGCGGATTTGAATATACAAAAGTAGGGCCGGGCATAATCGAGTACCTGAGTGATTCGATTCTGAATCACGAAATATGCTTCGAGTCGAGTCGAGTAATCGAGTATCGCTCATTATGACGTCATAACAAAATATAATGCGTCAAAGTTAAAATATGTACCATTTATGCCATCACAAAGAATGTAATGCCTGTTATATCTATCTCATAAAACATGAATGATACTTAATATTATTCGACCATACCGATTTCATTCCACTTGGAGGCAATGTTGTGGGATAATCTATAGATAACTAACCTACGGATAGATACGCAACACCCGTCGTCACGCTTGCTTGCCCGGAGGAAATTACTTCTCAGCAATATGAACGCAGCATAATTGCTAATCACACAGCTGATGACCTGAGCGCTCAAATTGAATAAAGTTGATCTTATTTGAAAGCTACTGTCGCACTGATTTCGAAAATATACATTAAAATCTGATCAGGGCAGCGGAACCCACTCAAAATTCACCTCAAAGTCTGAAAATCTGCATCGTTGTAAACAATCGCAACCATGCAAGTCCCATTGTTATGGTCATCGTGCTGCGTCTGTGCCATTGTTAGTAACAATGCCGACTTTCAGACTTTGAAGGCTATTTCGAGTTGGTTCCATTCCCTTAATGAACTTTTAATGTATATTTTCAGAATCAACGCGACAGTGTCTTTCAAATAAGATCAACTCATCTATTTACTTTGAGCGCTCAGGTCGTCAGCTATGGGTTTACAATTATGCTGCCTTCAGATTGCCGAGCACTAATTTTCTCCGCGCAAGAGAACGTGACGACGGTTGTTGCGTATCTATCCGTAGGTTAGTTATCCATAGATAATCATGGCTTCGGAAATGTGCCATGTCCAGTAACCTTCGTAGCTTTGTACTATATTTCGTACGCTACGATACCACCAAACAAGGTTTCAAAGCTTCAATCGAAACTATAATTATCGTTGATAAATTCACTTTCAGTGGCGATAAGCGTATAAGTTCAGTATTCGAAAAAATCGCGTCTTTTACTACTCGACTCGAATCATTAAAATTAATACTGGGATCAGATTCGAGTACTCGAATCATTGTGCCCAGCCCCTATACAAAAGTCATGGATTAGGATTTGGATTTGATGCTTCGGATTTTGATTGGATTAGGACATAGAAATTCCAAATCCGCTCATCTACGGGCTATTGGATATAATATAGTACAGTCGTACACTTAGAGAGCAGCCAATCCCCCTGACTAAAAACTACCATGCGTCATTATGTATTTCAGTCACATCGTATGGGCATTGTGAAAATTTGCGATGTGAAATTGTGCTAGTGTACGTATTCGTTGTCAGTATCCTAATTACTAGGGATGGTGTGAACCTCTGAAAGGTTCAGGTTCGTTTGAACGCGAACCTTTTTGAAAGGTTCTGTGTGAACACGAACCTCATGACGTCACATGACGTCATATTGCTAAAATTCCAGTCCTATCTTTTCATAAGTGATAGGCTTTGTACACGATACCTATAGCGACGACTCGGGCCACATAATGCCACAATACTGAAGTACATATTAGCGTTTTAAACGTCGCCAAATTTATCAACTGAGGCAATTAATCATATAATAATCCCATAAATTAAATATCTTCCGACGCTTTACCGTCAATTTCGACGAGGACTTGCCAGGGAATATAAGCTTACGACCTAAAGTCTAGGCAATGATATATATACAATGATTGGAAACTGCCACGCCCCTTAACGCTGTAAGATAGTTTCCCGGCGAAATCAGTCCGTCGCGGGATATGCTTGAGTACAGGAACGGGATTGCGTATGTCGACTGTGGTGGGGTGCTGCGATCGGCCTTGCTGGCATACTAATTCACTGATTTTCCCCAATCGGTTTAGTTTTTGTTGGTTTCTTGAGCATAGTGAGGCAGTGCTGCATAATAGGATGTAATACAACTTTTAACAATGCACATTTATCAAAGTACAGACTAGCTGCGAGGTATTTTAGCATCAGTTGCAACCATGCATTTACGACACAGCCTAAAGAATTTATAGATACTGTGGGTGAGCGTCAATATAGATGTGCAGAACCTGCAAGGATTGTTGAAAGAGGATTTGAAATTTTTCTGGCAGCATTTACGTCACCTGATTTTTTAAAAGAGAAGGGTTGATTACGATAATTGTGTGAGCAACTAAGTTGTTTTAGATAGTATTTAGTATATATTGTAATATTGTGAGGCCGAATTCACCAAGGGCCGAGTTCACTGGCAACCATAGTATCAGTATAGCGATTGTACCTTCATAATATAATATAAAATCGAAACTAACCGGAAACTATCATTGTACTGATTGGTAAAATGCTAACAGATATAACTTTTTACCGGGTCAGGCCGTTGAATTCACATTCCACATCAATGATGAGAATCGGCATTGTTCCAAACAATATTCCATCGGCAAAACAATGCACTAGAATGATATTGAGGATAATCACTCCATAGTTGGTATTGTGCACATCGACCTGGCGTGATATGTCGTACTACTCTCAATAGTTGAATCTTTCACACCGCGGTGTCCGAAAGCGTACCTACCAATGCCCATTTATTAAAAATATACCTGGTAAACGTTTTGTCACTTTGATATGAACTACCCGTTGTGAAGTGTTCCCCATGCATTGCCTGTAAACCTTGAAAATTAACATGGAGTACTCGTTAAGATTGATAGCTGGAAGGATTGTACAAAATAGATGATTTATGCATTTGTGTACGTCTATGGTTTTTTTATGTATAACCTTCATAACTTTTCGCCATTTGCATCACGCTTTATGACCTGAGCATGAGCATCAACTTGCATTGTATGTGCTGCTACCCAGGTTATTTTTCCAGCAATGTAACTCCACAATCATCCAATGCAAAATCTCTCTTGAATATGCACATTGCTCATATATATTGCATATGCGGCAGTACGGAAAATACTTGACGGATTGAATAAATAACTTGATTTCAATAGTAGTTGACTGGCAAAACTGTGACATAACAAATTCCCATTCTGTAAATGTCTAATGCATAAATTTTTTACAGGATCGTTAACATTTTTTTTATAAATTATAGTCCATTCTAACTTTCAAGAAAAGATTGTTCGTGTATTGAAACAGCCGCAAAGCAACCCACAGTCGCGAGGAAATTGAAAAGGATTCAGGGATCCTAATAAAAGTGCAAATCATTATCTTATGGGATTTCGGCACGCCAGGCCGTCCATGAGAAGCAACCATTTCATGTTCCACTTCGCTTCAGACATTGAGATATTTCCAAAGATTGTAGTCAATATGAATGTTACTTTGACGAATGGTGCCGGATTGGATTGATACTCATTGGATCGATTGATGCAGAGAAAAATAGTCTTGCTGAAAGACTATGCATATTATTCGAGTACGACAGAGGTGAAGAGATGGACACTACAATGCAACCTGTGGATAATTTCGTGTGCCTTGTGAATATGACAACCAAGTTCAGCTACAACTGCCATTTAAGCCATATTGCATTCCAGATAATATTTCTTCACTTGTACTAGCTGGAAAAAGATATGCCGCTACTGCAAAACTGGAGATATTCTTATGCCCCAGAAACAGCAACGAAATTCGTGAGCAGGAAAGCTTATCAAAGAGACAAGAAAACAACATCAATGATAAATTTGATACGGACATTTTTGCCAATCCATCGAGCAGACTACCTCATTATCACCAAGAGATTGAGTCTTGATCCGTTATTGGAATCATTTTTATTCTGATCAGGAAATCTGGCCGCACCTGCGATATGGTAATTTTCAAAGAATAATTGATTTCTAAAGAGGCTTGAAACATACTAGTGTTCAAATGCCATGGTACTTGATGCTTGAATGCCCTCCGATGTTCAACGTCATGTGAGATCGCTGCTCTACCATCTAACTGCTGTCCTGTTATTGTCATTAAGAGAGGATAAGAAAGCTCGAAAAAATAACATTTGAGAATATATATTTTTGTTACGTGACAAGAAACATTGGTGTTATCAACTACTAGGCACAGTTATTCGATTGTTCGTAATAGCACAGCACAGTTTCATAAATTACAACAAAAATAGATGCAGACAGTACATTTATCGAATGGCTTAAACATAGGTATATCTGATATTGTAATTTGCATAAATATGAAAATCCCTTAAATTTGCTACATATTCACTTGACTTAAATGCTTTCCGTTAACTAGGATTTTGGTTCTTGTTATTCTGAATTTAGATGACAACAAGTCTGACATGATAACAAAAGTTGTTTATGCAGTTTTCAAGTGTTATAGTAAATGAAATACCCATACCCCGTATAAACTTCTCAATGATATTATGGTGTTGCCGTGTTGGTATCCTCATTGAAATTTAGACACGACTAGTATCAGAGCATTTAGAAGTCCATGAAGAGGTGAGGTATTTAAGCTGTTCAAAATCCTGCTTCTGTAATACCCATGCGATGACACATTATATATGTATATATATCATTGGTCTAGGCCATACCGGACTATGCATTCGGTGTCTGATTATTGCTACATTGATATTGAGCAGAGTGTAAAACGGGTTTCTGTACTTGCTCTTGAAATTTTACTACAAGTTATACAGCTGTAGCCAACAGCTCAATCACACGGATTTGGTTCCAATGATACAGTAAACCTGCTATATTTGTTGCATCAGAAAACGATATCAATCTCATTTATTGGTCGGGTAAGCATAATTCGCTGACTACATGTAATGTATTTCGCTCTTGATGTCGTGTGATTGCGGGCTAATATCGCAGCAGAGAGTCACTAAATTTTCACAACCGGAAAGCTGGATATTTCGAGCAAACTTTTATAACAAAGCAAGTAAAGTTTTTGAGACTGTCAACGTTCATGCTCGTTTTAACGAAATATATTGGTATAACGCCATTTGAATAATGGTTAATAAGGAGTTGGTAAACCGTACGTAATTCCCTGAATTGAGACTTGATAAGACCTTTGTGAGTGTGAACGTAGATAACGAAATATGAAATCGCACGACGTTGGGTTCATTTCGAGATATACGTGTGTATGTATACATTCATGATTATTAGCTGGTTCGGAAGTTGATATACATTCATGATTATTAGCTGGTTCGGCAGTCGATAGACATTCATAAGTACTTCGCCAATTGCGAGAAATATATACTGCATTTTGAACCGTACTTGATATTCAATAAAGTTACAAGTCGGGGAGACGGAAACAAAATATATTCGTCAGTGTGATCCATCGAATACGTGTGCAATAGACAGGCTACGTGGTACGTTAGCCAACAAGGTCGTACGCCGGTCGTCGAACGGAAGAAGAAACACGCAGCGAATTGTAAACGCAACCTTCTTGGAGTCAGATATACAATTATACAACTACAACGTTCGCTCTGCGTTAAAGTGGTTGACCTTCCGACGTTCAATCAATCAAGACCGACCGGCCGACCGACCGAAGACAATCAATATAAAGATTCGCCTTGCACGACGGCGAGAAAGAGCAATACAGCAACGGACCACGGAAACGATCAATATAAAGATTCGCCTTGCAAAACGGCGACGGTGGGAACGTTCAATCAACAATCAGTGACGAGGACGGACAACAAAAGGCATCGCGACGTTCTCGCAAGAAGAATTGACAACGAAGAGCGCCTGCGCAGAAGATACGGAGGATTGTACCATCTTTTTTAAGTTAAGTAGCATTCCCGGAGAGGGATTTGCATTTGTATTTCGGTTTCAGAGACGGTGGAGTGTGTAGTGAATTGCATAAATATCAGAATTCATTCTTTGAGTCATGTCAGAGAATCGAGACATGTTGTAAATGTGTATTGTGTTATGAATATTCCATATCCGATTGAATAAGTTAATTAAAAGTAGACAATTTCTAGTATTTCGGTGTAAATTCCAGGTGGCTTACTGTAATTTTGTTTTCTCAGTGATATAGCCAATAATTCGTGCTAGAAGCTGAGCTGTTTTTGCTGCGGAATCTTCGTCTGTGTGCAGTGCGACATTTGCGTGTACGGGCAACGGAAAAGGTAATCATTTTCAATTCTCGCATGAGCAATTGCTATTCACTGTGATAAGTGGAAGTAGAATTTATGAAATTGCGTAGTAGTAAATCGTACCCGTCAAAAAGTGATACCGATATGTCTAAAGAAGGTAAATTGGAACTTGCTGCCTTAGATAGGACGTTGGCAATGTTTAGAGATGTACCTAATCCGTCGGCTAAAGTGGTGAAAAAGCCGAGGTCCTCGGACTCGGAAGTGTTGGGTGCGCGGTTGAATAAGGGGCAGTTGAAAAGTGAACCAAAATCGGAACGTGTCCATAGATCGGTTTCCCGTGTAAACGAGGGGGAGCTCGGTGCTGTTGGCGGGGTGAAGCCGAGTACGTCCCCGTTGAGCGATGTTGATAAGTTGGGGGATGAAACGTCCGGTAATGAAAGTAGCGCATCAGAGCCTTTCGATATGTGGGGCCAGAATGATGGGGCACCTAAGCAACAAATATTGCGTGACGCACATAACACCAAGATTCGCGAGTTAAGTGATCCGGGCGACGTAAAGCACCTAAATTTCAATGTGTTAGCGGAGGCAGACGCAATGTATGAGCCACCTCATGAAAGTAAGTTAGGCGAGAAGAGTGAACAGCAAGGTAAATTAACGATGGACAGCGGAGTACGCAGGAAACCCCCAAGTGTTATTCCGAGACCCAGAACAGGGAGACAGAGTATCCGTTCAGAAAGCCCAAGAGCGAGTAGAGATCCATCTCCCCGGAAACGCAGGTGTACTGGTTTGAGACGAGTCGAAGTGCCAGAACATTTAGCAGGGCGCAGTTCGCAAGCTCAAGAGGCAGAGGTTAGGCACGTTGAGACTCCAAGAGCACGAGGCCGAGGCCGTGGGCGTAATGCAGAAGTACGCAGTGTTGAAAGCCCCAGCTGTACTGAAGCGAGGGAAGAATCAAGCGATGAGGAGCCTGTGCACAAATATCGCCGAACGTTGGTTTCGGATCAAAGCGACAGAGCGAGGGTCAGGCGGTACAGCAATGAAATGGAAACTAGTGACGGCGAACCGGTGGCTAGAAGAAGAGGCAGAAGGCGCGAGATCACTATCAATAGACCTTTTAACAAGCACGAGCCGGCGCGGTATTTCAGACTGCTAGAACATCAGCTCGAGGGCGAGAATGTACGGTCGCAAAAATCTAAATATCTCATTTTGCTGAGGAATTTGAATGACGCGCAATTCGCCGCTATTGACGGAAGTGTTCCGAGCTCACATGATCCAAATTGCTACGATTTGCTTAAAAAAGTTTTGTTGGACCGTTTTGAGGTTCCGATTACTCAGAAGTTAAATAACTTTTATGCCGAGGCAGTTCCGGGTATGAACCCCAGAGCGCTAAAATCGCTGATTAATGCATGCACGGGGTCCGATAATCCACCTTATATCGAGGGGGTCAAGCGCCACATGTTCTTGCAATATTGCAGACCCGACATCGCTTTCACATTACGTGGATATAATACAGATGATTTTGATACAATGTGTCAGCGCGCGGTTGATTTGTTTAATGGGGGGTCAAATCAGAACAGCAGCTCCATTCAAACTAATGAGGTCAGCGTGGAAAGGCAGGAAAAGAAGCGTGTGGGTAAATCTGAGGAAGATACGCAGGGTAGCGAGCCTATGAGTAAGCAAATTGCTAGATTGGAGAAGCAAGTGGCGGAATTGAAGGTAGCTGCTGTGAAGGTGCAACCAAGGGGAGTTAATGAGAGGCCTGCAAATGAATATTCGAGGAGTGAGGCTGGATCAGGCAGAGGTAGCAATGTCAATTCGTACCAGGGTCGCACATGGCAGGACCGCCCTGAGTCAAGCCGTGGGCGCGGAAGAGGTTATTACCGTGGTCGCGGACGGGGGTATTATCGCGGCGGTAATGTTGGCGCTGGAAGCGGGAGTAATTCCGAATGGATATGCCAGAATCACCATCGGTATGGTGATCGGAGCTATTCATGCTATCCCGGGTGTAAATATTATAATTACAGTTCGTGACTGACCGGCCGTGTTTTCCGTCCCAGTGTTCCAAGTATTAATTCTTTTGATTTTGAGTATTTGGCATATGCGTTTGATAAATTAAATGGTTTGAATTTCTTGAGTGACAGTGGTTCCATGATTTCTAATTTACCAGCGAGTGAACATGTGATTCGGCACTATACGCCGAAATGGCAATTTCGGGGAGCAAATGGTTCCGTGATAAATGCATATGGCACTAAGACTTTGATGTTGCAGTTTGGTGATAATGAACCACTTGAATGTCCTTTTGTAATAACCGAAGTGTCGAAGCCAATATTGGGCTGGAATTTTATGAAAAAGCATAAGTTGCTTTTAGATCCAGAATTGGATGAACTCGCGACTCGTGACCGCAGTACTGTAATAAAATTGTCTCAAAACAAATTTTCGTCTCTTGTCGCGCATATCGATGCGAGTGAACGCACGCCATACGCTGAGTTACTTAAGGAGTTTCCGGAGATCTTGGTCCGGCAACCTGTGAAACGGCGCGAAATGAAACATGTCATGCGAATAAAGACGTTCGGCTATTTAAAATCTCCGAAACCACGGTCGATTCCACCCCAGTATTTGTTAGAAGTTCGGCGGCAGATTAAAGATATGTTGGAGCGCGGTGTAATTTCAAAATCGGATTCGGATTTTTGCTCGCCGATCGTGTGTGTTCCAAAACAGAGTCACGTTGAGGGGAAACCTCCCGGTGTGCGGTTGTGCATCGATTATCGTTATTTGAATTCGCATGTGGCTCCTCAGTGTTATCCATTACCGAATATTGCGTCGATGCGTACACAAATGGCAGGAGCCAAGGTATTTTCCACTCTTGACATAGCAAGCGCGTACCACAACATTGAAGTGGCGGAGTCGGACCGCCATTTGACAGCGTTTTATGCTAAGGAAATCGGTAAATTTCAGTACAATGTGTGTCCGTTCGGTTTTCGGTCCAGTGGGGATCAATGGTGTAAACTGGCTTACGAGTTGCTTGGGGACATTCCTAATACTTTTCTGTATTGTGACGATATTGTGGTAGCGACGCCTGACGAGAAGTCTCATTTGGAGACGTTGCGGGTAATTTTTGAGAAATTGAAGAGTGAGTCCCTTTCGTTGTCTATTGAAAAGTGTAAGTTCGGAGCAGAGTCAGTTCGATTTTTGGGGTTTTTAATTGACAAAGATGGCATCAGACCAGATCCCAAACGAGTTGAGGCGATTGTGAAATTTCCAGTGCCAAAGACTATTCGTGAGGTGAGAAGGATGATCGGCATGATTAACTATTATTCGAGAAGCATCAAGAATTGCTCGTCTATTATGCAGCCGCTCTATGATTTATTGAAGGGAACTAATGCTCGGAGTAGGCTCAAATGGTCCAGTGTGGCGCAGAATGCATTTGAGCAGATCAAAGCAGCTTTGATCGATGCAGCGAGATTGGCTTTTCCGACATTCAAAGGACCTATACAGCTGGTGACAGATGCAAGTCAGGTTGCATTGGGCGCAGTAATCAATGAGTACCAGAATGGGAGATATGTACCTCTGGCTTTCTTCAGCAAGAGTTTAACTGAGTCTCAGCGAAAATGGTCAGCTGTGAAGAGAGAGACGTACGCTGTATACATGGCTCTGCAGCATTTTCGAGATTTTTGTATGGGCAGGTCAGTGAGCCTTGTCACGGACAGTCAGGTGTTGGCTAAGATGATTATCAATCCGAAGGAATGTGCTGACCCAGCTATGTTTCGGTACCTTGAATACATTAATTATTTTGTGAACAAAACTACGTGTATCCGTGGTATTTTCAATTCCGTTTCCGATTGTTTGTCCCGCGTTGAGATTAATGAATTTGTTGTGCCAGATGGCTTGAAACCTGATTTTATAAAGCGTATTGCAGCTGCACAGAGGCAAGACAAGGAATTGGCAGAATTTCGCGAGCGTACTTTGAATGAGACTGGTTTGCAGTTAAGAGAGTTGAAACTGTTGGGGTGTGAGACGGGTGTTGTTTGTCACGTGCCGGATTCCACCGATAAATCCCAGAATTTGTCTGTAATTCCACGAGTGTGGGTTCCACGTCATATGAGGCGTGAATTGTTTGAACATGTACATTCTCTTTCGCACCCCGGAATGCGCGCGACGTTGGCATTGGCCAAACGGCATTACGTTTTCCCTAATATGGACAGGTGGTTACGAGAATCAGTGAGGGCATGTCCGATGTGTAACAAAAGCAAAATAATTCGTCATGTGCGTTCCGCATTAAAACATGTGCCGCGCCGTAGTGATCGCAATGCTGACATTTCAATTGACATCGCTGGTCCGCTTCGTGAAACGGAAGATGGTAATCGATATTTCCTTATCATCGTTGATCGTGTAACAAATTACACTAATGCAGTCCCCATGAAAAGACAAGATACTGACACTGTGATCCGTGCTTTGATTGATGGTTTTGTAAAGGATCGTGGAGCACCCATGGTTATAAGGTCCGACCGTGGCTCAGTGTTCACATCGTATGAATGGGAAAAGTTTATGTCGGTCCTTGAATGTAAACATTCATTTTCGTTGGCACTTTCGCCACAGCAGAATTCGATCTCCGAGACGGGGATTCGACGAATAAAGCGCGGGTTGCGTTGCGCTAATAATCCCGCGGCATGGGATCGGCTATTACCTTTTGTGATTTTGTCATTGAATGCCTCTGTGCGAGAGGGGTATGATTATTCCGCGGCGGAAATGACCTATGGGGAAAATGTGCGCTTGCCGGGAACCTATTTTGAGTATGACCCGAATAAGTTCAAGAATAGTCAAGCAGAGGTACTTTGTGATGTGCGCGAATTTTTCGAAAACTTGAATTTCAATAAGTCCAACATTCGGACGAATGTCAATGCATATGTTCCGCCGGATCTTATGGCTTGTTCACATGTCTATGTAAAAAACGAGAGAGGTAAAAAGACCGCGTTTGATTTCTGGTATGTGGGTCCGTACAGGGTGATCGAGAGATCGCAATCGGGCAAGGCCTTTACTTTGTTAATCAAGGGAAAGGAGAAGGCTGTGTCGATTGACAGGCTGAAAGTTTGTTATTTTCCGCCATTTGATGTAGATAACGACATGTTCGATGATTTTGTGCAGCAGTTTCCGCCCGTTGATGCGGACAAAGGGGTACAAAACTCCGCGGTAACTCCGGGAGACGCGTGTGTAGTGTCGTCTAGTTGTGATGACAGCGATAGCGACTGTCCGGGTAGTGTTGGTGACGCGTCTCGAGAGCGAATATCTGATGGCTTACCTGTTGATGTCGATCGCGAGAATACTGGGCATGAATCCAAATCTAAGACATGTAATGAAGGCAGAACTCTCAACGAGTTAAGTCCAAGATATACGTCCAGAGGGAGACGAATTGTTAGACCAAGACATTTGAATGATTATGTGTTGCATTAAATCGCGTAGAATAAAGATTCGCGTGATGGAAAATTGGGCCTTGTGCATTAATACGCTATGTAAATGCAGGATTTCTGCATCATCAATCGTTGAATCGCGTAAAGTAAAGATATGCGTAGTGAAAAGCGTGCCTTGTGCATTGATACATTATGTAAATGCAGGGTTGCTGCATCATGTTGTGACTCCCCGTCGTAGAATGTGAGGTGGGGTCACCGAAGCTCATTGCTGAAGTATGCGTTGTAGTAATTAATGCTGATATCAAAATGTTAGGCTCGTGATGCCGCTTATGCTTCACGGGGTAGTGCATCATATTTGAAAAGGTCACTGCAGAATGATTGTTGGATTGTCATCAGCCCTCTGTTGTTACGTAGACGTACGAGCAACACGGTTTGGAAGGAATGATTGTTGATCCCATTGGCCAGGGGTTAACAGTATTGATGAGAAAGTAGAGGAAGTAAGTGAATGACAGTGAATAGCATGTTCTGTGGGTTTTGAAGCATGATTGCTGGATGAATTATGGGGTTGCATACACGTTGATGACTTTCGTCAGTGCATATAGACTGGTTTCGTCTATGAGTTGCATTGCATTTTCTAGTTTTTGTTGCTCTTTATTATACATTTTCATTAATTTGTTGTTAGTGCATGCGAAGTGACCTTTAATGTCGCTGTTGTAACGCTTTTGTGCTGGTTATATTATGTATTTTATTTCTGTGTTTTGTTAGAACGCTAACTATTGTTGATCTGAGTTTCAGTTGCCAGTAGGACGGAACGATGATATTGCGAGTCGTTCCGAGGTGGTAATGTAAAATAGGGTTTCCGAATGCCACGCTTGGATGGTATGTCGTTTCATTAGTTTACTTTTGCCCCTGCATATAAAATCGTTTCCTGTCTCCAATCCCTAGGATTAGCTTCAGTCCATATGATTAGCCCCAGTTGTATGACCCTAGGTATAAGATGTTTGTTTACCAATATATTCGTTTTTTTTTACACCAAGTTCTTTTTGGTAAGAAGGGGGAACTTTTAACGAAATATATTAGTATAACGCCATTTGAATAATGGTTAATAAGGAGTTGGTAAACCGTACGTAATTCCCTGAATTGAGACTTGATAAGACCTTTGTGAGTGTGAACGTAGATAACGAAATATGAAATCGCACGACGTTGGGTTCATTTCGAGATATACGTGTGTATGTATACATTCATGATTATTAGCTGGTTCGGAAGTTGATATACATTCATGATTATTAGCTGGTTCGGAAGTCGATAGACATTCATAAGTACTTCGCCAATTGCGAGAAATATATACTGCATTTTGAACCGTACTTGATATTCAATAAAGTTACAAGTCGGGGAGACGGAAACAAAATATATTCGTCAGTGTGATCCATCGAATACGTGTGCAATAGACAGGCTATGTGGTACGTTAGCCAACAAGGTCGTACGCCGGTCGTCGAACGGAAGAAGAAACACGCAGCGAATTGTAAACGCAACCTTCTTGGAGTCAGATATACAATTATACAACTACAACGTTCGCTCTGCGTTAAACTCGTTTTGTGTTGATTTTTGATGCTACCAACATCATGCACATAGAGTGGCCCGCAGTTGAAATGCAATAAATTCAAACCAAAGGTGTATTCATGAAATGAAAATTGTAATATATGAAAAAGGTTCACAGTGCAGAACCTACCAAGGTTCTGTTGTGAACGCGAACCTCTAAATTTCTGAGGTTCACATACAGAACGCGAACGTGAACCTCAAGTTCACACCATCCCTACTAATTACCTCTAATTCAAGAGCTTCTGCTTTTGCTTCTCTTTGATTTTACAACTTTCGTTTCTCATTTTTTCCTTGTATATAGCTGCATCTATTTTTACAAACATTCTGCCTCGGTGTGTTAATAGAGTACCAGAGACAGGGAGCATTATGGAAATATCGGATTTTTGACCAGTTATAGGTGCACAGCTGGTAAGGGTTGGAAAATTATACTTTCGGCCTCTTAATTTTCGGATCAAAAGGTTGGGTGCGAGCGTGAGGCCGTGTTTTTAGTAGGCCATAGGCCACGCCGGACCACGATCTGATATCGATCTCGGCTTCCGTCACATGTCACGTCCTCTTTTTCACTTTTCCTTTCATGCTATCTTCTATTTACATTTACTTCTCCTTCAGTGTGCATTGTGCAACAGTACAAATGTGTATCGAATAAATAGAGACCTGCCAGTAGAGCATTTATTAAATTCATCTCATCGGCTTTTGACTTTCGCTGGTTCATAAATTCAAGTTCAATCTTATTCATAAAATTTCATCACTTCAACACAAGACAAAGACTGCAACACAATGAATAATAGGAAGATGCCGAAACGACTAGGAGTAGTCATTGAGATCAGACACCCACCTGGGCCTAGGCCAGGAACGGGCAACATACGGCCCGCGACGGGATTTTGTCTGGCCCTCGGACAGTTTCCCGTCATATATGATAATGTGGTCCGCCAGTCGGCCGAGATTCCCCACTACTGGCTTTAGTAACTGTATGTTATTATATACGCGTGTGCGCACTGCGCAGTGTGCGAGAGTAGAGCTTACGCATAAGTTCATCGAAACGAGAAGGCTTGCATTATCGGCATTCACCATGGACTGATCAGAGAGAAGCAGACATGGCGGCGCCTGTATGACAATATGCTGTTCTCAGATTCACATTGTATTCGTCATTATTGGAGAGAAATGACTTTAAAGTGACGTTGCTGTCGTTAAAATACATTCCATTAAATACGATTTATTCCTTGTATATGTGGGTAAATGGGCGAATAATGTATCGATTCAGCAATCTGGCTCGCCGAGTACTTAATTTTCCTATATATCCGGCCCGCCGACTGGAGAAGTTGCCCGCTCCTGACCTAGGCGATGTAAAGAGGAGGCGCATCCACACCGAATGAAAGTAAAATAAGATGATATAAAATGGCAAGTGATAAAATCAGGTGGCAAGTGACGGAAGGCGGGATCGATATGTCAGGTCGTGGTCCGGTAAATGGTGAGGGCTGACTAGCCTTCATTCCGCAGAAATTGCTTATATTTCGACTGGAATGTGGACATACTCGACGACTGTCAGATAGCCGGCGAGATACTGGTCACTCTCAGTGAGAATCAGCACGCTACTTCCATGAATGATGGGTTAATTTTCTGTCTGGACGCAAAGCCAGTCTGCATCGGGCTCATCGTTGCTAATAAACCAATGATGAAGATTAAGCTATAGAGATTGTACAGAGATTGTATAGAGATCCTACGGTCCCTGTTATTAAACCAGGGAGTTCGGGGATCTATCCCTGATCCAAAGTCACTCAACTGACTTCATAGTTGAGTGACTTTGCTCTGATCTAAACCTAGTTTGACCTCCGACCCAATCACAATCGTTACGGGGAGTCCCCATAAAAGAGTCAACATTACCAATATTCTCACAAGAATGGCATCTATGCGAATCGCCTGTGCTTGCACGAGACTGCTCAGGCGACAAAATCAGCTCAAATTCATCACTGGAGAGAGGCATAAGGGCTATGAAATATCGAACCAGGATTTGAACAAACGTAATCGCTCATTAATCCAAGGATTTAATCCACGCAGAGCTGTATTATACGTACCAGCGAGCGATGAAAAAAAGTTGAAAAAAGTATCTTCCATTCGAGCTGACTGCATTGTGTTGGACTGCGAGGACGGAGTAGCTATCAACAGAAAAAAAGAAGCTAGAGATAATATAGCTCAATATCTACCGGATTTGTTACAGGCATCTGTTTCGGAATTATGCGTTCGGATTAATTCAATTAGCAGCGGTATCTACAAGGAAGATTGTGAAGCCGTTTTTAATGGTGTATTACCGCCAGCACTGATGTTACCTAAAGTGGAAAACTGGCAAGAAATTGATGAGTTCTTCAAGTACTGCGCGCCAATTTTAAAAAGAAAAAACAGCAATCTTATGAGCTTTATAATATTCATTGAAAGCGCACTTGGATTGGTGAATTTGAAGGAGATAATCGAAAGTACTATATCATATTCTGCTACATCAAGATTGCGATTTGAGGGAATCGTGTTTGGATCGGATGATTACTGCGCCAGTATTGGAGTGGAAAGGTCGGAAAACTCCATAGAACTGCTTTATGCACGTCAAAAAATCGTTGCACACGCAAAAGCTTATAATTTGCAAGCTATTGATATGGTCTATATCAACTACAAAGATAATGCAGGTCTCCAAGCACAATCTATCGAAGGTTCAGCATTGGGATTTACTGGAAAACAAGTAATACATCCATCTCAAGTTCCGATTGTACAAGGCGCATTTTCTCCGAGTGACGATCGGGTAAAATGGGCTTTAGAACTCATCGAAGCATTTGATAAGCATCAAAATGAAGGAACGGGCGCATTCAATTTTCATGGGAGAATGATCGACATGCCTTTGCTGAAACAAGCAAAAAGTATTGTACAAATGACTCAATCACTGAAAAGCACGGGATCTTAATAACTCTGTTATCACCTGTACCAGTGTAAAAAAGTTCTGTGGCTATCCATTTTCAACGTATATAACAGGGGAGACCATACCTGTTTCAGGCCCAAGCCAGATCACAAAGTCCCAAAAATGCGAATCTATTCATTCACTATAAACAGTATACCATCAAACAATGATTATTGTTGTGTGCTGATACAGTGAGTCTTAATCTTGTCTGCAATGTGTTTAAAATTAGGCTGAGATGATGTTAAATCTGTGCATAGCAGATCCTTCAAGTATTGATACCATATGTCCTCTTTGAGAAAGATTTGTCCTCTTTTTCCAATAGAAGTAAAATATCGAGGACGCCAAAATGCCCTCTTTTTTGCATGGCGTCCTCTTTTTTTGCTTTCAGTTGTAGGCGATTGGACGGCAAAGACTAATGAATATCAACCTAACGCAAACTACACCTGAGCGGAATAAAATGACTCACAACAGTATTTTACAATGACAATATAAATCAGCCTTGTTAAGGTTCAGGTTCAGACTTCCAAGACTCAACTGTAGTCACACACAGACTATAACTTCTAGTTATTGCTGATATCAGCCTACAATAAAAATGTAAGGTCATATATGCAGTGTATATATTTTACGATCACTTAGTAAATGGTACGGCAATAAACAATGCGAATATAATACATATATTGTTAATATGTGATAGAATGTATGTTTTATAACCAGGTTAAACATCTCATCAAGATAGTGAAATGCATGTGCTGCGCAATCAATAAATGGCCGCTATAAAAGAATCTAACAGCCACAGTTTGGCCACACCTGGTATGTAATTTCACAAAACTGGCTTATGACTTGTCACAGGTTATCATTGCCACAGACTGCAAGGATTAGAGGACCAGTTTACAACAAACTTTCAACAGCAAGAGATGTGTTTCCGTCAATTTAAATTATGCATGTCTCTGGGCAAATCCAGTGCAACCAGTTCTTGCCATATCCGTATGTTGAAATTATTTCTGTTTAAGAGTAGTACGGTAATCAGGTTTCTTTCTGGTGGTATTTCACTGAAATTTTAAATGGGATTTCCTGTCTGTATAGTTAGTAGTAGTAGCCAATACTATACCTCCTTTGGAAATAGCATTATTGCAATGCATTCTGTGAAACTTAAAAATCATTGTATTTTACTTGATGAAACGTGGATGATTATGACTATGAGAATAGTGTAGTGTGGAATATTTCTTTATGCCTGCATTTATTTATTGATTTTTCAGTCCTGTATTGCATACCCTTCCTTATGATGACCTATATGACTGTTGATGAACGAAGCAATGACAAACTGGTGTTGAAACGGTCGCCTGGGCTTTACGCAGTTGCTGTGGCAATAGGTGAATTGTATTTTAACTTTCTTTGCATTTTACTATATAAAAGTTGCTATAAAATAGCATCAATTTGTATAGTTTGACATCCCAATTATGATATATTTAAACTCTCTCTGGTTATAACATGCAGTATCTAAGTATAACAGAACCTAACATTAATCATGTTATGTTAGCTTGAAACATTGATGCAGTGTATTTAGCAATTGAATTATTGATTCACTTACTTAGGCTTTCCCAAATACCTGCTAGCCTACTTCTTACTGTTACAATGCGTTTTGAACATATTTTATTTTACTTGAACAGGAATTTTTGCTGTTTTAATGTATCTAACAAGAAAACCTCTAGATGTCGAATCGGATTGGTGGACACCAATAGCGAGCATCATCTGTTTCCTTGCGTCGTTATCAACTATTGATAATTGGGAGGTATTTTTAGGCTACAAGTGTCTATCCAGTCTGTAGGCAATAAAATCAAGGATGCGATTTTCCAAATTGCAGGTATTGACCTATGCTGACATAGTAACTATCCAGCATTCAAAACTATACTTGGTGAAACTTCTGGGCAATAATCAATACATGCTCTGCCGCATATTTATTTGGGTAATATTCCGCAGGTGAGCGAATTCAATAAAAAGACAAAGAAAATCACATTTACAAAGCTATCGCTCTGGCAGAGAATTTTACATCAACGGCCAAGTTCAGGTATGATGTAATCACTAAATTTGATTCTATTCATTTTGAGTACCGGTAGTCCAGATGTTGTTCTTCGCTTGCACTAATTATGTTTTTTTTTTCTGTATTGCTTTAACAGTTTTAAAAGTCACATATCTTACTTTTGAAATGTTGCCATGTAAAAAGTACATTTCAGGTACGTACTGACATTATCATGAAGGAATTTTGATAACCACTGTCACAGGTATTAAAGCCGTGAAATCACTGAATAATATAGGTTTAAAATTGCATTCACATTTTTATATTTGCAGCAAGTTTAGTCATGCTGTGGTATATACAAATGTGCTATCATTGAATGACAAAATTGTTGGATATGTTGTTCGAAATTGCATTTTGAAGCTGCTGATCATGCATATGCAGCAGTGGTTCTCAATCTTTTTCGACTCACTGCCCCCTTATCAAGCTTGACACGAATTTTCTCCCCCCATATTTACGGATCCAAAACAGAGGACATATAAACGGTGAATTCATTCTCCCAACAGTCGTCGAGCATGTCCACATTCAAGTTGAAATACAAGCAATTTCTGCTGAGTGAATACTAGTCAGCCCTCGGGATCGCCATTACCGGACCACGACCTGACTTATATCGATCTCGCCTTCCGTCACTTGCCACTTTATATTAGCTTCTTTTACTTTCATTCAGTGTGCATGCCTCCTCTTTACATCGCCTAGGCCCAGGTGGGTGTCTGATCTTAAGACTACTCCTAATCGTTCCGGCATCTCCGTATCATTCATTGTATTGCTGTCTTGTGATGTTTTGAAGTGATGAAATTTTATGAATAAACTTGAATTCGAACTCTTATCGCTGGTGAATTTACTGAAAACAAAACTTTTTTTCCGAGACCATGCTTGGAAAACCGTTTTCCGCGACTGTTTTCCGTTGGGGTTGACCTTTTCAACTTTTGATTCATATGCAGAATAAGCCGTCTTCATATGCATTTTTTGGCCGTTTTACTTGAGTATATCCCACTGGACGTTTTAACATTTTCGCCCCCAATCACCCCCTTTTGGTATTTTCGCCCCCTTGTTTCACCAATTTGCCTACTGGGAGACGATATCGCCCACATTTCGAACTTCTGATTCAAAAGCTTTTAACAATAGGTACCCACAACTGAGGTTGCTTCAGCTTTCATAAAATTTGCTGCCAATATCGGAATTCAAGCAGGAATGAGTTTGACCAACGTAGACTCTATTTAAGAGAATGCTATAACCACCTCTGGACATAATTAGATATCTGATGGCGCACATTATATGTGCAGATTTCTGAAGTAAATTAGCTATAACCTATGATATAAAACCTGTTATTGCATACGTTACATTTTACGGTGTGTGAATTGAAATAATTCTTGACTGAATCCATATTTCTTGTATTTGTTTAGTTGTTGTATCGCTTCAGTCTATTGAAAACGTCACAATAGAAGAAAATGTTTTGAAGTACATCAAGCAAAAAGTTCGCGTTGTAGCTTTGACCAGTAATGAAGGACACAAGTATTATGTGACTGGATCAGGAACAACGGATCCAATAAGGTATTACAATGCCTCTTCTTTCTCTCCTAGGCACAGGTGGCTGATTTCAAAGACTACTCCAAGTCGTTTCGTCATCTTCGTTATATATATCGCAATTTTTGGTGTATTGATTAGATGAATTTTTTAACAATAGGCCTACATTGAACTGCACGTTTCATTTCAACAGCGATCACATAGCAATGTGCCAAGAAATTCGGAACTTTCTCAATTTGCAAGATGAAAAAGAAGACTAACTGCAACTAGCTGGCTCCTCATGGAGCAGTGGGCATTAACAACCTGGAAAACTGTCTGAGATTTCAAGTTATACTCAGCCTCAGTAATGAAGCCATTTAAGCATTATTTCAGTTACATGAAGATAATTCGCCAATATTGTATACAACTATGCATCGTGACAAATCGTAAATCAATGGTTACTTTCTGATGTTTTATAGTTGCTGTGGTATCTTGGCAGTTGCAAGCATACTCATAATAATGAACGTGTTAGTGTACTAAAAACACTAGGCCTTTATAATTGCCTACTCAATTCCTAAATTGTGTGGATGGTGTTTTTACTTTCACTGCTTCGATACTCTTCTCCTGTCAGTGATTATGATATTTTATTTTAGCAGGTAGAGGTACTTAATCTACAAAGGTACGGTAATGCAATAATTCTTACAATTTTTTTTTTCATTTGCAGCATGCTTTCTGAAAGTAATTATTTAAGAAGCTCTCATAATCATAGCATTAGCTTCCATTCTTTCTTGGACTATTTAAGAAACAAATGATGCTATTCAGCAATAGATACACATTTAACAATCTTTTATGTATTGTGAACATTTGGTAATAAATCTTTCTACATAACAAATGAAAAAGCTGCTTCCCTATGTTTTTGAATACTCAAGTGTTGGCAGGCAGGTATTTGAACCACACAGGATTATAAATACAACAACTCCATGGTCTGAAATAAGGAGCTTCTGTAGGAGGAATGCTTCTCAGGAGACGAATTCAGCAAGGGAAGGTAGTCCTTTTCAGATGACTCAATTGGACTAAATTGTGATTGTGTGGCACGTCATCAATGTTGGAAACCTGTACCAGTTGAATACAGCTGTGGGAACTGTGTCTGCAAATATCATGCCTAAATTCTGATGATAAATGACTCACAAACACTGGCGTCAAGCAATACTTCTGTATCTAAAGAACAATTTATTAAAAAATATATTGAAACAGTGCTTTGAACAGTCATGAAAAATTACAAAAATATCTCTGAAACTATTGAAAGGATCTATATAACATTCATAAGACCAGTGACACCCACGTGTAAATTAAGCAATTCCATCATCACATCAAATTTTACCGATTTTACCACTGAATTCTACATATGCATAGACAATGTTAAAACAAGATACAGTGGAAGTATGCCAATCTCCATTTATGGCAACTTCTAGTTGCAGAAGACACCGTGATGTCACTGTGTAATATATTAGGAATGGTTCAAACTCAATGTTTGATTGGTCCTATTCAACTTGAATATTTTCAAAAAATTCATAAATTTCATATGCAAATATTGGTTACATAGCTGTCATTTTTTGGTGAATATCCAGAGAACGGTGTCATAAAGTGGCATGTTTAAAATATAAGAAGTGCTAAAATGCATTTGATACCACACCGTCTATTATTTTAATTACCAGAATATACAGCATTTAAAAATTTACTATGTTAAATTATTGAAATTACCAAGAAAGGACATTGGCATATAGGTACATTCAATATGCTTATTGATGTATCACAGCACAAGAGTTTGTATGTGGACACAATGGTTTGCGACAGCAGATGTTCAAAGGTTTAGACATCCAGTAAAATTAATAACTGGAGTAATTACCAATCACTACTCGGGCTACTACTCAATTATATAGTTTTGGCATATGACAGTTACTGATATGAGGTGATATGTATACATCAAGCTCTGTGAAAAGAAACATGTTTTTACATAATATTATATTAACAAAATCCAATTCATACCCTGAAATTGCAAACTTCGCACTGCACTTGACAACACGGAAGAGATTGTCAAGGGAACGTGGTCCTATTTGGCATAAATCACTTTTGTCGCGGAGATATGAATCAGGTTTGATGAAAGGTACATCGTCACAATGCATTGAAGAAATACAGCAACGTACATAGTGGTTCATTGGATGTCTCTAGTACGCCGTTCAAAAATGATTTTATCAGTGAAAAAGCAAAGATTGTGCGAATTAGTTTGGTTAAGATGAGTCTGCGTCCAAAATTTTCAACTACAATAACTTTGCTTCCACGGATCAGAAGTGAGGAAAAAGTGTTAAGCCTTGTTCTTTTAATAAATAAAAAATTTTCAAACTCCTGGATGTCCACATCCAGCAGTTGGAATCGTGCAAAATTTGGTGTGCATCATTTTTTAGGCAACGTAACAATTTAGCCAGTGAATCCCCGGAATTTGAAAAAAAAGGTATTTTTGAACAACCCTAATAAATAGGCTTGACTTGACTGATCACCATATCATTTCTAAAACCCGACACACAATTTTCCATCTTCATGAAAAAATGCACTAGATGTAGCATGACGGATAAGCCACTGATTTAAAACGCAGTCGATATATGCTGAATTACTGTCTTAGGTGAAGCGTCTCTTTGGTATATCCAACTTGTTGCTTTTTTGGTAGATGTCTTTAGATCGTAGTCATAGCAAACACTTTGGTCACAACTCACAACTTTTGATATTGTCCGACGGCTCCCATTTGGTATTTCTTCGGCGTGACTTATAACTGTTGCTTCTCATCGAGTAACACTTGCAGTTAAACTTGCGTCAGTTATTAACCTTATTCGACGTTGGTCTTTTTCCGTGGGGATGGACCATCGGTGACGCCAACGGCATGTACGTTTCGGTAGAGTTGGCCACCAAAGACCGTCTCATTCGGACGCCAGTTGTGGTTCTGGGTCTTGGGACTCCGTCCCGAGGAGGTGCCGGAACGTGTCTGACGGCTCCGTCTGGCGATGTAGGAGTTCTTGGCTTAGAAGCTCCTTTCTTAAATATAGTGTCTATTAAGACTTGAAGAGGTGGTCAGCATGTTGAACTCAAATAGAAGTAGTAGTAATGCCGTAAATGTCTACTCAATTAAAAGTGAAGGTAGCAATTTCCAAGACATGTCGAAATTACTGCCCATGGAAGAGAATGAAATCAAATGTCTGAAATTCCTTAAAACAAAATATAGCATAACCATTCCCGAATTTTGTATCGAATATTCAATGAAAGCAATACTGATATCCAGATCATTGGTTTATTAGCAATTTTTATCAGTTCAATACACCACAAAAACGCGATACAATGAAAAGATCGGGAGGTGTCGAAGCGACTTGGAGTAGTCTATGGAATCGTACACCACCTTGACGAGATGACAATTCCTTATAAAACAGGCTCTAGGGCAGCGGTCATGTTCTTTTATACTACCATACAGTGTTCGCAGTACATACCTCCTTTCTACATCGCCAAGGCCAGGTGGGTCTCTGATTTCAAAGACTACTCCAAGTCGTTTCGACACCTTCCTATCTTATCATTGTATCGCAGAATCGTGGTATATTGAAATAATGAAATTGTTAATAACAAATTGAATGGGTTCCCAACCGTTTGGGAATCACCCATTTGTAGGGAATTCAAGGGTTTCTGGAGTGTGACACGCTTGCCAAAATAAATACATACAGTGTATACATGCGGTATGTACGAACCCAGAGCACCACGAATACGGTTGAAATTTCACTTCTCTGGACTGCAGTGTATGTGCCGCGTGAATAAATTGCGAATACGAATGTTTGTTTGTTGCAATGTTCAAATTCTGTACCACGAAAAACTTATTTAAAAGAAAGATGTTTATATCCACTGTCAGACGTCCCAGGGATACGCAAATATCCTGTCCATTACATCCGGCATACCACTCAAGTAAACTTAAATATGATGAAGTGTAATGTTAAAATAAACTACGACCTCGGATTCACGTTGATTCAGAAGAATTATCAGAAAATCACATGACGGGTGTCTTAACTTGCACCAATAGAAAGCCCTTACTAAGCAAAATCTTACCAAATCTCACTGTAAGGAACATTTTTAAGGGTTTGACAGGGTTTTAGTTTGTGGGAAATAAAAACTCGAAAAATATCTAAAATGGCAAATGACGAAAAAAGGTTGAAAATTTTTTCAACAACGCAATCAGTCCTAGTATACTTACCAAAACTGGAACTGTAGCAGAATCAAATTGAGCCGAAGAATACAGAGGACTGGCTGGACTTCGAGAAGAACCCCTCGACGAACAAACGCTGGCCGGACTGAGATTTTTCGGAGGCGGAGAATACGACCGGTTTTCACGACAAGCGTCTTCCGCACGATCAGACTTTTGACTCGTGGCGTCCTCTTGTACGTTATCAAATCCGTTACTCTTTTCATGTAAATCCTCGTGAGAGCTTTCAGCGTCGTCCTGTTCCGAATCCACATCGCAATTGATAGAAATCTCTTCGCTGGAAGTGTCGTGGTCAATCCTCAAGATTTGAACGTCTTCCGTTTTCTGCCTTAACCTTTCCTCATGCATAATTCGCCACTTTTTTAAATCAGAAAGAACATCGTCTTTATTCGCATTTTCACTACCGAGAAAGCTATCTTGGTTACGATAATTTGCAGCCGAGTAAGGTGCAGCTGTAGATGGCCTCTGCACACTTGTAGTTTTCAACATATTCAAAACCGGTAACGGAGACACTTTTCTTGCCCTTAACGCTTTGATAGGATTGCCACAGATTACGTCGCCGAATGTCAAAGTGCTTGATTCGTCTTCAAGATTAACTTCACCGGATCCGGACGAATTAGGCCTTTGCGCGTTGGCTGCCTTTTGAAAAAGGGATTCGGCGTGATTTGAACCGGCGCTCCCCACGCGAGCTGCTGATACAGAAGTCTGCGGTCTTGATGTCGGACTAATCAACGACCTGCCTAGCGGAGTCGAAGTGGACGGTCTTGATAATGCACTACTTGGTCTTTTTTTACCTGACCATGGTGTTTTTGATTTGTTTGCCGAATTGGGAGGCCTTGCATCTAAAACAGACACATCTTCACCAAGACAAATAGCCGCAGTCTCTTCCTCTGATATAAGACCTTCCTTAATTGCGTTCGTTATGAGCTCTATATCTTCTTGTGAATGTGACGACGCAGCTAACGACGCAGTGGAAGGTCTGTCGGAAGATGATTTCGTGTGGCTATCATGGTCTTCACATTTTTCATCATCGATATACTTTAGCTGAGGTAAACGTTTCCAAATATACTCACGATAAGTCATTGTATCGATGCTGTTTTGATAACTATTCATTTCCAACGTGGTCAAAGCATCTGAGTTTATGTTTTGACACACTGGATTCCCCGAAATACTCAAAGTTCCCAAATTTGAAAGCATGGACAGATAATCGAACTGTTCTTTGTCGCTAATTTGATTACCTTCCAAATCTAACACTTGAAGTTCGTCCATAAACGCTAAAGGACTCAAGTCATCGATGTTATTATAGGAAAGATACAACTCGGTTAAAGACAGCATTGATGCAATGCCGTCAACGTCTTGTAATCCGCAACAGGACATCCACAGCACGCTTAAATGAGATAACGACGTGCCAATGTCTCTTACTGACGGTATCACGCTATTGCTGAGTTTCAAATATTTAAGACGCGGTAAATATGAGCCGAAATTGCCCATTGTTGTCTCTGTGGTGTTAACGACCATTTCCATCATTGTGATGTTTTCGAGATCGCTTCTGCCGGCAATTTCTTCAAGGCGCGTAGGGGATAAGAAATCGTTTGCTAAGATTTCAGGGCTTTGTAACACGATGGGTTCGGGATTAGCGTCATTGCTGATGGGTAACGGTTGGATGTCTGCGACTGGTATGCTTTCCGGAATTTCGCCTTGCATGTTTGACATGGTCAGTTGCGTGATATTGGTTTTGCACAGAAATTCACGTTGATAAACATCCCTAAGCCTGCCGAAGAAGGATTAAGATCAAATACCATTATGCGTAAAGAAATTGAATGCATTGAAATAGGGTATGATTGTCAAATTGACTAGGTAATTTAAACACAACTCTTTCTTTCCGACACTCTGCCAAGCTGACCTATTAATGTCTCATAATCAACATGAATATGATAATGTTACAAAAATTGAGCACCCTTTATGATTTATAGCAAGGTATGTTGGAGCATTTCAAGTATACCCTACCGTATTCAATATGTAAATATTATTGAAATGGATACCGGTGGGTCTATTAAAGTTTTGAACACAATTTCTGTCTCATTCCAAGTATGTTGCAACAAAAGTAACCAGGGATAACTTGTAATCTTACTTTTTGACCGTGAAGTTTCCAGAGTAATATATATTTAAGTCAGGCATCCCTAAAAGTTAAAACGCTTACAGATGGAAACAATCGAACCTAAACTTTGAAACAGATAAAAATTGAAGATGTGAAAAGTCGAACATTTAGTCATCGATCTCAATACCATAATGCAGAGCGGCTCTAAAACGTGGACAGAGCAGAAAATCAAAACTTACAATGGAAATGATTTGGCAATATATCAGTGGGATTGAAAGTTTGAAACCTTGCTATGAAAATAACGGAATATTATACAGAACAGTGTGAATTAGCGAAAACAGCGGAAGATTTAACCATTATTTAACAAGGTAGAGCCTGAAATAGGAATCTGAATATGCGGAAATCAAAGCACAGAAACAGTTCAGAGAAGTGATAACATTGTATATGCCATTGGAGTTTGCGGTACTGGAACTATCACAAGAAGCGTAAAGATGCATTGTGGAATACATATCTATCTAATAGAAGCTAACCACTTTTTTTCGCTCATATACGACACCGCAACTGAAAAAAATATAATTCACTACAATTCAACAGTTATTGCGACAACGGCAGAATGGCGTTGCGTAACCATAGTGCGTCGAATTTCGCTTGGAATTTTACGGATGAATTAATATATGGCTCGATATTCAATGAACACTGCTCAGTACCCAAAATACCTGATATGTTTATATATATTTCCTGGATTCATATTCTTTTGACCAAGAACGTAGGGTAGTCATCTCTATATTAGAGGTCACCAACACGCGGTCCCTGAGGTCGTAGTCTGCGGCCCGCGACCTGATTTGAGATTTCGGAAGTACGATCGGGTAATAAAGCATTTCAAAATGCTGCAAATTGATTGCTCTTGTTGTTCAAAATAAGCTATTCTATGTGCCCAACGTTCCTATTCCTCTCTAGATGATGCGGAATTAGCATTCCATGGAGGAAGATATAGCTGATTTGAATAAGCGTACTGCCTTGACGTGAAATGGACCAAAACTGCCAATAGCAAGACATCATCATCATCATCATCATTGGTTTATTAGCAATTTTATCAGTTCAATACACCACAAAAAATGCGATACAATGAATAGACAGGAAGATGTCGAAGCGACTATGGAATCAGACACCCACCTTGGCCTAGGCGATGTAAAGAGGAGGCATGCACACTGAATGAAAGTAAAGAAGACAGTATATAAAAAGAAAGCGACAAGAATAGGACGGCATGTCATGGGAAGCGAGATCGATAGGTCAGTCGTGGTCCGGTAATATTGAGGATGGACTGTATTTATATTTTAGTAATTGCTTGTATTTCGACTTGAATGTGGACATGCTCGTCGGCTGTCGGATGGCCGGCGGGATACTGTTCCACACATCAGGTCCGGCATATTTTATAGAGCGATGATCTTTTCGGTCGATCATATGATATTTGGACGACGTGGACGCGCGTGTGTTGTACTTGTGCGCTTTTGATTCCAAGATAAAGAAGTCATTGAAATATTCGGGGCAACGACCGCCGCAGTGGAACTGATACATAAACTTGGCGATTTCTAGTTTCCGCATATCTTCTATGTTTAGGACGCCGAATCTCTTCAGCAGCGACTTGTTGGATGGGCAACCAGGCCCCTTTGGGGCCCTAGCAATGATTCGGAGTAGGCCTACTTTATGCTCTAGTTTTTGCAGTGGCTTGAGTGCAGTTTTACTGGCAGCCCCCCAACAAAGGATGCCATAATAAGCTTAGAAAACGACTTGTGGCTTCCCCACAAGATCAATCTTTACGGACAGCGATAGTTTTTCAGCAAATATCGTGTATATAGGTAACCCCAATGTCGATCATTTAGTCGCTGAAAAGTATGATCAGGTAGCGTGCGCACTGCACAGCTCATAGTTCAAGTATAATTAATGTAAGTGACGGCCAAGATATCGCGAAATCTGTCGCCGAAAGGGGCCGTTCGCACTTTCATTAGTGTGCCTTGGAGTTGAATTTTATCAAAATACACGAGCCAAGGCTGTGTAAACAAAAAGAGTTTGTGTACCATCTAAAAATGGTACATTGAACGCTCTCGTATCCGATATTTCATGCAGATGACGTCATATTTTGTGACATACGCTGTTCTTTTGAATTCTCTACTAGTTGCTGACGATTACCAGAGGTGGTCACTAACGAAGTACTTCTACTTTTTGAAGTACTAGAAGTAGGCTTTGCCCATTCACACTACTTTTCAAGTAGTTATGATTTTAGACTACTTCTACTTGACAGTTTTCAGTTTTGTAGGCAAAAATAGGCGGACAATACCTACTTATTTACTTACTTGTGAACCACCACTCCTACTACTCCTACGCGGAAAATATATTTCATGTCTTTCGTCCATAAAGTTTCAACGGAGGTCTGTTAAAACAGGTCTAACGCTAATAAAAGTCAGAATCCACTTTTCCAGATTAGGACACGTGATGGGCTACTAGGGATACATGTAAAACAAAAATCAATTTAAAACAAACATGTTTAAAACAAGGCGCTAATTTAAAATATGTTTTTTATTGTTTTTTTTATGCTTTGTAAAGCAATGACGTCACGAATATTCAAGTGTAACGTCATAGTGGATTTTGACAGTCTAGTAGTAGCCCAAAAATAAATGGTAATAATGTTCTGCGGCCCGTTATGCAACGGAAGTTGTTTACCCCTGGTTTAGCCTATAACTCACCAAGTTTTCTGTTGCTACCGAAGTATGGGAAACAGAGATGAGCATGGATTAGGATTAGGTTTTGAAAAAACAGGATTCGAGAAATTTTGTCGGATTTGGATTGGATTTGGATTAGACATTTTTTTCAGAACGGATTAGGATTTGGATTGGATTTACCTATTTTCTGGGAGATTGAAATGTCGTGTGGCGAATAGCGACAAACTTTATTCAGATCAGTTGTTAATGTACTTATGGTTACTAAGTTATCTTGAAACAAGTGAATCGTTGGTTGTGAAAGAAAATTTTCGAATCCCTCCATTGCATAAATTAGTATTTTTTCTGAATTTCCAGTTGGAATCGGATTAGGATTGGACATGGACTTGAATAAGAATAAGTTATGGATTAGGATTTGGATTTGGATTTGAAGGTTCGGATTTGGATTGGATTAGGACATAGAAATTTCAAATCCGCTCATCTCTGATGGGAAACAGTCTAGCGTGACTGCATTATCTACAGTTATAACGCAGCACTGATTACTAAGGCCTTAAGGCCCCTCGGCGTCATCCTGGTTCGTACTGGATTTTCACAGGGTCGACGAATAAATGATTGATAAAAAGATTGTTTTATGTTGTGATCGTCAGGTTTCCATGAAAATGTAATTGAGATTGTAATTGTGCAAAATTTTGATCAAATTACAATTACTTTCACAATTACACAAAACAGAAATGCTTCAATTACAATTACATGAAAAAATGTAATTAATGACATTCAGCTCAATTACAAATTACAATTGATCCAATTCTCTCAATATTTTTTGACAGTTGAAAATGCAGGGTGAATACATGTAGGCTACTATTGCTGTTAAACCGACTATTTTGAGGGTTGCAACCGTCCCATATCGATATATGTCGGCTATATCGGGCAGAAATTGTCCGTAGGCTCATACAACATGTTTTTTGTAAAATATTTACACAATTATGGCATGATTTTACCACTTCAAAAAATCAATTTTGTTTTCTTTAAAAATAAGGCCCTTTTTTAAAACACTGTTTGTTTTAAACAAAGTGTTTTAAAACACCGTTTATTTTAAATGCAACCCCGGCTACATTACGATATGATTGGCAATTTGCTAGATTGCGAAACGTTAGTTTCAAGCATTATGGTGGGCCATATTTACTGTGATGAAATATTTGATAATATGGGCGACGATGCGGTGTGAACGGAACCACGCAACCCCGTACCTGAATTATATTTATATACACCTACTTTCGTCAGAACATATTTGTCACTCCAAATGTACTGTGCGCGATGCGTAACGAAAATTCTGAGCTTTAGTCGACTTTTATGAAAATTAAATGTTAGTACTCCGTGAAAACATTAGCCCCGAAATTCCTCATGCTATCTTTTTTATTAGAGGATCAAACTACTTCTACTTGACAAACTGAAAATAGCGAAAAGTAAGTAAGCAGATCACAAAATACTACGAAGAAGAAGTAGCTAAAATCAGTGTTGGGATGACTCGAGTCATCACTTGACTAGAGTCAGACTCGAGTCACCTTTTACGTATGACTTGACTTGACTTGACTCAGCGTATCAGAAATGTGGATTGACTCGTGACTCGGAGCGAAATCCACGAGTCAATTTCATGTCATCAAGTAGGCTAATCGGTGTCGATAAAATCACTGTATCTTTCATATATGTTCGGATTGTTCGCGAAACGCTGGTGTAACCTGCGAGGGTGACCATGACCAATCATCCAATAATCGTGCGCTTTACTGAGCCTACATTGTTATCTCACAAATAATTGACAACAAACGAAGTGATCGAATCTTACAGCTTATGTTGTCGTAAACTAGTAGTAACGTAAATTGATAGCAAAATATCTACTTCTGTTTCCTGTTCTTACCTTAGCCAGAAATTGAATTCGAATATAGTTTATATACTCCTCAAGCATTGGCGCAGGCTCGAATTGTATCATATGAATATGTAAGTGGGTAATGTATTGCATCTTGTCAACTTGCGTAGTTTAACGGTTCTACGTATCTGTGAGCGATACTGCGCCTTCTTACGTGCGTATTTAACTCTATATTCGTACATCGGTTCAAAATCAATGACCACTCAATCTGTATTTCAATCAGCTAGCAAAATGCAATGATGTAGCCTAATCATACCTCATATTTCGAAAACGCAACTTGACTTGAATCGTGACTTGACTTGACTGGAGTCACCTCCAAAAATCGAGTGACTTGATTTGACTCGAATCACCTTCGAAAATTGGTTGACTTGACTTGAGTCAAAATGTGCAATGACTCGAAATGACTTGTGACTCGAAGGTTGTGACTTGATCCCAACACTGGCTAAAATTAGATCTACTTGAGTAAGTACCAGAAGTAGAGGAACTATTTGAGTAATTCACCAGATTAAAATTGCGCAAGCCGGATGTTACATCTACGAAGGCGAGTCGAGAATACTCACACCACTATGCATTTCAACATTTATTTCATCAAGATAGTGAACACGAAAATATAAATCAAAGGAACAAAAATGTCCATTGCGCATGCGAAAATGTTGGATATCTCCAGGCCTAATTCCGTTTACCGCAGTCCGAAGAAGCGCAGCAACACACCCACAAGCCTATTCTTGTTACGCTACCAGAAAAGACACGCCATTCCTCGACTTCAAACACGTTGAATGAAGCCGACGCCTGTGCTCTGTTGTACCCTTTCTTAAGTGCCATTTCGTCGTTGAAAATCTGCGGTAGGTCTTATCTGACTCCTTTGGCCACTAAGCCGAGATCACCTTCCTAAAACGGCGCTAAGCAGATCTTGATATAGAACTAAGTGCGCTGCTGCGTTCTCATTCCAACTCAATCTTGATTCACACATATCTATCCACAAAAAGAGTTCGGGAATTGAAGATTCGCGGGATCAAATACGCTTCTGTTTCGTAAATTGTATCAGTAACTCGAAGATTCTCATCTCAGTGAAGAATTATGATGTTATTTCCGAACTCCGTGTATCAGGATTCTGGTTTTCTGTAACGTATTACAACTGGGCGACTTAGCATTATAGCCGCCCTTCCTTCTCCATTGGATTTCCAGCGACTCATTGAACGGTATAGATATGTCCATCGTTATTTGCATTTTCATCCCGACCATGTCAAAGAGTATCTTCAGCAAGTACATGTTATTCGGTGTAGTCAAATCTCTCTCTCTCTCTCTCTCTTCAGCAAGTACATGTTATTCGGTGTAGTCAAATCTCTCTCTCTCTCTTCAGCAAGTACATGTTATTCGGTGTAGTCAAATCTCTCTCTCTCTAATATTTCCTCTCGATGGATTGCTAGTCCAGTGTACCCTTCACGTGTCAATCTAACGCGCTGGGTATGTTGATTTCTTAACAAGCCCCACCCATCCCATATTTAACGCCCCAGTGGTGGAATCCGTCTTCGGAGCCCGGAAACAGTCCATTTGCAGCATGCCCTGAAATTATAGGATCCTAATTAAGTAGTAGTAGTAGTATAGTAGGCCTATATATTGACCTATACAGGCCTTCAGATAAAGAGTATAACATAATAATTAGCCGCATCATGAGACAGAAGTAAACAACTATAACATTTTCAGCTTTTCAAAATTTGACTAGATTTACAATTATAACTGCAATTATTTGATTAGAATTAAAATTACGGAATTCGCAAAAACTTTGAAATTGAATTAACTTCCGATTTAGGAAGAAATACAACAAAAATCAAGCATTATAGCATAGAAACATTTCACAAATTAGATTAGAATAGATTAGCGGCATTTCGCTCTAATTAGTCTAGTGAGGCAAGTTGAATATCACGAAATATAATGCACCTAATCGAGATATCACCTGCTTAATGAAGGCTTTCCTCGTTTTGAATTTCTTCGCAAACCTGCCTATGGGCTTCCCGTTGGTTCTGAAACACGCACATATCTCATTACGCTGTTGTTCCGCGTTTCAAACGTGACAATTACAAACCGTGTAGTCAGTCACAATTCGAACCGCGTTTTCTATAGATAGGGATACCAGATTGCGGATCTCCGTTCGGAGCTGAAAAAAAATAGCATATGTTTCAGGCAGACTAGGGCAGTCTGTTTCTATTCTCTCATTTTAATTATAATATAATTTCGGAGTTTTATCGCAGTCTTGTGGTGCATTAAAATGATGAAATTTTTAGCAAGAAATTGAATTGAATCTTGAACTTGATTTGGTTGTATTTCGTTCCAATCGGGTATTTAATTTAATTTCCAAGTTTCTGCGAACTCAGTAACCTCAACTAGTTTGTCCTGGGGTCGCGTATGAACAGAATAAACGCTAATTTGATATGAACTGAAAACGATTTTTAATATGTTTCTTAATTTTTTTCAGCTATTTCTAATGCGGAATATAATTCAATTTCCAAGTTTTTGCGCATCCACTAATTCCAATTCTAAAAGCTGACAATTTTCTAGTACAACTCCAGTTGGAGGTTAATAATAATAATAATCAGGTAGTTCATGTTGATTGACCGTTACCTGCATTAGCTGTTCTTTTTCTCTCCTTCTCTCTTCCTCGGCGCGTTCATCGGCTATCAATCGCTCTCTCTCTATCCGAGCTCTCTCAATTTCCTCTCTCTCTCTACGTTCTCTCTCTCTATCTTCCGCTTCTCTTTTCTCTTTTTCCCTCCTCCTCGCCACTTGATCAGCCTGGATAGTGGGAGTATTATACAATCGGTAATGATTTATTTTAAATACTGCAAATCGCGTACAAACCTTTTCCATAGACTTTATATATTTTGCTTCATTTTTCATGATAGGAAACACCAGAACCTTGATTATTCAATAAAATTAGCGAAACTTGATATAAAGAATGCGCAATTGGATAACGAAATGGATGGATAATATTTACCAAATGTAGTCAATAACGAATTACTCCTACTTTTCGGAGTAACTCGAGAAAAGTTGAAAAAATGTGGGCTGGACTGGATGTAACTCAAAACTGAACAGTGAACATGATGACTCGGACTCTAGTCAAAACACTATGACTCGAACTCGACCACCCTCTATTAGCTGACTAGGACTCGGACTCGACGACGAATCGAAAATGACTCGACTTGACTTGAGTCAACACTATAAACTTAAGATTGACTTGTAACTAGAAACCTTGCTAATTACTCAATCACACCTTTTCCTGTGGAAAATCATCGTCGTCTTCTTCTTTCTTCAAACATACGGACTGATCACTATCCGAATCGTTGAAAAGAAACGCTGAAATGGGATCAGAAGGCCCCGCCATGTCTGCATGGAAGTAAATTTCCTACAAGTAACACAACAAGGAGCGTGTAATTAATCGTCAATCGCGAGCGGGCTTCGAATTTGCCAGCTACTAATTACCCATAGGACAGCGACGGGGTCATCCTCTGATTCCTCGAAAATGTAGTCATTGTAGAGCTCCAAATTCAGCACCTCCCTGCGTCTCCGGCAGCAAGAGCACTATCAACGGACAAAATAGATATAAAATCATAACAAGCAAATATTAAATTGCGAGCTACTCACAAGGTTTTTGATCCGTGCCAAGAATCGTGACCATATCTCACGCGATTGTCTACGCGGTTCCTGGGCAAAAGTTACAAATATAGGTTTAGATCTGACAGAAACGATTCGATAGGTAATATTATCTGATGATTGAAGCTGAATTTCTAATTAGTGCCGTATCATATATACAGCTGTGTACCGGTACAACCTGTGGTAACGAATCACTACACTGTCGCCACCGTCGGTGGCAAACCGAAGCATAACACTAGTAACTATAACTGTTAAAAAGACTTCATCTATAACTGCGTACGTTCCTGATCTCATCTATCCAGCGTACGCGTATAATTCTTATTTGTCACGCCATGACAACACAGCTCTGCTAGCTCTCAGCCCGAAAAGATCGGTCTAAATCTAAAGTCTGCTCTTACTTCACTATTCTTTCTCTTTCTACCAAACAGCGACCTCAACCACCCCTTCACCCCTCTCCTTTTCCTGTAAACTGACAATGTAGCTGGCATATTCACTCGCTAACTCTGTACCGCAACTGTAAACCTCGCAAGACAGATAGCTACTGCGAAATGAATATTTCTCAACAAAATTTTCTGGGCAAGACCGATTAAGATTGTGACGTCATAACGAAACTTGCAGCTGTTATTAAGAAATCAGCTGTTACTAATGTTGCCAAGGGATACAGGTAGCGTAGCAACTCTTCTGCCTCATGTGGCGTGACAAGTTTATTTCACGTCTCAGCGCAATGGCCTTTGCAACGTAAATTGCTATGCTCGCAGCATGGTACGATAACATTTATATTTCAAGTTATTTTGATTACCAGAGATAGAGAGAATCCATATTTATCAGTCCAGCAAATCAACAACATCCATAACAAAAATGCAATACATTGATACACTGATATGCAAGGTAATACACGGGGGACTCGATATAACCATAGCCTTTATAAAGGCTATGATATAACAGAGTCGTCAAAGTCGAACCACCCAGGCCATGAGCATCTTATCACATCGTTACCATCAAAACTCAAGATTGAGCAATAACAAAAAATTCAATACAATGAAAATGTAAACGTAGGAACAAGTAGGCTAGCTAACACTTATTGGTCTGACTTATAGGAGAAAAACAGGTGTAAGCAGTATGGTACAGCCGGGATTATGATACCGAATATGGTATAGGATTCCCTCTACGCTAGGGCTGTGCAACTGTGCATGTGCAACTGTGCATTCCGTGCAACCGGCGGCGCGCAGGTAAATATTTTGAATCGCGGCCCACGAATCGGGCTTCTAATTTACAATCAAATCGACCAGATCGCTTGCAGCAATCAATCAAAATTTCAGTTCTGTGGTTGCGAACATGCAAAATGAAGCCACAAGACACATCGCACTTTATTTCGTAAACTTGGTTCACGTGCTTAAACAGCAGCGAAGGCTACTACTACTAGACGTGTTCAAAGTATCCGCACTGAATGCACGAAACAAAACACATTTGCAGTGATAGCGTAAAATTTCAACATATTTGTCCATGATATACAGATTCTACCGAATGGATTTGTCACTTTCCATGCAAATATGATGTAAAACGATCCGAAATCAAAAGCCAGTTGTACTAGCTATGGATATGCATATTTATAGAAGCGGCATTACTGTTAGGTATTGATCGAGCAGTAGCATGTTAAAAAGGCAACGCTGAATCTGTTTGGATGACGTAAGTATAACTGGCCTTATTTTTCTTAAGGCGACAAAAGATATATTCTCTCATTTTTTAAGTCATTTGTTTCGTTACATGTTCCGTATACTTGATTGACAACAGTGGCATACCAAATCATATATATATAATATATATATATATACAGAGAGAGAGAAAGAGAGAGAGAGAAAATATAGATGCGCATATGTGGAATATATGTAATTGATGTGCATTGTGCATATGTGCATACATTCATATATATGACTGTAAAGAAGTCGATGGTCGTATCCAGTGGTGGCTTTTGGGGTGGGCGAGGTGGGCGGTCGCCCGGGGCCCCCCCTGGTCGAAGGCCCCCCCCCTATTCGGATCATGCGCTTTTTTTAAGGATAATAACGAATAAACATGGAAATCCGTGTACCAAGCAAGAATATGATTCCGTACGGATGTGTCAATCATCATCAAATCTCTGCATTTGTTAGAAAAGTCCCGTATCCCGATGATCATCACGTCTCTACATGCGATAGAATTACTTGGTCTTGATGTAGTCTATCCTTAGACACATACAACAATAAACATAGCCTAATCCAGCAGCTCAACCTTACCGCGGGAAAGGGGGGTCTGGGGGGCGGAGCCCCCCAGAAGTTACGGTTAGATACTTATAGGGGGCCCCCCCCGGTAAGTCTCGCCCAGGGCCCCCCCGTTCGTAAGGCCACCACTGGTCGTATCGCTGGCCACCATTTCACCGGATTATTTTCTCGTATTTTGGCAAAAACTTCCAACTATGGAGTCCTAATAGGCGATACAGGAATACTCGAGTTCATGCTTAATTCTCGACCCGTAATCGAATCATCGATGTAGCCTACTGCATCGTGCGCTCCCCTGGCCATATGAACCGTGAAGGCCCGACATTCATCGTAAGGCGATTAATAGATCACTACGAAAAGACTCCACACGTTTCTATTCAGTTGATTGAATCGGCCCGGAGTGACCAGTGGAAGACGCCGTTGGCTCGCGACCGGATGTAGCTCTCTTTTCACCGTGTTCATGTTCGTGTTCGTGCATACTGAACCAGGCCTGACCAAGTGACGTGAGCTCTTTCCCGGTTGCCTTTCTGACTTTCGTGTCAATGCAGCAGTATATGATAAATATTAGCGGCCCTTGCAGTCCATTGATCACCGTGTTGGCGTACATGAAATGTAATTTGACAGTATCGCTGCCCCAATCTGCGAGAAATAGAGTGTTGGAATTAGAATATGAAGCAATGTGAATCAGATAAGTTATATTTGATCGACCACCAATAAGTCTAATTCGTCGCTCCCGACGTAATACCGATTACATCCGATGGTTTACGTGGAATTCATTTTAAAAGTGTGTAATTTCAGGTTACGAGTCACGAATAACATTGAACACAGTTGCTTAAACTATCGCGACTTAAAGAATGAATCGATACCAGTACAAGCTACTATACTACGTACCGTTTTGGACGAAAATGATATATGATCAAGGCCACGAGGTTGAATTACTATTCTTAACCTAATGCTTTTCAAAATATATTACAATTCGATTTATAGCTACACACTACATTAGGGGCGTCCAACCCGTGGCCCGCAAGAAGATTTGAGTGACTGGCGAGGTAATTTTCGAAATTACCAAAAATGGATTCTCCAGATTGTGAACTTGCGAGGCCAACGAAAAATTTGCTTAGTCTGGCTGCAACATTTGGGATGTTGATGACTAAAATAGCAGTTCCGACGCATTGGCGGATCCATGGGCCCGTCACATTTTTGTTTGATTAAATTAGATTAGATCATTGCAATAAATTAGAATAGTTTGCCGTAGATTTATCCAAAGTAATTTTTTCGCGCTTCGCGTACTATGTTATCACTCGATTTCTTGTTTTAATATAGTTACCCATCATCATCATCATCATTGGTTTATTAGCAATTTTATCAGTTAAATACACCACAAAAAATGCGATACAATGAAAAGAAAGGAAGATGTCGAAGCGACTAGGAGTTGTCTATGGAATCGGACACCCACCTTGGCCTAGGCGATGTAAAGAGGAGGCATGCACACTGAATGAAAGTAAAGAAGATAGTATAGATGAAGGAAGCGACAAGAAATAGGGCGGCATGTCATGGGAAGCGAGATCGATAGGTCAGTCGTGGTCCGGTAATCTTGAGGATGGACTGTATTTATTTAGTAGTAATTGCTTGCTTCAAAATGATTACTTGCTTCAAAATGAAAAAATGCCTCTTAATAAACCAGATTGAGTCTAACTATATTCGCAATTGCGAGAGAAAGTGTCGTCCAATGTGCGACCTTACATTTACGCAGGCAGAAAGACCGTCGACGAAGAGACTTAGGCACAAAATGATCGACGCATATTGGCCGAAGCTTTTGATATCGACATGTCCAGGCTCCGAATAGTTCTGTCCTTGCAAACTGAGCCCAGCGATATACAGCAGACCCGCAATATACTCAAGTAACAATATTATTGACCTATAAACTTTCGCGTCTAGCGCGGCTAGTGGCTCGCGCAATGGTTCTTGAATTGGATGTTGCAGTTTGACTGAAAAGGTTGGCCACCCTTGTACACAGTCTTTTCAAAATTATACTAAAATTATACATTTTTTTTTAAAATTAGATTACAATTAGAATTAGTGAATTCGCGAAAACTTGAAAATTGAATCAGGTTCAATTCATATCAAATCAAACTTCAATTTCATAAGCATGAGAATGGCGAGTAGGCCTGCACGAAGCTTGGCTCGTTTTGCACTATATGCGGTTCTCCTGCAGCATTTTAGGGAACACCAGGAATTAGATTCGAATTATAGCTACAATTTTTTTTCCAAATTGGATTAGAACTAAAATTATAGCTACAGTTTTTGCAAACTAGATTATAATTACAATTATAACTGCACAGTATTTTCCAAATTGAATTAGAATTACCGAATTCGCGAAAACTTATAAATTGTGCCAAGTTGAAGTTCAGCTCGAATCAAATCATAGTCCCTTCCAGGATCGTAACTGCCGCACCCCAAACCCCGCGCTGGGCGCGATTTCAAGTTGCCGAATATCTTGATTTTTGGGTACTCTTCCCCCAAGAAACAATACGCAAGATTTATAGAAATTGGCATATCGGCGTTGGCCATTACCGCGCCACGATTAACCAAGACGTATAAAGTTTTATGCCATGTAACATGCGACTTCCAGAAGTGTACCTGAACGATCGGCAGCTAGAAAACCATGGCCCTTATGCTGACCGAAAACTTCGTTATATATACAAAATACATAAAGGTTTAATTGTCCATAGGCGCCTAAATGACTGGCGCCGAATGTTCCTGTCTTGGCAATCTGAACCTCACAAGACAAATACCATCCCGCCGGGGAAAATTATATGCCAGCGAAGAAATACCAATTTGAAATCGTGTGCGTCTTTTAGTTTAGTAGCCTACGTTTGGGCGATTCTATTTTGATGCAGCAGACAGTAGGTAAATCTGAGAGGACAAGAAATTGATAGCAATATATATGCAATTCTTGATCTTATTGACCGATTTCATCATGAATGATAGAAAATTTTCGCGATTCGCGCTGGGTCGCTAAATAGTACGACTGATTTTGTGGCAAAAGCGAGCGTGATTGGGGGTAGGTTTATCACCCTATGGAAGCCCAACAGCCTAGTTGATTTTGTGGGGCCTGACGAAGGGCTGTTTCGTTCCTGCCAACGGGTATACGCACGAAGATGTTTTTTCAAACACATTGTACTCAGCTCTACCTGTAAATCTGATTACGTGAGCAGAGAGAGGATAAAAATTGATGGCAATATATATGCAATTCCCGATCGTATTGACTGATCCAGTCATGAATTAGAGAAATATTTCGCGCATCGCGCGCTTAGGCGACAAAAGCTGACTCAGCAAACGGCCCCAGTCTAAACGAAAATTGGCGGTTAACAGCGTCGAGCCTGAGGGGGCCCTCCAGAAGTTGAGTTTATCTTCATATGGGGGCCCAAGACGAACGTTTTGGGGGGGGGCTGACGAAGTGCTGTTACGGCCCTGGTTCATTCTCATAAGCACGAGAATGAAAAATGTCTGTACAGCAAGCTTGGCTCGTTTCACATTATACAGTTCTCCTGTGGCATTTTCAGGAAAACTTGAAATTAGATTAGTATTAAAATGATAGCATAGAATCATTATCTCAAAAATTCGATTAGAATTAGATTACATGTCTGGTTAGTGGTTAGGGGTTAGTACATCCGTGAGTGGAAGCACCACGAAACAAGCTTTGCTACATGTGAAATCGTTGGAGTGATATACATATGCCGTATCCTTACTTGAAAAAATCATGAGAATCCACGACGTCCCTAGCACCGGTAGCAGCATGAAAATCACTTTTAACGAATGCAGCACGTTCGCTAATTTCTCCGCGAAAACCCCGCCCCCGCCGTCATCCTGAGCGTACGGCATATACTTCGTCCCCTCCGACCTTTTCCGATGCACAAACGCCACGGCTCTGCCGGCCATCAGCAGGTTGTACAATAAAACAACAGAGACGGGAATGACAGCGGCTAAACGCATGTTCTCATTCACGGCGATGAAACAGTATTGATATTGTGGTGTCGCTTCTGACCAATATTTGTTTTCAGCCATGTAGGTGCCTCGGCTGAAACCGACTATTGCAGTGATAAAGGTGATTACGAGAGGGATCCCCCAGCCGACTAACAGCGCCAATGTCACTACTTTGCTACGCTTCGTGGCTATCGCGGCCCACTTGCTGGTTCTGAAGAATAGAAGGTTGGCTTCGTTCATCATCCAGAGTGCTGTGAAAGAATATTTTGTACATACATACACTCTAAACGAAAAGGTGTTTATTCACACTTGTGTACCACCCGTGATATAAGGTATCTATAAGATATAGTCAAAACATATGTTTGGGCATTCCAAAAAATAAAAGTGCATCGTTAAACTGGCAACCTGCGATTTTGTATTTGCCATATTGGTGATGTATTTTGGTAAGTGCTGGTAGAATTTTAGAATTCATCCCCCGGCACCAACTCATGCAGTTAGCCTATATTTCACCCTCGTATTGCATATTCCAATGTCATATATAACATATATCAAATGTAATGCCTTTCAAACGTCCATGCGTATATCATATGAATAGGCTTATAGTTACGTCAGCTTTCACCACGCCATTGTGACGTGTCCGCATTTATTGATACTTGGCTGTTACCGCAAATGGGAAACGATTATAATCTGGCGCTAATGACTAATATTAATCAAACTCGCCACGTTGGCATATACACAACTAGGCCGTTAGATTACCATACCCGACGAAAGCAGGAAGAAGTGCGTCAGTACTGCTACAGCCCTGCAGAACATGGCGTTGTATAAAGCAACTTCACTGAGCAGGATCCAGAAATCGAGAAAGAGCAGCGAAATCGACAAATTGATTTGAATCGGGATTCTTTCGCCGCCTGCTTTCTTTCGGACTCGCAGCAATATCGTAAATGTTAAGAACAAAAAGAATACTGCGACTGATTGAAGGATAACGGCCAAGAGCTGTAAAAGATATTGCACATGTAGACACAGAGTGAAATACACATCAACAACTCAACGAATAACGCTGTGATCAGTCGTTATTTACAAACAATTACCAATGCCTGTATCGTAGGTCTATATACCGCGAGACTGACCTTCAAACTCGCCGGTATCTCTACCGATTCCACCGAAAGAAGAACAGCAAAAATAGTAGTGTGGTTCGCAACGCATTCGGCAATATCTCCACGGCTAGTACATTCGACCCCGGTCGTGTCGAACTTAGCATCAATTCCATCGCGCAGGAAAACGCCTACAGGCTTATGCTTGATGTATACGTACGTGGGGCGGAAATAACCAACGCTTACATTAGTAGACCCGAAAAACAAGTCGTAAGAATTGTTTCGGAACATTGTTCTGTAATCCAGTCTGCAGCTGAACTTGATTGTGTTGGTTTGAACCACCGTCGAAGCATTGTTGATTACACTAATAGAAATCAGTGTGTTCTCGAGTGGAGGAAGCAATGTGTTTCTAGTCTGGTTTTCATGATAATGGGTGTGTCTGGATGGCATATAGTTCTGGATTTCGGTGGCATTTCTTGATAATTCGGTCACTGCTAACTTCAAATTCTCAGAATTAGAAGTTAACGGGCACGTGACGTTGTAGTAATTGAAAAATAAGTTCTGCGTACAATCCGCAAAGCTTTTGACAACGAGCGATGATTCATTGCATGATGTTAGTCCGCAATCGCTGTAATTTCCATCAACGGTTTTCAATAACAGTCGCTCGCATTTTGCGACGGTTGTTGGTCGGTCGTGCTTGCAAGACTCTGTGAGCACAAAATAAAATCGATTTCATAATCATCATCTTTGGCAAAGGGGCTAATGTTTTAAACAGTGTTTTAAACAAGGGCATTTTTAAAGAAAAATTGTTTTTTATTAGTTGTAAAATTATGCCATGATTGTGTAAATACTTGACAAAAAACATGTTGTATGAGCCTGCGGACAATTACCTCCAGATATAGCCAAAGTACATCGATATGGGATGGTTGGAACCTTCAAAATAGTCGGTTCAACAGCAATAGTACAGATATTTCGTCAAAGGAGCTATATTTACCCTATATTTTCAATTGTCAATATCAATCCACTATGACGTCATTGCTTTAGAGACAAAAACAATAAAAAACATGTTTTATACAAGGGCCTTGTTTTAAACATGTTTGTTTTAAATTGATTTTTGTTTTCAATGCAACCCTAATTGCATGCATATAGATAAATAAAAAAGTACATAATCGATGACTCTAACTATAGAATGTAAACATGGAATGGCAACGCCCGATTTTGCAGCTTCGCTGAGGCTGTAATTCAGAATTCTTTTGCCTAAGCGACTGTAGGATTTCTGGCAACCCAAAAGTTATCTTCCAGAGCGCAGAATTTATTGAATCTGATCTTGATCGAAAGCTACTGTCGCTCCGATTTCGAAAATATAAATTTAAATGTGATCAGACACTGATGCACCTAGACTCCGCCCTCCAAGTCTGAAATATCGGCCTTGTCCGAACAATCGGAGAGCCGCAACGGGTCATTGTTATGGTCATCGTTTTGCGATTATCCGATTGTTCTGAACGATGCACATTTCAGATGTCCAGGGCGATTTTTCTTCATTGTCTAGAGCAGGGGTACTCAACCTGGGGGGCGCGCCCCCCCCCCCTTGGGGGCGCGGGAAGCTCTCGGGGGGTGCGAGAAATTGACCACGTCGATATGAATTCTGACTAAAAATGTGCTTCACAGTCATTGTGTGAAGACGATTGTTAAAGATGAAACTTATTTCGTATTCAAGATATCTCGCCAAATTCTAACTCCAGCGGTCGTGCTCAACGGAGTATAGGCTGATTTCAACTTCATTTGAGCAAATTTTTGATATTCTTTGGAAATTTGGAGCAATTCCCACGTGTAAGTCATTCCTTACTTCATAGCTTTGGCAGTAGCCTGAAGTTCGGTGCGCTGGGTAGCTGTTGTTAATAATTGGCGAACTGCACTGCCTAAGACAAATTTAGATACAATATAAGTTGCCTGGTTTCGCCCTCAGTTAAGTTACCCTAAAACGCAATTATTCAATTCCAAAACTGATAAAATTTAGCATGGCAGTACCGAACGATGCCGTGCTCTCTGTAGTCACTACCAGCATTAAGTACAACCTAAATACCCAATCCATGTGCATGAGCAACCTACCTTGAAATAATTTGATGTCCTGTTCAATGTTTTATTTCTATTTTCAAACAAGTTTGGGGACATTCGTCAGAAATGTTAAAGACTCAACAACTGGAATGGGGATTCAAACTTGGCGTAAGACATACCATATGTAATTATGTATACTATTAGATCACGGAAGGGCAACCTGTTGCTGTAGATGGGAATTTGTACGGCCGTCGACAACTAATTCAATTGGTATGTGTTGGCATCCGTCGACATGCAAATTGAAATTACGAATTCATTCCCAAATTTTGAGAGATTTTAATTAATCTTGAAATTTTCTTCACACCCCGCGCAATTCAACGTAACCTAATTTTTCGATATTAGTAGTAGCGCCCTTCTCACTCTGAGTCGGAATCAGAGTCGTGTGCTCCTCACGAAAGAAATTTGTTTGTCGTACATTTAAGCGATTTGGACAGATTAACATAGGTATTTCGCTTCCAGTTAGTTCATCACGGCTATGCCCTGGAATGCGGCCTTAGGCTACATAAGTAATCGAAATGGGCCGTGATTAGCAAAAAGGTTGCCTACCTCTGTATTAGATGATGTGCTCTTTTTGACATGATGAAAAGTGTAGGGGGGGTCAGGGGGCGCAATATTTTCGACCATCCCCAAGGGAGGCGCATGTCCAAAAAGGTTGAGAACCGCTGGTCTATAGCCTGACCTGATTTTAATTTATATTTTTAGAATCAGTGCAACAGTAGCTTTCGATCAAGACCAGATTCAGTAAATTGTGCGCTCTGGAAGACGACTTTTGGATTGCCAGAAATCCTACAGTCGCTAACGCAAAACAATTCTGAATTACAGCCTCAGCGAAGCGGAACGAAGCTGCAAAATCAGTCATTGCCATCCCATGTTTACATTTTATACTCTAACGCTAACCTGTAATTATATTGTTTGTTTCCCCATTCCACGCGGTTCTCTTACCTGCAATAGCAATACATCGACATTGTAATCTAATAGGCAGCAATTGATTCTGATTGATATGGAAGAGTGATGCTGTAGTATTTAAATACCTTCCGTATAGGCTACTGAATGTGTCGAATCGCATGAGTCAGCCAAATTCCAATAAAGGCGTAAATTCGATTCATTCAAATGTAGATTCAGACATTCGCGTTCGGCTCCAACCGGATTGAAATTTACATCAATCCCCATGAATGATCCGTTGTGCAAGCTATATTGCGATATAATTTCTTCGGCGAAATCTGAAAAAAGTCGATAACCACGTATTTCCTTGCGTTAATTCATCAATATTGCGACACCATGAAGGGTGCGTTGAGTAGGAATGGTAAACATAATCATGATTTTCAAATTTCATTGGTTACTTGATAAAATTCTTAGGTTGCGTAAAGAAACACTGCACGCCAATTTTGGCTATAACTTCGCATCACTAGTTGGAATTGAGTCAAATTTTATAGAGGCCCTACATCGTTTTTCTGGACAACCTAACATCGTCAACATCATTGTTTTATTAGCAATTTTATCAGTTCAATACACCACAAAAATGCGATACAATGAAAGGAAAGGAAGGTGTCGAAGCGACTTGGAGTAGTCTATGGAATCAGACACCCACCTTGGCCATAGGCGATGTAAGGAGGAGGCATGCACACTGAATGAAAAGTAAAAGAAGATAGTATTGAAAAAGCAAGCGGCAAAATGGGTGGCATGTCATGGAAGGTGAGATCAATAGGTCGGGTCGTGGTCCGGTAATTTTGAGGATGGACTAGTATTCACTTAGTAGTAATTGTTTGTATTTCGACTTGAATGTGGACATGCTCGTCGACTGTCGAATGGCCGGCGGGACTGTTACACACGTCAGGTCCGGCATATTTGATAGAACGATAATCTTTTCGGATTATCATACGATATTTGGACGACGTGAACGCGCGTGTGATGTACTTGTGCGCTTTGGATTCCGAGGTAAAGAAGTCATTGAAATATTCGGGGCAATGACCGCAGTGGTACTGATACATAAACTTGGCGATTTCTAGTTTCCGCACATCTTCTATGTTTAGGACGCCGAATCTGTTCAGCAGCGACTTGTTGGATTGATAACCAGGCTCTTTCGGGGCCCTAGCTATGATATGGAGTATGTTATGTTGAAGTTTTTGCAGTGGCTCGAGTGCATTGTTACTGGCAGCACCCCAGCAGAGGATGCCATATTGTAACTTCGATTGGATTAGGGATTTAAAGAGTATCAGAAGAACCCGGGCTGGCATAAAGTGTTCAAGGCTGTAGAACAGGCCGCACTTCGGTGATAATTTAGTGTCCATGGACTGAATATGACTCCTCCAGGACATGTCCGAGTCCAGTAGAACCCCGAGATATTAGGCAATTCTTCTTGGAAATTGCAATTGAGCCAAAATCGCTGTGCAGCGTTTTATTAGGCAACCTATTAATATTATGAAGTAGCCGTTAAAATTTATAAAAAAAAATTAGAACAGCTCTAGTGTTGAGTGCTGAGAATGTCGCATAGTAATGATTGACGATCGTCTGATCTCACGAGGCAGGTAATATTTATTCTAATCTAATTTCAGAAATGTTTCTTTGCTCTAATTTTAATTCAAATGGAACTTGTGAATTGCTTTTATGCCCTAATTTTAATTCTAATTTCTGGTTTCCTGAAAATGGAGTGTGTATTAGTGCGAAGCCAGCAATAATCTTGCTGTACAGACATTCGCAAACCTCGTAAATATGAGATTGAACTCTGATCCGATATGCACTGAACCTGATTCAATTTACAAGTTTTCACGAATTCAGTAATTCTGATTCTAATCTAATTTCGAAAAATATGTTTTGCTATAACTTTAATTCTAGTCTAATTTGACAAAAAACGGCTATAGCCTATAATTATTATTCAAATCTAATTTAGAATAGCTGGAAATTTTCTAAGTGTTCAGCTCTGTATAGTTGGCCTGGATTGTATTGTGACGCAATGTCTTGAGCTGGGGCCGACGATATACTTAGTATACTATTGAGCTTTATCGATTTATCAACAACACAAGCTTGAAAAAAATATCCTCTTTTGCTAGTCAAGGTAGAGAATGGAAAAGCCATCGAATCGAAGTAATCTATCAACATTTCTTACGCAGCCGAGCAACTTCCTCGACGGTAAGGTTTTGGAGCATAGCGCATTTGACTCTATTGAGATCGCCGAGATTTGCAATTACCGCGAAGTCAGGCTTGTTGCAGCTATCGCTGACAGCACCGCGGTGTTCTCGGAAACAGATCCCAGATACATCTGAAATAGAGAATGTAAACCATCTACAAATCAGTGATGAGTGGATGTTGATTTTTGAGAATCCGAATCCGTCCGACAGGTTGAGTGTCTGTGAAACTATTCGTCCGAATCCGAAGAATCTCATCCAACTATCCGACAATATCCGAAAATCTGGCCCAAAAATCCCAAAAAATCCGTATCGAAAAACATTGTCGCAGAGTATCAATCGTATAACTGAGCTGAGATACAGTGATATGTGATATTATGATTGGCCTTATTGTATATACACCAGGGGTGGGCAGACCTGCTTCACGCACGAGCAGTATATCAACGATATTAGCTTTAAAAGAGCCTCAACACGAAACTCCAAAAACACGAATTTACGACGAGTGTTGGAGACGTCTTACGAAATCATATAGAACTAAACTGGCCGATCAAAATGTTGGCCGCTCAAGTAGACAATCAATATCAGCCTGATATAAGATGACCACTGCAGTTGAAACAACATAATAACTCATTGTGATAACGTATGCGGGTGTCTGACTGGAAGACCACCCCAAGCAGACTTGTAAAATCTACTGGATTTTCAAAATGTGCAATTACAACTAGAATTAGAATTACTCACTTTTCAAAATCAGTAACTAGAACTAGAACTAGAAATACTCACTTTTTAAAATCCACAACTAGAACTAGAACTACTCACTTTTCAAAACTCGCAAATATAATTATAACTACTCCATTTTTTAAAACTTGCAACTGCAACTAGAGCTAGAACTGCTCACTTTTGAAAGTCCGCAACTACAACTTGAATCATAATAACTAGGGATGGGCGCAATGATTCGAGTACTCGAATCAGAAACAACTAATTATTTTAATGATTTGAGTCAAGTAGCAAAAGATGATTTTATCCTCGCCACTGAAAATTGTTTTATCGACGAGAGTTATGATTCTATTTTCCACTGTGGAAGCCTTGAAACCTTGATTGGTCGTATCGCAGCATCAGAGGTGGGCAGTAACGAAGTACTTCTACTTTTTGGAAGTACTCAAGTAGTTTTCCTCTACTTCTGGTACCTACTCAAGTAGATCTGATTTTCTCTACTTCTACTTCGTAATATTTTGTGATCTACTTACTTGCTTTTCGCTATTTTCAGTTTGTCAAGTAGAAGTAGTTTAATCTCCCAATACGAAAGATTGCCTGAGGAATTTCGGGGCTGTTTTCACAGAGTACCAACATTTAATATTCATAAAAGCCAAGTAAATCTCAGAAAATATGTCGCGCTTCGCGCACAGTAGTTATGAAGTAACAAGTTTTCACGAAAGTATCAGTGAATATAATTTACGTACCGGATTGCTTGGTTCCGCTCACTCCGCATTGTCACCCATATCAAATATTTCATCACAGTAAATATGGCCCACCATAACGTTTGAAACTATCGTTTCGCAATCTAGCAATTACCTATCATATCGCAATCTAGCAGCCCATGACGTGTCCTGCTAATTTGGAAAATCCGGCTTTTTCACGTTACACCTGTTTTAGCGGATCACCTTTGGAGCTTTACGGACAAAACACATGAGATATATTTTCCGCGTTTTAGGAGTGGAATTTGTATTTCACTTTCAATTCCGATCATCATACTTTGATTTCTGATTACTTTCTGATCTTTTGTCTGCAGAACATACATGTTTAAGCATAAAAAGCAAGTATAGTAATGCCTCTATTTTCCGAAAATAAAGCTACACTAAATATAAATATTACGATCCACGATATTTGTTATTAACGTATACTAATAATGCGAAGTGTTGAAACCGTATCCGATACAACTTCTCCGTATTGCTCTTCGCCTAAACTTGGGGCCTTATCATATGGGGTAGGGCGCCATGCCATGGTGCTCTCTAAATCGGGGTCTCGTAGTAAACAAAGGGTTGGTATCTAATTTTCATATCAATACTATAATATGCATCCCATGATGTGAAAGAATGCTTATTCTGTCGAAAATTGATACCTCCTGGGATGCATCAATACGAATCAAGCTCTCTGCACCTTCCGCATAGCTCTATTTGCAGCTTTTTACAGTCCTTGCCAACGAATTAAGACTGTTTTGAAAACTACTTACTTACTTGAGTATATATAAAGTCAGTCAGTTCTACTTCTACTTCAAGTAGTTTTAGGTCGCTTATGGAAGAAGTACTTCTATTCGTGCTTGGGTGGATTTTTTTCGTCGCTATTTCTACTTTTACTTGAGTAGCTTTCTAGACTACTTAGACCACCTCTGATGGTAACCCTATTGTTTTCAGGCTGGCAAATACAATACATACACAAGATCACGAACTCCTTAAAGCAGTGTTTTCGCCCAGCAACAAATAGGCATATTCAGTTTACAAGTTCACCACAATCGATCCTGATAAATTGGCCAATTCTGGTGGTATATTAGTCGTAATCGAAGTAAATGTTTTACAGTACATACTTATATCTTCACATCCTGGCAGTGTTATGTTTGGTGCTACCGTCGTCACTATAAAGAATAAGTCAACATGTTAGACTGCCTATTAAAATAAGTACCGATACGGAGTACGAATTCAAACGCTGGTTCTCCGTCCACTTTACTCCAATACTAATTATAGGCCTATCATATCAACCGGCATAACACTGATGACTTGCCATAGCCTACATATATCTAAACTTTTACTTTTTAGGAGATCTTACCTGGTTGAGATGGAGGCGGCTGCTCACGCCCTCTGTTATTCTTGGCAAGTGCCAGGAGTAAATGAATCGGCAATAGATATACATACCGCATAGTAGTTCTATGAACTGTACTGACATGACAACTTATTAGTGGAATGAAGAGCGTATCCATAGATCATGGTCATCATTGGTTTATTAGCAATTTTTATCAGTTCAATACACCACAAAAATGCGATACAATGAAAAGATAAGAAGGTGTCGAAACGACTTGGAGTAGTCTATAGAATCAGACACTCACCTTGGCCTCGGCGATGTAGAAGAGGAGGCATGCACATTGAATGAAAAGTAAAAGAATATAGTATAGAAAAAGCAAGCGATAAAATAGAGGGTGGCATGTCATGGAAGGCGAAATCGATAGGTCAGTTCGTGGTCCGGTAATCTTGAGAATGAACTAGTATTTATCTAAAATAGGTGATGGGCATGGTTACCAACAAAAGGAATAATATTTTATCAAAAAAGTTCAATTACAACAAAAATCATGATCATCAATTTTATTTTAGTCTGAACTCTGAGCTGTGCACGATACCTGGCAACGCTTTTCAGCTACTAAGGAATCGATATTGTGACTAGCGAGAGACATAACTAGCTGTAAGACCATCTCCACGTCATTCTTGATTTTATGGCGAAGCTCTAAGCCGTTTTCTAAGCGTCTATCAGTCTTGGCTAGGAGTCGCCAACTCAAAACGGGTCGCGGGCCACTTTTCAAATTTCATAGAGGTTGTGGGCCGCATGGATTCAATATCGAGATAATATAGGACACACAGTTTAGCATCTACCGTTTCAGAACATTACGCCAGTTCAACGCTGTGCTGCTCTCTAACATGGACGACGGGCATAGATGCCACAAAAGAAATAATATTCCATTTGAAAAAATATCTTGATCATCGCTTACATTACTATGAGCATCGCACTCTACCTGACAATACCCTTTAGTGACTAAATAATAGATATCGGGGTTACCTATAGACATGATATTTTCTGGAAAACTATCGCTCCATGTAAAGCTCGATCATATGGAGAAGCGTTAGCAGGGGTTCTCAAAGATTTTTTATACACGCTCCCTTTACGATAGTGAAACATTTCGCGCCCCGCTTCTCGTCATATCACAAAATGCAACCGCTCAACTCGATACCTGACCCAAATTCGAACCGATTCCAAGTCAAAGGTCTGCTTTCGATGCGGCAAACGGCTTGGCCGCTCTGTATATATTCACACTGAAAGGGCCGATGTCAATATGTTTTACAGTTTAATAGCATATCCTCTACAGCAGGGTCCAGTTAGAAAAGCTCAATATTCGCTTACTAGGTTCGTTATAATATAACTCTCATGAAATGATTTGCAGTTATGCAAATGCAATACGGTATAGCTCCATACAAAATACGGTATGGCATTAGCAATAGCAATAAGCGAAATGTATTTATTGTTCTATTAGTCACTGCTAATGGGAGAATTGGCATTTTCTTTGACACTTCGTTTCCGCAAATCAGCGATTATGTACTTGGTATTGTTAGTATACAAATGTTGAGTAGCCCTGACTCTTTACAATTACATCCATACGGGCAATGGGGCGTGTCTGGTGCTGCACTTCCGAAATGGGAGGTCAACTGTCCGATCATTATCAACACCCTCGAGACTTCTGCGTAACACGCGCGTTTTTAGTCTCGGTTTTATTTCTTACTGTGTAATCGTACAGTTCAATTCAATCGTATTCAGTATTAAATTATTCAATCATGGAGAGTAGCCTACCACTAACCTGTTTTCATTCGTTCAACTGAACGCGTTATTCGATATCTGTTCACTTCACGGTTCATCACTAGAATGCTATGCATGTAATCTACACTCAAGTTATAACTGTTCTTGCTTGCCTGCATGTCTGGTGCATGTCGAATGTTAAAATAACAATAGCATATTGAAGTTATAACGTGAATGTTAAACTGAAGCTGATTAGCCTTACCAGCTACTTCCGCTTTGAAAATTCCTAATTTGTATATGACCTGTGAAGCACGCCCGAGTTCCCGCTCCCTATAAATTGACTGACGCGCTCCCCCGGCCTGGATTCGAAGCGATCTCATTAGAGAAGCAAGTTGCTCGGCTATGCACTTCACGACGATTCCAGTTGAGTAGTGTAAGACGATTATTTCGTGTACTTGATTTTACCTACGTGCATGACCTGCTTCTTCTTATTCTGTTGATATGGACTCACTTTTTCTGTAAATCAGTCGCGTATCGACTGTTTGTAAGAACTTGCTTAATATATCAATCTAACTTACTATCACGTATTTTCATATCGGTTACCGGAAAAAGAACACAATCACCGTTCTGTAGTTCGTGCCGTGACAGGGCAAATATACTGCATTACGGAGGCAATAAGTCTGTCAAGCGTGCTTCGAACCATTATTTCTCTGGCGAGTGAAAGCGACACGTACTGTATGAGATGATTTCAGCTTCGCAAGGTTATTCACACTTCATGGTACAACATTGCTTGGCAATTAGCGTGTCCGTTGCTCATTCACGCGCGCATACGCAACAGTGCAGCTATTTTGCTTTGTTATACGATCACGGGGATGCATTGCAAGGAACAAACGAATGGTTGCCTTCCCTTGGTTACGTACTGCAATAATTTTATTATCGAATATCGATTTATCAATATCTAAAGCTCGACGAGCGCGTGACGCCATTATGGCGCGCTATGGCACGCTACCTGAGTATGGACTATACGCCGCGTTCCCTCTAGGGTCCGCTAGGGTCCGCAACAGAGAGTCTGCGGATATACGTTGGCCAGCACTTTATTGTACAACATAAACTCGAACAGACTAAGGATAAAACATTGGATAAAATAAACAGCGTTGGTCGTGCAGCGTCGGTCGATCGTCAGATAAAAAGCCGGCAGTCGTCAGGTAGAAAGGCCGCCTTTAAATAGTCGGAATGCAGACACCGTCGCGCACAATGATCAGCAATGATTGTAATTGTTCATCCGACGTCGAGAGGGTATGTGCGGTACACCAATCCGCCATACCATGTACGGCTCGTAGTAGTATTTGTTTCGTGTTGTTGTCCTACTGATCATTTCTAGAGGCTTGAATTATCATGCATTGTAATTATCGATAGTCATGCTCAGTCACAGAAGTTATTCGCTCGTAACGCGAATGTTTTCTGACGGATTTTATGTAGCTATCGCCAAGTGGACAGATCGACCTTCTGTTTGAAATTTATTGTATTCCTAGGCTTTGCATGATTTTCATCTGGTCAAAACACACAATGTACAAAGCGATACATAATGAACAGATACGTGGATATCGAAGCGACTAATTACGAATCTGTAACAGCCATCATATGAGCTAGTGCCCCATGTAACAGCGTCTGACCTTTCGTTCCTTAGACGCTCTTCTTTTCTCTGTTGCAATGTGCCCTTCGTAAAGAAGCCTCAAGAACACAGAGAGGAGGCCAGACTAACCCCCGATACTTCAAAACGGATCGCGACCTGACATCGATCTCGCCTTCCGTCACACGCCACCTCATTTTGTCGCCAGTCCTTCTATATTATCTTTTTTCACTTTTTATTAGGCGTGCATGCATTCTCTTCAAGACGCCTAGGCCGGGGTGTGCGTCTGATTTCAAAGACTACTCCAAGTCGCTTTGACACCTTCCTATCCTTTCATTGTATCGCAACCTTGTGGTGTATTGATCGGATGAAATTGTGAACAACATACTGTCCTGAACTCTACCACAAAACCGTTTTCCCCAAACAACATCACAAAATCAGTTAATCGTATTACTCAACGCTACAATACAGAAGAAAAATCGAAAGGCACTTTAGAAGAGCGAGGTCACTTGAAACCGCCACGAGACGCTATATATATATACATATATATATCGAATTAGGAACTCTAAAAAAACGGATTAAAGAATACACGCATCAAATTGCAAACGTAAACGATTTCAATTACTGCACGAGCAACGGGACTCGACCGCATAGGAACTAAGCGCCGACAGGCAACCAAACCCGACGTAATACTAACAAGTACAGAGCTTCGCTGTAATAAAAAGTACCTTCAAAAACCAAGTGCTGAAATATGATAGATTGTCGAACCGCTAGAAAAGCGCACGCGAATTAAACCGCCGGGCCGGGCTCAGTAATCGAGTGCTGGTAGTCACGATTCGAGTCGTGCGCTGAGATATGATATTTTTTCCAGTATCAAAATTATACGATGCTTGCTTTTTCGTGACTCCCCTCTGAATTTGTTAACCCGATTAGGAGGGCGATCGGTTTTTGAAAGTCAAAATGGTAGCTAAGGTCAAAAATCGTCAAAATTCTTAAAACTGCATTTCGTTGGTGTCGGTGAACTTATCATTTGACACCTTGTAGCCTGCTTTATAAACATGCTGTTGTAGATGGCCCATTGTCTACTCAATTTGAATCGCAAACCACCGAATGAAACTAATAAGTTTGCAGGGCGTGATAGTCAACACACCTAAAAACAAGTAAAATTTTTAGTACGTCCGATGTCAAAAATTTTTAGCGCAAAATCTTACGTTTTTACGTCAAAAAGTAACCTCCGTACTGATTACTAAAAAAGTTATCGTTTGAGTACCTGACTGCTGAAATAAAGGTCACAAGTCAATCTCCCTTTTCTAGTTTTGACTCGAGTCAAGTCAAGTCATTTTCAATTCACCACCGAGTCAAGTCCGAGTCCAAGTCATCTAGTAGAGGGTCGAGTCCGAGTCATAACGTTGACTGTAGAGTTCTCAGTTCAATCCGTTTCAGCCCAATTTTTCAACTCGAGTACTAGTCGAGTCACTAGAGCAATTGACTCGAGTCAAGTCATTTGACGCATTTGAAAAAAATGACTCGAGTCAAGTCGAGTGACCAAAAATCATGACTCGAGTCGCATTCGGGTAAGTCATGACTCGAGTCATTACAGCCCTGACTTCCATACCGTCACGACATCATAATTATACTCGAATTGAGTCACTAGCACTCGATTTCACCAGGCCCTAGTTACCGCACATTCACGTCACAGTGTGACCTTCGTCTATACCAGGACTATCCTGCCATGCCGTCATTATAACCGCAGTTTCCGGGTTAACTTGGGGTTCAATTTCGTCCTCGCAGGACTGTCGAGTCACACCGGCATCCCCCGCCGAATGCCCAGACACAATTTCACCCGTTTCAGATTCGCGGGTCGGGTCCTCCCCAAAAGTAGTAGTAGTATCTTCCCGGGCATTATCCCCATCAAAAACTGGGTTCTCAACTCCTAACCCCACTGGAAATTTAGGGGTAGGGGTGTTTATCACCGGCGACTGAACATTAACGTTATTTTGATTCGTGTTGTGTGAATTCGATTCCAGTAGCCTGTCCCGGGGTATGGATTCGTACTCGTGGGGTGGCTCTTGAGGCAGGCGGACCTCTTCGAACGAGGCGTTCTGGTGGGTGGTGCTTGCCGTGGACGCGCTCGTGTCGGAGTACGGCTCGGTGTCGTCGCGCGGCGCTCGCCTCTTCTCGAGCGTTCTCTCCTTTTGGCACTCAGAAGGCCACAGCGTGGACTGCAGGGCACGGACTGTGTACCTGAAAGATATCACAAAAAATTCATTGCGATAATTTTTCACCAATCACGACCTCATTAAGCTCGACAATTTAGGGCTGTTCAAAAATAACCTTTTTCTTCAGATTTCACTGGCTACTTGATAAAATTGTTAGGTTTGTGAATACGACGCTGCACACGAACTTTGGCTCAATTCCAACCAGCAGACGCGAGATTCTTGCAGTAGAAAGTTTTGAATTTATCGTTGAAAAACAAAAAAATAAATTTTCTAAATTTTTCTGCCAACCCCATAAAATTGTTAGGCTGTTAGTAGAGATGACGCACACCAAATTTGGCTCAAATCCAACCACTAGAAGCGAAGTTATAGTAGCAGAAAAATTTCCTAGTTTAGGATTTCATAATAAATAAAGAGTTAGTCACCGCAAATACTATTTTCTTCAAATCCAAATTTTTATATTGCAATAACTTCTCTTCTATTGGTTGGAATCATTTTTTCAAAATTTTCAAACCCCTATAGCTTCACATCTACTAGTTGGAATTCAACGAAATTGGGCGTGCAACGATTTTTTAGCCGACATAACAATTTTATCAATTAGCCGCAAAAATTTTGACGACGTAACAAAAAATTGACAACGTGAATCTTACCTCGGTAACAACGCGATCACAGTGGCGAGAATGACCGAAAACCAGAAGTTCGAAGTCTGAACGAGGGTCTCCATGATCCAGTACGGGTTGGAGGGCGGCAGGCAGGCGGGACAGATTGCGTTGTACCCGAAAGAGAACGCAAAAAACACCGTGATACTGCCGATTTGACCGGCCCAGTGGATCCACGTCTGCAAACGAGAAATAACATTTCCGTCACCACACTAATAATGATAGTCAAGACTCAAGAATATCGGAGTTCAGAAGTAGAAGTAATGTCACACATTTTTACTCAAGAACAAGTAGAAATAGAGATTTCCCAGTAAAGATAAATGCATGCATTCCAAGCCTACTTTGGCCTGAAAAATGAATGGGCTGTTCAAAAATACCTCTTTTCTTCAAATTTTACTGGCTACTTGATAAAATAGGTGGGTCGCCTAAAAAACGCTGCACGCCAATTTTGGCTCAATTCCAGCCTGCAGACACATTGCTATTGAAGAAGAAAGTTTAGAATTTAATTAATCAAAGAAATATAAAAATTTGTCAAATTTTACTGGTTACTTGGATAAAATTGTTGGGTTGCCTAAAAAACGCTGCACACCAATTTTGGCTCAATTCCGGCCCGCAGACGCATTGCTATAGAAGAAAAAAGTTTTGAATGTATTTAATAAAAGAAACATAAAAATTTGTCAAATTTTACTCGCTACCCCATGAAATTGTTAGATTGTCTGGAAAAACGCTGCACAACGAATTTGGCTGGATTCCAACCAGCGAACGCGAAGTTATTGGAGTATTTGCTGTAGCAAATTCTTCATTTATTATAGATCTACCCACCGTTAATACTATGATTTCAAATCAATAGCCCGTCTCCGACTTGTGTTAGGCAAGTTGAATGATAAAGAGAAAAAGCCATTTCTCCAATCTGTCTCCCAAAAAAACCCGCAGGGGCGTTATTTTTTTCGTTTATTTTGTCGCCAATCATGGCGTTTGGTGTGTCATAATCCCTGCGTACCATTGACGAACTCTCAAAACAATAGAAGCTGCTCACCCAAGTTTTGGTCTCGATTCCGAGATGGATTAAATTAGCGCACATGCACGCCGTCGTCATCGGGGTGCCCCACGTGATCATACCAACGTCGGTGTCGACGTAAGTCTAGAAAGAAAGGGCATGTCAATATTCCAAATAATGACATATTACAGCCATATCCTGGGATCTTTTCAGTAAAACTATTGATATTATGCTCTCTCTCGAGAGAGAGAGAGAGAGAGAGAGCTTCTTGGAGGCACATGACTTCAATGGACAATTGAATACTTTATTCATACTGAAATACACCCATATATTATCGGATAACACGTATCAGGGGTCGGTGTATTTTGATACTTTTGATACACAATGTTCTTTCCAATTCTCTGCTAGTTGCTGACGATTACCGCTGGCGAGTGTCAGCCGAAAATATTCGAGTTTATTTCAATATGAAGATATAATACAATACTTTCTGCATCACATAAATCGATCAACCTCGTGAAATCGTGATAATTTTTTGCGATAATTTTTTTTCCAATCTAACAGATGTTCACATTCAGACATTGCTTGATTCAAATGCCGCTTGAGTTCAAAGAATTCGTTGATAAGCTTGATTTGCCACGGATGTCTCACTGACTTCAACAGCTATTCAAGTACATTGCGGTAATAAATCCATGGAATACTGTTTTTGGTCTCTATGCTTGAAACTTAAAGTTTACATTGAATACAAATTAGTCCTTGTTGAGGTGGCTAAATCCACGGTTAATGTATTGATTCAGAAATCCAGCCTGCCTAATACTTAATTTTCAAACATCAGTCCTGCCGACTTGAGAAGCTGCCCGCCCCTGTTCTAGAACAATGTGTACATTTAACAGTGTGTAAAATGCGACTGTTTGCACTCGAGGCGAGTCCCTCCATATTTTATTGTCTACCTTACGAGACCTGAAACCAACTTCGCCGATCTCCCGAAAAATCAATAACACTTACAAAATACGGTATGAAGAACAGGGCGACGCTCTGATATATTGCATCAATGATATTTATCCAAAACGACCACGGCCTGTACATCTGAAAAAATGAGGCAATGAAAATACTGCGTCAGCACAAAACAAGGTGGTGTTGTAATCAAGTCAGAAGGTTCCGAGTCACAAGTCAATTGTACTTGTACGGTTTTTGACTCGAGTCAAGTCGAGTAATTTTCAACACACCCTCAAGTCAAGCCCGAGTACATGGCGTGGAGCAACTGGTCGAGTCCGAGTCATTGTATTAAGACTCGAGTCTGAGTCCAAGTCGTAGTGTTCAATGTTCATTATTGAGTTCAAGTCAAGTTCAACTTACTTCATGAAACTGTTTGGTGATATCGAAGGCCTCCGAATTCATAATATATTCATTTTTCTCACTTTACCATGCTTATTCGAAAAAAAAAAGTTTCTGGGCCTATTTTCGAAGGAACAGGTCGAGTCATTTTCCATAATTTAAGAAAATGACTCGAGTAAAGCTAAGTCAACGAAAAAATGTGACTCGTCTCGAGTCATTACAATCCTGACTCAAAGGCACATGAAACTAAAAATAAACAGACTTCCAACATAACTTTGACCAAAAAACTTGACATACTTCAGAATTGATGCCTTGCATATAGAGTTTTGGCTTTCGCATAAGCGTATCCGCTTGCAAGTCCTTGTCCAGGACACCGTTAATAAGAGGCGGCACGCTCGTGAAGATAAGGCTGAACAGTAAAAGGTACCACTGCTCGATGGGGTTGGCGCCCGAGTATCCGCAGAAAAATTGAAACCAAAATATGAGAAACACGAACGCCTGTAGAAAAAAAGCAAGAATTAGAACCATAGCTACAAGTTTGTTTTCCAAACAAATTACAATTCGACAATAAAAATTGAAACCAAAATATGAGAAACCGAATACTTGTCGAAGAAAATGAGAATTAGAATGAGATCATAGAAACATTTCACATATCAGACAGCTAGAATTATCACTTCATCCATGTCCGATTTAAAGATTAGTTTCCCAGTCCGCCCACCACGAGAAGCCAAAGACTCGTCAGCACTCACCGCGTTTTTGTAAAAGAAATACAGCACCATAATGGCTAATCTCGCGTAATTCCAATGGCCGTGCACCAGCAGGAGCTTCTGAAGAAAACGAAATCTCGACATGGCAAAATCGCTGCTCATCACGGCCTGCATGCCCTCCTGCCCGGAAATACCGACGCCGATGTCGGCCACTTGAATCATGCTGACGTCGTTGGCGCCGTCGCCTGAAGAAAACGCACGAGTATGGTAAGAAATCTTGAAATCGACAGAGGTTGTCAAAGTATTCAGGGTTGTAATGACTCGAGTCAGGATTATTTGGTGACTCGACTTGACTCGAGTCGTTTTTATAAACATGTAAAATGACTCGACTTGAGTCAATTTATTCATTGACTCAACTTGTATCGAGTGATTGTGCATGACTCGGACCTGACTTGACTTGACTCGTGTCATTTTGCCAAATGCGTAAAATGACTCAACTTGAGTCAATATTTTTCATTGACTAGACTTGTACCCAATTGATTGTGCATGACTCGGACCTGACTCGAGTCATTTTTCCAAATGCGTAAAATGACTCGACTTGAGTCAATTTTTGCATTGACTCGACTTGTACTCAAGTGATTGTGCATGGCTCGGACCTGACTCGACTTGACTCGAGTCATTCTTCCAAATGCGTAAAATGACTCGACTTGAATCAATTTTTTTCATTTGACTCGACTTGTACTCGAGTGATTGTGCATGACTCGGACCTGACTCGACTTGACTCGAGTCATTTTTCCAAATGCCAAAACACTATGACTCAGACCCTACTAGGTGACTTGGACTAGGATTTGACTCGGTGGTAAATTGAAAATGACATGACTTGACTCGAGTCAAAACTATAAAAGTGAGATTAACTTGTGACTTGGTCACCAGCCTGCCATGCCTCGTTTTTTAGACAACTTGACACTTTCACGAGGGTGCCAGTCAAATTTGAAACATTTTTAAAAAGTTTCTTCAAAAAATTAAAATTTGAGCCAAATTTGTTGTAAAGCGTTTTGTCAGACAATCAAACAATTTTATCGAATTGCTAGCAAATTTTGAAGAAAAAATTTGATTTTTGAAGAAAAAATTTGATTTTTAACAACGCAACTGACCACATTCGGAAATCGTCCACCAAAAATTTCCTGCAAACTAACGTACCGATAGCCAAAGTCATGACTTGTAACTCGTCCTTGACCAGCTTGACCACCTGCCCTTTCTGCAAGGGGGTGGCGCGGCACACCAGAACCGAGTGGCACCGTCTCGCAAGTTGAATGAAAGGCTTTTGTAGCTCTTTCGCCATCGCGTATTCGAGAGATTTGCCGTCGATTACGATACCTGCGAAATAATGTGTAATAATTGAATAATATATTCATATTGAAATAAACCCGAATATTTTCGGCTGACACTCGTCAGGGGTAATCGTCAGCAACTAGTAGAGAATTGAAAAGAACTCAATGCGCTATTTTTAGATAGTAACGGAATATCCAACGGTCCTTATATAAGTCCTTTTCTGTAGTTATGATTATGGCTGTGGAAAGTCCAGTTGGAATTGAACCAAATATATTCTGCAGCGTTTTTGAGCCTACGTAATAATTTCATGGGGTCCCCGGTAAAATTCCAATAATCAACATTTTTTTCAATCGAAATATTTGTGTTCTAATAAGTTCGCTTCTACGGGTTAGGATTGAGCCGAACTTGTGTTGCAGCACTTTTTTTAATCAGACCTTACAACTCCACGGGTTCCCTCAGTGAAATTTGAAGGCAAATTTTCCAAATGCAAAATTATATATTCCGATAACTTCGTGTCTACTGGTTGGAATTGCATCAGATTTGTTATTTGAGAGTTATTCAAGAAGACCTATCAATTTTATGATGTCTTGCACAAAATACGAAGTATGCTTCGTAAACACCACATAGGGATGTAAGATAAGTTTGGATTAACCAACCAAAAAATCTGAAATTGGAAACAAGTCACTTACTCAAAGGCGGATGCTCCCCGTTTTGACTAAAAGACATCGGCCTGCCGTCAGGATTGAACTGACGCAGGAGAGAATTCAACGAGAGAAAAGAGCTCTCCGGGTCGGGGGGCTCCTCGAGCTTGCCCCTCGTCTGTTCCATCTCATTGTTGATGAGCTCCAGCTTGGCTTTCATCTCGTCCTGAAGCAGAGAAACAAATTTGGGGTTTTTGCATCCTCTAATGGCAGTGCAACTTTACTAAATGAGCTAAAAATAGCTAATTTCGATAACACATCTCGGCCAGGTGAATAATTACATAACTAGAAAAAATCACTTTCAACTAATCAACTCTAATCATCGAGCTTAGGCCACTACAATCACAGATACATCTAACTTACAAAGGAATCTGTGTTCAAAAGTATGACTTGGTCTTTTTGCGAAAATAAGTTGCACGAATATCCGATGTTCACCGCGGTTTCCTGCTTGTCGCCCGTTATCACCCACACTTGCATTCCGGCTTTACGCAGAGCCTCAATGGTCTCGGGGACCCCGTCTTGAAGCCTACAGGATAATAATGATGCTTTATTATAACAATACATAAAGGACTATTCAAAGTACGAAGCTTCAACATACAATTGATTAGTATATTCATATTGAAATAAACCAGAATATTTTTGGCTGACACTCGTCAGGGGTAATCGTCAGCAACTAGTAGAGAGTTCAAAACAACACTGTACACCAAGGCTGTTCAAAGAAACTTATTTTCAAATTTTATTGGCTAGGGGAGAGTGGGTAGGTATGGGCCACTGTTGAGGTGTGGGCCACTGCCATATTTGGTGACTGTGACATCACATATGCTTGTCAAGCTGTGTGATTGTTAGAAAAAGGCTCCAGACTCACCCATGTTACTCACAGCCGTGAGGCCAGCAGAGTTTTTGACTCAGCTAGAGATATATAATTTTTGAGGTCTAAAGTAAATTTATTTGAAAATAGGGAATTTGGGTTTGAGTCCACATATGTGCATGTTTGGATTAGACTGATTTATGGTGTGAAAGCTACAGAAATATGCCATCTATTGAGTATAGTTTTAACGCTTTGTCAATCTCTCGGATCTTGAAATTATGGTAAGAATCCCCAAGATGGAGTGTTTGAGGTATGGGCCTTTTAGCAGGTTGCGGTATGGGCCGGCCCATACCTCAATAGGCTGGGGTATGGATCAGCATAACATATACCTGAAATCAATATTTGATCGATCCTATTAAATGTATTTATCTCTAGAATACAGAAGGTGTTGGTTTTATCCTTCCCATATACAATCACCTGAAAGTAAATCATGAAACCAATAAAAAGGCCAGTTCTCAGAATCAGATCTGAGCTCGGCAATATGAAACGTTAAAGGATGGGAGGAGGAGGTATCAAAAAGATAAGCATGCCGTCAGTACAAAATTGGTAGAGCTACATTAAACAGGTATATGGAAAAACAGGGGATGAGTCTCACATGAAAAAGATTTCAAAATCGTTTTCCAATACTGTCTTTCATGAAGAGGAGGAAAGTTTGTTGGCACAGTATGTCATCATATGCTCAAATATGTATCATGGTTTGTCACTCCCACTTAAATAAGAGATAGAGCTGTGACATTTGGATTTGATGGCGTAGTTGAGGCGAAAGAAGCTTGATTTGATAGTGATTTTCGTGTTACATATTTTTAGTTATCTTGTTTCGTTATGAATTATGGCTTACGATCAGTACGGGAATGGAAATATATGAGTTGTCCACTTCCAGCCCAACTTTACGTCATTATATACAAACTGTTGGTAACTGTGACAAGAGTTATAGTTTGTAGGATATGAATGGCATTTATTGATTCAATACAGACAGCGGCCCGTACCTCACCACCCCCCGGCCCATACCTCGTAGGTCGTAGCCTATTTTTTACTTACAAAAATGATGTATTGTTACAAAATTTGATGTCACTTCCAAATACATGGGCATTTTAGAATTCCACCAGTAATAGTTAGTCATATAACTAATGATCGTCTATACCGAAATATAGAAATATTAGACCAAGTTTGGCCAAGTTATAGCTTTGTAAGATTTGGTGGCCCATACCTACCCACTCTCCCCTACTTGATAAAATGTTAGGTTGCATAAAAAAAACGCTACACACCAATTTTGGCTCAATTCCAACCTATAGAAGCGTAAGAGAATAATAGATTGGATTTATTGAACAAAAACTAAAATTTTTTCAAACTTCACAGGCAATCCCATGGAATTGCTGCATTGTGTGTGCATAGCAAAATTGTCTCAATTCCAACCAGTAGACGAGATGTTATCGACGTTCAAAATTTAGGATTTCACATCATAGTACTTACGGTGGGTAGATCTGTAATAAATAAGCAAGGAATTTGCCACCGTAAACTATTTTTTCGAATCCAAAATTTTGTGATCCAATACCTTCACTTATACTGGTTGGAACTGAAGCAAATCTGTTGTGAATTGTTTTTTCAAAAAAAAGGGGTGCCAGCAAAATTTAAAAAATTTTCAGTTATTTTCGTTAAATAAATCTAGAACTTGCTTTTATAAGTTGGAATTGAGTCAAAATGTGTGTGTGCAGATTTTTAGGCAACCTAACAATTTTATCAAGTAGCCAGTCGAATTAAAAAAAAATAATGTTTGATCATCCCTAATGAATATATATTGTTCAATGTATATTTAAGTTATGTACCACCATGAAGCTCTTCACGTAACATTTGTTCAAGTCACATACCTATCTTCAATGCCCGTGGCCCCAAGAAGTTCCAAATCCACTTCCAAGTTCACGTAAGACTCAAAAACCTTCTCCTCCCGTCCCTCCAAGGATTGTTCCGCTATTTTGTGCGCTTCAGCCCACTCCTCGTACTGCCGATGGGTCAGAACCTAGGCGAAGTCGCAAAGATTAGGGCTGGCCACATTGATTTGCGTATACAAATATGAATATTTGTATTTAGTATTTAGTATGATGTTGATACCACCAATTGATATTTCAAGGCATCCACGGTGAAAAATAATATCAAAACTATAATTCTCGTTGATAAATTAGCTCAACTGACAATGTCAAGAAGCGTATAATATTAATTCTCGATCAACAACAGCTCTAGGATTATCATCAGTGAAAACGTGAAACCATACCTTTTTAGCGATGCATAGTGTTCTCAGGCCGGATCTCGCGTATTGGTCTAGGAGTCGAGATGTGTTTTTCTTCGTTTCGAACGAATTACTTTCCCGGTACGAATTAAACCACCGGCCCTCCGACGCCGGACCTGCAAGTGATCGAAAAATAAGTAAAAATATTCATTATTTCATGAGCAGAGATTTAAATATTTTCACCAGCTCAGAACACACGAACAGGGCTGTGTCCAAGTCGCAAGGTTTCGAGTCACAAGTCAATTTGACCTTTAAAGTTCTGACTCGAGTCGAGTCGAGTCATTTTCACTTCAACGCCGAGTCAAATCCGAGTCCAAGTCATAGTGTTTACTGTTCAGTATCGGGGACTCGACTGGACTCGAGTCAAAACTAAAAAGTCAAATTGACTTGTGACCTAGTTACAACCCTGCATTTAGCCACAGGGCGTTCGTGACTCGGTACATGACAATTGTAGCAGACTTCCTGATGTGTTAGATCATAAATAGTTATATTTAATCAATACCGATTGTCTCTCGATTAGTAATAGGAAAGGGCTAGGACTTGGCAATTGTAATAGACTTCCTGATGTGTTAGATCATAAATAGTTATATTAAATCAATACCGATTGTCTCTCAATTAGTAATAGGAAAGGGCTAGGACTTAGCAATCGTATTAGACTTCCCGATGTGTTAGATAATAAATAGTTATATGAAACCAATTGTATCAGACTTCCTGATAAGTGTTAAATCAGGGGCGGCCAACCCGTGGCCCACGAGAAGGTTGTGAGTGGCCCGCGAGGTAATTTTCGAAATAAGCAATAATATCTAAAAATAAATAACCCAGGTGATTTATTGTAAACTTGCAAGGCCAACCAAAAATTTGATTAGCCTGACCACGAGATGGGGGATGTTGATGACTAAAATATCAGTTCCGACACATTGGAGTAGCCAGGGGCCAGCCACATTTCTCGTAGATCTTCGTTTATGACTATGAAGTAGAATATTTTGTGGCAGATTTATATGGCTTGATGTCTTTCTTAGCGCTTCGTTCCATTTATTGTCACTCGATTACTTGCTTTTAGTATTGGTACCCACTCCTGACAATAATTTATCGTAGTATTAAAGGTAGGTAGTTCTATAATTAGTAATTTTGCAGTTATCTTCAAGAACTGTTATGATTAATTTACTAAGGACAAGCAGATACCATTATATAACGCTTACAAGCTGATACATTGGATGTCTGGTACGCAGCTTGAGACATTTAATTGAAAACCAATTCTGTAATGCCATCTATCCATTTCCTGTGTAAGCACGCTTAACATGCCATGTAAGTTTCTAAAGATTGCGTGTGATATGCGATACATCTCTCTCATGTGATTTTGGTACTATGACATGTCTGCAGAGCCGACATACTTTACAGGCATATATGATCAATCCAAGTCGCTATTGCATCGAGATTAAGGAAGTGATGCTATGGTGAATGCAAAGTTCAATATCACGATACTGTGTACTACATAGGCGCTAGCCCAGCCAGACTTGAACATCTAGTTACAGTCTAATTGTGATGTAATTCTAATTACATTCTAGTTACCTAATTAGACTGATTCAGGCGAAATGTCGGGAATCTAATTCTAACCTAATTTGCGACACGTTTCTTTGCTCTAATTCTAACTTACAAGACGTTTCGATGTTTTAATTTCAAATCTAATCAAATTTCAATGAACTCTGATATTATATGAACTGAAATTTATGTATTCTCCAAGTTTGTGCGAATTCACCAATTCTAATCTAATCGCTAACTTGTAAAAAACTGTGCAGCTAACATTCTATTATAATCTAATTTGTAAAAAAACTGTAGGCTAGCTATAAATTTAATTCTAATCATCTCCGGAAACTGTGACTATAATTATATTTCTTGTCTAATATGGAGAAAAAAACCTTGTAGCTATTGTTCTAATTCTAATCAAATTCGACTCGATTTTCTGGTGAGTCGAGTGATTTCCTTAAAACGAAAAATGACTTGACTCGATTTGAGTAGTCACAAACTTACCTTGACCAGGCTTTTTCAGTAATTCAAGTATGACACTGTCGGCGCCTTTACAGTAAACGATGTATTCGTTGTTCGTTAAATCCTTGACCACAACCGACATTCGTTTCCGCACGGAATCAAACGCGAGCGTATGCAGAACCTTATCGAGACATAAATTTAAATTATCGAGCAATGTCGCTAGAATGGAGGCTTCACATACTTTGTAGGTGAGAATTTCGTTGTCTTTTGGTAATGCCACAGTAACTGTATCTTTTTCGCGCTTGGCCAGTGAGAATCCGTAAGCGTGCGCGGCGTAGACCAGCGCTGCTTCATCAGGGGATTCCGCTTCGTAATTGATGCTTTTTAGGTAGTCTGATGAAAAGCTGTAGAGAACATATTACATATTGCACTATCATAAGGACAAAATGGATTGAAATATGACCATTACTCTTTCAGAAAACAAAATTACCACCTCGGCAGCTTTCAAGTTTCGGGATAGATGTGCCAGTTATTTGTCTGAATTTCAAATTCAGTATTCGGCCATCAAGGGGTTTGCTGAGCCAATCTCAGGGGTTCGGCGTAAGTCGCAGTAAATATTCATTATCATGTAATTGAAGATACCCTTGGAGGTACATAACTCGTCAAGTCAAGTCGAGTCATTTTCAATTCATCACCGAGTCAAGTTCGAGTCAAAGTCATTACGTCCGCTGTTCAGTCAGAATTCAAACCGGTGCGACACACTTTTTTCAATTATGCTCGAGTGATATAGAATAGCATGCATTCATAATATGGCAATTTTCCTCAGTCCTAACACTTTCTGGCCCCATTTTCCAGGTATCACGAATAATAGATTTGACTCAATTCCAACCGGCGGAACCGCAGTTATTGCCGTCGAAAAATTTGGATTCGAACAATATAGTATTTACGGTGGGCACACCGAATTGGTCACCGTGAATACTATTTTATTCGAATCCAAATTGTTCGACGGCAATAACTCCGCTCACACTGGTTGTATTTGAGTCAAATTTGGTGAACATCGTTTCTATAGACAACCTAACACTTTGATGGGGTGAACAGAAAATTTTGGAATTTTTTTACTGGTTGGAATTGAACCAAATTTGGTGTGTAGGCTTCAATCAGGTAACTTAACAATTTTATCAAGTAGCCAGAAGAATTTGATGGAAGAATGTCATTCATGAACACCCGTAATAAACATCTTTGGTTGTTCGTTCGGTACGCTGTTGACTACTTATGAAGCAAAATCCACAAACACTTTGTAACATGTAATGTCTCAGATACGTGAGAAATTATAGCCGCAATAATATTCGAAATCAGAGGACTGACCTTTCTCTACTAGTAGACGCGACGCTAGCCGCAGAGCTGCTCGCGGCGCTATACTGCTCCAAGCCTTGCACCTGTCTGCTGATCGCAGACAGATCGCGTATCATATTTTCGTCGTCATCATCATCGCTGCTCAGACTGCGAAACTTCTCCACTAGATTTTCTTCTTTTTTCGGCTGTAAAAATAGCACACCATGATGTTATTACTAAGGCGGGAAAAAATCGTCAGGGGTAATCGTCAGCAATTATCGTACGTCAAAATTTGTCGGAAAAACTTTTTTGATTTCCAAACATGTCAAAAATTTCAATTTTTCGGTCAAAATTTACATTTGTAGGCTAAGAAAATATGTGCGACGGTGCGTAATTCGACTAATCGATGGTCTTCGCCAGGGTTGTAACCAAGTCACAAGGCTCCGAGTCACAAGTCAATCTCACTTTTATAGTTTTGACTCGAGTCAAGTCTGGTCATTTTCAATTCACCACCGAGTCAAGTCGGCGAGCAGAGGGTCGAGTCTGAGTCACGGTATTATGACTCGAGTCCGAGTCCAAGTCATTGTGTTGACTGCTCAGTTTCCAGTTAAAGTATTGTCACACCCACTTTTTGTAACTCTGTTTGGTGACATCGAATGGTTCGCATTTATATTATATTAATTTTCCTCACTTTTAGCAGTTTACGAAATCCTAATAGTGTGGTTACTTTACTATTGTTCGAAATTACAATGATATGTCGGTCTTGGCCGTCTGAGTCTCGAGTCATATGACTTGGTTCGAATCATGCGCAATGACTCGAGTCCAAGTCGAGTCGAGTCATTTTCGTATTTTGAGAAAATGACTCGAGTCAAGTCGAGTCATCTGAAAATCGTGACTCGAGTCATCACAGCCCTGGTCTTCGCACGTGATAATTTACCGAAAGAATCATTTTAGTGTCAAAAATATTTCGGATCAAAATTTTTCATTTTATGCCGAATAAAACACGTGCGATAATGCGCGATTCGATTAGTCGCGGTCTTCGCACGTAAAAATCATTCGGAGAAATTTTTGTAAAAAATGTAAAAATTTAAACTTTTAAGTAAATTTTTTTATTTTTTAATTAAAAAAAAAATGTAGTATCAAGCGCACCGCAATCCCGTTCGTTTTGCCGGATTTTGGGCTCTTATCGTTGCTTGAAATCACCACCGTATTGCACAGTGCGAGATTGATAAAAAAGTCCAGTATCCTCCTGCTGTCGATATCCGCGTTCAAGTTGAAGGCGTCTTTGCCGCTGGACCGCAGCTCTTTGTACAACACAGGGTCCGGGGTGACATCCACTTCCTGAGAACACACGAAATTATAACAAAATATAATATTATAATAAAAATAAAATAAAAAAATAAAAAACACACCAAATAATCATCATCATCGTCATCCTCGCCAGCAGGGGTTCCAGTTAAAAAACCGTGCGTACGGGCGTCGTTGCTGTCGTCAATCGCAAAATTCGCAGCTACCGCTTTGGCCGACACCGTACTTATGTTTCGACGGTGATGCTTGTGTGGTCTGGCGCTTCGAATCTAAGTATAACGGGAAAAAATGCACCAAAGGGCATTCTCGCAGAGTCCTAGCAAGGTAAGTCACGATGAAACCAAAGTATGACGAGAAAATTTTCAGCTTTTGAATTCGAATTATAGCTACATCATTTAATTTCCAAATGAGATTAGAACTATAATTGCAGTTACACAGTTTTTTTCCAAATCCGATTAAAATTAGAATTATTTAATTCACAAAAACACGGAAATCGAATTAAATTCTAAATTTGGAAGAAATACAACAAAAATTAAGTTGAGTTCATGGCAAATGTCTGCATATCAGATTAAATTGGAATTATAGCTAGAAGCTATTCAAATCAAGTCCAGATTAGAATTAGAATTACTGAATTCGTGAACCTTAGACGTTGAATCAAGTTCAGTCTATATCAACCAGAGTTTATTGTCGTGAGCATCAGAATACGTAATGTCTGTAGAGTGCACAGCAAGCTTGGCGCGTTTCGCACTATACAGTTCGACTGCAGTATTTTCAGGAAAACTAGAAATTAGATATAAGCTAGCTTGGATTTTTGCTCTAGTTAGCCTAATTATATAGTTGTGCAAGTCTTCTAAGAGGCCAAAATATGTGAATACAAAGAATTAAAAGTTGATTTCTTATCGGTTACCTGTGGTCTTGGCAATTCCGGCGAGTTTGGATCGGAACTTGTCGATCCGGGAACTGTTACTTCGCGGTTCGAGATTCCGCTAGGGTTTCTCCTGAAAGCACGTTGGCAAACGTTACGATGTAAAATAGCACGTCGCACATTCGGCTGTGGCCGTCATATTGATCGCCATCATTCAAAGGACATGTCAGAAAACGGTTACAGGTAATTCGTAACCAAATATTTTGGCATACGTTGCAAGTATCCATAATCAATAAATTTCAATACAGAATTTTGCACTTCACATGAAAATTAGACCATTGCCATGATCAAAGGTTACGGTGTCTTATAAACCAAAGGCTCGATCCCCTCGTTAAAAAAGAAGTGAGAATGCAATAGTCATTTATTATTATCACTAATATTCCAATACATAGCCTACACAAAAGACAATATAAGGCAATAATGAACTTGCTGCTACCAAGATCTTGTTTTTGCAAGTTAAATCATTTGAAGTCTGCGGCAAAGATGTATATTTACCAACTACGACAAAGGAAAATGTCTAGGTTGACATAGCCGCATTGTGAGTTTTTATTGTGCAATAGGCTTGTTTGAAAATAACTTTATAATTTTACTGGATGTTCGATAAAATCGTTCGGTTGGGTAAAAGAACAGCTACACACCAAAATTGGCCCAATTCTAATATGTAGAAGCAAATTTTACTGGAAACCCATTAAATTGTTGAGTTTTCGAAAATAACGATGCATAGCCAATCTGGCTCAATTCCAACCATTAGAAGCAAAGTTATTGATGTTCAAAATTTTGGATTTGAAATAATAGCATTTACGGTGGGTGGCTCTGTAATTAATAATTGAAGAAGGCCACGTGTGACTTGTGTAATCGGTAATGCACATCCCATGTGTGGTGCATAATGACATGAAGTTGACCACATAGAGTCATTAATAGAATACGGAAGGAAAATAAATTCAGCATTCTCGCAAACACACAACCGTGACATACCTAAGTAGAACCTAGCAACATTGACAAATATAAAATATATAAACTACATTGCCTAGCCCAGTGCCAAATCATCTTGCATCCCACGTCAAAATAAATTTGAAGATATTTTCAACTCAGGTCAATCATTAAACTCAGAGATAATATAGCTTTGGAGGCTCGTGATTTATCTTGGCTTGGGTCACATCATATTGACAATATAACATATTGGGAAGTCACCCGCCCGTGTGAACGCTATTCACGTGAATTACGTTTCGCTCGAGTCAATATCATAAAAGCAAACAGTCTTTAACCGAGGACATAGTCAGTCCGCCAATAAGAGAAGGATTGCGTCACTTGGGTATTTCTCAAGTGTGATTCGCGAATATGCCAGCTGCTCATGGTTTAACAAGTGAAAGTGAACAGAAAATGACATAGAATTCCTTGTTACTCGTAGACGTAATCATCAACCCTAAAAAATCCAAATTTTTCAAGGTATGGTAGGTATAGAAGCAATCACCAGGAACCCGTAAATTACACCAAGACACACAGAACTAGCGCTAACCAAACACAAACCCATTATCCCTCCAAACAAACCAAGGTATCGCTCATTTCAACGCAAAATAATTAAAGGACTAATACTTAGAAAACGTGTACGGGAAGAATAATATACCCGAGAGTTGCCTGATGAGAATAAAAGTAATGTGAACGTCATTGAAGTGTGGCTCTACATACCGTCAACCAAGTGTGAACAAAGTTCGTAAGCATAATACCATTATATCGACCGTGAATGGAACAGCAGGGAATTCCTTTAATACAACATGACGTGGCGGCGACAACACCCCGTCCTTAGAATAGCGGTGGTATTTATATATAAATCCGAAGAAGGGGTTGGTCAGTCATTAACAATGGAGTCACATGGCAACTTGTGGAGAGATGAAACACAAATATACAACGGTCCGCAGATCTGAATCAAACCCCCATTTTCACTCGAATACTAGCGTTAAAAATTGACTGTTTTCAGAAATATAGTGTCACTTTTTACAACATCCATATACAGCAATCGGTCACATAGTATGGTCCAAGAATTTTCTTAGGGCGCAAATTACTCAAATTCCGACTTTTCTAACAAATAATTTTACGAGAGACTCTTCGCATGACCGAATCTCAACCGTAAAATGTCTGGTCATCCCTTAAAAGTCAACAAACGTGTGATGTACCCGCAAGTGCATCTTTTGGAGAAGTTTTCACGAATTCTGTAATTCTAATCTAATTTGTAAAAACCTAAGTAACTATAATTCTCATTATAATTTAAGTTGGAAAAACCTGCGCAGCTATAATTTTAATTCTAGTCTAATTTGTAAAAAACTGTATAGCTCTTAATTCTAATCTGATTCATAAAAGCCATCAAACATCTACTGTATGTGAAAGTGCATCTTTTGGAGAAGTCAATGATATACAATGTCTTAATGTGTTTGTTTGTTTTGTTTATTTATATTAGTTTCAATGTCAATATCGTAACTTTTAAAATCAGATTTGGTGATATGTTTGTTGATAGCGGTATACAATGTTCTTTCCAATTCTCTACTAGTTGCTGACGATTACCCCTGACGAGTGTCAGCAGAAAATTTCCGAGTTCATTTCAATATGAATATACTAATCAACTGCATATTGAAGTTTTGTAATAAGCGCTTTAAATTCATTATGTGCGGCAAACAATATGTAGTTTGAATTGCCATGAAACATTCGATCAAACATAATGTCTCTAAATCATTATTGAATATGAACACAGTATGTGTACGATTATTCCGGAAAACTGCACCTTGATATACCAGTACTAATTTCATAATAAATAAAATATAACAAATTTGTTCTCAGACTAACCTGTGATGGGGACGTATCGATCCACTTTGCGGACGCCTGTAGCTTGCCCTGATCTCGTCGTCTCTATTTAGAAACCCAGGTTCCGACTTAAATTTTCTTGCTGTGTGGTTACCTCCTGAAAAAAGGGATTGCATCACCAATTCAATTTCCAAGTTTACACCGCATTCGGCGATTTAAATTCTAATCTAATTTGAAAAAAAAACTATAGCTGTATTCCTAATTCTGGTCTAATTTGTAAAAAAAAACTGTATGGGATTCAACTCTAATTCTAATCTGATTCAGAAAAGGTAAAATTTTTCTAGCTGTCCATTAGCCTAGTGTAAATAATATTTTATTCAAATCCAAATTTTTTTACTGCAATAACTCCGCTTCCACTGGTTGGAATCGAGCTGAATTTAGCGAGCATCGATTTTATAGACAACCTAACAATTTCGTGGGGTGAACAGAAAATTTTGAAAAATTTATTCATTTTTATATAAAGAACTTTCTTCTCTTGTAGCAATGCGGCTACTGGTCGGAATTGAACCAAAATTCGTGTGTAGCCTTTAATAAGGTAACCCAACAATCTTATCAAGTAGCCAGTACAATTTGAGAAAAAAAAGTTATGTCAAGTCTGTCTGTAGTTGGTCCAGTAGCGAAATACCAAATTTGGAAAATTAGCCTAGAGAGATTTCAAATTTAGTTTCAGGTATATGCATCATAGATTTTGATGACAACAATTAACGGCTCGCCAAAGAATCTAGTTGACAATGAAAAGTTTGTCAACTGTTTGTATGATCATGAAAAATGGTGGTATCATCCTTCAACTGGATCTATTTCAATAAAGAAATAATGCTAATGGATCCATTTCCTTCTAAATATTGCAATAAAATCAGTACGCAACCATACTTGGATATGGATAATTGTGTACTGTACACATAAGATATCTGACAAACAGAACTGGTTTCACTTATGAGTAATACTCTCTGCAATGTCAGTCCAATGAATATCATGGATGCGTTATTTCATAACATAATTCACCATTCAATTCCCAGTCAAATCAGTGATAGTTGCGATTTGATTTAAAATGCAATCCTCATATAACCAGGAAGCAGGTTACCATTATGAATTACTTGCAAGAAGGCAATTGAAAACTGAGTTAGCCTGGTACCAGACTGGCACTAATATCAAATAATTGATAGCAAATGTCGCTGGAAGTAAAATCAATGATAGGTGCGGTACTTCAAGTCACGATACCATCCGGATTGATTCATGAACAGCTTATTTATTGACAACATCCTAATTACAGCGTGCAGAGAAACACCATTGAGAATTAATACCATGAATCACTAATTGCGGAGCGCTTCAATCAATTAACAAAGATTAATCTTGGTTGTAACAGGTAATCAATTCAAAATCGTCAAGATTCCAATGGTAGAACTACTCACTTTTTAAAACTGTCACCAAGAACTAGAACTAACGACCATTGAAATTCCACAACCAAGCAACTATATAGCCTATTGCAGATAGAATCTGCATTACAAAGGCATGGGGTTTCGAGTTTGAAAAGGAAGATCCTACAACATGCTATTACTGAAACACTACTTTTACTAGTGATGACCTTGAGCTAGCAATTCACGCCAAACAATGATACGTGTCTTCCAATTGTTTGGAAACTAAGTTTTTTTTCAATGCGTAGAAATAGAACTACTCAGTTTTCGAAATTCGTACGCAGAACTGTAACTATTCACTTTTCAAAATTTTTAACTACAGCTGGAACTACAACTACAACCAGAATTAATCACTTTTAGCTATCCGCAACTAGAACTAGAACTACTCAAAAAACCACTAGTTCTTTAACCATGGTAGTTTGTACAAGTGTGCTTCTGAGGCCTTGATCTCGACTCCCAAGTTCATAAACACTGTAATCCTACATCACAATTTTATCTTCAATACTTTTCTACGCAGACTTTATAAAATGCAGCAAGTTTAGATTGATATATCATGGAAGGAAAATTGTTGACTCACCAGCCGGATGTTGATCAGGGTTCGGAGGTTCCCGGTTTTCAATACGGGCAGCTAAAACAGATGATTCCAATTAAACTCAGTGGGTGCACGCCCGTAAAAAATAGCTGTCGGCAATTATTGACCATCACACATAGTTTAAGACCGAATTATAGCAGCAATAATATTTGAACTACAATGGAAGTTCAGTCAGAACATAGAGTTTGAATTTCGATGAAAGTATTTATGTTAGAGCCTATAATATCAAGTATCGGTGTCAGCATCGGTATCGGCAATTAGAGGTAAAGGAACATCGGTAATTTCTGTGACGTCACAGCATGGAAGTAGGAAATAGAAGTAACGTCATAAATTTATACTCGAGTACAAGTTGAAGTAGAAGTAAAAAGTTGAGTGAAAAGTTGAAGTAAAAAACAAGTCTATTTAGGCATAGTTTCGCCTGTAAAACTGAAAGCTGTCGAAGTAGTCAATTAGTGCAAGTAGAATAGGTAAAACCTAGTTGACTACTAGTTGCTAGTTTACTAGTTGCTAGTTTACTAGTTGCTGACGATTACCCCTGACGAGAGTCAGCCGAAAATACTAGGGTTCATTTCAATATGACTATACTATACTATTCATTTGCCGCGTCTTTTTAATATCAGCTTTATCGCTATTGGCTCAAAAATCCGATAACGGTCTGGCTCTATTCATGTCAATGTTGCATCACAATGAACGCTGTCTGAGAGCGCCATTAACTGCATCCGTTGACTAAAATTTGGGGAGTCGTGACTTGGCATAATGAGAGTTTTCTCTATACTGGTACTTCCTTGTGCTGACACGTATGCCACATTGTTACCAACAATGGACGAATATATGTCACAATTAGACTTTCGGAATTCATTCACAAGGCGAAATTGAAACTATACAAGAAACAATACCATCATCATCTTTGAAGAGCTTCTAGGAGGTACAAAACTTCAATACCGTATACAATTGGACAACATTCATATTGAAATAAACTCTAATATTTTCGGCAAGGGCAATTGTCAGCAACTAGTAGAGAAATGTTCTTTTCAATTCAATTATATCTTGAGAATTAGTGTCATACACAATGTACAATTATTACCATTTGCTGCATGAGGATAGTCAATGCCGCCAATGTTGCAGCGCCTGAACACCATGCTATTTTCCGTGAGGGTGCCTGTCTTGTCGGAAAATAAATATTCCACTTGGCCGAGATCTTCCGTGATATTCAACGCTCGGCATTCCAGCGGCTTGTCTGCTTCGGGATCGTACATGTCCAAATCCTAAAAATTGCAAAAGGTATAAGTTTCAGGTTGGGTTGGGCACAATAATTCAAGTATTAATTCTAATGATTCTAATGATATGAAATTTCTACTACAATACCTTCGCTTCCACTGGTTGGAATCGAGTCAAAATTGGTGTGGGGCATCTTTTTAGGCAACCCAACAATTTTATGAAGTAGCCAGTAGAATTTGTAACAAAAAAGTTATTTTTGAACAGCCCTACTAACCCACCGCATTGACAAAGAGTGTGGTGAACTCAGCAATGTCGTAAAACTGCAAATTATCTTTAACATCATGTAGAACTTATATTATATTCTTTGTGGTAGCTTATATTTGAGCATTCCACATCTTTCATAATGAGTGATACTAGATGCCTATCTGTCGATTCAGAATCGTATCGTCAAAGTACCCAACGCTACATCACGGAAGGTTGACTTGTTCCATGTTGATAACTAAATCAACACAGACAAAAGCGACAACGTCCTTGTGACAGAAAGGAATAAACACAATTTATAGGAATGGTTAATAATTTACGTGCACGCAAACCAATTCGCAATATGTGAATATGAGCCAGCAAGATTTAAAGAATATAACACCGTACAAATCAGAAGGTGCAGCACTCCAGACGGCAAACTTTCACTGATACTCTGTGAAACTTACGTTATTGATGAAGTAAACCTGTCCGACTTTGACAATTTCGATTGATACGTACAAGCTGATCGGTATGATGACCTGAAAATATAAAATTCACGTGATGTAAACGTCGCCATGTAGGCTGTGCCTCAAAGTTACATTGTCATCAACACACGGTAAAATTTGGATTCCTCGTTAGATTTGTACGAACTAACAACTAGTTAGTGGACGGTCGCCTGACTGCTAGATTTTTGAGCACTTCTAGTTCTAGTTGCAGACTTGGAAAAGTGAGAAGTTCTGGTTCTAGATGAGAGTTTTTAAAAGTGAGTACTTTTCGTTCTAGTTTTGCATTGCAAAAATCCAGTAGTTTGTGCAAGTGTGCTCATTGCATCACAATTACCAAAATTTCAACTAAATACGCCAACAGGCATAAAATAACGCTTTAACATAATTTATCAACTAATACCAATACATTATTATCAATGACAGTGCGGACGTCAGCATTGACAATCCGTACACGACGTAGGGAGAAACGATCTCTAACGTGAAACAGCATAAAATAGCAAAGAAAGAAAATTGAAATTATGACATATTCTCAAGTTCTAATCCATATCATCAAATGGCCATGAATATCAACCTCACCCAAAGATTGCCGTAAATCGTATCAAAATCAAAATAGAAAACTGATCAAAAAGCTACCAGCAACACATTTTGCGGATCTTTCACAATACCGTAGGGTTTATTTTAAAATGATGTTAATGATGAATAATAACAAAATCCAAGGTCAAGTTTTGCATTTATTTCAAAAGGAAATGAGAGGTTTCACGATGATCACCGCCTTATTGTGACTAATAATTACAAAATCAAACATGAAAATTCAAACATTTTTTCGAAATGAAAAGAGATATCTTGGAAACGGGGATTTCCAACATTACTGCTTAAAAAACATGATCGAGAAACATAGCCTATGGGTCTCCCGGCAACGGAAATATAATATTATGGGCCTATAGGCTAAATCAGAGAATAACCTAAAAATGACATATACGCATTACTCATGCTTCTTTCTATCACATAAGGCATGTAGATGCTTTAAATTTTCAAATGTAGGTCATTTAAAATTGAAGACCACTACAGCAGCTACTAAATTGCTTAGCATCTAAGATGAAGCATTGGTTTGCAAGGTGATAGAGGTGTGCCATGTAAAAAACTGATGTAAATATGCAACTAATGTACAGCATGTTATCATAATATCGATTTTGTCAAGTGAATAGTAGAGATTAACAGATAAATTAGTGCTGTATTGCAGGTAGAGGGGAATACGGGCACCAAGGGGTTCAATAGTGTTTACAACATCAGAAATGCATTGCTAAGAAAGTGACTCAAAGTTTCCACATAAAGAGCAATCTAGCATAATGTAGCAAGATTGGTGGTGAAGAAAATTTGAGTCATAAAAACAGTTATTATTCAAATAGCCAAAAGGAATTTGCAGTAACTGAGTGCTGATAGACAGCAAACATCCAGATATAAACAAATTCTCATAAATTTCTAGCCATTTTAATAAGCTATCCTCCAATGGCTTGCCATGATAGAGTCATGCATATAGAAAGTGCCAATCATACCACGAGATATGTTTATGATGGAGTAAACAGGAAGCAATAAGCAAAGATGATTCGGAGTCAATAAATTGTGGTCGACAATGGCTTTACGTTCCAATTGAGACACGATAAAGTATCCAAATATGTATTTGTATACATTGCATTGTGCACTACCAAAAACAAATATTCACTACGCGACACTAATTACTTGATGAATCATGCCTCAAATATTCAGTTCATTAAAGAGACATCACAAAACATATGTTGATAGAAGATATCACTATAAAAGAGTGATGGAATCAAACAAAATCAGCCATAATCTTTAGTTATAAAACGCTATAAAATATATTTGCGACAAATGATAACAAACATCCAATTTATTTATCTGAAGTAGATGTATGGGTTTAGGGCAGAATTTAGATCAAAACGATCATTTACAAGGCCAGTAACAACACATGACCTCTGCTGAGTTTACACAATGACTCCCAAATCACCCTCGGAATCAAACTATCACTGAAATTGCATATCTTAGGCAGGCCTACGCAACGCTTTAAAGCCTACAAGATGAAACAACGATGTTGCCATTTTCCTCAAGCATACTAGGCTCTGTGTCTTGTAGCTAAGCGGGCATTGATTAACAAACCACCACAATTCCAGACACAAGAATATCACATTATTCCATCAAATAAAACACATGCCATTAGTGCAAAATCAAAAAATCTCAACACGACCATCGATATGATTTAATATAGCCTAGAAGTAGAAAAATCTAGGCTTAACCTTTATTGGAGGCCACACCAAACCAAACAACTCATATACCGTACCTTAGCACAGAATATGCTGCACAAGCACAGAAATTTTATTAGAGACCTCTAAAAAACTGCTGTTTAACGCAAATTTAAACTTATAGCGGGAAATTGTCATTATAAACAGTGATTAAGATACTTCAGTTTGTAAATTTGACAACAATATTGGTCGATATATTGGATATTATTTAGTTACTACCAGTATTTAGGCCTATGAATTTTGTATATTCATCAAGGGCTCAAGGCACAAAGTTTTTCTTGTAAAGGATAGATTCAAATCTAATTCGCCGCAGCAGGGGATAACGCTAAGTTAACAGCTTGACAACAAAATGTACATAATGCTACAGAATAGACGATTGGATAGTATATTTGTATTGAAAAAACCCGAATATTTTCGGGGGGGGGGGGGTAATGATCAGGAACTAGTAGAGAATTGGAAAGAACAAACATTGTATATCAATTGGTATCACCAAATATGACGTCACCAACAAGAAATTTCCAATATTCAGGACTAAGAATATTGAAAAAATACTCCAACTGAAACTCCTAGTAGCTAGTGAGAAATATTTATTATAGTCTGATATTGTATACTTCATTAGGCACTATGGGACAGCCTGGCACAACCACATTAATAAATTATGAATCATGTACCTGATAAAGCCTTGTATGCATTACAAGTATTTCATATATTTCGTGATGTAAATTTCAATCATTATACACAGATTCAGAGTAATCGAGGACCATTGTAAGTCAACGGCTTGACTGCAAAATGTAGCATCCAAAACATCTAGAAAAGCTATTTTTTCAAACACAAAAGAAATGGAGGTCACACGTTCACGCACCTGCAGCAGAATAATCATGGTCCAGAACATATAGAACGCAGACAACGCAGGACTCAGCGTCTCCTCGTCGCCCGTCAGCGGGATAAATAATTCCGTCTGATTACGCTCGGCCTGGGCCTGGTAGCTTGCCCACACCCCGTTTCCTGGAAAAGGAACGCCCGCAGATATAACACAAGAGTAGATGCATAAAAAATGGCAAAACATATGTTTCATGCGCCGCATTGCAAACCATGAGTATGTCGCATGTTAGATTAAAATTAGAATCCTAACAATGCAGTTTTTTCCAAATTAGATTCGAATTAGAATTACTGAATTCGCAAAACCTCGGAAACGGAATTAAATTCTGAATTATAAGAAATGCAACAAAAATCAAGCCCCGATCATAACAAATCATAAGCTCATTGTCATAAGCACAAGGATGTCTGTACACCAAGCTTCACACAATACATTTCTCCGGTAGCAAACATTTCACAGATTAGATTAGAAATAGGGCAAAGAAACGTATCAAATTATATTAGAATTATAGTTACACAGGTTTTTCCAAATTAGATTACGATTCGAATAACTGAATTCGAGAAAACTGGGAAATTGGACGAAGATCAGTTCGTATCAAATCAGAGTGCTTATGAGAATGGCAAATGTCTGTACACTAGGGGTCTTCAAAAATGACTTTTTTCTCAAATCGTACTGACTACTTGATAAAATTGTTAGGTTACCAAATTCAAGCCTACACACCAAATTTGGTTCAATTCCAACCGGTAGTCGCATTGCTACAGAAGAAAGTTTCTATTATTATATAAAAATAAATAACAAAAAATTTGAAAATTTTCTGTTCACCCCATGAAAGTGTTAGGTTGTCTACAGAAACGATGTTCACCAAATTTGATTCAATTCCAACCAGTGGAAGCGGAGTTATTGCCGTCGAAAAATTTGGATTTGAATAAAATAGTATTTACGGTGGGCACCACTATAATAAATAATTAAAGAATTGGTCACCGTAAATACTATTTTGTTCGAAGAGATTCTCTGAGGTACAGAACTTCAATGTACAATTGAATAATAGGCTATATTCATATTGAAATAAACCTGAATATTTTCGGCTGACACTAGTCAGGGGTAATCGTCAGCACATTGTACAATGTTCTTTCCAATTCTCTTCTAGTTGCTGACCATTACCCCTGACGAGTGTCAGCCGAAAATATTCGAGTTTATTTCAACATGAATATACTATGCAACTATTTTATTCATAATTCAAATTTTTCGACGGCAATAACTCCGCTTCCACTGGTTGGAATTGAACCAAATTTGGTGAACATCGTTTCTATACACAACCTATCACTTTCATGGGGTGAACAGAAAATTTTCAAATATTTTGTTTTTAATTTTAATTAATAAATAAAAACTTTCTTCTGTAGCAATCCGGCTACGGGTTGGAATGGAACCAAATTTGGTGTTTAGGCTTACATTAGGTAACCTAACAATTTTATCAAGTAGCCAGTACAATTTGAGAAAAAAAGTCATTTTTGAACACAACTACTGTACACTGCACAGCAAGCTTGGCTCATTTCGCACTATACAATTCTCCTGTCGCATTTTCAGGAAACCAGACATTAGATTAGAATTAAAATGAGAACATAGAAACATTTTACAAATTAGATTACAATTTCTCTCTAATCAACTAATTAGCCTACACAACCACAATTATCTAGTTGTACGAGCGAAAGTGAAACCATGGAGAAATGCGTTTTGATACACGGTAAGCTAAGGAGAAAACAACAATATCACGTAACTCAACACCATTCAGTAACTTACCGACAGAGCCGGTGAGGCACATCACAAAGAGTAACACGACGCACCACAATACGTCGACGTTCATTCTTTTCTCTAGCTTGCTACGCTTGTACCTGAAACGTATAATAATGACGAGAGACTGAATGGAGCGAGCCACGCTTAGCGGTGTAACAATACAAATCGCCCAACAAAAGGTTATTTGGGTAGCTTGGCTCACTAGTCACTATCTATGCAGTTTGTTATCTCTAGGTGAGCAGATATTTTTTTTAAAATGATCTCATTCAATACCATTCATTCTCATTATATTCAAAGTTTCCAGGGATTCACCCATTAAATTGTGAAGTTGTCTAAAATAACGATGCTCGAAAAATTTTCGCTCGCTTTCAACAGGTAGAAGCGAAGTCATTGCAGTTGAATATTTTGGATCCGCAAAATTAGCCTGGATGGTGGGGGTAGGCTAATCCAAAAATTATGAATGAAACTAAAATAACTTCGCTTCCACAGGTTGGAATTGCGTAAAATTTGTTTTGCATCGTTTTTGTGGAGAACTTAACAATTCCATGAGGTCGACAGTAAAATTTGCAAATATTTGCAAATTTTTTTTTATAATATATTCAAAAATTTTAAACCTGTCCGTTCACATCCACCAGTTGAAATCGAGCCGAATTTTTTCAGGTACCGGTAACGTAACAATTTAATCGGTGTATACCGGAATCCGGAAAAAATTTTACACAGATGCCAAGTACAGAAATTATGATACAAATTGGTTTAATGCCGCAGATTCACAAACTGTGAAGTCCTTGTTTTACTTGGATAGAGAGTCGAACCAATATTATGCAATATATTATTACAGGTTGCCAGTAACGTAGCACTTCTACTTGCACTACTTCTCCAAGTGGTTACGGTTCGGAGTACTTTTCAGTTTTTTTAGACAAAACTGAGCTTGAAATGCTTACTTTTTTACTTGGAAATCGCTACTGCGACTGGAGTAGAAATTGACAGAGTTACTTCTACTTCTACTGAAGTGTCAACAATAATTACTACTATTTCCCGAATAAACACTACCGGTAACCATTAAAAATCAGGTATCAGTGAAAAGATTGGCCCGGATTTTGTCCTACAAGACCAAAAATTTTCCCTGCTTTTCTAATATGTAGGTCGTCTAATTTTGATCGATCAAACATCTGAAAATATCCAGCTGGCCTATGTTTAGTCAGGCTGTTCAAACATCTATTTTTTTCATATCTTACTGGCTGCTTGATAAAATTGTTAGGTTGCCTAAAAAAAACGCTGCATGCCAATTTTGGCTCCAACCTACACAAGAAAAAACTTTTGGATGTACAGGTATTTAATAAAAATAAATGTATTTTTGTTTTAATTTTACTGGCTACATCATGAAATTGTTAGGCCGTCCGAAAAACGCGATGCACAACAACTTTCGCGAAATTCCAACCAGTAGAAGCGACAAAATTTAGGATTTCAAATCAGTATTTATGGCGGGTGGATCTATAATAAAGAATTAAAGAATTTCCCATCGTAAATACTATTTTTTTCAAATCCAAAATTTTGTACTCCAAAGTAATTATTGAACAGCTCTAATGTTCAGCTGTCTCACCTTGGACCATTATTATTCAACATGGCTTTGGTTTCGTGACCAGCATAGACCACGATGCCTTCGATATAATCCGTGTTTCGAATCATACATCCACGTAACAGCAAGTTTTCCTTCCCTACAGACTCTTTCGACAGTCTGGGAGAGATGCTAAAATAGAAATAAGAAAGCAAAATCAATATATCGCATATCTGAGTGAAATACCACAGAATAACAGACAAATGAACATAAATGCCATGAAAATTATTTCACATAGTATAAAAATAGTGGCAGCAAGCAATATGATCCTAAACTTTCATAGTTCGAAAATAAACCCACAATGACATATGTAGTCAAGAAGAAAGTAACTAATATTCCATATTCAATATTAGCTTTACACCAGTGGTTCCCAACGTGGGCGATATCGCCCCCCAGGGGGCGATTTGGCGATCTAGGGGGGCAAAAATGACAAAGGGGGCGATAGGGGGGCGAAAATGGACAAAGGGGGCGACGGGGGGCGAAAATAGCGAAGGGGGCGATAGGGGGGCGATGACGCGTCAAAACGGCTGACCTTTTTTTTTTTTTTAGTCATCCACCTAGCAATTCGGAGAGAAAAAAACGTTATTTGCAGCTCTGAGCGGAGAAAGATGACCTTTTTTTTTTTCTAGTCAACCCGCCGGTGATTACAGTCTGTATGCCCAATTATCGGTGCACAAAATTTTGGGGGGCGATGATTGGTGTTGACCTTGAAAAGGGGGCGATGGGTCGAAAAAGGTTGGGAACCACTGCTTTACACTAATACAAACAAGTCATAATTATTAACGTTGGATCCTCAGAATCCACATCAACTAGGTTACATAAAGCACTTTTTAATAACCAACGCAGGATTATTTCATTTATTCGATTTTATACGAAAAAACTGATCCATGAACGTTGATTTTACCGATGGTTATAAATACAGATCCAGGCAAATATATTTCTACACTTCCTATGATTCACATTGCCCACCCAGACCACAGATGCACTAAAATTTCATACATTCAACTCCACATTCAGAATACACTAAGTTCAGTTGAACAAAACTTGGATAATAATACTAATTATTATTAATTATATATTCATCAATTACCATATATATCAATAAGAGTAGTAATAACACTAAAAAAAGAAGGTACCTAATAATAAGAACAATCATTATTGCACAGTGTTCTTTCCAATTCTCTGCCAGTCGCTGACAATTACCCCTGACGAGTGTCAGTCGAAAACATCCGTGGTCATTTCAATATGAATACAATATTCAACACTAATAGATGAAAAATTAATTGAACAAATACGAAACATTCAACATAGGTGGATAATATTTCACATGTCACAATATCGTAATGACGGCCTGCATAGTTTCTAGTCCGATTATTGTATCCAATCCTGAATTAGTGGCGTGAAAGTTATTCAAAAGTTTGACTGAAAAAAAACAATATAGGTTTTGTATCCAATTCTGGAAATTATTAAAAAATTTGAATGAAAACATGAATATACGTCACTGTCTAATTCTGGGGAGGACAACCTAAAACAGATGTTATAACAACTTAAATAATAACTTACATGTTGCCGTGGAACTTATTTAGCTGGCTATTCGGTTTTTCACACTGAATAAGGCTTCGGAATTCCTTGGGACGGAAATTCTAAAATAAAAGAATGAAACATAAATAAAACAATTTCTGGATTTGAAATAAGGAATTACTTGCAATAATGTAATAGCAGCAACTTGTTTACCTGACTAACTCCTTTGCATACACTCCTTTGTTTCAAGTTCGTCTCGCCGTCAATGTTAGAAGTTTCGATGAAGCATATGCCGTTTTCGTCGGAGGAATTCAATAACAGTATATCGGCTGGAATGACTCCGTTACAATACAGACGCACGAGATCGCCGACCCGGACATTCTTCCACGCCACAGTGTGATATTTGTCATCAGTGCTAAAGGCAAAATAACGTTCGGATACTGGCGCACAAGCCTAATGTGTTTGGGTTTCACTGAAACTGAGGTACTGCTGAGCAGACCTTGGACAATATTCAGTTTTCCAAATTAGACTAGAATTAGAATTATAGCTGCACAGTGGGGGTGTTCAAAAAAAAATTCCTTCAGATTTCACTGGCTACCTGATAAAATTGTTAGGTTGTTTAAAAAAACGCTGCACACCAACTTTGGCTCAATTCCAACCAGTAGAAACGAAATTCTTGCAGTTGAAAGTTTTGAATTTATCATTAAAAAAACAAAAAATTGAAATTCCAAAATTTTTCTGCCGACCCAATAAAATTGTTGGGCTGTCAGTAGAGATCATGCATACTAAATTTGGCTCGATTCCAACCACTACAAGCGAAGCAATTGCAGTAGAAAAATTTCTAATTCCATGATTTTATAATAAATGATGAAAGAGTTAGTCACCCTAAATGCTATTTTATTCAAATCCAAATTTTTCTACTGCAATAACTTCGCATCGAAAATATTTGGGTTCATCTCAATAGGAATAGCTCTTCGATTATATATTGCAGTTCTGTACCTCCAAGGCGCTCTTCTGACCAATCCTTGTATTTTTTTACCAATTCCATTGGTTACAAATCCGATCCGTAATACTAAGTACCCAGTATATAGCCTACGTTTGATTTGAAGTATTGATTTGGAGGTCACATTTTGGCACCATTTGACCGGTCAAGCGCAACGAAATATGGCCGGTGACCCGAATTGTTACGGAAACAATTTAAAGACACTGATAATTACCTTTTGTAAACTTCGGTCTTGCTGCAGTTCACAAGTTTATCAGATTTGTATCTCCCATAATCTTCAATGATATCCTTGATCGCTTGAACTAACAGGATCCCGATGACCGGGACCATCGATAAAAAGGGGGCGATCGCACCGATTTGAGGAATGAAATTAAGTAACACGATAAATACAAAATAGCAATTGGCGAAGCGATGAAATTGTTCGAAGAGGTTCTTTGGCAAAAAAGATAGAACAGTGTATTTTGTGGTTCCGACTCGATTGTCAAGATAGCGTTTTTGCATCTGCAATTTCTCTTTAGCTTCTTCGTCCAGGCTGTCGTCGTAAGCCATGTGATTGGGGAAGATATAACGGTGTTTTCCTTCTCTGTGTCGCTTCCTGAGAAAGAAATATTGGCACTGAATAAGATTGGTAGCTAATTGTAAACATACATGGACTTAGTATATTTTAATGTCTGCGACGGTTATACTGGTTAAGATTTGGACAGGTAGAATATTTTCAATTCTTCAATTCTAAATTAGATTAGAATTAGTATTATAACTACGGTGTACCGTTTTTTTTTTTCAAATTAGAGTACAATTAAAATTATAGCTAAACATTATTTTTTAATTAGATTAGAATAAGAATTCCTGAATTCGTGAAACTTGGAAATTGAATGAAGTTCAGCTCGAATCACATCAGAGTTCATTGTCGTAAGCTTGAGAATGTCAAATATCTGTAGAGCGAACTTTGCCTGTTTCGCGCAAAATGAGAGCGCAGAAACATTACACGAATTATATTGCAATTAGAATTAGAGCTAAGAAATATTCAACAAATTAGATTAGAATTAGATAACCAGCCTTTCGCTCTATTGAGTCAAATAGACAACTACGGTAGTAGAAGAATTATCTAGTTGTCCGAGTCTGTACTGGTTGACGCCTGTGCTCAGGTAATTTTTTCAAATTAGAGTAGAATTAGAATTATAGCTACACAGGCTTTTCGAAATTGGATTAAAATTAGAGTTACTGAATTCGCAAGAAGCTGTAAATTGAATGATGTTTAGCTCAAATTAAATACGAGTTCTGAGTTTTCCAGTAATATAAATTTCGCTTCTCTTTTTATACAAAACACAGTATTACATATCTTCATCAAATTCTCTGAAGATCATATATCGGTTGACTACATAAATCTCTCTCTTTCTTCAACAACACACCTGTCAACAATTGTGCATCATTCTCAATAACAAGCCGGATAAGTTAGAATGGACAGACACCGGATTTATTATCAGTCAAAAAGCGAGGATGATTCAAGGATTGTGTGGGCTGCATATCAGGGGACACTGTCAAGTTCGATAACTGGGTCAAGTCCAGTATTAAAGTTTTGACACAATACTACCAATCATTTTATCAGATCATGAATTATATCTGATGTTGCTCAATAGTCATTGATATGAATAGTGTAGTAATATAATTTACGTAAGATCACAATACCTTATCCTTGATATAAATCTGTCCCATATTCGATCCTCTGTAATAACAGTAACATCTTCCGGCATAACGCCATTCGCCGAAGCCATCACAAATCCCGACAAATACTAACACCACTACCGAAACAGGTCTAAGCCAGGTGTCCCGGCTTTTCTAACCCATTACTGAGGACAACATGTAATTTACAAAATAGGATCATACACTGCGTTGAGGACGGAGATTATTAGGAGATTTCCGTTGCTATAATTGCCAGTGAACTGGAAAATAGTGCAGTATTCTTCCCTTCCATATCTTTACAAACTCTGCCACATAAAATCCTAGCGCCAAAACCCCTAGAAGTATCGAGACTATGACTGAATCTCTCTCATCGATCAGCTGGCCAGTCAAGTAGCTACTGCTTCCGCAGCATAAACGTAAACCTGTGGTATACAACTACAACAACAACGAACAGTGCGCAGTGATGCCAGTGATCACGTGATTTCCCAGTACTGTAGCGTAACTAATTTCACATTTAGCATCTGCTCTGCACCATCCGAAGTTCCGCACATAAACAACACGAACTGATATCCCCTTTACGCGGAACCGATTGAAGTGATTGAGTAAGAAATTTGGTGACGAATTATCCCTAATTTTACTAATGGACTTAGAAGATATGAGGAAGCTGATTGATTGATTGATTGAAGCTAGAAATTGCAAAGTTTATGTATCAGTTCCATTGCGGTCAATGTCCCTCAAATTTCAACGACTACTTCACATCGGAGACAAAAGCGCACAAGTACAGCACACGCGCGTCAACGAAGAGCAACTACCATATGATCAGGACTGAATACAAGAAAACTCATTGCTCTATCAAGTATGCCGGACCCCAATTGTGGAACAGCATCTTGCCGGCTATCCGACAGTCGTCGAGCATGTCCATTGTCCACATTCAAGTCGAAATACAAACAATTTCTTCTAAATGAATACAAGCCAGTCTTCAGGATTACCGGACCACGACCTAACATCGACCTCGCCCTCCGCCACATGCCACCTCATTTTGTCGCTTGCGTCTTATATTCTCTGCATTACTTTTCATTCAGTGTGCAATGCCTCTTCTTTACTTCGCCTAGGCTAAGGTGGGTGTCTGATATTAAATGCTACTCCAAGCTGTTTCGACACCTTCCTATCTTTTCATTGCATCGCAGTCTTGTGATGTTTTGAAACGATGAAAATATTAATAAACCTGATTGATTGATTGACTTCTCACATCCCGAAAAACCGGTCTGAATGCCAAGTCAGCAGTAGCCTTTTTGGGCACGCGGCACCGCCTCAAATAGGAAATAGTGCGCGGCACCTCAACACAGAGCGGCGAGTTCTCACCTTCCCAAGTGCTATTGAACGTGGGCCAGTTGGCGTTCCACCACCACCTCCGTTGATGGAGAGAGAGTCTTTATTTTTCATATCCAACCAAAATACATAACAAACGGCAGTGATGGCGGTACAGAAAATATGCGTGCACAGTATTCGGTATTAGATAGGAATGATCGATAAGACCGTGAAGGTCATCTAGTCTGATCTAGTCTGATGGTGGAGGCCCCGCCTCCTTATATCTGCCTCGCCGTACGGTAGACGTCAGTTCCAAGTTGCTAGTAACCGCCCAAAGATTGGTGAAGTATTGAAGGCAATCAATGACAATTCTCGATATAGCAGCGGTAATTTAACAAAGTCCTGAAACCCCAAACTTTTTTATTTTGTAATTCCGGACGCTAAATCCAACACGCTAATTGTCCGTAAAAATATTAGCGTTTTCCGACTCCCGGTGTTGGAGTAACAATAGACACTTACGTGACCTTTGACACGGACCAATCAGGTTGCAGCAGGATGTAAACAAAGAACAAGCCCGGGCAAGCTTACTATGAGCTCTTATGGAAAAGGGTTGAAAAATATAGGTTTTTAGCAAAATTACATTGAATTGGGAATAGCTGGCTTTGGTGAATGGTAATAACGTAGAGCTAGTATGTATTTGCAGTGTTATAACCTACAATAAGCATGAATGGTGGCAAGCACGCATCAGCATGGTATGTCCAAATGAATGAATTTCTGACAACTTTTCGGATGAAGCAACTATTGCTGTATTATCCTTAGTCGTATACTATAGGATTGTCGTACCGAATAGCATGTATTAGAGGAATCTTGAGTCAGGATATGTGTGGTATCCATTATGTGGGCTTGGCGTTATATGCGTTCTATTTATGGAATCGACATTCGTGTATAGTACAGTCTACAGTCTGTATCATTATCTAGCAAATTACTGTTACACTGGACACCTGTATGCATATTCAATGATCATATTAATATGATATATGTTAGGCAACATGATCCGTTCCCAGCTGAAATCTAGCTCGTGTGTTGAATCAGGATAAAGGCCGGATAAACACTGTGCTAATAGCCTGTGTAATATGGAGATGGCTACCCAAACCGTTCCTAGTGTGCGCTTTTACCTTGCCCAGAGCCAATAACATGCATGGAAGAATGTAAAATCTGGATAAAGGCATGTGGACTTCCTTGTAGTCATCTGAATTCTCATTTTATTAATAAAATGACATATCTATTATTGTACCAAAAATTGAATCGTGACATAATCTAGATGAAACAATTCTGTGTTTCAAAATGAGTCCAATCTGAAATGCAGTCACACTTGATGCCACAATCGACTTGGTGTGTGTCTAGTTTTATTCCACTCCAGTCTTGTTGCTTGATGGTGTGTAATGTATTGAAATTGTTGAGAGCAATATATATTCAATAATGAGATGAATGGTTGAAATTGGTAGCGGTGATACGTTGCATGAGTCGGACGAGTACGCCTTGATAGGTGCCTGCACAGCAGTATTGCTCTGTAAAATAAACATATTATATATTTTGTGCAGGCTTGATGGATTTCTTTTATGAAGCTGCAGAAAGAGGAAGTCGATGGATAAAACGCAAGAAAATCAAATTTCTGGAAGAAGTATAGAAGCACAAAACAGGAAACTCGTCCAGGAAAATTACAAATTGACAGACAATTATTGCCAGTGAAGCTCAGTTCTCAGAGGAGCATCATAATGTCAAAAGATGCGTAGAAGCTGAAATTTTATGCTAGTCTACATTAAATTCTTTCTGAATTGTCCGACTTATCCTACTGACGTCAAATTTATGGTATTGCTGTAAGCATACTATTAAACAATTGGTTCAGCCACATGTAACTGCTTCATTAAATCACGATTTGGCCATGTAGATATGTGGTTCGTAAAAATGCACCATTTGCATTCATTCATGATTTCTCAAATCTAGAATGATTATTGACTGTCAATAAATCACATACAACTTTGAAAGGATTGATGGATTGTGGTACACTTACTTTTATGCAGGAACTATTCACAGGGAGCATTTCAGATCGAAATATTAGTTAAATATGTGGATAAGTGGATTCGACAAGAAATGCAAGAAAATGATGGAGTTCAGCTATGGTGAGCCAGGCAATGCTATCATGGCAGAAAAGGGAATCACCATTGAGTCTGAAATCAAGAAATTGAATCTAGATTTAAATATTCCTGCACATGATTTACACAACATCAAATGCCTGAGCAAGACTGTTCCACAACAAGAAAGATGGCGAGAGAACGTATTCATATTGAACTGCTGATCGGAAGAATCAAGGAGTATAAAATTTTGTTCGGTGTCATACTATGCAAAATTGTGTATCACACCTAACCAAATACGGACTAATTGCATACTCTAATTCATGATTGAAAATTAAAAATGAATGACGCAACATATTCGGCAATTGTGCAAATTCAGTTCCATTGTGAATATCGTAATGCCTAATAGCATGCTACGGATCGTATTTGCGCGGTGCCAAGGTCAGTCTGTACCAACAGTGCATGTCTAGATATTCCAGTGGTGTGCATTGAAGCTTATTTAGATGCCCAATTTGTTGAATGAACAATTCTCCAGAAGAAAATGTTTTAGGATTATTTGTGTTTGGTGGAATGTTATACAACTGAAGACACCAGATACACCAAAATCTACCTTGAGGCAGGAGTTGATCGGTTGCGAGTACGGTGGAGAGATTGCTTGTCAATCACAATGGAGCTCACTGATGCTGATGCAAATCACAATGTAGTCCTTTTAGCTTCAGGTGCTGGATTGTCTTAATCAATGCATATGCATGAGAGCATATATCAGAACCTAATATGAAAATAAATCATGGTTAAAATATCTATTGCAGGAGTCTCTGAAAAAATGTCTTTTTCCTTACTTACCCTGTCTTACAAGTGCAAGACGAATCAATAATGGATTTTCCGAGAACGTGTATTTCCATTGAGTGTGTTATCTCACTTTTCCGCAAGTTGCGATAACATTGGCTGTTCACTAGAATATTGCTTCCAAAAAGAGTGGATTGTCTCCTCAATCTTTATCCCTAAATCGTGTGCGTAGCGCTCCATGAAATACTTCGAAGCTTTCTCCGCGGTGTTAGAAGAATTGTTCCACTCAAATCCATAAATTCGATAGAATCTCCATAGCTTTCAAGTTTCATAATAAATACACAAAAATTGTGATGTGTGGCAGCAGCTATATTTCATAGTATATATATTTCTGAACATGAGATATGCTTGAAAATTTTGCTCGAGACCTGGAGCCTATGAAATCGTCAAAATATGCATTACCACAATCCTATAGTATAGTATACAACAATCGTCGCTTAATCCGAAAAGTTGTCAAAAACCCGTGTATTTGGACACAGCACGCTGGTGCGTACTTGCCACCATTCATGTTCATCCTAGATTAAAAGCTGCAACTACATACTAGCTCTACGCTATTACTATTCATTAGGGCCAGCCATCCCCAATTCAACGTAATCTTGCTTAAAACCTTCATTTTTCAACCTTTTTCCATAAGAACTCATAGTAAGCTTGCCCGGGCTTGTTCTTTGTTTACATCCTGCTGCAACCTGATTGGTTCGTGTCAAAGGTCACGTAAGTGTCTATTCAGTTCCGCACATCAACAAAACAAGCTGATATCCCCTTTACGCGGAACCGACTGAAGTGTTTGAGTAAGAAACTTGATGACGAATTAAATGCCTTATTTTACTAATGGACTATTCTCACAGCCCGAAAAACCGGTCCGAATGCCAATACGTTATTTTGACCAATTTGTTGCAGTCACTGTGAGTGCGGTTAACCCAGCAAACACAAAACCGTAAAAGGATCATCCGGGATCATCTCGATTAGGTTCTGATTTTCTAAGTGTCGAGGGAATGTCTAAAATACGTAGTAGGATGGTCTTGTGGTTATATTCAATAAGAATAAATTCATACTCGGTGTTGTTCCATCTCATGCATTAGGCTTCGTTATATCCGGTAGTTAACCTAATAATGCAAATTTTCTATCTCTCGCGGGTACAACTAAAATACGTAGAAAGGATGACTTTGTCGGTGCATTCAATCACGATGAATTCTATCCGGTTTTGTTCGATCTCATGCGGCAGCTTCGTTCTATCCATTAGAAAACAATGTTCTCCCTTCGTTTTATTGCGTGAGGATGTCACCGGTGTTGTATATTCGTGTTGTTGCTCTAAGGTCGAATAGTTTTGTTTTCCTCTGATATATATGATCTTCATTATATATATATTCGCTCTTTCGGTAATCTCGCATGTTCAACGAGTATGGTTAATAGTTTTATTCAGATAATAACTAAATAAGTGATATGTTGTACGTTTAGGAATATGATTATCGATGCGTGACTTCTAGAATATTTCGGCGATTCAAATTTTACGTCATCGCGCCATACAAAGATTTGACGCGCAACAGGTCGCAGCCAGGCATAGTTCGCTCTTTCTGTATGGTAAATGCCGTAAATATATAGGAATTGTGACTGACTGAGGTAGCGGGTTAAAGGTATATATGCAGTAGCATATAGCTTATGGGGTATTTCGAATTGCCTGTAGGATATGACGACTAGAGCTGTTTGACTTTCTGCAAAACAGGTGTAGACAACTAAAGAAAAGTTTCAGCTTTTCCAGGTTAGAATTAGAGCTAAACCGTTTTTCCGAATTAGATTACAATTATATTGCTGGCATTTCGCTCTAATTTAGTGAAATTAGACCACTATAATTCGCTTCAAACATCTGAATTACCGGTACCTATACCTACGGTATACCATAATATTTATGCTTGAATTTTCTAGGTATATAAGTCATATAGATACATTCCTGTAGAACACTGATTCATGATTTTATAAAAGTTGGTGCAAGAATGGACATTTTCAACTTGATGTTGATTAATGGAGCAAAATTTGATATTTGAGTGCAATTATACCTCGAATCCAGTGACAAGATTATTAATCGTTGAAACCAAACGCAGCTTGATTATGTTGGCCCAGAGAATTTGGCTAGCCAGGAATATGGTCACAGTAAGATAATATTTTGGGCTATTTTACATGAACTTTCCAACATTTGATTTGATATGTCCACTAAAACAGTTGTTATTCTGCTTTCGAATAAGACCTTAATTGCTGGTTTCAATGGTAACTGTGTTTGTCAAAGGCTGCAAAGGTAATTTCTTTTCCATGTTAGATGTTTATTTGTTTGTTTGTGGTGTTCATGGTGGTGGTTCAACTACACTGGTCATTTTACACCAGGCCGGTTCTTATTATTATTATTCCGTATCTGCCCGATTACCAGTGAACTCGGCACTTAGTGAATTCGGCCGCACAAACTCGGCACTTGGTGAATTCGGCCGTGGTAGATCTCGTAGCGGTACCGGTCACCATGATTGGTTACTGGAATGTTTGCCGGTGAACTTGGCACTTTGAGTGGTTGTCAATGTTGTACGGGGGTCAGGGCATGCGTAGATCACACAGTCACGGCGTGATTAGATCATAGATTGCGTAATTGCGGGAAATAACGCGACGCTCTTCACTTGGTGAACTCGGCCCTTGGAGGAATTGGCACTAGAACACCTTCGCATTAGAAATGCATTTAGTATGAATGAACAGTATCAAAAAGGAAATTTAAACGTGTCGTGGCTCGTGGTAGATCTCGTAATCTTGGTATCCTTCAACCGTGTTATCGAGACACCCTAATCCCAGAGTGGAATCGTCTCTCCAAAGGCAAAAAATAATTTATTTTGACGTGATCATGCGAAACATTTGTTGATGAGGAACACTGGCTTGTCGTGATCGATAAACGAAGAAGCGCCGCTTGATGTTCCACAGTTTTGATCTCACATACAACGCCAAGATCCATCTTCTCAAAACTTACACGACACAGGCCCGTGACTCACGCCATCGATTCCAAGCAGACCGCGCGTGGTCGGCATATGAGCGCTGTGTTATTTCCCGTGTTTACGCAATCCGTGATCTAATCACACCATGACTGCGCGATCTACGGATGCCCTGACCTCCTTACAAGATTGACGAATCACCTGATAATACTATTATTAGTTTGATAATTCATATTAATAGCTGTAAATACACTTCATTTCAAAATTTCCCGAGGGCCGAATTCACCAAGTGCTGAGTTTGTGCGGCCGAATTCACCAAGTGCCGGGTGCATCGGCAACCATCTGCCCACTTACAGCACGGCCCACTCCTAGGCTTTTTAAGACATGGCTATGCGAATCAGATGGCGAGGAGGAGCCTAGATAAACGGCCAACACTTCGGTAGGAATTATGGAGTCGACGTGTCACGCTCGAACCCGCAATTCATTGGTGTTTAGCTATAATGGAACGTACCACTACGTTTCCTCGCCATACCTTGTAAAATGAGACCGTAGCATTTGGCATTTCGTGTGGCAATTGACTTTTGTGTGGAAAATTGTGTTCGTTTTAGAACTTATCCGAAACTTTTATTCCGCCATAGATTGTATATGATAAAACGATATCGGAATTGATCCTAGAAGAATTCCAAAGCAACTCACCACAAAGGAGGATTTAAAGAAGTTTGATGGAAAATTGAATGAAAGCAAAAGCCTTTGCAAGAGATGTGGTATGTTGAATCTGTTTTGGTATTTTTAAATAGGCCTACTTTGTTGTGCCGATAGCAGACGGTATATATAAACGTAAGATGTGGAAGCTATCAAGGTGTTTTTAGAAATTCAGTCAGTCAAAGTGGACGATCGTATTGCTTGGATTATATTTAGGCTTATTTTAGCATCTTTGAGATGCAACTCTAAACGTGGACGGTCATGAACAGTAGGGCTCTTCAAAAATGACTTTTTTTCTCAAATCGTACTGGCTACTTGATAAAATTGTTAGGTTACCTAATTTAAGCCTACAAACAAAATATGGTTCAAATCCAGCCAGTATCCGCTTTGCTACAAGAGAAGAAAGTTCCTATTTATTATATAAAAATGAATAATAAAAAATTTGAAGATTTTCTGTTAACCCCATGAAAGTGTTAGGCTGTCTATAGAAACGATGCTCACCAAATTTGGTTCAATTCCAACCAGTGGAAGCGGAGTTATTGCTGTCGAAAAATTTGGATTTTAATAAAATAGTACTTACGGTGAGCACAACTTTAATAAGTAAACAATGAATCGGTCACCGTAAATACTATTTTATTCAAATCCAAATTTTTCGACGGCAATATCTCCGCTTCCACTGGTTGGAATTGAACCAAATTTGGTGAGCATCGTTTCTATAGACAGCCTAACACTTTCATGGGGTGAAGAGAAAATATTCAAATTTTTATTACCTATTTATTTTTATATAATAAATAGAAACTTTCTTCTCCTGTAGCAAAGCGGTTACTGGCTGGAATTGAACCAAATTTTGTGTTTAGGCTTAAATTAGGTAACCTAACAATTTTATCAAGTAGCCAGAACGATTTGAGAAAAAAAGTCATATTTTAAGAGCCCTAATGTCCATGTCAGAGAAACGTTTTAGGGTAGGCCTACTCATATGTCTCGCAGCGTTCTCTACATAATTGTCAATTGCGATACAAACTGTTTGCTTGTATTGGTAAAGCCATCCAACTTCGAATTGTAAAATGTTGGGAGTCTTGATATCAAATTTTTGAAAGGTGCACTTTGAGAAGATTTCGGAATCTGTCAAATTATACAAAAATTTAGCAAATTCTTTGACATATTTCATCTATTTGGGACTCGATCAACGTAAAAGAATTGGTAATCATTTTATATAATATATTGTATTTGTAGTTGAAGTATAGTAATAATTCTTATGGTTACCGCACTTGTAACGATTCACGGCCATAACTAGAATAATTAGAATGATGTAACTTTCAAATTGTCATGCATTTTGCAACAACATTGTTCTCAATTTTCAAGGTGCTGACCATTCGAGCAAGAATCACCCACCGGTAATTCACGATCCGTAAACGCGGCCGACTGTTTCTCTCCTCAAGCGGAAGCGACAGAGAAGAGGAACGAAGAGAAAAAAGGAGCAGAAATAGCAAGAGTGTGACAAGTCGCGTCCGTTCGCTTTAATGCGTATTTCCATCCGCGAAGTAGTAGGTGGGAAAACTAATGGGCGTTTGGTTAGCGCTTATATAAGGTTGACTCCAGCGCTGTATTTGCTAAATGTTGCTATGAAATAGGGGTGGTGTCATTTGGTATCAATATTGACTATTGAAAGACCATTTGTTAGTGGTCATGGATTTGTTCGGCCAGTATGCAGTAATTTCTGATGGTCACTTCCCGGGCTTCTGTTCTCTAACCCCTCATGATTGTTATTCTGCTTCTAGTAAGACTGTCGATTCTAATGTTTTATCGTATCATTTGTCGGAGGTTTCGCTCGCTTTATTTACAACGTTTTGCTCTCTGCTAGGTCAATTACTGGCTGAGTATCACTACAGCCTAAGAAACTGCACTAATTCTCATTTTAATGTCTTGCTGGTTATCTTGCTGTCAATTCTAATAATTTATTAATGTCTATACCAGTGTCGCCACTCAAATGTTTTGTTCTCTGTACACAATATTATTAGGTCTTCAGCTTTCCATGCAGAGTATCATTCCACTTTCTAGACTTGAGTATATATCTCTCCAACTAGCTGCCAAATAACTGATTCATTTGGATTGTTGAATTGATCATTTTGGACAGAATGTGAAGAAATTTTAGTCAAGAATTCTTTTTGTGTTAGTGGCTGTTTTCAAAGAGTGCTGAAGTAGTCATCGTTGATCTTGATAATCAAGTAGAAGTGACGATTGAAGTCAGTTCTCTAGTCATATATTATTAAAAAATATAATAATAAAACTTGAAAACTTGAGTGGAAATAGTTCAGAATCGAATCCATTTTAGTAAGTATGGGCGAAAAAAATGTAGGAGTCATTCGTTAGTCGCTACCTCTGCCATTTTCGCAGTACGAATGTCTTAGCTATTAATCATCATTTTCATTTTATTTCTGCAGCGTGTTGAAAAGAAAAGGCCGCATGCTGGTTATTTAACTGGCTCATCAGAAGATGAAACCTGATTATAAGGACTGTTTTCACTTTCTTTCTAAAGACATTCGTTCGTTTGTTCGTTTTATTTTTTATAACGGCATTATTGCCAATTCGTTTGAAATTAAATTATCACAAATGTGATTAATATGTAGTAAATAATGTGGTGTGTGTACGCAGCCGTGATCAGGTTAAGCCCATAGTGGTAGAAAACAGGTTATTATATCAGGATCTTCTTCTTCTAACGTAGGATCTACATTCTACTCACCATGTTTGAAGGCTGTAGCATCTGCATAATATTTACATTATTGAAGGACATGGAAAAGACGTTGAATTGAGTCGACACAAAATCCCCCTTTCTACGACCTGCCAAGATCTAATATCTACTATATCGGCTCGGCTTTTCTACATCTTTGGTCTGTACTGTGTTTGCTGGGAAGGCAGTAGTTCTCAACCTTTTTGGGTTCACGCACCCACTCAAAATGGAAAATAGTGCGCGGCACCCTAGCACTTGGAGTAGCCTACCCTGAGCGGCGAGTTTTTTCACTTTATCAAATGCCTTATATATTGAACGTGGGCTATAGTTGGCGTTCCACCGCCGTTGATGGTGAAGTTCCCTCCTTCCCAACCTCGCCGTGCTCACGGTCTCATTACAAAAATGCCCATAGTAAAAATGCCTATACTAAAGACGAATTCAAGGAAGATAATGAAAAGTAGGAAGGGAGCCTAAAAAAAGAAAGATACAAATGTAACATATCGGGCATAAGGCTGAGAAGAATAGCCTACCAGATAGAGAGACCACCATTATCATCACAGCTCAAGGGAGAAGGTAGTGGTGACGATAATGCGCCAGCAACCCGGGCGGCCCTGGTTCGATTCCGCGATAGAGGGTACTCTGGGCTCCTCTTCCACCGCGTCGCTGTTGTTGCGGCGATAGTAGTTGTTATTCGAGGATGCACGGGTGTTGTAGTTGTGCGCTTTTGATTCCGAGGTGAAGTAGTCGTTGAAATTATCGGGAATGTGACCGCAATGGAACTGATACATAAACTTGGCAATTTCTATATTCCTCATATCTTCTGTGTCCAGTGACTAGAACATCTTTTGAGGGATTTATCAGTTTCACATCCAGACCCTCTTGGAGCCTTGGCAATGATACGGAGAATCCGATGTTGTAGTTTTTCCAGCAGGTCAATCGTATTCTTGCAGGCAGCACCCCAGTAAAGAATTCCGTATTTTAACCATGAGTTGGAGAGCACCATCAGAACCCAAATCGGCAGGGAGTGACGGCGGGATAGACCGCACCGGCGCACACCTTCGCATTGTGTCTTATCGCATTGTACATTGTGTGTAACTTGTTCAGATGAGAATTATAACCCAATGAGTGTTGTTAAAAAAAATTGTGTCTGGTCTCTTCATTGTAATGCAATCTTGTAGTGTTTCGGAATGATAATAAAACGAACCGCATATCCCCACACAGAGACATTGTCAACCATCATCGCTCAACGATTAGAGCACTATGGTCTCGCAATCACCCGGGTTCAAATGATATCGGTGAGTGTCACCCTATAACCATACCACTGATAAGATTGCGTCGCATATTCTCTGCATTACTTTTCATTCAGTGCGCACGCCTCTTCTTTACTTCGCCTAGGCCAAGGTGGGTGTCTGAACTTAAAGACTACTCCAAGTTGTTTCGACACCTTCCTATCTTTTCATTGTATCGCAGTTTTGTGGTGTTTTGAAACGATGAAAATTTATTAGAAATGATTGATTGAATCCCACGCCGGAAAAGTGCACACATCAAACTATAATGCGCAACCATGGTCTGTTGTGGAGACCCTTACATGGGAAAAGCCAGATGACAAATAGCGACATCGCATCATCCACCATAGATACTTGAGCTTGAATTTAAACAAAAGTAAAGAATATTTATTGTCCGGTAACCCAAGGAAACGAATTGCAACACTACGGTACACTGAAAGAAATTGGCGCGCAAACAAGAGATCGTATGGAAATGCGAGGTTTCAGATAAAGAATGTGTGTATCTATCAGAAGGCTTTCCATCCGAGTATTGCATCTTTGATTGCTTCAACATATTGGGATGGCACCCAATAAACCCAATACCTGTAAAAATCAAAGTTTAGAAATTGAGATTGCGACAATCCAGTTGTTATTGTTTAAAATTTTGGATTTGAAATAATAGTATTTAAGGTGGGTAGTTCCAATCAATAAAATTACCGAATTTCACATCTTAGATAGCCTACTCTTTTTTTTCAAATCCAAAATTTCGTACTCCAATAACCTCGCTTCTACTAGTTGAGCTAAATTTGTTGTACATCGTTTTTTTTAGGCAACTTTACAATTCCATGGGGTTTACAGTAGGAATTGAGCCAAAATTGGTGTAGGCCTACAGAGTTTTTAACCAACCTGACAATTTTATCGAATAGCCAGTAAAATTTGAAGAATAAAGTCATTTTTGAACAACTCTATTGTACATGGCTGGAGTAACAACCCTCTAAAAACAAGGAAAGAAAATAATACGGTAACCTAACAAATAGATTGAATGATGAAAATATATGAATAAACATATTGAAATGAACCCAAACATTTTCGGCTGACACTCGTCAGGGGTAATCGTCAGCAACTAGTACGTAATTGGAAAGAACATTGTACATCAACAATGACATTGAATTTAGTAGGACCAACAAAAAATCGCGGAGATAGAAATACCTGCTTCTTTCCGTTGGACCAAGTTGCAGTCCTAGAAAATGATATTCCGGATGGCTGTCTATTTTTATTGCCCGCACATCTTTAATCGAAGTAAGCGGAAGCTTTTCCGTCCTGTCTTTGGTACCGATCCACAACTCATCAGTCTCCAATTTAAATGTCAGCCGTACCTTCAAAAATTATAATATTTCAGAAAACAAAAATTTTTCAATCTACAACTGAATAATATATTCATATTGAAATAAAATATTAAAATATTTTCGACCGACAATTGTCAGGGGTAATCGTAAGCAAGTAGCAGAGAATTGAAAAGAACATTGTTTACGCTATTGGGGAATTTTATGCCCAAAACATTCTCATTTTTTCAGATAAGTGCCAACGGGAGCAGACTTGGAGAATTAGAAAATCTTCAGCTTTTCCAAATTAGAGTAGAATTAGAATTATACCCACACAGCTAATTCCAAATTACATTAAAATTAGAATTATAACTACACAGTTTTTAGAATTCAGTTTACAGAATTCGCAAAAAACTTGGACATTGAACCAAGTTCCGTTAATACAGACTCGTACTTCATTCTTATCAGCATGAGAATAGCAAATGCGTGTACAGCAAGCTTGGCTCATTACACACTATACAGTTCTCCAGTAGCATTTACAGAAAACTGGAAATTAGACCAGCAGTAAAATGAGTGCATAGAAAGATTTCACAAATTAAATTTGTCACAAAATCAATATGATTTGAAACGAATGGGTTAGTTACGCAGATTAATTTTGTAGTTCAAACATATCTGGCAGACCGTCGATACAGAACACACTTGATGTTAGTATTTGTGCAAAGTTGACGTCAAAGTGTAGTGTACTCATAGTGGTAGGGTTACCATATTTTCGGAATCTGAAAAGAGGACATCTTTTGCAAAATTTTCAGACTCACAAGAGCGGAGTAAAATCCGGTAAAATAAGTAAATTTATTCCGAGTTTGTAGTTGGTTGACAAAAACAAAGGTCATCACTTTCATTCGACACTAAATTCACCCACTTTTAACTTAAATTTAGTGTTTAGTGTTGACTTAAAAGTCTAATTTTCACATACGTTTAACCGAAATTAAAAAAAAAAAAACTTCGCAAAAAGAGGACATTCGGGCGTCCTTCGAGGACACTTTAAAAAAAGTCAAAAAGAGTACGAATCCTCTTGAAAGAGGACGGCAGGTAACCCTACTGAGTGGGTTTCGAACAAAATTATGTTGGGGTTATATCGATGTCTCAACATCAACAGTTCAACACAAATGCATGAATTAAAATATTCACCACAAAGAGTTCGCTCAAAATTTCAAGAGCACGCAATGGAAGATTTCCATCACACCATACCTTGTTGCTTTTCATATTCACCAACCCTTTCAAAGGGAAAGATGGTAAGACTTCTTGACCGTTGACGTATCCTGGCATTGCATCATCTGGGATACCCTTTTCTATTATCTGAAGGGAAGGAAATCAATTGCTGTGTTAGAAGTTATGAATACGACTCCACGGATCTACTATTAGCTGATATAGAGATCAGTACTGTGGATATAGTCAGATATCATTACCCCCATACATCATGTCTGGAGCATGTCTGGGTTCATTCAGCGTGCATATATCAAGTACAGACCATGCATATATGTGCACTATTTGTATCTGGACATGCTACAGAGTTGATATCTAACCATTGCCATTCCTAGGCAAATATCGAGTGACTTATCATTAAAAACCACTAGAATGAAGAGTTATGGAAGTAGGTTTCTGCAGGGTTGTAATGACATGACCCTGGTTGCAATTTTTCGATGATTCGAGTGATTTTCTCAAAACCGGAAAATGATACGACGTGACTTGAACCGCGTTGTGTATCGACTCGGCCACTTAGGCCAAGAAAAGGCCCTGTGGATATAAAGCTGTATCAGCTATATCACCCTGTGGATATAAAGCTGTATCAGCTGTATCACAGCTGTATCAGTTGTATCGCAGCCGTATCATTAAATATCGAAAATTTTCGCGCTTAACGCTGACTCACTAAACAGTACAACAATAATTTCATGGCAAAAGCGAACAACGTGATGGGGGAGTGTTTATCACCCTATAGGAGCCCAAGACTATAGGAGACCTCCAACGGGAATCGAACCCTGTTCGTCTGCGTGCTGGGCGCTTATCGTAACCACTACACTATCTCCCCCGCTAGCTTTATATCCACAGGGTGATACAGCTGATACAGCTTTATATCCACAGGGTGAGACAGCTGATACAGCTTTATATCCACACGGTGATACAGCTGATACAGCTTTATATCCACAGGGCCCCTAGAAAATGTATTTTATCTGTTTATATAAACATGCTAAGAATGATAAAAGTGAGTATATTATGAATGCGAGGCCTTCTACATCACTCAAGTGTTTCAAAAAAGAGTTAAACCTGACTTGAACTCGATAATGAACAGTAAACACTATGACCTGGACTCGGACCTCAAGACTATGACTCGGACTTGACTAGAGTCGAAATTGTAAAAGTAACATTGACTTGTGACTCAGAACTCGGTTACAATACAACCATGGTTTTTGCTGGAACTTGCGCACCGGGCAGTTGAAAACTATCATATTCTAGGATAATTGATGAGAAGTTGCGTCTTGCTGATAAGATAGACGCAGGGTTGCAATGACTCGAGTCATGACTCGACTCGAGTCACGATTTTCTGATGACTCGACTTGACTCGAGTCATTTTCTCAAAATACCGAAATGACTCGACTCGAGTCAATCTGTGTATTGACTCGACTTGGACTCGAGTCATTGCGCATGACTCGAGACTCAGACGGCCAAGACCGAGATTTCATTGTATTTTCGAATAGAAATAAAGTAAGTAAAGTAACCACACTCTTGGGATTTCGTCTATTGGTACTGGTACTTGAAAATGCGAGCAAAAACTGCTAAAAGGGAGGAAAATTAGTGTATCATACATTCGAACCATTCGATATCACCAAATAGAGCTATAAAAAGTGGGATTAACAAAACTTCAACTGGAAACTGAGCAGTCAACACAATGACTTGAACTCGGACTGGAGTCATTATACCATGACTTGGACTCGACACTCGACCCACTGCTCGATGACTTGGACTCGGACTTGACTCGGTGGTGAAGTAAAAATGACTCGACTTGACTCGAGTCAAAACTATAAAAGTGAGATTGACTTGTGACTCGGAGCCATGTGACTTGGTTACAGCCCTGGATAGACGTCATCTTACGGTGGAGTGCGGCTTCACAGTACACAATGATTCCCCTTCATTTTTTGAACTTGATCCGGACGGGCCGGAGTCTTCTTTTTCAACTGTATCCACAGTCATGACATCAACAAGTTTTGAGCCGATGACCATCATTTTTACACCATTCGTAACGCCACTCTCGCGTAGAGTTTTTGCATCCTTCAACATACCTGCGTAAAACAACAGTAATCGATCACAAAAGTGTAAAATTAATCAGAATAATTTACATACCTCTGTACATAAGCTTTTGCATAGGAGGTGGCACTTTCGTCAATGTATGGATATGGTGTTTCAACGAAGATACTTTATCATTTAAGGGCCATTCGATTTTGTGCTTGGCCTTATTATAAACTAATGTGAATGTTACTTTCTCGGTAAGATCAATTTCACACGGAACATCAGACGTTTGCATAGCTGGATCGCTTCCATTTTTTTCGGAAATCTCCATGGCATTATCTCCACTCTTCATATCAGGATTGCACTTTGTGACCTCGTCATGTTTGATTTCGCCCTGTGGATCTGAAGTGGCTGCATCGCTCATCGTAATTTACGAAAACTTAAAAAAGCTATATATACCGGTATTGAGAGGAACAAACCGATATAAAGGTAGTCTTATACCGTCCGTAATCAGGGTGATGTGGTAAGCTTTATAAACTAATCTGCGTTCTGCATGACAGCATGATTTTCGGCGAACACTAAACGGCGAAACGAGCGGATCACTCAACAGGCAGAACTTGCGATAGACTTTAGGCGGTACAGAACTTCAGGAATAATATATTCTCATTGAAATCAACCCGAATAATTTTGGCTGACATTCGTCATGGGTAATCGTCAGCCACCAGTAGAGAATTGAAAGGAACATTATGTTTCAACAATCTTATCCGTTATCACTTATCTGAACTTTCAATACTAAACGGAGGAGCCTAGGCCAAGGTGGGTCTCTGATTCCAGAGACTACTCCAAGTCGCATCGACAACTTCCTATCTTTTCATTGTATCGCATTTTGTGGTGTATTGAACTGATAAAAATTGATAATAAACCAATGATGATGATGAGCGCGATTTTGTCATGGTTCACCCGGTGCGCTTTCTAGTATTCCAAAATCCGCCTGTTCTGCGGTCCGCTTGTGCCGTTGCGATTTTATCAGTCTCCCCGGTCCGCCGTTTAGTATTGCAAGTTCCTCTGTTTACTATTTTTTTCAAATGAGGGGAAACAGGAAACTTGCAACTCAGCGCTATGGGAGCCGTACGTAGGGGGGCCATGGGCATGACCCACAGGCTGAGAAGTGGGAACCTCTGCTTTCTATGCTGTCGAAAAATGCTGAATTCCTATAATGTACAATCACAATGGTGTTATAGATATTTCGAAATTATACTATATTACACCTTTCCTAAACGAGAAATGCTGATCGAGTGATCTTTATTATTTTATATTGTGTTCCAAGCATATATGAAGACTTAGTATAATGAAGCTCTTTTCGGTAACCACGCTGGTGTCTGTGATCGTCGCCGCTTACATTTGCCATACTGTTTACATAATATATGGCATTTGGAATCCACCATCATGTCCATCAGCTGGAAAGGCTCAATGTTTTTTGCCTTACAAACCACCCACTGGAACCTCATGGAATGTAAGTATATTACTGATCGTTTTCCTTACCCAATGGTATAGTTGATGGCCAAAGCAGGGCTGTAAGACTTGCAGGTTTTCGTTGACTCGACTTGATTCAAGTCATTTTCTTAAAAAATGTGTCTATTGACTCGCCATATTCTATATTATAGCTCATTCAAGTCTCATATATCAGGGCCGATAATTGAAAAATAGGCCCATAAACCATCTTTTATCTGTTTGAATAAGCATGTTTAGAGTGAGAAAAATGAGTATATTATGAGTCCAAGGCCTTCGATGTCACCCAAGAGTATCACACAAGTCAGTTGAACCTGACTTGAACTCGATATGGAACAGTAAATATATGACTTGGACTCAGACTCAAGTCTTAACTCTCTGACTCAGTCTCGATCCCTCGCTCGGACTTGACTCGGTGGTGAATTCACAATGACTCGAGTCAGAACTATCTCAAATTGACTTGAGACTGCGAACCTCATGACTTGGTTACTACAACCCCGGGTTAAAGTGCCGATAAGTAATGGTGCATCTGGAAATTGTCAGGGCAACCACTTTTCAGATATTTAATTCCATCTTGACTCATTTTTTTATCATTAGTACGGTACCGTAAATAATTTCATTGCGGATGAGCACTTTCTATATTAGACATTATATTGTATCAATACAATGTAACACAAGGACAGTTTCAATAAAATGATGTTGATGATGGTTAATACATAGGCCTACCTACTTATATAAACCTTTATTACATGTTCTAGGCCTCGGTGAGTGTTGGATTGAATGGACGACAGTGTACTCGCAAGTCATTTTGACACCTTCCTATCTTTTCATTCCATCGCAATCTTGTGGTGCCTTGAATTGTAAGAAATGATGAATAAACAAACAATCATATTAATTGACATGTCAACTTTTTTATCGTTATGCTTATGATCAATTTAAATTTGATGAACACTAATATTGAAATAATGCAGGCTACTAATAATTAGGGCTGAAGTTATTCGAGTACCCAAGTGATTCGATGCCGATTGCCAAAAATTTTGCTGTCATAAGAGAAGAGTATTGGTAATTGAAAAGTTCAAATATGCACCTTTTATGCAGCTAGAATAAAAACGATGGCATTTCGACACATTTAAGTTAGTTTCTGATAGTTATTACGACCATACTCGTTTTATTTTACTTTTTGACAATAGTGTGGATTGATTGTTTTCACTGATTAAATAGTTGCGTTGCCTAAAAATACACTTCACACCAAATTGGGCTCAATTCCAACTAGTAGAAGCCGACGCAGAGTCAATTGAAATTTTTGAGTTTATAAAAAAATGATTGAAATTTTTTTTTCAAATTTTACTGTCAACCTCGTGAAATTGTTAAGTTGTCTGAAAGAATGATGCATACAATTTTTGCTCACTTTCTACCGGTAGAGGCTAAGTTATGGCAGTTGGAAGTTTTGGATTTGCAAATATAAGCCTAGCATTGACGGCGGTTGGCGGGTAACCCTAGAATTATTAATGAAAAACTAGAATAACTTCGCTTCTACGGGTCGTAATTGTGTCAAATTTGTTTTGCGTTGCTTTTGTAGACAACTCAACAATTTCGTGGGGTTGGCAGTAAAATTTGAAATATTTTATAATTAATTCAAATATTTTGATTGGATCTACGTCTGCTTCTACTGGTTGGAATTGAGCCAAATTTGGCGTAGTGTCTCGTTTTTTCAGGCCACCGAACAATCTAATCAGTGAATCCCCGGAATCCTGAAAAAAAAGCTATTTTTCAACAATGCGCAGCTGTGTAGCCTACTACATGTTTCAGATACCCCGATACGACCAATCTAGGTTTATAGCGTTTACCGAGAAGAGAAAGGGCCTATTTCACATTTCATAATTCTGAGAAAATTGAATTTAAAGATTCTACGTATTCATTATGGAAAGATCTCAAAGCTTTTTCTGTTATTAGTTCTTTGATTTTTCTTATCAATCAACTTACTCTTGGAACAAATATCCATTTTAAAACCAATCAGTCTGTCGGCCTGTTTTTCCTCCCCGAATCGACTTAGGCCTTGATTAACGGTCAATAATATGCTGGGACATGGGCCCATTTGACTCAATATTAGGACATAGGCCCTTGTGTCCATTCTTTTTAATCCGTCTTTTTAGACATTATGATGCTGTATTTTATGAACAATGGCAGTTGACTATTGAAACAAGTGTATTTTCACATTTTTGACATTCACATGACATTAATACTGATACCTGGTGTTTTGAAAGTTCATTTCCCCCGGAATGCTTTTAGCTGCTCAAATCAATGTGAGTGGTATTTTCCAAACCCTTGCTAGATTGCTCTTTCTATAACTGAAATATTAGATAGCGTTCATTGTTTCTCATTAACTGAAATCAAAAATTCAATTGTCTGTCACAATGCATCAACGATAAGATGGGCGTATGTCCAATTAATTACTTTAAGCAAGGTGATGGGAAAGGACATAGGCCCATTCTATTCTCAAATGCAATCAAAACTATTCGGCCATCAAGTATCAATATATGAGAAGGTCTCATTACCGTCTGAAATATCTGTATCCATATATTAGAAAACTCCAAAACAATGAAATTATGAAAAATGGACATGGGCCCTTTCTATTCTCGGCGAATGATAGACTTCCGAGGTGTGGAAAAAGTACTGAAACTTTAATTCTCATTCATATTATAACGCTAAGTGGAAAGGGGGCACATAATATGACTACTCAAAACTATTTGTCTCTCACTATTCCACTTGATCCATTACAATTAATACTCGATTCAGATGTGATTATTTGAATTATTGTGTTAACTAATGACAAGTTATTTGTATCTTTACAGCTCAATGTTTATTGTACGAAAAAGAAGAAGCTGGATTCAATTTCAACACTGAAACCGATATGGAGTGTGAAAGATATCGATTTTCAGAAGCAATATGATGAGTATGTTAGGAATTCAAATCAGTATTGTGTTCCCAATATGATGGCTAAAATAATCTTACATTTCAAGAACGGTCGAGGTAGAATTACCGAAGACAAAGAAGCTATCCACAAATCTTTATATCCACGTTGTGCTCCATGAGCAAGGTCGACTTCAATCGGGAGATTATTCAAACACGAAATTATTTCAATTGACCAAGTATTCCAAAGCCGTGAAATTCTTCAAATTAGTATCGGATGGCAACGATGTGAGAATGGTCTCGTTCGTCATTATTACGCGGCCGTATCATAGCTGTTCTGTATCGTTTTATAGACGGAATCTAGCCCAAAAAGTGAGATGGTATTGCACTGGCGGAGCAAAATGAACGTGAATGTTGTGCATCCACCTTTCCGATTCATCAAGAACGATTTCCCGATGGATATTGCGATGCATATTAAGTGAGTGTTATCTTGTGATAAATTGTTGTGTTGCGGTTTACTAGTGGGTTGTAATGACACGTCTCGAGTCAGCCTTGACTCGTGATATTACGTTGACCCGAGTCATTTTCTTGGAAATGCAAAATGACTCGAGTCAACGTAAAATCACGAGTCGACTCGACATATTCTACATGACTATAAAAATTTCAAATATTTTTATATTAAAATCAAAATTTTCAAACTTCTATAGCTTCTCATCTACCAGTTGGAATTGAGCCAAATTTGGTGTGCAATGTTTCTCTAGTCCACCTAACATTTTTATCAAATAGCCGCAAAAATTTGAAATTTTTTTTTTTCAACAATCCCAGTAAACATGCGTTGAATACTTTGATTTCAGGCAAACAAAGTATGGATCTTATCTTCCAATTCTATTTATTGATGAATTATCACTGTTAAAGAGCGACTTGAAGGTATGTTATTTTGAATAATACATATCCATATTGAAATAAACCTATATATTTTCGGCTGACACTCGTCAGGGGTAATCGTCAGCAACTACTAGAGAATGGTTTTTTTTTCTGGGTGAAGTTTAACCGTCACGTTATTCTCTTGTGTTTCAAGGAAATTAAAAGCGACATGACAAACGTCTCGTTGGATATTTCATATTCGGCAATATCAATCGGAAAATTGCGGCTATGGACTACACTCTTGAACTCGCTGACTGCTATGCAAGATTTAGGTAATATTACACTAATTTTCATTGCTTATTTATCAAAGTCTTTAATTGATTCATGTAATGTTATAGGATTCACAGAAGAAGATACCGAAGAAGTCCGCGGGATCTTCACGGACACCAACATTTATTTCCTTGCAGCAACATTCTTTGTTTCTACCTTTCATGTAAGCTCACCAAGTGACAGTGATGCGCTCTATAGTCGATACCAGTGGTGTCCAAACTTTTTCAACTGGTGGCACACTATAAATATTGTAAAACCCTCGCGGCACATTTTCAAAAGAGGAAATTTTCCTCAAAAAATTTATTCTCGCATAGTAATGAGATGGATGGCAAGTACAAACCAGGGATATCTAGTCTAGAACTCCCTAGATATCTCTGATACAAACATATACGACTTGAAAGGTTGTATTTTTGACAAACATACCCGCATTTCATCACCAATTCCAGGCATTCTCGTTCACAGCTTTCTATTTTACTTCAACATAATAACCATGTTCACATATGCTTGATTAGGCTTATGAATGGATTAACTCTGAGGTGATCAGTAACAAAGTACTTGTTTCGAGTACTCAACCACGCCTTCTTCTCACCACTTGCTCAATTGGTTTTGATGCTAGACTATCTTTTCAGGACAGTTTTCAGGCAGACAAGCTAAGCTACTTGGAATTCACTATAATAATATTTGTTCTTATAGTAATATATGACTTTACTACTGCTGTCAATCATGACTACTTTGAGCACAGCTTGATGTGCTAGTTTTATCAAAATACTTTTACTTTCGATTGCTTGACGTTTATGAATATATCAACTGAGATCTGAATAAATAATACCCCCAAAATAGGTAAACGCTTTGGGAAACCCTGGTTTATTCTTGTCATTCTGTTTCTGCAGATTTTGTTCGATTTTTTGGCATTCAAACATGATATTGACTTCTGGAGAAAGCGGGATTCCATGACTGGATTATCTTTCAACACTGTAGTATACAGGTGACGTATCAACTTATTGTTATCTGTGCAAATGTCTGATTCCTGCTCTTGGTTCAGATGCGTCAGCACGATCATAATTTTCTTATACTTGATGAACGAAAAGACGAGCTATCTTGTGTTGATTCCTGCCGGGATCGGAAGTGTAATAGAGCTCTGGAAAGTGACCCGCGCGTTGAAAATTAAGGTCACTAGAAATGGCTGGAGGTTTCAAATTCATGTTGGCGATCACAGCCGAGATGAACAAACGACGGAAAATTATGATCACCAGGTTGATGCGATGTACATTTAAAACGTGGCTGGAATAATAAGCGATATCTTTGATTACAGGCCATACAGTACTTGTCGTATGTCCTTTATCCGTTGGTTGCTCTTGGTGCTATATATTCTCTCTTCTATGTACCGCACAAAAGGTGAGTATGGACTCTACCTAAACCTTCCCTAACCAGAGTTTGACTAGAAAATATTTGGCTTTTCCAAATCAAATTAGAATTATAAGAATGCAGTTTTATTCAAATTGGATTAGAATTACTGAATTTACATTAACTTGGAAATTAAATCAAGTTTAATTCATATTAAATTGTATTTCATTCTCGTAATGACTTGATTCACGACTCGACTCGAGTCACGATTATGCGATGACTCGACTTGACCCTAGTCATTTTCATTGCGCATTACTCGAGACTCAGACGGCCACGACCGACATTTCATTGTAATTTCGAAGAATAGTAAATTAGCCATATTGGGATTTCGTCTAATGGTACTGGTACTTGAAAATGCGACCAGAAACAGCTAAAAGAGAGGAAAATGAGTATAATATAAATGCAAACCATTCGATATCGCCAAACAGAGTTAGACAAAGTGGGTTTAACAAGACTGGAGCTGGAAACCGAGCAGGCAGCACAATGACTTGGACTCGGTCTCGAGTCATAATACCCTAATTTGCACTTGACCCTCTGCTCGCTGACTAGGACTCAAACTTGAGTCGGTGGTGAATTGATAATGACTCGAGTCAAAACTATAAAAGTGAGATTGCCTTGTGACTCGGAACCTTGTGACCACATTTCGCTCTAATTATTCTAATTAGGCAACTAGAATTATCTAGTTTTCCAAGTCTAATCCTAATATTGTGAATCACGATGTTCCAAATTATGTCTGAGGGGTTAAATTCCGCTCAGATTATCTCTCGTATTGTTTAACTGCACTTGATGAACAAGGACCATTTTTTCAGTTGGTATTCCTGGTTGATAAATAGCCTTGCGAACGGTGAGAAAAATCTAGTTTTATGCGAAACATCATTAATTACACTATCATTCTTTTCTGCAGGAGTCTATGCTTTTGGATTTCTGTTCATGCTGCCTCAACTTTTTATAAATTATAAAATGAAGTCTGTTGCACATTTACCGTGGAAGGCGTTCACTTATAAGGTTAGTGTGTGAATTCCTTAACTGTAAACTATGTTAAAATATTCGAATTATGACAGGCATTCAACACCTTTATCGACGATGTCTTTGCTTTCATCATAAAGATGCCGACAAGCCATCGTATAGCGTGCTTTCGAGATGATATTGTATTTTTTTGCTATCTTTATCAGAGATGGTGAGTCATTGTTGAATATACGTCACTGTGCCTTACTTTAACAATACCTATTGTTTCAACAGGTTATACCCTGTCGATAAGTCAAGAGTGAATGAATTTGGAATTTCCTATGAGGATGAGGACAAAAAGAAAAAGTGAAGCACAGATTCAAATTCATGTTCACACTTTGTCATATATTATTTGTAATTTACCAGTGTATGTAGCAATCTGTTTCAGCTCTCCGTTGCGTCAGTAGCTGTGTTAGGACTACTACGAATGTTTGTCTAATAGTCCACAGAGAAATAAATTTGTATGGTAAAGGGCATGCTACGATTTTCGACGATACACTGGAAAAGAATGTCATATCGAAGAAGTGAGAGTGCTCCAAGAGAAGATGCTCAGATTATACTCATACTATGAGCAACAGCGGCGTTAATCGCCTGATTGGGACTTCTACACCACCACAGTATGTTCGTAATGTCCTTGTCTATAAGTTGGTGATGTTCTTGGACGACCCCATTCACGCTCGCTTACATCCGTCAGCTTCTGATACTTCACTGGCGACTCACATTATCTATGGGCCTTCTCACACGTAGGCTACTGTAAGTCTCAGATGTCGAAACATTCCGAATTAAGTATGCGTCGTTTAGGCTATCATCACGTATTCAGCATCATATTTATTGAAATTCTCATCAAATCAATACACCACATGATTACGATAAAATGAAAAGGCCGAGGCTGATATGTCAGGTTGTGGTCTGGTAATCTTCAGTGCTGAGGCGAGGTCGATATGTCAGGTTGTAGTCTGGTAATCTTGAGTGCTGACTAGTACTCATCAGCGATATCTAGAAGTTCTAGATATCCGTGGTATTCATTCAGCAGAAACTGGTTGTATTTCGAATTGAATGCGGACAAATGGATATGCTTGGCGACTGTAGGATAGTAGGCGAGATACTGTTCCACATTTGGGGTCCAGCGTACTTGATACAATGATGGGTTTCTTGTATATCGACCAGATCATGTCATAACTTGGACATTGGAACAATTGCAGAAAGTATTATTATTCGAGGAACAGGACCCACACGACGCCACCACGACCAGTAATATTATGATATAATCAACTGATAATAATATTACGCCTAGCTCAGTGTTTTTGTGTTTTTTCCACTTCCGCTGCTTTTTGAACCACAGACTACCACACTTGAAGAATTTAGACTTCACGCATCGCTAAACGCCATTGCGCGCGATGATCGGGGTTCTGGATTTCATGCGAAGTCAATGTTGTTAGTTCAGTTCAGATTTGCCAGATTTCTGTAGAAATAATTCAAATCAATCCGTAGATGAGTCGTTAGGTGAGCATTCGATAACTGTAAAATTTAGGATTATTGATTGCTGGTCTACATTCACCGGCTGTTTGGGACATGTGACTATATTTCATCATTTTTCGCGTTTTTACAATCTGTTTTTTGCTTGCCCAGACACAGAATTTAGAAATATGTCGGTGTCACTCGATACTGAAACGTTTTATAGAAGGTTAAAGAAATTATACTCTGCATGGAGGGTAAAAAAATTCATTTCCCTATCATACAACAGTCCTGTGTTCAATTATCTCTGTTTTGCCTTAAAGGATGCCAGCGGAGATAGTAATTTTGCAAAAGCAGATGGTCTCGTCGTAGAAATGGGAAGTGATAATGAAGCAGTATACTCCAAGTCCATAGCTTTGCAGGTTGGTGAATATTTGAGGTTTAATATCATATGCTCAAATTATAAATGTACATTTCTGTTACAGACATGGCTGTTTGGATACGAACTGACCGATGTTATTGTGGTATTCTGCGAAAATGAAATTAATTTCATGGCCAGTCAAAAAAAGGTACCAAAAGTAGTACATAGACCTACATCTTCTTGTTCAGTGAAAATACCGAAGATCTGAATTTTCATATAATTTCAAGATAATTTTTATCACTGTTACATCAGTTATTTTGTTTGTGGATCTGGTAATTGATAATAGTGAGTTGAATATTGAAATCACGGCGATTTTTTTTGACGTAAAATACGAAAGTTTTTGACCTAAAAAATCAAAATTTTGACATTTTTTGACCTCTCAAAACTTGACCCAATTTCGACCTCATGTATGCAAATTAGGTGTTTTCGCACATAATGTTAGAATTGTACTACTTATCTACATTTCTGGTCAGATCTGTTACGAAGTAGTTTGTCCTGAGAAAATGCTTTTTTGCCTCATAAATTGACAAATTTTTACATGAAAAAACTTAATTAACGAAATATGGTCCTATGAGGTATTCCAGTTGCGACATCACGCATTATGGTGGAAATAATTGAAATCTGTTGTAGTACAGCAGAAGATACTTTCCTACATTCTCGGATAGAAAGTGTCTGTCCTTCTATCAAGTGGCTTGCCAAGAATGGAGAAAGAACGTTTAACAGCAGCAGTTGTTGGCTAAAATTTTGACCTATTTTGACGAATAAAATTGCCTTAGTTATAATATATCCAGAATCTAGGTTTATAATAACTCAAGTCGCAATTTTTTGTTGACTCCGGACTCGAGTCATTTTTTTAAAAATAAAAATAACTCGACTTGACTTGAGTCAATTTTTGTATTGACTCGACTTGTACTCGAGTCATTTCGCTTGCCTCGACCAAGTCATATGACTCGAGAAATTCAATATTATTTGATTCAAATCTCGTGTATCAGGACCAATACGCGAAAATTAGACCCAGAAACCCTATCTTATCTGTATTTGTACATGAGTATTTTGGGAATGTGAGGCCTTCGATATCACCCAAGAGTTTCACACAAGCGAGTTATACCCATATTGAACTCAATAATGTACAGTAAACTCTATGACTAGGACTCGAGTCTGAACACTATGACTCGCACTCAACCCTGACTTGAACTCGGACTGGACTCGAGTCAAAACTATAAAAGCGAAATTTACTTGTGACTTGGTTACCACCCTGAATATATCTCCTTTTTGCAGATTAACTTCTTGAAGCCAGCCGCGGACACGAAAAATAGCGAAAATTCAAATGGAATTCCCGAGATCAAGCTGATCTTGCGAGAGAAGGAAGACAATTCCGACAATTTTGCAAAAATTTTGAAATCTATGAAAGGCAGTAAAAACGTAAAAATTGTCGAATATCCTGTTGTTGAATTACTAAAGATTATTTGCCATCCAATCAGGGTAAAACTGCTGGAATATTTGCAAAGGACAAGTTTTCGTCCAAGTTCATTGATGCGTGGGGTGCAGCATTCAAGAAGTCAGGGCTCGATAAGGTAAGAAGTTAGTTTAGCATTCAGTGTGTTTACACAGTCATCTTGCTACTTGCTACTTCAAGTGTTCTGTGGTCCGCTTCTTGGAGTTCTGCTCAAAACATGGAAAGAATTCTATCTCTATGATTTAGTAATATATATAAAACAAAATAGTTTCGTGTATGAATCTGGGAATATTCGTTCGTGTTGATAATCGAAGTTGTGACTCTACTGTTGAACGTGATTACATGTCACGGACAAATTTAGTCCACATTTACTGCTCTAAGCTCCTGCTGCAAGTCAGTTGAAAAGGTTGTAGTAGTGTAATGAATATTTCAATATAAATGTACTGTTCTCTTGAAAATGAAACAAATTATACTTGTGAAATAAATTTTACAGTGTAATTATATTGCTTGCTTGAAAATATGCAACAAATTATACAGAGGAATCATTTTTTTCGCCGTCCCCAACTCATTCAAAATAGCCCTGTGGGCCTTGGCCTACTGCAGTGGTTCTCAAACTTTTCTAGACACGCCCCCCTTTATGAAAGTGAAAAATTTCGCGCCCCCCTTATCATCATTTCACAAAATGCAACCAGACTTCTAGCAATCGCATCGGATAGTTTAATGGCATGGAAGGTTATAAATGTGGATGAGATAATACTCAAATATGAAATTCGGACTATACATAGCAATAACTACTTTCTGAAACACTTTTCATGTCTAATTAATAATAGCCGAGTAGGTATTCAATAATATTGTTACTAATAATAAAGAAAAATAAATGATAGTTCTGACGTCACACTATCCATTTCATTTTCAAATTTCTAATTGCAATCCTCGTATTTACTGACAGCCGTTCCCGATGAGAGTCAGTTGAAAAGATTAGAATATATAAATTTGCGAATATGAATGCACTCTGTGTTTCAATATTCAAACTCTGCACCACAAAGTACTACTCTTTGAACGTTCCAATGATTGTAGGTTGACGTGTCTGCGAATGTCGCGATGGTGATGGCCGTGAAAGACGAATCTGAAATTAATCTTCTCCACAAGGCGTCGTTAATCACGCTGGAAGTTTACAGCAAAGTCTTCAAGGAACACATGAAGGACGTTATTGATGCCGACAGGGTTGGTCATACTATTTTGTCTCACAAATTGCTGGTTCAATCCTTGCAGTATGCGAAATAATTGTGAGTTGTTGTATTCAGAAAGTGAAACATAGCAAAGTCGCTGAGCTTGTGGAAAAGTCTTTGGAGGACAAGAAATATCTACGCGGGTCGGACCCGTCTTTTGTCGAATCGTGTTACCCGCCTATTGTTCAAAGCGGCCCCAACTGCAGTTTGAAATTTAGTGTGGTCAGGTTGGTTCGCGAACAATGCTCGTCTATTTGTCATGCAATCAATATCATCAATTTTTAGCGACAAGAATATCTTGCAATTTGGAGTTATCGTGTGCATGCTCGGGGTGAGATACCGCTCGTATTGCGCGAACGTCGTACGGAATTTGATGGTGAATCCGACTAACGAAATGCAGGAGACCTACACGCTCCTTCTCAATTTGGAGGAGCTGATATTCGAGAAGTTGCAACACGGTTGGTGGTGGTGTATTTTTAGTTGTGGCAGTAATTGGGTTTCAAAACTTGAAACGGAAAGTGGAACATATATACGGGTATCGATGGCGTAAAAGAAATGTGTGTGCTCGAGTATCCAGCATTTGCATTGTGTGGGCTCACAAATATCAGCATTGCTACCAATAACATATCTTGAAATCTGAACTGAAGGAAAACGAGGATGTTTTTTTGTATTCGTGTTTTTTTTACAGAAATTCAATTCAGTGTTCACAAATTTGGCATTTACATTGTGTGGGCTCACCAATATCAGTATTGCTACCAAATATATCTCTTGAAATCTGAACTGAAGGAAAACACGGATGGTTTTTGTATTAGTGTTTTTTTACAGAAATTCAATTCAGTGTTCACAAATTTAGCATTTACAGCAGCATTTGCATTGTGTGGGTTCACCAATATCAGTATTGCTACCAATAACATCTATTGAAATCCGAACTGAAGGAAAACACAAATGTTTTTGGTATTGGTATTTTATTACAGAAATTGAATTCAGTTATAAAATGTTAATCAAGCTAAAAATATCAGTATTATTTCAAAAAGAGCGTGATTTACCTAATTTTATTTCTGCTTTAAATGATGATGATTGTAAACTGTTTTGATTATGTTGCGGATCGCGTTTTAAGGAGTCGCGCTGTGTGATGTGTACAACGCTGTCATAAAGAAAGCAAAGTCGGAGAAGCCTTCTGTCGTCGAAAAACTGACGCGTAACTTTGGGTTCGCGTCTGGGATTGAATTTCGCGAAAGCACGTATCTGATCAACGGAAAAAATCAAATCAAAGCCAAAAAAGGTGGCCGTAAATTTTATGATTCAATAATCTTCCAATGTGCTTTGCAATTCTCAACTAGTTGCTGACGATTACCCCTGACGAGTGTCAGCCGAAAATATTCGGGTTCATTTCAACATTAATATACTATTCAATTGAACAATCTTCCCGTGTAACGATTGCCTTCTATCTTCAGGAATGGTGTTCAATATCAACATCGGATTGGCGAAACTCGTCAATCCTGCCGCGGAAAATGAGAACGAGAAAACGTATTCGCTTTTTGTGGGCGACACGGTTGTTGTCAATGATGGCGAACCCGTGAAAGTATTGACTAAAGACAAGAAGCGCGCGAAGAATATTTCAATATTTCTGAAGGTATGACACAGTAATTTACTGTTAGATTTTAGTGTTGTTGATGCTATACCCTCTATTGAAAACAAGTTTTGATTTCAATCGACTATTTTCCTGTTTCGTTGTGCATCTATGTATGTTATGTACGATGTTGGCCGACCAGGTTACCCATATATCGGTTGGGCTTCAGAAAACCACCTTACGATTCCTTTGATGCTTGTGAAATTTTTTCATGTGTGGCTAATATTCTATCATCTAATCGCAGGACGAAAGCGACGAAGAGAGCGAAGAAGAAAGTCAGCCCACGGAGGAGTTGTTAGGGAGGGGCGCTAGAAACGCGGTGCTCAAAGAAAAAACCAGAGTAAGTGATATTATTACTGTTAATAGTTTGGTGTTATTGTATTGGTATTGGTATTTGGGGACGTACTACCAAGATTGGCGGAATGTCAAAAAATATTGGATCATCAATAAGACCTTGAGGTTGTTGCAAAGCATTCGATTTAGAATGGGATGTTAAAACTTACAATGAGGGTAATGGGAAGGGCGATAATGCCACTTTTTTATGAAAGATGTACGTCTGGACTGTTCAATGAAGACATTTTTTCCCAAATTTTACTGGCATAATGATTATTGATTATATTGTCACTTTGCCTGCGCTAGGGCTGTTAAAAAAACTTTTTTTTGCCAAATCTCACTTGTTAGACGATTATATAGTCAGGTTACCCAAAGAAAAACGATGCACACCAAATTTAATCTTTTCCAACCGGTAAACTCGAAGCTATTACAGTTTGAAAATTTTCAAATTTATCGCAAAATATTGAAATGTTTATTTCAAATTTTACCGGCTACCCCGTGAAATTGTTAAACTGTGTAAATAAACGATGCATAACAATTTTGGCTAAATTCCAACGGGCAGAAGCGAAATTATTGCAGTTGAAAAAAGGATTGCCCACCATCACTGCTATTTTTTCATATCCAGAACTTTCAGCTGCAATAACTTTGCCTCTACTGGTTGGAATTTAGCCAAAATTGTTATACATCGTTTATTTAGACAACATAACAATTTTATGCGGTAGCCAGTAAAATTTAAGAAAATTGTTTCTTTATTTTATCAAAATTTAAAATTTTCAAACTGTAATAGTTCGCGATTAGCGTTTGGAATTCTGAGAAAACTAGGTAGACTTCTTCAAAACTCATTTCATGTTGATTCGGTCTGTTGCTATGCGCACTAGGGCTCTTCAAAAATGACTGTTTTTCTCAACCAAATTTGGCGTGTAGGCTTAAATTAGGTAACCTGACAATTTTATCAAGTAGCCAGTACGATTTGAGAAAAAAAGTCATATTTGAAGAGGCCTAATGCACACCTGATGTGTTGCAGCAAGAACAAAGTTTAGAGGAAAAGCGACGCACGCATCAGAAGGAACTGTCCAACCAGCTCAACGAGGAGGCCCGCAGGAGAATGATGGACAGCAAATCCGACGTCCAAGCTGCGAAGTAAAGCTTGTCTCATCGGGCCTCTGCTATTGCAAATGCGACCCGTATTTTTTTGTTCAGACTTAAAAAATCCAACATCTCTTACAAGTCTTCGTCGCTTTTGCCGTTCAAGGAACCGGATATTCGCGACTTGAAAATATTCATCGACAAAAAATACGAAACGATCGTCTTGCCCATTTTCGGAGTTCCGACCCCGTACCACATATCTACAGTGAAGGTTGTCCATGTTTTATCTTTTCATGGTATCGAGGTTGATAACGTTTTACGCGTTTAGAATATAAGTATGAGCACGGAAGGCGATTATTCGTATTTGAGAATCAACTTTTTCTGTCCGGGAAGGTAAGTGTGGTAAATAGTTATTCCCGACATCTTTTCATTGATTTTATGTTCTTCAGCGGAATAGTTCGTAACGAAAACCCAACGAACAGCCACAACGATTCGACCTTTATCAAGGAATTGTGAGTAATTCGATACTTGTGTCATTGTTTGTTGTTGCGTATATGATCGCGATGTTGTGGTCTATTTTCTTGATTAAGATTTACTTTATCTGAATGACAGTGTGATTTACCGCAACTAGAACTACTCAATCTGTAAAAGCTGCAACTAGAACTACTCGCTTTTCAAATGTTGCAACTATAACTGTAATTACTCATTCTTTAAAGTAGAACTACTTTTCAAATGTTGCAACTATAACTGTAATTACTCACTCTTCAAAAGTTGCAACTAGAACTACTCGCTTTTCAAATGTTGCAATTATAACTGTAATTACTCATTCTTTAAAGTAGAACTACTTTTCAAATGTTGCAACTATAACTGTAATTACTCACTCTTCAAAAGTTGCAACTAGAACTACTCGCTTTTCAAATGTTGCAACTAGAACTGTAATTACTCATTCTTTAAAGTAGAACTACTTTTCAAATGTTGCAACTAGAACTGTAACTACTCACTCTGTAAAAGCTGCAACTAGAACTACTCGCTTTTCAAATGTTGCAACTAGAACTGTAATTACTCATTCCTTAAAGTAGAACTACTTTTCAAATGTTGCAACTAGAACTGTAACTACTCACTCTGTAAAAGCTGCAACTAGAACTACTTGCTTTTCAAATGTTGCAATTATAACTGTAATTACTCATTCTTTAAAGTAGAACTACTTTTCAAATGTTGCAACTATAACTGTAATTACTCACTCTTCAAAAGTTGCAACTAGAACTACTCGCTTTTCAAATGTTGCAACTAGAACTGTAATTACTCATTCTTTAAAGTAGAACTACTTTTCAAATGCTTCAACTAGAACTGTAACTACTCACTCTGTAAAAGCTGCAACTAGAACTACTCGCTTTTCAAATGTTGCAACTATAATTAGAACTCCTTACTTTTCAAAATTTGCTACCAGAACCGTCAACTATCTGTTATCGGTAGTTTGTTCAAGCCTGCCGACCTTGCTTATTGGTTTCCGCTTACATTGCAGGACTTACCGGGCCCTGGCCGGTAAAACCCCTGGCCGGTCCGAGCCTCCCGCCGCCAATCTGCAGCTGGCCTTCCGACAGATCAAGGACGTGCAGAAAAAATTCAAGACGCGAGAAGCCGAAGAGAAAGAGCGCGAGGTTTGGGTCTGCCGTTCACTCAGTCGTCCTTACTCCACTGGTTGCCCGAAATTTGAGCACGCGGCACAATGAAAAACGATGGCACGCGACCTAATTATCCCGAAATTACCCCTTAACCTAACTTCAATCATAACCTTCACCGAACCAGAGGAAGTCGAGGCACTCAGAGTTTCTACTCGAGCGGAAGTTGAAGTACGCGTAAATGTGAGACAAGACACTACAAATAGATGTGATCGTTAATGCGATACGGCGGACCACCTTTGAACCAAGCCTTATACCGTAATTTTCCAAGTATAGTACGCCCCCATGTATAATACGCACCCTTAAAATGGCATGCAAATTCTGGGAAAAAGCCTGTACCCATGCATGGTACGCACCCTGCATTCACAGTACATGAATAACTGTGTTTTAGTACACGATGTTGTTCTGTTTTGCGATGTCCCTGTCGAACAATCATGACATAACCATACCATCGCTAATCATTATGCAATTAACGGCATTGTCTCTAAACGATAGTAGAGAGCAGCCAAAGCCTGCGAGGCTGGCGACGCGATAGTTCGGGCCAGCGACATGATATCTTCCGCACGAGGCCTATTACAGATGCGATTGTTGATCATTATACAAGTAACGGTATTGCCTCTACACGATAGTAGATAGCAGCCAAAGCCTGCCAGGCCGGCGACGCGACATTTTGCGCACGAGGTCAGATGCGATTGCTCAGGCCAACGGTTATGTCGTGCACACCACGCCTGTTGGAGGTGCGACTGATTACCCAAGCTATTCTATTTTGCGCACATGGCCTGTCAATGAATTAGCGAGGATGGCCGTGCGCGCGTTCAGCAATCAATGAATGACCTAATTTCGCTCGCGTACAAACGGCAAACCAACTCAGCAGGAGATTGCGTGCTGTGCAGACGACTCACGTTGATTGGCAACACGCTTTTTGCTAATTGGTAGCGCGTTACACTGATAATACGAATTACTGGGCACGATGGCTGAAAGTGATGCGCGATTGGAAACAAACATGAAGAAAGGTGTGATTTCAAGTTCTTTATCAAAGGAGATTTTTTTCAAGGCTTGTTGTACCCATGTATAATACGCACCCCCAGATTTTAGGGCAAAAAAATCGTGAAAATTTTGCGGATTATACATGGAAAATTACAGTACCTAACCCATAACTTGAACCTGCATGCTCGTAAGTCTGCGAACTCTCCTAATACCCGATTGCTGTTCTCCGTCAGGGCATCGTCAAGCAAGACAAACTGATCGTCAATCCCAACAAGAGTAATCCGAAACTGAAAGACTTGTTCATCCGGCCGAACATCGCGCAGAGACGTATGCAGGGCCATCTGGAAGCGCACACCAATGGTATAACTCGCTGGCCTGGGAATTTACGGTACATAATTTCATTTGAACGCTCGTTCAGGCTTTAGATACACGTCGGTTCGGGGCGACAAGGTCGACATCCTGTACAACAACATCCGGCACGCCGTGTTTCAGCCTTGCGATCACGAGATGATCATTGTGCTACATTTTCATTTGAAGGCGAGTACTGTTTCGCTGGAATGCGCGTTACGAAATTAGAGCTGGCCCGGATTGAGTGTCTGACAGGGCTGAGTTCTTAAGGTGGCATTCATTATGATATTACCCAGGATTGTAATTACTCGACCCGAGTCACGATTTTCTGATGACTCGACTTGACTCGAGTCATTTTCTCAAAATTCGGAAATGGCTCGACTCGAGTTAATCTGTGGATTGACTGGAGTCGTTGCGCATGACTCAAACCAAGTCATATGACTCGAGAGTGGAGATTCAGAGGGCCAAGACCGATATTTTATTGTAATTTCGAAGAATAGTAAAGTAATCCCACTATTGGAATTTCGTCTATTGGTACTGGTAGTTGAAAATGCGACCAGAAACTGCTAAAAGCGAGGAAAATTAGTATACTATAAATGCGAACCATTTGATATCACCAAACAGAGTCATAAAAAGTGGGTTTACAAGACTTTACCTGGAGACTGAGCACTCAACGCAATGACTTGGACTCGAGTCATAATACCATGACTCGGAATCGACCCTCTGCTCGCTGACTTGGACTCGAACTTGACTCGGCCACTTTTCTGACGATGAATGCTCCGTATTTAGAACGCGATCATGTTTGGGAAGAAACGTCACTCGGACGTCCAGTTCTACACGGAAGTGGGAGAGATCACGACTGACCTCGGCAAGATGCAGCATATGAGAGACCGCGACGACCTCTACGCCGAACAGGTGAGATGCGAATTCTATCTTCAATATTTCGTTGCAGTTTGCAGTTCAGTAATTCGTGGCATGGCGTTTCGATTTGACCGGGGAACACAACAGTTTTTTTCTTTCACTGTTCTCTCGTCTTCCCTCTGACAGGCCGAGAGAGAATTGCGGCACAAGCTGAACAGCGGTTTCAAAAGCTTCATCGACAAGGTGGAGGCGATATCCAAGGGAGAGCTGGAATTCGACTCACCTTTCCGAGACCTGTCGTTCTACGGCGTGCCTTTTCGTAGCACCTGCATGCTGCAGCCAACGTCGACGGCGCTGATTAACGTTGTCGAATGGGTGGGTGACTTGTTCCTGCAGCGTGACGTCTGTATGATGGTATCGCCAACTGACATGAGGCGATGATTGCATCAATGTATTAAATTATGGTTACTTATGAATAGGAGATAAATTTTGTGTACGATTTCGATTACATTTGCAATTGTTTTGCTCACTGGAACTTGAACCTTGACACATCTTCGAATGCAGTGCTACTATATCAAATATCTACCGCACATAACTTGTGATGTAATGGTAGGCAGTGGAGTTTATAAATCTGATGTTCTTACTGTCTGTGAATTTCATACAATCGATTACGGTCATTTGTGAATTCTTGAATCGTTCTTTGGCAAAAACTATCGATTGGATATTTAAAATAATTGATTACGATTAGTTATTCGAATGTGCTCTGTTGGCGATTACAATTAAAAATCCTAATTGCACTATGTTTGATTAACTGTCTCGTTTTCGTCAGCCCGCTTTCGTGGTCAGCCTGGACGACATCGAGCTTGTGCATTTCGAGCGTGTTCAGTTTCACATCAAGAATTTTGATATGGCCATCATCTTCAAGGACTACAAGAGGAAGGCGGAGATCATCAACTCCATCCCCATGCAGTCTCTGGACCCGATCAGGGAGTGGCTCAAGTAACTGCCCACATACGACATTTTCATCGCTTGTCCTTTTTACGTAATTTTCCATTGAGTGCGCGTATCTCTTGTTCTAGGCCAGGGGTCACCAAATCGGCCCCTTTTTTCAGATTGGTAGGCACCGCGGGCTGCAATATTGCAGTTTTCTAACATACTCTGAGTTTCACTCCGTAACTGGGGCACTAGACATATTTACAAATTACATATCTAAAAACTCAGATGTTATTCTTTGATTGTATCGCAATATTGTGTTTTGTATGGCACGATGTATTTTAAATAAACAAACGCAGAACGAATCTTCCTATTTTTCAAGCTCGTGCGACATCCGATACACGGACGGGGTCCAATCGCTGAACTGGCCGAAAATCCTCAAAACCATCGTGGACGCCCCGGAAGAGTTCTTCGAGCAGGGGGGCTGGAGCTTTCTCGAGCCCGAGAGCGACGTAAGTACGCCGGTCGCGTTCGAGATTTTTAGCTTGGGCTACGGGTAAAATTTGAAAACTAATATTGCCGACTTGTGAACCTCGAAATCGAATGTAACCCGAAATACTATTAAGACAAATGTATGTGCTTGGAAGTGAATATTGGAAACTTCAATGTGCAGTTGAATAATATATTCATAATCATTGGTAGAGCTTCTTGGAGGTACAGAACTTGAATATACAATTGAATAGAATATTGATATTGAAATGAACCCGAATATTTTCGGCTGACACTCGTCAGGGGTAATCGTCAGCAACTAGTAGAGAATTGGAAAGAACGTTGTAAAATTTGAAAATTAATATCGCGTATCATTGATTCCCGTTTGGCAGGCCGAGAACGACGACGACTCCGAGGAGGAAGACGACTTTGTGCCGGAAGAGTCCGGGGAGGAGGAGGGCTCCGAGAGCGAGGAGGACAGCGACGAAGACTACTCTAGCGAGGACGAGGAGTCCTTCGACGAGGAGTCCCTGGGCAGCGGGGAGGAGAGCGGGAAGGACTGGGACCAGCTGGAGGAGGAGGCCGCCAAAGGTGGGCTGCGACTTTTGCCACGTTTTACGTAACAGCTTTTTCAAATTAGATTATAATCAAGATTTTAGCTGATTTTTTTTTTCAAATTGAACTAAAATTAGAATCATCGCTACAGTTTTTCTCGAATTAAGACTAGAATTAAAATTATGGCTACACAACTTCTTGTTCCAAATTAGACTAGAATTAGAAATATGGCTGCACTTTTTTTTCAATCTGGGACCAGAACTAGAATTGTAGCTCCAGGTTTTTCTCGAAATTAGACTTGAATTGGAAATATGGCTGCACTTTTTTCAAAATCGGACCAGAACTAGAATTGTAGCTCCAGGTTTTTCTCAAAATTAGCCTTGAATTAGAATTATAGCCGCATTTTTTTTTTCAAAATTAGACCAGGAGCAGAAATACAGCTGCATTTTTTTTTCGAAATTGGACTAGAATTAAAAATATGGCTACAGTTTTTTCAGGATCAGACTAGAATCAGAATTACAGCTACACTTTTTTTCAAAATTGAATGTGGATTAGATTACTTGATTTGCGAGAACTTGGAAATTGAATAAGCTTTGTTTATAAATCAAATCATATGTCATCCTGATAAGCCAGGGAATTGCGAATATTTGCACGCGTGTACAGCAAGCTTGGCCCGTTTCGCATTATACAATTCTCCCGTTGCATTTCAGGAATGCTGGGACTCAGATCAGGATTTACATGAGAAGCACGTCACAAATTAGTTGATAAAATTAGATTGCCTAAATTTCGCTGAAATTGTTGTCAGTTGACAACTACAATTATCTAGTTCCAACTCAAAGTAACTCGTAACCCAGAGCACTGCTACTCGAGCAGATGTAACGCCGTAAATTTCCGTGATATTACAAGTAGAAGCAGCAATTCTAGAGATTGAATTGCTGGATTTACTGCGTAACGTGATGATACTGTACGGCTCAACAATAATATTCATATTGAATGTTTTCGGCTGACACTCGTCAGGGGTAATCGTCAGCAACTAGCAGAGAATTGGAAAGGACGTTGTTCATCAACAGTCATATCACCAAATGCGACGTCAGCAACAATAAAACGCCGTTAATAACGCACTCTTATTATTTTTAGCTGACCGCAACGCCGGTGCCGACGAGAACGAGGACGACTCTCGCTCCAAGAAAAGGAAACACGACGGCGGCAGCTCTAAGAAATCGAAAAAAAGGCGCCATTGAATCGAACGTTTGAAAACGCCTGAAACGCGTCCTTTGCGAAAAACACTACTGCCCGAATGCAACTTGACTTGAACGGGGCCGCTCGAGCAAACAATGCCGGCTGTCCTCGTCGTTTCTGTGTTGCTGTTTTACGCGTTGTTAGTAGCTGCTGGCCGATGTTTTTGTTGCGGCATTGACTGATTGCAGCGATATCTTACGAATGTGTCGTGTTTTGAGTCTTTTGATGTAGCGAGTTTAGGTTTTGCAAGGTTAGATTCCCTATGTGTGTCAGACAGACTAGAAAAATCTCAGTTTTTCTAAATGAGATTAGAATTATAGTTAGAGGTTTTTCCAGTTCCAAATTAACTTAAAATCACCGAGTTGCGAATACTACGAAATCTAATCAAGTCCAATTCATGCCAAATCGGGGCGGCTAGTATTGCACTAGAGTTCTGCGGCATTTTCGGTCAGTATGTTTTTATTCATCTCACCAACAAACACAACACGTAATTTGGTATGGATTGCGAGGCGACGGGGGACCGGAAGGTCTTAGATCCAGTCGCCACCCAGCTGAGTTGTATACGAGTAACTATGGCAAGATGTAGGTATATCAAGACTAACGGATATGAAAAAGCGGAGATCAGATCACAACCTAATTAGATTACAGGCACTGTGCTTATTTGAGCAACTAGTACAGTCTGGTGTCAGACTGCTTGAACTGTAGTTGAATGTATTTTGTGGATTCCTGGGATCAGGTGGTCAGCGTTTATAAATTTCAAATATTGGTGCAGTAGCGATTTCCAATGCGTCAAAACAATGGTTCAATGTCTGAGAAGTAGTTGAGGTGGTAGCTTCAAAAAAGTAGATTTACTCGAGGCTCACACACTTTCCGTGTTTAATCAGAGCTGCTTAAAGTCACACGCAAGCAGAACATGAAATTCTGCGTAAGTACAAAATTGGAAGGAAGCAATCTAGGTTTTGCTACGGTCGTGGAAATTGAGTACTCCGGTACTGAACACCTCTGTTGACTGTTGGAGTCACATTTTTTAGCAGGATAAAATAAATAAGATGATTTTTATCCGAACAAGACACACACAATATGATGTAGTGAAAATTTTTTTTTTCAAATCGAAAAAATGGAGTTCTTAAATCCCGACAAATGACCTTGATTTTAGGGGATTGCCACCATTTACTATTCCATCCTCAAGATTACCGGACCATGACCTGACCTATCGATCTCGCCTTCAATGACATGCCGCCCCACTTTTGTCGCTTGCTTTTTTCTATATCAACTTCTTTTACTTTTCATTCAGTGTGCATTAGGGCTGTTCAAAAATAACTTTTTTTTCCTGATTCCAGCCATTCACTGAATAAATTGTCAGGTTGCCACAACAAAGGCTGCACACCAAATTTGATTCAATTCGAACATGTCTAAGCGTCCGCAGAGCCAATTAAAATTTTTAATTTACTACGTAAAATTAAAAAAAAAATTCAAATTTTTCTCTCAACCCCATGAAAATGTTGAGATGTCTTCAAAGACCATGCAAATGAAATTTGAGTCAATTCCAACCAGTAGAAACGGAGGTATTTGAGTTTTTCGTTGATAATTCTCGAATTATCCACCAATCAAGGATAATTGGAGGATTATCAACGAAAAACTCCAATAACTCCACTTCTACTAGTCCGGATTGAGTCAAATTTTTTTGCGTCGTCTCTGAAGACAGCTCAACAATTTAATGGGGTTGACATACTTGTTAGAATTTGAACCAAATTTGGTGTGCAGCGTTTTTTAAGGTAACCTGACAATTTAATCACTGAATGGCTGGAATCCGAAAAAAAAAGTTATTTTTGAACAGCCCTAGTGTGCATGCCTTCTCTTTACATCGCCTAGCCCTAGGCCAAGGCGGGTGTCTGATTCCATAAACTACTCCAAGTCGCTTCGACACCTTCCTATCTTTTCATTGTAACGCATTTTGAGGTGTATTGTACAGATGGTTGGTGTCTGATCTTAAAGGCTACTCCAAGTTATTTCGACACCTTCCTATCTTTTCATTGTATCGCTGTCTTGTGATGTTTTTGAAACGATGAAAATGTTAATAAACCTGATTGATTGATTGATAAAAATATCTAATAAACCATTGATGATGATGGTGACCCCAGATCTGCAGTATGGCTGTGGAAGAAGACCCTGAGTGGTCGTCGGACCCTTGAGTGGGGTGGAAGGAATGGGGGAAATACCCGAAACTCAATTTATATTGAAGTTTAAGGTCATTTGTCGGGATTAAAGAACCCCCTTTTTCGATTTGAAAAAAAAAAGTTTTTTTCACTCCACCCTAACACACAATGTAAAATGAAATGTAACGAACGAGGATGCCGAACTACTAGTCGCGGTCTCTGTCACAGTTCTTTCTTCGAATATAGTATCTAATCCGCAGCTCTTTCCATTCCTTGTAAGTGCGCTCTTTCATCGGGTCTTTTTTGTCGCCGTGTGAACAGAGACGCGGGGGAAGAGCCCTGAATAACTTCCATCGCGGAATCGAACCCGGGCCACCAGGCGCTTATCGTCACCACTACGCTAACTCATCCGTGTTGATCAAAGTCGTTGCAGATTTGGATACATTATACAGTCTCACGACCTAAAATCTCGTTTCAAAATAACCAGGAGTAATCCATGCATCTGCGATGTTGGCATGTCATGTTCGTGCAGGGAATTTCAAAATAGGTTATTGCCGGGTTCTTGGAGAACTATGCTCCGCCATCTAACCGAACATTTCCATACCTTATTGGGTAAGATCAGCTGGTTACTTTCCTGACAAATTTGGTAGCACGCAGAAAAATGAAGTGACATCTATTAATCATACATATATTTAGATCGGAGTCATTACAACAACATAAATGCAGTCACAAAAATATCAACTTTGTGCATCAAGTAACTCAAAAATGGACAGTGACATACAGAGAAATACTCACATGATGAAATATTTGCTCCTCGCTACTAAGGCTATGGCTAAAAATGAATAAAGATAGAATATAATGAAATGCTACTGCGACCATTTCCCATATCCGGGTCTGATGCCGCAATAATTCACAGTCTGCAGGAGGACCTTCTGCTTCAGCTTGTTCCAATCACTCTTCATCTCTTGCGCGATGAACTTTTGTTCGATCACGTCCTGCGAAATGGAATGATGGATTAGAGCGGCTAGAGAAGTTGTTTTACTGGTGCCGTGGCACCATGGTAATGTCCATCCATAACATGATGGACAAATTAGTCATCGTTGGTACTCGAGTAGAATCGCGACCTGATTTGAGATTTCGGAAAAACGCTTTGTAAAGCATTTTGAAAGGCTGTAATTGATTTCAGTTTAAGCATGTTGCTGATGTTGTTCAAAATTAGCTATTCTCCTGTGTGCAGCATCACTATTCCTCACCAGCTGATACGGCTTCGGCGATAGTAATAGCATTCCATGGAGGTGGAATTAGCTGATATGAATGAGCATTTAGCATACTGCCTTAACGTGCAATGGTCCAGACACTGCCAAGACCGAGACACTTAGAAAACGACTTGTGGCTTCGCGAGGAAATAGTTTTCCAGCAAGTACCGTGTCTAGTAGGGATGGTGTGAACCTCTGTAAGGTTCAGGTTCGTGTGAACGCGAACCTTTTTGAAAGGTTCTGAGTGAACGCGAACGTGAACCTCGTTACGTCACATTGCCAATTCCAATCATACATTTCAGTGAAGTGATAGCCTATATTAATGTACAATTGTACACGATACCTAGCGACGACTCGGGTCACATAATGCCACAATGATGAAGTACATGTTGACGTTTTAAACGTCGCCAAATGTGTCAACTGGGGAAATCAAATGATATAATATAATAATCCCATAAAATCAATATCTTCCGTCACTCTGCCAACCATTTCGACGAGAAATTGCAAGGGAATATAAGCGTACGAGATAACGGTCCAGGCCAGACCGGGCAATGTCTTCGGCGTCTGAGTATTGCTACGTTGATATTGAGCAGAGTGTAAAACGGGTTTCCATACTTGCTACCGATATTACCCCGTTAACAAGTCATACAGCAGTTGCCAACACCCCAATCGCACGGATTAGGTTTTTATGATACAATAAACATATCAAATCAAGAATGAACCCGTATACGCCTGCTAGATGCTTTACATCAGACAACGATATCAACTTCATTGATTGGTTGAATAAGCATCATTCGTTGACTACCTACATGTAGTGTATTTCGCTCTTGATGTTGTGTGATTGCAGGTCAAGCTGACAGCTGAGAGTGACTAAATATTCGAGGAAACTTTTGTAACAAAACAAGTAGAATTTTTGAGATTTTGAGAGTGTTAATTTTTTTATGCATACAGTGGCCCGCAGTTGAAATGCAATAAATTTTAACCAAAGATGCTATAATGAAGTGAAAATTGTAATATATGAAAAAGGTTCACAGTGCAGAACCTACCAGGGTTCGTTTGTGAACGTGAACCTCTAAATTTCAGAGGTTCACACACAGAACGCAAACGTAAACCTCACGTTCACACCATCCCTTGTGTCTAGCTAGCCTCAACATCGATTCTTTCGTCACTTTTGCATCTTACCTCCGTCAAATCTGGAAACAACGGCTTGGCCGACTGTGACAACAGCGTTCTCGTAGTGTCATCAAGTTCTACAACCAGTAAGACTGGAATCAGCTATCGGTAATCTCAAAAAAACCGGGTTCAATACCTTTAAGCCTTACTTCCGTAATAACACCCATGATCAACGGCGAGCGTGTTATGACAGTGCAAGGCAGAATCTCGCCAAACAGCAAACTGGTTTCGCCGATTGAATCTCCGGACTGTAACGTGCCCATGCACACTTGTCGTTTCATTTTCACTCGATGATTGCCGAAGTTCTTTATCGCCTCGACCGATTTGTAGACTTCGCAGTGGCCGGATTTGATAAAACCGATGAAAGGACATATTTCTCCTTCGCCAAATACAACTGCGTTCCAAATGATACCATGTTAGGCTAATGAATGAAGTTCACGGCTGTAACCGGGGCTGGATAAAATGACGAGTACTCGAATTTGAATCGAGTACAAAGTACTTTTACAAACAGTGCAATTATATGCTCCTTAACAGTAAGAATTTATTTACCAACGAGAATTACAGTTTTGATACCATTTTCTGCTGTGGATGACTGTAAACCTCGATTGGTCGAATGGCAGAATACAAAACATGTAGCAGATATCTACGCACGTTAGTCGAAATGACGTATCGGCAGAGTAGCGATCAACCCCAGGGTCGTTATGACTCGACTCACGATTTCTGGTGACTCGACTGGACTCGAGTCGTTTTATTGAAATGCGTAATATGACAGCAACATAGTTACCAGTGTTAACAGGATAACTCCTCCAATCTATGCACGAGGCGAGCGCTTTTACTGACAGGTTGGGCCAGTTCTTGTAAAGCCTGCAAGCTTGTATCACGACCACCCTCTTCGAATGCTCCTTTTCCTTAATTCTCTGCGACAAGATTACATCGCGTCTTACAACCAAACACGATTTGATCTCTCAAATCACAAAGATAACAACAATCGCTGCACTTACGATTCAAATGAATCAGAATACAAGGTGTCAAGTGCAATTCACTAACCGATAAAACCCTCTCGAATTCATGAGCGGATATCTTCAAAAATTGACACGGCTCGCTCGTTATTACTGAAAATGATCTGGAAACAGAAATTTTGATGCTGTTGGAAATCATAATATTGATTGGAATAAGTAAATAGTAATTCTTCACTTTGAGTTGGTGTTTTTGTTTTCTGGTCTCTTGTAACTGCCGAAAAAATGACCAATACCGAGCTGAAATTGATGTAGAAAATGTTTAAGTCTTCTCGTAGGTACAGAACTTCAATACACCATTGAATGGTATATTCATATTGAAATGAAACCGAATATTTTCGGCTGACACTCGTCAGGGGTAACCGTCAGCAAGTAGTAGAGAATTGGAAAGAACATTGTATATCAATAATCGTATCACAAAACATGACGTCACCAGCATGGAATTTAGTAGCTTACGTCCATTTCGTCAAATGTTGAAATCCATTTTTCAAGCTCATAGAAAATCAAGTTTTTGTCCGAGTCCAAGTCGTAGTGTTGTGACTCGAGTCTGAGTCCAAGTCATCGTGTACACTGTTCGGTTTTGAGTACAATCCGGGTCAACCCACATTTTTTCAACTTTGCTCGGGTTATGTAGAATGGCTCGTATTCATAATACACTAATTTTCCTCAGTCTTAACAATTTCTGCCCCAATTTACCAATTTACTATTCGTCAAAGTTACAATGAAATGTCTGTCTTGGACGTCCCATAGTAAGTTGAGACAATACACAAATTGACTCCAGTTGAGTCAATAAAACCCTGGCTGTGCATATGCTGTTGTAAAGTTTAGATATTCTATTTGTAATTGAATAGACATTTATGGCATTTTCTTTTGAGTATCATCAATGGTTACTTTTATGTCCTCTATACTCGCCCAAATAGACTGCCATAAATTGGCATGGTTCCCAAGGCAGGATAATACCTCAATTTCCAGTTGTGAGACACTCTTGGAGGTACAGAACATCAATATACCATTGAATAATATATTCATATTGAAGAAAACCTCAATATGTCAGGAGTTTTATTGTCAACGTCTCCATTACAATCTATCATCGGATAAGAATCACCTTAGCATGTCTTTTCTTTGATATTGGAGTCATGGCTGGAGATTGAACATCGTCAACTGAAGCTGATTCTTCCGACTGGCCGGTTTCAACATTCAGGTACGGCATTGTTAGAGGTTTTACGCTTCCTCTCATGACCATAAATAATCCAGATTCTCCAAATACTGGAAAAAATAAATACAAGTGTTCCGTGTCATCAAATGGGAAGTCAGTGTGATTTTTTGAGCTCTGAATAGAACTGTAATACTCGTAAAATATTCGATCAGGGATCCCTAACCGTTTTAAAATGCGGCCCCTTTGAAAGTTAATGAAATAACCGGTATAAACAGTAACCAGTAACTAGAATGACACAATGAAATAAACACAACACACATTAAACATGTTAGTAAATTGATTAGTTATTACTAGGAGAATTTGTTTTTGACATGTCAAAAAAAGTCAAAATTAGGTCAGAATTGTAGCGTTAGGTAAAAAAATGTCATAATTGAAACAAAGTTGAAACTTTTTTGCAGTTTGCATTTCGTTTGTATCGTAGATTTTGCACTGTCGGCGAACTTATCATTTGACATTTTACAGCTTGTAGCCTACTTTATAGGCCTACCGTTGTAGACGGCCCATTGTCTGCTCATTGTGAATCATAAACATCCAAATGAAACAAATTGGTTGGCACGGTGTATATATAGTTATTTCATGTAAAAATTGATCAGTTTTTGGGGCAAAAAAGTTTTTTTTTTTCAGGACAAACTACTTCGTAAGGACAGACAGTTCTCACCAGAAATGAAGATAAGTAGTACAATTCTAACATTGTGTGGAAAAACACTTTATTTGCATATATTAGGTCAAATTTGGTCAAAATTTTGAATTTAAGGTAAAAAATGTTAAAATTTTGATTTTTTAGGTCAAAATCTTCTGTTTTTTGGGGAAAAAAAATCGCCCTAGTTTATACATATTCAGTTAATGTAATGGTTATGCTTGTTTTTGCTGTCACATATGAATTGCTGGTTTGGTGGCGGAGGGAAGAAAGTAAACTTTAGAAGTAGCTTATTTCTGTACTAGTATTTTTATTAAATTTTGTACAATTGAAGACAATAAATTTGTTCATGGTCTCCTAAAAAGGCTCATGTACCCAGGTCAGGAATCCCTGTGATAGATCGTATTCTCAGTGGCTTCAAATTCACCTATTTAGGTTAGGTTCAAAATCAACTTGAATCATGAATCCTTCAACTAAAAGAATAAATTGGGCCGAATTACAACATAATTCCAACAGTTTGTGACTTAACAAATCAAATTTGTCACAATTAGATAGTACATAAATATTGAAAAAGCCCAAATATTTTCGGCTGACACTCGTCAGGGGTAATCGTCAGCAACTAACAGAGAATTGAAAAGAACATTTTATATCAACCATCTCTACTGAATTTGTCAGGCATATTTATATACAAATTTGTTACCTTAGCGTCAATATTTTTTCAGTAGAAATAGAAAGCAAAATAATACTACAGCAAGCATTAACCTGTTATCCCTGTATCTGGATACGTGGCTAACGTTGCAGACCTCGTCGCGTGCGCCAGAACATTGTTGTTGTCGACGCTTAGAATACTCGAAATAAGTTCCGTAGGCGCCAAGTCAATGAAAATTTCGTAAACTCGCTTATGTTCCTTTTGAGATCGATCGAAAGGGCTGAGAAACGAAAAAAAGATGTAATATGCATTGCACTCTTGCTATTTAAGAAGTGAATTCAACTTACAGTATAGAGAGAATATCGTATAATTCTGCAACTAGGCTCTCTCGCCAGATTTTATCTTTGGAAATAGAATTGGCAGAGCTAATTTCGGTGTAGCTATCTTCGCTTTTCGAGAATCGGTCGGAATGGGCAGATCCTGGTGCTAGAAAGTATTCGTGAATGAAATTTGCTGGCATTGTATGACTTCAAAAATGTGTGATAGTTCTCCTATTATCTATTATCTCATTAGGAACAACTGGCACAGTCAGCTATTGGATAGCTTACCAATCTAGCATGTTAACTTAGACATCCTGATGAATGATTCTAAACAGCGTAATCTCACCTGCCTTTCGGAATCCCATTCTTGATCTCGGTTTCTGCCTGTTAATGAAGCATAAAGTGTACTGCAATTGAATTCCCCTACTATGTAACCAGACAAAAAAACCTCAGAGATCATATTGTTATGTTGATGATTTCGGGTAATATACTGGTGGCCTGTCAAACATATTATCTTGAATTTGATTTAGTTGATTCGATAAATCTATCGAGCTGTAATCTTAGATAAAGGGACAAGCCGATTGCAACGTAATCAAACTCCATCAGGAGTCATGCGATCTCGATACAGTGATCGCAGTTACAGTATACTATTGCTTAGTAATCGATCGAAGAAAATAGAAGCTATATTCTGATGCATACAATTGCAGTATATTGATTACAATCACATATTTCAATGTGAATATATGCAGGGATTGTTACAAATGCAATCATAGCAAAAACCTATTCATCACAATGTGAGAAGTAAACAGTGCATTCCAAATTTTTACCCGTAAAGAGGATGAGACAACATGTAACTTTTGGTGGGTTTCGTCGGTATCCCGGGTTTCAGGCGTTTTGAAGGTAGAAACAACGACGAATACTCATTCATAAAAAGACCATGACTGTCTTTGGATTCGACTACGTCTCGCATTAGTGTTTGAAGACGATCATGGTCGATGGTACAGTCTGAAAAGGAGGGGCAAAATTGCGAATTTGAAAACAATAGAAATGCTTAGTTCCTTGTTTTCTCACCTGAACGAGCTGTCATGTTATTTTCTATAATCAAAAATGTGTGAGGCGAATTGCCTGTTGCGCACAAAACATAATCCAATCGCTACCAAAAACTAGAACAATTCTTTGTCCATTCTGATTTTGAGTGACTTCAGATGGTTTTCGTTTACGGGAGATCCCCTCTTTAATTTCCATGGAGACAGTCAAGGCGCTTCGTGTGCAGTCAGGCAGACTATTAAAAATATTACTCATCTCACCTATCGGTAGCAGTAAGTCATAGCCTATAAGGGCCAAAGCCCCCTCGATTCGTTCCTACTGAAAAGATTTGATGTTATCATCATAGAAAATATGAGGAATCCAGAAATTGGCAAGTTTATGTATCAGTTCCATTGCGGTCACAGCAGGGATATATCTAGATATCCTTGGGTCCCAGTTCCACAAGTTTCAACTACTTCACCTCGGAATCAAAAGCGCACAACTACAAGACACGCACGTCCCTGGAGAACATCTACCAAATGATCAGCACGGAATACAAGAAAACGCATAGCTTTATCAAATATGCTGTAATGTAGCGTGAAACCATAGCCTTTATAGAGGCTATGGTGGAACAACATCTCGCCGGCTATCAGACAGTCGTCGAGCATGTCCGGTGTCCACATTCAAATCGAAATAGAAGCAATTTCTACTGAATCAATACTAGCCAAGATTACTGGACTACAATCTGACATATTGATCTCGCTTACCGACACATGCAGCATTCATGCCCAGAACAAGGCTGCTTCGCGCCTCGGATGTTTTCACGCCCCTCCCCCCAATTTGAGAGCCACTAGTGCACAACATGGTGATGAAACAGAGACGTCGTTCTATTTCACACTGGCCTCCATACGATATTTTATACGAATTACGTCCTCGGGAACGCTTCTGGCGATAAGAGATGTGCGGACGATACAGAAATGAACATTATGTGATGCTGCTTCTGCTCATTAATCATAGTTCGGAGTGGTATTAAAAAGTGTATCCTGCAGAAACTGACGTTTCAAGCAAAATGTACATCATGTACTTCCCATAACTCACAACCGCAATCCTTAAACTGTCAATCGCTAGATTCAACACAGCACACCCGACTGCTACTACTCAATGAAATAGACTGAAAGCCCCGTTTTTATCAGAAAGCATGTTGTATACACAGGAAATTTTCAGCCTAACACTGTCCACCATAATTACCTATCAAATTGACGAAATCAACAACTACTAATACCCCAACGGCAACAACTAGACAAAGACACATTCTCTAGTCGAAGCAAGATTTTATCGTTACAAAAAAATCACATCCTCCATCTATTCCAAAACGAGCATTTACCGCAACATAACGCACAGAACAAAGTCACCCGCACACAGAGCAGGTATTTCACACCGATACAGCGCAGCAGAATGTACGGAACAGTATTTTTTTACCTCTCTCACATCATAACACTACTCTCGCTTCATCACGTACCAGACGTTTCAGGTATCATTCCAAAGGAGGAAACGCACAAAATTCATGTCAAACGTCTCAAATATCACAGTTCCGTCCACGATCAAGTCCAAGTGAATGTATTTATTTTCCGCAATAACTTGCAGTAGCTTCATACGATGAATTTGACCATCCAGGCAAAGGTTTGGATGCCGCAGATGACAACTTTGGGTTGGAACACAGGTCGTAGGCCATAAACGATCGTTCGTCGTGGGTAGTCAACTATGAGGCGTTACTCTCTCCTCTGGGTCTCTGAAAGCAAGAAGTTTGGGGCGTTACGGCTGCATAGTGTATACTAGTGTTGGTAAAAAGAAAAGAAAGAAGGAATTTTTCGAGTTTCATTAGAGACTACATGAAATTGTTAGGTTGCATAAAAGACATAATCACAGTGGAATATTTTGGATTTAATAAAATAACGGGAATTTCTTTTTCAAATTTCACAGCAGACTCCATTAAATGGCAAGGTTTAAAAAAAAGAACATTGCGTATCAAATTTTGCGGTTTTTTTGGGGTCCCCTGCGGAATTTGAAAAACATGTTTTTTATTCATTCTTTCAATTAAAAATCCAGCGCCCGTGTAACATACCGTGTTCTTATTCTCAGATTCAGGTCTATGATTGTCGTACTGACGTCTAGGACCGCGCGGGCGCCAATTGCCTCGACCGTTGTCAGGTCTATCGTTCCACGCTAAAAACAAGAAATGAAGCAAGCGTTACACATGGTACTCAAGTTACCTTTGAAATGCACGACTAACTAAAACCACTCAAAAAAATAACAATAGTTATCACTTGTACGATTTTTTTTGACACGTCAAAAATTTTTCAAAATTGTAGCGTTAGGTCAAAAAAATGTTAAAATTGTTTACGAAGTTCAAATTCGTTTGCAACCTGCATTTCGTTTGCATCGTAGATTTGCACTATCGGTGAACTTATCATTTGACATTTTACAGCTTGTAGCCTACTTTATAGGCCTACCGGTGCGGTCGGCCCCCTTGTCTGCTCATTGTGAATCATAACCATGGTGTTATGCTCAACGCACCGCAATATCCTAACTGAAGCAAGACTGCGTGGGCATTGCATGGTTCTTATATCAAGAAGCGCACGATGAATAATTGTGATGTAGATAACATTGTCAGAACGAAGCAACACGGTTTGTCACCAGCAGTGTACCCGCAACTTAAGTGTTGTCAGCCAACAACTGCTGCTGTTGAACGTTCTTTCTCCAATCTTCGCCAGCTACTTAGTAAGTACAGACACTTTTTACCCGAGAATGCAGAAAAGTATCTTTTGTTGTACTACAACAGATTTTAATTATTTGTATCATAATGCGTGATGTAACTACCGAAATTCTTCATAGTGCCAGATTTCGTTAAAATGAAGTGTTTTCATGCGAAAATTTGTCAGTTTTTGAGGCTTCTTAAGGGCAGACAGTTCCAACCAGAAATGAAGATTAGTAGTACAATTCTAACATTATATGGGAAAACGAATAATTTGCATATGCTAGGTCAAAAACAAGATTTGCAAGGTAAAAAAAATGTCAAAATTTTGATTTTTTAGGTCAAATTTGTCCGTTTTTTAGGTAAAAAAAACCGCCCTCGTTATCACCGACAACCAACTAGTTCGATATGTAGTTGCAAGTCTATAAAAACGAGCTCACATCTATTGTTACTATATCCTCTATAGTTGTAATTTCCACCGTTGTAGTTCCGATTGTCGTTCCGGTAATTGTTGTACCCGCCGTAGTTGCGCGGCCCTCTGTAGTAACCGCCACGTCCTCGGTAGCCGCCGCGTCCCCTGTACCCGCGGCCTCTGCCGCCGCGCCACGCGTTCCCAAAGGTCTCGCTGTTCAGCTTGCGTTCCTCGGTCCAGGACATGCGTTCCCTGGATGCACTGCGGTTTTGTCAGAGATGACAACGAGAAGTGACCGACGGTAAGTGATTTCACAAATTTAACTACAGACGATAGGAATGAATATCCTCTACAACGAGGGCCATTACTTTTCAACTTGACAAAAAAGTCTAAATTTTTAGGTCAAGTCTTGCGAGAGTCCTGTACCAGGGCCCTGGCTATTGTACCGAGATTTCCTAAAAAAAACGCTACACACCAATTTTGGCTCAATTCCGACTGAAAAAAACGATACAGAACAAATTTGGCAAAAGCAAAGTCATTGATGTCATAAATGTAGGATTTCACATCATAGTATTTACGGTAGTTAAATCTATAATGAACAATTGAAGAATTTCCCACCGTAAATACTATTCTATTCAAATCCAAAATTATTCTACCGGTCGGAATCGAAACAAACTTCCGAAGCATCGTTTTTTCAGACAACCCAACGATTCCGTGGAATATTCGGAATTATTCGAAATTTTCACATACATTTTCATTAAATAAATCCGAATTACAATTCAAGCAAGTAGCCCTGTAAAATTTGAAAAAAAAAAGTTATTTCTGAAGAATCCTACCAACCATATCCGACAAATACGGCTTGGCTAAAATCGAGTAACTGAGTGATTCGAATATCACTCGTTATGACGTCACAAAATATGATATAACAAAGTTCAAATATGTGCCTTTCGTGCCGTCGCAAAGAATATAATGCACGTTATCCATCACATTGAAGATACTTTTGGTATTTTTAGCTCGAAAAAATTGTCTTTTGCGACTCGACCCAAATCATTGTGCCCAGCCCTACCGACAACCGAGATGCGCGTGACAAGGAAAAAAGTACACCAACCCTCTCGGATTATTCGTCTCGCAAGTGATGTTATCGAAAAAGCTTTTGCTCTTGTCGTAGTAAGTGGGCTGTTGCTCTTCGCTGTCGTCAGAGTCTTCCGCGGTCTCGTTGGTGTGCGCCGAGTCGATCCCGCTGTCCTTGCCTTCCGCGCCCTCCTCCACTTTTGACTTTTCAGAGCCGGCTTCTTTTTTGCCTGGGCGCGTCACGAGTACATGAATAACACTCCGAACAAATGTGCGTCTTAGCAGCATAATTTGTTGAATTATAGCGAAACGTCTGTAGTTTAGTTGAAATCTAATTTGTGAAAGGTTTCTATGCTCTAATTTCAATTCTTATCAAGTGTCTGGTTTTCCTGAAGATGCAACGGATCTGTGTCGTGCGAAACGACCTAGGCTTGGTGTACGGACATTCTCCATTTTTGTGCTTCTGGGAGTGAACTCTCGATTTATAACAGCGTTTCTTTGAAAACCGGAATTTAAAGGGGCAGTGCACCCTAAAAATGATGTGGTCTCAAATTGAAGGGCTAAACGAAAAAAAAAATTGGCCGCAGCCGTTTTCTACACAACGCCACCGTAATGGAGCTGCATTTCATTGAAATTTCCACAAGGGTTTCACGCTCGAGCAGTCACGCGGAGATCGAACTTTATATAGTTGTCAGCCGATGTTACGAAGGAAATATGTCGCACACGCCAAGGCGGTTTAGATGCCGCGTTCAACGGAAGATGTTCAGTCAGGAGATTCATGTCAAAATCGGGCCCAGCGTATTCTATTTCTTCAGGACAGAAATGGATCATGTCCCATTCTTATGTTTAAAGCATTGTTAGACATGATCGATTTCTGTCCTAAAGAAATTGAATACACTAGGCCCGATTTTGGCGTTCTGATAAAAACGGATGCGGACAATTTTTTTTTCCCGTTTCGCCCTTCAATTCGAGACCACATCATTTTTAGAGTGCAGTGCGCCCCTTTAATTCAATTTCCAAGCTTTTCCGAATTCGGTAATTCCGATTCTAATATAATTTGATAAAATACTGTAGCTATAATTCTGATTTAATTTGTAAAATCTGAAAATCTTCTAGTTGTCCAACTATGACCCGGGGTAATGATAAGCACAGCTTATAAAGAGCCAATAAGACAGTACAGACAAAAATGAACCTGTTATTTTCAGTTTCTCCATCAATTCCTTCGCGATATCCTCCTTGTTGAACTGCGCGTTGGAGGACTCGAAATCAAAATCTCCTTCGAAATTCATCACGTCGTCTTTCCTGTTCCCGCCAAAACGTCCCCTGCTAGATCTCCCACGAGAACCCCGTCGATTGCCTGAGATATACAAAAAACGCTAGAACCACGCCACAATTGTAAACTATTGATATCTTGTCAACATAGTCATGCCTGGTATCGCGGGCAGATTTTCAAAAATTGAAACAGGAATAAAGTTCCATGACAACAATCAGTCGCCAGCAGAGAAAACTCTTTCATGCACACAGCATGGAGTTACATTAACAGATAATAACTAGCGTTACGCCACACAGCAATATATTATATTACTGATCAAAGAACAGTGAGAGACAACATTTTCAAGCACTGAAATTCCACTAATAGTTATATTATTAACAATAGTTTTGATACTTTTCCACTCTGTGGAAGCTTTTAAGCCTCAATTGCTCCTATCACACTATCACAGTATCCAAATTGGTGAACATGACATTTTTATCAAGTTCTCAACAACCCGCAACATTGCCGCAAAGTGCAATGAAATAAGTACCAGGGTCAAAAACAGATTATCTTGATGAGATTTCCAATTATAGATCTGCCATAATTCTTTGTGTTCGCATGAAAGGTATTAATTAAACTTTCCACATCATCCATACTCTTATAACACAATTGAATGATTCAGGTCGTCCATATTATATATTATAATCAGGCTTGTAAAAGATAGAAGCTTGACCTAATCAAAAGTCAACATGCAACCAGTACCTCTTTGAAAGTCCCCTCTGCCGTCGTTACGTCCGCGCCAGTTGTTGGGTCTTTGCTGCTGGCGGGGCCTGTATTCGTTGTGCTGGGGCCTGTGCGCCTCACCCTGCTCCCTGTCTTTGGACGCGGCCCGCTGTTCACTTTGATGGCTGCAACATATTCTCAAGTTGATTGGAGCACATCTATAATCATGCACGTTGCCATATTTGAGGAGACACTTGGAAGTACAAAACTCAATATATTGATATTATGTACCCGAAGCATTCAGAGATGACACTCATCAGGGGCTACCCTCAGATATCATGTGAAAATTCCAAAACTTTGTTTCACAACAGTCAGAACAGCAAATTATGACTAGGACTGGGGGCAATGATTCATCGAGTAGAGAGAAAAATCTTATCAAGTACTGAAAATATATATAGTTGATATACCAACAACAATTATAGTTACAGCACAATTTCCCATTGTGGAAGGCTGTAAACCTAGACTGCTCGCATAGCAGCAGGGTGAAGTGAAGTTTTTGTGTTTTCAATATGGATTTGCAATTTATGTGCTTTCAACATGGAGTTCTCAGTCATAATATCAGTCCGATGATCACTACACGCTTCTTGTATCGTACCCACTGTTTCAGTGCCTAATTATACCTAAAAACGGTCTAAAAATCGATAATTAGCTCGCAACTTTTTTGTGTTTATTTTCAAGACTAAGTTCTATGGAAGTAAGATAGAAACTTGTTGCTTACGCATCTTTCAAGCCCAAAATCAGCTTTCTAGTGCAAGCGGTTATCGATATATAGCGAAATCAGCTATTTTTGGCTTGTTCGGTGAAATTGCATGACCACTAGAGGGTGCGTGATCCCAAAATTATCACAGAAATTATTTTTTTGATATTTGGCACTTACATATCGAGTGTCCGTTTTGGAATTAAAAATTTTCCATTCTTCACTCAAACCTAGCAGATGAAACAGGTAGCACCAAGTTGGTGGAAATTACATAACTGTAAATTCGAGTCCGCTCGAGTCCGCTCTACAGCGTTATCACAAAGTAAAACGAAATAAGCATACCAAATATACATCAAATCAAATATATATTACTTGCGAAATCATAATGATCGATACTCAAGTATCCAGCCCTAATGACGTGATAAAGAGTGACATACAAAATTCAAAACATGAGATAGTGCAGACACAAAGAGAACAATTAATTAGTGCAGACACAAAGAGAACAATTAATTTTGCAATTTTAAATGAAATCAAAATTCTTTCTGTTGGCGTGGATTTGCTTGACAAACGTTGAAGACTGTTGACTCGAAAACGGACAAATTATTAAAAAAAACAAGATTCACCTTTCGTTCGTCTGTACCATCGAGTTGCCAGCCTGAATACCTTGGTCTGACGTCGGCGAAGCTCTATCCAGAGACGCGGGAGATGGTGACGTTGGATTTGCTGCAAATAGCCAGGTTAGTCACATAGCCTAATTATCAATTTTTAATTAGGAAAAATTGGAAAAAAAATTTTTCGAGTTGTCTTCAATAAGAACTTACCAGATCCTTTTGAATTTTGCTGCGTGCTACCAGTCTGGGGCAATCTCGCGTTTTGCCCCACTTGCGCGGAATGATTGAGAGGCATATGAGGCTGTGCGGGCGGCATCATATTATACGGGGGCATGCCGTAGTACGCGGACATGTACGCGGGTGGCAAATGGGGATGTGGCGGCAGGCCGGAGTGTTGCGACGTAGCAGACTGAAACGTAGAAAAAAATCTTCGATTTTCACACTCAAGCACATAGGGGTCAGTAACAAAATAGCGTCAGCTTTTTTGGGTACTGCAGAGTAGTTTCTAAGTACCTTTCGCCTGTTTGCGTTACTTACTGAAGTGGTTATAATTTCAGAGCAGTTCTACTGACTATATTTCGGTTTTTAAGGGAAAACTGGGCTAGAAGACTTTTTACTTTTCATGAAGTCAGTAATTCTAATTTCAAATTAATTTGGAAAAAACTAACTGCAGTTGTAATTTGAAAATTTCTATTTATGCACCAAGGATAATTACTTTCATGAACTCTTGCGCTTTAGTCCTTAATGAAATGATCATTGGGTCTATCTCGTATAGTTATCACCTATAATCTTATTAAAGGGGCACTGCACTCTAAAAATGATGTGGTCTCAAATTGAAGGGCAAAACGAAAAAAACTTTTTTGCCGCAGCCATTAAATTTCAAACCAAATTATTTCAAGATTCCAGTGCCCCTTTAATAACGATCTATCTACCTTAACCATCACTATAAGCACACTATCATAAAGCAACGAACCTGCACTATGGCTGGATCAGCCGGTAACATCGGCGCCGGCGGTTGCTGCGGCTTCGGCGGTTCGCATACCGTCAAGTCTTCGATATCACTCCCACGAAAAATGATATATTCGTATAAATCATCTCTGGGCGGCACAACACAGTCTGCTTTACGGTCTTCAGTACCAAACGATCTCACTATGAGGACATAAATACATGAAAGTCCATATCACTAACGATACAAAGTAAAATGAGATGCATACCTTTCGCCAAAGCTACAGTTGCATTCTCCGGATCGATAGAAAACAAAGTCCCTTCATATCGTATCTTGGCTTTCGACACCAAGCTAATCCTACTACCAATGTATGGTGTACCTGTACTCATTTTGTCATGAGATAGGCTACAGCATAAAATCTGTATGAATGGTCAAAGAGATTCTTAGCGTACTTTTAATACGGAGAGAAATTATATTCAACTCAAAGCTCCAAACTACAGCACCAAATCTACATAAATGGGTAAATACATGGTCGAAATGACTCAAATTCAACAGGTTAACTAGGGCTCCAAATGTCTCAAGCCATATCGACTGCACTTGGTCATAGAAGCAAGATAAAATCACACACATTCATATCATATGGTATTCAGCTCAACCATATTCTTCCTGTCAGAGTATAGAGTTTTGCTTGAACAAAATGATCGTGGCATTATTTTTACCTATAAAGGATACAGACAGGCACCGATTCTGCTTGTTAGCAACTCAGTCATTGGGAGGCAAGGCAGTCAGCAGGAATTAAATCCAATCACATAACATGTCTAACGGTATGAATATGCACAGATCGCGTGTATATCACTAGTTATAATGTATCATATTATATCCCTATGCTTGGGACATTTGGGCTCATATTGGCTTTAGTGTTCAAATCAAAGACTTTTACAGTGATAAAAGAATTTGCTGTGACATTACATCATGTTGAATATAACATATTGCTGTCACAAATGCCTTGCATGTTCAAATATTTATTTACACAATAATTCCAGTGTTTGGGATAAAATGTTCCTATACTGACAGGCCTAACATGAACTTCATAGAGATTATCATAATCAAGACATTGTAGGTTTATTTTTATTTTTTTCATGGTGAAAAGATTTTGAAAAGAATGAACTTAATGTACCGCGTCATACAAGGTTGTATAAAGTAAAGTAACTATGAATTCCATCCCAATCTTCGAATAGTTTTTGATTGTGTCTTACTATTCATGCGAATTGTGTATCTTGAATTTATAGAATATAGACAGTCTGGAACACCCAAGGCTTTTTACGGCGATTTTGAACAATTTGAAAAGCTACAATAACAGTGAACCAGTTTTTACCGGGGCCCGAACATTTGCATAGCAAACTTGAGGCCTCTAAGCTCAATAAATAAGGCAACCTCGCGCATTGGATCTCAATGACCGAGGAGATGCAATTTCACAGCTGCGGCGTACGAGAAAGAAAACGAATTCCACAGTTTTGGACACATCAAGTCAAAAAAAGTCGCTCAAAACTCGAGCAATTGTGGATTACACACCCCCGTACATTTCTCTATACAGCAATCGCTCAGTTTTTCAGTTTGATTGGTGAATGACTGGCCATCCATTCTCAGCTCAAAGGACTCTCCTCCCTTGTTAGTGGAGCAGGGGCGATTGCAAGTTTCTGGGTCGTACAGGAGGCCTTGTGATGAAGAGTCGAGAGTTTGGTAACATACACACATCTCTTCGTCACCGTTTCTTCCTGGCAATTTTCTTCTAGCGGATTTGCCTTTCTTTTTTCGCCATCGCCAAAACACTACACCGGCTATCGTGAGCATAACCCCAACGAGAAACATGGAGACCGGCACGACCTTTTCAATCCAGTGCTCAAACATAACTTGGGAATTAAGTTCCACTTGTGACGTCCCAGATACAGGACCTGAGTATGTGGAAGGGAGTGTGGAGCTTCGTAAGAAATTCTTCAAAGAGGTCACAATTCTGGCATCTTCGCGAGTCACCACAGTTGTCTCTAAGCTTTGAAATCCGTGATCATTCAGAGGACTGGATGTCATTCCAGATGCATTTGTTGCAGTGTCACTAAAGTCCGTTGATGGCGCTGACGAGCCTCTAATATCGATATTCGGTAACGTGGCAGGCGCGTCCTTTTTAAGAGACGTTGAAGTCGTCTCCACTTTCATTTGAACGTTTCCTAGTTGACCGGGAGTGCTTGCAGACAAATTAGTTTGTGGCACGGAAAGAACAGAAAATCCGTAGAATGCGCTGCTAGGGTTAGGTTTTGAGCGGATGCCATTTTGATAAGAAGCGCCCCGAAATGTACCTTTAGAGCCAACCACAGCCCTGATTGTGAATACACCATCGCCAAAATTCCCACTATGCACAGCGGCGAGACACAGGCTGGAAGCAGCTTGGTAAGGCCCTGATCCATATACTCGATAAGACGTTACTCTTTCACATTTGGGATCGCATTTGATTTCAAAGAGTTTGCCTTCTGGAGCATTCAAGCGAAGTGAAGAGTATTTTGTACCGCAAGTGACTTCAACAAGTTCCCCAATTATCAAGTTACAAGCGGCCGCAAACACGAAAAAACTCAGGCATACGTCCTTCATTCTATTTTGAGATGACCGAACATCAACAAATGGCTCAATCTTTCAATATTCGAGTAATGATGTTCTGTTCAGTGTTCTCCCTCCACAACCACAGCCCATACCATCTTCATCGAAGCCTTATGGTATTCACATTCAGTTTATATTAGCAACTAAAAGAACAGGAGACTCCTTCATGTATATTATTGAAACACATTTTAAAATCGAAATTAAAATTAGCCCTAGGCTCACTCGGATTAGTTCAAGCATCAAATAAAGACTGCATGTAAGTTTAGATTGCCATTCCGTTTTCATTATAGTTGCAGTTCTTAACATAGGATAGCATACACACGCTCACTGTGACTCGCAAGCGACAAGCGCGTTCTATGGAGGGATACTTCGTAATAATAAGTCACAAAACCTGGCCTCTACGGCTTTACCTAGCATCATTTTCAATTCAAAATATCATTGACCTTCAGAGGATCAGTATCGTTTTGTATAGTTACCATTGACCCTACGAACGAACCCGAAAACATGATCATCAGTCAAGCTTCGACTTACCAACGCACTTAGTAGCCATGCACAGATAAAGCGATGGGTCCACGATGACGACACCGCCAATGTCCGATTAATCTGCTACGAATTGAATTTTACACGGCATAGGCGCAATGCATTCGTGCAGAGGCTCTTTGTCGCTCGCTGCGGCGATTCCTTGACACCTTTTTTCTCATCTCTCTCATTATAATAAACAATTCAAGAATTCGGAGAAAAGAAAAAGGTACGTGTCGCGGCTAAGGCGGCGTTCATCAGAAAATGCGTGAGGGCAATAGATTATGGTGCAAACACGCACTTTTTCACATCGAATATATGACGGATTATAAATTATAAGAATTGTATTGCATCCTGAATGAACTACTTGTGTATTATCGATCATTTCTTCCAATATTATACGTCATTAGTGAAACATTATTCCGTCACATACGCATTTTTCTGGTTACAAACCCTGAAAACGACAAGATCGGACGCATGCGCAGTTCATTTCAGTTGTGAAGGCCACAGAGTAGTGATGGCGTAGAGGCGGGACGAAGCGCAATTATCTCGTGAAACGCGTAGCTGATGAGTGGTCGCCAGCGAATTATTATCCGAGATCAATAGAAAGTGTATGTGTTGTTGAATTCGGTGGTGTTTGTTGCATTACTGCTAGTTTATGTTATATGTTACACAGTATGGTGTAATCTGTGATCATGTGACGACGCGATCTCGTCAACAAATTCGTGGATAGGTATATATACAGCCGCGATGGAGCTACTCGAAACGGTCCTTATGTGGAATACTACTGTTACTGGTGGGCAATTGAGGTCGCCGACAGTAGTATATCTGAGGAATGATAGCATACTAGATGCGTTGTGTGACTTTTGCTTGATAAACATATAAACCTTGTTCTTAAGTCTAAGATGGCTGATGACTATGGTGAATAGCTGGTGTAGCCTTCTTAGGCCTGTTTAACGTTATGTTGTGTGGTGAACATGGTATGTGAGAAGAGCTATAGAGCGGGTTTTTTATCGCAATTTTAACTCCAGACATCTTACACATACTGACCCCGATTCTTGGATCGTCAAAAACATTTTTTTCAACAACTGATTTTCACCGAACACTCCTGCAATTTTAATAGAAATTTACAGAATTTACACTGCTCTTAGCCTACATTTCGACATCTGAGACTGTTTGGCCAGTTTCTGTGACTGACTCCGAATTGAACACAAGACTTGCTGATATCCTAACTCCACGACCCGAAAAATACACGTTGCCGGTTGACAGACTGTAAAATTTTATCGCAAAAACTTAGGGTTTTATTTGTTCAAGCCTTGTTTATACCGCAAGTGATATCGTTTTTGAAATCTGTTCCAAGAAAATCACAAATACGAAAATATCTTGTAGAATTATAATCTGTACTCGGACTTGACAGACACGTGAAATCATTATTATTGTAACTGACTCGTAGGGGGATTGCAAAAATGTCAGAGAATAGATGACATAAAATACTATTAACTATATATTCGTAAAAACATTGAAACCGGTAGCAGTATTGTAAATAATGATACATCAACATAATTTTATGACGCGAAACAAATATATCTATATTCACTTATGCAACTCGGAAATGGCTGAAAAACTGACATTTAACACATCCTTCTTTGAGCTGTCATGTCTAATGTGGACTAGATGTCAGAAAATCCAAGACTGCTCATCAAAACGCTGCTATATCTTGATAAAATCTTAATATTATTATATTCCCAACATGGTCATTCTCTTCGGCTATAAAATTATACCCTTGAGACAGGATGCATTCATGCTCTCTTTACTACTAGACCTATTAAATTCAATTGTCTACACAGCACAATTCTTTCCAAACCTTTCAATTTCTTTGTCATTTTCAGTGCCTAAATTGAATTATGTACTAGTGATTATGCTGTGAGAAAGACATCAGTATCGTCACACACAATATGTTTCATTGATGGCTGTAACTTATTTAATCTATTCTAGAACCACTGTCCGGTTACTTCATCAAAGCTTAAGCATACATAAAAAAAAATGTAGTCATAGTTTCACTTCAAATCATACGTTTTCAATTGTAATCGGAACATTTGAATAATATATTCATATCACGATTGTTGATATACAATGTTCTCTCCAATCCTCTACTACTGTCTTCCGAAAATATTTGGGTATATTATATTACAATATGAATTTATTATTCAATTGTGTATTGAAGCTCTGTACCTCCCAAAAAGCTCTTCAATTGCAACATTTTAACATGTATATTTTTTACATCGTGAATGTTTTTGGACTGTTATTTTTGCTGTAAAATTGTCTCTTTTCTATGATACGAGCTTCAGTATCTTCAATCAGCATTCATGCAGCGTTGCGGTTTTACAATTTTGGAAATGAACTTGACGATGGTAAGTAATTGATATTTTATGTAACCTTATTGCTATCAAGCTGACGCTCTTCCCAATGTATGTTGATTTTGCAATTTCCAGTGATAATAGGAGTAATATATATTATTGATATTTATCCGGTCTGGTGTCTTGAACCTCAATTCTGATTGGGTTTGCGATGAGGGTCAGTACCCCTGTAGCAAATGACACGGCAGTACTAACCACAACCTCTGGAATACAGTCGCTAAACAACCACACCTCAACGCTCGGAAACAACTTCCCGACCAAAAACGGAATGCAGCAAGCTACCAGGACTATCACGCCAACAGTTCAAGCGAATAATTGGTCGACCGCAAATTCTAACTTCCCCACACACCAGATGCTGGTGAACAATAACCCAGCGTCCGGAACTACTCTCGCTGCATATTCTAAACCCTCTGTGGCCACAACGCTGGCTAATGTGACTGTCTCTAAGCAGCTTACCACGCTGACAACGGTCAGCAATAATAATAAAGTTCCTCAAGTCGTTGTGCCCACGGCCACCGGCGTGAAACAAACTGTGCATTTAACGGCAACTCAGCCGGTCAGGCTTCCTCAGCAAACGCACGCGCAGATAGTAAATCCTGGAATGTCTATCCCGCAAGGTTTGTGATTGTTATATTGTGGCGTATCTTCCAAATTAGATCACAATTACAATTATAGCTACACATCTTTTCCGAATTAGATTAGATTCTACTGGTTGGAATTGAGACAAATTTGGTGTGCAGCGTTGTTTTAACCAACCTAACAATTTTTTTGGAACAGTACTACGTACAGGGTACAACTTGGGCGTAGCTTCTCAACAACCATTATCACCAGGTTGGCCTACGCACAGCCTGAGACCACAGTTTTGGTTGTAGGGTTAAGACGGTTGAACGTTATCTGTGTTCACACTGGATGCATAACATCACATCAGAAATGAACAAAACCTTCCGATAATCTATATTAATCTTAGTTTCTAGAGAAGGTGCCAGTCTCTGACCTGTGTGATCTTGGCGTTGAGTTAAAACCTTTACCAATTACTTTGAAGTTGGAGTGTTTGATTCATTTTCAGGTATGGTACTGGCGAGGGGTCAGAACGGTCAATTGTTTCTTGTCAATAGTAATTCACTCACATCATCTACTGCCACCAGCACTTCCACGGTATTAGTAACTCAGTCAACGGCGTCGAGTGCTATTACGACACTGAGGACCTCGACACCGGTAGCGGCGACGCAGCCTATTACAGTAAGAGCTGGTCAAATTATTTTCATAGTAGCCTTTTTTTTTATTGACGTCTGGGGTATCCTTTTTTATATCTGTACTCATATGTAGAGCTGTGCACAATAATTTGAGTCCAGTAGTAAAAGATGAGTTTTTCAAGTACTGAAATTATAATACCTTGCCACTATGAGTTAATTTATCGATCAGAGTTAGTGTTTCGATAGTATATTCCGTTGCAGAAGGCTTTAAACCTCCGTTGATCACATTACATTACATCACTTCTATAGTTTTGACTTGAGTCAAGTCAAGTCATTTTCAATTCATCACCGAGTCAAGTCCGAGTCAGTGAGTGGATGGTCGAGTCATATTGTTGTGACTCGAGTCCTAGTCATTGTGTTCACTGTTCAGTTTTGAGTTCAGTCCACTTATTTCAACTCTGCTCGAGTGATATAGAAGGGCTCGCATTCATAATACAGTAATTTACCTCAGTTTTAACACTTTCCGACGCTATTTTCCAAGTATCAGGACTGATCGATGAAATACCAATCATATGGTGACTTTACTATTCTACGAAGTTACAATGAAATGTCTGTCTCGGCCGTCCTAGTTTTGAGTAATATAACTTGGTTCGAGTCGTGCACAATGACTGTAGTGCAAGTTGAGTCAATATACAACTTGACTCAAGCCAAGCATTTTACGCAAAATCATTACTTTAGCAACCTCATCCAAAATGCAACATGAAAATAATATTTGCCAGTACTGCCACAATTTTTGTAGTTTTGCGACTTTAAATCACCGTATTAGGCCTTTGCATTGCTCATTTATCGTGTAATAATCATGTCAGTAAATACTGATCGATAATACTATATCCATCTTATTGGATTTTGCTTTTCCTTGACAATAACCATGTTGCTTCTTACTTTAAGAATCCTACAATCACTGGTCCGGTAGTCGCCAGGACGGTTGTGCCCGTCAGCAACTCGGTCACAGTCAAGGCTGTACCGCCCAAGCAAGTAAGATTTGAAATATTCTTTTTCCTTTCCTGTAGGTCTCTAAGTCAATACGATAAAAATGCTGAGTTTCCACGGCCTTCGACATATTTCATTTGCAGAATTTTTGTGTTAGAATGGTCAATCGGTACATATGTTTTCATTACCACCAAGTAATAGATGGTCTATTAACTTGAAATTGTGAAAAATGGAATAATATATATTCATTAAGGGTCTTCAAAAATGACTTTTTTTTCTCAAATCGTTCTGGCTACTTGATAAAATTGTTAGGTTACCTAATTTAGGCCTACACACCAAATTTGGTTCAATTCCAGCCTGTGGGAGCGGAGTTATTGCTGTCGAAAAATTTGGATTTAAATAAAATAGTATTTACGGTGGGCACCACTATAATAGTTAAAGAATTGGTCACCGCAAATACTATTTTATTTAAATCCAAATTTTTCGACAGCAATAACTCCGCTTCCACTGGTTGGAATTGAACCAAATTTGGTGAACATCGTTTCTATAGACAATCTAACACGTTCATGGGGTGAACAAAAAGTTTCAAATTTTTTGTTTTTTATTTTTGTATAGTAAATAGAAACTTTCTTTTCCTGTAGCAATGCGGCTACTGCTTGGAATTGAACCAAATTTGGTGTGTAGGCTTAAATCAGGTAACCTAACAGTTTTATCAAGCAGCCAGTACGATTTGAGAAAAAGAGTCATTTTTGAACACCCCTAATATTCACATTGAAATAAATGGTAATATTTTTCGGCTGATTTCAGGGATAATAGCAATAAGACGTTGTATATTTTCGCTGCATATACACCAGCTCGTGATATTCACACGTGTGTCGATGCGTAGATATGCATACCATGCATGCATGATGATGAGCATATGCCGCTGGACAAGGAAGGTGCTGAAATAGCCTTGTAAGGCGTTCTAAGTCTAGCACCACCCCTCCATGCTGTCCCGGTAATACTGAGCAGCTAGATCACTTATCGCCAGCAACTGGTTTAGATTTGAAAAGAACATTGCATATAAGATTGTGATGTGAGGTGCCGAAGGAGATTTAATCATAATACGACAATTTGATGAAACTCAAGAGGTGCAAGGCTACGGTATACAATTGTATAATATAATCTTATTGAAATACACCCGAATGTTATTGGCCGACAGCAGTCCGTGGTAACTGGAAAAGGTTACATGAGGATATTGTGCAAATTTTCACTGCCCTGTTTTGCCATTCTTAGCGATGGAAATGTGTTCCATGTTGATTTCTTGAATTTTAGCTACTCAACTGGCACAGGTCGACGGTGGTGCGGGTAACTTACGATTCTTTTCACTCGATTCAGGCACCGGTTTTGGTTGTGATTGTTTTTGTGATGTGGCAACTATCGTGGCAGCTTGCAGTGTTTTCTTACGTGCTGAATTGTTTCGTGTGACGCCTGTTTTAAAAAATTGATTTTTTTCAGAATATAACCCTCAATAATAAAGTTCCAAGTACAAGTCCGGCGGCTTCCATAACGCAACGGCAATCTGCTGCAATAACGTTGTCCGAGGTTTGTGTTTTTTTTTTCTGTTTGAGAAACTATCGTTGGACTAAGTGAAGTGCCCGGGTGAGAATCAGACTTTGAGTCAGGTATTCGAGTATCGCTCATTATGATGTCACAGCAGTACAAATAAGTTCAAATATGTACCTGTTGCGCGGCCGCAAAATATAATGCTAGTCCTGGCTACATCACATTCTACCCTTATGAACAATCTGTACAGCTATGATTCTAATTCTGATCTAATTTGGAAAAAACGTAGCTGTAATTCTAGTTCTACTCTATTATGAAAAATCTGTGAAGCTACAATTCTCATTGTAATCAAATTTGGAAATAAATCTGTAGCTATTATTATAATTGTAATTGGATTTGGAAAAAACATGTGTAGCTATTGGTTTAATTGTAATCTAATTTGGAAAAAAAAACTGTAGCTATCATTATAATTTAAATCTAATTTAGAAATAAAAAACTGTTGCTGTAATTTTAATTATAGTCTAATTTGCGAAAAAGCTGTGTAGCTAACTAGCTATGATTCTAATTCTAATCTAATTTATAAACAAAACTGTAGCTATGATTCTAATTCTCATCTAATTTGGAAAATTTAACTGTAAATCTAATTCTACTCTATTATGAAAAAAAAGTAGGCCTATTGCTATAATACCAATTCTAGTCTAATTTGGAAAATAACTGTAATTCTAATTCTACTCTATTATGAAAAAATGTGGGCAAATAGTTATAATTTTTATTATAATCTAATTTGGGAAAAAGCTGTGTAGCCATGATTCTAATTCTAATCTAATTTAGAAACAAAACTGTAGCTGTAATTCTAATTCTCATCAAACTAGGAGAAAACTAACTGTAATTCTAATTCTACTCTATCATGAAGAAAAAATGTAGGCCTGTAGCTATAATTCTAATTCTGATCTAATTTGGAAAAAACTAGCTGTAATTCTAATTCTACTCTGTTATGAAAAAGTTATTGGAGGTGCAGAACTTCAACATACAGCTGAATAGTATATTCATATTGAAATGAAACCGTCTATTTTCATATTTTCGGCTGACACCCGTCAGGGGTAATCGTCAGTCTGCCTAACACAATCTCTTTGCTTCGCAGGAAGACGTCATGAACGTTTCGAAATGTCGTAATTTTTTAACCACCCTGATCCAACTGGCGTCGAACGGCGGCCAGTCGACGGAAACGATCAGCAACGTGAAGAAGCTCGTTCAAAATCTAATCGACGACAAGATCGACCCCGACAATTTCACCCAGCGACTTCAAGTGGAACTCAACTCGGCTCCGCAACCCTACTTGAGTCCCTTTTTAAAGGTAAGGCCAGGGCTGTAACCAAGGCGCGAGGTATCGAGTAACGAGTCAGTCTCACTTTTATAGTCAAGTCGAGTAACCGAAAAATCGCGACTCAATTTTGACTCGTGTCATTACAACCCTCTGAATTGATGATATGTTGCTAAATTTGAGAGAATCCAAACCCCCTCCTCTTTTCTCGGCTGACTATGCGCCTGATGATAACCGTACGTTGTTAGCGGCGAAGTTACACCTTGCAATTTTGAAACTGCTTAATTTAGAGTACCTAATTTTCTACGTGTGCCTGAGTAGTATGTTTTGGGTTTGTTTTTAGAAAAGTTTGCCGTTATTGCGGTTGACCATGATGCAGCAGAGCAGGGGGACAGGCGGCGCGCCAGCTACGGTGGCGGTGAGGCCCTCTTCTCATAGTGCCTCAACGCAGCCGACTGGTTTTCAAAACAACAGAATGGTTTTGACCATGTCAAAGAATAACTCAATAAAGGTACTGTTATCCGGGTTTACGTTGAATTAGGCACTTGAAATTTATTAATTATTGTTATTACAATAATAATGCATCAATTTTGTAGTAATAAATGTTTTACTGAACACGAGTGGGAACTGTGATATGTAGCACTTGAGGAGTTTGGTGTTAGAAACATGTTAACTATTATTTATATCAAAGCAGTTCATCAGTGTTGTAGTGACAAATTCTAAACTGAATGTTTCACTGAGGATGTGCGTTAATAACTATTATCGCTATTATGAAAGCGATACATCACTGTTGTAATTATGCAGTATTGTATTTTCATTCTGCTTAGAAAGAACTTAGCTATTATATGAACTGCGCCTGATTTTGTTGCGTTTCTTTGTGATTCGATTTCCAAGTTTTTTTGAAGTCGGTAACTCTAATCTAATTTGGAAAAACTATCTCTAATTCTAATTCTAGTTTAATTTATAACAAACTGATTCTAGTCTAATTTGGAAAAAAAACTATGTAGAATTAATTTGAATTCTAGTATAATTTAAAAAAACCTGTGTAGCTCTTAATTCTGATTTGAAAAAAAACCGCATTGCTACAGTTTTATTCTAGTCTAATTTAGAAAAGCCTGTGTAGCTATAATTCTAATTCTAGGCCGCAGCTGCAGCTCCTAACTCTAATTCTAGTCTAATTTAGAAAAGCCTGTGTAGCTACAATTTGAATTCTAGTTTAATTTAGAAAAGTCTGTGTAGCTATAATTCTAATTCTACGCCAGTTTAGAAAAAACTGCAGCTCCTAATTCTAGTCTAATTTAGAAAAGTCTGTGTAGCTATAATTCTAATTCTAGGCCGGTTTAGAAAAAACTGCAGCTCCTAACTGTAATTCTAGTCTAATTTAGAAAAAACTTTGTAGCTATAATCTGAATTCTAGTTTAATTTAGAAAAGTCTGTGTCGCTATAATTCTAATTCTACGCCAGTTTAGAAAAAACTGCAGCTCCTAATTCTAGTCTAAGTTAGAAAAGTCTGTGTAGCTATAATTCTAATTCTACGCCAGTTTAGAAAAAACTGCAGCTCCTAATTCTAGTCTAATTTAGAAAAGTCTGTGTAGCTATAATTCTAATTCTACGCCAGTTTAGAAAAAGCTGCAGCTCCTAATTCTAGTCTAATTTAGAAAAGTCTGTGTAGCTATAATTCTAATTCTACGCCAGTTTAGAAAAAACTGCAGCTCCTAATTCTAGTCTAATTTAGAAAAGTCTGTGTAGCTATAATACTAATTCTAGGTTGGTTTAGAAAAAACTGCAGCTCCTAACTCTAATTCTAGTCTAATTTAGAAAAACCTGTGTAGCTATAATTCTAATTCTACGCCAGTTTAGAAAAAACTGCAGCTCCTAATTCTAGTCTAATTTAGAAAAGTCTGTGTAGCTATAATACTAATTCTAGGTTGGTTTAGAAAAAACTGCAGCTCCTAACTCTAATTCTAGTCTAATTTAGAAAAACCTGTGTAGCTATAATTTTAATTCTAGTTTAATTTAGAAAAGTCTGTGTAGCTATAATTCTGATTCTAGGCCAATTTGGAAAAAAACTGCGCAGCTCCTAACTCTAATTCTATTCTTATTTAGAAAAACCTGTATAGCTATAATTTGAATTCTTGAAAAAAACTGTGTAGCTATAATTTTAATATAAATTTGAATAGCCGACAACTCTCACATTTATCTAATCCCACCTTTTCTATTCGCAGAATTCAGTGCCCGACATCAGGTTGCCCAGAGTATCTCCCTCGCCAAACTCGATACAGGTATGACGCCTTGCTATGAAATCGAGAAAAAAAAAAAACGTTGTCTGTTGTAGTACTCGGCCGGACCGCGCGTGACGATACGCAAGCCGATGCCGCCACCCTCGGCGGTACCGGGCCGGGTCGGTTCTCAGAAGTTTGCATCGCCTGGCGGGACTGCTGGCGGCGGGGGCACTTTCAAGTATGACCAGTTAGGCTGTTCAAAAATATCTTTTTTTCAAAGTTTTTCTGGCTAAAGAGTTTCCTACTCCAATATACAATTGTATTATATATTCATATTGAAATACGATTGTTGATATACAATGTTCTTTATCAACCCTCTACTGGTTGTTGACGATTAGCCCTGACGAGTGTCAGCAAAAAATCTTCGGGTTTATTCCTATATAAATATACTATTCAATATTACTGGCTATTAAAATCGTTTGATATTTGAGGAGAAAAGTTTGCATTTATTGAGTAAAAATATAATTTTTTAAATTTGTCTGCCCATGACATTGTTAGGTTGTCTAAAAACGTCTAAAATTTTTATCGCATGGACGGAATTTACTGGTTCTCGTAATTTATTCAAGAATTAACCACCGTGAATTCTTTTTTTTCCGAAACCAAATTTTTTACTCCAATAAGTTCGCTTCTGCGGGTTGGAATCGAGCCAAATCTGCATCGTTTTTTTGGGTAATCTTGAAATTTCTCGGAGTGACCAGTGTAATTTGATGAATGTGTATTTGGTAAGTCCAAAATTTTTTCCTCTAATAGCATTTCTTCCACAGGTTGGAATTAAGTCGAATTTGGTGCGTTGCGTGTTTTTAGTCGATTTTTCATAAAGTAGCCAGTAAAATTTGAAAAAATGTTATTTTTGAACAGCAATAAAGACCAAACATTGGTTTTGTCACAAAGGCGTGAGATATATGACTTGTATGTATATCTTGCAGAGACGACGACGATATTAACGACGTGACGTCGATGGCCGGCGTTAATCTGTCGGAAGAAAGCGATCGCATTTTGGCCACAAATTCCGAGCTGGTCGGGTCGCAAGTCCGGTCCTGTCAGGACTCGGTGGTCGTGAATTCTCTGGCGTTGACGCAGAGGCTAAAAGAGATAGGTAACAACGTTATTTTATTTCTTTAATGTCGATATTTGTCGTTTTCTATGCGTCTGTTTGGTCTCTCGGATAATAATTTAGCAAAGAGGTAGCCTACACCTCTAATTTTTTGAAGTAGTTTTTTCCTAGCTGTACCGAATACTCCAGTAATTATGCTTTTAGAAAACTTTCTCATCAAGTTTTTCAGGCAAAACTACCTACTTTTCACGCTGAATATATTTGGAAAATGGCCACAGCAGATTACAGACATTTGCCATCCTCATTCTCCTGAGAATGTACTTGATATTAACCGTTGATGTCTTATTTTGTGATACGGTTGTTGATACACGATCTTCTTTGCAATTCTCTCCTCGTTGCTGGCGATTACTCCTGACGAGTGTCAGCCGAAAATGTTTGGGTCATTTCAATATGAATATACTCATCAATTGTATATTGAAGTTCTGTACCTCCAAGAATCTCTTAAAATGTTATACAGTATTTGTGCCCCATTTTTCAGTTTCGAAACACCCGCACGTGAAACAGCTGCATCCCGACGTGATCAAGTTCATGGCGCACGCGGTCGAGACGCGCGTCAAGGACGTGATCGAAAAGGTTTCGCTGGTGGCCTTCCACAGGATCGCAAATTATAAGGTGGGTTCGCGTTGATGCGTGTAATTTCAACTAGTTTCAAATTTTACTGTCAACCCCGTTAAATTGTTGAGTTGCCTACAAACAAAATTTGACGCAATTCCCACCCGTAGTAGCGGAGTTATTTGAGTGTTTCATTCATCATTCTGGGATTACCCACCGTCCGGGCTATCTTTGCGTATCCAAAATTTTCAACTGCAGTAACTTTGCTTGTACCCGACAGAAGTGGACAAAATTTGTTATGCATCGTTCATTTTCAGACAACATAATAATTTCATGGTGTTGACAGTAAAATTTAATAACAAAATTTTCACTTTTTCCATGATGAATTCAAAATTTTTGAACTCCTACTTATTATTTAATTGTTCAAGTCTGCGTGAAACAATGTTTTACAGGACAATGACCATTACGAAGCGGCGCAGGACGTCAAATCCCAACTCAAGTTCCTGCTCGAACTGGACGTCCTGGAGAAGAAGAGGCACGCGCAGTCCGAGCGCGAAGTCCTCATGAAAGCCATGAAGGTGAGAGGGCATCCGGGGCACATTCCAAATCATTGGTCCGCAACGTGGGCGATATTGCCCCTCGGGGGCTGATTTTGAGATACTGGTGAGAGGGGGGGTTATTGGAGGCCAACTCCTAACAATGGGGCAAAAATACACATGAAAACGGAGTTGTACCAAGGTTGACGATTGAAAGGGTCGACCTAGTCTAAAGTTGACTTGGAATCCGAATTTTAGGTGTCGGCTCAGATAAAGGACCTTTTTTTATTACCATTTTCAGTCAACCTACGAACAATCAGCTATATACTTAAGGATATCCCGTTTTAATATCGGCTAATGTTTCTTGCCAGAAGCGACCTCTTTCTCGGATCTAAAAATATGGTAACCTACCCCTAGGTACATCTATATTCATTATTGAATTACAACATTTTTGTCTCCTTAGCAAAATCGGCCCCCAGGGGACAATAATAAGCCTTAGGCGGGGCGATAAAAATATGTCTAGAAAGTTTGGTAGCTGATGTGCTAAATTGTCGCATATCGCAGAGCCGTTCGAAAAACGACGATCCCGAGCAGCAGCGTCTGAAGCAGAAGGCCAAGGAGATGCAGCAGCTGGAGATGGAGAGGATGCAGATCCGGGAGGCCGACGAGACGGCGCGGCAGGCCATCGGCCCCAGGAAAAAGAAACCAAAGTTCGACCCGTCGGTGGTCGGCGCCGAGGTACGGCTTGTTTTCTGTCTCGTCGCGATTTTGCGGTGACTTGACTTGAGTCAACTTGAGACTCGTGTTTTAAAGCAACCTAACGATTTATACACCTAGCCAGCAAGATTCAGGAAAAAAAGTTGTACTTTAACAGCCCTATTGCTCAGTTTCCAGTTGAATTCTTGTTAAACCCACTTTTCGATAACTCTGGTAATATCGAATGGTTCTCATTTACAATATATGAAGAGCTTCTTGGAGGTACAGAACTTCAATAGTATATTCGATTTCCTCATTACCCCTGACGAGTGTCAGCTGAAAATATTCGGGTTTATTTCAATATGAATATACTATTTAATCGTATATTTATAATATCATAATTTTCCATACTTTTCAACAGTTTCTGGTCCCATTTTTCAAGTACCAGTACCAACAGACGAAATCCCTATACTGTGGCTACTTGACCATTCTTGAAAATTACAATGAAATGTCGGTATTGGCCGTCTGAGTCTCGAGACGTATGACTTGGACTCCAAGTCATTACAACCGTGGGGCCGAGTCAATGCACAAAATGCCCCCAGTCGGATAATCTCCATATTTAAGAAATTGACTCGAGTCGCCATAAAATCGTGACTCGAGTCATTACGACCCCGAGTACCAACAATGGTAACTTGTGTTTTCAGTCCCGGGACCTGTCTTCGTCATTCCGTTCCACTCCCACGAGGCCGCGCATCAAGCGAGTCAACCTCAAGGACCTCGTTTTCGTGCTCGAGCAAGAGAAAGACACGAACAAGTCGCGGTTACTCTACCGGTCCTACCTCAAATGATGCGTCGACGATACGCTCTCAAAAAGCGACATCGAAATCGCCAGGGTGGCGGAGACACCGGGCCTAGTAGGAAGAGGCAAAAAGTCGGGGCAAGCGGCGCTCTGGCACTATCAGACAAGGTTTCCGACCTCGACCGCGCTGCTTTTTTACGTCGATGAAATTTTTCCTACATATTTTTAAAGGCGGTTCTCTGTACGGATAGATACCTTTACCCTCTCTCTCTCTCTCTCACATCTCCCTCTTCTAGCAATTTCTATTCTTTCGGCTTTCTATCGTGGGTCGGAGAAATAAATCGGTGTGGGGACCCGAGATTGGTCTAATTATATACATTTTGTGGTCTGGTGTGATACATAGTTTGCTATTCGATAGAGGAAGTGTCGTTTCGAGATGAGATCAGTTTCTGGGGCTGTGTTATGAGCAGTGGGTTCGAGTATTAGTGTTATGGTAATGATTGATGTCATTATATTGTAGGGTTACCATACGTCCTCTTGAGAGGATTTGTCCTATTTTTTGAAAGTGTCCTCGGAGGACGTTTTTTTGGTCCTCTTATTTGAAAATTAAGGGCAGATTTAGTACAAATTGCGAGTGATATGCCGTAAATTAGCACAGAACTGACGCACCGGCGAGTATTTCGGAGTGAAAAACGGTTATTTTAGCTCCGGGCGGAAAGATGACCTTTTTTTCATCCACCTAGCAATGCGGGAAGAAAATCGTTATTTTGAGCTCTGAGCGGAAAAGATGACCTTTTATTTTTAGTCAACCGAACACAAAGTGGGAAAAATTCACCAGTTTTTGAGAATTCTTCTCCGGTTTTGCAAGTCTCATATTTCTGAAAAGGTGTCCTCTTCTTAGATTTCCAAAATATGGTAAGCCTATTATATTGGTGAGAAAAAACAACATCATTTGGCTTCACAGTTTTAGTTGCTACAGTCTTACCATACGTCCTATTTCGAGAAATCGAAAACGTCTTCCGTTTCGGCAATTCGTCCTACTTCATGGCTTTGACCCCAGTTATAGTACATTGACTACTTCTATTCGTTCAGCCCAGATAGACCTTTGACGCTTCAAAACCTTCTGTTGTCAAGAGGACACTTTAAAATGCATAACAGAAACTGAAAACAGCTGTTTTTGGGATATTTACTGGAAATCTTGTTGTGTTGACTTTAAAAAAGGTCATCACTTTGACTCGACTCCCTATAATGACCAGCTCCAACGTCTGCACTACCTATTCCGCGTTATTTATGGTGATTTTCAGTTAGACCTGTCCGTTAGCCTAGCTGTAAAGGAGGGTATTTAGGCGTCCTGGGAGGACAATTTCCTGACAAAATTTGAGAAATTTCCACTTTCCACTACAAAAATGTAGCTGTGAAATGCGACATGCAAGGTAGACGGGAGGCTCGATATGACAAAGTCGAAGCGCCTTGGAGTAGTCTATGGAATCAGACACCCACCTTGGCGTAAGCGATGTAAAGAGGAGGCATGCACATTGCACACTGAAAAGTAAAGAAGATAGTATAGAAAAAAGCAAGCGACAATAATGGAGTGGCATGTCATGGAAGGCGAGATCTATAGGTCAGCCGTGGTCCGGTAATCTCGAGGATTCAAAACAAATCTACCTAATGGGTATTTTCCGGGATGTCAAGTTGATCCGATCCAGTAGAGTTGGTTTGAAATCGAATTTCTATAAATCATAAAGATAGTATAAACACGTAATGGCTGCGGTTTTACGTTTATTGGGATCAAATAGAGGCAATTTTCCGTGCGAACCGGGTATCGGTGAATTCGCCTTAAGACGTCTCCATTACGCTATCTATTGGAACTAGTTTTGAGTCAAATTACGAGATTTTGTCCCTGATATGCCAACAAACAGGTAACTCTAATCAAACACTCACCTTGGTCCTCATATATTATTGCACATCGCACACTGAATGAAAGGTAAGATATATCTGTAAGTCGTAGTTTACCTTATCAACACAGTTACCGCATCTTTCCCCAGAATTCTCGCTCTTGCACTCGCCTATTAATGCTGTTAAAAGTGTTTGCGAAGAAGACATCTGTCAATGAAGGACGAGATACCAAAACGTAAACTACGAATTCAACGTCTTGAAGGAATGATGTCCCAAGGACCTAGGCAAAAGTAATTCTCGCTATCAGCTGATTAGCTGACCTTTATATCGCCATTATTTCATCGGGAGGTACGATCTTCAGTTCTGCATCCGTAGATGTTGACAGAAATTTTTCGCCGCAAGATGGCGTAATGATACGTAAATTCCAAAGTTGATTTCGGTTTCTTTGCCAACAACACGCTCAATACTGTTGCTTAACTGAAATCCTTGATTTTTGGATTGGATGTTCATTTTCTTTAGTCATGCAGCGTACCTGATGTTTGAAAACTGTTTAGAAACAGCTAATTAATCATAATCTCGTAGATCTCGTTTGAAATATTGATATTTAGAGCCTCAGAAGCAGAACATGCATCTAAGAAGGATAAAAATATATGGCATCCATGGGAGGCATTTTAGACGTGATGGTAATGACGGGAGACGAAGAGCTAGCGATGTTTATCACATATACTCTTCAATCAGCTCATAATTTCGTACCAATTATTTCATCCTTTCAAAAATCTTTCAAATGTCCAGTTTAAACCATCCAATGCGACAAGTCTTGATCGGGATCAGATAATGTGCCGCTGCAATAACAGCTGATCCATTGCAAACCAGTCAATGTTGAACTTGAAATACTAAATCAAAATTCAATAAAGAAGCATTCTATACATTCAAGTTGAAGGAGCAGAACCACGAAATCTGCATTTATGCATTGAGAAATGAAATTTCAAGATTCAGTAACATGCCATGCTACCTAAGATTTAAATATTTAATTTACGTGTGGGATCATATGATGATCCCTGATTTCCAAGACCACTTCAAGTCACTTCTAGACAATGTCTTTTCATTGTATCGCAATCTTGTGTTTTGAAATGATGAAATAATATACTGATGATGCTCATGGACTCGAAGACTTTGTTGACTATTTTTATTTGCAATGAAAATGATTTCTGATTTATTTTCGAAGCAGTTTGAGAAATCTGTGTCCCTTTGCTTTTGTATTTTCAACACGAAGCGAGAAAGTTTTTTGTGATCTATCCCTTTGAATAACAGTAATATATTCCTTTAGCGTATTTTGCTATAACCATGGCATTATATTTCGACAAAGCCCTCCATACTCCTGCCGAATACATTACAATTCACTCTGCGTGGCAGAAAGTATCAAATATATTTGCCGTTTGTTCCGGCTCGCCCAGTGGTGGTGCTGGTCATGTGAACATATATAACTCAGACGTGAGTATGAATGCGTTGTTTACAATTTGTAAAATTGCAACTAATAAATATAAATAAAATCTCTATATAATTGTTTAAGGGAGAGAAAAAGAACAAATCGGAAAGTCTTATTCACAGAACCTACCTTCCTACACGATGCGCGTGGCATCCTGGACGTAATTTGCTTGCAATTGCTTGGGAGAATGGTATGTATAGTAACTATTTATGTAAAGCTGTTCAAAAAAGCTTTTTTAAATTTTAGTGGCTACTTGATCAAGTTGTTAGGTTGTCTAAAAAAAATGCTGCACACCAATTTTGGCACAATTCCAACCAGTGGAAATGAAGTTAATGTAGAAAATTTTTGATTTATTTAATAAAAATAAGTAGGCCTATAAATTTATTTCAAATTTCACTGACTACCCCATGAAATTGTTAGGTCGTCTGAAAAAACGATGCACAACCAATTTGGCCCCTTTCCAACCTGTAGAAGTTATTGGAGGACAAAATTTTGGATTTGGAAAAACTAGTGTTTAGCCTACGGTAGCAAGTTATTAAATGATTTGTTATAGATCTACCCACTGTAAATACTATGATATGAAATCTTGAGCTTTGAACATCAATAACTCCGCTTCTACTGGTTGGAATTTAGCCAAAATTTGTGTGCATTGTTATTTAAGGTAACCTAGCAATCTTATCAAGTAGCCAGTAAAATTTTTCAGAAAAAAGTTATTTTTGAACAGCCCTAATACTGACGGTTATTCTTATTCTGCTCAAGACTAGAGCCCAACAGATATACCTGCAACTATATATTGAGCCGATGTTCAAAAGATACGGCATCTAGCTTGTGGCTCATTTAGATAACCTTGAAATCAGTATTGTCCTGACTGGTTTGATTTGCTTCAGGTGAGATTCAAATATGGAATGATCACAACGAGGAATTGCATGACGTGCCGCAAATGCATGATCAACCCATCACTGTATTGGAATGGTCTGGAAACGGATCCAGACTAGCATCTGGGGATAAGGTGAGAAATATTCCTGTCTGCAGTAGAATTGACTTTAGTGTTGGATTCAGAATTATGTCGGATCCAAAGAGAAGTATGACGATTTTAAGTGCCTTTTCGGGCTTACTTTAAAAAGTTATTTTTGAACAACCCTATGTAGGGTAAGCATCTTTCGTAGAATAACCTCTATTTTGCTGTTATTTATAGACCGACGCCATACAACTACCTATGCAGTCTAGCAGTTCTACATATGTACGAGCGATGCATTGCCCTTTTGCAAGCATAATTACCTTTATATTTGTTACTCAATTCAGAATATATAACAACTCAATCTGTCCTTCAATCTATACTCTACCATGACTCTTACTCGGATAAGATGACGTGACTCGAGTCGACATGAAAAACCATGGGCTTGACTCGGATCAAATGAAATTAAGCAATGAATTGGCTTGTTTGCAACACGGCCAAGGGATGGCTGGTTTCTGACAATGCTATGCACATTCCACACGCCGCACATGACACTACAATTCACAACTATTTCCGTTAGCGATGCTAATAGTTTCCTTTATTGCCTTCAGAGTGGCATAATCGCTCTATGGAGAGTGAATGACAAGGGCCGTGTTCAATTAAACCCTATCTGTCGACATGAATTGGGTTCAGAGGTCACGCAATGTATAGCGCCAACTGGTAACAACGACGCAGTGATGAGGTAATGATTACTTTTGTTTGAATATCTTATGTGACATATGTGTACTATAACTTAGATAGTGTTGATATACAATTTTCTTTCCGATTCTCTGCTAGTTGCTGACGATTACCCCCTACCATTGTCAGTCGAAAGTATTGAATTTTTTTCTATATGAATATAATATTCAATTGTACATTGGAGTTCTGTACCTCCCAAGAAGCACTTACATATTTCACTTACAGAAGCACTTAGACTTTGCGCAGTTCCTGTGCCTACAACCACTAACAGTGACATAACCAGGAATTTAGGGGGGTTATATCGTAGTGCTAATTACGAATTTTGAGAAATGAGTAGTCCTAGTTGCGCATTTTGAAAAGTGAGTTCTGGTTTTAGTTCTAGCTACAGATTTTGAAAAGCGAGTAACTCTACTTCTAGTTGTGAGTTTTGAAAAGTGAGGTATTCTACTTCTAGTTGTGAGTTTTGCAAAGTGAGTAATTCTACTTCTACTTGTGGATTTTGAAAAGTGAGTAGTTCTAGTTGTAGTTGCGTATTTTGAAAGTGAGTAGTTCTAGTTGCCAGTATTGAAAAGTTAGTAGTTCTAGGTCTAGTTCTGATTGCCTATTTTGAAAAGTGAGTAGTTCTAGTTCTGGTTGCGAGTTATGAAAAGTGGGTAGTTCTAGATATAGTTCTGACTGCGTATTTTGAAAAGTGAGTGGGTCTAGTTCTTAGTTTTGAAAAGTGTGTAGTTCTGGTTCTAGTTGCGAGTTTTGAAAAGTTAGCAGTCCTAGGTCTAGTTCTGATTGCTTATTTGGAAAAATTAGTTGTTATAGTTGTAGTTGCGAGTTTTGAAAAGTCAGTAGTCCTAGGTCTAGTTCTGATTGCTTATTTTGAAAAGTGATTTGCTATAGCGCTAGTTGTGAGTTTTGAAAAGTGAGTAGGGCCTAGTTCTAGATATAGTTCTGATTGCGTATTTTGAAAAGTGATTAGTTCTAGTTACGAGTTTTGAAAAGTCAGTAGTTCTAGGTCTGGTTCTGATTGCCTATTTTGAAAAGTGATTAGTTCTAGTTGCGAGTTTTGAAAAGTCAGTAGTTCTAGATCTAGTTCTGATTGCTTATTTGGAAAAGTGAGTTGTTGTAGTTGTAGTTGCGAGTTTTTGAAAAGTCAGTAGTCCTAGGTCTAGTTCTGATTGCTTATTTTGAATAGCTCTAGTTCTTAGTTTTGAAAAGCGAGTAGTTCTAGTTCTAGATTTTGAGAGCGAGTTTTGAAAAGTGACTACCGGTAGTTCTAGTTCTACATTTTTAAAATTTTGTAGTTTGTAGAAGCTTTACAGTGTATGGCGGCGAATGCTCGCGTAATACCTCTCTAACTCCAATTTCCTGATATTTCTATTCCAGCAAGATCGCCAGTCTGGCCAAGGCGGCCGTAAGGGGAGACGAAAAAGCTTTGGATCAGTTTTTGAGTTATAATCAAGCCGACGGCACTCCGAAATCTGGTGTTACGGACGGCGTTTCGTTCTTTTTCGGCTCCGCTAACGGTATTTGAGTTATTTTGTGTTAATAAGCCAGTCTGGAGTCCAGTTTTTACTTCTGAATTTTTATTTCTTCAACTACTAGAACACATCTCCTCCAACCAACTTGAATACCCGACTCAAATATGAAGATTTGACAGTCACAAATAGTTCAAAAATTTCTTTTTCTTTTAAAATTCAACGATTACCTTGTTAAATCATCAGGTTGCCTGAAAAAACGTTGCACGCCAAATTTGGCTCAATTCCAACCAGTAGAAGCCGCCGCCGACCAATTTGCAATGTCGGCCAGATTTGGTAATAATAGTGTTTACATCGTCGTATTTCGTTGCTACGACATGACCAAAAACCGTGTTCCATGCACGCCTATTGGAGAGTGATGCTTAAGGCTCTGTGATAGAGTTTGGCTAAAGACATCGGCATTCAATGAAAAATAAATGTCACACCAATTAGCTGGAAATTATTTGAATCCATCAAAATATCCCCATTAAAGTGATGGTGCTATGTTTCGCTAGTTAAATACTTTCCTCCTTGAAATTAACGACCACAAAAAATAAATAAACTGACAAGCAGGTTAAATGCAGGTTATTATATTTCTCAAGTGATAATCAGTGTATTGAAGCATCTTTTGCCACCTAAAACCTCTATTTTTAAACAGTTTGGTAGGCCTATACCGCTCGCAGCATTGCGACGTAGGATAAGTCAATAGTAGACTATCACCTCTATATCACATCAGAATGAGTCCTAAATATCTAAATCAGTTGAAAATTCTGTGTTTTATTTTTCGAATAATGGACAAGCCTGCGACTTCATACATTTTGCCTTGGAATAAATATGCACCACCCTTACCAATCCATAGTTATCTTCACACGTAATCGCGGATGTCAACAACCTTTCAAGAGCAGATTAAATTCTATATTTTACATTTAAACCTCTATAATGACGTTACAGGTGACGTGATATTCGTGAACAGCAAAGGAGACAATATTCAGTGCATAAAAATGGACAGCGCAATCAAGAAGCTGTTGTTGTACAGCGAAAGGGAAGCACTCGTGTCAATCTCGTCTGATTTGGAGGTGAAAACTTTAATGCGCAAATCACACAGTAGTTTAATGACTAGGGCTGAGCAAAATCCGATGTCTGATTGATTTGATTATGAATTGAGCAATGAGCGTTAGGCTTCAAGTTCGTCAAATATCACTCGTTATGACGTCAATGACGTGAGATGATGTGCGAAAGGCGAAATATGTACCTTTTACGCGACCATAAAGGATATAATGTACTACAGCACATTAATGATAATTTGGATTTTAATAAAATAGTGTTTACGGTGACCGATTCTTTAATTATTTATTATGGTTGTGCCCACCGTAATACTATTTTATTCAAATCCAAATTTTTCGACGGCAATAACTCCGCTTCTACTGGTTGAAATTGAACCAAATTCGGTGAACATCGTTTCTGTAGACAACCTAACACTTTCATGGGGTGAACAGAAAATTTTGAAATTTTTCTTCATTTATTTTAAGATAACAAATAGAAACTTTGTACTCCTGTAGCAATCCGGCTACTCGCTGGAATTGAACCAAATTTGGTGTGTAGGCTTAAATTAGGTAACCTAACTAATATGGAATCATCGTGCCTGGCACTATCAATTACTTTTCAAATATTTAGATTGTTGTATCGCAAATCCACGGTGACGGCAAGGCCGAAGAACTGACCGCGGTCAAACTGAGCGGACAGGGCACCCAGTCCGATATCACATGGGCGGGGGAGGGCTTGCTGGCAGCTGCCACTTCCGATCGATCGCTACGGTTCGAGTCATTTTTTTTATTTTTTTCATTCATTTTTTTAGCTTTATAAATCTTGTTCAGTTTGTGGGATTTGAGATCTAATGACAACTACACGCTTTCGCTCGGCGTCGAGCAAGGATACATGGATGACGAACGTATCGTGTGTGTGGCGTACTCTGAACAAAAACGTAAGAAATACCTATTTTGTTATATATGAAGAGAACTTACATTATAATTGAGTAGTATATTCACGTCGGAATAAACCCGAATATTATCGGCTGACACTCGTCAGGGGTAATCGTCGGCAACTAATAGAGAATTGGAAAGAACATTATATCAAAAATTGAATCGCTCTCTCCACCTCGATTATTCGAAATTTCATGCCGGTGATGTCACATTCTTCACACCCTTTTTAGCTTGGAAATCTGTAAAATTTGAAACGAAATTTTGTCGATTGGCGACCTTCAACAATCGGTATCGAACAAATGTAATTAGGAATAATATATATGCTAATTCAACTAAGAAATTGTAAATTCTTTTTTGATATTACATATATTATTGATATTTCCGCCAACGGTGGAAAACCGCTAGTGTGAGCCATAGTTGTAACCAGGCGCGTAGCCAGGGGGGGGGTTTCGGGGGTCGAAACCCCCTCCTTTACAAACGCGAAACCCCCTCCTTTAACACGAAACCTCGCCCTTTTTAAATGACCGCTCTGACGCTAATAGTCGGTTGCAATTCAATAAGTTGTATTATGAGTATTGCGCGCGGCCAATAACAAAAGTCGCGGCTAATTAACGAAAGTCGTATTGCTAATTAGCGAGATTCGTCCTGGCGCATTGCACTACACAATGTAACGCGACACGATCTCCCGCTGAGATGATTGCGAAATCAGGTCATTCATTGTCGCGCGTTCGGCAATTATTGCTAGCCTCATTTACCGCGTCTCCAACAAGCCTAATTCCGCTGGCTTGAATAATCACATCTGCAATAGGCCCTGTGCGCACGATATCGTCACTGGCCTTCACAATCACATCTGCATTGGCTTGGTGTGCACGATATCTTCGCTTGCCTACACAATCGCATCTGCAATAGGCCTAGTACTAAAGATATCGCTAGATTAACTACCGCGTCTTGGGCCTACATGCATTGGCTCCTATTTCTCGATGGCTTGGATAAAATGCGATTAAGTGTATGCTGATTAGCGATTGTGATTAAAGAATGACATCTCGTAACTGAACGACATCGAATGTCCGCAATCATGTTCGACGCGTGCGTATGTACAGTACATGCGTAATTGATTACCACTAGTCTTCAGTTATAGTCCAGTAGGCTTGAGTTATAAACGAGGTAAGGTTGGAACCATCTAAAATCGGCGTCATTATAGCACATATTCCATAAAACCTCGTACATTTTTACTTGCGCAATTCGTCGCCGAGGCTACGTAAGACGCAAGACGCATTGATGAGCGGGCGTATTTAATTGTTGGACGCGTTGATAAGCCGCGTTGATAAGCGCGTGTTTTCACATGTTCGACGCGTGCGTATTTGATTGTTCAAGACAGATCAGGGAGTCGCTAATCAACAGCACTTCCATACTCGTCGACAAGCTTATCATACGCCTATAATCGCCGACACGGGAATGTTTTATAATCGTTATTTACGCATCACATGTACTTAACCCTAACGAATCGATGCTACGTTACAAAATTCGAAAAAAATCGAAACCCCCCCCCTTTTATTTCAAACCCCCCCCTTATTTTTCGGCTGGCTACGCGCCTGGTTGTAACCAAGTCACAATGTTCCGCGTCGCAAGTCAAATTGACTTTAATAGTTTTGACTCGAGTCAAGTCGAGTCATTTTCAATTCACCATCGAGTCAAGTCCAAGTCGTGGGGCAACAGTCCGAGTCCGAGTCGTAGTGTTATGACTTGAGTCCGAGTCCAAGTTCGGTCGAGATATGTTAAACCCAGTTATGTGAAACTCTAGGGTGATATCGAAGGCCTTGGTTTTATAATAAACTCATCTTTCTTGCTCCAAACATGTTTATTCAAACAGACAAAAGGCAGTTTCTGGGCCTATTTTACAATTATTGGTTTTGATATACGTGAGTTGATATAGAATGTGTCGAGTCAATACACACACAGACTCGAGTCGAGTCATTTTTCATTTTCAAGAAAATGACTCGAGTATAGCAGGGTTGTAATGACTCGACTTTAGTCAGAACAGAGTCGCGCTTTTCTGGTGACTCGACTCGAGTCAATTTGTGTATTGACTCGACTTGTACACTTGACAAAAACTCGGAATTTTGTACTCGTCGGCAGTCGGCATTGCAGTTTCCACAACGAAGCATTACAAATAAACAGCTGCTGATATATATCATAACCGAGCCGTGCTTGGCCGTTTGTCGTAACAGCAGCTCGCAGTATCTGTATTAAGTTGAAGGCAGAATTTTCATGTTCACTTTATCTTATTCTCATATAACTACTTGAAACGGGCGCCAATCGTTATTTCACAGTTCGTTACTCAGCATTTGGACCTGCCGCCATAACCATCCGCTTATATAGCCTGACGTGTTTGTGTGGGTGGTTGCTAGAATCAGAACCAACAGCAATTCGTCCCCCAGTCCAACCGTTGGTCAATTTTCAAATCTGAATTTCGTCTATAATATTGGTCATTACATTAGATTACTATTCATTTTTAACCTCTCTCAGCCCCGAGTGTCAGATTTACCTGTAGAGCTGGGGCACGTAATTCATAATTATAGCATCTGGTATGTTTTTATAATTACTTTATTGTATGTTGTTAATTCGTGACCTCAGTCTGTTGATTAATCAAAAGATATTGTACTCGCCCAAACGTAGCAGACTAAAAGAATATCTTTCGTGAGATGCCCACGCAAATTGTCATGGCTGTATTCCTATGTGGATGCGCCAGGTGGCATTTGCATTGTGGGCTCAGATTGGAAGGACAGGACTATTATTAGTCACTCCCACCCAGCGCGGCTATTGACAATGGACGAATACCCTAAGTTTTGCCCAAGGTATTTCTTTGGTATCACATCCCGTGGAGTTGCGTGTTGGCTGAAACTGCATATGTCCTTTGGTGTGTTGTGTGATCGTGGTGCGGTAATGACCAGCTCCGAAATGCCTGTTCCCATAAAATAGCCTATGCATTTTTTTTTTCTTGAGGGGGAGAGGTATGCATTTCAAACCCAGCTATCTACTGGAGCAGGGGTCACCAACCGTTTTGAAACAAATAACTACTTCTTGTGTAGTTTGTACTGATTATTGCGACGACCGACGGGTTACCACTTACTCCCGCCGTTTATCCGTGCTCAGTAGGATTTCTCCACTTAGAGTAAGACAATCAAAGCACTCGGCCGGGTTTCCGCCCCTTACCAAGAACAAAAAAACGCTCACTCGCCGGGACTCACACTAGCTCTTCCGGGCTCAGTTGCGTTGCTGCAGTGCGCGCCAGACTCGGGAATATTAACTATAGATTCCCTGTTGAGCCGCCGCGCGGGCGAAGATGAGCAATGCCCCGAGCGTCTGCGTTCGTATGTTCCTTGGGGTCGGCCGACCCATGTTCAACTACTGCTCATATGAAACCAGCTTCAACTTCCAAATCTTTCATTTGAATATTTGCTACAGCGACCGCGGGCGACTCATTTGGTCCGCGTTGTTGACCCCTGTACTAGAGACATTTGAATCGCGAAGCTCGAAGAACATTTTCAAGAATTAATTAAATTATCGAAAATACTCTATAATTTATGTTGGTTTACGAAATACTTTTGAGTCCCCGTCAAGCACGCTCCCCACCCTATTAAGGAATTTGGGGTGCGGCAGGTAAAGACCTGGCAATAATGCAAATCGTTGGGTGCGATAAATCATCCCAATAAAGTTGGGCAATTGGTGTATTATGATTTAATAAACAAATGACGCATGATGTATGAAGAGAGTTGATATCTCATTAACCTTTTCATCGCAATCCTTGTATTGTCTTCCATTATATCCTTCAAGATTATAGTTCTAAGAAACAAAACAAATGTAATCGTGAGTAATCGTGACTACTTTTCCAGTGTAATCGTAATCGCAATCGATTACATTCATGAAGTAATCACCCCATGTCTGACTCAGATTCGACACTCCACTCTCCGTGACTTGGACCCGTACTTGACTCGGTGGTGAATTGAAAATGACTCGACTTGACTCGAGTCAAAACTGTAAAAGTGAAACTGACTTGTGACTCGGAACCTTGTGACTTGTTACAACCCTGGAGTGTAGTGATCGAAAAATTGCGATCTCGAGACAAGTCATGACTCGAGTCATTACAACCCTGGTGTAAGCTGTTCGCGTATTACAAATGCCAAATTTTTTCTGCAAATCGTTTCCTAAATTTGGGCTCAATCCTTTTTTTCAGGAATTCTCAGCGCGGGCACTGATAAATCTCACGTTGCGATGTGGAATTTTAGCCCGTCAGCTAAATCTCGACGAGACCCAGAACAGCAATGGCACTTACAACAAGCTACCAAGCTGGATGTGAACCCTTCAAAATTATCCGTAAGTTCGTCATCTCTTTTCGATTCTGCTTTATGATGGCTTATGATGGCTCAGACGGCTTCAAGATTTGAAATTAGTTCCAGGCTTGGTCCCAGGCAGACTTTGACAACTGGATAATTCTCATTTAATTTGTGAAATATTTAGTTCTACTTTGAACCCATCTGTCCAAATCTAATATAAACCGATTTTCCATGTGCTTTTGTGATATTTTGACAGTGGGCTCATCGAAAGCAAATCTTGGCCGTTATCAGTGACCGGAGTGTCTTGTATTTGAACGAGCAAAAAATGAATTGGGCGCTCACGAAGAATCTGGTGGCGGTGCAGACGTCTCCTAAGAGTGCAGTTGTAGAATTACTTATAGAGCAGACGGCGCAATCGTTGAGTGAGTAACGTTTCTTATATATGTGACGTTGATTAAGACGGGCGACAGCTAAAAAAAGTTAAGAACACACTGGCTTGAAAAAAATGAAACAACAAATTTGGAAGATAATTATAAATTTGGAACATATTTTTATGCATGGGGTTGCAATATAGAGTACATGATCTACTATGGACACTAGGGCTGTTCAAAAAAAATTCTTCTGATTTCCCTGGCTATGCTATAAAATTGTCAGGTTGGTGAAGACAACGCTGCACGCCAACTTTGGCTGAATTCCAACCAGTAGAAGTGATTTTCTTGCAGTAGAAAGTTTTGAATTTATCATTAAAAAACAAAAAAATAAATTATCAAAATTTTTCAGTCAACCCCATAAAATTGTTGGGCTATCAGTAGAGATGATGCACACCAAATTTGGCTCAATTCCCACCTCTGGAAGCGAAATTATTGCAGTTGAAAAATTTGGATTTGAATAAAATAGTATTTACGGTTACTAACTCTTTAAATTATTTATTATAAAATCATGGAATTGGAAAGTTTTCTACTGCTGTAACTTCGCTTCTAGTGGTCGGAATTGAGCCAAATTTGGTGTGCGTCATCTCTGCCGACAGCCTAACAATTTCATGGGGTTCACAGAAAAATTATGAAATTTTATTTTTTTGTTTTTCAATGATAAATTCAAAACTTTCTACTGCACGAATCTCGCTTCTACTGGTTAGAATGGAGCCAACGTTGGTGTGCAGCATTTTATTAACCAACTTCACTATTTTATTAAGTAGTGAAATCTGAAGGAAAAGTTTTTTTTAACAGCCCTAATATACACACTTGACAGTCGTCAATGTCACAATACTGCAAACCTTATGCCGGACAGTTGGATGTTTAAGACTATGTTACATGTGAAAGCTATTAAGAAGTCTTTTTAAACAAAATTCGTTAAATTTCAACGGTACAGTTGAGCAACATTTGACTGTAAAATATCGTCTAGTAAAGTCTTGATTGTTTAAAAAGAACTGATGATTCCAAATCAAGTTTTCGGCTTATAATAGCACTTCACCGTACAGAAACTTCAATAGAACCACGTGATACCGAAAAGGCAGCTGCAGATTTCTCATTTATTGTTAATACACAATGTCCTTTTCAATTCTCTGCTAGTTGCTAACGGTTACCCCTGACGAGTGTCAGCCGAAAATATTCAGGTTCATTTCGAATGAATATAGGGGAGAGGCGACCAAGATGAGACAATTTAATTCTGTGTTAATATATCATTCGATTGTGTATTGAAGTTCTTCACCTCCAAGAGTTTAAATTCTAACATATTTTTATGCACATCCTTAACAGTGGCACAGTCTATGAGTAAGTATCACTGTCGCATTAGCTTGCTTTAGACCCCATGCAATGCAATCGGTGTTGAAGGGGAGACGATTGCACTACATCCATATTTGTAATTTTCAACTTGGAGAGTTACTAATTTGTCATGTAAACTTTGGCAGCTTGTTCACTGTAATTGATGTCTGTTTGGTGGTGGTCAACGTTGTCTGATAGTTGGTGTGTGTCGGATTTGTGCGAATATACTGTAAAGATGGTGAATCTGTACATTCGTATATTGTGTACTTGTTAAGCCTGAACATATTCAATAAATATTGCATGTCTGTGTATTAGGGCTGTTCAAAAATAATCCTAATCCTAAAAAAATTCATGCAATAAATTCAAAATTTTTTTCTTCTTATATAGCAATGCTGCTACAGGTTGGCATTGAACCGAATTTGGTGTGCAGCGTTCTTTTTTTTTAGGCAACCTAACAATTTAATCAAGTAGCCAATAAAAGTCTTTTTTGAACAGCCCTACTGTGTATGCATAAGGAGGTCGCAATGGAATCAAAGTAGCTTATATCCATTTTTCGAATGAAAGAAAATTATTTTGTGTGAAGTTTTCATTTGCTTTCGCCAATGTGGTAAACATAAGCACGGCTAAGAAATGGCCGAAGAGACATGAAAAATTTACAAAAACTTGATTTTCTATAAATTTGAAAAATGGATCTCAAAATTTGAAAAATGAACACACGGTATGCTACTTTGATTCCACCGCGACCACGTAGTCAAATGATAGACTTAAAATTGCCCCACCAGGTCTGTTCAACTCATAAATTCTGCAATGGAATGTGAACCATCTTCAATATATGCGTAATGATATTCCACAGACGTATCAGCATTGTCGCGGTCGCACGCGATTAACTTCATGACCTCGGCGCAGTCGCAAAAGACAATTCTCATGGAGCTGCAGGCCGACAGTTTATTTACCGGGCTTGCTGTGGCCAATGTAAGCATTATGTCGTGCATGCGTTATCTCAATATGTTTCAACTTTCATTTTGTGCCTAGCATTCGACTGTTATCAAAATATGCCAACCTAGTTTGTGTACCATCTTAGAATAGTGCATTAGGCAATCTGTTCGCACCAATTAATCGAAATTTCATGCTGGTGACGTCACGTTTGGGATACGATTGCTGGTATACAATTTTCTTTCCAATTCTCTACTAGTTTCCGACGATTACCCCTGAAGAGTGTCAGCCAAAAACATATGGGTTTATTTCAATATTGTTGTTCTAATGTGTTTTAAATCAATGTATTCTACATTCTCGCAGCAAACCGTGGCTGTTTGGAACACGAACCAAGCTACTATTTACGACATCGTCAACAATAAGCTAGTGCATTCAGGTACGTTGAATAACTATTGCAATGAAACATCACATAGTAATTAGTCCTAAGTAGACCTACTGCTCTAAAGGGGTGGTCAGTAACTAAGTGTTTCTACTGTTTGTAAAACACCAGTAACACTTTTTTTCACTACGTAACTCAATTGGTTACTTGGTTTTCACATTACAACTTTTACTCAACAACTTTTGACGCAAAACTATTTTCTTTTACACTTTGAGTTTTGTTAAGTTGAAACTAGTTTAGGGATTGGCATTTTTGAGTGAAATACTACTTGTGTACTTTGTATATATTTCATTTTCACTGGGTGAGTTAGTGACCAGTAATTTTAAACTGCTACTTTCATCACTTGTAATTGAGTATAAATTTACGGTATTAGTGCTACTTTTACCCGAAGAACAAGGTTGACTACTTTCACAACCCTTGTTACTTGTCAGGAATTTATCCAATCAATACTGGCTTCCCGTTTAAGCTCTTGCGTCCGACCCGTACATTTCTTTGTACGTCTCGTCACCTTTCCATACATTTTCGTTCAAAATGTTGGCTAATTCTTACGGACTTGATTCCGAGGCATGTTTTTACCTTCAGGAAGCTTCCCAATTCTATCGTCGGTCTGCGCTTTGCACGACCAGAGTTTCTTCACTGCGGAAATTGGAAGGAGCAAAGATATTTCAAAGATTGAAGTTCGGAATTTTAAGGTAATATGCAGCGTTTCTTAGAAAACAGGTGCCAATAAAGCTGTTACGTTGGCCAGTTGAACTAATCCGTTATTTGATTTGGTGTATTTACAGTAATCTTGTACTAATCTTAACGAATAATACTTCCAAAATTTCTAAAAGATATGTAATCTAATTTGTGGAATGTTTCTATGTTCTCAAATTAATTCTTATCAGTTCCTGGTTTTCCCGTAAATCAGGGTGGTAACCAAGTGACAAGTCTCCGAGTCACAAGTCAATCTCACTTTTATAGTTTTGACTCGCGTCCAAGTCAGCGAGCAGAGGGTCTAATCCGAGTCATGTTATTGTGCATCTAGTCGAGCCCAAGTCATTCTGTTGGCTGCTCAGTTTCCAGTTAAAGTCTTGTTAAACTCAATTTTTATAACTCTGTTTGGTGATATCGAATGCTTCGCATTTATAATATACCAATTTTCCTCACTTTTAGCAGTTTCTGGTGGAATTTCCAAGTAGCCAGTTTTAATTGACGAAATCCCAATAGTAAGGTTACTTTACTTTTCTTTAAAATTGCAATGAAATGTCGGTCTCGGCCATCTGAGTCTCGAGTCATATGACTTGGTTCGAGTCATGCACAATGACTCGAGTTCAAGTCGAGTCAATCTGCGAATTGTTAATGCCCTCTCTGTGAGCTTCTTGCAGGCTCGTTGATGTTTTTTATCAATAATTTACAGAATGAGCCCTTAGAATACAGCGTTCTTGAATATTCCAAATTTTGGACAACCCTAACGTATAATAACCATCCCTCCTGTAAATACAGCACAATATTCAAGGTAATTAGAAGTTGGAGGATAATCTGAGTAATGAATTTACGCTTGAATTTCAGGGAACGGTGAAGCAGGTCGTGCAATTCCAAGACAAGGAAGGCGAAGTCTCCCACATGAATGTCTGCGGAGACTATCTCCTGGCTGCCACAAAAGCCGGATTCATAAAAATCTTCAATCTTACCAAAAGGTACGTAGCGAGCGGAGTTGTAATGACTCGAGTCATGACTCGACTCGAGTCACGGTTTTCTGATGGCTAAACTTGACTCGAGTCATTTTCTCCGAATACGGAAATGACTCGAGTCAATCTGTGTATTGACTCGACTTGGACTCGTGTCATTGCGCATGACTCGAACCAAGTCATATCACTCGAGACTCAGGGCTGTAATGACTCGACTCGAGTCACGATTTTCTGGTGACTCGACTTGATTCGAGTCATTTTCTCAAAATACAGAAATGACTCAAGTCGACTCGAGTCAATCTGTGTATTGACTCGGTTTGGACTCGAATCATTGCGCATGACTCGGACCAAGTCATATGACTCGAGACTCAGACGGCCAAGACCGACATTTCATTGTAATTTCGAAGAATAGTAAACTAACCACACTATCGGGATTTCGTCTATTGGTACTGGTAGGCTACTTGAAAATGCGACCAGAAACTGCTAGAAGTGAGGAAAATTAGTATATTATGAATGCGAACCATTCGATATCACTGAGCAGTAAACACAATGACTTGGACTCTGACTCGAGTCGTAATACCTTGACTAGGCGGTGAATTGAAAATGACTCGACTTGACTTGAGTCAAAACTATAAAAGTGAGATTGACCTGTGACTCGGAGCTTTGTGACTCGGTTACAACCCTGGTAGAAAACGTATCGAAACTGTAATTCTAGTCGATAGTATAACTGTCTGATTCTGATCTTACAATTTGTGTGGCTGCCTTAATTCATGTTGCCAAATTTCCGATTCTTTTTCAGGGAAGCAAAAGCTGTCGGTAACGCGATCGACATCAGAGACGTAATCCCGTATTTTGCGTCATTCCAAGACATCAAGTGCAACAGCACCGGAACAAAAGTGGCCATGATTATCAGACAGGTGTCGGCACATTTCCAAGATATATAAAAAAATCGACCATAAATTCTCGTTGTAGATTTATTCACTAACGGCTTTTCTATCGGTCAGTGAACATCAGTGAAGCAGTGTATCAAATTCGAAATGACAATATCACGCGAAGACATAAAATTGGTCCTACTTTATGAATTTCAGTCGCTGTTTTAATGGCGTACGCTACTCCATGAGAGCAGACTTGGTCCACTTGAAAATTTTCAGCTGCTCCAAATTAGATTGAAATCAACACTACAGCGACAAAGGTTTCTCCAAATTAGAGTAGGGTTAGAATTATAGCTACACAGTTATTTCCAAATCAGATTAAAATTAGAATTATAGCCACACATTTTTTAGAATTTAGAATCAGAATTATCGAGTTCGAGACGTCTTGAACCTCAAGTCAAGTTCTGTTGAATCATGGTTCATTGTTATAAGTAGGGCGATTTTTTTTTACCTAAAACATCACAAATTTTGACATTTTCCAGTTAAAAATCTTGTCAAAATTTCGACCTCGTATATGCAAATTAGATGTTTTCGCACATACTGTTAGAATTGAATAGTATATTCATATCGTAATGAACCCGAATATTTTTGGCTGACACTCGTCAGTGGTAATCGTCAGCAACTTTTCGAAATTTGTCCTCTTATTTCAGAAAAAGTGTTAAAATGAGAGCAACAATTAGACTCCAACGCACCGAACGCCAGGGTGTGCCGTAAAATAAACGAAAGCTATGCCCCTACGGGTAGTTAAAGAGCGAAATCGGAAAAACGACCTTTTTTTAGTCAACCCAATACTATTATTCGAATAAATTCCCAAATCACCCGTTTTTCCTCCAGTATTATTGCTTTCAAAATTTTTGAAATGAGTCCCTTTAAGATCTCAAAATATGTAACCCTAACTGATTCAAAGGTTTTCCATATTCAGGAGAACGGGGAAGCGTCTTCGAAACTGTATGTGTACGACGTTGAAAAAGATAAAATGGATAATATCGATTTCGCTACCGGCCAGTCAAGCGACGATTTACACACTCATTCAGAGGCTATGAAAGAGTAATTATTTATAGCTGTCTGTATTTAGGTAGGCTACCTTTTTCCATTTGTTTTCCGTCGTGAAGGAGTATAGCGCAACATGCGGCCGATGTTGCCGGGCGGTATCCTGTTTCGGTTCATTGGGATACCGAGGAACCAGCGATGCTTGTATGCGAAGCGCAGCTTACCGACATGGCAAGAAAAAATGCGGTGAAAGCCAGCGTTTCGAATACGTCCGTCGATGAAATAGAGACGCCTGACATTCCGGTGTGTAGCTGATTTATGTGGAGTGTTCTATGCGCTTAGATGCATCATCTCTTCCTGCAAATCATACTGGCATACTTAAGTATGGTTATAGGGCCTGGATTAAGTGTGTGCTCGTAAATAATTGTACATTCCTATCGGGTCCAGATAAATTCAACTAAACCATAGCTACACATTTTATTCCAAATTAAATTCGAATTACTCGGGGTTGTAATGACTCGACTCGAGTCCAATATTATGATGACTCGAGTCAATCTGTGTATTGACTCGACTTGGACTCGAGTCATTGCGCATGACTTGAGGCTCAGACGGCCAAGACTGACATTTCATTGGTATTTCGAGTTATAGTAAAGTAACCACACCATTGGATTTTCGTCTATTGGTACTGTTACCTGAAAGTGCGAACAGAAACTGCTAAAAGTCAGGAAATTAGCATATTATAAATGCGGACCATTCGGTATCACCAGAGCTATAAAAAGTGGGTTTAACGAGACCTTAACTGGAAACTGAGCAGTCAACACAATGACTTGGACTCTGACTCGAGTCATAATACCATGACTCGGACTCGAACCTCTGCTCGCCGACTTGGACTCGGACTTGACTCGGTGATGAATTGAAAATGACCCGACTTGACTCGAGTCAAAACTATAAAAGTGAGATTGACTTGTGACTCGGAGCCTTGTGACTTGGTTACCACCTTGGAATTATTGCATTCGCAGAAACTTGAAAATTAGATTGGAATCTGAGAGAGAAATACAGCATGATTCAAGTTCATCAGAGTTCATCAGAACTGTACAGTTATGTAGCTGTTTCGGAAAGGCCAGAAGTTCGATTAGAATTAAAATTTGGGCTTAGAAATATTTCACAAATCGGATTAGAATTACATTATGGCCATTTTGCTTTAATTAGTCTCATTTGACGACTATGATTATCCAGTTTTCCCTGTCTGGCACTATCTGTGCGCATAAATACAGCCAGGATTGTCCGCAACCGCAACATTTCACATTTCGTAGACTATTGATTGCAATTACGAATTTTCGATGGCCCAATAATAGGGTTGTAACCAAGTCACAAGGCTCCGAGTCACAAGTTATTTTCAATTCACCACCGAGTCCAAGTCGTCGAGCAGACGTCGAGTCTGAGTCATGGTATTATGACTCGAGTTCGAGTCCAAGTCATTGTGTTGCCTGCTCAGATTCCAGTTAAAGCCTTGTCAAACTCACTTTTTATAATTCTGTTTCGAGATATCGAATGGTTCGCATTTATAATATACTAATTTCCCTCACTTTTAGCAGTTTCTGGTCGCATTTTCAAGTACCAGTACCGATAGACGAAATCCCAATAGGGGATTACTTTACTATTCTTTGAAATTACAATGAAATGTCAGTCTTGCCCGTCTGAGTCTCGAGTCATTTGACTTGGTTTGAGTCATTTGATTTGGTTCGAGTCATACGCAATGTCTCGAGTCCAAGTAGAGTCAATACACAGATTGACTCGAGTCGAGTCATGTTCGTATTTTGAGAAAATGATTCAAGTCGAGTCGTCAGAAAATCATGACTCGAGTCGACTCGAGCCATTACAACCCTGCCCAATAATATACTTTTAGCTCTAAAGGTATCCCCTCTGCCAGCACAGGTTAAATTCACCATGGCAATCCTGCTAGGGTTAGGGTTATGGTTAGGGGTTAGGCAAATGAAAACTGACGACGGCAGGGAACAATTGCGTCTTTTTGCGCAGGTTGAAGAGCTCGTTGTTCTGCTGTACAGCACTCGCGACACGGGAATCCTCGTTCAAGACTCGATCGAAAGAAACACGGACCAGGCTCATCTGATTGGCTTGCGAGCCCCGTCGTTTTATTTCACAAAAATGGTTTGTGGTATTAATCACTTGAGCCTAAAGTTCATTTGATCCGAGACAGATTTGTGTCGACGATTCAGTGAAAAAACCTTGTTTTGTACCTTTTGTAGCATTTTCAAGTTAGAATTTCAGACTTCACTGGACATAGGGTTGTTCAAAATTAACTTTTTCTTCCGGATAACGCCGATTCACGGACTAAATTGTCAGGTTGTTTGGGTTATTAGAGTTTTTCATTAAAAATTCTGGGAAAACCCGCCACCAATGCTATTTTTGCAAATCCCAAAGTTTCAACTGCAAAAACTTTGCTTCTATCTGTTAGAAGTGGGAAAAAATTGTCACGCACCGTTCTTTTAAGCGACTTAGCAATTTGACAGAAAGATTTGAAAATTTTTTTTATAGTAATTTATAAAATTTCGGGGTTGTAACCAAGTCACAAAGCTCCGAGTCACAAGTCAAACTCAGTTTTATAGTTTTGACTCGAGTGAAGTCGAGTCATTTCAATTCACCACCGAGTCCAAGTCATCGAGCAGAGGGTCGAGTCCGAGTCATGGTATTAGGACTCCGAGTCCAAGTCATTCTGTTGACTGTTCAGTTTTCAGTTAAAGTCTTGTTAAACCTACTTTATATAACTCTGTTTGGATATCGAATGGCTCGCATTTATAATATACTAATTTCCCTCTTTTTTAGCAGTTTCTAGTCGCGCTTTCAAGTACCAGTAGCGATAGACGAAATCCCAATAGAGTGGTTACTTTACTATTCTTTGAAATTACAATGAAATGTCGGTCTTCGGCCGTCTGCGTCCCGAGTCATATGACTTGGTTCGAGTCATGCGCAAAGACTCGAGTCCAAGTCGAGTCATTTCCGAATTTTGAGAAAATGACTCGAGTCAAGTCGAGTCATCAGTCAATCGTGAGTCGAGTCATTACAACCCTGTAAAATTTCAATGGGCTCTGTACTCGCTTCTACTGGTCGAAAAAGTTATTTTTGAACAACCCATCTGACCATCTCTGCAAATCTCTACTGATGTATTCCTTTGCAATTATACACAGCTACAGCGTGTAAAATATCAACGATATCTCCAACTAAAACCTACAATTGAATGCCGGTTGTGTTTTTCCGACTGCGCAGGTAATGAATAAGCAAGAGGAAAGCAGGTCAGAGGAAAACGGTGAAGTGTCTACAGCGGTGAGATTTTAGACGTTACCAATGCCGTACTTTATTTTCAACGCTCTTTTGATTCATAGAAACCCTACTCCAAGCTGCTAATGCGAGACTTTGTGGGTCTTGAAGACTGCGATCCCACGACGCGACGCGCCATGATGGATTTCAGCTTCAAGCTGGCGATGGGTAACATTGACGAGGCGTTCAAGGCCATCCAGCTTATTAAGAGGTGAGCTTTCAGTCCTGCTCAGTAGGGGTCTTCAAAAATGACTTTTTTCTCAAATCGTACTGGCTACTTGATAAAATGGTTAGGTTGCCTAATTTAAGCCTACACACCCAATTTGGTTCAATTCCAACCAGTAGCCGCATTGCTACAGAAGAAAGTTTCTATTTATTATACAAAAATATATAACAAAAAATTTGAAATTTTTCTGTTCACCCCATGAAAATGTTAGGTTGTCTATAGAAACGATGTTAATCACATTTGGTTCAATTCCAACCAGTGGAAGCGGTGTTATTGCTGTCGAAAAATTTGGATTATGAATAAAATAGTATCTACGGTGACCAATTCTTTAATTATTTGTTATAGTGGTGCTCACCGTAAATACTATTTTATTCAAATCCAAAATTTTCGACGGCAATAACACCGCTTCCAATGGTTGGAATTGAACCAAATTAGATATGCATCGTTTTTTTAGTCAAACTTACAATTTCATGGAGTAGCCGATTTGAAATTTTTTTATTTAATGTATCAAAAACTTTATCTTCGATTAGCAATGCTTCTAAGGGTTAGAATTAAGCCAAAATTGGCGTGCGGCTTTTTTTTTTAGGCAACCTAACAATTTTATCGAGTAGCCAGTAGAATTTGAAAATAAAATCGAAACAAATGAGGCCCCCGACATAATTCACCCCTGATTTTAACACAAACTAACAAGGCAAAATTTAATTTCATTGTTGCAATCTGCACAAGCGGGTCTGTGTGGGCTGCAACTGAGTCGAATGACGTATCAAGTATTTAACTATATATTCGATGAAGACATTTGTTTACGTTAGAAAAATTACGTTAACGATTAGTGTAAAGTAAACTGTAATTTAAACTGCGTTTGATCTGTACCACCTGAAATGGCTTCGGGTCCTCTTAGTGGTGCTTGTACCACAGTTTGAGAAGCACTGGTGTATGGTATTGTGCATTGTGTCTCTTGACTGTTGATAGTTGTTTTGAATCTCTAGTTGCTGACGATTACCCCTGACGAGTGTCAGCCGAAAATATTCGGGTTCATTTCAATATCAATATACTGTTGTTTCTCTTGCGCAGATGAAAGTAATAGAACTAAATGCATGAAATTAAGTCCCTCTGTATATTTTTACGACTATAGCGAAGCGGTGTGGGAAAGCATGGCGAAGATGTGCGTCAAAACGAAACGCGTCGACGTGGCCAAGGTGTGTCTCGGCAGAATGGGCCACGTCAGAGGAGCCCACGCTCTTCGTGAGGCCGAGAAAGAGCCAGAACTAGACGCTAAAGTCGCCATGCTTGCAATACAACTGGGAATGAATGTAGGATATGTCTCATATATTTGTAATGGCGTTAAGGGAATCTCACCAATAAAAATCTGTAACTTCTTCAGGATGAAGCTGAGAGGTTGTACAAGAAGTGCCAACGTTACGATCTGTTGAATCAATTCTACCAAGCCACAGGAAGATGGGCCAAGGTCAGTATCGCATACTTATTGGCCACTGTTCTGAGGAGATTTTGAGAATTATCGGCAACTATGGATAGTCGGCAGGGTTGTAATGACTCGAGTCAAGATTTTCTGATGACTCAACTTGACTCGAGTCATTTTCTCAAAATACGAAAATGACTCGACTCGAGTCAATCTGTGTATTGACTCGACTTGGACTCGAGTCATCGCGAATGAGTCGAGACTCAGCCGGCCAAGACCGACATTTCATTGTAATTTCGAAGAATAGTAGAGTAACCGCTAGGGCTGGGCAAAATCGAGTACCTGAGTGATTCGATTCTGAATCACGTAATATGCTTCGAGTCGAGTCGAGTAATCGAGTATCACTCATTATGACGTCATACCATAATATTATATGTCAAAGTTCAAATATGTACCTTTCATGCGATCTCAAAGAATATAGTGCCTGTTATCCATCACATTCAAGATACTTTGGTATTTTTTCGACCATACCGATTTCATTGCACTTGGTGACAATGTTGTGGGAAGATCATGACTTCTGAAATGTGCCATGTGCCATGTTCATCAACGTTCATAGCTTTGCACTATATATTTTGTATGCTAAGATACGGCCAATCAAGGTTTCAAGGCTTCAACAGCGAATATTAGTATCGAAACTATAATTCTTGTTGATAAATTAACTTTCAGTGGCGAGAAGCGTATAATTTCAGTACTCGAAAATTCGTCTTTCACTACTCGACTCGAATCATTAAAATTACTACTCGATTCAGATTCGAGTACTCGAATCATTGTGCCCAGCCCTAGTAACCGCCCTGTTGGTATTTTTGTCTATTGGTACTGGTACTTGAAAATGCGACCAGAAACTGCTAAAAGTGAGGAAAATGAGTATATTATAAATGCAAACCATTCGATATCATCAAACATGGTTTTAAAAAGTGGGTTTAACGAGACATTATCGGGTAACTGAGAAGTCAATACAATGACTCGCACTCGAGTGATAATACCTTGACTCGGACTCGACCCTCTGCTCACTGACTTGGACTTGGACTTGACTCGGTGGTGAATTGAAAATGACCCGACTTGACTCGAGTCAAAACTATAAAAGTGAGATTCACTTATGACTCGGAGCCTTATGACTTGGTTACAACCCAGATAGTTTGTAACAGTGTTGTAACCAAGTCACAAGGTTCCGAGTCACAAGTCAATTTGACTTTTACAGTTTTGACTCGAGTCATCTTCAATTCACCACCGAGTCAAGTCCGAGTCAGTGAGCAGTCAATTTTAGAAAGCCAGAACGGTATATCGGTGACCGAACGGACTCGTTTTGGCAAGAAATGGCTTTTTGCATCATTTGCAACGATCTCCATTATTTCGCAGGCTTTGGAAGTGGCCGAGCAACTTGACAGAATCCACTTGCGTAACACTTTTCACAATTACGGCAAATACTTGGAGTCCAACGAGGACTTCCAAGGCGCCACATCTTGGTGAGTATCGGCGGCGTGAGTACTCTGAATTGCTACTCGAGTAGAAGTAGAAGTATAATTTTCCAAGGCACTTCAAAAGTACTTGAAATTGAAGTAGGGAGAAAAGGTATGAACACTAGTACTCTTCGAAAATAACTTATTTAAAAATTTTACTGGCTGCTTGATAAAATTGTTAGGTTACCTAAAAATACGATGCTCACCAATTTTGGCTCCATTCCAACCTATACAGGCATTACTGTAAGAGAAAAAAGTTTCGGATTTATTTAATCAAAATAAGTTCCAAAATTTTTCAAATTTTATAGACTACCCCGTGAAATTGTTAGATTGTCTGAAAAAAAAATGCGCAACAAATTTTGCTCAATTCCAACCAGTAGAAACGAAGTTTTCGGGGTACAAAATTTTGGATTTGGAAAATATAGTATTTACGGTGGCAAATTCTTTCATTATTTGCTGTAGATCTACCCACCGTAAATACAAGTATTTGAAATCTTAAATTTTGAACGTCAGTAACTTATCTTCTACCGGTTGGAATTGAGCCTAATTTGTTGTGCATCGTTTTTTCAAGGGGTAGCCAGCAAAATTTGGGAAAATTTCAAATAGCTCTAATCGGTTTCTACTGGTTGGAATTCAGCGAAATTTAGTGTGCAACGTTCTTTTAGGCAACCTCACAATTTAATCAGTGAATTCCCAGAATCCGGGAAAAATAGTTATTTTGGACCAACCCCACTGACCACCCCTTGCCTTTGCCCTTGTTTCAGTTACGAAAAGGCGGGAACCGACTCGTTCGAAATACCCAGAATGCTCTTCGAGGATATCGAGATGCTGGAGAGTTACATCGAAAATTCGACCAACAAGTAATAATCGCCCACTTTTCTTCCCGACGTCACATCCAAATCAACATTTTGGTCGGTTTTTTTCCCGTCAGAATTTTTCTCCGCTGGTGGGCTCAGTACATGGAATCTACGGGCGAAATGGAGGAGGCTTTGAAATATTACCAGCAGGCCAACGATATTTTGTCGCTGGTGCGCGTGTACTGTTATTGCGGCAACGTGGAGAAGGTAATGAGTTTCAGCAACTTGTCTCTCTCTTTCTCTCTTAACGCGCTCTAAATATGAGGTCCTCTCAAATTAGGGTTACCATACGTTGGAGGATTTGTTCTTCTTTTCAAGAAGTGACCTCTCATCGCCCAAATGTTCCCTTTTTTTTACCTTAACATACCCAAAACGACCACGAATAACGTGAAATGTGGGCCTAGTTTACGAGAGACGGGTATTTTGGGAGTCGAATTTGAAAAATGACTTTTTTTTACCCAACCCTATGAAATTAGCTGTATAAATATAAAAATCACCAGTTTTTCTCGTCCGCTACTGTGACATTTGCAGCCTGTGAAAAGTCTCATCCTTTCTGGGTCTCAAAATATGGTAACCCCACCTCAAATAAAAGAACATCCATTTTCCTAGGAAAGCATCCGTATCCGAACTGCAGTTGAAAGATTTTCACGAAATGCACCATTCCAGCACATTCATCTCTGTGCTATCGAGATCAAAATTCATAGTTTTGATAGTTTATTCACACCGTGGGAACCATGAAACGCCTGATTGGTCTCCTGAATATTTAGCGCGAAGCTGCAAATAATCTGGGAATCTGCATTTATTTTTTGTACAGCCGCAAAACAAAATGAAATCATCCTGAACAAGAAATGCATGTTTCACCTTTCGAAGACATTTGTATTGTTCTGACATCATTATCATTTTCCCCAGCCGTAGTCGTCACGATAAGCTTTGAGTTTGGAGATATTTTGAAAACAAGCTCATCAAAATTAGTTATTCCTTTGCACTTTGGACACTGATGTATTCTTGTCGGTTTATTGCGTCTTAATATTGTAATCATCAGGCAGTGACCATTGCCAACGAAACCAGAAACCGTGCGGCTTGTTATCATCTGGCGCGTCACTTTGAAAACAACGACGATGTCAAGCAAGCGATTCATTTCTACACGTCCGCCGCTACGTATGGCAACGCTATACGTATTTGTAAGGTAAGTATCGGATTGAACGATCTCATAAGTTAGTCTTTGAGCAAGCACACCATATTGTAAATATCACTCGGTCGCCACTTTGTGAATTTTGGAACTTTATAGCTTGTGGAACAATGAAATTTTGAAATAAATTTTGCGGGCCGGCGATACGATTGTTGATATACGATGTTCTTTCCAATTCTCTACTAGTTGCTGACGATTACCCCTGACGAGTGTCAGCCGATAATATTTGGGTTTGTTTCAATATGAATATACTATTCAAAATGTAATTGCGCAAATGTATGCGACACGGAATCAAATATTGGAAACTTCAATGTAATCAGAAATTTGCTGTCTTTTTGATTAGAGTTTATGCAAGGCAAAGTCCTATTTAAAAACATTAACTTTGTTTTGATTGTTCGTTTTATTTGAAAGAACCGTGACTTTGCTATTTGCCAGATTTTATTATACTGCCGAATGTCGCTAAATTGTACTGTCGACAAGTAACGAATTTTATTTAAGAAGTCTTAAACGGGTTTTAGGCTATTTTTAAACAGTTTCTTACAACGCTTGCGACGTGAGCCATCAAGCTAAGGCTAAAGTAGACGATTATATATTAAAACTGGCAATTGATAACCGTTGTTCACTGTTCTGTCCGATACTTTTCAGGAGCACGGTTTCGAAGATCAGCTGATCAATCTGTCGTTGCTCGGATCGAAAAACGACATGATCGATGCCGCCACGTATTACGAAACGCGGCCCGACCTGGTGGACAAGGCTGTGCTGCTGTATCACAAAGCCGGGCATTTTTCAAAGGCTTTGAAATTGGCGTTTGACACCCAGCAGTTCGCGGCGCTAGAGTCGATTGCACAGGTTTGTTATTAGTCTGCTGTTTTAGCGTTTGAAAAACTGTAATACAGGGGTTTTAAACATTTTTTAGCGTGGGCCGCTAATTTTTTTCAGTTGTTCGTGAAAATTTTCAGCTTCTTCAAATCAGACCAAGAATTATAGCTACACAGTTTTTTTTTTCCAAGTCGGACTAGAACTGGAATTATGGCTGCACAGTAGGGCTGTTCGAAAATGGCCTTTTTTCCTGAATCTTTCTGGCTACGTGATTAAACGTTAAGTTGCCTTGAAAAACGATGCACACCAAATTTGAATTCTTTCCAACCAATATTCGCGGATTTCGTACAGTTTAAAAAATTTTAAATTGCCCAAAAATGCAAAAAAAAAGCAAATTTCAAATTTTTCTGCCGACCCCATGAAATTGTTGCGCTGTCTTCAAAAACGATGCAAAACAAATTTGACTCAATTGTAAACTGTAGAAGTGAAGTTATTTCAGTTTTTCTTTGATAATTCTGGGATTATCCTTTATCGGTGGATCATCCCAGAATTATCATTGAAAAACTTGAATAGCTCCGCTTCTACAGCTTGGAATTAAGTCAAATTTGTTTTGCATTGTTTTTGAAGACAGAGCAACAATTTCATGGGGTTGGAAGAAAATTTGAAAAAAAAAATTTTTGCATTTTTGGGCAAATTCAAAATTTTCAAACTGTACGAAACCCGCGCATATTGGTTGTGATGAGTTGAAATTTGGCGTGCGTCGTTTTTTAAGGCAACCTCAAGATTTAATCACGTACCCAGCAAGATTCAGGAAAAAGGTTATTTTTGAACAGCCCCACTGCACAGTTTTTGTTTCAAACTACATCAGAATTGGAATTTCGCAAACACGTGAGGGTAAATTATATTCAAAATTTTGAAGAAATGTAACAAAATTTTGACCTCTCTTGAACTCCGTGAAACTAGTCAGCCGGCCTCCAGGCGCTACATAGACCCCGGTAGGGATGGTGTGAACCTCTGAAAGGTTCGGGGTTCGTGTGAACGCGAACCCTTTTGAAAGGTTTTGTGCGAGCGCGAACGTGAGCTAATTCCAACTCTATATTTCAGTGAAGCGACAGCCTATATTAATGTACACGATACCTAGCGACGACTCGGGCCACATAATGCCGCAATGCTGATGTACGCACTGACTTTTTAAACGTCGCCAAATGTTATCAACTGTAGCAATCAAACGATATAATACTCACATAAAATCGATATCCTTGGTCACTTTGCCAACAATTTTGACGAGGACTTGCAAGGTAATATAAGCTTACACCTTAACGCTCTAGGCCAGATCGAACAATGTATTCAGCGTCTGGGTGTAAAACGGGTTTTACCCCATTAACCAGTTACACAGCGGTAGCCAACACCCCAATCGCACAGATTTAGTTTTTATGATACAATGAGCATACAAAATCGAGATGGACCCGTACGCTTGCAAGACATTTTACGTCAGACAATGCTATTAATTTCATTGATTGGTTGGATAAGCACCATTCGCTCACTACCTACCTCCTATCTGAAATGTTGTATGATTGCGGGTGAACTCACAGCAGTGTCACTAAATATTCACAAACGGAAAGTTGTATATTACCAAACGTTTAAAATTGTTGAGATTGTCAAAGTACATGCTTGTTTAGTGTAGATTTTTTATGCTGTCTGCGCCATGCATAGAGCGGCCCGCAGTTGAAATGCAATAAATTTCAACGAAAGATGTTATAATGACGTGAAAATTGTAATATATGAAAAAGGTTCACGGTGCAGAACCTACCAAGGTTCGTTCGTGAACGTGAACCTCTGAATTTCCGAGGTTCACACACAGAATGCGAACGTGAACCTCACGTTCACGCCGTCCCCAGACCCCTGCTTTAAGATTATTACATTGCACTGTAGGATTTGGATGAGAGAGCGGACCCAGTGTTATTGGAAAGATGTGCCAAATTCTTCATCGATCACGGGCAATATGACAAAGCTGTCAGCTTACTTGTCATAGCGAAACAGGTGACGTTAAACTTGTATTATAGGTCACCAGTAACTGATAACCCATCCCATTTGCTTACAGTATACGGAAGCCGTAAATTTGTGCTTGCAAAATAACGTGGAGCTGAACGAAACGTTGGTGGAAAGGCTGACGCCGCAAAAAGACGAGACTCCCTCGTCTGGAACCCGCGAACAGCTGCTCATGAAACTGGGCGATTGCTGCATGAAACAAGGCGCCTACCATCTCGCTTGTAAGAAATATACGCAAGCCGGAGATAGAGAAAGGGTAAGCCGTCGATTTGTATGGTTTGACAGGATTGAATTGTTGCCTGTAAGAAATTCTTACTTCGTTATGCATTGATAAACATTGTATTCAATAATATGTCGCTAGTCCTTGCGGCATTGTTGTAATTCAGGGAGGGGTAATTAGTTTTACCAAGGGGTCGAATGAAAAGAAGGATATATCGATACAGGCCGAGCCAAAATTATTAAAGTATTTTTAAACTACTTTGTTTCTGAATTGAATTTTTGATTCTGTGAATGGGGTGTTTTTAATTTTCAAGGGGAAGGGGGGGCGAGAAAAAGCAAGAATTCAAGTCAAATAAATTTGCCACAATATATTTTACTTCGAGGTCATATACGAAGATCTACGAAAAATAGGGCTGGTTAATGGTCATAGTTATAAACGTCCCAAATTTCGCGGTCAAACTAATCCCATTTTTGGCCGGTCTTTCAAGCTCACACTAATTTACCTGGGTAATATATTTTTTTGAATATATATAACCAATTTCGAGAATTACGCGAGCGAATTAAGACCTTCTCCACGGGTTGGCCGCCTTTGATGTACGCTGTTTTATGTTACCCGAATTATTTCATTGCTGATATGACATCGCCAATCGATAACCCATATATTTCCAGGCGATGCGGGCTCTTCTGAAATCCGGCGATACGGAAAAAATCATTTTCTTTGCGGGGGTGTCGCGGTCCAGAAACATTTACGTCATGGCCGCAAACTATCTGCAATCGCTGGACTGGCGCGCTGACCCGGAGATTATGAAGCACATCATCAACTACTACACAAAGGGGAGAGCGTTGGATTCGTTAGCAGGGTTTTACGACGCGTGCGCTCAGGTGAGACTAGTTGTCGTTTGTATCTCTCGGAGGTTGTGGACGTAGTCATCATTGGTACTCCAGTATAAGTTGCGATTTCCGAGTAAAGAAAAAGGAAACATTTTTGGTCTAGTTTCTTCCTGAGAAAACTCAAAACTGTTACTACGATTAGCAGGGTTGTAACCAATTCACAAGGTTCTGAGTTATAAGTCAATCTCGCTTTTATAGTTTTGACTCGAGTCAAGTCGAGTCAATACAAAAATTGACTCTCGAGAGTCGAGTCATTTTACGCATTTGAAAAAATGACTCGAGTAACCAAAAAATTGCGACTCGAATCTAGTCATGACTTGAGTCATTACAACCCTGACGAGTAGTCAAAGTATACTTGAGTACTAAAAAATAAAAGTACCGTAATTTTCCATGTATAATGCGCAAAATTTTACCGATTTTTTGCCCTAAAATAGGGGGGTGCGTATTATACATGGGTACAGCAAGCCTTGAAAAAAAATCCTTCGATCAAAAACTTGAAATCACACTTTCTTCGTGCTTGTTTAAATCGCGCATCACCTCTAGCCATTGGGCCCCGTAATTCGTATTATAGAGTGTGACGCGCTGCCAAATAGAGAAGCGTGTTACCAATCAACGAAAGCGTGTTTCTAATTAACGAGAGTCGTCTGCAAAGCACGTGATCTCTTGCTGAGTTGGTTTGCCGTTCGTACGCGAGCGAAATGAGGTCGGTAATTGCTACAAGCGTGCGCGTCAATTCTTGTTGATTCATCGCGTCAACGACAGGCCTCAACAATCGCATACACAAGATGCCATGTGCGCAAGATATAATCGCTTGCGTAATCAGTCGCATCTTCAACAGGACTGGTGCGCCCGACATAACCGTTGGCCTGAGCAATCGCATCTGTAATTGTAATAGGCCTAGTGTGCAAGATGTCGTATGTCGCTAGCCTGAACCATCACGTCGCCGACCTCACAGGCTTTGGCGACTATCTATTCTCGTTTAGAGACAATGCCGTTAATTGTAATATGATTAGCGATCATTATGTCATGCTTGTTCGACAGTGACATCGCAAAACAGAATAACATCGAATACTAAACCGCAACTATTCATGTACTCATGTACTGCGAATGCAGGATGCGTACTAGAATATACACGTCATTTCAAGGGTGCGTATTATACATGGGGGCGCACTATATTCGGAAAATTACGGTGCTCTGTTATCGACCACCTCTGAATTTATGCCATACATGCATGATGCATACACCCCTACGTTTCGTTAGTTTTGTGTTAAAAACTATAGAAGCTCCTATTATTCGCTACCCCATGATATTGCTTGGTTGCTGAAAAGTTACTGACGTTCAAAATTAAGCGTTTCAAATTATAGTATTTACGGTGGGTAGATTTTTAATAAATAATTGAACAAGTTGACACCGTAAATACTATTTCTTTCAAATCCAAAAGCCAAATTTGGTGCCCATCGATTTTCAGGCAACTTAACAATTGCATGCAGTAGACCAGTGCTTTTCAACCTGTGTGACGGTTCGCACTTGTGCGAATGAAAAAAATTGCAGTGCGAATGACGAAGGTGGTGCGAATGTTGCGAATGAAACTCCGGATCAAGTGCGAATGAAAATCGCGATTAATTGTTATCTTTTCTGACGTGAAATAATTCAAATAAACCTAATAGAAAATTTAAGATCAGTGTAACTTTTTTAGTTGCGACGTAATTGTAAAAACTTAATACGACGCACCACTAATCGTATAGCTCTCACAAGCTGTAGTGAATTAATATTCCCGCACTATAATTATTACGTAATCAAAAGCCTGGTTTGGAGGCTGGTGTAGTGGCAGTATAGAGATCTCCACAATCTCTATAGTGGCAGACATACAGTATATCAGCCCGTCTGAGCCTGCGACAGGCTGAAAAATGACGTCAAATTGACTTTCTGCTTTCTTCGCTAAACAATCATCATATTTCTATAATACCTGTTCGATTAGCGCGAGGCACGAGGATAGTAGTAAATACCATCATTACAGACTCACATTTGCAAGTTACTGTAACGAAAATTTTACCCCTTCAAGGGTTGTTAAAGTTTGGACCGCAAAGGGTATAATTTTGGGTCGACACGGTGCCAGAGCTATCTGTTAATATGTATGTAATATTTATTGAATTTATTGCAAAAAATCCTGCGATCGTTTTTACATATCCAAGATTACTGTGTTGGGTACTGTAGCCAATAAGCGAGACACGCATTAAATACGGCTTCATCATGAGAATTCATGATAAGATTGGTTCGACTGTTCTTTTTTCTGAAAACATGGTCGAAGACCGATGAACTAGTTAGTGTAGGGGTGTGCAACGAGCGAAATCAGGCCTATGAGACGCATTCATTTCGAAGCCAACCTCTTCTGCGTCGGGGCACATGAAGACGTAAAGTTTTGGCGAACAAACGGCTGATAAAATGCGGTGCCAAAAACATAAGCGCCGACAAAACCTCGGTCTAAAAATGACCGATGCTGGATGGCCAAACATTTCGAGATGGATTGGATATGCTCCGTTGTCGTCACGGAATAGTCCCGTTCTTGCATCTGAGTAGACAGTACTGCAACTGCGATAGGAAGAGGAATTTGATTTGCCCCAATTTGAAAACGCATGCGTCAGACATGTTTTGTAGAGCTGTGATGGTAGATTTGTGGTGTGCGCGTTCTGTATGTCATACATGCCCATTGCCCATAAAATCGTAGCATACAACTGCAATATTAAAAATAAATTCCTTTTCATGGGTGAGGCTCGGGTCGCGAGATGCCACAAAAACTCAGATTTTGGTGGTAGTCTAAAAGCTACTTTACCGTTATAAACTGTCATGTATTCTCAAGTAAATTTAAGCTAAAGAGTATAACACACAGTATCGTTATTTGTTATGCTCACAAACTTGCGAGACAGAAGTTGGAGCAACGTATCATAAGGTAGCGAGCTCCAATGTGCCTACTCTCCTTGATCGTTTTGCACCTTATGTTCCAAAGACATAAGGCAAAAGCCTCAACACAAACATGTGGGTTTTCCATCCTTTCGACAAACTGGAGCCTCGTGGGACCTTTGTGTCAGCTCTCATAAACGATTTCTGCCAGCAAGCATTTTTCACTCGCGAAAAACACGCTATATTTTGGATAGGAGTGCAGAACAGATTTCAAGACCTGGCCATCCAATCACTAGTAGGCGTTGTTGTACAAATTCCCAACAACAATTTTTGGCTGAGAAGGCTTTTAGTGAAATAATTGAAAGCAATACCAGCGAAAAAAAATGCCTTTTTAATTAGGCACTTGATAGCTTGAGCTACATAGCAGCCAATTTGTTGCACATCTGAACAAAATGTTGTTAAGTAGGCCTATATCTTCATCTTCTCAATTTTCAATTAGTTTGTGCGAATGAAATTTATTTTACAAATAAAGTGCGAACGGAGCTCAAAAAGGTTGAAAAGCACTGCAGTAGACAGTTTAATTTGAGAAAATATATATATTCATTTGCATTAAATTAATCCAAAAGTTTTTTCACAAGTAGCCATGCTTCCATGGGTTAGAATTTATCTAAAATTAGTGCGCATAGTTTTTTAAGCAACCTAACAATTTCATCGAGCAGCCAGTAAAATTTGAAGAAAAAAAGTAGAAGTACTCTGACCTCCGTAGCCTTAATTGGGGTCGATTTGTCGCCAGGTTGAAATCGACGAGTACCAGAACTACGACAAAGCTCTCGGCGCCCTGACGGAAGCCTTCAAATGCTTGTCGAAGGCCAAAATGCCGAACAAGCAGCAACAAGAAGATAAAATCACGGAGCTGAAGACCAGAATCGCTCTTGTGAAGAAATTCATTCAAGCAAAGCGGTATGGAGCTCTTTACCTGGGTCGTAACCAAGTCACAAGGTTCCGAGTCACAAGTCAATCTCACTGTTATAGTTTTGACTAGAGTCAATCTAGTCATTTTCAATTCACTGCCGAGTCAAGTTTGATTCCAAGTCAGTGAATGGAGGGTCTAGTTTGAGTCATAGTGTTTTGACTTTAGTCTGAGTCATTACGTTTACTATTCAGTTTTCAGTTCAATCCAATTCTGCTCGAATGATTTGGAATGGCTCGCATTCACAATATCGTCATTTTCCTCAATTGTAACAGTTTCTGGCCCTATTTTCCGAGTGTCGGGACTGATAGACGAAATAGCAATAATGTGGTGACACTATTTTATTCTTCGAAGTTACAATGAAATGTCGGTCTTGGCCGTCCTGGTCTCGAGTCATATGACTTGGTTCGAGTCGGGTACGATAGAAAAAAATTTGGAAAAAAATGACTCGAGTCGGGTCAAGTCATTACAACATTGGTTGAATGCCCCGCGTGTAAGCATGGTTGTATCATAACAAGACTTGTGACGTCATGCTATCATTTTTTAAAGCTTATTGGACAGTGACCCCGCGGAGGCCATCAAGCAATGTCACGTGCTGTTAGCGGAGCCGGACTTGGATTCCGCAGTGCGAATTGGAGACGTTTACGGCATGCTGATCGAGCACCATGCTCAGAATCAAGTGTACGACAAGGTATAGCTAGTACCATAATTGAAATAGAATAATGATGTAAATTTTACTCAATTACACGCAGCAGCAATTTCCAAGTCACGTCAAAACTACTTGTAAAGTGAAATTAGAAATTTAAAGCCCGCAAATTGCTGCTGTTGGTTTGAAAAGTAGATTTAGTCTGTTCAGAAACGACTATTTTTTTTAAATTTTACTGAATACTAGATAAAATTGTGAGGTTGACTAATATCGCTGCCCGCCAATTTGTGGCTCAATTCCAAACTATAAAACATTGCCGTGTAGGGAAAAAATGCGGGATTAATTTATTAAAATAAATATAAAAATTGATCAAATTTTACTGGCGCTTCTACGATATACCCGCGTGATCGAGCGTATCAAAATCTATAAACGGAAAAATAAATTCTTTTCGTGTTGAGTATGGAATATTAGGGTTACAAGTGGGTATGGGTAAGGCATCCCAATATTAGGGTTGTAGGTGAGAGATATTAGGGTTAGGGGATGACATATATTGGGATTGTGTGAATAACGTATATTGGGGTTAAGCGTGAGAGATATTAGGGTTAGAGTTGATAAAATACCTAAGCTAATGTCCGCAACCCCGAACCCTAATATCTTTTATCCACCAACCCTAACATCCGTCATCCTCGAACCCTAATATCTCCCCCCCCCCCTCAAACACAACCCTAATATTCCTCACCCATGACTCTAATATCTCCCACTCACAACCCTAACCCACTTCCAACCCTAATATCCAGAACCCACTACTCCAATCGCAACACGGAAAACAATTTATTTTTCCGTTTATAAATTTTGATATGTTTGAGCTCGGGGGGTATATCGAAGAAGCGCCATCTTACTGGCTGCCCCTAGAAATTATTATAATGTGTAACGAATTTCCCCCCGTATATACTAGTTCAAGGGCAAAATTTTGTACTGCAATAACTTTCCTTCTACTGGTTGGAATTGAGCCTTAAGACAACCTAACAATTTCATGGGGTTTGATAAGTTATATATTTATTTCAATAAATAAATACAAAACTTTTATGCAAAGAGTACTTCGAAATAGTAAAAGTGCTTCATTACTGACCACCTTCCCTCCCACTCGTTTCGCAGGCTTCGCAGTTAATGAAAGAGATGCAGGACCGCATACCCACCGTCAACATGGCTTACTACGTTAACGTCCAAACCATAGAGACGGTCCAGCAAGCTTTAGGCATCTCTACGCGACAGGGTGAAACTGGCAACAAACGTGTCGCTTTGGACAGTGACGAGGACGAGATCGACAAGGGCGATATATCGGAAGAAATCTACGAAAACGGAGACTCCACGATTGATATGTATCGTTTTAGATAATTTTTTTATTTTTTATTACCTCGTCTGATATAACTATTGTAGAATAATACACAGTGGCAAGATTTTTAACGCTTTGATTCAAATTCGGTCTGTTTCTGTTTGCACATATTAATAGAGTGTGGAATTCTGATCATCCTAACACTAAGCAACGTTTTGCTGCTATCATCAACCCGATGTAATATTATAGAACACTGTTTTATCATTGTTGAAGATATATTCTGTATATAAATGCATTTTCTGAAATGGTTGGTTTTTTTTTGGCATTTGAGAGTCGAGTACGGGTTGAAGCCTATTGGTAGGTGAGAAGGGGTTTCGTGTATTGGAGCGCTAGTTACGAAAATAATGTCGGCAATATTTAATGTGATCAGGGGTACTCAACAAGGATTGTCCAGTTCATATAACTGCTATTACTTACTGCGCAGTGCGCACATAGCCTCCGGATTAGCGCATAGGCCGTGGGTAGGTTTGGGCGAAGGTGCTGTCGAGTTTTTAGTCACCAGCACGCCAAATTGAGAGGTGGGGTCGCGCAACATTTTCGAAACGAAATTTGGGGTCGCGATCATAAGAAGTCTGGGAACCATTGCGCTAGGCTAGATCTTCGCCCTGCAAATTAGGCAGCAGTTTCTATACCCTATCTGCTATGTATGTATATGGACTGAGCGAAATTTCGGAGTTGCTACATCTAATATTGACAACATTATTAGAATTAGAGGTCGACCGATATTGATTTTTACAGGCCGATACCGATATTTCGACACTCACAAGGCCGATAACCGATATCATAGGCCGATATTAATATGGAAGGAGCAGAGAACATTTTCGCCAAAAATATTATATATTAGGCAAGATGGCACTTGTTCATGCCACAGAAAGCTGAACAACAAACGAGAAAACTGAAATTGAAAAGACTTATCGCTTAATTATGAACATTCGTTGAAATTTGGGATAACCCGAAAATCAAAACATGATACAGAATTGCAGATCAGTTCAGAAAAGGTAGATTGTAATGCAGGAAGCAAAGTTTCTCTGCATGCTCACCAAATTAAACTCGTCCTACAATGGTAAATCTGTCACATATTATCCTTTGCGTCGTCAAGTTCTTGAGATTGAGAACACGGGGCACTGAATTTCCAATATTTTTAATTTTTTTAAATATAAAATATCGGCCGCGATATCGGCCTTCATAGACCGATACCGATAATCGGGCAAGCTCTAAATATCGGCCATCTCGATAATCGGTCGACCTCTAATTAGAATACTTGCGGTTGTTGAAATATACGGCCTCGCATGTATAGGCCTACTCGAATCAATACATTACCAATTCAGTTAATAAATTGATCCTTTATGAAAGTGAAGCGTTTCTGGTTTTCCGGTGTACATCTAGGGTACCACGACTTGGACTAGTCTGACGGTATTATAAAAATAACGTTCAGTGACAGAAGTCGCACGCCGACAACATACTTGCAAATTTAACGTGGCTTGCAGTTTCTAACAGCAGTTTTAAACTTCATAACCATTTGCTAGTTTACTGTGCTGTGGTGTTTAGTTTTGTATTATCAAGTAATTTGTGCAGTCTCCGACATGCCAAACGATACCAAAATGCGGATATCCGAGCTTACGGACTACTGTGGTGCGACTGTATAGATATTGGCTTACCTGTAGTATAGAGAAGACGTGATCCAAATTATGTCTAGGGGAGCACAGTGAGAGCCATAGAATATCAATCTGATTTTTTTTAAATATTTTCTGCCCAAGACACAATGCAATAATATAATGCACAAGAAACGACGCGATGTAATGAACAGGTGGTTGTGTCGAAACGACCCAGTACGGCATAGGTTCTCGACTTCGCATTGCTTTCCATTTCGGGCCGCATTCTAACAGCACAGGATTCTGCGGGTCGCAGAACATTGTTTTATTACCATGTATTTGTAGTCTAGTTGCTTTTTTAATGGGTGGGAAAAGTAAATCATGCTGATTTTACCCTTGAAAATATGCATAGGCTATTACTGGTAACAACTTCACGGAGCGTGCAAGATTAGATGGGCCAGGTCCCAGATGGATATGTATTTTCAACTCCGTATGAAACTTTCAGTGAGGTCGTTGACCAACTATTTACTCCAATTCCCAATCAAATCAATCAGGCACATTGTAATATATGTTGTAGCAGAAAGCTGGTCCTTAACGCGATGTCCCTATAGGTAACGCCAGGTACCTGTTACGAGGGACCTATATTGTGCTCGCAGTACTGGGATTTCCACGTAGGCCCTCGCCCCTAACCCGCATACAATTGCACAATATCATGACAAGGATACTCAGCCTTGCAATCCATTGTCGCGTATTGCTTAATTACCAAGTCTACCCTTTGTAGACCTTCTGTATCGCTCGGGTAGAAACAATCCCTTTCGAATATCGCGAGACTCATTTCAACACGCTTCCTGACGTACCCTACTTTTCTGCAATACATCCATAACTAGTGAAACTGTGGGTTAGGAAGTCGTCAACCTAAACACAGCCAGTCACCAGTTCAGCCGCCTATTGCTCCAGGCACGATACAGCCGTCAGTTACAATGTATATATATATACTTTATTCATATGTTCGGCAAGAGCGAGAAAATTTGGAAGCATAGGGATCCCTCTTACACATTCATCACGTATCTCGCATGGAATTTCAGTATATACTACACTCCAATTCAAAGCCAATATTCATCAGGGCACAGCACAGGCTGTGGCGGAAAAGTAACACCCGGAATAAAGAATTCCTGCCAGCGCGTGTGACTACCGTCCAGGTCGTATGGATCCCATTCCATGGTCGCTTGAAACAGTTCGTCCGGAGCACCTATCGTTGCAGGCCTGCGGTTTCTGATAACCATGGCGTACGCTACACCGCTTTCGGAACTCGCCGTAGGCACCATCTCCATGCTGCACAAAATCAATGATTAGGTAGCGCGTGAAGAGCGGGACAAGGAATTTTAGAATTACTCTGCAGCTACGCAGTCTGTTTCCTAATTAGAATAAAATCGCTGAATTCGCAAAATATGGAAACTGAATTCATTCTGAGTTCATTATCAAATCACGAGGATGGCTCGTTTCACACTATTCACAGTTCTCCTGTAGCATTTTCAGGAAAACATAAGTCTGATATAGTGATACATAGTGGCGGTATATAGGAACCACAATAACTTACACAGGTAGCGTCCTCGGCACGAATTTGTTGGAGCCGATGCGCGCTCTAGACATCTGCAGAACAGATCTGGCGCTCAGCCTGTCGATTTCCCGAGGATAATCGACGATCGATCTCGCGTGACTGTCGCGGCCGGCTCCGATTGGCGGCGCGTTGTCTGCTCCGGAGAAATCTGAAGACACGATTCGCATCTCTACTCCAGCGCTGGCTCCGAAATCGCTGTCGAGCCCAGGGCCTCCGCTCTGTTCATTTGAGTTCCTGAAATTATAAAGTTCCGTTTGCGTACGAGACAATAAAGTATAGATCAATGCATATGGGTTGAGTAAAATCGAGCACCTGAATGTAAGTATTCGAGTATCACTAACGGCGCGATATAACGGTATGAAAGATATGTGGAAGGTTGATCTATGTGACCACATATAATACAAAGCATGTTGTAGGCTACATAACGTCAATGGTATGATAATTACTTATTTCAATGCACTTTTGTGACAATGTTGTGGGTTGAATAAGACTTCGCAGACGCGTCAATTCCTCTAGCGTGCGAGCTTTGGACGACATGTTTCGTATGCTGTCAAACGATCAATCGAAACTATAGTTTTTGTTGATTTTTCTCTTAGTAAAAATTTATAATGCATGATAATTGAAAAATGACGTGGCGCCGTACAGGCGAAGTCTAAATTTGCTGGAGGCATTATTATTGCCTACATTATTTGGCTACTGTGTTTTTAATTCACTACAGTGTTCTTATGTAGATTCCTTTGAGCCTTTGACAGCCTGAAACAACTCGAAAAATTCGAGTGTATTTTGTTACGAAGTTGCAAGATGATTTACCTGTTTGGGGCTTCCGATTTCATCGTGCCGTTCTGGTAGACGACCAGACTGTTATTATTCAACAGCATTCGACCAGCTCCAAAGTTAGAGTAATACACGGCGTCGACGCGATGCTCAGGTAAGAAGGAAAGTTCGTGCGCGAACACCGAATCTCTGGTAGTGTCCGGAAGGACATCGCCCTCGTTATTGCTGTCCATCGGAGCGATACCTAGGGTTAGTAAAGTATGAATGAAAGTTGTGGTGTAGTGTGCACCATGGGGTGTGCAATGTGCATCGTTTTGACGAGCATATTTTAATATTATTATGAAATCACGGGTCGCGCATTGGTTTCCCAATACTTGCATCGGTATTACAGCCTTGCTGCGAACGACAGTACTAGGCCTATACACAGGGTTGCCATACCGTCCTTATTTCCAAGAAATGTCCTTATTTTCGACTTGCGTCCTTATTTTGTCATTTTTTCAACTGCTACAGTACTTCGATCTGTGTTGCATATTATAAAATTATGCTTTTCGTCGAAATTTTATGACATCATAAATAAAAGGAACTCTGATGACGTGCACACCACAAGATTTGACTTCTAAGGGGTGAGATAGCTAGGGCAGTTTCGTGGTGGTATAGCAGTTTCGTATATACCAAGCTACCACAGCGGACGTCATTTTAGCAGTAAACAGCAGTACTAGGTTCCTACTGTTTGGTCTACAGCAGAATAAGCTGAAGCTGTGGGGTAGGCAGCATTTATTGCGTAGTGAAAAAGACGCGGTGCAGTCGACACATTGGTTAAAAAGTAGTAAAGCTATAAATCATTGATAAATTTTTACAAATTATATTGCACTTGCGCATAGTTTCAGCTGCAAATAAGGCTAAATCTGATTAGTTTGAATGAACAGGCGTAAAAATGTTTTTCGTGACGATTATGAGAGTGAATTCAAAGGTTTCTAACGAAGCTTGAAGGGCGAGTGTTTCGCACATAGCAACATCTGCAATTGTGACATTAACCTGGAGGCCAATGTTCCCTCTAAGCCGCGCACGTGCGCAAATGCGCAGTGCTGAAACGGTCTCTGCGCACAGAAAATCTAACCTGCGCACAAAAAATCAGAAGTGATGTTTTTTTTAGTCGTTGCGCACTGTTGTCCAATGGACCACGCAGGCTCGCAGACTCGTGAAAAATTAGATGGAACATTGCCAGGGCCAAATAGTGTTATCACCGAAGTCTGAACTCGAGGTACAAGAGCGGCCCGCAAAGGTAAATATTGCGCTCCGTGAAGAAATGAGAATTTACTATCACGTGTGCCTCACGGAAGAGATTTTTTTAGTATGGTCTCGTACGCGTGAGCGATACTGATATCATTTCAATAGCGCAGTATTTTCTGGGAATAGCGAAATAACATGGTTTAACAAAGTTATAAATAAAAATGGGCTATCTCGAAGCTAATCTGCGCGAAACTAACGAATAGTCTTCTCCGCGTGGCATTGCTCAAGATTTACTCAGGACCGTAACAGCCGCACCCCAAACCCCCCAATTGGAGGGGCCGAGGTCGACGGGCCCCAAAATTATTTCGTGAATTAACATAACTCATGATGTATTTGTTTGGAGTTTTCAGGATTTTTTTTTTTGGCGCTATACGCGCGATTTAATATTGTCGGATATCGTGATTATTGGGTACCCTATCCCGACAAAAAATACGCATGATTTATAGACATGGGCACTTGGGCGTCGGCCATTACCGCACCATGACGCGCCAAGACATACGAAATTGAAGGTTGTGTAACATATGCGACTCCGAGAAGTGTGCCAGAACGATCAGCAGCGAGAAAACCTTGACCGAAAACTACTGCCCATGTGCTGTCCCGGTGATCCGAGTCCCAAAACAAGACAAATGCTATATCGAGGGAACATTATCTTCCAGTAAATAAATACCAATTTGAAATGGTGTACCTCTTTTAGTTTAGAACGCGTTTGGGCGATTTCAAGATCTTTTGACATAGCAGATAGGAGCTAGGTCACGAAATAACATCATGTAACGAAGTCATTACCAACGGGTACGTAGGAAGATGTTTTATTATTATTTTAGAGGGCCTATCTATTCCAACACACCTCGCTCGATCAGCTCTGCCGGTAAATCTGATTATGTGAGCAGGGAGAGGATAAAAATGGATAGCACTATATATGCAATTCCCGATCATATTGACCAATGTAATCATGAATTATATAAATTTTTGGCGCTCCGCGTGTGTATAGGCGACACAGCCACTATTGCGATTATAAGCACCGGGAAAAAGCCTATAGCCCGGAGAGTTTTATCACCTTTTGGGGGGGTTGCGCACTGTTGTCCAAGTGCCTGCGCAGTGATTTGGCGTGTTTTCGCAGACTCGTGAAAAATTAGAGGGAACATTGCTGGAGGCCATAGGAAAGACCGCTATTTCAATTCACATTTATACCCCAAAATACAAAAAGTGTGTCATGATGATTAGTTTGAGCCAGTCGATGAATAATTTTTCCACAAGTCGATCAGCACCAACGACCACAGACTACAAGGTAGCTGCTGCTGAGGGTACCTCGTACCTGGGCATTCCATACTGTTAAACACCAGCAATCATTTCTCACTAGCAATTGCACATCGCAATAGTTCAAAGCAATATTCCCCGGTTCGAACATTGCAAATAAATTTTCTTCGGTCAGGACCAAGACTACAACATTGTTACTGGAATTTTTGCTCCATACGCTCAGAAATGATTTTGTCTGAACTTGATGTACGGCCTTTTTCCATCTTGGTTGACGCCTCTAACGAGGTGGGCAGTTTAGTTTATCACCCTAGAGGGGGGCGAAGACCAATGTGTTTTTTTTTTGGGGGGGGGGACTGACGAAGTGCTGTTTCGGCCCTCAGTAAAGGTAATCCTAGACCTGAGCTGTCGTGACATCTATGAAGCACTTTCTAATAACAATAAGGAGTTGCTGGAGCAGATTGTTTCTGGTGAAAAGTATGGAATGTGATATGCCGCCACAAATTATGTACAAAAACGCTTTTTCATGCTAATCTCATTTTTCGACTGTCCTTATTTTTTGGTCGATGTCGATGGCAACCCTGCCTATATACACAAAAGATATTTTACGCAAGGCACATCATCTCATTATGAATTGATAGTGGGTGATTACGAGGCATCATAAAATTCGACAAGGTATATTGGTAGCAGCAGTGGTGGCCCTATGAACGGAAGGGGGGCGGGCGAGACTTACCGGGGGGCCCCCTATAAGTATCTAACCGTAACTTCTGACCAGACCCCCCTTTCGCATCTGCTATAATTATCTATCTTTCACCGCGTCAAGGTTTGGTCAGATGCTGGATTCGGCCATATCTATTATTGCATTTGTGCAAGGATAGACTATACATCAAAACTAAGTAATTCCACCGCATGCAGAGACGTGATGATTATAGTGATACGGGACTTTTCAAACAAATGCAGAGATTTGATGATGATTGACACATCTGTACGGAATCATATTCTTGCTTGGTACACGGATTTCCATGTTTATTCGCTATTATCCCTGAAAAAAGCGCATAAACCAGAGAGGGGGCCCCTTCGACCAGGGGGCCCCAGGCGACCGCCCACCTCGCCCACCCCAAAAGCCACCACTGATTGGTAGCATTCAGATTAGGCTACAATATAATACCTGGAGTTCAATCATGGTTATTGAATATTGTCAAAAGTATCGATGTCCCAGGTTAACACACGGTATAGCCTATACACCTACGTCCTACATATGTTAGAGATTTCTGCCCCTCGTCTTGGCTCACGAATCTCACTTGAGATTTGATCAAACGTACCGACTATATAAACTTTCAATTATAGAAACATATTTCATGGGACACACACCATTCAAAATGTTAAGTTCTCCACGGGTTGCACAATTTCTCTACGCGGGATGTAGGTTGCACAATGCACATTGCACAACGCACTGCACTTGCACAGCGAACACCTATCGTATACAGCATAGGCTACTCTTTGAAATACTATGTACCTGATATAAATTGGCTGTTTACAGAATTTGGAGGGGCCCTCAGCGTGCTCTGTGACATCTCGATGGCCGACACGTCTCCGTAATTACTACACTCCAAAGGTGTCACGGCAGTTAGCTCGTCATCGGGCATTCTGTTCGGCGTGAGATGTTTCGACGGTTGCTCCGCGTCTTCGGGGCCTTGATGTTCCGTGATGTGAGTTATGGTGGATATCTCCGGGCATACAACTATTTCGATGCTGTTGCCGATTCTCTGAATGCAACGCATGTACTTTATTTTGGTTAATTGGATGGTCATCACGGGTAGCAAGGTTAGACGTTGACAACAAATAGACAACTATAATGTTCTCAGCCTTTCCGAATTAAATTAGAAGTAGAATTATAGCTACTATTTTTTCATATTAAATTCGAATTCGAATTCGAATTCGAATTATCAGGGCTGCGTGATGTGACCACTGACTCGATCGACAAGAATCGTAATACAACAATCTCTGCTACAACAAACCTTGTTGTACATAGCAAAGGTCCATTCCCTTTTGGCATAGGCCTATGTTACGCGTGTCAAATGCAACTTTGTATTAACCCACCGGGAAGGCTAATCGGAAATAACCTATCAACCAAGACGAACTTTTTTATATCCCTAATATAGCCAGTCCGTGAGTGCTGTGCGTATTACAAGTAGGTCAGCCTACATCACGTAGCAAAGATTTCTAACACGAAATAATACCGATGGACAGTACCTTGCTCTTTTCCGGGGCCCAAAGTGCTTTTTTCTGATCCGCCCAGTTGTTGCGCTGACTGGCGTTGGTGGTCTTTGTTGAATGTTCATCGCATTCGTGTATCGTTTCAAGCTTGTTTGCATTATGAGCAACATCACAGTCCAAGACGTTCAGAGTCAAACTATCATGTTGGACAAAACTCGTTCTGTCGTCGGCTGTCGTTGTGGACTTTTCTAGCATACGATCCGGGTATTCCACGTAGATGAGATCTCTTGTCCTTTCGGCGTCGTTAGACTTGTTGCGATTCACCTCGCCCGTTCGGCGCGATCTTCTATTCCCCGACTTCGCGCAGTTCATGCGACTGACAGCTTTTCCCATCTTTGTAGATCCCTTTGACACGACTTCCCGTAACCCGGGTACCGAATGGCATGGGCTCTTGCCGCTGTTTCTAACGAGTAATCACACCGTTTACAATAATTAGATTGAACCAGACGGTCAGAGTTCCTTGCTGAATGCAACGCCAGTGTATTGAAAGTGGTCTTCCAATCATGGTTCAAGATTACGGCAGCAGAAGCGTCCGAGCAGGAATGAATATCCAATTACACATTTCGTTATAAGTAAGACTTCTATAGAGAGCTTGAAGCATATACTGTAGTGGAAAGATATATGTATATTTTCATTCACGGCAGCCAACGTAAACGTAGTATAAGATACTACCATGACTACAATGTCCAACACATATTATAGGCTTGTCATATTTACCCAAGAATAATAGTATCAATATCAACAGGAAAAATTTGACTATATTTTAGAGCTGCAGCAAATATCATTTGAAGCCGTATTGCCGGAGTAAATATTGAGCGTTACATGAGTTCTCAAGGAAATAATTTGAAAATGAACGAGTAAGCTCACCAACTGACCAATCACATTTTAGTAATGCCGCTCGTAACGTGACTTGACTACTGACTAAAGTGACTATATGCCGTTCGGGTTAGGATTAGGGTTTAGGCCGAGCGTCTTCATCGTCTTCAGATTCATGCAAATTCGATGAATAATTCATCTTGTGCAGCAACCGTGCGACCAACAATCTGATTCTAAAAAATATTGGTGTCTTATTGGAGATATGAGGAAGCTAATAGAAATTGCTGAGCTCGTGAATCAGTTCAGTTACAGTCTCTATGTATTGTATATGCTACAGAATTTGACGACTTCATCTTCACATGCCTTTGTCCTCGTCGGTGAGTTGCTAAAAGATAGGCTAATCAACACATTCCAACAAATTGGAGCAAATTCCAACAAATTGTGTGGAATGGTATTCCGACGGGTATCAGGGGTCAGCGTACAGATGTTCTCAGCCGCCGGTCCGTGGCAAGTTTCCTGCATGTCCGCCAAATATATTTTAATTTGATACCGTAACTCCAAAATGCAAGAAGTTGGATGCTTGCCGATTAATTAGAGAAATGAAGCATCAAATTTTACCTTCAGACGTTCTGAGCGATTTTTTCTGCGTGGTGTCGTAATAGAGAGCTCGTGGTCTACTTTGGGCTGCGTCACAATTGTGCAATTGTTGTACGAAAGCGTTTGAAAGCGAAAACTAACTCGTTTTGGGCAAGCGATATATGAAAGCTACGGAGACTTTTAAACGAACTTCGTTCAATTCCGACTGTGCAATTTGGCGACACTTGACAGTTAATAGGCTATAAGTATCCAAGTCGAATTTCTTTCAGACGATACCGAATAATCACAATAGAGTTAGGACCTCGCGAGCTTCGCCTTGGCAGCAATATCAAAAACACAGCATCGAATAAAGTTTCCAATATTACATTGAGCTGCATACATAATATTGTAATTAAAGGGTCAATTTTGATTTTTGAAAGTTTACCGGCCCGCGAGATCTGAGAACCACTGCTCTAGTATGACCACGGCCAGACCATTGGCCAGGCCATCCGTCAAGGGTAAACGCAGCTTCCACTTGAATTGACGCGAAAGTTCGCGCATTTGATTAGTTCGGCCATCCGGACGAGAGTCTGCAGATCAATCCTCGTATCACGTCTTAAAGTTTCGCCGGTTTGTCAGCGGCTCGATCATCCTTTCCTTATAGCCGCGCGCGTCACCGTTCTTTATAGCGAATTAAGAAAGCATCCTCATATCTCCATGCGTCTTGAGCAGAAGAAAACAATGGAACCGTTGATTATGATTATTAATAGTGTGCGACTTTAAGCTTGTGCCTCGTGCTTTTGTAACATGCGATAACCAGAGGTGGTCAAAGTAGTCAAGAAAGCTACTCAAGTAGAAGTAGAAGTAGCGACGAAAAAATCTACTCAAGTACGAGTAGAAGTACTTCTTCCATAAGCTACCTTAAACTACTTGAAGCAGAAGTAGTACTTCAAATCTACCCAGGCAAGTAAGTAGTTGCGAAAACGATCGTAATTCGCTCGCATGGATTGTCAAAAGGTGCAAATTGAGCTATGCGAAAGGTGCCGAGCTTGATTCGATATTGGTCGATGCATACCAGGAGGTATTCAATTTTCGACAGCATAAGCATTCGTCCGCATCATGGGATGAAAATGATAGTATTGATATAGAAATGCGATACTAATCCTCTGTTTAATCGAACAGCACGTTTTAGAAAATATCATGGTATGGCGCACTCCCCGATATTATAAGGCCCGTAGTTTAGTCGAAGAGCAATACGGAGAAGCTGTATAGGATACGGTGTAGACACTTTGCGCGAATAATAAACGTAAATAAAATAATGATGGATCGTAAAAATGCCATATTGTGTAGCTATATTTCCAGAAATTATAGGCATCACTATACACTTGCTTTTTTACTTCAATGTGTCTGTAATCGAGACAAAAGAACTGATAATAATTACTACTCAAAAGTATATGATACTGGGAATTGAAAGTGAAATATAAATACTATACTTCCAAAAGCGGAAATGTATTTCATGTCTTTAGTCCAGAAAGTTTTCAAGGTGGTATGCTACAACAGCTCTAAAACTAAAAAAGTCAGGGTTCACTTATTAAGATCAGGACACGCCATGGACTGCTAGGTTACGATCTGATAAGTAAACGCTATAGATTGCGAAACATCGGTTTCAAACGTTATGATGAGTCCTATATACTATGATGAAATATTTGATATGGGCGAAGGGCGACAATGCGGTGTGAACGGAACCACGCCAACCCACTAACTAAATGATATTCACCGATACTTTCGTGAAATCATACTGGTTGGCGCGACGAAAATTCTGGGCTTTACACTCAACTTTTATGAAAATTCAATGGTGATACTCCTTGAAAACAGCACCGAAATACCTCAGGCTATCTTCCTGAATAGAGGCCTAAGCTACTTCTACTTGACAAACTGAAAATAGCGAAAAGTATGTAAATAGATCACAAAATATTACGAAGTTGAAGTAGAAGTAGCACATATCAGATATACTTGAGTAAGTACCAGAAGTAGATGAAAACTACTTGAGTACTTCGCAAAAGTAGAAGTACTTCGTTACCGACCATCTCTGGCGATAACCCATTTTGCATAATTCTGTACGTCTCACAGTATACACGCCTCTTTTAGCACGTTCTGTCATTTATTACTACATAATATATATTCAGAGGTGGTCAAAGTAGTCACCGTCGCTACTCAAGTAGAAGTAGAAGTAACGGCAGAATTTCTACTCAAGTAGAAGTAAAAGTGGTGGTTCACAAGTAAGTAAGTAAGTAGGTATTCTACGCCTATTTTTGCCTACAAAACTGAAAACTGTCAAGTAGAAGTAGAAGTAGTCTAAAATCATACCTACTTAAAAAGTAGTGTGAGTAGGCAAAATCTACTTCAAGTACTTCAAAAAGTAGAAGTAGGGGAGATGTGGTACCGATGGATCACTGGGACCGAAAATACTTTCAAAATTCTTTATGATAATTCCATGATTACACTCCGTGAATTTGTCTACAATTGCATGCTGGCAAAATCTTTCCTCACATACCAAAAAATTCGACGTGCACGTGCTATGGGGTCTCTCACAAATGTTTTTTGTTTTGGGGGGTGTAAACTAAATTTAGATCGACATATACATTTTTCTTTGTAACCTTCAACACGAACAAACCAGCAATCATTTTCATTGTGAAGTGTAGGGCTTGTATCAGGCTTTATAATAACACCTAATATATTTTTCATTACCTTCCTTGAGTGGAATTTTTTTCGATTCATGTATAAAATTCGTAGGGTGGGGACCGATGATACAATAGCCAAATCAAGCAAAATAATCAAGCATACTAATCATGAAACAAATGAAACATGCCTACGTACAGAAAATCTTTATGTAATAATTGCATATGATGTTTTATCGCTATAACGAGGTATTTGGAAATCACACTGTCGATTTTCGGGCAGTATGTATGTACCCTCAAATTTATAAGTTCGAGCCTAAATCGAAACGTGATTTTATGAAAACATTTGAGTTAATATTTATTCTATTTTTAGACGGTTGCGACCAAACATTCTTCTTTGGCTTGCTGTCGCTTAGATTACAATACTAAGCAAGAAAAGTTGTGACATCTGAGTTTTTTAGGGTATATGTGTCATAGGTCCCTGGGTCGTGTGCCATCGGACCCACCGGGTGGGGACCGATGATACGTTCGAGCAACAAATTTTGAACGTCCATAAATATTTTTTTAAAAGACGGATATTCATGTATATGAGTGCGATAGGTAGAGCTTGTATCAAAGTGCTGAGCCGGCAAAAGATCTGCTGTTTTCGGCTGAACATTTTGGGGCCAGCGATCATTTTCCAATTTTTGATCCATCGGTACCACATCTCCCCTACTTCGTTACTGACCAACTCTGTATATATTATATATATGTGCGGGCTAATAAAGGGGGGAGTTGGGTGGTTGACTTCATCAAATCATTGGACTCCTTCCTGAAATTGCAATTCTATTCATGTATCTTAAATCGAAAAAATAAAATAAAAATGGTGGTACATAAACGGCATTGGCACATATGTCACGTTCAATATGACTCCAGGCGTCAAACGCTATTCTGATAACGCTCCATTCATGTAGTTCTGATTTTCTTTGAAACTATGACTCTATATAAAGGTCAGCTCTGCCAGGGATATATGTTGAGTTCTATATATCCATTATCCATGCATTCTACAAGCACCAGTAAGGAAATAGAGATGTACGTCATGGTTATTGCGTCGCGACATTGCGAACATTATATTAATAATTATCGGAACGCGCTTACTCATTGATTGTAGCCATTGACAATGGGAAGTTGTTTGTTGCGTCATTGTGTGTTCATTGTTTCTCTGCGAAATAGGAAATTATTATGCTGAAAATATGTGACATTTCGTCATTGCTGATTGTCGGCGTCTTACATGCAAGCCTGTAGGTAGGCGCAATGCTGTTCAATTGCCACGATACCACATTGTCAGAGCTTTTTAAACGTAGGTCGTGGGCATCGACATTCCAACTTATAAGTCTATGGAGATTCCTAAATATAGGCTAACATCGGTTTCGACTGTTTACAGAGCCGCTATTGGAGTGCATAGATTAGGATTGAAATCGGTGCTGATTTATTCTTTGATTTCGGCTAATCCTTGTATTTACTGAGAATTTGTTCAAGTGAGTAGTATAGTAGATCGCTCGCGAATCGCCATTGGTTCTTATGGGCGGGGTGGCACGGTGCCGAGAAACCGGGGGTGGCACGGTGACCCTTATCTCTTATGGCGGGGGTCGCACGGTGCCATTGTGTCTTATGGCGGGGGTCGCATGGTTACCTTTTGGGTATAGGCTGCGGCGGTGACTCGTATTGAAAACTCGTGGTCGTGATTCGTACTTCCGGGTATACGTGCGGCGACATGCTAACGTGAAACTCGTGGTGACATGCTAATGTTTTTAGGTATACGTGCGGTGACATGCTAACGACGATAAATGTGTCTGTCATGTATTCTTACGGGATCTGTCGTGATTCGCCATGTGTTCTTATGGGTGCGGTCGTGATTCGTACTTTCAGGCGTCTCTCGCGCGGTGTTGAATAGTCACCAACAATAACCACGCAGACGGAAACGTGGCTTGTTGTGAGGATTAAGCAGTGCGACCTATATTTCGAAAGACCTGCGTGCGGAATTGTTTCTCGTCCAGCCGCTACTATCGATTATTACACTATTCCATTCAGCGCGAAATAGTTTGCTAAATCTAGGAATCACTTCCAAGGTAATATTTTGGTAATTAGTTTACCGCAGAGCAGGCGTAGACGGTGATTCGAATATCAACAATAACCGCGTTCACAAACTAACACTTCAAAAATGTGTGAAATAGTTTGCAAAACCCCAGCGATCGCTGACAAGATAATGACTCGGGTGACATGATAACGTTACAGGTATAGGCTGCGGTGGTGATTCGCCATGTGTTCTTATGGGTGCGCTCGCACGTCGTACTTTCAAGTATAGGTATCTCTCGCATGTCGTATTGGAAACTCGTGTTGGCTCGCTCACGCGGTGAAATTTTAGTAATCAGTTTGTCGCAGAACTGATTTCACTCGTAAGGATTCGTACTTTCGGGTATAGGCGGCGTGCTAACGTGAAAACCGGGAGGTGGCATGCTAATGTTTTTAGGTACACGCGCGGTGACATGCTAACGATGATAATGTGTCTGTCATGTATTCTTACGGGATCTCTGGTGATGTGCCATTGTTTCTTATGGGTGCGACGGCATATCGTACTTTCGGATATAGGAATCTCTCACACGGTGTTGAATATGTATCAAGTAAATAGTCACGAGTATCGCTAAACAGGAAATTCACTAAACCGCAGTGCAATGTGTGACTTTGGAAAACAGATGTTCGCGACCGCGTTTTGATATTTGTGACCCACTAAATACATCCGTTTTGGAAACGCGTCCTGTTGTGAGGATTTCGAGCGCACACTATCGTATCGATTATTACACTAATCCAGTCAGTACTATTACATGCAGGAGTATTCAGTATTCAGCAGCGACACGAAAAGCGGCCAACAAATAACCGCACTCGTAAATTAACACCTCAAAAAGTGTAAAATAGATTGCAAATCCCGCGATCGCTAACAAGATAATGGCCCTGGCATAACCATTTTAGTGACTTGGTGTTAAAGACATACCGATCGCTCACAAGGTAATATTTCGGTAATTAGTTTGTCACAGAACCGTCGCAGTCGGTGATTCGAAAACCAACAATTTGACACTTTCTGGTGGTCGCTATATGTTTTGACACTTCGGAACGCGGTTGACTTTAGTTGCGTGATACAAATCACGAGAATATTCAATCAATGTGTCAATTTGTCAACTTGAAATGTAACTCACTACACAAATCAAGTTGAATCGTATTTGAATGTATTGATTCGACCCGACTCAAATCATTTGACAAATCCTATTAACGCGATCTGTTGAATCGAACGTAACCTGAATATTACTGACGCCAACATTCACCCGCATCGGATCATTCACACATTCCACGCCGCTGTTTTAACACTTATAGAATCAATACCAACTATCTCTAACCCGATAATATTCAATCATTTTGGTAATTTGCCAACTTTAAATCCATTCGCGGGATGTACTAAAGGTAAATCCAAATAATCCAGGATGAAATATTTGGACTTTGACATTGCGTGAATTGAAATAGGTTTGACAAACATGACTACCAACTTTCACCCAGTCACATATCAAGATTATACTTTGAAACAATCCTTGAAACTGACAACTCTATTCACGACTCCGTTTCCGTTTGTAAAATAGAGTTTCAGAAATACTATCACTATGACAACTCAACATTTTAACATCTCGCCATGCACAAACGAGTAAAATACAAAAACCTTGGTAAGTCAATCCGTTTGTAGTAACTCACCAAACCAAAACAAAAAGTGTCCGTATGAAAAGTAGACAAGACTACGCGAGTAATCACTACAACCCACAAACATACCAACTCAGTTGTATCCATATCCCATATTTTTTATTCAACTGTAAGATGAAGTAATTACTACTTGGCGCGCGACTTGAGATTAACACATTACATTTGAGTATACGAGATTTGAATGTCTGACCAACGTAGTTGAGAATTCTTACAATCGAACGCAGGTGTTATATTGAAAATTTTCACGAATTGACACATTGATTTTGACATATGAGATTTTGTAATAGTCGATCATGACTTGATTATTAAATTATGACATTATTAGACCAGGCTGTGTTGAAGGTTATTACGATACCAACAAACTTTTCAGAAACATTGTTATTAACATATCGATTTGTAAAACTAGATTAACATATCTGAAATGTTTTGATTGGGAAGATTAAGCCGTGTCCGTAAAAACCACGCAGCGTATTGTGGAAATCAGGAAATAATTTACAAATGTAATTGTCTCCAGTAACCAAGACTAAAGATGAAACAACAATTTTCTTTGTTGAACAATAACCGGTACAATACTTTATCGTCGTAATCTGCGGTGGGAATTGAAACACTTTCGCACATTTCCCGGTGTCAAGATATCACACTAGGTGAATTGACATATCGCCGCTTGATTAATGATTAATCCGTTCGCGCCATTTCACACACTTTGATCATTACAAAAAACAAATTGGAATATGTTTGCTAGATGCATTCAATTCAGTTAGAAATGTCTGGTACACAACAATCGTAATATCAATGAAGTACTTGCTACACTGTAATTCACTTAACGTGTTTTGCATTGTTGTTCATTTGTAGTATTGATTGTTTTTGAACCCCCAAATAATAATTCCCCGACATGAAACCAAACCGCTGAAAGTCGTTACCATCACAACGAAACAATTTGTACGATGTTTGCCAAATGTATCCTATAGTTAGGTGTACTAGAATTATTTGTCTAACACATACACCGACAATGCAATCGAAAATTTTTCCGTTGTCATTCGCTAGAGTAAATGTCATCACAATACTCTGTCGCTAAAAGACGTTACTTGTATGTGATTGAATCCCTAACAATTATCTCACTAAACCGAACTCCAAAGAAATTTTACTCACTCGACGGATATGAAACAGCGTCGCTTAATCGGTCTATATCGTTTTTCTAAAGGTAAATCATATCCATCCAATAGAAAACAATTTTCACTAGCTTGGTAATGAAACCGAAGTCTTCATTCGATATTTTGTTTGTGTCAAATACTTTGTAATAAACACATTTGAGTGGTTGAGCTTTACATCATCAAGCTGTTATTTGTAAATCAAGATTTCGGTAAACTTGTAAATGTATCGTTTAACTAACCGACATTTAGTGATTGGCGAACATACCAAACGATACACACCCATCTCCGAAATACTGCATTGATCTTAATTTCCACCATCGTGATAATCGAAGTACATTTCTTTCGAATTCGTAATAACCGACTACGACACGATAAATTTTTGACAAGTTACGCTTAGAAGATTGGTTGCATATCGCGAAAAAAAAATAATATACCACTCATATTGGTACTGTTACTCCATTGATCGATATTTTCAAACGAGTAAAATTTATTACTTGAGTTTCTCCGCTTAATGTAAATGAAAACTCAGCCGTCTTTTAACATCACAAAGACATTGATAAAAAGTAGGCAATCAAACACAACAGTTTGTACGACACTAATTATTGTTCCACACATCTCATTTCATACTAAGTGTACACGAAAGATATTCATGACACATGAAAATATTCGCTCATGCTACGAACATACGCAATGATTGGTGGTGCTTTCAAACTGTTTCGATATCACAAGAACTTTATTGTCTGAATGGGTGTTCATGTATCTTAATAATCAAATAGTTCAACACAGAACTAGTACGAACAGAAACATCAGAGTTGTTTACACAAAAGTTTGTATGTGTACAGTATGCGAATACCATGTGTAAGTCCAGCGCAATTGTGGTATCCATCCGAGTTTAGTTAACACAAATTTATTACAACGGACCCACGTAAACTTTCGTGAAAGAAAAGCATACTCACTTCCAGAGGGTTATGTCAATACCATAGCAGTAAATCAGCTACTCCAACAAGAAAGTACATATGTTTCTAGCCACGGTCCTTACATCTTTCACATAGATCAATCTACTTTGCTAACGAAAAGTGCTGAGTCATCACATGATCGCCCTCACAACAAAACAGCTAGTAGATATTATCATTCAAAATATTCCTAACCCTTTACACACCAGTGACAAATCATACAACGAATATGCTTTGCGGGTCGAATTGTTGTTCAGTGTCAAGTCTACCTGTTGAAACGTACATTAAACAGCGCAATCCAATTAAAACCACGAATCTATTTTCATTTCGTCACATACAGAAAAATAAATTTTCTTTCTCCAACACATACTTGTAACCAATCGCTTTCATTAAACACACAACACCATAAAAGTATTTACTTTCTACAACATAGACATTCCGATGTAGTCAAGAAATATTTTTATTAATCAAAATCATCGATTTCTGTTCACGGCGTTAGTGTGTGCATGTCATACCTGTGGGGCCCGTATTAAAATGGACACGACACGACTGACTGTAAGGAGATAGAAGTCTATCACATCGATTTACATGTGGTCTTCGCCACGGTTTCAAAAAACGAATCATCTCTTTTGCATTGATCTAGACCGAGCAAGTTAGTTAATGGCCATGATTGTGTTTGTCATATGCGAATGATAGGGTTACTGTCAAATCTACATACAACAATCTTCTGACGATCATAATAGCAATTTCATTTTCCACCCCTTCATAATTGTACAACTCGGTAACTACGTTTAACAAGACCAATCACACTACCGGCGTTGAACACAAGATACCTACCCAAGTAAAAATATCATTCTGGTTTGGACAACTGACGTTTACCTGTGTAAAATTATCATTTTCACTTGGAGGTCCACCGTTACCTAACTAAAATACCATTGTCCTTTGGAGATTTATCGTTTACCCAGTGTAACAATCCCCTTTTCACTTGGAAATCTATTTTTGGCCTGAATAACAAACCCCTTTTCACTTGGAAATCTATTTTTGCCCTGGATAACAAACCTTTTTCATTTGGAAATATATTTTTTCTCTTGGTAACAAACCTTTTTCACTTGGAAATATATTTTTTCTCTTGGTAATAAACCTTTTTCACTTGGAAATATATTTTTTCTCTGAGTAACAAACCTTTTTCACTTGGAAATATATTTTTTCTCTTGGTAATAAACCTTTTTCACTTGGAAATATATTTTTTCTCTGAGTAACAAACCTTTTTCACTTGGGAATATATTTTTTCTCTGGTTAACAAACCTTTTTCACTTGGAAATCTATTTTTTCTCTGGGTAACAAACCTTTTTCACTTGGAAATATATTTTTTCTCTGGTTAACAAACCTTTTTCGCTTGGAAATATATTTTTTCCTTGAGCAACAGACCATTTTTACTTGGAAATATATTTTTTCCTTGAGCAACAGACCATTTTCACTTGGAAATATATTTTTTCCCTGAGCAACAAACCATTTCACTCGGCGGGTCGTCGTTTACCTGAGTAAAATATCATTTTTCTTTGGAGATCTGGCGTTTACCCATTGTAACAATACATTTTCACTTGGAAATCTGTCGTTTACCTGAGTACCAATACCGTTTTCACTTGGAAATCTGTCTTTTCCCTGGGTAACAATACCCTTTTCGTTTTGAAACTGACAACCACACCGGTCAATTTGATATTTTTTGTATATTGTTACAACAGACAGCGACAAAATATACACCAACAACGACTCCTATACATTTGTCTAATCAAATATTCACTTGCTCTGATGCATCCCATCAAAATCATTGGTTACTCACATACAATAACAATGTGCTGTTGTACATCGACATGTATGTTTTCGGAATTGGTGAATAAAGGCGTTTCCGATATGTCCGGGTTTGTGCTTTGGATTTTCCAGAGTCAAAATGTCTGAATAAAACACCTCCTCGACTTTGGTAACTGGTTGATACACGGATAATGGTGTTCGGAAAACGGATGAATTTATGTTCCCCATCGCGCTGACAACATCGGGTTACTTGTGAGTTTCCTCGGGTCTGTTTACTATATTGTGTCTTTACTGGTCAATACATGTCGCTCCAGTCAGCTGAAACCGGATCACCAATATGAGAAAGTGTGGGGGGCCGGATCCGGATATTCACTCATGACCCAACGACCGATATTCAAGTAAACATGTTACAGACCGTGTTTTGTCTCCATGAAAAATACCTATGCATACACCATCACATCAAGTACGTCACGATTGTTCACAAGTAATTGCGTAAACGAGATGTATATACAATGTGTCGATGCACAAACATCATGGGACACAAATTCACGTTCTCAAGTCTCATCATGCGCCGACTCTGTACATTCAATGTGGGCATAGATGACACACGATATGATACAATGGATAGTGCATTATGCATACCGATATATTCTCAGTCAAATATGCGAACCATACACAACCATATACCCTGATTTTCGCTGAATATCCACAACACCAACAAATCTGTACATTTCTTTTCCCTTGACCTCGATGATAGAGTTGTCATCCCAATGTACCAATCGAGTGTATGGTTCATCAGGTGTAAAATCCAAATCAAATGTCACCAAGGTATCGTTTTTCATTTTCAATATTTCCACCGCTGCATCTTGTCTGTGTCGTAAAACCACGGTGTGGGGCCAGAGGAATCTATGGAACGTTACGCGTAGTCCCATAATTACTCGTGGATATAGTCAGGTAACGACAACGTTTTCTCAGTGGTCTGCGTGGGTACACCGTTTCAATACGCAGCTGGATCAATTAGACGAAAAGTTTCCAACCGCGGTTTATGTTGACCTGTAGAATTACGAGACAGCACCCTCTTGTGGAGTGATTACCACGAAATCAGTCTTCGACCCGCAGAGATTCACCTTGGATTACATTATCAAATCGTAATCGAACTCGAGATTCACACACACACACACAGAGTCCATGTTTACGATTTCAATGCGGAGTCACTGCTCACGATGTTTAGCTGGAGTCGTTGTGTGGGAGTAGCGACATCTAACATATTCATCGCGTGAAAGATTGATAACGATGGTGATCGCCAAATACATTATGTCGGGTGAAACACTGCGGTCTCGGCGAAAAAGTTCACAGGTTATGACCAACAATGCGCAGGGATTGAGCGAGTTACGCAACACGATTATGTCGAGTCTTGATCACGATGCAAGTCTACCTGAGAATCCGAACAATCTTGCAAAATCAAGGTGTGAACCCGTGAAAGGGTTGTACTCGTGTGAGATTCATTTTTCACAAGTTGGGTGGAGGTGGTTCATACTAGGATCGTGTTACGTCCAAATATGACTGCTTGTCTGTCCCCAAGTCATCTATGCCCACATTGAATGTACAGAGTCGGCGCATGATGAGACTTGAGAACGTGAATTTGTGTCCCATGATGTTTGTGCATCGACACATTGTATATACATCTCGTTTACGCAATTACTTGTGAACAATCGTGACGTACTTGATGTGATGGTGTATGCATAGGTATTTTTCATGGAGACAAAACACGGTCTGTAACATGTTTACTTGAATATCGGTCGTTGGGTCATGAGTGAATATCCGGATCCGGCCCCCCACACTTTCTCATATTGGTGATCCGGTTTCAGCTGACTGGAGCGACATGTATTGACCAGTAAAGACACAATATAGTAAACAGACCCGAGGAAACTCACAAGTAACCCGATGTTGTCAGCGCGATGGGGAACATAAATTCATCCGTTTTCCGAACACCATTATCCGTGTATCAACCAGTTACCAAAGTCGAGGAGGTGTTTTATTCAGACATTTTGACTCTGGAAAATCCAAAGCACAAACCCGGACATATCGGAAACGCCTTTATTCACCAATTCCGAAAACATACATGTCGATGTACAACAGCACATTGTTATTGTATGTGAGTAACCAATGATTTTGATGGGATGCATCAGAGCAAGTGAATATTTGATTAGACAAATGTATAGGAGTCGTTGTTGGTGTATATTTTGTCGCTGTCTGTTGTAACAATATACAAAAAATATCAAATTGACCGGTGTGGTTGTCAGTTTCAAAACGAAAAGGGTATTGTTACCCAGGGAAAAGACAGATTTCCAAGTGAAAACGGTATTGGTACTCAGGTAAACGACAGATTTCCAAGTGAAAATGTATTGTTACAATGGGTAAACGCCAGATCTCCAAAGAAAAATGATATTTTACTCAGGTAAACGACGACCCGCCGAGTGAAATGGTTTGTTGCTCAGGGAAAAAATATATTTCCAAGTGAAAATGGTCTGTTGCTCAAGGAAAAAATATATTTCCAAGTAAAAATGGTCTGTTGCTCAAGGAAAAAATATATTTCCAAGCGAAAAAGGTTTGTTAACCAGAGAAAAAATATATTTCCAAGTGAAAAAGGTTTGTTACCCAGAGAAAAAATAGATTTCCAAGTGAAAAAGGTTTGTTAACCAGAGAAAAAATATATTCCCAAGTGAAAAAGGTTTGTTACTCAGAGAAAAAATATATTTCCAAGTGAAAAAGGTTTATTACCAAGAGAAAAAATATATTTCCAAGTGAAAAAGGTTTGTTACTCAGAGAAAAAATATATTTCCAAGTGAAAAAGGTTTATTACCAAGAGAAAAAATATATTTCCAAGTGAAAAAGGTTTGTTACCAAGAGAAAAAATATATTTCCAAATGAAAAAGGTTTGTTATCCAGGGCAAAAATAGATTTCCAAGTGAAAAGGGGTTTGTTATTCAGGCCAAAAATAGATTTCCAAGTGAAAAGGGGATTGTTACACTGGGTAAACGATAAATCTCCAAAGGACAATGGTATTTTAGTTAGGTAACGGTGGACCTCCAAGTGAAAATGATAATTTTACACAGGTAAACGTCAGTTGTCCAAACCAGAATGATATTTTTACTTGGGTAGGTATCTTGTGTTCAACGCCGGTAGTGTGATTGGTCTTGTTAAACGTAGTTACCGAGTTGTACAATTATGAAGGGGTGGAAAATGAAATTGCTATTATGATCGTCAGAAGATTGTTGTATGTAGATTTGACAGTAACCCTATCATTCGCATATGACAAACACAATCATGGCCATTAACTAACTTGCTCGGTCTAGATCAATGCAAAAGAGATGATTCGTTTTTTGAAACCGTGGCGAAGACCACATGTAAATCGATGTGATAGACTTCTATCTCCTTACAGTCAGTCGTGTCGTGTCCATTTTAATACGGGCCCCACAGGTATGACATGCACACACTAACGCCGTGAACAGAAATCGATGATTTTGATTAATAAAAATATTTCTTGACTACATCGGAATGTCTATGTTGTAGAAAGTAAATACTTTTATGGTGTTGTGTGTTTAATGAAAGCGATTGGTTACAAGTATGTGTTGGAGAAAGAAAATTTATTTTTCTGTATGTGACGAAATGAAAATAGATTCGTGGTTTTAATTGGATTGCGCTGTTTAATGTACGTTTCAACAGGTAGACTTGACACTGAACAACAATTCGACCCGCAAAGCATATTCGTTGTATGATTTGTCACTGGTGTGTAAAGGGTTAGGAATATTTTGAATGATAATATCTACTAGCTGTTTTGTTGTGAGGGCGATCATGTGATGACTCAGCACTTTTCGTTAGCAAAGTAGATTGATCTATGTGAAAGATGTAAGGACCGTGGCTAGAAACATATGTACTTTCTTGTTGGAGTAGCTGATTTACTGCTATGGTATTGACATAACCCTCTGGAAGTGAGTATGCTTTTCTTTCACGAAAGTTTACGTGGGTCCGTTGTAATAAATTTGTGTTAACTAAACTCGGATGGATACCACAATTGCGCTGGACTTACACATGGTATTCGCATACTGTACACATACAAACTTTTGTGTAAACAACTCTGATGTTTCTGTTCGTACTAGTTCTGTGTTGAACTATTTGATTATTAAGATACATGAACACCCATTCAGACAATAAAGTTCTTGTGATATCGAAACAGTTTGAAAGCACCACCAATCATTGCGTATGTTCGTAGCATGAGCGAATATTTTCATGTGTCATGAATATCTTTCGTGTACACTTAGTATGAAATGAGATGTGTGGAACAATAATTAGTGTCGTACAAACTGTTGTGTTTGATTGCCTACTTTTTATCAATGTCTTTGTGATGTTAAAAGACGGCTGAGTTTTCATTTACATTAAGCGGAGAAACTCAAGTAATAAATTTTACTCGTTTGAAAATATCGATCAATGGAGTAACAGTACCAATATGAGTGGTATATTATTTTTTTTTCGCGATATGCAACCAATCTTCTAAGCGTAACTTGTCAAAAATTTATCGTGTCGTAGTCGGTTATTACGAATTCGAAAGAAATGTACTTCGATTATCACGATGGTGGAAATTAAGATCAATGCAGTATTTCGGAGATGGGTGTGTATCGTTTGGTATGTTCGCCAATCACTAAATGTCGGTTAGTTAAACGATACATTTACAAGTTTACCGAAATCTTGATTTACAAATAACAGCTTGATGATGTAAAGCTCAACCACTCAAATGTGTTTATTACAAAGTATTTGACACAAACAAAATATCGAATGAAGACTTCGGTTTCATTACCAAGCTAGTGAAAATTGTTTTCTATTGGATGGATATGATTTACCTTTAGAAAAACGATATAGACCGATTAAGCGACGCTGTTTCATATCCGTCGAGTGAGTAAAATTTCTTTGGAGTTCGGTTTAGTGAGATAATTGTTAGGGATTCAATCACATACAAGTAACGTCTTTTAGCGACAGAGTATTGTGATGACATTTACTCTAGCGAATGACAACGGAAAAATTTTCGATTGCATTGTCGGTGTATGTGTTAGACAAATAATTCTAGTACACCTAACTATAGGATACATTTGGCAAACATCGTACAAATTGTTTCGTTGTGATGGTAACGACTTTCAGCGGTTTGGTTTCATGTCGGGGAATTATTATTTGGGGGTTCAAAAACAATCAATACTACAAATGAACAACAATGCAAAACACGTTAAGTGAATTACAGTGTAGCAAGTACTTCATTGATATTACGATTGTTGTGTACCAGACATTTCTAACTGAATTGAATGCATCTAGCAAACATATTCCAATTTGTTTTTTGTAATGATCAAAGTGTGTGAAATGGCGCGAACGGATTAATCATTAATCAAGCGGCGATATGTCAATTCACCTAGTGTGATATCTTGACACCGGGAAATGTGCGAAAGTGTTTCAATTCCCACCGCAGATTACGACGATAAAGTATTGTACCGGTTATTGTTCAACAAAGAAAATTGTTGTTTCATCTTTAGTCTTGGTTACTGGAGACAATTACATTTGTAAATTATTTCCTGATTTCCACAATACGCTGCGTGGTTTTTACGGACACGGCTTAATCTTCCCAATCAAAACATTTCAGATATGTTAATCTAGTTTTACAAATCGATATGTTAATAACAATGTTTCTGAAAAGTTTGTTGGTATCGTAATAACCTTCAACACAGCCTGGTCTAATAATGTCATAATTTAATAATCAAGTCATGATCGACTATTACAAAATCTCATATGTCAAAATCAATGTGTCAATTCGTGAAAATTTTCAATATAACACCTGCGTTCGATTGTAAGAATTCTCAACTACGTTGGTCAGACATTCAAATCTCGTATACTCAAATGTAATGTGTTAATCTCAAGTCGCGCGCCAAGTAGTAATTACTTCATCTTACAGTTGAATAAAAAATATGGGATATGGATACAACTGAGTTGGTATGTTTGTGGGTTGTAGTGATTACTCGCGTAGTCTTGTCTACTTTTCATACGGACACTTTTTGTTTTGGTTTGGTGAGTTACTACAAACGGATTGACTTACCAAGGTTTTTGTATTTTACTCGTTTGTGCATGGCGAGATGTTAAAATGTTGAGTTGTCATAGTGATAGTATTTCTGAAACTCTATTTTACAAACGGAAACGGAGTCGTGAATAGAGTTGTCAGTTTCAAGGATTGTTTCAAAGTATAATCTTGATATGTGACTGGGTGAAAGTTGGTAGTCATGTTTGTCAAACCTATTTCAATTCACGCAATGTCAAAGTCCAAATATTTCATCCTGGATTATTTGGATTTACCTTTAGTACATCCCGCGAATGGATTTAAAGTTGGCAAATTACCAAAATGATTGAATATTATCGGGTTAGAGATAGTTGGTATTGATTCTATAAGTGTTAAAACAGCGGCGTGGAATGTGTGAATGATCCGATGCGGGTGAATGTTGGCGTCAGTAATATTCAGGTTACGTTCGATTCAACAGATCGCGTTAATAGGATTTGTCAAATGATTTGAGTCGGGTCGAATCAATACATTCAAATACGATTCAACTTGATTTGTGTAGTGAGTTACATTTCAAGTTGACAAATTGACACATTGATTGAATATTCTCGTGATTTGTATCACGCAACTAAAGTCAACCGCGTTCCGAAGTGTCAAAACATATAGCGACCACCAGAAAGTGTCAAATTGTTGGTTTTCGAATCACCGACTGCGACGGTTCTGTGACAAACTAATTACCGAAATATTACCTTGTGAGCGATCGGTATGTCTTTAACACCAAGTCACTAAAATGGTTATGCCAGGGCCATTATCTTGTTAGCGATCGCGGGATTTGCAATCTATTTTACACTTTTTGAGGTGTTAATTTACGAGTGCGGTTATTTGTTGGCCGCTTTTCGTGTCGCTGCTGAATACTGAATACTCCTGCATGTAATAGTACTGACTGGATTAGTGTAATAATCGATACGATAGTGTGCGCTCGAAATCCTCACAACAGGACGCGTTTCCAAAACGGATGTATTTAGTGGGTCACAAATATCAAAACGCGGTCGCGAACATCTGTTTTCCAAAGTCACACATTGCACTGCGGTTTAGTGAATTTCCTGTTTAGCGATACTCGTGACTATTTACTTGATACATATTCAACACCGTGTGAGAGATTCCTATATCCGAAAGTACGATATGCCGTCGCACCCATAAGAAACAATGGCACATCACCAGAGATCCCGTAAGAATACATGACAGACACATTATCATCGTTAGCATGTCACCGCGCGTGTACCTAAAAACATTAGCATGCCACCTCCCGGTTTTCACGTTAGCACGCCGCCTATACCCGAAAGTACGAATCCTTACGAGTGAAATCAGTTCTGCGACAAACTGATTACTAAAATTTCACCGCGTGAGCGAGCCAACACGAGTTTCCAATACGACATGCGAGAGATACCTATACTTGAAAGTACGACGTGCGAGCGCACCCATAAGAACACATGGCGAATCACCACCGCAGCCTATACCTGTAACGTTATCATGTCACCCGAGTCATTATCTTGTCAGCGATCGCTGGGGTTTTGCAAACTATTTCACACATTTTTGAAGTGTTAGTTTGTGAACGCGGTTATTGTTGATATTCGAATCACCGTCTACGCCTGCTCTGCGGTAAACTAATTACCAAAATATTACCTTGGAAGTGATTCCTAGATTTAGCAAACTATTTCGCGCTGAATGGAATAGTGTAATAATCGATAGTAGCGGCTGGACGAGAAACAATTCCGCACGCAGGTCTTTCGAAATATAGGTCGCACTGCTTAATCCTCACAACAAGCCACGTTTCCGTCTGCGTGGTTATTGTTGGTGACTATTCAACACCGCGCGAGAGACGCCTGAAAGTACGAATCACGACCGCACCCATAAGAACACATGGCGAATCACGACAGATCCCGTAAGAATACATGACAGACACATTTATCGTCGTTAGCATGTCACCGCACGTATACCTAAAAACATTAGCATGTCACCACGAGTTTCACGTTAGCATGTCGCCGCACGTATACCCGGAAGTACGAATCACGACCACGAGTTTTCAATACGAGTCACCGCCGCAGCCTATACCCAAAAGGTAACCATGCGACCCCCGCCATAAGACACAATGGCACCGTGCGACCCCCGCCATAAGAGATAAGGGTCACCGTGCCACCCCCGGTTTCTCGGCACCGTGCCACCCCGCCCATAAGAACCAATGGCGATTCGCGAGCGATCTACTATACTACTCAAGTGGCATGCGAGTCAGTTGCTTATGCGGTCCAGGTGGATAAATACATGCCGACAACGTACTGAACTACGCTAACGTGAGTTCCGGGGAGAGTAGGCTATAATCGTTTCTTGGTTATGGAACGGAAACTCTGCCCGTAGCTCTAATCAGTTCAGTTTATTAAGAATTTCCATCATGTCAAAACACCACAAGACTGCGATACAATGAAGATATTATTGAAGAGTATATTCATATTGGAATGAACCCGGATATTTTCGGCTGACACTCGTCAGGGGTAATCGTTAGCATGTTCGTACCAATTCTTTACTAGTTGCTGACGATTACACCCGACAAGTGTCAGCCGAAAATATTCGGGTTTATTTCAATATGAATATACTATTCAATTGTATATTGTAGTTCTGTACCTCCAAGAATCTCTTTAAATGAAGGAGGAGATAGCGTAGTGGTGACGATAAGTTTAAAAGACCGCAACTGCATCCGCAACTGGTCGCTCGGCATACTCCTATCTGATTGTTCATTACATCGCATTGTGTCTTATCGCACTGTGCATTGTGTGTGTCTTGTTCGGATGAAAATAGAATCTGACGGATATTGAATATTGAATATTAAGGTGTCGAAACAACTTGGAGTAGCCTTTGCGAAATCAGACACCCAACCGCGCCTAGGCGATGTAAAGAAGAGGCATGTACACTGAATGAAGAGTAAAAGAGGGAAAATACAAAAGGACATTCGACAAAATGAGGTGGTATGTGACGGAAGGCGAGAGCGATATGTCAGGTTGTTGTCGGGCAAATTTGAGGGCTGAAAGTCAAGATTTTCAACCACATATGGGTAAACACACATGGGTAACGGATAGTTCTCCGCATTAATCAATACCCAAGAAGTAGCTCAGGGTTCCAAAAGGGTTGGTGACCACTGCGTCTAACCATAGCAATTTACAGCGTAGCTACGTAGCGTAGCGTAACGTAGCGTAGCTACGTACTAGCGTAGCTACGTTGTAAATTGCTATGGTCTAACTCACCCCAACATTACATAGTCAAATACATACATACATACTGATACAGATGCGGTATATACGGTGACATCGCTGACATCGCCGATATCGTTGACATCGCCAATTTGTACCCACCCATGAGGTTCGCCACTAAGCACTTGCAAACATCAACATTACATTCAACACAAAACATTGAACGGACTGACATGACATGACTATTGACTAACCTGGAGGAGAAGGATGGCACATATATATATATATAGGTCTAGCTCTGTCTGCATTCAGACTAAGAGCACCATCACCGAGGTGATGGAAATATCCATCGAAAAAGGACACAGCAATAAAGATTTCAAATATAAATTAAATTTCGCGTGAAAGTGCTGCTTTCGAAAATGTCCTGATGTCGGTATCGTTCCGATTAAGGACATTGTTCATCAGCGTTGCAGACGGTCTTCCTTTCTTGGTTCTCCTTTCATCTTCAAAGGTTATCGACTTCACGACACTATCATTAGGTTTCCGAATTATGTGGGCAAGAAATTTAGCTTGTTGGTGATCAATAAAGGATGAGAGATCTTCAGTGCGACAGATTTTATGAAGACTTTTATTACTAATTTTGAAGGCGTGGCCGGTTCCCTTTCGAGTGTAGCCTCCATGTATCATTTTTCGCAAAAATTGTCTGTAGCAGACATCCAGGACGTTTCTTTGATTTTCTGAAAGGGACCATACGCTGCAGCCATATGTGAGTCGACTTCTCACAAAAGCATTTAAAATTTTTATTCTTGTACCAATCCAAATTCTGAAGTTTCGAAGCAGGTATTTATTGGATTGGAAAGCTGCATGAGCCGAGCTGATCCTGTTGTTGATTTCGGTTATTCCCACATTCGTTTCCTTATAGTGAACAATACATCCAAGGTATTTGAAAGTTTTTACGTTTTCAATATGATGATTATGCAGAGAGCAGATTGAAGTCGGGTAAGTCAGTTCTTCATTGTGGTTAAATATCATAGTTTTTGTTTTCGACTCATTAATTTGTAATCCGAAATCAGTAAGAACTTCTGATAGCAGTTTCAGGCCTTCCTGGAGAGAAGATTGGTCTTTGAAAAAGAATTCAAGATCGTCCGCATAGCCTGAGCCCATGTTGACAGCTGTTCCTTGGTAGTTTTTGTCCCTTTTATTTTCTCGTGCATAGTCCGGTGTGCGAAAATGATACTGGCTGAAAGCGATATCGGTTAGTTCCGCTCTGTGTAGGAAAACCCTCACGGCATAGTCCATGTAAAGATTGAAGAGGATAGGGGACTCGGGACCGCCCTGTCGAACTCCAGATTTTGTGGAAAAAGTTTGGTTAGGGTGGCTTTTCAGTTCGGTTGTTGTGGATCGATATAGAGAGGCAAGTAAGTTCACGATTTTGGTTCCCTTATCCTCACCGATTCGATTTCGTAGCGACTGAATTAGCCAGGTTCTGTTGACGTGGTCGAACGCAGAGGAGAGATCGACAGCGTATAGCAGTGAGTATAGCAGTGAGTCAGTTGCGTGTATCAATTGAATCAGGTATCTGCGTCCCTGAAAAATGCAATGGAAATGAGGTTGACGCTAGAACGGATCCACAGGATATATGGCAAGAGGCAGTGCTATACCACTGTGTTTATAAGACATTAAGACTGATGACCTAGACCTGACCGTGTTCTTTTCTTGCCAAGCAAAGAAAATGAGTTACAGATGAAGTCAGCATGAGTCCATGAGTTTCTAACTTATTAATTAGTATGGTAATTGGTACTGGTTTAGAACGTCAAATATTGTTTTTGTTACTGTGAGAGTGTGAGTGAAGTCATCGCACCTTTTATCCATTGAGCACTATGCACGCTTTAACATACCAATGCTGTAATGTTATTGCAGTATATGTCGGAGCATTCTCTTTTAGCCATGTAGACACTACTGGTAGGTATCGCTTGTTCCAATTCTGAAGAGGACAAGGCCGCGTTGTTTTTGCTCCAAGCATGAAATTGCGAAGACTTTTTGGTCAACGAAAAGCACCAATCCGATCACTATGGTTTTTTATGCTCATGGCTGCTATGGGATGGATTTGCATATCCGTGACTTACTTCATTTACACTGTACCGGGAACTGGTAAGTCTTAGCTGATCCTGCTATGGTAGTAATCTAGTATAGTGGTATGCATTCCACCATACAGTGTGTTCATATTCTAAGCTAAGCAAAGATTGTTGGCATCATGACGTAACTAAGCCTATAACATAAAAACTGACTTGATTGCCCATAAATTGTAATGAGTCTAGTCTACTGGTGATAATTAGAATAAATAAAGGCCTTATGTGCAGTCCTACTCCCGGAAGACCCGCACGACCATTCGCATTGCAGATTTCATGTCATTTATGGCGTTTTTTAGCTGTGCATGTCATTGTCCATTTGCCTGGCTGTCACAGCTGCTGAAGAGGACATTTATAGGTGTCATAGGAGAACACTTTCGATTTCCTGAAAAAGGACGACATGTGGTAACCCTAATGTAATACAAATTATACCTGAGCAAATAGGACAATAAAGACCGGGTCAACTCCACAAGCTGCCAGTGTACATTAAGGCTGTTCAAACATATAAATGTGTTTTTCTTTCAAGTTTTACTGGTCACTTGATAAAGTTGTGAAAAATGCAGCACACCAAATTTCAATTAGCAGAAGCAAGGTTATTGGAGTTATAAATTGTGGTTATGAAAAAATAGTAAATTTTGAGTACCATACCGGTAGTGTATTGTATAGAGTTAATAAATGAAAGAATTTCCGACTGTAAATAGGCTACCGTAAACTGGGGTAACTTTGGACACTAAGCATTAGAACATTTAGATGGAAAGGGGTTGCCGCTGGATGTCCAATTCTTTTTCACGAGGCAATAGTACCACTAGTAGTCTCAATAAAAGGTGGAATCATTTTACTACCAGATAAACTTGACCCAACATTGATAAATTAATGGCAGGGGGTCGATTTCATCAAAATCGATGGTTATTGAAATTCTCGCAACCAAACATAGACAGCATGCGAACGAGTCATAGGTTCGAAATTTGGCAGCAGATTACTCGAAGTAGTCTTAATCCAAGGCAAAAATCTCAGCAGGTTCACCGTGAGATCAATGATGTGATGTCCATAGTTGCCCCCTCAAATTTTATCAGAGCGGGGTAACTTTGAACAGTGGAAAATATGATATTTAGAGCTCTGGAATGTGGCTGCTTCATCTGTGTCAAAGTGTATCGTCAACTATATTTGTTATGGCCTGCCTGATGGCTTTTTAAAATGGAATGATTAGGCAAATAAATTTAGAGTTTGCCAAAATATGAAAAAATGGGTAGTCAATAAGCCGAGAGATGGTAAGCGGGTGGAAGCTACTTGAAAAACTTATCGCATGCTCTTAAAGACGCGCCCGCTCAATATGGCATAAATTACGACAAGATATATCCGACGTAGGAAAGGGAAAGTTCATATTTTAAAGAACTGTAAAATATTTGAAATCAGCAATAAATCACGGTAACAAGCTTAATGCTTACTGACGCCGCCAGTGGAATAACCTTATCACCATATATTAATTATAAGTCCCAATTGGGGAAGAAATTAGGGGAAATTGAGATAAGGGATGAATAAGGGGGCATTAGCCTTCATAAACGACTTGATTTCTTATTTTTTTTTAGGAGGGGATTAGGTAAAAATGATGTACTAGGCCAGACGTATACCATTTTGTTTCAATTTTTGCCACTGCTCTCATCAACTCTTACCAAATAAGCCTCATTTAAGAGGTTTCATGAACAATGGAGTATGAAGACATACAAAAAACTATATTATCCAAAGTCACCCCACATTACTTTAGACACGGATAAGTTAGAAAAATACGGTACTTATTTATGACCCTGAAGACTTTGGATTAGTTAATTGTAATCTTTACTCCATAACCCCGGAAAAACACAAAACTTGCCTCCCCTGCACTCTAGCATTTGTAAAGCGAAATTGTGAAAAAATGTCCAAAGTTACTCTGGTTTACGGTAGGCTACTATTTTTTCAAATCTAAAATTTACTACTCCGCTTTTACAGGTTTGAATCTCTCCAAATTTGTTATCCCTCAATTATTTGTTTAACCTAGCAATTTCATGGGGTAGCCTGTAAAATTTGAAATATATTTTTCGTATATACTAACTCGAAAATTTTCTCCTCTGGTTAGAATTTAGCCAAGCTTGGCGTACAGCATTTTTTAGCCCGACATCAGTCAGGGGTAATCGTCAGCAACTAGTAGAGAATTGGGGATGCGTGAACGTTGTATGAAAAGTTTCAGACTCGCAGGTGTAAAATGTCAACTTTGTTTGTTCATTACAAGAGACCAAAATATTTTACTGTCAAAAACTGGAATGAACCTTTTTTGTGTTGTTCATTTTATAGCATCATTCCTCCACAAAATAATGGTAGCCTATGATTAATTTCAAAGCGCCACATGCGATAAAATGAATAGGCTAGATAAGAAGGTGTCGAAACGACTTGGAGTAGTCTTTGAAACCAGACACCCACCCACCTGGGCCTAAGTGATGTAGACTAAATAAGAGGTATGTACACTGGATGGAAAGAAATGCAGGATAACATAAAACGACTTGTGATCAAAATGAATGACGCATGTGTCCATAGGCGAGGTTGATATGTCTGATCGAAGTCCGGTAATCTTACGGGCTGATTAGTATTCATCCAGTAGAAATTGATGGTATTTCAGCTTGAATGTGAGCATGCTCGACGACTGTCTAAGTGTCTAATGTAGGCTAATGTATAACACATCCCCTGACTCAAAAACAGACAAACGTACTGCTTTAGACAGATATAGAATTACACGCTGCAGTTTAAACCAATCACGCCTTGATATGGCATCTTTGAGGGAGATTGCTTCCAATCCAAACCATATTCAGAGACGGCATTGAATGTTGATGCAGTATACTTTGCAAGAATGGCCACATCATCAATTAGATAATATAAGTTCGAATTATTTCTGTACGTGTGTACCCATGAGTCCAGTGCTCTGCTCAATTCAAAGTATATTCAGATTACATATTCAGTGCCGATCAAGTCTTACTGTGTAACACCGACCACACTAATGTGATTGTAAAAGTTTTGATTATGATTATAATGCTGTAAACCCGTTAGTCTGTTGCTTTGGAATGACGAGTTGAAATCTTTGAATTGAGATTCACTTGCGCTGATGGCAGCATCCTGTCTACATCCTGTTTACTATTTCATTTGATGGAAGGCAATTCAACGGTGTTGTGTTTCTTTACAGCCAATTCCTATCTGTACCGCTTCATTTTAATGAAAACTGCGCTCTTCTCTTCTGTACGATCGGCTGGAGCTGACATTGTACGAATTGTGAGAAACTCGGATAGCTTGGATGACAGCTACAAAACTGGTAATATCTGCTGGTGTTTTGGCGACAATGCCGGAATTGTCAGCAGAAATCATTTTATTTTCAGATATCGGCAAAGCCGCTGAGACCACCACTTTTTTACCTCAAAATTTTACATTTTCGCCGAACGAAACTTGCCCTGAGAAATTTAAAGAAATGAGTAGGTTTCGTAGTGCGAACTGTGGAAAGTGATTGTTTTTTGCATGCACTTTTTCAGTACCTCAATGATTCGATACTGAATCGTGTATTAGACTTACAATGAAATGTCTGTCTTGTCCGTCCTAGTCTCGAGTCATATGACTTGGCTCGAGTCATGCACAATGACTCGTGTACGAGTCAAGTCGATGTAAAAATTGATATGAGTCGTGTGATTTTACGCATTTGAAAAACGACTCGAGTCAAGTCGAGTCACCAAAAATCGTGAGTCATGACTCGAGGCATTACAACCCTGATATAGTGATATGCATATGTGTCATTTCCATAGCTTTGTTCTAAATATTTTGTATGCTTTGTATTTTCAGCGGGCCCATTTTATGTCAATATGACGGAGATCCCTCTCGATGACATATACGCAAACTTCTCGCGCATAATTGACATGGGGGGAAGATGGCGGCCGAAAGATTGCATACCACCATTCAAGGTATTTTGTTCGAGCATTTTCGATTCTTACGGTGCGATGATTTCGCAGCTGGAAGGTGTCTTCATAATGTGTTGCGTTTTGCGAATAATTGAACAGGGACAATTAAAAATATGGTTATCATGAATTTTTCATGTCTTTTGCGTATACTTATTTAAAGTGCATTGGTTACAGTTGGTTCGCGCTTTTTGTACGTCTGGTGTGGATATTTTTTTGGTTTGTATTGTTCTTCTCTTAGATAACGGGCTTTTACTATTCCTAACTGCATACTTGGAAAACTAGAAAATTTTTGGCTTCTCCACGTTAGATTCTAATTAGAATTATAGCTGTACATTCTTTTTTTTGCAAATTAGACTACAATTAGAATTATAGCCACATGGGCTTTTCCGAATTAGATAACAATTAGAATTACTGAATTAGAGAAAACTTGAAATTTGAACCGAGTTCAGTTCATAGCAAATGGGAGTTTATTTTCAATTTTGAATTTATTGTGAAAAAATTCTGAAAAAAAATCTCAAATTTTACTGCCAATCCTGTGAAATTGTGGAGTTAGCATAGAATCATTTCACAAATTATATTAAAATTAGATTACCGGTATTTCGCTCGAATTAGTCTAATCAGACTTGAAATGTCTAGTTGTCCACGTCTGTTCACAAGACATCTGTAGTCGACAAGAGGTAGGTTACATGAGTTAGAGCACTCGACACAAAATGAAATTACCCCGAGTATTCTAAAAGTTTATCTAATCCCCACTCGGCGCGTTTCCATCGTAGGATTTTTGAACATGTGCAATTCAAGTGCGTATGTGTCAATGCTCGAGAGGTTACTTGAAATACGTTGAGACTCGAGTTAACAGTACGACAATGTTCCCTCTGATTCTTGACGAGTCTGCGCACACTCACCAACTCACTGCGCAGACCCTTTGACAAGAGTGAGACAAGAGCAGAGACCGTGTCAGCACTGCACATTAGCTTAGAGGGAACATTGCAATAGGGGTGTTCAAAAATGACTTTATTTTCTCAAATTGTACTTGCTACTTGATAAAATTGTTAGGTTACCTAATTTAAGCCTACACACCAAATTTGGTTCAATTCCAGCGAGTAGCCGCATTGCTACAGGAAAAGAAAGTTTCTATTTATTATATAAAAATAAATAAACAAAAATTTCAAAATTTTCTGTTCGCCCCATGAAAGTGTCAGGTTGTCTACAGAAACGATGTCCACCAAATTTGGTTCGATTCCAACCAAGCGGAGATATTGCCGTCGAAAAATTTGGATTTGAATAAAATAGTATTTACAGTGGCGGCGGGCACAACTATAATAAATAATTGAAGAATTGGTCGCCGTAAATGCGATTTGATTGATAATCCAAATTTTTCGACGGCAATAACTCCGCTTCCACTGGCCGGAATTGAACCAAATTTTGCGTGTAGGCTTAAATTAGGTAACCTAACAATTTTATCAAGTAGCCGGTACAATTTGAGAAACAAAGTCATTTTTGAACACCTCTAGTCTACAGTTGATCAGTAACGGAAATATTATAGTGAGTTTTAGCAACCGTATTTACTGTGTTGATTTTATGGAATTTGCCCTGTTTTGACAGGTTGCGTTTTTGATTCCGTTTCGAAAACGACACCACCATCTCCCGATCTTGCTTCGGCACCTACTGCCCATGTTGATGAAGCAGCATCTCGATTTCACCATTTTCCTGGTCGAGCAGGTTGGTCGTGTGATTCATCATGGTACCCGAAACAATGGTTTCGGCTCTGTTGTCGTTATGGTTTCGGTATAGAAAGCAGGGCTTGTCAAAATGATTAGAGTAATCGAATTTGAATCTAGTGTTAATTATAATGATTCAAGTTTAGTAGTTCGAGATTAGTCTTTTGAGTACTGGAATTATACATTCCTTGTCACTGAGAGGTAATATATTAACAAGAATTGTAGTTTCCATGCTGTTTACCGCTCCAGAAAGCTGTAAACCTCAATCGGTTGTATGGCGGCGTACGAAACAAGCAATACAAAGTTACGCACGTTAGGGGAAATCGCATTTCCTGGAAGCGGTGATTAACCCGCAGGCCGCAGTCACAAAATACAATGCACTAGGATGGTCGGATAATACCAACTAATCTTAAATGTGATGGAGAGCTTTAAATTTCCACACCATTCATAATTCTGACGTCATAACGAGTGATACCGAATTTTCATAGCGGCTGGTAGCATCAGATTTGAACCCAACATATTTAGATCTTGGTGTTGTATTTTCAATAGTAATATTCTGTGATATGACGGATATTATATTAGGTGAAATCACGCAGAACGTATTCCAGCGCACAAATTTCAATGAGGGGACTCTGGGTCTTCGCTCTTAGCATAACGTAGGGTGGATGTTTTTGGAAAGGAAAGGACGTAGTTTATTTTTGTCCTAGATGTTTTTGCGGCATATACACCGACTCATGATACACATACACACGATCTGCGAATATGCATACCATGAGTTCATGATGTGCATATGCCACTGGACAAGGAAGTGCAGATATAGCCTTTACAGCTTTCTAAGTCATGCACCACCCCTCCATGCTATCCCAGTAATGCATGAGCGCCAAGCAGGGAAGCCATGGATACCAGCGTTACTAATCAGGTCTTTGGTCTGACCCGGCCGGGAATCGAACCCACGACCTACCGATCAAGAAGCCGGACGCTTCACCATTACACATACTATTCTTCCATTTGCAAAGGTGAAACATGTCATCCGTCAGACTAGAAGCAAATGAAAATTGTGCAGGGTTTACATGATCAAGATTAACTGTGACTTCTACTCCTCTAATAATCCGACACGGGATTTGTCACGGATAGGGCGATTTTTTTTACCTAAAAACTTGATTTTGACAAAATTTTGCTCTCATGCATGTAAATTAAGTGTTTTCGCACATAATATTAGAGCAATCGTACTTATCTTCATCACTGCTTGGATCTGTCTGTCCCTACAAAGTAGTTTGATCTGATGAAACTTTTTGACTTGAAAACTGACAAATTTTTACTTGAAAAAAGCTTCATTTTAACGAAATCTGGGCGTATGAAGGATTCCAGTAGTTACGTCACGCATTACGGTAGAAATAATAAATATTTATTGTAGTACAACGAATGATACTTGAAGATACATTATCGGGTAGAAAGTGTCTGTCCTTATTAAATAGCTTGCCAAGAATGGAGAAAGAATGTTCAACAGCAGCAGTTGTTGGCTGGCAGTTGTGCGTGCACTGCTGGTGACGAACCGTGTTACGTCATTCTGACAAAGTTGTCCACATCACAATTTTTCATCATGCGCTTCTTGATATAAGAACCAATGCCCACACAGTCTTGCTTCAGTTAGGATATTGCTGTACGTTGAGAATAGCGTCATGTCAGCTTATTAGTTTCTTTTGGCATTTTATGATCCACCATGAGCAGACAATGGGCCGTCTACAACCGTAGGCCTATAAAGCGGGCTACAAGATGTCAAATGATCAACTCAGCGACAGTCCAAACGTGTGCGATACAAACGAAATGCAGGTTGCAAAAAAATTTCACAATTCTTTGACTTGAACGCTACAATTTTGACAGACTTTGACTTTTTTTGACATGTCAAATAATCGCCCTAGTCATGAACAAGTCTTTGGCATTAAGAATGAACCGTTGATTTCGTGTACAGTCGAATCATTGCTAATGCAGTAAGCCAGGCTTGAATAATTGACTTTGTCCGGGACCCTTGGGAATCCGCACTTTATAATCAAGGTCTGATTTGGCACAGATACTCTTTTGTGCACTGATAATTGATTTTGTTATCCTCCAATCATCGCCCTTGGGAGGAAGGAACGTTTCTAAACGCCTGTAGACTGTAATCCCATTATGTGCATGACTATATATTGCTATACAATTTCTCCAGGTAGCCTGACATTTGAGAATGCGGCACAGTGAAAGATGTGAGTTGAGCATGTGACTATAACTCCTAAACTAACCTGAAGATTAATCCTAGCTTCAGCCCTAACCTTAATCTAACCCTATATCAGTTGTCCTTAACCTCAGCATACATAAACCCAAGAGATTCACAGAGTCAGTCTCAAGGGTTTGCTGGAGGTCAAGAAACACACCTGACTCGTACAGCAGACATTGCTTTGATGTGCTGTAAATAGTCTTTTTGTTATGTGGGAATATCATGTTTTAATGGTTTTGTTCCTTGAACACTATTGCGGATGCTCAGTTCATTTTGTGCAACAGTGTTGTATGGCCGTGGTTATTAACCTTTTTGAGCTCGTACCAGTAAAACTTAAAAACATATCTGGCGGACCGTTGAGCCTTCAGTTGCAACACCAACTCCAGAATTCCTACATGAGTGTTGGAGGTTTATCTAGGCTCCTCCTCGGCATCTTATCTGTGTTTATGTGTCTTATAAAGGCCTAGAAGTGGGCTGTGCTACAAGTCCGCAGCTACAGAATAATAATTTAGTAAAATTGGCAAATGTATGCAGCTCAAATGTAGTATTGGAAACTTCATTTAATGCCGCCTTTTTCATATTATATATTGACACGTGGTTCTATAAAAGTTTCTCCAAGGCGAAGCTCGCGAGGCCACTGACTTGAGGGTGTCTTCATTTTGTACATTGAAGCTAATAGAAAGCTAATGAAACAAGCTAATGAAAAGCTAATGAAGCTAGTTAAACAAGCTAATGAAAAATGGAAGCTACTGAAACAAGCTAATGAAAAAAGGAAGCTAATGAAACAAGCTAATGTAAAGCTAATGAAGCTAATGAAACAAGCTAATGAAAAAAGGAAGCTAACGAAAAGCTAATGAAGCTAGTTAAACAAGCCAATGAAAAAAGGAAGCTACTGAAACAAGCTAATGAAAAGCTAATGAAACAAGCTATGAAAAAAGGAAGTTAATGAAAAGCTAATGAAGCTAGTTAAACAAGCTAATGAAAAATGGAAGCTACTGAAACAAGCTAATGAAAAAAGGAAGCTAATGAAACAAGCTAATGTAAAGCTAATGAAACAAGCTATGAAAAAAGGAAGTTAATGAAAAGCTAATGAAGCTAGTTAAACAAGCTAATGAAAAATGGAAGCTACTGAAACAAGCTAATGAAAAAAGGAAGCTAATGAAAAGCTAATGAAAAAAGGAAGCTAATGAAACAAGATAATGTAAAGCTAATGAAGCTAATGAAACAAGCTAATGAAAAAAGGAAGCTAATGAAAAGCTTATGAAGCTAGTTAAACCAACTAATGAAAAATGGAAGCTACTGAAACAAGCTAATGAAGCTAGTTAAACAAGCTAATGAAAAAAGGAAGCTAATGATAAGCTAATGAAGCTAATAAAACAAGCTAATGAAAAAAGGAAGCTAATGAAAAGCTTATGAAGGCAATGAAAAGCTAATGAAGCCAATGAAACCAGCTAATGTAAAAATGATTGTGATTGCTTGCTATCCTTTGAAAGAAATACGACTTTGCTATTTGCTATAGCCCAACTTTTAAAAAAAATTTTACCTGCTATTTAGTCGAATTATTAGTTTGGTTAAAAAACAACGCCGCACACCAAATTTTGCTTAATTCCAATTTGTAGAAGCAAACTCTACTCGATTTAATCAATTCGTGCAATAGCTCTATGACTTGGACTCAGACTCAAGTCTCGACACTATGACTCGGGCTGGACACATTGATCCTTGACTTGAGTTAAAACTTGATAAGTAAAATTGACTTTGGACAAGGAACCTTGCGACTTGGGTTCCCTGTCGCAATCATACTATAACTAGCGACATTATCGTTGCGGAAACTTTTGAAAATTTCTCGCAGTCAGGAGAGTACCCGTTCAATCGTGCTATGCTGTTCAACGTGGGTTTTACGGAAGCCATGAAGCGCGACAAATTTGATTGCTTCATCTTTCACGACATCGACCACATACCGGAAAATGACCGCACCTATTACGGATGCGTGGACATGCCGCGGCACTACGCCACTCAGCTCGATATACACATGTATCAGTAAGTTTTGCTGCACTTTGTTATGTGTTATATTGGGTTATATACTATGACTTCTTCGCTGCAGCTTGGAGTATGAGGATTTCTTTGGTGGGGTGAGCGGAGTGGGTACGTCTCAATTTCGCAAAGTGAACGGGTTCTCGAACCAGTTTTGGGGGTGGGGCGGTGAGGACGATGATTTTTACACCAGGTGCGAACGTTTTGTCTTCATTCTTGCAACTTGTGATCACGCTGGGGCGTGCAGATATTTCAAGACAGTGGATCTCAACCGGGGGTCCGCGAGACCTCTAAATTTGCGAAACGATTGATAAACTAATTTGTAATTTTCTGAATTAGGGAAATCGTGAGGCAGTTTCTCTTCATAGCTACTAAGACTCGCATCAACCGTCTGAGATGAAATATCCTAGTGTGCGAACTTATTTTAATTTACGAACCGCCAACGGCCGACTCATACAAACATATTGCTGCTCTGATTCTCAATTTTGGTGCCATATATGTTGCGATCATACGCGAAGGTATCTTTGGAAGCCTTACTCATTACTAGGGCAAGTTTTTGTTGCAGTTGAATCCGTGGAAAGTTGCATTTAATTTTTCACAAAAGTTGCACTAAAAGACCACATTTTGCTCGGTTGACTAAACAAAAAGGGTCAACTTTCCAGCTCAGCTCTCGAAATACACGTAAGAACTGCTGGGTTACGGTAGGCTATTGCAGTCGAATTCGCCCGCGAATTTCACCAAAATCAAAAATACTTTCATGAAAAATCAAAAAAGTTGCAAAATGTTGCAAAAAGTTGCATGGAAGAAAATGGACATAAGTTGCAAAAAGTTGCACTATAAGATTCCTTCAAACAGCTTAAAACAGCATTCTACATATCTTACGAGTATTTAGGAAGCTGTAAAAAAAATTGCAAAAGCTGCAAAAACTTGCCCTAATCATTACACAACCTATCCTTGTGGTCGTGGAAATGGATTTTCAACACACTGCAACACATTTCTCAAGAATTCGCTTTGAAATAATGAGAGTCCCATTTAGCTAAATTTGACGTAAAACTGAGGGGCCTGAGACTATCCAAAATGGGTCCGCAAAGGCAATAAGGTTCTAAAAGCCTCTTGGAGGTACAGAACTTCAATATGCAATTGAATAGCACACTCATACTGGCATGAACACATATATTTTCAGCTGACACTCGTCAGGGGTGATCGTCAGCGACTAGTAGAGAATTGGAAATGGCATGAAGTAGTAATCGACATGGAGTATTTTCATAGAATGTATAGTTAGTGTGGACAAGAAGTTGTTATAGATTCTTCAAACCTCAACTACTGTTATTACAGCGTATAATGAGTGGTGCTCTAAATGCCCTACTGCTGATCCTGAATGATGCAAATATTTCTCAATCTCTCTCTATATATATTTCTCTCTCTTTCCTTAAGGATTAAACAGGGCGGCTATAATGTATCAAGGCCGCCAGACGCATACGGCCGTTACCAGTCTATAACGAAGAATCACTTGCAAGAAGCTCAATTTCTGGGAAGGTTTGTTGTTACTCTATTCATTTCAAGGACTGCCATGTTAGGTAGGATGTGTAACTTGCTTGGTTATAAGGTTGTTCAAACTGCAAGAATCTCACTTCTACTGGTTGGAATTGAGCCAAAGGTGGTGTGCAGCCGTTTTTTTAATCAACCTAACAATTTTATCAAGTAGCCAGTGTAATCTGAAGAAAAAGTTTTTTTTAACAGCCCTACTGAGCACCTATAATTCTAATTCCACCATAATTCGGAAAAGCTGAAAATATTTAGTTGTAAAACTCCATTGAAACGCTTCAGATTCAGCCTGCTGAAACACTCTGCAGAACGCAACTTCATAGACGGCCTGAACAGCCTGCATTACAAAACTCCGATTATCACGTTAACAAGATTCTACACAAACATCACTGTGGACCTGCGGCCTATCAAGGATTTAACATCCGCTACGGAGCAGACGCTGAAATGAGCCTGTTGCATTTTGGAGTACATGGCAAAAATGTGATTTGAGATGAGCCTCAAGCCTTACTGCTGAGACTGCTAGGAAATTTTTACTTCCCTACTACTCTGCTATTGTAGGCAGGTATTGGTGATTGGTATATTACAGTGCACACTGTATCGTCTCCTACATTATGTTTTCACAGTTTAACTCCATAATTTACAGTCCACATAATATTACCACGCTAACAAAATAATTCTGCCCTCCCTAAAAATGATCAACAACTGTTAAAATGCTGATAATATGATAAAACTTGGGGAAACGGTTGTCCTTATCATCTCTCACAGTCACTATGCCACGAAATCTGGGTGGTAAAATTTACAAGGGGAACGGGATTGGGCTGTTTATCATCGAAATAAGTGTCAAGCAACTTTTCCGACATTCTAAAATACCAGATTTGAACGTTGAGCACGAAACTAAAAGATTTTCCGCCATTCTTTTTTGTTTTTAATATAATAGTGTCTGCGGCGTCAACCTTTGACTGTGACTCGTCAAATGTAAGATATAATACAGCAAGCTATTTTTTGCCACTTTGATTTGAACTTTGCAATTTCGGAATTTGCTGCACGCTAATGACAAATAAACCTTCGGTAAGGCGTATTCCTAAATTATTTCATTCTGTTATGGGTATTTTTTGTTGTCTGCTCCGAAATTAGTATTCAGCTGTCTTGGAAAACGTTGTTTTCAATTACACTTGGGTGGAACACTGCCATAAATCTTATTCTTCAACTGACTAGTTCCACCAACTTATTTTGCTTGATTAATGTCAACCTGTGTTCCAAGATTTCATTTTGATTTCTATAACTCTGATCAATTTCTTCACTGCACATCTTCATAACCATATTTAAGTGCATTTAGCTCTGCAGCCCATCAAAACGGACGAGTTTATTTAGAAGATGCCACACTTGTCCCGGTCATCATGTTTCCGACTTGGCCATCGTCTGGTACCTCCACTACTGAAAAACTTGCTTCTACGGGCTGGAATTACGTAAAATTTGTTTTGCGTCGTATTTGTAGACAGCTAAACAATTTCATGGGGTTGAAAGTAAAATTTGAACATTATCAATAATTTATTTATAATAAATTCAAAATTTTCGAATTCCCGTGCGTTCACATCTACCAGTTGAAGGCGAGCTAAATTTATTTTGCAGATTTTAGGCAACCCAAAAATTATATTTGTGAATCCCAGCAAACTGGAAAAAAGCTACTTTTGAACAACCCTCGTATATTGTACATGTACAAATTTTTAAATTTCTCCAAGCTGCATTGACACTATATATACACGTGAATAGTATAATATACACATAGTTCCTTATTACGTTCACGTTCCTCCATAAGTCGAAGATTGCCACTAGAGAAGTTATACCATGCCATTTGGTACTTCTTTAAATCAAAATAAAACTGCGTGTTGTGAACCTTATTTAGTCGCTCTATGGACGTGAGGTTGGCTTGACTTATCAAGTCAACTCTTCTTGTAGAGAGTGACTCATGATTTTATTTCGGATAACGCAGTGCTGAGTTTGTGTGTGATGCTTTTTTTCGATGCTGATAACCGAATTATGATGTGCTGCATGTGATTTACCTGTGTGACAAACGTACTTTCTCAACGCTCAAGTGACGCATCCTGGAACATTTCTGCTCATTCGCTAGCTCATTGTAACTGCTAATAAATTTTCATAGCTATTATAAGCCATGTTCTGCTCTGTATACAAAGTTATCAGATGTTTCAACGTCTTCTGGTGTAATTTTACATTCATTTTTGTGCTGTATTTGATGTTTTTCCATCTTTATTGCAGAACAAAGTAATCGAAGTTCATTATTGAGTAATTGGCATGGTTGTAACCAAGTCACAAGGCTCCGGGTCACAAGTCAATCTCACTTTTACAGTTTTGACTCGACTCAAGTCCGAGTCCACGTCCAGTCCAAGTCATTGTTTTGACTGTTCAGTTGAAGTCTTCTTATACCCACTTTTTATAACTCTGTTTGATGATAACGAATGGTTCGCATTCATAATATACTTATTCTCACTTTTAACAGTTTGTGGTCGCATTTTCAAGTACTAGTACTAACAGACGAAATCCTAATAATGTGGTAACATTACTATTACAACCCTGGTAATTGAACCCGTTGTTTTGATCCTACATATCAGCCTTCCTGGAATTACACTCCAGAAATGTGTTTTGAGCAATACCCATTTCAAATGACATTTCCTAAATGTTATAACTTGCTCAATGCGTACTCATTTTCAGCTGTGTTTTTTAATTAAACTTCTACTGTAGTACTAGTTATTTTCTGGTGTTGTTCTTGCAATTCTTAACCTATCTTGCCCTTGATACTGTCTCGTGCTTGGCACTTCAAGCACTAACAACTTCATTAAAACTGTTGGTCAAAACTGTACACAATATCCTTTTCTAATTCTTGCCACTTTTTGTTCACAATATCCGGTTGTAATCGACACCGGTGTCAAATACTTCATTGCATTTGGTGCTTGTAAATTCGTTAATGCCATGGCAATATCACTGCATTTTCTTTGCGATAATGTTGGAATTTGATTTTAGTGCAATGTATGTCTGTCTGTTTGATTGTGCTATCATCGCTCGTCGTAATGATTTTAGTTATCTTCAGTAATTGCAATAGCATTTAAAAAATTCCGTGACGTCGTTCATTGCTCTGTTCGTTTCCATGCTACAGTTGTGATGGATATTTGTCTTCAATACGTACCGCAACTCTTCACATTACTTGGAGCACCGCCTATACTCGCATCGTGCATGATATCAGATTTTATCAATACCTTTCAATTGATGTCTGTCTTTTTTCGGAATTGGGTGAACCGGGGATCAATTTCTAGACAGTATTACAAAACACGTCGTGAACAACTGTTGAAAATAGTTTTTTTCTGCTATTTGCAGCTTAACATTCTGCTAGCAAGCGAATTACTGGGTGTAACTAACCTAGAATCTAGGGATTCAACAGTTTCTTGCTTCCGAGAAACGCAGTCAACGCTTTATTTCAATATAAGCCACGCTAGTATCAAATGGTTTCAGGCAGGGCTGTACCAGTTACGGGAGGAGCTCCGTGGAAGCCCAAAATGATTTTCTAAATCAACAAATGTAGATAATTTAGAAGATTTGTTCAACTTGTCACTGGAATTCGTGATTAGGTAACTAGGGATACTCAGAGGTGGTCAGTAACGAAGTACTTTTACTTGTTTGAAGTACTCACGCAATTTTCCGCTACTTGGGCACTGACTGAAGTAGATCTAATTTCCCGCTACTTCGTAATATTTTGTGATCTACTTACTTACTTTTCGCTATTTCAGTTTGTCAAATAGGGGTAGTTAAATCCTCCACTCAAAAAGACTGGGGACTTTCAGAGCTGTTTTCACGAATATCAACATTTTAAGTTGAGTAAAGCCCAGAATTTTCCTCGCGCATAGTATACCAATATGATTTCAAGAACGGGTAGCGAGTTGCATCGTTCCGTTCAATCTGCATTGTTGCACATGTGGAATATTTCATCACAGTAAATATGGCCCATCATAGCGTTTGCAACTACCGTTTTGCAATCTAGCATTTACCTATCATATCGTAGTCCAGCAGCCCATGGCGTGTCCTAAACTGGAAAAGTACACTCTGACATTTTCTAGCTAAACCCGTTTTTAGCAGACCACCGTTGAAACTTTTTGGACAAAAGACATAAAATATCTTTTCTGCTTTTTAGAAGTGTAGGCCTAGTATTTCTCTTTCAATTCCCAATATGATCTTTTGAGTTCTAACTAGGCTATAGTTTCAGTTCTTTTGTCTTGAGAACATAGGCCTACATGTTGATGTTGAAGTATAGAAGCAAGAGTGGTGCTGCCTCTACTTTCCGAAAATGAAGCTACACTATATGGCATTTTTACGATCAGCCATATTTTTTATAAACGCTTACTTATCGCGCAAAGCTTTAACCAGAAGGGATCAAAGTAGTCAAGAAAGCTACTCAAGTAGAAGTAGTGACGAAAAAATCTACTTAAGTCCGAGTAGAAGTACTTCTCCCATAAGCAACCTAAAACTACTTGGAGTAGAAGTAGAATTGACTGACTTTAAAAGTATTCAAGTAAGTAAGTAGTTGTGAAAACGATCCTAATTCGTTCACATGGATTGCTAAAAGGTGCAAATTGAGCTATGCGAAAGGTGAGCTTGATTCATATTGATGCATACCAACAGGTATCCAATTTTCGATATATTTTCCGGAAATTAAAGGCATTAGCCTACTATACTTGCTTTTATACTTCAACATGTATGTTATCCAGACAAAAGAACTGATATTAATTATAACTCAAAGTATAGGCTATGATACTGGGGATTAAAATGTAAATGCTACATCTAAAAGTGGAACATGCCTTTAGTCAGGGTTGTAATGACTCTAGTCTCACGATTTTTTGGTGACTCGACTTGACTCGAGTCATTTTCTTAAAAATGAAAAATGACTCGACTCGAGTCAATTTGTGTATTGACTCGACTTGTACTCGAGTCATTGAGCATGACTCTTGGTCCGAGCCTCGGACCAATAATTCATATGACTCGAGACTGGGTCTACCAAAGACAGGCATTTCATTGTGATTTCGAAGAATAGTAAAGTTATCACACTATAATTATTTTGTCTATCAGTACTAATACTTGAAAATGCTACCAGAAACTGTTATAAGTGAGGAAAATTAGCATATTATAAATGCGAACCATTCGATATCACCAAACAGAGGAATAAAAAGTGGGTTTAACAAGACTTTAACTGGAAACAGAGCAGTCAACACAATGACTTGGACTCGGACTCGAGTCAAAACACTATGACTCGGACTCGAGACACTCTACTCCGTGACTTGGACTCGGACTTGACTCGGTACTGAATTGAAAATGACTCGACTTGACTCGAGTCAAAACTATAAAAGTGAGATGGACTTGTGATTCGAAACCTTGTGACTTTGGTTACAACCCTGCCTTTAGTCCAGAAAGTCTTAAAGGTGATATGCTAAAACAGCTCTAAAACTAAAAAAGAAGTCCGAGTCCACTTTTCCAGATTAGGACACGTCATGGACATGCTATATTACGATATAACTAGTAAATGCTAGATTGCGAAACATCAGTTTCAAACGTCATGATGAGCCATATATACTGTGATGAATAATTTCATATGGGCGAAGGACGACAATGTGGTGTAAACGGAACCACGCCAACCCGCGACCTAAATCATATTCACCGATACTTTCGTGAAATCATACTGGTCACTCCGTATCCACTGGGCGCGAAGCGCGACTAAAATTCTTCGCTTTCCTCAACTTTTATGAAAATTAAATGTTGATACTCCGTGAAAACAGCCCCGAAATTTCTCAGGCTATCTTCCTGATTGGAAGATTGAACTATTTCTACTTGACAAACTGAAAATAGCGAAAAGTAAGTAAGTAGTTCCCCAAATATTGCAAAGTAGAAGTAGCGAAAATCATATCTACTTGAGTAAGTACCAGAAGTAGAGAAAACTACTTGAGTACTTCCAAAAAGTAGAAACTTCGTTACTGACCACCTCTGGCGTAAACACAGTATTCGACACCACTTCTCCGCGTTACTCTTCGACCAAACTACGGGCCTTGTAATATGAGGGAGGGCGCCATACCTTGATATTTTCTAAATCGTGGTGTTCGAGTAAACAGAGGATTAGTATCGCATTCCCATATCAATTCTATCATTCCATGATGCGGACGAATGCTTATATATATGCTGTCGAAAATTTATACCTCCTTCTGGGATGCATCAATATGAGCTCGCTGCACCTTGCACATAACTCAATTTGCAGCTTTTGGCAGTCCATGCGAACGAATTGCGAGCTTTTCCACAACTATAGCCTATTACTTGAGTAGATTTAAAGCCATTCAATTCTACTTCAAGTAGTCTCAGGCTGCTTTTTAGAAGGACTACTTCTACTCGTACGTTGAGTAGATTTTTGTATTGCTAGTCCTACTTGAGTAGCTTTATTGACTACTTTGACCACCTCTTGGGATACCATATGTCCTCTTTATTCAGGAATTGTAAAATGTCATCCGAGGACACCCAATGTCCTCTTTTTTCGCAATTCGTTGGCTACTCTTTTTATAGTTTTGAGAGTTTGGTGACCTTACAAAGACAACTAAAATGTGTCGTAATAGACGTGAAAACTGGATTTCGACCGAACCAAAGGGATTTTGAACAGCGATCGCCGGTTGCTTGACTAAGAAAAGGTCGACTACGACATATTATACGTTGGAGCGAGTCGGAAAAATGACATATTCTTTCACAATATGAGCCTTCAAAATTTCCAGATTACGCGTAACCGACTGTGTTCGCAATTATGAGATTATTTATTCAAAAATGCCACTGGGCGAAGAGTGCTGACGAAAAGGTCAGTGGCTCAAATTGACCGCTTTGAAGGCTTCGATACTGTTTTGTCCGTCCAGGCGTCAAATAGTATTGGTCTCGCAATCTGAATCCCGCATGGTAATATATTACACCCTACGAAGAAATGAAGATGTGGATTGTGGAATCCCATGCTTATCACGAAAAGAGTTCTCTTATAGTTTGGTGCCGCACTTTTGGTTGTGAGTGTTACGATTCCGGTCTGTTTTGAGTAGCTACAATTTTGCGGGAGGTCACGAAATAACAATAGGCCAGCCCTAATCTAACCAATGCGAACCTCGTATGGCATGATGATGGGATGTATAACTGCGTTTCCTAAATTTTCGAAGATATCACCTCCATCCAGACATGGAGCGATTACAGCATCAATCGAATCCAATGATGAAGAGCAACTACCATATGATCAGGACGGAGTACAAGAAAACGCATTGCTCTATCAAGTATGCCCGACCCCAGTTGTTGAACAGCATCTCGCCGGCTATCCGACAGTGGTCGAGCATGTCCGCATTCATGTAGAAATACAACCAATTCTTCTAAATGAATACAAGCCAGCCTTTAGGATTACCGGACCACGATCTATCGACCTCGCCCTTCGCCACATGCCCCCCCATTTTGTCGCTTATGCGTCTTATATTCTCTGGGTTAGGCTACTTTTCATTCAGTGTGCTTGCCTCTTCTTTACTTCGCCTAGGCTAAGGCGGGTGTCTGATCTTAAAGGCTACTCCAAGTTGTTTCGACACTTTCCTCTCGATCGTTTCATTTTCATTGTAGGCTATATCGCAGTCTTGTTGTTTTGAAATGATGAATATAATAATAAAACTATCTTGGACTAGTCACATTCGATAATAAAACTGACTGATTGATGATTCTTCTTCACATAGACTCTATCACATGGATATAAATACCATCCCTGGATCCTCATCTGAGGTTGCACAAATAGAAGAACGATATAAAATAGCGTCGAATAGGTTGTAGAGCGTAACGCGTTTCAAGAACCGTTTTATAGATAAGTCTAGCGCTTGCCGTTAGGCTACCCATTGCTGTGTTGAGTTCATTTTTAATAACTTTATTATCCTTTGGGCCGTCGGTGAATATGGGAGGTTTTTGGAATATGCAAATGGTATGAGGATATGACATCTATACGAAAGGAAGATCTGGGCGCCTCCAGATGTTGTTATAGTCATAATGGGGTCCAAGACCAGAGTTGTGGTGCCTGAGACAGTGCTGTTACGTAGGCCTACCTATACGGCCCTGGTCATAACACTTTATAAGCCATTAATCCACCTCCGTCCTAACTTGGGGTGTGCCTATAATTCTTACGACAGTGGCGGAAGGTGAAATCTCAAGGAATAGTCTTTAGTACCAAATTCTACCCAGGGATATATAGAACTTCATGATCGTACCATCGCCTTTATAAAGGCTCTTATAAAGCCTATGATCATAACCTAGAAAGTTACACCACACACGCATTATCATAATTGAGCGAACCTAATCAATCCCTTTCTTTCTATCTAACATAATTCGACCAGATCATCTGATAGTAGTCATCTGGCGACACAAATCGTTACCACAAATGTAAATCAATCTTTGTTGCAAAAAAGCTTTGTTTATGAGTTCCACACTTTTTACCGAGTATTTTTACGGTTTGGAACAAGGAACGCACATTGTATCTTTGTTTCTTTTCGGGCTGTGCTTGTTGCACGTGATTGCGCAATATCAGATGTCTGATGACGTAATAAGAAATAGTTCTTCGTACCTATTCTGATTTGAGAAGAGTTACGTATCTAATAATTTCATGAATTTTCCGTATATGTACATAGACTATCACCTAGAAATTTACTGGTCATTGTGGGATGAAATGAAATAATTATTGGAAACCTGAACTAGTTGCGGATGAATACGATTACTTGGTGTTGTCGAGAAATCCAGAAAGAAATAAGGAAGAAGCGATCGGTCGATATCTGATCACGGGTTAACCATTCCATATATGAGAGTACCCGCTTTCTTTGATAGTAAGCGTGCGTATATAAATGAGTTTACTACCACGTACTGTATACCATTTCCATGCTTGCAGGTTTGCTATGGTTATCATTTACCAACCCAGTTAGGCGTAAAGGCTGAGTTAGTTGTAACACTAACTGCAGGAAGGGTAATAATAGTAAATTGAGCTGTGATGGGTATATCCCCAGTAGAATAGTGACATGACTCGTGCTATGTACCCTATCAATTGAAGGTATACTCGGAAGAAGTTGATTCCGAGTGATATTTAACCTTCCGATATTCAAAAGATGTGGCATCAAACTTGAGTTGCATTATCAAAAGTTCAGAGTGCTTTTCGACTGAGAATGCTGGATTTGGACACCTGAATAACTTTAAAAAGATATATCAATATTCCAAATCTAGAAATCGCAGATGATAGTTTTCTGTCTCCCACTATACCATGTTGTGATGTCGATTTTTTACCACTAATGGGCAATAATACCAATATCTTAATGCATGCACTGATCATTGTAACCGTATCAGCCATAATTTGAAAGGCCTTCGCTGTTTGATAAACCAGTTTAGCCTATTTCGCATCGTTCTATTCTATGTTGATTTCTACTACGGTGCCTATGCTTTATTCGTGCATATCCAAATTACGAATCGATTTGCTCGTACCTTTTTACATCTCATGGTATAAGATTTCCTTTCGTATGGCTATTTGTGTAGTTTTATAAGGGACCGTGACATTATACCTATTTCCGTATGATGCAGTAAAGATCGGACAGCCTCGATGAATTTAGATACTGTTTCTTCATTTTGTATTAGCCCTTAAGCAGAATGTTGCGAATGGTTTGCTTTGAAATAAATTTACTATAAATCAGTCGTGCAGCGATCTATTTATGGCATATATTTAGCTGGACCTTCTCGTCGTTTGGTACATTTAACCAAATATCAAGGAATGTCTATTCTGCTTTATGTGTGGTCTTGGCATCGCACGTCTATGCTGGGTCACACAGAGTTTAAACGGCCGTTTTTTCAAGTTAAACCAACCTATACTAACTAGTAACGATCATGATTGTATTTCCAGCTGCTATTTATTCATAGTACCACGTCATTTATAGTTTTGATGTAAAATGTGGCCAGCCGTATCTCGGCAATGGAAAACGATATGAGTTTTGGTGGCGGCAACAACAACAGAACTTCTATGTCTCGAGGAACGGAAGGTCTGGACATAACCGACTTATATCAAAACGAAGAATCGATCGATCTCTCCACTTATATGACCTCGGCTAATTTGGAGCTCTGCGACGACGACCTGTTTCAATCACTGTTCCCTACTAACACTGAATCGGAGAATAACGTCAAAACAGAAAAGCACGATCAGTTCGAGCCTGAACTAAACGATTGGTGGACGGACCCGTCGTCGGCGTATGCGTGCTCATCTGCGGCACAATCTCCCGTGCAATTCTTCAACACACCTCCTGTGACACCAAAATCCGAAGCTCATACGATTTCACCGGAAGGAGTGCACCAATCCAGACAGGAGAGGCAGGCGCAATTTTCAATGTCACGAACTCAACTCAATCCAATGTTAATCATGGAAGATCAGTCTAATATTGTCAGTAATGTCGGCGCGAATGAAGTGTCGCCTGTTTCCATTAAAAGCGATCCAGACGCACCTCAAATGAACGGGATGTACTACATAAAGGCAGAAGATGACATGAGTAATGTCTCGTCTTCAACTGCGTTACTACCTGCCTTGATACAATCTAGGCCCAACGATACCAAATATGAGTATCTCAAAACAAAACTAGAATCTCCCGATCGGCAGAACGATGCTGAGATCCCGGCAAAGAGATCCAAAACAGTCAGCAAAGACACAGATGAATACAAAATGAAACGCGAACGCAATAATATCGCGGTCAGAAAGAGCAGAGACAAGGCCAAGATGAAGTCGATGGAGACTCAGAAAAAGGTCAGCGAACTGTCGTCCGAGAATAAACGGTTGCGTGACCGTGTCGCGGAATTGTCGCACGAACTAAACACTCTTAAAAACATTTTGAAGTCGCTGCCTCAGACTTCACACTTACCGAAATGATCAGTTGCTACAGTTCATTGACTCTTTTAATGCACTTATCGTTGTTCCGAAACATGATTTCAATTCTAGGCTAAATCCACGATTTTTATGCATTGATTTAATCGTCTCGAATGATGTTTTGGAATTACTCGTAGTGCGCTCTGAACCTGATACTGTATCATATTTGGTGAATGGCATGTCTCGTGAATTGTTTGTGTACATAGTGTCATTATAAATATTGTAAATACTCGGCGATTAGCCTTATAAAGTATTTTGTCAATCTACTTGCTGTGTGAGTGGAATGGAAGCGATGTTCAGGTAACCATGTGATAACCACGACTTTCTTGTTGGACGGGTAGGCTATCGAACCGCCGATTAAGTCTCGTTGAGTCAGGTCATAGGACTGAGCCCAATTTCACAAGACCAATGAAATCTCCGCTACGTTAAGCATTCTGAACAGGACAAATTGGTCTTCAGATTACTTGAAAGTTTAATCAGGGCATGGTATGAATGGTAGGCTTGTTCAAAAATAATCTTGTTCTCCTGGGATTCACTGATTTAATAGTTGGGTTGCCCAAAAAAACACCACGCACCAAATTTTGCTTGATTCCAGCTGGTAGATGTGAACCCACAGGAGGTTGAACATTTTTGAATAACTTTTTTTTTCAATGTGATTGTCAAGCCCATTGTCTGCGATAACGATGCACAAATTTGACGCAATTCCAACCCGTAGAAGTACGTTATCTGAGTTTTTCATTAATAATTCTGGGGTTACCTACCGTCCAGGCTATTTCTGCGAATCCAAAATTTTCAAGTGCAATAAATTCGCTTCTACTGGTTGGAAATGAGCAAAAATAATTAAGCATCGTTCCTCTAGACAACGCAATAATTTCACGAGGTTGACAGTGAAATTTGGAAGAATTTTTTTAATTTCAGAATTTTCAAACTCCTGTGCTGTGTCTTTTTAGTCAACCTCACAATTTAATAAGTGAATCCGTGGAATACTGGAAAAATAGTTATTTTCGAACAACCCTAATTGATTAGTTGTGTACACTGAGAGTGCTCACATTGAAGTACTTGGTTATTACTTGATATTCGAGAGAAGGATTACATTCAAGCTATCCATGGGTATCTATTTTGTAAATGTGAGCAATTCGCCTCGTTCAGTTGGTCATTATGGAATTATTTTACTGAGTAGCGTCATTGGTTACTTTCACTTCCTCTACGCACAAAGCTATTCTTAACCATAAGACCTGAATATTGATCACGGTGTGATGGACGGACAGGTTTATTTATAAGATAACTGCTGATTTTATTGCAAGTTGGATGAAATTTTTGATGGTGCGGGCTGTTGTGTTCGCAACAATGACAGACTGGTATGTTCTTGATCAAAGGAGGACGTTGGCACTCTTTGGTTTAGGGATATACAACCTGCGGGTGGAAGACTATAAGACTATCGGCAACAGGACACCGCAAGACTTTAAGTGTCAAAAAGATCAGCGGTAATAGAACCTTCACCGAAAATAACGCCTACATGCTGACCAATGCACACTGCCCAGGCGCCGAATATTGCTGACATTGATTGAAAATATATAAACGTTCCTACACATGGTGCAACGCTCACAGGATTTCTATAAGAAACTCAGATACCAGTGTCAGCAACTACAATGCAGGCATTCATTAAAATATCTTCTATTCCGTGCACTCATAGATAATATCAGAATGTAGGCCACACACAAACAGAGCTAGTATATTCATATTGAAATAAACCTCCATGTTTTTGACTGGCAATCGTCAGCAATGGACGAATTTATCAAATTTTCTTGCCCGTGACATAAATATATTTTATGATACAATGTTTAAAATTTAGGATTTCAAATCATAGTATTTACGATTGGTAGATCTATAATAAATAAGAAAATAATTTGCCACCGTAAATACTGTTTTTTCCAAATCCAAAATTTTGTACTACCATAACTTCGCTACTTCTGACTGGAATTGAGCCAAATCTGTTGTACATCATTTTTCAGACACCTCAACAATTTCATGGCGCAGCCAGTAAAATTTTTATTAAATATAATCCAAAATTTCCTACTATAACAACTCAACTTCCACTGGTTGGAACTGAGCCAGAATTGGTGGGCAGGATTTTTTAGGTAACCTAACAATTTTATCAAGTAACCAGTCGAATTTGAGAAAAAATCTTCGAACAGTCCTACAGACCAGTGTCAAACCAATAAATATTCAGGTATATTTTAACACGAATGTATCATTCAACTGTATATTGAAGTTCTGTACCTCCAAGAATCTCTTCAAATAGAACTATAGCTGGTAATTGCCCCAAAGGCAAAACCAATCAAATGAAAATTGCTATCCATCCCATCCATATTACAAGTGTCAGCAAGATTTGTCTTAATCTCACACACTTCATATTGAAGAATACGCCTCCATCACAATCCATGTTTTTCGCAATACCTTTTTCTTGCCGCATCCAACATTTCAGCCTTCCGTCTCTCAAAAGGCGTTAGGTTATCTTTTTTACAAGTAGACTTGACTTGATTCTGAGTACTCGCGGTGGGATTAATCGGCACATATTCAACAATGCCCTCGAAGATATTAGCGAGAGTAGTATCTACACAGTTTGTCTTTTTCAAATCGGCTATGATGACGTTTTCCGGTACATGTGGCACTACCTCTTGTACCTTTTTAACCATTTTGAGAATGCGCGGTGGAATAATGGTAGTGTGTGGATTCCGAAGTTGCATTACATGGAGTTCTGCGTCATCTACTGATATTGGAAGCACTGGAACGCCTGACAGTTCTGAGATCGCATGCATCACTTGGTCTGAGTACTCTTTCACAGAATTGTCCTCATGCATGAAAATGCATTCATGATTTAGCGATATACTAGCAGTAGTGAATGGTGTAAAAAATATCCAGAATATATCACTGAATATACCACTTGATGCAGTGGTCATTGAGATTGGAAATGGTCTCCAGTAGGATATGGTGGCTGGTTGTGCTGAGCTCACGCTTTGAAATAAAGTTTCTTCGAATTGAACAATACCTTGGCCGGTAGATGCATACTTTTCAGGGAATATCACAGTCGTAGGTGATTTTCCCGCTCTTCTTTTCCGTTTCATACATAATTGAAACAATGGATGTGTAAAAGACGGTACACCCCACTCGTTTTCCACAAAAATATTGATAATATGACCAATAATAAATCCGTCAACATTTGATCGCTTATTACACACCACAACATCGACAGGCATACGTTTGCCTTGTAAACGAACATGAATTCCCAGAATGAGCATAAATAATCTCGTTATTTTACGGGATATCACGTTATCGACGGGCAGAACATATCGCAGCGTTAGGCGTGCGATTAAAAAGTTGAGCAAAAGGCAGAACCGCAGCAGAGCAATGAAACATCCTAAAGGAAAGTAGGACAGGAGCAGTAATGCTGACGGACGCAATTCAATCCTGTTATTCACGAAAATCTCCTTCAGTAGTTTTCGTCTATCCATCGTAGTACACTTGGTATCAATAACATCAATTACAGGCAAATCTGTCAAGCGTAAACGGTAAACTCAGCTGTAGGAAGTACTAATCAGCGAACCTCTTGTGACAGAATTTATCCTCAATCAGTTTTTCATCATTTCAAAACATCACACGACTGCAATACAATGAAAAGATAGGAAGGTGTCGATGGGCGTTCGACGAAGTAATTTTGCGATAATGCATTCCAAACTATGGTATCATGCGAATTACGAAAATATCCGATAGGACATTCACGATGCCCCGTGCTTGTCGGTCAGTCATTTTATTTACATGTTTAACAGATCAAAACATCACAAGATTGCAATATACTGAAAAGATAGGATGGTGCCGAAGCGACTTGGAGCAGTCTTTTGTTCAGACACCCACCTTGGCCTTGACCATGTGAATAAGGGAAACACTGGATGAAGAGCCACGACCTAACATCGACCTCGCCCTCCGCCACATGCCACCTTATTTTGTCGCTTGCGTCTTACATTACGTGCATTACTTTTCATTCAGTGTGCACTGTGCAGTGTGCTGTGTGCATGTCTCTTCTTTACTTCGCCTAGGCTAAGGTGGGTGTCTGATCTTAAAGGCTACTCCGAGTTGCTTCGACACCTTCCTATCTTTTCATTGTATCGCAGTCTTGTGATGTTTTGAAATGATGAAAATATTAATAAAACTGATTGATTGAGCATAAAAGTACAAGCGATGGAAATGTGGCATATGTGTCGGTTGACGACATCGATATGTCAAATCTTGAGGCATGTTTAGTATTTATTCAATAGAAACTGTTGTATTTCGAGTCGAATGTGCCGAGTTCACTGGTAATCCATGTGTTTTCATGTAAATGTTACGATCGTTTGGTAGTGCAGGAGCTCGTGCTCCTTCTCTCCTATATACTATGTTACTGCTGAACAATACTACATCACGTGACTTATCGCATAGTTATAACCCAGTGCATATCAAAGATTGACTCAGAGAGACTCATGTACGCTAACTTACTGCTTGTACCCGAATTGCTATAATCATCCGTACATCTGGAAAAGGCATTTGTTGTCGTCTATTGAACTACAGTCAAGAACTACACAGGACGTTCGTGTCAGCTACTGCCAGTTAAGTATATACCAGTGGTTCTCAAGCTTTTTCACTGTGGGAGCCATTTTATGAACCTCAACTCTGTCGGGAGCCGCATGATGGCACGAATAACGTAATTTATTGAGAATAGAAAAATATCATCAAAAATGGTATCAACGAAATGGTGTACGGCTAAAATAGCGACGGCCTTAATAGCGACGGCCAAAACACCGACTGGCCACAACAGCGACGGCCATAACAGCGACGGCCAAAACCGCGATTGGCTCAAACAGCGACGGCCAAAACAAATACGACAATTTCCCCAGACGACACTGTGACAGCGGGCACTCCCCATACGGACAACTTCCGAAACGACGTTACCCAGCCACGTCCCTTCACCGATGGTATACCGAGGTAGGCCTATACCCTTCACCGTTGAAGCCGATTGCGGATGATTTACAATTTACATTCTTCCAGATAGTAAATAGATAGTGATCACCACAGATTTAGCGTCACAACATGTTTATTGAGACTTAATCCACAATCTTTCTGAGTTCCGAGAGCATGTGAATTGAGTTTGGATGAACAAGGCGTGACGCTAAATCTGTGGTGATCACTATCTATTTTGCAACTTAGTGCGAAACTTGAAATTGAATTTGATTTTTCACAAGTTTGTCATAACGAGGTTTCATCGTGGAGGAAGCTGTGCACAAGAGCTGTTTCAGATGACGATCAGTCAATCGGTTGCGATATTTGCTTTTGATCCTCACTAATTTGCTGAAAAGGGCTTCACATACATAGGTTGAACCGAACATGCAGGCATTCTTCGATGCGTTAGCTATCAGGTTGGGGTATTTTTCTTCAGGAACAGCACCCCAAAATTCAAGGAGTCCATTGCTTTGAAACAACAGTCGCAATTCTATATCGGACTGCAAGTCCAGCAGTTCCATCTGAAAAATATCAGGGGCAGTGGCGGCATCTACTGCCATTGGGTTTGAAAATATATTCATCAGGGGTACGGAATGATGCATTCCCTCTATTCGACGTTTAAACCCGTCAATCAAGGTACTAATAACCTGGTCATATGTTTTGAATGATCCATTCTGTCGGTGGTTTGAAAGCGTTACAAAATGTGTCGTAACACCCTCCTCTAGGTGCTTTCTCCAAAGACACAATTTCTCAATGAAACCAGACACTGTCCCGTACCAGGCGTGACAGAGCTTGTTATTTCCTTGTAAGTTCCGATTTAGTGACGACAGGTGTGAGGTAATATCCACCATGAACGCCAAGTCAGCAACCCAGTGTTCGTTTCCCAACTGAGGGATGTCTTTCTTTCCTTCGACAAATATTTTAATCTCAGGAAGTAGCGCGTAAAATCTTTTGAGGCATGCAGCTCGGCTTAGCCATCGTACAGCGGTGAACATGATCAAGTCTCCATGGTCAGCATCAATATCGGTGAGAAAAGCCTTGAATTTTCGATGGTTAAGTGCGTTTGCTCGAATCCAATTTACGGTCGATATTACTATATCTGTCACATTGGACATCTTTAATGATTTAGCAACAAGACTTTCCTGGTGTATAATGCAGTGTTGCCAAGTCACAGCGTCAAGATTCTGTTCAGCACGCCATTTGTTGACGAGTCCTTGAAGACCTAGATTTTTGCCGAGCATTGCTGGGCAGCCATCTGTCGCCAATGAATATAATTTCGATGGGTCTAAATGCGCTTCTTGAAGAGTAGCATGAAATTCACGAAACATGTCGGTTCCCTTCGTTGTGCCATGAATAGATCGCAAAGTAAGAAACTCCTCGCAAATCTTGAAATCTGGCATGACTCCCCGGATGAATACAGCTAATTGCTCTATGTCGGTAATGTCGTTAGTGCTGTCAAGAGCAAGCGAGTAGTAAGAAAAATCTTGCGACTTGTGAATAAGTTGCTCATGCAGATCTTGGGATATGCAATCGACACGACGCGTTACTGTATCATTGCTAAGCTGCAATTTTTTAGCTTTCTGCTGAATGGCAGGAGAACAATTGTCTTCGGTAAACAAAACAATAGCCTGCTTCGTAATTTCGCCATCAGAATATGGCTTCATATTGCTGGCCAATAGATGACTGATCTTATATGATGTTTATTGTTACCTCTTCGGGTTCTTTTTTTTTTAAAAACATTTTTCCTTGTTTGCTACGCTCTGCTTTCAGACATTCTAACTTCCGTTTCCTTGATTCACCTTGATAGACGTCGTATTTTCCCGCATGTGTTTTATAATGCCTCTTAACGTTGAAAGATTTTACACCGTTTATTATTATAGGGCACAGAAGGCATTTCGCTTTGCCGTTTTCCTCAATTTGAAAATACGCCTCTTCCCATTCACTTTGAAAGGCCCGATTTTCTTGCACAAGGGTGCGAGATTTCTTTGCAGGTTGATCTGAACCTGACATTATCATTGAACCAAAGTCTCCGATATTTTCTAACGCTATCAAGATCAAAGCAAAGAGTAAGAAAATAAAGTACCTGCAGTTACCCCAAACGTTGATTGTCTTATTGACCGAGTCTCTTGTCACCCGTATTCTAATATGAGCCGCCGTCTCGAGCGAAATAAACTTCGCCCGTCTCATTACAGACACCTGATTAGGCTTAGGTCAGACGGTCAGAGCCTTCAGTAAAGCAGTAAAGCAGTGGTTCTTAACCTTTTTCCTATCGTTACCCCCAAGAAGAAAGTGATGGGATGCAATTACCCCTTTTCAAAAAATAACGTAACGTCATCATAATATCACATCATAACGTGACGTCATAATGTACACTGAAATGCCTGTTGAAAATATCATGTCAATGGGAAGGCCTTTTGTGCTATCCGGTGGTCACATCTAGACAAAGGGGAGGATGATAGACATCATCTCGTGTAATTTTCAATCGCAAACTTATTTCGATATTTCGTTTTGATAGATACCATTGCAGAAAATCTTATTTCACGGCAATAAGTTGAATGAAATTCAATCAGAAAGTTCAATCCCATGATGACGAAGATTGGTTATTCAGGTGAACCCAAAAGTTTCCAATATCTTCCCTCGTTTCTTCGAAGGCATTTTGATGATGTTCGACTTAATTTATCTGACTAGACTAGACCACTACACTTTTCAATACTGACAACTCTATTTTTATGATATTGTTACTTCAATATAGGTGTAAAGCTGAACTTAGACGACCCTCGTTGTCTTGCAATTTGCCAGCATGCGTACAATATATGATCCCCAATACTTCAATATAAATTGGACTTACCTAGCACTATACTTAACTACATTCGACCTGTTGTTCATAATCACTAGTGATTAATATGATATCACAGCAGGCATGGCGTGTTAAGTGAAACAAAATATATACAAGCGCGCAGAAATATAAGTTAGCCTACATTCATATTTACGTTTCAAAATATTTCAGTGCAGCGTTACAAATTTTTAAGAAATGCCTATTACCCCCCAAAAATTGGTAAATTACCCCTTTGGGGGTAATTACCCCCAGGTTAAGAACCACTGCAGTAAAGGTTCGGATTTAAAGCCTACCGAAATTACTATCGGTAATGTTACGTCACAACCCGTACAACTTGTATTACGTAGGATTCTATTGTGATCAGGGAATGACCTTCGCGTCAGTAAACGTGAACATAAACGTACATTTGTTGTGTTGAAGGCGCGATTTATTTATGATCATGAATAATTAGAATTTCCGTAGAAGCATCAATGATTTCACATCGTTAGTGAGAGCCGCACGGAGAGCAGTCGAGAGCCGCATGCGGCTCGGAGAGCCGCGGTTGAGAATCACTGGTATATACTGTAAGCTGCTATCCGTAGACCACGGACTTGCCGTATACAATCGCAGACTCGCAAGTAGCAGCAAGTCCACAGACAAGAAACAGCTGCCAAGACATGACCTCGATGAAAAGTGAATATTCACAACACTGACCGCTTGAGACTTGAAAACAGCAGCGGACCGATCTTCATCCCGCAGTAGCTCGACGACGTGTCGCGAGAAATATAGATAAGAAGTGTTACGTGGTTTTCTCTCATCTCAGTGTGAACTATTTATGCGTTGTTCGAATCTGGGTACTCATTTGAATTGCAATTGAACCAATAAACAAAATATGTGGTGCTGACTGCTGCATGCCTCCTCTTTACACCGCCTAGGCCAAGGTGGGTGTCTGATTCCTAAGACTACTCCAAGTCGTTTCGACTCCTTCCTATATTTTAATTGTATCGTATTTTTGTGCTGTAATGAAGTGAGAAAATTGGTAATAATAAACCGAACCGAACAACAACAAATTCAGTGTCTAGTATACATTACTAACCTACGGTAAAATGTGTCAAGTTATTCACTCCGCTAGCTGTAGCAGAGACCCATTTGGTTTGCAGCTGTGCAATGTTGCAACTCTAGACAACAGACATCGGCGACATTTACGCGGCGGTGTCTTGCGGCGATATGATATGTTATGATTTCCTGGACGTAGATGCCAATCTGGGTTAGGAGGAATCTCCGCGTTTTTCTTCGTATGACCTGGAAAAGTAAGACTTTTCCACTAATTGCGAGGGCATGAATATCTTCATGAAGATGCGAAAGATAAGGCGACTGTGCCGCAACTTGGGTCTGATGTTATTTGGAATACTATTAATTCAGGTGAGTGCATTAATGATCGTGATATATTATTGTGAAATGTGTAGTGAGCTCGCGGTGTGGAATATTGTTGCGGTATTGACCCAATTCTTGGTTTCTGTAGGCTGCTCATAAATTGAATTAATTCTTTCAGAGTTATGATTAAGTTATAATCAGGTGGGTGTCTGATTTCAAAGACTGCTCCAAGTCGTTTCGACACCGTCCTATCTTTCATTGTGTCGCAGTTTAGTAGTGTATTGAAATGACGAAATTTTAATGGTAAACTGAACTAAACACGTATACTTATCTTGTCGAGTTCTTGACATTGGTATTATATGTTGTGTGCTCTGAATGCAATTCTATGCTATGCTATGCAGCATTGCTAGGCTGTATTTATTTCATCAATGTCGACAACTATTCTACTTGAGTAACAATATACTTATAGGTACACAATTTTTTCCATACTTGATTCGGATAAGAAATTGGATTTGTATTATTATAAGAGAATATAGATTACTATTATTATTCTAATTAGGGGGGTCGGGGGTCAAAGCCCCTCCCATTTCAAGTGTCGATTCTCACCAATGGGCAGCGCGCAACACTTGCCCATCCAACTTATAATTTGGATTACTGTACTACAGACTATGTATCGCGTTTGTAAGTTTTGTTAATGTTAATGCAAATGTTCAAATTGTGCTGCTTTCCGAAAAAAGTTGATGGGTAATGTGCTAGATTATAAAATGCATTGCACATTGCAATAATTATTCTGTATACCCTTAATACAAATATTGTACACGCTTATTTTAGATGTTCTTCATGTTCTATTCCGTACCAGCTTTGAACGGTGACACGCAGAGCCGATCATTGCCAGACAACATTGATCGTAAAAAAATTGTAAGTCTTGGGCCGTTTCCTTCTTGACACTGATTTCATTTCGTTTCAACGATTTCATTGCAGCTCGCTGAAAGCTTGCTCCAAAACAAACGCGCTTTATTTGACCGTAAATTGAATGACACAGATATACATGGCGATGAACAAAACCACCGAGATCGTTTTATCCGTAATTCAAAAAGTGATAGTTATGTTTTTCAAGATTATGAAGATAGGAAGGTACAGTGAAAATCCCGATTACTTGTAAGCTCCTGGCATGCCTTACTCGACGCCTTTTAGCTCTTGGATGACCAGTCCTGTGTCTGTTATCGCTAGAGCCTGACCGACATCGGATTTTGAGCCTATACCAATATAACATTCACAAGATACGGCATCTGGCTTATGCCACATTTCCCAAACTCCGGAGGATATATTTGAAACAACTTGGACACCAAATATACTAAAAAAGCTGCAACTATACCAGACTTGGACAACTAGAAACTTTTCAGATTTTCCAAATTTAAGTGGAATTAAAACTATGACTACACATTTTTTTCCAAATAGACTAGAATTAGCAACACATTTTTTTCCCAATTAGAATTCCTGAATTCACGAAAGCTTGGACATTGAACCAAGGTCAGTTCATGTCAAATCAGAGTCCATTGTCATAAGCACGAGAATAGCAAATGTTTGTACAGCAAGCTCGGCTCGTTTCGCACTATACAGTTCTGAAGCATTTTCAGAAAAACCAAAAATTGAATTAGAAATGAAATTACAGTATAGAAACATTTCACAAATTAGACTAGAATTACATTACCGGCATTTTGCTGTCATTTAGTCAAATTACACAACTGGCATTATCTAGGTGTCCAACTCTGATCTGTACAAGTACACCTCTAAGCTATATGAAATTATCAATATTCCCTGTCTAGCATTCCAGATTATGGTTTTCTGACTTCCTAGTACTCTGTTGTGATGTCACAGAAATTGCCACAAAATTTACCTCAAATGGCCGATAACGATATATCTTGCAAAGTGTGGTATCAATTCGATATTATCGTCAAACTGATAACCGGTCAGGCTCTGGTTATCACCCTTCATTGTTCATTAACGATTTCACATTGACCTTACGTAACCCTTGGTCATTATCGCTAATTCAGTAGATTGCATGGTTGATTGTAGTTGATACCGCTGAGCTAGTTTCCCAACATGTCTCTTTCCATATCTTCTAACAATAGTAAAACAATACATTGACTAAACATTGAATCACTGAGATATTTTTTGTGTTGATTATGTCACATACATGTACGATGGATCTACTGGTCTTTCTTGACACATCGTTAAATTTGAGATGCAGGTCTGAGAATTCCTGAAAATTCAGTCTCACCTGTTCAACATGGAATTTGCCTACATCCGTTTTGAAAGCTTTATTCTTTTAAAAAGTGGCATAGGCCACTTATGTTTACTTATGATTGGTGTTGAATACGCGTCTTCAAGTGAAAATTTTATTGGGATTCGGTTGCCTTCAGTCAATGTAAGTGGTGCATTTACTCGGTAGGATGAAGATTTCGACTCTATTCGAAGTAATTCCTGATATTTCTCCCAATCAGCACCCATGTCGATCTTCATTAAGCTACTGAAACGGTCTGGTTCAGGAACCTTGAACTTGTGGAGATGTTGGTTTAATTTTCGCCATTCATACATCAGTATTCCATTCAATCGCTCATGAACCACAAAATAAATAAACTCTCCTATTTTCCTTACAAATCCTGAATGGATTGTGTCATGGTAGAAATGCATGTAATTTTCTTCACGCCCTCTTAACACATTGCTTACTTTATTACCTATCATTAATTTGAACCTGTATGCTATTGTCTACGCATGGTTGGCATCAATTCATGATAATGTGCCAAATGCTTTGTATTATTGTATTTCAAATTGTCCATACTATATTTAGAATTGAATAGTATATTCAATTGTATATTGAAGTTCTGTATCTCCAGGAAGCTCTTTATATTAAGGAGATTTCATATAACTAGATACAAAAGCAACTAATGTGCTCTTTGGATGTCATGTACCATCATGTACATTGGCTGATATAAATTATCTCCAATGCATTTGTCATGATTGTCACTCTTCAAGTTATGAAATGACTCTTTTGTTGTCAATACTTCTGGGAATTGTCTCATTCTGTAATTGCTATGTCTTATTTATTAACTTCAATATCATATCTTGTCCTTTTGTGTAACTCATATTTATGCAAGCTTGCCTGAATTACTGTAAGACGGCTACAGGATTATGTGGCATTTGCTAATTGGTAATGATATATGATAGCATATTAGGCATAGTTCATTCCCGTACTAAGATATTAGTTTCTGCTTATTGCCTTACATGATGTAGACTTCATTTCTTTCATCACATTAAACACAACTCAAGAAACGGTATTCAATTAAATAACATCAATCGCCATTTTTTACAGATTTGATTTTTCATAACTTAAAGTGCAGAATCGATGCTCAACCTCTAACATTATTCTTTTTAATTGGTCTGGCAGAATGTCAAAATCAGATTGATACCGCTGGTACCTTACCAGTCTGGTTACTGCTAAAAATAATCAGTAGTCGGGATCAATTATCTTGGCAGTGGGAAACTTGAATGCGTTGGTCGCCTTTTGAAATCTCTTGTAATTGATTTGGAATCTGTTCTTAGCTGTAGCTCTGTAGCTATGGATTAACTTTGACATAACTAACACGCTACTAATGTGAATTCAATTAGTCTTGAGGGATTATAGGAGATTACCATCTGCTCTTTACATTAACCAGTCGAGTTGCTTGAAGTCTTTTTAACCTTCATGCCTTGTTCCGAACTTTAATCCAACTTGAGAGTTACGATGTGAATTTATTTTATGATTACTCTAACTGTTTTGCACTGTAGGTACCACCTGGTGGACCACATTCGCCATTACGCGAGGATATCAAAGACGAAATTCAGTATAAACCAAGGTTTGCAATGTTGAAAGATTATTGCATGTGAAATTTCTGCCAATCGCTATTCCATGCCCTTTTTAAGCTACCTAGACAACAGGCCTATGAGTCGTGAGTATTTATGTAAATCTCTGAGAATACTACTCACTGGGTAAATTCCATGCACAATACTGTGGAAGTATAATTCAATGAAAACGAAGTTTATTGACTGAAATGCTACATGAATGCTGTAGAGGCAGTGCCGAACTCATTTATGCTTGGAGATAGGAGATTTTTGTATGAGAAATGTGATAATCAGAAATTTTGTTGGATTGGCCTCAAGAAAATACAAACTTAGTTCTTAGTAAAACACAACTTTTCAATCAACAACTATTCAACTGAACATCGAATGTATGTACCTTTCACATTGTATGTGTTTGGTGTTATTTTGAATCCTATTCGAATTATACTGTCGACCCCATGAAATTGTTAAGTTGCCAAAAGAACAATGCTCAACAATTATTGCTCACTTCCAACCGATAGAAGCGAAGTTAGCCTGGCCGGACGGTAATCCCAGAATTATTAATGATGAACTCCAATAACTTAACTTCTATGGTTTGGAATTGTGTGAAATTTGTTTGAATCGTTTTTGTAGACAACACAGGAATCATCAATTTTATTTGGTTGATAGTAAAATTTTTATTTATTTTTTTTAAATTTTGATTTGATAAATTCAATATTTTCAAACTCCTGTGCGTTCACATCTACCAGTTGGAATCGAGCCAACTTGGTGTGCAGCGTTTTTTTTTTGAGAACTCAACAATTTAATCAGTGAATCCCCGGAATCCGGTAAAAAATACGGATGTTTTTTAACGTCCTCAATGCGCCATGACTCGAGTACCAAGTCGAGTCGACGAAATTTGTGGCTTGAGTCATTACAACCCTGCATGGATCTCGAAACTGGAAAATTGGAATAAACTACTTTAATTTGTACTTATCTGAGCATGCGTGCCTACTTTTCAGTTGCACGATCGATCCCGACAGTAAGGACGCTCATTCAGCTCTGTCGCGGGCAAAGACCGAATCTTGCAAGCAGCATATCGCCGACACTGTGTGCAAGGCTCAAAATCACACCCTTTTTTATGACACACTGCCGAGGTTCGTAGTTTCCGTTTTATGGCGTCGCTGATTTTTCAGTTATGACTCCACTCAGGTTTTGCCAGTATTCATATAAGTATTCCCAACCCGCGCCCATTGTGACGGAAGAATTGGCGGAGACGGTGCGGATATGTTACATTCTCGTCGTTCACGGCCGCGCCGTGAGACAGTTTAAGCGCCTCTTCAAAGCTTTATATCATAGAGATCATTATTTTTTCATACACGTCGACATCCGTTCAGATCATCTTCACAGGTGAGCTGACGCGATTTGTTTTTCTTTATTTAGCCGCATTGTAGCGATGTTTTTGTGTTGGTTGGTGGTTCGACTCCCCAACATTTGCGTATGCGACTCAATCGTAACCCCAAAAGCAAACCCTAACCGCAATTCTAACCTAACTTCAACGCTGATGCTCAAGTGTTGTATGCTCAGTGCTCTAATTCGTAAAGCCTGAAAATTTTCTTGTTGTCGAAGTCTGCTTACAAGGGATTCGTAGCGTGGATGTTTATCTTTATCACTTTTGTCAGCCTTTGAGTCGACTTTTATCAAAATACACCAGCCAAGGCAGTGTCAACGAAAGGATTTCAAGTACCATCTAAAAATAGCACATTGAACGCTCTCTTTTTCGAAATTTCATGCTGGTGACGTCATATTTTGAGATATGATTCTCGATATGCAATGTTAATTCTCTACTAGTTAGCCTACTGACGATTACCCCTGACGAGTGTCAGTCGAAAATATTCAGGTTCATTTCAAATGAATATACTATTCAATTGTATTTTAAAGTTCTGTACCTCCAAGAAGCTCTTTTTATTCTCCACTGATTGAAGCAAATGATTGTTGATCAAGTTGCAGCACATACATTGATACATATATTTTCACACTCCTCCTACTGTGATATCTTGTCACGCTCCCCCTAAGCACCTATTTTACCTAGGCCATCTATGCTTTTTCCCCTGATAAGGTCGATTATGAACTAGAAAGACATATGCCTGTATGCTTGCAAGTGATGCTTGGTGGTCAGGACGTTTTCGAACTTAATTTGAGGTTTTATCTTGCAGGGAAGTGCTGAAGTTTTCGCGGCACTATCCGAATGTGGAAGTGGCCAACTGGCGAATGGCCACGATATGGGGCGGGTCTAGCTTGTTGCAAATGTTGCTACGGGCTATGCGTGACGTTCTTCGACTTTGGACGGATTGGGATTTCTTTATTAATTTGAGCGCGCTTGATTTTCCTATCGAGACCAACGATAAGCTGGTGAGTCTTTCTGCAATGCTGCCATTATTTTTCTTGGGTGTCTGATTACTTTATAAGTATAATAATATATATAAGTAGGCTATAATATAAAATAATAGTATTAATGTATATTTTGTACATGATTATGACTATTTTGAGGATTTCCGTTCATCTGGTGTATTGTTTTGCCTTAGTTGAACATTTATAACAGGTAAAATTTCTGTCGGCATACAAGGATAAAAATTTCATGAAGTCCCATGGGCGTGATGACGAGAAATTCATCAGGAAACAGGTATTACAAGCTCTGAAACTCTAATTACTCGTGTAAAACTTGAGATCTCGTGTTAGCCCAGGAGCCATAGATGTCGATAACTTAGCTTCAAATCTTCGTGGCGCAAATTTTTGATCTTGTTTTACCTACGTATATATTCCTTCTCATCAAATGATATATATCGACGTTTTACTTCCTAGCATGGTACTGACCATGAACAAATGATTATAATGCTGTTTGTGAGTAAATATGGTAATCAGTTGCTGTTGGATTATCTTTTATCTAGTATATGCAACGTAAACAGTTCATCAGTCGATGCCAATTTATTTGCTTTTTAATGATATATTAACCCAGGGCAATGTACCCCTAACGAGTGTAGTCTAGAAATATTCTGGTTTATTTCAATATGAATATATTATTCAACCGTATACTGGATTTCTGTCTGTATTTCAAAGAGTCCCGTCAATTTTTTGAAATTATATTTTTATTTTTATTTCAGGGTCTGAATAAAATATTTGTGGAGTGCGATCAGCATATGTGGCGGGTCGGGAATAGGGAGCTGATAAAAGGTATAACATAATCCTTAGGGGCTTAAGTATATATCCTTTTAATTTTTGCCATAATTTTAGGTATCACGCTCAACGGCGGTAGCGATTGGGTTGCTTTGAATAGGAAGTTCTGCGACTACGTTATCAATGGCAACGATGAGCTTTTAACTGGCTTGAAGCATTGGTAAGACATCCATTGTTGGTATACAATGTTCTTTCCAATTCTGTACGATTATCCCAGCCGAAAAAATTCGGGTTTATTTCGATATGAATATACTGTTCAATTGCATGTTGAAGTTCTGTGCCTTCAAGAAGCTCGTCTTTTACAGTTGGTATTTGCTTTTTGGGATGGTATTTTAGCACTGGGAAGGCGTAAGGTTGTTTATATACAGAGGTAACTTGTACAGCCCTATTTTTACCTAATGTTTGTGTAATAGTGAATCATTTATGTCAAGTAAAGTAATTTATCATCGTAGGTGGTGAGGGTACGATTTGTCTCTAACTCTCTGTGGTGTTTCTACCAAAGAGCCTGACCAGGAAAGAAAAGCTATAGAATGCTAACTCTTATGTACAACCGAATACGTAATATATTTTAAAACCTTCGATGTAAACAGGTGTATTCGATTCACAACAATTTTATTAGCCTAACTGAGACAATGAAGGAGATCGAATTGGTTTTACACCAAGGCCCACAGCAGATAACTTTCAGACAATCGACCAATTAAGCAATAATAACAAAACCCGAAATCAAATATAGCGTTGGTGATAGGATTGTTGATATGCAATGTTCTTTCCAATTCTCTACTAGTTGCGAACGAAAACATTTCGGCTTATTTCAATATGAATATACTATTCAATTGTATGTGGAAGTTCTCTGCCTACAAGAAGCTCCAAATTTTTTTAACTAAGCCCGCACACAGTTTGTTTGTTCTAATTTTGTTTCGGATTGATTCTTTGCACAGGTCAGCTGTGAACCTACAATTGTCCCGCTACGTCGCAGACTTATTTAAACCTGAATTTTGGCCCTCGAATGTATCCTTTTGCAGTGTTTATAAAACTTATGCGGGACACACTGATTGGAGTAATGAAACATGATTTTTACCAGTACTGAAATAACACGCCCCGTCCACTAATAGGCAATTTATCAATGAGAATTATAGTTACGATACCATTTCCTTCCGCGGAAGCCTTGAAAAATCTATTTATCACAGTACACAAAACTTGTAGTGTAGTGGAAATTATGTCTTTGCGAAGTGGTGACTGATCACAATGTCACAAAGTGCAGGGAAATAGTCATGGATGAAAATATACCAAATTATTTTTGTGTGATGCAGAACTGGTGTTCTTTTCTTTGGGTGAAAGGTGCATATTTTAAATTTCCATATCATTGGTACTCTTTTGACGTCGGAACGAGCGATACTCGGACGCGGGGTTGTAATGACTCGACTCGAGTCAAGATTTTCTTATGACTCGACTTGACTCGAGTCATTTTCTCAAAGTGCGAAAATGACTCGACTCGAGGCAATCTGTGTATTGACTTGACTTGAACTCGAGTCATTGCGCATGACTCGAACCAAGTCGTATGACTTGAGACTCAGATGGCCAACACCGACATTTCATTGTAATTTCAAAGACTAGTAAAGTAACCAAAATATTGCGATTTCGTCCATTGGTACTGGTACTTGAAAATACGACCGGAAACAGCTAAAAGTGAAGAAAATTAGTATGTTATTCATGCGAACCATTCGATATCACCAAACAGAGTTATAAAAAATGGGTTAAACTGGAAACTGAGCGGTAAACGCAATGACTTGGACTCAGACTCGAGTCATAATACCATGACTTGGACTCGACCCTCTGCTCGATGACTTGGACACGGACTTGACTCGGCGGTGAATTGAAAATGACTCGACTTGACTGAGTCAAAACTATAGAAGTGAGATCGACTTGCGACTCGGAGCCTTGTGACTTGGTTACAACCCTAGTCGGACGCCTGCTCGAATTTGTCCAGCCTTAATTAAAATGCCTTTTGAAGCAAGATCGCGATTAAAAAATTTCTCGAGACGCATCAAAGATTCTTTTGTGTGGCGGAGATGATTTGTATTTGATTTTTTTAAAACTTTTAGGTATCGCTACACACTCCTGCCCGCTGAATCGTTTTTTCATACGTTAGCGCAGAACGGCGATCAATGTACGTCGTACGTCGACAATAATTTGAGAGTGACCAATTGGAACAGGGCGCGCGGCTGCAAATGCCAATACAAGGTGAGACTCGTAGGAATCGATGTTGACAAAATCCGAATGTACCCTTGTTGGTGTGACACATCTTTTTCCCAAGCATCGACTTACTTAGGCCCATGCCGCTCTTGCGTTATGAGATATATCACTGGTTGTATCCTGCGTACATAACTACTTTTATTACAGAGGGGGTTTGTGTATCATCTAAAAATAGTGCACTGAGCTTGAATCGTTTGAATATTCATGATATGATTGTTTAAACACTATGTTCTCGTCAATTCCTGTAGTAGTTGCAGCGTTAGGACAACTAGGAAATTTCCATCTTTTCCAAATTAGATTAGAATTATATCACAGCTTTTCCAAATTCGATTAAAATTAGAATCATAACTACAGGTTTTTCCAAATTAGATTAGAATTATTACTGAATTCGCAAAAACTTGGAAATTATAGTAAATCTCAAATTTGAATGAAGTTCAACAAAACGATGTCCAGTTCATATTAAATCATATGTCAAATGTCTGTACGCCTGGGATGGGCAACATACGGCCCGCGGAAGAGATTTTGAGCGGCCCGCAGAGAGAAAGTCAAGTTTCCGCCTGAAAATGTTACGGTTTATTTCAACATGAATATATCAATTATATGGGGAGATTTTGTTACAGCACATTGTGGACTGGTGCGGGTGCTCGCCGAACGACTTTTACCCTCGCGACTTGTCGAGACTGCAAACCTCGAGACCCGTGTTCTTTGCTAGAAAGTTTGAGGAGAGCATTAATCAGGAAGTGGTGAGTTTCATACCCGTGTTGACTTTTTCCTGTTTCACCGAATAGACTTCCTCGTTAGTATAGGCATTTCGGTTTCGAAGCACGAGCGATGCGATCATCATAGGATACATAGTATATGTGCGAACTCCGTGTTACCATGTATATGTCAAATTCTACACGTTTTGAGAGGCTTTTACAAAGCACTTGGATCCTGTATGTAGTACGTTGGCTACATCCTAGCCTAGTCAAAGTAACTGTATGTTAACGTTGTTAGAATTTTTTTCCTGATTCCGATGATTCACTGATTAAATTGTTAGGTTCGCTAAAAAAACGCTATACACCAAATTTAGCTCGATTCCAAATGGTAGATGTGAAGGCACATGAGATTAAAAATTTTGGATTTATTACAAATTTTACTGTCGACCCCATGAAATTGTTCGGTTATCTAAAACAACCATGCTTAACAATTTTTGCTCACTTTCAATCAGTAGAAGCGAAGTTATTGCAGTTAAAAATTTTGGATCGGCAAAAATAGCCTGGACGGTTGGTGGGTGATCCCGGAATTATGAATCAAAAACTCAAATAACTTGGCTTTCGCGGGATGGAATTCCGTCTAATTTGTTTTGCATCGCTTTTGTGGACAACTAAACAATTTCATGGTGTGAGGATAAAATTTTAAATTTTTTTAATAATAAATTCAAAATTTTCAAAATCCTGTGCGTTCACGTCTACCTGTTGGGATCAGGCCAAATTTGGTGTGCAGCGGTTTTTACGCAACCTAACAATTTAATCAGTAAATCTCTGGAAGCCAGAAAAAAAAACTTTTTTTTCAACAACCCTACTGCACATTGTGTAACTCTTGTGTCTAATTGGATTAATTACCAGCGAAATGCCGGTAATTTAATTTGCGGGATGTTTCCGCGCTCTAATTTTAGCTGTAATCCAAGTTCTGGTTTTCGTGGTAACGCTACAGGAGAATTGTATAGTGTGAAACGGGCCAAGTTTCCTGCACTGACGTTTGCCGTTCTTATGTCCGTGAGAATGAACTGGAAGTCATTCAAGTTCAAAGTTTTCGCGAATTCAGCAATTCAAATTCTAATCTCATTCAGAAAAAAACTGTGCGGTTATGACTCACCAATGGTGAACTCTGTAATAGAGTGATATCGAAGGCCTAGCATTCTTAATATAATCATTTTTCTTGTTCCTTACATGTTTATTTAAGCAGACGAAAGACCGTTTGTGGGCCTATTTTTCAATTATCGGTCCTGATACACAGGGTTGTAACTAAGTCGCAAGGCTCCGAGTCACAAGTCAATCTCGCTTTTATAGTTTTGACTCGAGTCAAGTCGAGTCATTTTCAATTCACCATCGAGTCAAGTCCGAGTCCAAGAGAGTCGAGTCCTGGTCATGGTATTATGACTCAAGTCCGAGTCCAAGTCATTGTGTTGACTGCTCAGTTTCCTGATAATGTCTTGTTAAACCCACTTTGTTAGGTGATATCGAATGGTTCTCATTTATAATATACTAATTTTCCTTACTTTAGCAGTTTCTGGTCGCATTTTCAAGTACCAGTGCCAATAGACGGAACGTCAGTAGGGTGGTTACTTTACTATTCTTCGAAATTACAATGAAATGTCGGACTTCGCCGTCCGAGTCTCGAGTCATATGACTTGGTTCGAGTCGAGTCAATACGCAGATTGACTCGAGTCGAGTCATTTCCGTATTTTGAGAAAATGACTCGAGTCGAGTCATCAGAAAATCCCTGCCGATACACAAGAATTTGGTCAAGCGTCAAGTCATATAAAATGTCCGAGGTCATGTGATGTGGTCGAGTCCATACACAAGTTGAGTCCAAGTCGAGTCATTTACCATTTTTTCGAAAATTATTCGAGTCAAGATTCAAATCATGACAATCCTGTGTGAGACCGACTGATTTTTCATTGTTACAGTAAGTGTTCTGTCGGCACAGGTGAACCATTTAGATTTCAAGTTGTACGGAAAGTACGAAATGGCTACACAATCTGTCAATTCCTACTGGGAAAATGTCTACGACCACGAAGACCTACAGCGTAACGACATATATCTGACGCACTACCACTCTTTCCCGCGGATCGGGCTGTCGAAAATCAACCCTCAAGTCGAAACCAGCGAGGAATGTTTCATGGCGGTTACAAAAGTAACGCTGGTAAGACGTTAGGATTCTAGTCGAGTGTTCGAGTATCTCTCATTGTGACGTTTCGTCAGTATCGATCATGCGTAAAGTTCAAATATGTACCTTTTATGCGGCCACAAAGGTTACAATTGAGGTTGTACATCGCATTAAAGATAATTGGGTATTTCATTGAAGTTTGTGACAAACCTTGACTCGTCCAGTGAAGCTTGATTCAGAACAGGCAAAGGCCATAAATTCTGTTATTTGTGAACATTTGTTCGGTAAGCCTGTTTGCATGAAAAATGATGGAGACGACAGATTTCATGTTGGCGGGAGAGGCCGTTCGCATTTTCATTTGGGTGCCTCGGAGTCGGTTGTATCAGAATACGCAAACAATGTCTGTGATTACAGAAGGTGTTTGTGTACCATCTAAAAATAGTACATTAAGCTTAAGCGCTCTCTCCGCCTCGATTATTCGAAATTTGATGCCGGTGTCGGTGATATTTTGTGATACGATTGTCGATATGCAATGTTCTTTCCAATTTTCTACTAGTTGCTGACGATTACCCCTGACGAGTGTCAGCCGAAAATATTAGTGTTAATTTCAATATGAATATACTATTCAACCGTAGATTGAAGTTCTCTACCGCCAAGAAGCTCTTTAGAATTCATTCTAGATCCAGATTCAAGTGCTCGAATATTGTTCTAGGTATAGTTCGAACCGTTAGCTCATTAAATCTTGTAATATACCGAATAGTGTACTCGGATGTTTGCCGATAGTCTCTTACATGATTTAGTTTCAGATTTCAGCTGTAATGACACGCAATGTCCGAGTAACATGAAACTGTCATGTTTTAATGATGCCATTTCATTTTCAAATATTGCTCAAAGATATCTCTACTCTGAATTTGTTTGACAAGGCCTAATACATTTCTTTGGTGACACGTTGATATAATTTGCATCGATAATGCAATATGTATTCTTCACTAACTAAATGTCGTTGAAATATCCTGTTACTCGTTACTGACTAACGTTGGGATGTAATCTAATGGGTATAAGAACAAATCTGATTATTTTGGAAAAGGTGGCTGTTTTCTTAAATTTGTGGTGAATGGAGAATGTAAAAATACAGTCTTGTTAAAGGAGAAGCCTTACGTTCGATAACAATAGCCTGCATGAGACAGATGTGCTAATCAAACATTTCAGTTCTCAAATATTGTTCGAAGATATATGCTGCGAATGTGAATGTGTCACACTGTAATAGCCGGGTATTGATAAAATTCAATACGGTACTAATATAATTATGTAACGATGAAATTTATTTTTAGTGACTTTCCAACTTTGGAAGTAATTTTATGTGCATAAAAGCGTACTGATTGTTATGGGAAGATGGCTATGTGATTAAATTTGTTGTGAATTGACGCAACTATTCAAGATTTGGAAAGAACATTGTAGATCAACAATCTCTTTACATTTGGTGGAGAAACTAAGAATGCAGCCTTGTGAAAAGAGAAGCCTTCGGCACAAATATAATAGCCTTTAGGAGTCAAATGTGTTGTAGGAACATCTTGAGAATGAATATTTATGCACAAAGAATCGTATCGTTTGCAAACGTTTTGAATTATTGATGGTACGGCTGTCATGATACGTGTTGCGCGATGCATCATTGATGCCCATTTGATGAAATCGAAAACTTGAAACAAGATCTCCGGTAATGCTCTGCATGCGTCGCATATCCCACTTTCAGCGACAATTTAAAATCAAAGATGTGCTTCGCAATCATTGCGATCTTTTACAAATGTGTATAATGATTTGACTGTGAATTAACTTGTGAATTTTATTGCATATAGGTAATGATTTTGTCATATATTATATGTCACTACGTTGTCAGATGTCCCCACTTTTGCATTCCGTACTCAATCATCCGCTTGGTAGAGTATTTTTATTACACCTTTTGGCGTCGTAATGATATTAGTTGCTAGTAGAGTTTGAATTAGAATTGTAGTTGATCGTAAACTTGATCCTATAATTACAATGAATGAATTTATTATTCAATTGTCTTGTCAATAGGTGGAGATGTATCGTCATAAAGAAGAATTCAAAGGCTACGTGGTATCGTTCGAAGCCCGCTGGACCGGCGAAAAATCATCGATACCCATGCAAGCCTGGATATCCCCGACACCACGTCTCGCGATACTGGACCACAACTCTGCATTTGCGGCACGCCTGGATTGGGCCTCAGTAGGCACTAATTGGGACGTTAAAGAGCTCGTGCTACGCGACTGGGGCGGCATAATAGGCCCCACTAGTACGAAAATCAAGTTGATATGCCAGTGGAGTAGTTCGAAAGAAGATTTTTTAGTCACGGCCGTCGTTATTGACCCTCTTAACGTAGTGTCTGATTATAATGACTTTAAGACGCCGGCTAAACAAGCCGGTGTCACAGACACTCCGATTAATCTGAAAAATCCGATACGTCCTGGAGTATGGAAGATTCGATTTTTCGTGCAACGTCAGTTTCATGCGCCTGTTGCCGAAATTAAATTTGTGGTAGCGCCTTTACAGTATCGCGACGGACAGCTTGGCGATGTCAGCATTGCCAGCGACAACCGCGGTATCGTCAACGATGACGCCGTAAATTCCGCAAACAAAAATTTGTACTCTATCAGAACTTCGCTTAACTTGAACCGTAATATCGGCGCGGAGGAATCTCTCGAAGAACGCGCCACTTATTTCGGGGAGGATTTGGAGTCTTGGATCGACGAGTCTTTGAAGCAGGTGTGGGCCGCGGAAGACGTGTGTATGGCGTCTTCGGACTCGAGATTTTGGCATTATCCGCGTTCGAGACGCGCGTCCTGCCCGGATTTCATCCCGAAAACACCGCCGATATGCAGGACACTGTCCTGGTCGTCGTTATCGCCCGACCCGAAAAGCGAGTTGGGTCCTGTTAAACATGACGGGCGTATCAGGTGATCGAAGCGTCTTTGGTCGAGCCTGACCGATTGTGATTGGTATGGTGATAATATCAAGTTGATATCACCATTTCTAACGAGTTTCGGTAAATTTCCGTGACATCACAGCATGGCGGTGGGTAAACTTGGACTGGACAACTAGATGAAACTAAAGAGTGGAATGCCCACTGCCCAGTAATCTAATCGTGAACTAATTTGTGAACTTTTTGAATACTCTAATATTAATTCAAATAAAATTTCTGTTTTTCCTGAAAACTCCGCAGTAGAAGTGTGCGGCACGAAACGGGCCAAGCTTGCTGTATGTACACTAGGGCTCTTCAAAAATGACATTTTTTCTCAAATCGTACTGGCTACTCGATAAAAGTGTTAGGTTACCTAATTTAAGCCTACACACAAAATTTGGTTCAATTCCAGCCAGTAACCGCTTCAGTACCGGAGAAGAAAGTTTCTATTTATTATATAAAAATAAATACTAACAAATTTGAAAATTTTCTGTTCACCCCATGAAAGTGTTAGGCTCTCTATAGAAACGATCCTCACCAAATTTGGTTCAATTCCAACCAGCGGAAGCTGAGTTATTGCTGTCGAAAAATTTTGATTTGAATAAAATAGTATTTACGGTGAGCACAACTATAATAGATAAACAAAGAATCGGTCACCGTAAATAGTATATTATTTAATTTAGGATGAATAACGAAAGAATTCGCCACCGTGAAAACCATTTTTTCCTAATCCAAAATTGTGTATTCCAATAACTCAACATCTGTTGGTCGGAATTGAGTAGCGTTTTGTTGGGTAACCTAATAATTTTATCAAGTAGCTGGTAGAATTTGAAAAAAAAAATTTTTGAACAGCCCGAATGTCCAAGCCTAGCAATGGCTGTAAAGTAGGGGTGTTCAAAAATGACTTTTGTTCTCAAATTGTACTGGCTACTTGATAAAATTGTTAGGTTACCTAATTTAAGCCGACACACCAAATTTGGTTCAATTCCAACCAGTGGAAGTGGAGTTATTGCCGTCGAAAAATATTGATTTGAATAAAATAGTATTTACGGTACAATAAATAATTGAAGAATTGGTCACCGTGAAATTTTTCGGCGGCAATAACTCCGCTTCCACTGGTTGGAATTGAACCAAATTTGGTGAACATGGTTTCTGTAGACAACCTAACACTTTCATGGAGTGAACAGAAAATTTTCAAGTTTTATTTATTTATTTTTATATAATAAATAGACACTTTCTTCTGTAGCAATTGGGCTACTGGCTGGAATCAAACCAAATTTGGTGTGTAGGCTTGAATTAGGTAACCTGACAATTTTATCAAGTAACCAGTACAATTTGTGAAAAAAAGTCATTTTTGAACACCCCTACCGTAAAGCTCTTCAAATAAATGCACCAGCAAGCGACATATCTTTGGAATATCGGAGATTTTATCGGTGTCAGCTAAAAAATCCGACATCAGTCAGGCTCTATCTAGTAATCTTATCAGTTGCTCGTTTTTTGATATTTTGCGGCAATTCGGATCAGTTCGATCACAATTTTGTATTTTTCTTTTCCTCCGGTGCTTGAAGTATTATATCCGCATCTTCAGCATCGTTTACTATAGTATTCAAAGCGCGGCTGCAGTTGTGCATATCGTTTTTCTGCTGCGTGTATTTTTAGTTTGTAGTCCAATTATTATTTCGCCTGCTATTTTTAGAATGGGAAAGTGTTGGAGTTTGTTTGCGCAAAAATTTCATTTGGGTCGCAAGATTTCAAAAACGTG